>NC_140490.1:61933472-63344305 GCF_964271855.1 Acomys minous
AGAGAGAGAGAGAGAGAGAGAGAGAGAGAGAGAGGGCCCAGATGCTCACACTCGGATAGCCTTTCTTTTTGTTTTGTAGCTCATCTCTCCTCTTGTCATTCTTCTTCCCAGAAGAAGGTGAATTTTGCATGTTTCTTTGCAGCTGTATTTTTTCCACTTGCTCTTCTTTTTTAAATAGCAAAGGCGAATAGTGAAGTGTAATCTGATGATTTCATATTGTTGAGTATGTTTTAGCAATGATGGAGATAAGGTATCAGACAGCATATATTATGTTATATGGAGTTTATTAAATGAACATGGAGGTAGAAGGAAAAGGGGAAAGGGAGAGAGAGAGAAGAGGGAGAAAGTAAAGAGGAGGGATAGAGGAGAGAGTGAGAGGTAAGAAAGAGAGAGAGCCATGTGGAGGTTTGTCCTTTTATATGGCCCTGGGCAGGGCCACATCCGTGTGGCAGGTAAGCAGTGACATCACAGGTGGGCAGACTGAAGCAGAATCCTAACACACATCCCATTTAAGTTTCCCAGGAAACACACAAAAGATTTATTCCTTCACACTTAACCTCCAGCACCACCTGGTAAAGATTTAAAACGGGGTACTAAATGTTATTTAAGGATGAAGGCAAAGGAGTCAGGGTTAAAGAAAGCATATATATCTAGGAAGATGGTCATTACCATACTTTGTCTTCTCCTTTCCATTTGTTCAGTTGCTGGCCTCATGACCATGTGACCCCAGAAGCAAATGTCCTCTGAGATTGGAAGTCAGAAGATACAGTGTCAAGGGCCACTTTTTCTTAAGCCTCCTAGCATTCCTTCAGCCTCTCTGGGACAAAGGAGTCCTTTGGCCAAGCACGGGATCAGTCTAGAAGGGTTCTAATCGTCTTTCCAGTCCCCATGGTCTATTACCCTGCACTTCCTGTTTCACCCTACTCCATGCCTCTGGGATAGAGTTGGCTTCTACCCCACACTATATGCTATTGGCCCAAGGAAAATAAATATGTCTGGGGCCTATGCAGCCGGGACCTTGCTTTACATAGTTGCAGGGCTGTGCAGGCTACCTTGGTATCGCACGGTAAGACCCCCACCAGCAGAAATCCATTTTCAAAGAGGGGTGTTAAAAGATGTGGTACTATTCAGTAAAAAAGGATCTCCTGAGGGTGACATGCTGGGTTTTTTCCCCCTGTAATTTATCTTTCAGCAGAGGCCAGCCTAGAGAAGAAGCAATAAACAGTGGCTTGCAAATGTCAGGGTGCTGGTTCCCCAGGGCGGTGCCCAGACCCTCTTTGATAGGGAACTATTGTCAAGCATAAATTCTTTAGAGTCTCACTGATTGTTTATTATCTCTGAACACCCAGTCTAGGAGAAACTAGATAAGCGCCATTAGTTCGAGTCTCAACTGTTCCCCAGAGGCCCATGTCCTCACCTTGCGGTGCTACTGTAATGTGGTGGAAGGTTTAGGGTGTACATCTGAGCTGTGGACAGTCAGGCCATTGGACACCTGATCTTGAAGAGACCCTGACATCACCTCGATCCTTCCTTCCCTTATTGGCCACCATGAAGTGAGGGCCTTCCATCACTACTCACTCCCTCCATGACATTCTGCCTGGTCCCATGCCTGGAGCAAAAGTCTAAGCTGGCATGGACCGACTGACACCTCTGAAATCAGACATGCTGCTGGCTTGTGTCAACTTGTCACAAACCTAGACATTTTGGGGGAAATGGGATCTTATTGGGGAAATGCTTTCATAAGAGTGGCCTGTGGCAAGTTTGTAGGACATTTTCTTAATTAGTGATTTATGTGCCCATTGTGGGTACTACCATGCCTGGGAAGGTGCCAAAAAGTACCTTTGAGTAGTTTCTTCCTGCGTTGCCTTTGCACTGGGAGAGTAAGCAAAGGCTTTACTGGGCTTTAACTTGTTCAGCTCTGGTATTTGAGTACTTATACTGAAGGCCTGAGACCTAGACTTGTGTCTTGTGTCTTATTACCACCAATTTTGATTGAGCCTTCTCCATAGTTTGTGATGTATCATGGCGTCATTTATGCTAGGGGTTGAATGGGAGTCCTTAACACAGCTTACGTTTTCTTTGTTTGAACTTTTGGCTGTGGCTTGTCTCCTGTTTGTCTCCAAAGGTTCACATGCTGGTGGCTTAGTCTCCACTGGACCATGGCTGACCACTGGAAGAACATTAACAGATGTGGTCAAATAGTGGTTAGTGGACGGCAGGGTGAGGGACACAACTCTCAGAGAATATTAATGCCCATGTTGTGGTAGTGGCTTAGGTACCTCAGAAGCAAAAATCTCTGAGTTTCACATACCCACCTGTCTGCCATGTGCTGCCGAGTGGATCTTTGCCAGATTCCACCAGTGTGCCCCTTTGGACTTTTCAGCCACCAGAATCATAAACCATATAAACCTACTTTGTTATTTCCTTAGTCTGGGGTGTTGTGCTGTTAGACATTTTGCTATTGTTGTTTTGTTTTGTTTTACAGAGGTTATTTAAGCCCATTTTTGTTGCTGCTTTTCAGACAGAAGGAGAGATGTGAGCCAGTTTTGTGGATCCCAGGAAACATTCACAGGAACTGTGGTACTCCTGTCTTCCTGTCTCAGCCCTGCTCCTAGACTAACTGGCCTGGCCATTTTCTGCCTCTCAGGCCATTGTTTCATTTTATGTTGTCTTTTGTGGTGGCAACGCCTCTCTGCGATCTGCTAGCTAAAAGGCAGTGGGCTCTAGGAAGTTTGGAGACCTTCCCACATCACTTTTCCAGAGAGAAGTCTAAAAGACAATGAGAAGAAGACGTGTGCTTGAGAGGTCTGCCACACAGTGGCAGGAATACAGTCAGATATTGGAGGATGAGAGGAGCCTAGCCTTCTGCCCCCTCCACCCTAAGCTGGTACCTCTATGGGCCTTTGAGCTCCTCACTTGTGAAACAAATAAGAGCCACTGGACGCTTTCTGAGTTTACTTTCAGCACAAATATGTTATGATGATGTAGACTGAGGAAGAGATGGGCTTGATGTGTATGGGCAGAACTGAAATGGGCATTTGAGTCTTTGGACCATGGCCATTTGGAGGTCTATTAGAAGCAAAGAGAGGCAGGACTGGAGAGAGTGTCTTGGTGGTAGAGCAATTGCCTGGCATGCACATAGCTCTGAGTTTAAATCCTGGGACCACAAAAGAAAGTGGAGATGTGGGTTAGGGGAGAGGGAAGGGTCAGAAGCTAAGGACAAAGACACCTATTTGGACTGCTCAATTGATAAAAAAAAATTCCATTTTTCCCTGCACTTCAATGTGAGGTGGGGAGTGGGTCTGGCTTGTTCACAACTGTACAGAATGCTCTTAGTGTATAATTATGGAATAAAGCAGAGGATAAGTGAAATCACAGGAGCTACCATTGTGCCTGCTATTCAGGTCCCTACCAGTCCATTTGATGACTTGCCTGCCTATTTTAGGCCTCCTTGTGCAGCTGGTAAGGTTTTCAGCCAGGGCATGTGTGTACGGCAGAAGCAACAGTGATCTATCTGTTCAAAGCTTGGCCTCTGTCTTAGTTAGGATTTCTATTGCTATAATAAAACAGCATGATCACAAGCAACTTGGGGAGTAAAGGGTTCATTTCACTTCTTCCACATTGCAGTCCATCAGCCAAAGAAGTCAGGGCAAGAACCTGATGCAGAGTCTGTGGAAGGTTGGTGCTTACTGGCTTGTTCTCCCTGGCATGTCCAGCCTGCTTTCTTATACCACTCACGACCACTTGCTGGGACCCGCTACCTCAATCATCAAACAGATTGGTCTAATAGGCCAATCTATGAAGGCATTTTCTCAATTAGGATTTCTTCTTTTCATATGACCGTGAGGTGTCCCGTTGACAAAAAGCTAACCAGTATAGCACCAGAGTCAGACAGATAGATGTGGACTGTCCCCCGAATGGCTCTGGGTTTTGGCTTCAGTACTTGTAAATGGATTAAAGATGCAGTCACCTGGTGTTTTTATGAGTGGCTTTCAGAAACAATCCATGAAAAGTGAGTGTCACTGAAAAAGCTCATGGAGGAAATATGTAGTGTGGGTATGCCCTAAACTGTAGCAGTGTACCACCACCACTGCCGTAGTTTTATGACTTGGTACCTCATCTAAGAAAGAATGTTGTCTTAGCCAGTGTTCTATTGCTGTGAAGAGACACCATGACCAAGGCAACTCTTATGAAAGAAAGGATTTAATTGGGGCTCACTTACAGTTTCAGAGGTTTGGTCCATTAGCATCATGGCAGGAAGCATAGCAACACACAGGCAGACATGGTGCTGGAGAGGTAGCTGAGATTTCTACATTTGCATCTGCAGGCATCAGGAAAAAGGAGAGAATCACAAGGGATGGCTTGAGCTTTTGAAATCTCAAAGCCCAAAACACACTTCCTTCAACAAGGCCATGCCTACTTCAACAAATACTGCCACTCCATAAGCATTCAAATGTATGAGCATATGGGGCCATTCTTACTCAAACTGCCACAGATGCAGCTTCAGAAAAAATAGATTTATAGCATCAGATGACGGACCAGCAGGTGCAGGGCTGTAAATTTAATTATTAATGAGGCAGGGAGAAAGAGGGAAGCAGAGAAAAGAGAAAGTGGAGACTGACATCTATTCTTAGCATGATGACATGCCATTTCAAAGGCTCTTCTGTGAAGTCCTGAAAAAGAAGCCCCTACAATACCCCCACATTTCCACACATATAATGTAGGTGGAGGCTTGCTAGCTTGGTATGAGCCACAGTGTTCACTCTTCGGAGCTCTGGATCCAGGAAATGCAGGGGCAGGCATAATGGGGCACCAGCTGAGATCAGAGAAAGATCTTGTGTCTCAAAGATGCTTGTAAACTGCTGCCTCCAGCATTTGGAGGAACCAAGAAAGATGTATAAGGCACATAGTCCAGGCCCTGACACATGCCAGTGCCTCACTACAGTGGCCACCACAGTGGGGTACAGTGTCTCCAATATGGGGTAGATTTCCAGGAAGGAATCCACACTGAGCTTGCGCCTTCCCTCTTGAAAAATCGGTTACAAGAGAGGCAGAGTTTGAGCCATCTTCTCTCTTAGAGATAGTAAGGCATTCCTGACACATTTCCTTGCTTCCACTCTGCTTCTTTTTCTAGAATGTTCTTTGTCAACTTTCATCATTTGTAAAGTAAAAATAAGACAACAGGATGAGATGTAATGTTTATCTGGCTTTCTCCTGTCCTCAGAGGTGGGGAGAAGCTGCTCACTGCTTACTGTTTTCACAAGGGAGGAAAGTGCATTCCTGTGAGCTACAGGACAAGAAGATAATTCACATGATGCTTGCATGTAGGTTTTAAAAACTAGGAAAGGCTTTGGATGTTTTCACCATAATGACATAATAAATGTTTGAGGGGTCAAACATAAACTCTAAGTATATTTCAAAACACAACGTGGTGCTCTATAAGTATGAGCAATTCTGTGTGTCAGTTAAATACTGGCTACTTTGATTTACTTTTAAAGATGATGTCATCAGAGGAGCGGGGAGGAGAAATGGGTACTACATGAGAGGAAGAAAATAAAATAATGATTGTTGGATGTGTTTGCTTGCTTTAAACGACTTCAATAATTTGGTCACGAGTGAGGGATAAATTCTTCTGCCTCTGAAACGCTCAGTGGCTTCTCCAGAAACTAGCCAACAGCCGACAGCACTCAGACTGCGAGTCTCAGCGTGTCTCCTGCATCAGAGCAGCCAGCTGGCATTGCTCTTCACAATCGCTGTTAAGTTGCACCCATTAGAGGGTTTCGGAGCAGAGGAAGCAGGTTGCCTTGCTTTGGCCTGATAATCCAAACAGTGGGATTTTTGTTTGTTTTTGGTTTGTTTGTTTGTTAGTGTGGTGAGACTGGGTTTTTACTTTACTGTAACTGACCCCAAGAAGTTGAGGCATCTTTTTCAATAATGAAAAACAGACAAACAACAACAAAAAGACAGACAGACAGACAGACAGACAGACAGACAAAACTCTCCCTTCTGTTGGTGCCTCCTGCACTGATCATAGCCTCAAAATTCTAATCTGCACCAATGCCCACCTTCCAAAGGCTCAGAGATTGCTGCAGGTTGGGTTGGGTTCATTCTCGGGTTACTCCTCCCTTTGGCTCATTTATTGCACCAAGCCTTGGGTCAGAGCTTTGATGATCATTTTACTACCATGAAGTTTCAATATAATTAAGATGCATTTTAGTGATCAGTTGTTGTTTTCCAGTTTTCAGTATGGCCAGCTATTCAAATGTTGGCTTATTTTTTAAAAAGGTATTACTGTGCCAGTCCTGGCTTTATGTCAACCTCACATAAGCTAGAGTCATTTACTAGAATGAAGCATTAATTGAGAAAAAAAAAACACCTTCATAAGATCTGGCTACAGGTCACCCTGTGGGGCATTTTCTTAATTAGTGATTGATGTAGGAGGGCTCAGCCATTGTAGGTGGGGCCGCCCTGGGCTGATGACTCTGGCTTCTATCAGAAAGCAGGCTGAGCAAGCCAGTAAGCAGCACCCTTCCATGATCTCTGTATCAGTTCTGTCCCCAGGCTCCTGCTGTATTTGAGTTCCTGTTCTGACTTCCTTCAGAGATGAGGAAGTGTAATCCAAATGAGCCCTTTTCTTCTCAAGTGCTTTGGTTGTGGTATTTTATCAGGGCAATAGAAACCCTAACTAAGAGTGTCTATTGATCTACTAATTTCAATTTAATTACATTCTCTCATATTACCTAGCTTATACATCATGGTATTCATTTACTAATAGTGTAGTGTTTTGAAAAGAGACAATGTATTTATTTCTTTTGAAACAAGCATAAAGTTGTTACGTTAATATGTTGTAACTCAAGGAGGTTAATATTAGATTTAGAATAAAAATGTCACAATCCAACTTAAATAAGATGCTATTTTTGCTTCTGAAGATTACTCCAAGAAGTTGGAGTGTTCATTAGGAATCTCAGACACTGTTCATGATACCTGGTATCTAAAACAAGTATTTAGAGTAATTATACATACAAGAAAACAAATATCTGAAATATTTAGCGATTTTTGTTTTATGACCCTTCAAAGTGACAGTTCAGTGGTGTAAAGAGAAAAGGACTGGCAAAAGTTGTAATCAGCACAACTGTGCTGGAGATAAGAGTATAGCTCTAGGGTGGGCTTCAAGATGCTTTAAATGAAACATTAAAGTGTAATGTGGCTTGGACAATTTTATGTAAAAAAAAAAACCCACATCACGACAACTTTAGTTAATTGAATTGTATTGAAAACTATGGATAAATTTTTCCATGACCTACGGAAGTGTAAACAATTCTATTTGTTTGGAGATGGAGTTTATAAAGATAAGGTAGTTCTCGGTCTATGTTGGAAATACTATGACCGTTTTTTCCTCTTAGGGAAAATAGGAGCTGTCTCGTTCTGTGACTGGGGAGAAATACTGACATCATTTTATTGGTGGCAGAGTATCTCTCACCTGAAAGTCTGAAATTCAAGATTATCTTCACTCTGAAATTTTTTGAGCCAGACATGACATCACATGTGGAAAATTCTACTCCTGACCTCATGCGATGGATTATGTAGGACCACTAGAAATATTGTATGAGATTGACTTGAAGTTGTGTGTGTAAAGCATGGATGAAGTAAGTGAATTGCATTTTTAGATTTGAATCTAATGCCCAAACAGTTAAAAAAGAAATCTTGAAACTCAAAACATCCCTGGTAGCCAGCAGTCTTTTTAGTTAAGGACCACTCTGCCAATGTGCAACGGGTACAGGTGATGATTGTGTGTTGCCTTGCACAGTGTTTCATTGTGACTTCCATCTCTACTTCCTGTTCAATAGGACCTTCTAACACTCAGCCCTCTTCCCTCCAAGTCCTGGTTCTGTGTCAAGTGGAGGTCAAGCCCTGCTCCTTTGTGGTGTTCCCAGTGTCTGGGCAATGGATAATGGCTGAAGGCTTCCCGGCCAGCATAGATGGGCCGAAGAGATTATGCTACCTCCATCCTTTCTCCGACAGGATCTGAGAACTGCTCTCAGCTCGGCTCAGTACAGTAGGAGAGCTATTGTCAGGCCACTGCCTCTGCCAGCCAAGCAAGAGAAGCTGCCACCATGCTGGGAGTGGACATGGAGTCCTAGGCTCGATTTCCTTTGGGACAAACTGGTGGCATGGGCCTCTTCTTCCTTTTCAAGCCAGTTTTATGGAGGGACTCTCAACTTTCCTGACTTTAGCTGCTTAAGTTAACCAAGAATTCTGTTCTCAACCCCCCCCCCTTTTTTTTTACTCCAGGTGAACTTTCCTTGTACTTACAGGATGATATCAAGATTTCCTTTAACACAGAAAAATAAGAGTGTTCAAATCCTCATCTCCTGATGCAACTATTACTCAGGGCAAACCTTTCAAACTTCAACCTTCTGGAAGACGGCTGCATCTCCCTCCCTCTCTGCAGACAGCTCATTCTTCCCTGGTCCAACAGGCACTGCTGGTGAGGTCTGCATTAAATATGGATACCTCTAAGGAATCTGGATACCTCTAAGGAAGGTTTCTAGTGCTGCAAACCCAAGGCCAGAGTCATTTTTTTTTTTTCAAGAAACAAGTGAGGAAAGGTCTGGCTAGATTTTTTTTTTCTGAGACAGGTTTTTTTCTGTATAAGAGATTTGGGTGTCCTGGACTCACTCTGTAGACCAGGCTGGCCTCGAACTTACAGAGATCTGCCTGCCTCTGCCTTCCTAAGTGCTGGGATTAAAGGTGTGCCTATCTCGGCTGGAAATTTTATATGTAACATAGGAAGTGGAACAGCCTGAATCAGCTCAGTGAGTCTCCTGTCTGTTAAGGGTTAACGGAAATATGCTAAAGAGACTAAGGTACCTCAGCCAAGCACACACTCATGGCCTATAGGGCCTGCACATGCATGTGAGGAGTATGACCTGGCAGGTAGTAGTTATGTCGGTGGCTGACCTTTGTATGTGATCCCCCCCCCCCCAGCACTAGTTCATCAGCAAGAAGAGGGAGCCTGGGTGAAACATCACAGGGTCTTCCCAGGTATCCTCAGTTGCTAAGCTATGAGCCACATGGGCACCTCCTAAAACCAGCTTTTGGGGAGATCCCACTAGCTACAGTATGACCCACACAGATGATCACAGATTAGTCTAAAGAACCCAGTAAATGAAAATAAAACCAGCACAGCGAAACCAGTAATAGGCATTCTCTCAAGGAGCGGAAGTTGAATCCAGACTCCCCATGCTAGAGTGTGCAAAATTAGTGATATTCAACAAAATGAGAAGAATATAAAGGGATAATCAACCAAGACTCATATTTAGGAAAAGGCAAACTATTGGCTTGTCATTCACCTATGTTGATTAATGCATGAGCCTTGAAATTCTAAGTTTTCTCAATTCTCTAGTCCTAGAAACGGCTAGTGAAAGTCTGGTGTTCTCTCATTTGCCTGAATAGAGTCCATAAGCCCATGACTTGTGGTACTATGCATGGTCCCTCAGGACCCTCTTATACTTCCCTTCTGGATGACCAGACAAACAACTGAGGATTAGGTATGCAATAGCTCATCTGCTGAGGGAAAGGAGGACAACACAGTGAAAGGATGGGTGATAAGGTCTTGCCTGGATCTGAGGAGATTGCCCAGTCGGTTATGAAAGCTTATGGAAGCTACATAAGATAAAGGCCTGCACTGAGTCAATAGAAATCTCAGATTAGTCTTCAAGATGGTGGACGTGAGTGGGCTTTCATGCAAATAACTGGAAGACACAGTGGCAATATGCTGTGTGGCTCCCAGAATGAGACTTAGTCACCATAGACAAAAGCAATGTCCCAGAGGGAGGGCATCACCCTCGCTAAGAGACTTTACCTACCCTCCCCCAAAAGAACTAATGACCATTTACTTGGGCACCTTCTGTGGAAAGGTGAATCTTGCTCACTCTCGGGGAGCATTGGGCCCAGGCCTTGAGTTGGTGAAGGTAAAATGACAGTAGAAGAGCCATCAGCACATTCAAGCTAGAGTGGGGCCTCATGGGAAAGAGAGGGAAAGAAGTCCTGGCTCTGGTCTGGTCTGACTCCCAGTAGGGTCCAGAGAACATAACACTTATTTCTTTGGTTACAAGAATGTAAAAGGGATAACCTTGCAGTTTTCCCTCTGCCCCTGGTCTAAGATACAATGGAAAACCACTGGGAAAGCATCGGAAATGACCTTCAGAAAAGGAACCACTAGGTAACCTTGCCTCCCTGAAGATTTATATTAGGACCACATGAACTGTGCAGGGGTGGTGAATGCCATCATAGTCCCTGCTTAGTTCACAGTCTGGCACTCACACATGAGCTAGATCTTGGCAGACATCAGGAGACCACTTCAGACTCAATTAAGTAATAGCTGCAACTGAAATCTTACATCTTGGCCAAAGCCTGTGGCCTCGGGCTTATTGCATGTAGTCAACATTCTGGACAATGCCACATTTGTATGCAGCAGACAGTAGTCTCATTCATAGCTGCCTTAATTTCTTCAGTGTCGTCATAGACCAGCTCCAAAGGACCTGAGACAGCTAGATGCCCACAGCATGCCACACTGGTCCACTACATTGATAAGAGCATGTTCGAACACCAGGTTATCAGGAAGTGGCAAGCATGCTGAGGGCCAGTGTATCTTCATATGCTCCAGAAGGTGGGAGATGAACCCTACAAGGATTTAGGCATGCACCAGCTTGGTTTCAATCAGAGGAGCAGAAACCCTACTATGAATGGCATACAGTGACAGAGGAAATAGCTCAACAGTCTGGGCCAAGCTCTTTTGTACTTGTTGTAGCTCTGAATCCAGCAGAGAAGATGGATATGAAGTAAAGGAGGAGGCCAGAACGGAGGCTATCCAGACAAACTACAGCCTCCTAGAGATACTGGGGATCCCCCAGGGATTGCATGGGTCTCTTGAATCTTCTATTACTTCCAACCACCTTGGTGTGACTGACTTGAAGGATCCATTCTCTGAAGAACTGCACATTTCACATAGCTCTAGAATCAGCAAAACTAGTGTGGATGTGGAGCAGGATGTGAGGAGGAAGCAAGTTGAGCCTTCAGGTTAGTGCATTATATGAAGAGCCATGGATGCTTTGTGCAGTGCTAATGCTGTAGCTACTTGGGTCTGGAAGAACGCATGGAACCAGAAGGAAATGTCAATGGCGAAGCACACTGGGTGGAGTGAGGGTGAGCCCCAACAGAATAAAAGCTTGTGCCCTAGGGCCCTAGGACAGTAGAGAAGTCCATATTGTCTGTAACAGGAGCTCATGTCCTTGGAAAAACAACTCCTGGGGTGTTCATCATTGTCTGGGTATAAATTGGATGTCTGTCCTCACAAAGCCAAGAATTATGTGGCCTAATCTGCCCACTAAATAGAGAGGAAGCCCTGTACTGAAACCCTTGAAAGATAGTGGTTGTGACCAATTGACAAGTCTGGGTAGCTATACATTGTCCAAAAGTTAATATATAGAATACACTACCATTATCATACTAAGCAGCCATGCTTGACACTGCATCCATCCCTCCCAAGGCTGAAAGGATGGTCCACAATGGGTGAGCCAAGTTCCTTCCTTGCCCCCACATCCTCCTGGCTATACACATCCGGCCAGTGGTGTGACTCCTATAACTAGAAAGCTTAGGGAAAAGGTGAAGACAACATGGCATCTGTTGGCAGCTACCAGAGCCAGATCCACTGAGCAATCACATAACCTTGGACATGTCTTTTACTTACCACACACACAGGAACAGCAGTGGCAATCCAGAGAGTCAGGGACTGCACTGTCACTGATGACAGTACTCAGGTACCCAAAGCCTTCTACGCATCATCCCTGTTCTTGGGTAGTAGAAACTGGCAGTGAGCAAACAGACAAACTCTTGGCTCTGCTTAGACTCTAGAAAATGAGTGAAACAAGTCAGAAAAACAGAGACAGCTCTGGGTATTTTCAGTGAGCTGGCTCCAGGATCTCATGTACACTCAAGTCCAAGGCCAAGTGCTCAGGCCCTTCATGGTGTGATGTTGCAGAGAACCTGATCCATCTTCCAAACATACCAAATCACGTCCAGATGACCTACAGCTTCTAACTCAACACCAGTCTGCCAATCAACATGAGTAGGTTGGTATAAATTGTGTATGCTACAGAGACCACTGTGCAATGGGTGAGGTAATTTTAGAAACAATGGCCTGAGATGGTAGCTAAAAGGAAGGACTGAAAAGAAAAAGGAAAAAAAAAAAAAACAGCAAAGCAGCAAAGGAGTCACTGTACACAAAGCTCAAAGTCACAGTGCAGGCCAGAGGCATGCAGGAGGGAGGGTGAGGAGGGAGAAGGTTGAAAGACCATGAGGAGGGAGAGGGGGTGGTTTGGGGAGACTAGGATTAAAGGAAGAGTGTCATAGGAAATGCCTAGTGCACCCCAACACGCAGAAGACTCCAGTCTGCGACTGTTACAGTTATCTTTTAGTCCTTGGGGTCCCTAGATTCTAGTGGGTACCCAAACTTTCGAGCAGTACTGAGCCATTGGCATCTATATCCTATCCTGTGGTCTACAAGGCTATGATAGAGTTTCACTTCTAATTCAGAAGAGATGAACAAAATCTATTAAAGTAAGGTTATACTGTGATAAAAGCTAAGATTCGTGAGTTGTTTATTTCTGTAACTTAATATCTTACACTGGTGGCGACACAAATGATGGAAATTGTGGGTGAGAGAAGATTTGCCGCGTTGGAGAGAGTAAGCCTGATGAAGTGAGAATAGGGCTGAAGGGTTCCTGCTCCAGTTAGTCCACCAGATTCCCCGTTTTTCTGTGACCCATACCCTACAGAGGTGCATGGCCCATGGCAGGCTCCTTGGGTCAGACACAGCTAAGTGGGTCAAACCATTGATTGGCCTTGGCCCTGGGGTCTCTACCCCCAGCCTCCTCCTCCCCTCCTCCTCCTCCCACTAGGAGAATGAACAAAGGCCAGAGGCTCTTGGCTCGCTGTCCCTAAGCACTTAGAGGAAATGATTGGAACCAGTATTTTTTGGTCTGTAGGGATGCGTGTGTCCTTGCCCACCTTAACATTTCCCCACATCTGTCCCTAGAATGTTGGCACCCAGCCCCGCACGCTGCAGAAGCCGGGTTCTTTGTGAAAGTCAATCGGGTAGAAGAGAAGGAAACTTCTTAGAGATGTATTTGCATGACGGTGGCTGGTCTTTGGGACTCTGCAGTGATCCTTTGTGTGGCTTGGTATCCCTGGCCCTTAGGCCTGTCACATTAATGTGACTGTAGACTGTAAATGTGGGGAGCCATGCTAAATTCTGCTATGTGAGAAATCCTGTGCTTAGGCTGCACGCTGTGACCTTCGAGTTGTCAAGTAGTTGACCTTTGCTGAAGGAGGTCTTGTGTTCTAGGCTATCTTTGGGTTATTTACCTTTGAAAGAAATAGGGAAGCTCTTGCAGGGAACCACCAAGAGGATTAAAGAGGTTCCTACAGGGAGCTATTCCGGCTATTGTATTCTTGCCTGGGGGCTAGGGAGAGTGGGATTAGAATAGATCCTATTGGCCTTGCTATATATAGTCTTAATCCCCATTAAAGAGAGTCTTGATCAGAAATTTGCAGATTTGACTCATTATTTCTCACATCTCTGTATCCCACTCTCAATCCCCACTCCTTCTTTCTGGTGAACCCTGGTTTGATTTGTCCCGCAGGCAATGGTGGGAGGTGTTTTGGAAGAATAAGGCTTCCAGGATTTGCCCTCCATTTTGCAGAGTGGTATGTTGGGCTGTGTCAACCAGAAGTGGCCTCTTTAGCTCTCCGAATACCAGGTGGTGGCTTGCACTGTGTGAGCCAGAGGCCCTGCTCTGAAAGCTCTGGGCACAGCAGAGCTCCATGTCTCTCCCATGCAGTACGCCACTGCTGTGGGCCACTCTGTCCCGTCCTCAGGAGCTGATGACCAACGCAAAATGAACTTGGTGCTTGCTTGGTTTTTGTTTGTTTGTTTGCTTCCTTGCTTTGTTTTATGCATTTTTGTTTGGTGTTTTGTTTGTGTGTGTTTTTTGTTTGTTTGTTTGTTTTGGTCTTACTGAGTTTTTTGTTTCTTTTCTTATTTTTGTTGGTTGGTTTTGGTTTTTGTTTTGAGACAGAGAGACAGAATGTGAAGTTGTGTGGATAAAGAAACAGAAAGGATCTGGGAAAAATTGGGCATGGACAAATATGATCAAATATATTGTATGGAAAAAAACAAATTATGAAATATTGTTCAAAGGGAAAACTATAACACTGGGGAATGCTGAAAGAGCCTGTGGTGGTTGATAAAGATTGTTAACTTGACAGGATGGAGTCAGCTGGGACAAGGCTCTGGGCTTGTGGAGAGTGATCTAGACTGGGTTAGTGGGTGGGTATGCATTCGAGGAACAGTCTGGATTAGGTTAATTGAAGGGCAAAGACTCGTCTTAACTATAAGTGGCTCCATTCCATGATAGGGTCCTGGACTGAATGAAAGAGAGCAAGCAAGCCCAACCTAAGTGCAGACAAAATGTGACAAGTTTCCTCAAGCTCCTGCTCCCGTGACCTCTCTGCAGTGATAAGACCCATACCCTTGAGCTCCAAGCCAACAGAAACCCTTCTTTCTTTGTAAGTTGCTTTTGTCAGGTGGTTTGGTCATAGCAGTAAGACACATAACTGATACGGGTATTAATCTGTCAGTGACGAGGTAAGTCTCTGTAACAGTGGAACATAAAGGGCAGCTCTCTCTCCCATCTGATAAGCCGGGTCAGGGGGCGGGGCTAGGAGTGGCTTCCACCTGTAGCCCCAGAGAGAAGCCTCTCGCAGTGAACTGGGCCAGGCCTGACCTTCACACATGCTTTCACTGGAACTGGTTCTAGGAACTGACATGACTTTTGAATCCTTCTTGATCAAAAATAAAATACCTTTCAGCTCAGGGCAAATAGCTTCACACTGAACTGGATGAAATGATGGAGCACAGAGGGTTGATGGGAGGAGGGTGGAGCTGGGCTAAAAGGGAGACGCTCAGGAAAGGCCTTCTTAAGCATTGAGTGTAGTGCATGAGCAGTTACGTGTGCATGTATGTTGGGTATGACCAAGGCTGTGTGGAGGTGGAGATTTGTCTGTTTATGTGGTAGGTAGCATCTGAACTTACTCCCTAACTGTGCTGGGAAACTATGAGAACTGAGTGTGAGATTATGTTGAATGAGTGGATTCTTTGGGATGCTGTGCATATGTGTAGTGTGTGTGTGTGTGTGTGTGTGTGTGTGTAGTGTGTGTGTGTGTAGTGTGTGTGTGTATAGTGTGTGTGTGTAGTGTGTGTGTGTGTAGTGTGTGTGTAGTGTGTGTGTGTGTAGTGTGTGTGTGCAGTGTGTGTGTGTGTGTAGTATGTGTGTGTAGTGTGTGTGTAGTGTGTGTGTGTAGTGTGTGTATAGTGTGTGTGTGTAGTATGTGTGTGTAGTGTGTGTGTGTAGTGTGTAATGTGTGTGTAGTATGTGTGTGTGTAGTGTGTGTGTGTGTGCAGTGTGTGGTGTAGTATGTGTGTGTAGTGTGTGTGTAGTGTGTGTGTGTAGTGTGTGTGTAGTGTGTGTGTGTGTAGTGTGTGTGTGTGTGTATGTGTGTGTGTGTGTGTGTGTTTATTCTCTTTCAGCTTAAGCTTCTGACCATGAGGATTTTGCTTTTAGGTCCTATACTACTATGCCCCATAAGAAGGAAAGAACTAAAAAATAAATAAATAAAAAGGAGAATCCATGAAATCTTTTGAACTGAAATCCAAAATGGAGAGTCAATCCATGTTATGGATATAGTCAGGAACATCCCACTTCTGTTTCTCTTAATCTACAAGCCAAACAGATGTGTGTGTGTGTTTGTGTGTGTGTCTGTGTGTGTGTCTGTGTGTGTGTTTATGTGTCTGCATGTGTGTGTGTCTGTGTGTGTGTGTTTGTGTGTGTGTCTGCATGTATGTGTGTCTGTGTGTCTGTGTGTGTGTGTGCTTGTGTGTCTGCATGCGTGTGTGTCTGTGTGTGTCTCCATGTGTGTGTTTGTGTTTGTGTGTGTGTGTGCACACACACGCACACACACATGCATGTGTAGATGTGTTAATACTGATATGAATGTAGCTTCAGTAGTGATAACAATATTAATGTTTCTATTAAGTATTTTAATGCTAAAAATTGTGAACATTTTGTCAATAACCCCTTCACTGATTCATCCTCGGGTCTCCCAGCAAACAGTTATTTATTTGATTTTTGCATAATTTAGGCAACAGAGACACCAATGAATAAGACATGACCCATGCCAGAACGGTCCTCACAGTTCCTTCCCTAAACACGTGTCTGCCCTGTGCTAGACTTAGGGGATGTGGCAGGAAAAGGGCAGGTGAAGGTGACTGTAGAGACCCTAGATTCTGGCCGGGAATTCAAAACACTAAAGAGTGGATGAAGTGCTACAGGAGAAATGCCCTCTTAAGGAAGGAGTCTTGGAGAGAGTGACAGGAGCCAGAGGAAGGGCTCAGTCCACACACAGCAGACCCCAGGAGGAGCTGAGAGGTTCTCTCAGGGAGACATACGGCATTTGAGGAGAGGAGGCAATCCTGGTGGCTGGCGTACAGAAAGGGAAGTTATAGAAGGGGCACGGGGAGAGGGTAGTAGAGTATTGGAGACCAGATTTTGTCACCAGTGACAGGCATTATGGGCCTAAAATCTTAACTACTGGAGTAAGCTGACGGTAGAGCAGGAGGACCACAGGTATGGCCTTGAACTTGACCAGCAAAGTAAATTGAATATCAGGTGGGCAACATAGTAAGACCCTGTTTCTAAAGGAAACCGTGGAAGAATGAAAAGGCTTGGCCTGTAGCTCACTGTTTTTGTGCTTGCTTAGAACCCTGGCTTCTGTCCCCAACACAGTGTCAGAGGGATGTTGAGGGGCTGGGGGCTGGAGGAGGCATATGTTTTGAGGCCACTGGGACAAAGCCCATAAAAGGACACCCCTGACTCTGCTATCCCTAGAGCGTGTTTTGGTTGGGTTTCAGGCTACAACTTGGAGTGGAGTGGAATCACTCTCAAAGGAAAGGAATCTCCTTCTAAGGGATCAGTGAGTTCTCCTGGCCTAACAGTAGGAATTGGCTGTGAATATGGGGATGTAGAAGGAAGGAGTACTGTCTTGTGTTGGTTGCAGTTGGGCTGGCTGCAAGGGTGTTTGTTAGTGGACAGCCTCGGTTGTCTACTAAGTTATAAATCTCCACGTTGCTGGCGTTCACTGTTTCCCATCATGTCCCTGTCTTAAACAGTATGACACTGACTGCTAGCATGTGCTGAGTCATGCAGGAGCTGCGTCTTCAGACGCTAAATGGACCCAGTCCTGCATTCTGTGGAAACAGAGGTGGTCTATGTGGACTTGTGAGTGTGCCTCAAAGAAACAGCCACAGAATGGCTTACATCATGTATCGCTATAATAGAATTACGTGAATGCACTGAGCCTTTCTCTTAATCTGGCCACTGTACCATATTATCCAATAAGCTCAAAGGACAATAAATTCCAGACACAAATAAGGAAGTGTCATACCACTTAAAGCACTCACAGCACTAGAAAGGGAAGCTGCTTAAATCCAGCTCTGACTACATTTGCCAGAGGCCCCAAGCACATCAGGGAGTTTTGACTGTGACCCATGAGTGGGCTTTGGGAGCCCCCAGAAAATGTGTATGGGTTCCCCAAAGCCTTATGCCTGCACTCTTTCACTGTCCCCTATAAGAAGCACACATGAACTGTGTGACCGTACAAATGAAGATTGTGCCTTTTCATAACATCTGTTGTCCCTGCCAGCTGCTAATTACCAAATAATCACAGCAGCTACAGAGACCCGGACCTGATAAACACATCATGTGATTTCCCATGGAGCTAAATTGAGAAGGCCTTGGCCTAGTTCCATTCCTGCCAAGGCTCCCCATAGCCTCTTCCACAGACAAGATCACTTAGATAAAATATTCTGCAGATTCCAGTCAGTTGCCACTCATTGCAAATAGAGAGTAGACTAGAGTTTGTGGATCAGGGCAAGGGGAGAGGGCCTACATAGAGAATGAGTCTGGTAGTAACGAAAGACTGGGGACATGAAGCCAAATGGCAGCCTGAACTCAGAGGGCAGCAGATGGGAACAGGCGGAGTGGCAGGACAGGGAAAGGTGGCAGCTTAATGTGGGTTTTCTAAGATGATCTGTGGGAACTGGATATAATAGCACTTTTTTAAAATGCAGCTTTTGAGCTATTTAGGTGCAAAAGAAAACAAGAGATGTCTGTACACCAGGAAATAGGACAGAAGAAGGATGCTGTGGTTTGGATTTGAGTGTCTCTCAGAAGCCTGTGCATTAAAGACATTGTCCCCAAGACAGTGCTATTGGGAAGTGGTGCAGAGGTTAGGAGGTAAGTCCTTGGGGCAGGTCACTGGGGGAGCATCCTGAAGGGACTTTGGGACTGAGTTGCCTTCCTCTTCTCTCCTCTGGCTGATGACTGAGTGGCATTGTTCTAGCACCTGCCTCCACTATAATGTGCTGCCCCTCAGGGTTCAAAGCAGCTGGTCCAGCTAATCATGGACAGGAACCGCTGTGAGCTGAGACAGACCTTTTGTCTTTATAAATTAATTGTCTCAGACATTTTGATATATTGACAGAAAGCTAACACAAATATGGTTTTGCTTTTCTCTTTTTCTCTCTCGTGATTGAAAAGGCCATTGATCAGTTCAATGCAGATGAGAAGTTTGAAGAGTAGGTCCTGCCCCTATATTTTCTGTGAAACTTACTCACCATGCCAAAGCTTAATGAAGAAAACACTCTCAACCTCATTCATGATAAATAATATATTAATTCAGTGAGAACATTGTATTGGCCAGGGTTCTCTAGAGAAAAAATAGACTGAATACATACACATGCATGGACATATATGTATGTATATGTATATGTATACTTATATGTGTGTATATGTATATGCGTATATATATGTATATACATACACACACATATACAACATACACATAAAACAAATCAGCTCATGTTGAAATAGTAATAGCAGTTATCTCATACCAGAAAGGCTCAGACCCTAGGAGTTGCTTAGTCCAGGGGACTAAATGCCTCGGCAGCTGTGGTCATCCCACAGTGGCCTCCTCACTCTGGAGAGGCCCCTGGTTGCTCAGGCCACTCTTATGGGTGCCTCAGGAGCCTCAATCTTGGTTAAAATCTGGAAGGTTTCCTAGAGAGCCAGCAGTCTTTGGTCCATGATGGAAGCCTAGATATGCTGGCTCTGATCTCTGTAAAGGAATCAGCAGCAGCAACAGGTTAAAAGTAGTAGCATGAAACCGGTTTAATTTTATCAGATACATGACAAAATAAGTATGAAAAAATAAGATTGGAAATAGTGCTGGGTTTTTTGTTTGTTTGTTTGTTTTTTGAGGTAGTCTCATGCAGCCCAGGCTTGCCTTGTTCTCTCTCTGTAGGGACATGAAATGACCTCAGACTTGTGATCTTCCTGCCTCTACCGCCTATGTGCTGGAGCTCTAGGTGGGTACCACCATGCCAGGTTTATATGGTACCAGAAGTCAAACCCAGAGCTGTCTACCAGCCAAGCCATATCCTCAGCCCTTCCAAAGATGGTTTCTTTTTCCCTTTTCACTTTTTTTAAGATTTCATAATTGAATGCTATGAATTTTATATCCGTCCCATCCTTCTCCTCCTGTGTCTCCCCATCTCCTTTTCAAGTTCATGTCCTTTCTACAATTACTATAGGATACAGTTCAGCAGTGGTTCTCAACCTTCCTAATGCCACAGTGCTTTAACGCAGTGCCTCAGCTTGTGTGACCCACAACCATAAAATTATTTCATTACTACTTCATAACTGTAATTATGCTGCTGTTATGAATTATAATGTAGCTATCTGATATGTGATCCCAATGGGGGGGGTCATGACCCACAGGTTGAGGACCACGGTATTATAAGATTTCTAAAAACAGAATTATATACAAGATATAGTATATCTTCTCCATATAATCTGAAACTAGTTAGGGCTGCCCTTATGCACATGGGTGTACAGGGCTGACCACTTGGGCATGGGCAACCTAGGAGGGAGCTCCTCCATGAAGAAAACTGCCTGTCTATTTGAGCCTTGAGAGCAGGGGCTGTGTTACAGGTTTCCCATTTGGGGGATGGGCTTCCAGTTACTCATTCTCTGTATTTTGACCAGTTATGGTTTTCTGTAACAACCTCTGTCTGCTGCAAAAAGGAGTTCCTCTCCTGAGGTGCTGCATTTATTACAGGGTTTGCAGGTGGGTAGGGCTGCTGGTGCATTTTCTTCCCATGAGGTTTGCACAGCAGCTGTGACGCTAGGAGAGCTAGCCATCCATCCTGGAGGAGACTTCCAGGTTAGCACCAGCCTGATCTTTTCCAAGTCAGGTGACTGAAGTGTGTGCTCGTTAGCAATGGGGTCTTACCCTCAAGTTCTGACAGCCAACCAAAAGCCACGGCCATAGCTTGTGATGTTAACAGCGAGGAGCAAAGTGTGCTGGTTGGCAAGGAGAAAGCGTACAGTGAGTGTCTGCATGCATTTTCATTTACATAAAAACTCAGAGTGTGCAAGAAATGATAGGAGTTGTCATCTGTGCATTAGAGCTGGGATCGGGAGTAAAGCAAAGAGAAAATAGGCTGAGGAGGAACTCGAGTCTCACAGTGGGAATTTTTAGAGTTTGGATTTTGAAACAGGGAAACAGTAGAAAAAGAAATGTACAGATTAAGATACAGGCTCCAGGTTCAGCTTTCTGGGTTCGAATCCAGCATGTACCATGTACAAGATGTGTGATCTAGGGTGACTTATGCTTCCTGCATTCATTCATGGGGTGTTTTCATTCCCTCATTGTAGAAGGGAGTGGTAACAAGATTCTCCAAGCCATGATTCTGTGATGAAGGAGGACCGTACTGGCAAGGTGCAGGATGCCTGGGGCGCAGCAAGCACATAGTCCACTCTTCCTGTGACAGGTCTCACCAGGTGCTTCACAGGGAGGGCAGGCAGTGAGAGAGGAGAGCCCTCTGCAAAGACTGTCAGGGCTGAAAAGACCTTCGACGTATTTGTTTACAAATCAGAATTAACCTTGCTCTTGAGAACCGAACTTGAACAAAAACAGGTCAGGACAGGTACGCAGATGAAGTCTGCACCCTTACTAGAACTACACTGCTTGAGACAAGGCAAACAGTTCAGGTACCCAGCAGACTTCAGTACCTGGACGACCCAGAAGCGGCTTGAGAAGCAATAACAACGCCACATTTTGTTTTCCTTCTTCACTGTGTCATCTTAACTGTATATCACTTTACATGTCCGCGCTGCCCTGTTTACTTTGATCAGGCTGTTCCATCCAGATGCACGAGTTAGCGCTTTATGGGATTGTCAGCAAATACAATGGTAAAATGAGACCAAGTCAGGGACGAAACCTTGAGCCGTCTCCAAACCTCTGAGAGGCCTCCCGCCCACAGATGGTAGAGAGGGTCAGGAGTGGCAGGGACACAAAGCTGAGCCAGGGTCCCGTGAGGAATACTGGTTCGGAAGTTCATCTCTGCTTCTTACACACTGGTGCTGTGCTGCAGACTTGGGAGACCTGAACCCTGGGAGATGTCCTGAGGAGACAGCAGAGAGGGACAGCTGGCGACAGCAGTGGGAACCTTAGCCACAAGGAATGCATAGGATGTGAGAGGCTGGAGAGGTTTCACCCTGAGCAATCTGTTTGGAGCATGATCGCAGTGACGGACAGTGGCATGGATGAGGCATGCTATTTCCATAGTTTCCGTGAGGCCGAACTCCATCTGTTAAATGGGCCACTGGTTCAGCTTGCAGGGAAGCTTGGAGTTAAAAAGGACCTCAGCTGGAACGGAGCACAGTTCACAGCAAGCAAGCTGTCAGAGGTAGCAGCCTTGGTGACTAGCCACTCCAGGAAAAGCTCCCTGCGGACAGGAAGTTTTTTGTTTTTTGTTTTTTTTAATCCACTGTTTTACCCCAGGTTCCTGGAATAAAGACATTGAATGAGTTTTCAAATATGTGGCTAAGAACACAGCACATGTTAGAGATCTCTGGTCAGTTTGTCTCGTAGTTACATGGTGAAGTGACTACACAGGAACACGCGGTTGCACGTGTGCTCTTGGGCACAGGGATCGGGAGTCAGGCAAAGCTGGCCCAGGGAACATGTCTGTAAGAAGCCTGAAGGGCTGACCCTACTTTTAAGCGTGTGAGAGATTCAGGAAGAGCCCATCTGTAGTCACTTTTGATAATGTGGAGAATCAGCTTTGAGGGAAAGAAGACATGGCAGGAGGCAGGAGGCAGGCAAGATTTGGTTCCTCAGCATGAGGGGTCATGGATCTTAGGTGCTTTGGAACCGGTGCTGTGTGGGATTTAGGGACCTGGGCTTGGATGTCGTCCTACCACTTCCTGTAGAAGACAGAACTGCAGAGAATTGGTCCTCTGTGGGCAGTCTGTGTAGTTTACATTGAGGTGTTAAAGTTGCCTAACAAGCCAAAATGCCCCTGCCTCAGCTCCTCAGTGCTCCTAACTCCTGTCATAGCGTGGGCTGGTGGCCTGAAGCTAGTCTCTGTGATTGCACGGTGCTGCTGAGGCACTCTGTGAGCTCAGGTGGGGGGGAGGTGACCCTGAGTTCACTCTTGAATAAACTTCAGAGAAAAGAGAGGCCAAAGGGCAAAGAAGTTGCCACTCTGGCTTTCAAAAATACTTTCCAGGAAAGCTTTCTAGTTCCAGGAATCTGTAGATAACAGCAAACATCTTCCCCTGCCAGCTCTGCTAATCACTGAGGAAAAGGCTACAAAGGACATTTTTGATGCAGATTTGGGGTTGAAAAAAAAAAAAAGACGCTGCAAGGGGTGGGGACCTGGAATGGAGAGGGAGTGAGGGGCTGCCAGGTGACCTTTGGATGTGGGCCCAGCTGGGGATTAAAGCTTGCTGTGGTCGGCACTGAGATCTGTGGGTGCTACTTTTAGCCATCACAGCAAAGAAAAAGCCATCTCAGTAAGCAAGCCAAAGAGAGCTTTTGTCCTCCGGCAGAGAAGCCTCGTGCCAACACATGGCTGACACATTCTGGACTTGCAGCTTCCTGACAGAAGAGTGGTCATCACTGTGGAGGCAGATTAAGCAAACGCAGAAAGGCTGGAATCACGCACTGTGAGTCTCAAGGTTGAAGCAGTCTGAGTGAAAATGGCCCCCAGAGGCTCACAGGGAGGTGGGACTACTTGAAAGGATTAGGACAGGTAGTCTTGTTGTAACAGGTGTGACCTTGTTGGAGGCAGCGTGTCACTGAGAGTGGGTTTTGAGGTTTCAAAAGCCCAAGCCAGGACCAGAGACTTCTTTCTCCCTGCTGCCTGCGGATCCAGATGTAGACCTCTCAGCTCCTCAGGCACCATGCCTGTCTGTGTGCCACGATGCTTCCTGCCATGATGATAATGGTCTAAACCCCTAAAACTGTAAGCCAGCCCCTAGTAGGTGCTTTTCTTTATAAGAGTTCCTGTGGTGATGGTGTCTCTTCAGAGCAATAGAAACTGACTAAGACAAAGGGTAACTGTAAGCCAATGAGGTATTTGTAGGAATAAAATAAAATCCCCGTGCTCACAGGCTGCAGGGGTGAAACAGCTACTATCATCCTGCTAAATGAGCACAGCATCAAACTGCTTTCTAAGTTTGTATTTCTATACCCAGAGATTAGTGCAGCTCTTGGACCTCATCAGATAAATGCATTTGTGCAGTGGACCGCCCAGCCACAAATGAGTCACATACAACACACCCTCTCCTCAAGGTGCAGGTCCCACTTGTGATTAAGATAGAGACCCACAATGGTCAGGATGCAGAGAAGACATGTCTGTGGTGTGTTCTGCCATAAGTAAGACATCTGTGTCACACCCTTTCGCCAGGCCCCCAAATACCATTGTGCAAGGGGAATGGAGGCAGGTTGTAAGAGCCAGAGGTCAGGGTGGACTGCAGCAAAACCATGTTCCGGACACGACAAGACCACTGTACTCATAAACTCACAGTGGCTGTGGCTACCTGCACAAGACCTGCACAAGGTCTAGCCAATCCTAATCCTAGCCTGGAGTGATGGAGCGAGAAGAGGTCTGCAAGCCCCAACCCCTAAGTGAGGACCTATGAATAGTGGGGTGCTTCTTGGGTCCAGGGCAGTCGGTTTTCTTTAAGGGTATGGTCCCGGTGGGTCAACAGTCCGGTGGATAGTTCCATATTAAGCAGTATATGAACACCATGAATAGGAGTCCATGGAATATTAAAAACAAAAAACAAAAACCAGAGGACCCAAATTGGGGTGGGGTGGGGTGGGAAGGTAAACTTGGATTTGAGAAGAGTAAGGGGGGGAAATGTTGGGGGGGGGTGAATATGCCCAAAATGTATTGCATGAAATTATCAAAGAATGAATAAAAATAAGAAAAGAACACTTTCCCACGCACATGTAAATAAAATATTTTAAAAGGAAAAGCAGTTTTCAAATAATGAGGAAACACAAAACCCTGAGTAAATATCCCTGTGACATTGTCTGTGTAACCTAAGGCTAAGGCCAGCAGGCTTACAGAAGAAACTGAAGCAAGCCGGTCCCTGTTAGTTCTAATACCCTCCCTGAGGACAGGAGGTTGGAGAGGTTTTTTTACTATGCATCCCCCACAAAGGGTGGGAACAGCTCATACTAGAATGCCGCTTTTTAGAGGAATTGGTACCCGAGGGTCAGGCTTGTCCCGTTCCCCTTTGCAGCCACTTCATATAGTTTGGAAGACAGTGTCACAGTCGTAACAGCTCCCACTTCTGCTTGACACATCACCAGAGATCAAGTGTACCAGTGCTGGAGAATGTGACAGTCAGAGATACACACTCCAAACTCACAGAGATTTGTGTTATTTAGGGGATCTTGGTAGAGGAAATTCAAATGCTTCAGGGCAAACCAATTCTGCTTCCACATTGGTTAGATTGCCTCTTACATAACTCTTCCTTGGTGTTATGTGACAGCGAGGGACAGGGACGGACAGGGACAGACTGTGTGTGGCCTAGCATGGAGCACAGCCATGAGAAGCAGGGCTGAAAGTTTTAGATCACAATGTAGTCATTTCTAAGCTGTTGCATGTCCCGTTTAATGAATTGCCTCCTGTGAACCGTATACACAAGTTCTGTGTCTATGTTAGTATACAGAGACTTTAGGAACACACCCACACCAACAAGAGCCCAGTAACAGATCTCACACGTAGCAAAGCATGGTTATCACTGCTGCCTTGCAAGCCTGGCTTGCTGAAACTTCCCAAGAAGCTGGAAATCAATTCCAGGAATGAAGCCCTCACCCATGATGGGATGAACATAACCCTACAGTGCCTCTAGGATCTTTATTACAGTTTGACGTCATTTTAGGCAGGCAACGGAGGTCCAGGGCATTCAGGGGGCTTTCTATGTTATTTTTTTAACTTTAAAGGGCATACCTCATGGAGTGTTTGCAGCAATGTTTTTTTGTTTTTTTACACTAGGGACTTCCCCTTTATTCCTATCTGCTTAAGTGTTTAATGAAACGACATTAGATTAAATGGGACAGCTGAGTGGTGGGAATGGGTGAATACATTATTTAATCCTAGATCCCTTCTTAAATACTTTAAAACCTTTTATAATATATGTACATATATGTCTGTGTATATATTTATATGTATCAAATATATATCATATATATTTTTCAGCAACAAAATATTAGACCAAGTTTCCTTTTAAGGATTGTTTTATTTCTCTCTCTCTCTCTCTCTCTCTCTCTCTCTCTCTCTCTCTCTCTCTCTCTCTCTCTGTGTGTGTGTGTGTGTGTGTGTGTGTGTGTGTGTGTGTGCAGGCTGGAAGCAGGTGCTGGATTCCCCAGAGCTGGAGCTACAGCCAGTTATAAGCCATGGGTTGATATGTGAGGGTTCAGCCCAGATCCTGAATTCTATAAGAAAGCAGGTTGTGCAGGCCACAGAGAGCACGCCAGTTATCAGCACCTCTTCATGCTCTCTGCCACAGCTCCTGCCTCCAGGATCCTGCCCTGCTTGAGCTCCTGTTCTGACTTCCTTTGATGATGAAGCTGTGATGTGGAAGCCTAATCCAAATAAACCTATCCCTCCCCAAGTTGCTTTTGTCATGTTTTATCACAGCAATAGTAAATCTAAGGCAGCTGACAATCTCACACAATACATTTTTTTTTGTTGATTAAAAAAAGTCATGAAAAAATGGGCTCAGTATTCCTCAGATTGTATCTTCTGATGTAATGGGTTTTAATTTGAGTAAAATGCCTGTCAATCACGTGTCTCCCGGGGACCAGTGTAGGCCCATTTCATGACCAGCTGGCTTTTGAAACTGGGCTTCACTTGCTTTAAAGTGAAGCAAAGCCTTGCATGATGTACATGCACTGGACTTGCTACCGGAGGGACATCTTTTTAAATGAAATTCATAGAACCACTGATGTAACTTCCTGGCCCTGTGGTTTGCAGGCTAGGAGTTAGGAGTCACCTGGAAGTCAAATTGCCTGGATACAAATACCTCTCTTGGTTGGTTACTCACTGATTATTCAGCCTTCATTGGAGCTACCTCTGAGTGTCTGTTGTTTTCCTCCATCTCTTATTTAATTTTTAACATTGTGTGTACATGTGTGTATGGGCGGGGGTGCATATGGGCACAGGTACCTATGTAGGCCAGAAGAGGTGCTGGACGCCTGGAACTGCAGTGACACGTGGTTGTGATCCGGTTCTGGGAACCAAACTTGGGTCCTCTGCAAAAGCAGGAAGAGCTCTTTGCCACTGAGCCATCTTTTCGGTTTCTCTACTATCTCTATTTTAAAATGAAATAATAGTGGACTCGCCTTCAGACACTCTTCTGAGCTAAGAGACTATAAGGACTGCTGGCCTGTAGCTATAAGCACTTACTAAACTCAAGGCATTGCTGTACTCCTCTCAACTTGTGCCCCCTTGTCCTTCCATAAGACCTGAGAGGCCCCCACTATTATACCTTCTGTACAGATGAGGTCATGGGGGCTTGTGGTTATTTCATCCCGGCCTTCATGGCTCTTTTTGTTTATGTGACCATCTTGATGCTCTGTCCTTGAATCCCCTGATTTTTTTTCTTTTATCATTTTTTTTCCCCATGAGAAAGTTATCCTACACTTTCCAATAGTTTTCTTCGAGTAGAGTTTTGAGACTTCATCAGTGCAAAGCCTAAAATATAACGAAATGAAAAATTCACAAAAGAAACCAGAAGCAGAAGAATTGTCAAGCCAGCTTGTACAGCAGGAGCAGGGGTCCCCTGAGTTACGAGGATGCCTGGCACTGACCTCCAGCCCCCATTCTCCCATCTTCCTATATAGAGGATGCTGCCCTCCACCTGTCTACTAGACCAAGCACCCACTGCTGCTTCCTGTGGCTTTAGATCTTTTACCTGCTACCTTTGTGGCTCTGAGGGGACCCTGCAGGCTCACTCTGACTAGTAACTTCCTTTTAAAAACATGCCATCTCTGCAAGGTTTTAGAGACATTCACTGGTCAGCACCAGAAGACATCGCAAGTCTGTGAAAGGTTCCAGATTTAGTAGACAATTAAGAATTTGTTGCTCACGGCAGCCGCAGCATTCTGATCTTGCCCTGTGGCATCATCACCAGCTGCTCACTCTGTAGAGCTGGGCAGTGGGAAGTTATCTCATTCTGAGGGGAGGATGGAGGGTGGTACCTTGCTAAAGAGAATAAGGCGAGTGTGATGCGAAATCATCCTGAGCACTGCACAGTTCCGAAAGCCTTCTGAACAGATGCAGAGAGCTCCAGAAGAAACCAATTACTCAGGCACAACACTCCTTAGCCCAAAGCTCTGGCTCCCCAGCTTTCCAACTGGTTACAACTTTAAGCTGCACAGACTCCTTTGGTCTTATGTTTCTTTGTCAGAAACAGCCATTCGGAGGGACCAGATCGCAAATCTCTGAAATGCTAACTAAAGACCTGCTCACCGATCTCTGGGGAAGAAATGGTATCCAGGAAGGGTGAGTGTGCAGCAAGCATGGAGTAGAAATGTCTGCCTTCGTCCTTGTTAAACCCTGATTTCATCCAGGGGGGAGGGAGGCCAGGAAGACGCTTCATCTACCCAACTGTAAGCGGAGGGTAATGGCTGTTTATGTACCTGAAGGGGAACGGTGGGGATTAATTAGTTAATGGCTCCATGTGCTTTGAAGTGCTAAGTGCTATTAGGCTTCATTTAATCTACCCTAATAGCTCCACAAACCCTGGTTCTGCTCACCAGCCGAGTACTTGGCATCTCTTGATCAGCGTTTTCAAACAGCAGAGCAGTTTTAACGCAAATGTGTTCAAAACTGGTTCGTGCCGGCATTTGCAATTAAAAAAAAAAAGTTAAACAGTTGAGCAATCACCGTGCTCAAGTGTACCAGAGGGTAGACTAATCTCTTCATGATAATGAGGGTAAATATTAGTCCCTACCCGCCCCCCCACCTTTTTTTTTTTTTTTTTGCCTGGTTCCCTTTGCCCTAGTATCTTAAGATCTCAGTATCTTTTAGTTCCAGAGGCTGAAAGTTTGAAATAGAAACTCAAGGTAATGAATGACCTTTGGGACTGAAATATGTGCTGCCTATGTGGAGTCAGCTGCCTGGGGCTGATCCTTAGGGCAAACTAGTGTGCTCATGGTCAAAATTGCCATGGAGCAGGGTCCTGAGTTTACTGCCTTTGCCTCTATGAACGAACAAGGGCTTTTGACAGACGGGGCTAGCTGAAGAACACCAGGGGAGGTGGAAAGCAACTTATTTAAAATGAGTGTTCAGAGCTGTAACTATCAAGTTCATGTCTTCTTTGAGGCGCTTCCTGGAAACCGGGTGGGAGGGACGTGCGGAGAGACTTTGCTTGGGTTCCAAGGGAGAGCCAGTGCTCGCCACATTTCATGCCGACTTGGGTTAGGGCAGGCGCCCGCAGTGCAAGCTGCACTCTGCCCCTACCTCCAAGGTAAGCGTCCTTAGGAGTGGTCAGGCAGGGTCAGGAGAAAGACAGGCAGGGAGGTGACCCTCTGGCCGGGTGGACTGGGGTCAAGCTTCTCTACCCTCAGTGGCTGACCCTCCTCTTACATAAGCAGTAGGTTGGGGGTGGCATTTCCAAGGTCACCGATACTGTGTGGAACATCAGTCAACAGGTTCCACTCTGAGCCAGCTCTAACTTTACAGAAGACCTTTAGCAATCTGGTTAAAGCTACACTTGGGCAGCGATGCCAGCTGACTTACCACTGGGAGGAAGTTACACTCGCAAAGACTAGCTCCTTCCTCGCCTTTTCTCGGTTCCTTCCACTCGAATCCTTTGCACGTCTCCCATCTGGGTCTCCTACCTGAGGATTTCGTGACACAAACTGCTTATCTTTTTCTTCGCTTAGACTTTATCAGCACTTTCTAAATCAGGGCACAGGAGAAATATTTTCTGTTTTTCTTCACTAGGCCAGAATGACTTCGATGTAAGATAAGAAACCCTCAGTTGGTGGTTGGCTTTGCATTCCCTGCTGGGCAAACATTTCTGGTATATGTAATGTATGTATCATGGAAATAGCACAGGGCGTGTGACTGTGATAAAGTGCTGGGCCTTTTCCAACGGGCTGTTGCTTACCTGGTCATTTCCAGTATCCATGAGCTGCATTTTGGTGTGATCTGGTTGGCAGGCCTGGCTTCTGACAGTAGCTGTCCTCACAGTTTCTGGAAGTACTGGGTGTTTGTTAGAGAGTAACAGAACAGAAAGGTAGGATGCAACAGACCAGCCAGAGGCAGCCAGAGTGGAGACACCTCTAAGAAGACTTTGCAAGTGTGTCCTTGGGGAGGAATAAGTTAGTACAATTGGTGTGTGTGTGTGTGTGTGTGTGTGTGTGTGTGTGTGTGTGTGACCGTGTGCACATGTGCGTAATTACATAACTGTTGGTAGTTATGTATATAACTGTATATACCTTCATCAGAAGCCCAAATTAATATAAATCACAATGTGAATACATTTTATGGAAAGGTTGGAACGCAATCATTGGTTTGGGAAATGAGTTGGTGAGCCTCAGTTTTGTAGTTGCCTTTGGAGGGGGACTGGGTATTCGTATTTTCTTTCACATTTTGAATACTTTTATTCCCTAAATCAGTAACATACATAGTTTTGACTTGCTGCATCCCATAAGATTTAACCAACTCCATTCGTCTTTGTAACTACTCAACACACCTAATCTTCTCCATAAACTTCCGTCCCAGGACCTCTGAGGCCCAGGACAGGGTGGCTCTCCCTCTGTCCACTTGGGGAGTGTTTTCAAGAAAGTGACACAGGAGAAGCAGCATCAGCAGAGATCCACACCCCGGGCACCCAGCTGGAAGAGAACCTTAAGCATATTAATGCGTGACATGGAAGCCATGGAGGCTGAGCAGAAAAAACTTTCCATAGAGTCACCTGCCCCCAGGGAGCTGTATCTCATGAGCAGTACTGTCATCTATTTTTTTTTTTAAAGAGTGTATCTTTATGACCAAAAAGCAGCGTAGTTCATCATTTAGAATTAAAGAATTATAGGCAGTAACTCACAACCAAATCCTTACATTTTTTCCCTTCTAAAGGAAGGGGAACAACATGTGGCTGCAAAGGGCATCCTCCGCTGTGTGTGGAAGGTCTTTGCAGGAGCCAGGAATGGAAGCAACCTTGCAACGGTCTGATGGGGGAATGAAGACACAAACTGTAATAAAAAGGTAGAGGTGATGACTTGGTTACAGGGCAAGGTTACTTGCCCTGGAAGCATGAAAAGCTTGGGATGGGTCCTCAGAACCCAAGTACAATGTCAGGTTTGGCGCTGTGTTTATGATCTCAGCACCTGGGACAGGGAGATGGAAGGTCTCCCAAGTTTGCTTTCTAGCCATGACTGATAAACTCCAGACGATTGAGAGACCCTGATGTAAAGGGGGAGGGTCTCGATCCTAAGGATGACAACCAAGGTTGTCCTCTAACCTACACATGCATACACCCCTCCCGTGCACACAAAAAGAAATTATAGTGTGTGTTTACACACACACACACACACACACACACACACACACACACACACACACACTGGAATGATACTCAGTAACAAAAAGGGAATCCTGTTGTTTACAATAAATGTGGATGAACCTCATAAGATACTGCGCAAAATGAAATCAGCCAGACATGGGAAAGACAAGTGCTGCTTGACCTCACTCATCTGTGGAAGCCAAAAGGTCAGATCCATGGGGGTAGATCCGGCAGTGCCAGGGCGGGGAGTTGGAGCAAGGGGAGATGATGGTGAAGAGGCCTGGACCCGAGGTTCTCAGCTACGGAAGCTCAGGGGTGCAGATGCACCATATGGCGCCCAATTAATAGCACTGAATTATGTGCTTGGCATCTGCTTGAGCGTTCTCACTGTAAACAAACTGACACAAGAGTAACTAGATGGCAAATGAGATTGGCTGTGGCGATCCCATCCCAGGATGTAGATGTAGCAAACAAGCACGCTGTATACCTAACTGCACGTAGCCTTAATTGCCAGTGACTCCAGATGTTGTCTGCAAGGCTGTTTTGCACTCCAGCCTTCCCCAGGCCCAGTGTGCTGCTCCTCCTGATAGAGCACTCCACACTTAGTGCTTGCCATTGCCGGTTGCAAGGGATGGAGACTCACTTCTTTCACCACCACAGCTGCAAACTTGGAAGCTGGTACTGCCCAGATGCTAAAGGGCCAGCCTTCTGCTTTCAAATATCCTTCCAAGAACAATGTCCACCCAGCCTGACCCCAAACACGGCTTCTGGTTTCAAGACAGGTTGGCTGTCCAGCCTCTGGCCATGGGAGTGTCACGGCTGCAAGGCCTATGCTTGCCATGCATGAAGGGCAGAGCTCCAGATCTGGTCCACATTCAGAAAGGCTCTTCGTATGTACAAACGCTATGGAGCCCAGGAGCACAGAGCAAATCTGTACACGTCCGTGGGACCCCAGTGACTCTGCTGCCAGCATTTTGGCCCTTATCATCCTGGAGTGCATTTAGTGAAATCTTTTTCTCTCTTGCACGGGTGTCCTTTTATTTATCCTGACCCAGGTAAAGTGAATCTCAACTACTTAGAAAAGTACCCTAGGGCTCAGTACATGTACAGAAAGCCAGAGTTCTTCCTGCCGCTGTTTTCTGGTTGCTTCATTGTATGTTCTTGCTACAGACAAGCCAATAATCTTTTTTTTTTTTTAAAGTTTAACTTCTGCTCCTTTGAAAGCAAAGGAAAAACACAAATGGATTTTCCCTTCTTGAGTTCTTAGTAATATGGGAATGAGAGGTGTGCATCTAAGGCCTAGGAGGCTTTGGTGACGTATTGTTTACTTTCTACACAGGTCCCTCTGACATCAGCATTGTTGGCTAAACTGCAGCTGTGTCCATCAGGAAACAGCATCACTGGGGCTCATGGGGGAGGAGCCCTAAGAAGAGTCCACTGCTTGTCTGAGAAGCAGGAAGTGTTGGTCACGGACACAGCTCCTGAGAACACATTCATGAGACCTCAAGTAGGCCGACCTATTCACCGCGCCCATGAACTCAACTCAAACACAGGTGTAGTCTCAAGGATGAAAAGTAGGAGAAAACGTCTAAGATATTGCTTATACTTAATCCTCAGTTTAGGCCTGGAGACGGAGCTGGAAAACTCTGGAAATAACAGGTTGGTAGTTCTTCAGATTGCATCAGCTACACTGTTTTTGTCTCAGAGACTGAGCCGTGCAGTGGATCTCAGAGCAGCCAGAGACTCAGAGTCAAGTAGATGCAGCTCCTTTCTGACAACACGTATTTGTAATTCAGCCAGTGTGGTGGAAAATATCTATCTGTGGCCCTTCATTTAGACCCTTGGTCTAAACTAACAAGAGTTCAGTGTGTCCCAACGTCCTTTGATGTAGGCTTTGCCAGCATCAGGTCTGACCAGCACAATGGGTACAGAGCTCTGATGAGTCCTGTGTCCCTTTACTCTGTTCTTTATATATTTTTGCTATATACTTGGGAGTTCTTGGAGCACGGATGAGAGTGATAGCTGGAGCCCTGGGTCCAATGCAGCTTCAAGTCCTTGTCCTATAAAGCATCTTATTTCTATACCATGTGGCTGAACCTTCCCTTAGCCTCTAAACCTATTACCTCATGACCAGGATCATGAAACACACTGTCCATGAATCCAAGGCCCAGCCCTCTCAACTAAAGAAATACAGGAGAAAACCAAGAATCTTCATACCCAGATGCTGGCTTTAGGTATTGATAGCCACATCAAACTCACATCACCTTTGCCATTTTGAATAATCAAGAGTCTGGGAGCTGGATGGTCCTGAAGGCTCACGTCTTCCTTCTCCGTGCTCTCTGTTCATACAGCTCCTCTTACCGGTGTTGACAGGAGTGCACCAGGAAGCCACTCAGTCGCACAGCAGTCTTGGGAAACTGCTGAAGAGGAGACTCACATGCTTTGGGAACAGATGGGTGGATTTAAGCAAATTAACTAACATTCACACTCCTAGTCTATGGGGTACTGCCAAGACAAATTCAATGCTTGTCTTGGCCAGAGTTTGTTTGGTTTTCAGGTTAAACTCTGCCAGTCCACAGTAGAAAGAAGTGTTATTAGAGATACTCAGGGAAGCTGCGGACCAGGGACAGGCAGAAGAGCAGGAGGAAGAGGATACGGTGGAAGTACTGAGCCCTCTCCACCCCCAACCCCACGCCCCTCATCTCTGGCTTCAGGTCGGCCTTTTGTACATTTTCTGGCATTGATTTGTAGACCATACGCTTAGTCTTTCTGTTATTATAACAGAGTACCTGAGAGACTAGGTAATCCTCAAAAAATAAAATAAAATAAAAAGAGTTGATTTTGGCATTAGGTTCTGGTATTTGGAAGGTCCAAGGGCAGCCAGATGTGCCAGCATCTGCTTGGTCTCTGGGAAGGGCCTCATTCCACATTGCCTTGTGGCAGAAGAACAGGAAAAAAAAAAGGGCACAGAAGTCATAAAATACAGAGGTGAACTTACTTCAACACCACCATTAACACACACACACACAGAGAGAGAGAGAGAGAGAGAGAGAGAGAGAGAGAGAGAGAGAGAGAGAGAGAGAGAGACAGAGAGACAGAGAGAGAGACAGAGAGACAGAGAGACAGAGAGAGAGAGACAGAGAGAGAGAGAGAGAGAGAGAGAGAGAGAGAGAGAGAGAGAGAGTCAGAGACAGAGACAGAGACAGAGACAGAAAGAGACAGAGACAGAGACAGAGACAGAGGGGGTGGGTGGGAATTCAGTCCCATGAGAACAAGAACTCACTCACCAGAGAAAGTCATCACCGGTCCCTTGATCCGTTCAGCCAGGGCCCGCCCCAGCACTGGCGTGACTGCAGTCAGAGCTTAGCACACACGCCATATCTTCTCATAGCTCCGGCTTGCCATGCGTATGCAGTGCTGTGCCCTGTACTACCCATTCCCAGAAAAGCCTCTCATTCCTACGCCCTCTGTGTGTCTGCTATCTATCCCGTTGAGTCATCCTGACTTGCGGAGCCGAGGATGCTGTTTGGGCTCACACATCCTCCTTTCCACAGCTCTTGGCAGTTCACCTCACACCTTCTGATGAGCGTGCACCGGGAAGCCTGTTGGTCAGACAGCAGTCTTAGGAAATGGTTGAAAAGAAAATATCCTTATTATTATTTATGAATCAAAGGGTGTGTTTAAGCAAATTCACCAACATCCATGTTCTTTATCTTGAGGTCAGACACACTGAAGAACTCTAATGAATATTTGATAGCTGACCCTCTTGACAAGACTGAATAAGTTGATATTTGCTGTTAACTAGAAATTTCAAACTTTAGGTTCCTAGAGTGGGGCAGTTAGCTGGCTTCTCCTGAGCTAGGTACTGCCTATGATCATGCAGTCAGGTAGGAGGCTGTGGCTCCCTAGGTAAGGACCATTCCTGCATGGTTCACACATCACACATAACATACATACTGCACAGATATCACAAACATGATGTTCTATGCTACACATATGCCACACACATATAAAATAGCTCCCAACATGTGTGGAGCATCACACTCACCAGAAACATCACACTCATATATACACACAAAACTAACCACATAGGTACCATACATGCCCAAGAGTCATGTGGGTCATAAAGGGGTGTTTCCCTCAAAGACCCTGTGTTGTGATCCCACTTAGTCTAAAAGTCTGCTATTCCCAGAGTCCATGAGATTAATTTAAGTGACTTTAGTCACCTCAGAGTTCAGTTCATGCCTAGCTCTGTTTGCAGAAATAAGCGCCTTAGATCTCAGCACAAACAGGTACGTAACAAGAGTAAGGCTTATGTTATGTTGCTATTAAAACATATACAGGTGTGTGTGTGTGTGAGGGAGAGAGAGAGAGAGAGAGAGAAAGAGAGAGAGAGAGAGAGAGAGAGAGAGAGATGAGATAAGGAATTCCAAGAAGCAGGTAACCAGCCACATCAAACACCAGTGAGAATGCATGGGAATGAGAGCTGATAAGTGGCTCATCAACATGTTGAGCCACTGCCATTGTACAAGCAACTTAAGACCGGTTTCAACATAGTGGATGGCAAGGCTGCCAGGCAGCATCAATGCCAAAAGACAGGGGAGGATGAAGGACAGGCTGTTGGGCTGAGTATCTTTTTTAAAAAATAATTTTTATAGTTTTTACCTTTAAATGATAGACTACATCCCAACAGGGAAAATGCTGCCAAAGGGAGGCAAAGGAACCCATTGACCAAGAACACCTTGGTCATATACAATTCATATACAATATAATCTATTTTAGAGAAAAATGGATCCTTGAATCAATGGCTTTTTGACTGTTAAGACTTAAGACCATAACAGCTACCTGGACTACTCATACATGGGCCCAGTGGGATGTACTGAGACAGACATTTTAATGTGAAGAGGCACAAGCTCACAAGCATGGCTTTTCTAATGGTTTTAAGGTAACAGCTAAGCTGGGAAAGTCATAGGTAGAGTGAGCCCACCTGATCATCGGTCCGGAGAGCACAGGCTTGGGGAGAAAGAAGGACATGTATTGAAGTGACACAGCAGCAGGGTGTAGAGGCTCTGCCAGGGAATGCAAAAGAGGGTGTCAGCAAGAACAAAGAGTCGCTCATGGGTAATCTACCATAGAGTCGGAGCAGGAAAGGTCGATTTGGAAGGCAAGTCCTGCCAGTTCCCAACATATAGCACACCAGATTTACAAACGGAGTCCAGCAAGACACAGCAACTCTATACCAGGGGCAGGCAAACAGAATAAATGACAAGCCTTCCTTGGGCCCTCCTTGGCAAGAAGCTGAGGCGGCACAGTGTCTTTCTTTAGAGAGACTCTGAGCCAGAACGTTTAATATTCCTGGAAGTTCGAAGCTGTCCAGGCTGCAGTAGTATGGACAAGTTCAGCTCTGTGATGAGGAGCAGCAAGGGTCAGGAAGGCATGTGACTCCTACATCCCTACCGAACACTCTAGGGACTTCCACCCTGGGGCTGACAGTATGCATTTTAACCCTCGGAGATGAGGCACATACCTACCAACCAGAACTGCACTGACTATGATGTCAGACCCCGGGGGTTAGTTGAGTTAATTCTTTAGGGAGGTGGAGTTCCTCTGGGTGTGTCAGACCAGGGGAAAGACCCTCTGCCCTCACAGCATCAACAGGACAAGTGACTATTTAAATTCCTGAAGCTGGTTAAAGCTTCTAAATTTGCCTTTAGAAATTAACACAAATTTACCAAGCTGCTGGCTATTGGGGAATGCATCTTGGTGCTTCTTTGAGGAATCTGCCCAAGCCAGAGGAAGAGTGTGACAGACTGGAAAGCATTTGCTGAGCATGAAGAGGGAGAAGGAACCAGTTCTGATTGGAACATCTTCCAGGGAGCCTCCTGCAATCTGCCTTGCGTGTCCAGCCTTACAACAAATCTCCTTCGTCAGATGAGGTGCTTGCCTTTCTGTGCTAGGACACTTTCATGGCCTTCACGACTCCCATGACCTGTCTGCAGAACACACTGACACCACCACCTCCATGCCACACTCCTAGGAGAGCTGCACTGACCTGTGCCTGAGGAAAGGAAGAGATTCAGCCAAGGGTAGGCCTTGAACCTGAAGTCAGGTGGGCTGGATTGCTGGTTGGGCCTCCCTCCTAGCTGGTAGAACACCCTTCAGAATTGTGTGCATAGCAGTCATTACTAAAATGACATTACTAAAAAAAAAGACAGACAAAGAATCCAGGAAATGGCAACCAAGAGCTGCTCTGGAGTCCCGAGGATATCACTATCAGCTCACATTGTTTATTTTTTCAAGAATGTTGTCTTTGGAGACGTTTTCATCAGTGAGTCAACCTGTGTTTGCTTGCATTGGTTTCACCTTCTATTATGTTTTCCTCACTGCTCTCACAGCTGTCACCATCTACTGAACCCTGACCCCAAAGAGAGAGGTCTGTTTGTTGATGAACTGACAGCTTAATAAGTCATTCCCACACACGTACCACACACATGCTATAACATGCCACCCCCACCACATGCGTGATTCACACGTCACACATAGCATACATACTGCACAGATATCACAAACATGCTGTTCTATGCTACACATATGCCACACACATAAAATAGCTCCCAACATGTGTGGAGCATCACACTCACCAGAAACATCACACTTATATATACACACACTAACCACGTCCATGCCATACATGCCAAGAGTCATGTGGATCATAAATTACATGCATACCTTACATACTCCCACCTATACTACATGGTATATGACACACAATCCCCATACAACACACACATGCAACATACACTACATATCTACAATACCTACACAATGACACACACGCACACACACACCTCATATTTTACTCTACACATACTAACGTTCCACACACTCCTGAGATTCACCCACACAAAGTGATAATGTACATTTTTCTCCAAGTTGACGGTCAAATGAGCACTCTGTCCTCCTCATTACAGTAGTCAGATTGAACACTGTACACTGTGGGGCATTCGACCTTTGAGAGAAGGTTCTGGCTCCTCGTTATTCTGACTAGCTTTGTTCACCTGAAGCATAAGGTGCTTTGCAGTTTGATTTTGAGCTGCAGAGGGGAGGACTGTCTAGGTAGGAACTCTTGAGTCAGTGGCCCTGGCCCCAGCCCCGGCCCCAGCCCCAGCTTCCAGTGAGTAAAAACTAGTACCTGAGCTGATTCCAGCTAAGGACGGGGAAGTGCTGAGCTGTGTGTGCTCTACCTGATGTCTTCCCAGTCTCTCTAGTTTTTATAGCACCCCCAAAAACGTCAATGTAGTCTCCTACACCCCAACTCCCAAACATCAGTATGCAGGGGACTCTGCCATTCTCACCCAATTGGTATCACAGAAACTAACATCTTGAAATTCAGGCCAATTTGTGACCAGACATGGACTTCAGAATGCATCAAGCTGGGCCTCCTAGGCCTACGAGCTCTTGAATCAATGAAACTCCAGGGCTCTGACATCTCAGGGCTCTCTAGGCTTCTAAGCTCCCCAGTGGTCCTGGGCCCCTGGCCTCTTTCTCCAGCCTGTACAGAAACCCTCCTGAGAATAACTGCTTCGAGGTTGTCCACTGCCCTGTTTGTAACCAGAGCATCAGATGAGATGATGCCAGACCTGGTGTGCAGTTAGTTTTCTAAGGGTGGCAATGTAAATTAAATGTATACATTATTATTTAATAACTCCATAATGAATATAGAGCTGCTGGTGGCACGCCCAGGCCTGTTTCGTTTGAACTGACTGCTGCCCGGGAAACACCAGGCAAACGTTACCCATGTGTCTCTAGCTCATGGTAATGGAACTAAGGTATGCCTTTGTGGAATAGGACATGGTTTGGTTTGGGTTTTTAACTGCCTGCTGCCCTTTGCTTTAATTTATTCCATCTGAAGTGAGGACCACAGTGCTGGTGAGGACGTCTGGCTCGGTGAGTTTTGACTCCCCGAATCTGCTACATCATAGACTGTAATATGAGGTCAGAGAAGTTTATAAGACCCCAGAGAGGTGAGCAGAGATCAGGAGTGCCCACACCGTGTCCCCACTGTCATCTCTGGCAGGGTCTGTTGCTCAGCCCATGAGAGCACCAAAGACGTTGTTCTCCTTTGAAAATTCTAGGTGGGTGTGGCTGTGTTGAGCAGGGAACAGGTTGCTTTCTGGGTCTCACTGTCCTTTATTTACACCCTGGATTCCCGTGTAGTTCCTCTCTGTCTATTCTTGATCGGCCTGGAGCCATGGTACTTTCTTCTCTTTTCCCTCCTGTTTATTTGGGTTTATTGAAACAGAATTGCATTAAGTTACCCAGACTGGCTTGGAACTTACTTCTACCTCACCTGACCAGGGTGAGACACTGCCCCTTGTCTTTTCCCTTTAATTGAATGTTATTCCCTCAGTTTACTGGTGGTTACGAGCCATGGCTTTTACTTGTTATACTTGATTGAGCAAGATCCTAGAGGCCACTCACCGATGAATGTGACATTGATACAGTGTGGTCCCTGCTTCTCGGGTCAGGATTGGTCAACCCAGCTTAGGTTACAGAACCTACCTAGGTAGACTCTCTCCTGGTTGAAATCCCCTGGGAAGGAGGCATGGATGTACCCAAGTGAATCCATCTGGTCTCCTCTCAGTTCTGGTTTTTGAGATGCCGCATGCAGAAAGCAGAAGAGCTTACAGCTTAAAACGATAAACCAGAGCCAGAATCTACCCTGTGCCATGGCCTCAGGGAGTGACCCTAGGCGGCTGTGGTGGCTCCATCATCTTTAACATGAGAGGAACCTGGAAGAGCACCTCCCAGGATTGTGCTGGATAAATGGCTTCACCTCTCAGATTTTGCATAGTGCCCCATATGTGGCATGTGGCAAAGGGTGCCTGGGCTGGCTTTGTGTCATTATGCTGCCTCTCCAGGTGTCTTTGCTTCTTTGGTTTGTTTGGTTGGTTTGCTTTGCTTTTTTGTTGGATGGCCTAGAATTTTAGGTTACATACTCAGTTATACTTGTCTTTTGTTTTCTTGTTTGTTTTGTTTTTGTTTGGAGACAAGGTCTCATTATGTATCCCTGGCTGGCAGGAAACTTGCTATGTAGATCATTCTGGCCTTGAACTCATGGAGATATGCCTACCTCTGCCTCCTGAGTGCTGGCATGCTCCACACACCTGGCCACATTCCCCTTCATTTTAACACATGCCTTCCTTCGGACCCCTCCAGGGAAGGATAGCCACTTGCACTTTGTTCAGACCTTACCTTTCCCAAAGTTCTGCCCATGCTTTAGAACCATCTAAGGCCACCTTTGACTCATCCACCGTCTGACTCTGTCCCAGGAATTGTTCCAGAGATGCCACAGGTGAAGGTCATGACCTGTAAACCAAATGCCATTCCCAGGTACGTGAATGAAATACAAGCTCAATCTTCTGCCAACACAAACACACATAGAAAACTTTGAACATTCAATGCTCCTGGCCTCTCCAGATGGTAGTCGGACCTGGCCATCCTGGGCCCGTGCTGTGCAAGGTGCCAGGATGTGGGAGCTCAGAGTTGATCCTGCCTCTTCACACCTGGGAGCCTCCACCCTGTTTCCTGGTGCCCTTTCAGTTGCCTCTGACCTGGATCCAAAAGCCACCGGATCTTGTGACATCTACTTGAGAGCAAGTAAAACCCAAGCGTCACAAAGGAAACAGAACAACACCTTGGAGTGTGAAGACCTAGTTTCAAGTTCTGAATTTCATCAGGTGTCTGGTCACGCTTGGCCCTTCATTTTCTTGTCTTTTATCTGGTGCTGGTGAAGAGAGGACACTTGGAGCTCTTTCCGTGTCATGGCTGTGACTGTGGCCTGTGAAGGACAGTGTAGACACTTGCTGGGCTTGAGGTCTCCCTTGTTTAATCACATGGGGCTTTCGGAGGATCATTGTGTTGCTGACTGGTATAAGATGGGGTGCCAGATCTTTCCTTTTCCTTTGACTCTCTACGGGAGTTTTGCTCATGGTGTTGGAAGTGATGACACTAGCCAGGACTCTGAGCAAGTCAGGCTGCTTTTGCCACAAGGAAGACATGAAAGAAAGCACAAAGCACTGAGTGTCTCTCTCTCTCTCTCTCTCTCTCTCTCTCTCTCTCTGTCTCTCTCTCTGTCTCTCTCTCTGTCTCTCTCTGTCTCTCTCTGTCTCTGTCTCTCTGTGTCTCTGTCTCTGTCTCTGTCTCTGTCTCTGTCTCTCTCTCTCTCTCTCTCTCTCTCTCTCTCTCTCTCTCTCTCTCTCTCTCTGCCTTTCTTGGTCAGAGGAAGAAGGTTCTTCCTACACACTTACCTCCATGCTGGCTTTCACTATAAAGGGCCTCACACACCTACCTGCAGCCCACGACCTGGCACCTCCCCAGGATAAATAAAGCCCAGGATTTTTCTTATTAATCACAAACACACGGCCTCTCTTTCTATTGTTCTGTGCCTGGTTCACACCCTATATAATTTTATTCTGTTCCTACAGCCCTGACATGCCCTAAGCTACAATTGACATTGATTCAGTGGCTTTTAAAAGGTGCTATCTGTTCCCTGTGTCTACAAAGATCTCTCTGAGAGTTGCCGCAGTGGTGACTCAGGCCTTCAGAGAGGAGGGCACATTGAGGTCACACGCCACCAGGGAAGAGATTCAGAACTCAGAAAGTTCATGGGGCCACAGAAGGAGTGAGGGAGATGAAGATGATAACAATGATGACATTTGGGCCTGAGTGTCTTTTCTGTGACTGAGCTCAGGACACATTTTAGTGGAGTGCCATACTGGTATACAAACCCTGCTAGCCCCATCCTGTGTCTACTCCAAGAGGCACTTTGAAGGGTCTCATGATGCAACAGGCTGGATAAGAAACACACAGCCCCACAAGAAGACCAATAGAACCAACTAACCTAGGCCCATAGGGGCTTACGGAGACTGAAGCAACAACCAAAGAGCATGCATGGTCTGAGCCTAGGCCCCCTACACACATGTAACCGACAGGCAGCTTGGTCTTATTGTGGGTCCCCTAGCAAGTAGAGTGGGGCTGTTTCTAATATGACTATGTTGCCTGCTTTTGGATCATTTTCACCTAGCTTGGCTGCCTTATTTGGCCCCAGTGGAAGAAGATGTACCCAGTCTTGATAAGAATTAATGCACTGGGATGCTTTGATATGGGGGGCAGCTCCCCTTTTTTTGAGAGGAGGAGGGGGGGAAAGGGGAAAGAAGGTTGGAGGGTGGGACTGGGAGGTGAGAAGAGCTGTAATCAGATGTAAAGTGAATAAATAAATAAACTTATTATAAAGAAAAACAAACACACAGCTTTGAAGCATTCCTGGCTGAGCTATGCTCAGCAAAGAGAAGAATTTTGCTGACAAGGTTACAGAGATCTCACCAACATAGCTCACCAGAAACACATGACAGGAGTGTCCAATCTCAGGTTGTATGTGTCCCAGGATGGCTAAGAATTGGCCCAACACAAATCAAGGTGACTGTGCCATGGACAGTGTCAAAAGATTGGCCAACCATCGGTTTAAAAGAAGTCCAGCTTTATGGGTGTGCTGAATGTAGATTTGTTCAACTAGCAGCAAATGTGGGTGGGGAAAATTTAAAATAATGTAGGCATGTTCAAAGAAAACAAGGAAGGTTTTAAAGCTTAAAAAGTACACAGAATTGTGCTCCCATTCTAACCATAAAAGCAAACTCTGGCAGCATCTCTTCAGATGAGTTAAAGGGTTTGAGTGATGGTTGCGGCAGGTTCCCTCAGGCCGGGCCTGTCGTTTCAACACACTTGGAACAGGGCAGTGATGCAGCCAGAAGCTGTTGTTGCTCTCCAGACACCTCTGCACTTCTTTTACTTCTGAGACACTCGTGGGCCAGTGAGATAAGAGCCAAAGTGTCTCCTGTCACTTTCAGCTGGAGGCCCTGTGATGACACCTGCATTTTTTTTTTCTTCCCCCAACAGTGGAGGCCACGTGGAGAAGCTGTAAGTATGATGGCCACCCAACCTACATTCAGCTGTGGCATTAAAGGGAATGAACACTAATTATGTCAAAATTCGCAGGATTTTCTTGTTACTGAAGTGTGGCCTCCTCCGTTTTGCCCAGCCCTGTCATACACTGAAAGCAAAAAAGACTTTCCCCCTGAAAAGTTAGTAATAAATCTGTGACCAATTTTAGCGTTACTGCCAAGCAATTCAAACACCGGAAGATTTTGTTTATTTTAGCTTCAGTAGTCGATGTGGAAAATTACTAGAAGCAATAATTTTATCTAACAAACTGTTCTCCATGAGAGGGGGAGTGGCTTATAGACAGACAATTCGCTGATGAATATTCTCATCCTCTGAGACTGGTAATACCTTCTTCCTCCTTTTCACATCTACAAATTAGTGAGAAAAACAGATATGTGGAAACATAGTCGTTGCACTCAAATTAAAATTTTATCCCTCCTATTCTTTCTTTTACTTTGTTTAAAAAAATGCATATCAGTGGCCAGAGAGATGATTCATCAGACAGAAGTGTTTGCTACTCAAATCTGATGAATTTTATCCCAGCATTGTGTGGTGAAAAGAGAGAACTGAATCCAGAAAGCTACTTTCCTGTCTATACACTCAGGTCATGGCACATGTGTGCCCCACCCCGAAGTCACACACATGTTCCCCCCCCTCTCTCTCTCACACACACACAGACACACACACTCACACACACACACCATACATATACAAACACATTAATAATAACAAATTAACTTTAAATTTAAAATGTGTATTTGAAGAGTTCAATGACACAGCTCAGATGAGGAAGGTCAAAGACCTTAAGACCTTAGTTGGCAGCTCAGAAGCAGGTAAGGAGGAGAGCAGCCTGGGATGCTGAGGAACTGATCGGTGCTGCCCTGGTTACATGTGGAAGCCCAAGCAAATGAGTAAATGTACCGAATGTAATGGGTCTGGAGGCTTTCTGGGCATTCATGTGTACCACAGAGGTCCTGTAAGTTGGTAATGAAAATGGAGACTCATCACCTAGTGTTGGAATCACAGGCTTTTTTCCCCCCTTAGATATACAAATATCAATTGTCTCGGTCTTCAGCAGCATGTTGTTCAAGTCTACAGCCTTGGAACAATGCTCTGTACCACACAGAAGAGGACTCTTCACTGCTCAGGCCATTCTGAACACGCCTGCCGATGTGAGTTGGAGGCACATGGCTGCTTCCAGTGGGGCTAAGAAGAGTCCAAGTAGGATTGGACACATTTTTACAAGAAGTTAATGTATTCCAGGATGGTGGGGACATATGGAAGGACATTTAGGCACCAAACAGACAGATGAAAGCCTTATGGCCAAATCTTGGATAACTTTCCAACAAAATAAATGACAAGTATATATTATAACACACTGATTAAATGAGAACCCAATATAGCGTGCTGAATGCACCCAGATAACCCAATAAAGGTGTGGAAGGGAAGGTCAAAGTTCTTTATAGTAGAATGCCACCTGTCAAAAGTTGAAAGAAGTAGAAAACTTCTACTTGGCAGACTAATTATTAATATATAATTCACTTAAGATCCACCAGCAGGTACTAAAACTAACGATTGAACAATGGACAAAGGTCCGGGAATTTGCCCATTCCTGAGGTATTTCACAAGAGGCTTATCACAAGAGCACAAGGAAATTTTCAGTGAAGGAAGTAGACTTCTTAACACTGGAGTCATGTCACAGCATCATAGGAGTTGGGCCACATGGAAAGGGCTCCTCCATTTCACCCCTGTGGGATCCCGGCCAACCATGAACATCCTCAACCTAGACATGAGAAAGTGCCAGGGAAATCCAAATTGCAGGCTACTTGACCAGCCATTCTCGTTAGAACTGTTGAGGGTTTGAAAGCTAATGAAAGACTGCAGAAGGTGGGGCCATGGTGGCTGAGGGCAGCTTGTGTGCAAATGTATGTGTGTATGTGTGTGTTTGCATGTTTGTGTACACAGTCAACACTCTATACCTTCAGTCTATGTTTTAACAATCCCTATGTCAAAAATGCACCCTGTGCCTGTTTAGAACAAAGAGAATTTACTTTGTTGTCATTATTCTCTGAACAATAAGCCTAACAACTATATGAGATTTTGTTAGCTATTACATGGGATTTCCAGTGTGTGGGAAGATGAGTGTCCATGTTATATTAATATCACAGCATTTTATATAAGGAACTTGACTGTCCTTTGGTTTTGCTGTCCTTGGGGATCCTGAAACCAATCTCCTCAAGACACCAAGGGCTGTCTATAGATATAGATACAAGAAGAGGTAATGACAGGAAATACAAAGCAATGGCGTTTGAGGATCCACAAAGGCCATGTGGAGGTCTTTTGTACAGTATTTATGACTTGAATCTTAACGTGCTTTCAGATCACTGAAGTTGGTTCTTCATACTCTGCCCCTTTCTTTCAGGGTGCCTCACTAGTCCCTTGTGAGCCTGGGTCCAGGGAATGGGGAGAGAAACGAGCAAGTCTCCATGGTGGAAAAAATCTGAGAGAGAGAAGCCAGAGCATCAGAATTGTGCTCCTCAGGAAATCACGGAGAAAGTCAGATTCCTGTCATAATATGTGCTCCAAAACCACTTTCCAGAGCTTGGCTCTGCTTTCACTCCCTCAAGCCTCCACCTGCACTGGTGTCCCCTCTACTACATACACTGGATACCTTCCATGCTACAATTGTGGATCTTCCACTGCTCAGAGCTTTCCACTGTGGGGTTGTGAAAACATGGCCCTAAAGTTTACTTTTTTAAACTGTGCTTTAGTATACATCTTAGCACATAGTCATCTTAAGCGGGCAGCACTGAGCACGTGGATGGTATTGAGTATCCATCACTACCATCTCCAGAAATCTTTCATGTTCCCAAACTGAAACTCTGAACTTATTAAATGCTGGCTCTCCATTCCTCCTTTCCAGCCCAATGACTCCCTGACTCCATGAATTTGACCTTTTTAGGTGCCTCACATAAGTAGGACAATAGAGCATAAACATCAGAGTTCATCCACTTGTCAGAATTTTCTTTCTTTTCAGGGCTGAGTAATGCTCCCCTGAATGGGCATACCCCCTTCAGCTCATCCCCCCAGCCTGGGCACTCTGCTTCCACCTGTCACCTATTGGTGTGAATATGGGTGACAGTTTTCACCTGGAGACTTTTAGTGTTAACATTCCCATGGGCAGTGAGCAAGGGCTTTAAGGTTTTAAGCTATATCTCCTTCTCCGTCTCTTGTCAGCAGGCTCACTCATACTGGAAGAGAGACTTTATGTTGCTCAAAGCAACCTACGTTGAGGCTGTCTTTTGTACCTTTCTTCTTGTGAATCCCCAGCCACCTGGAGGAACTGACTTCAGTGTCTTGTTCTAGGAGTGCTGTTGGAAAGAAACACAGCAAAAGTTTTTACATGCAGCTAGGACCCCTTCAGACTGTTTCTACTTTCATACTCATGTTTGCATAGAAAGGGATTATAGATATGTGGATGGGTACTGCAAATGATATTTTTAAACTACTCACAGCCTGAAGCAATGTGACTCCTTGAAGACATCCACACATCTCACACAAGCAGGAGAAGTAAAAATGGACACAGAGAAATCACCACCTTGCTTGAAGCAAAAGTACACACACACACACACACACACACACACACACACACACACACACACTCGTGCACACACACACACCAACAGGAAACCTTTAATACTCTAGCTATATGACTGACATTTTGTGATGCCAGTGGCCAATGATTCTCCCATAACCCCTTGCATCCTAATGAGCCCAACAGTGTGACTCTTCTCGTCCGTGCTGGGAAGTTGGCAGCTGGCGGAGCTGTGAGCTGTGATTGTCTAGTTCTCAGCTGTCCATGAGCTTGAATTGGTGAACTGTGATTTAGAAGATGTGTTGACTCCCCCTTGACTCTTAGAAGCTTTACTTGTGACAGTTTAGATGACAGTTTGCCATAGAAACATTTGGTGGCAGCCCAGGCTTTAATTCTTTAAATTGCTGGCCCCACTCTGAGCCCTGTATGCCAGTCATTACATAGAAGGCACCTTCTGGCATGCTTCAGTCTACACCTCTGTTCCTGCCTGAACAGCCCTCAAAGCTCATGGGAACACGAGCTTTGAATCCCTAACCTTTGGCTCCTCCAGGGACCTGGGGCAAGGGGAGGTGCTACTCTGCTTTCCCCTTTGCCTCTTGCTCCACACAGGAAGCAGTCTTCTCTAAGCCCCTGAAGTCACATTTCTTTCCTCTTTAGCTCTTGCCAGTTGCCACCATTGGGTTCTAGAAAAGAGACTGGAAGAATGAGAAGAGAAGCACTTCCGTGCCTGCCTTGCTCACTTCAAAGGCCTTGCTAATGAGCCTGCCTATTGTCTCCGCACTCTCGCTCTCTCCTCCTGCGTTTTGCAATCCACACACTAGGAAGGCCACAGAGAACCAAGGAGCCTTTCAGACAGGACAGGACAGCCCACCCTCCTCCCCCTCAGTGGAATCAAAGGGGCAATTGTGAAGGGCAGATGACTCTGTGATCTGACACACAGCTGCTGGAACAGGTTCAGCAAAAGAAAAAGCATATTCACTGTTGGGAGGAGGCTAGAAGAAGGGGCTGTGGAATCCCAAGCTACAAGGAACTGTTGAGACAGCTTTACACTGAGGACAAGGCAGGAAACAGAGTCCATTCCTTTCCCAGATCCATCTCTACTCCCACTCCAGCCTGTAGACCAACAGCTGTCCATTGCTGGTGTGGAGCAGGGAGGAGTGATTGACATTTGAAAATGTCTAGGGCCATTTTTGGTGGTCATAATCAGGGTGGGTTGTTCTTGGCTTGTAAAATCTGGAGATCAGAGATCTTGATAAATATCCTGCAGTGTACAGAACAGACAGTATTCTATGGGGAAGAACATCCTCGCTCAATTTGTCACTTGTGTCTGCTATGAACAGAATCAGAATGTGTGTGTGTGTGTGTGTGTGTGTGTGTGTGTGTGTGTGTGTGTGTAGGTATGTATGTATGCATTTATGTATGGTTGATGGGAAAGACTGTTGTATGAAGCTGTAAAAATGAAGTCTGGATTATATTGGAGACCCCAGGATGTTGGAGATGCAAAAGCCACGGGGTGTCTACTGAGGAGAGCCACATCGTGGTGAGGAACCAGCCCAAGAGAGAAGAGTGCTGCAGTCAGCAAAGCTGAAAGGATGGCGCCATCTAAGCCCTTTGACATCACACATGGAGTAACAGGATTTGGAGTTTCAGTCATGCTGTAGTCCAGTATTTCCTCACTGCAACTGGTTTCCTTTTTTTTGAAATGCTAATGTATGTATAGTGTGTGCCATTGTATGTTGCCAGTATGTAATTTGCTTTTGTATTTTACATCAGGTTACAGTGAAGTGGTCCCCTTGAGAGAGTGAAAGACTTGGGGACTTTTAAGTTGGACTAAATCCAGTTTGCACTGTGACATGGTCATGAGACTATAAAGGCCAGGGAGCAGAACGTGGTGGTTTGAATGATAATGGCCCCACAGGCTCATATGCCGGGTCCTCAGTTGAAACTGGAAGGACTAGGAGGAGTGACCGACCTTGTTAGAGGAGGTGTGTCACTGGGAGTGGGCTTTGAGGTTTCGAAAGCATTTCCCGTGTGCTTTCTGCCTCCAGCTTGCAGATCAAGATGCTTTCTTTCTGTCCTCATAGGCTCTAGCCCTCAGAACCACAGCATTTAAACTTTCTCTTTTAAGTTGTCTGGCCATGGCATCTTGTCACAGTCCTGTGAGTGCTATGTTCAAAGTCCTCTATGGTTTCCTTTTAACACTTATGTTCAAAAATCCCAGTGAGGTTCAGAAGGCTGAACATCCCAGGTCAAAGACTAAGCAAGACTGGAAAGCTTGGGGAGCACAGCAGAGTCAAGTGGGGCTTACTATAAATGCCTTCAAAAAAGTGGGTGTATACAGCTACCCCTTACACTAAACTCGGGAGCAGGACCCCATGCTTTAACTGTCCCATGACAGGAGCCAATGAAGGTAGCCAGAAACAGCTGGCAATGGCCAGGGTATATGCGCCAGACCACCTGTGTGCACATGAGGGTACCCACCGCTTTTCCAGCCTGCACCAGGCTACACATAGGCCATGACAGTGATGAGAGGGTGCTGGAAACATAAGAAAACACACTTAGTGAGTAGAAGGTCTCATTTCTGCATGCCTTTTCCTTTAATGGGTTCTGTGGAGACAGAGGACCACTAATATGAATATGCCATGTTGGCATCTGTGTTTGTCTACAGCTGTGGTTTTTATATCAATAACTATGAAGATAACTGTATGTCCATACACATGTTTATAGCTATGGCTATGGCTATGATACTGTCTTCTGGTTATTTCTGTAGTTATGGATACCGTGGTGACTATGTCCATGTCTATGGCTGTGGGTAGTCCACAGCTATAGTAGTGGCAGCATCAGTGGCTATTGCTATGTCTATGGTTGTGTTTATAGATAACACACGGCTATGGCAGTGGTAACATCAACACTAATAATGATTTGCTTTCTTTGCCTGCATCTTCCTGTAAAACCTCCATAGAATTTCATCAGCTATGGGAGCGAGTTAGGAAGCATAAACAGCAAAAGAACTGTGAAAGGAGTCTAAAGAAGCCTGTGATGTTGTGTCATGTACTTTAACAATCTCAGAGTCCAAGAAGGTGCATTTCACAGTGAGAAGATGCACTGCACAGCAGAGCACAGAAAGGAGCCCAAGCCAGGCTGAGCGGCTGTGCTTTCCACCATCAGGGGCTTGCACCGTCTCTCTGGGTGTGTTGGGAAGATGCAACTGGAGTGTTTCTGGACATAAATTTACCATTAGGAGGGACAGTGCAGCTGTCTACTGGTGACCAAGCCCCTCCCTGGAGGAGAAAAGTGGTTCTGAGCATATCCACAAGTGGAAAGGATGCACAGGGCCACCATCATCAGCAAGTCCTGGCCTTCCATTTGCAGTAACGTAGGTTTATTTAGGTGTGTGTTCATCTAATGTCACTGATGGCCTTCTAAGAAGATGCCAGAATATAGCACAAGACTCATGCAAGGACACGTTAGTAACCAGGGAGATGTCACTTACAAGTCAAGGAGAGACACTTGAGGCCTTAACCTTTGACTTCCATCCTCCAGCAATGAGGCAATACATGCTTGCTGTTTAGGCCACTCCTGCTCAAGCCTGACCTAGACGTCGATAAGAAGGGGGTGAGTGGGAAGGTGTCAGGAGTGTCTATGACAATAGCCCGCTGTGGTCAAGAGACACTAAGGGCAGACATTCTGCAGAGAGAGAGAGAGAGAGTAAAGCCAGCAGAGCTCAGCTATCAGTCAAGGCGTCACTTATCAACCAATGAGTTCTAGGAAATTCATCATTAGCTGACTTCATCATCCTGTGAACATCACAAGGTAGTAGCACAATCCCAGGTGGCCTAGCCTACCACACAGCCAGCAACAGTCAGTGAGAAGCCCTGTGTGTAACTATGGTCAATGTGAGCCCATAAGAGCCCACGGAATCTAAAAGCCCTGAAAATTCCAACAACTTAAACATCTTCTCCTTGTACCAGCCTTCATGGAGGCCAAGCCTTGCACTCCTTTCATTTTCTCCTTCTCCTCATCCTCCGTATTTTTGCAGCTAAGGATTTCCAACTTGTCTTCTTTATAATTCTCTGCACGTTAGCTCCTTCTCCTGCCTGTCCATGTCCACCTGGCCTATTTAGCTCTTATCACGCCACAGAAATGATTCATAGTACCTTTCTGGATCCCTTTATTAGTCTTTCCCTCCAAGAATCCCCCCTCCATGGCCCCACTAAGAGCCAACCTACCTTCCCGTCTTATTGTTCCTGTGGGGAATCTTCTCTAGCCTCGCCATATTTTGGCCCTTCTATGTGTTCCTGCACCTTAGTTCTCTCTGTCAGTCAGAAATCAAGGCTCAGAACAATCAGGCTGTGTTCTCATAGCAACAACTGATCTTACTGCTTCTCAGATAGGGAAATGTGCTAAGTGGGGATTATGGAATCTCTGTTTAATATCCTTTCCTGACTTGTAAGGAGGGGCCTTTGTTGTGTGACTTTTCCTGGGACATGAACAAGCATCGGTTTGTTCCAGATAGGGCATTAATGACAGACCAAAGAAATGACCTCAGTCAAGTACACTTGGCTAACCAATGGATATCAGGGTCACTTATAAGAGCATGGGAAAAGCACAGGTGACTGTCAGGCAGCTTCATCACCAAAAGGCCTGTCCAGCAAGGAGACTCTGGAGCTCCTTTCACAAGTTGTAGGCAGTTCCATTGAAGAGACTTCCTTCTCCCAGAAACTGCTCACTAATCTGTAACCTGGGGCAGGGGCCTAATAAGTCCTGTAATTTTCATGAGCTTCCCAAGTCTCAGGAGTCTTTTTGGTACCCTCAGAAGGAAATGAGGAACTAGAGAGACAACAGCCTTTATCAGTGATTTTTACCCAATCTTGGCTGCAGCTAATGTTTACATGAAGAACATTAAAAGAGATAAAGCTTTGGCCTGAGCTATAAGCCCTGAATACAAATTTCTGGAAATGGAGGCCCAGAGTTGCCATTTATTTTAAATCACTGAGTTGTCCTTTAGCAATATGGACACTTAATGAAATCTGGTTTGCTCTTCGTTACATCTTCAGAAGCAAAGGCAGAGCTCAACAAGGGCATCAAGACAAATGTGTGACTTGATTTCTAAATGTGATTATGTCTTGGGGATGGAGAACATAGGTAAATCTAATTTTTCATATAGTACTGAGCATTGGATTTTACCAAAAATTCTCATGTGTTTTCTTTCTTTCTTTCTTTCTTCTTCTTCTTCTTCTTCTTCTTCTTCTTCTTCTTCTTCTTCTTCTTCTTCTTCTTCTTCTTCTTCTTCTCCTTCTTCCTCTTTCACATTTGAATACTTTATTCTTTAACCAGAAATCCAGGAAGTTCAATCTACTTACATGCCAGGCAACAAATATGACTCCACAGTCCTCCCAAGCACCAACACTTTCTTTTATAGTCTCTCTGTTTCTGTTTTAATATTAACACACAGAAGTGAATGAATTAATAATATTCCAACGGTTTTGAAAAAGGCAGCTCAATCATCTGTTACCCCATAGCTCTCCCATTGTGAACAATCTTCTGCAAAGATTCAAAGAGCACCCAAAACACCCACTGTTACTGCAGTTTCCATTGTTGTAGCAAAATATGTGTGGCTTGGAACCTTACAAAGAAAAGTAGTTTGTTTAGGCCACACTTGTAGGCTGGGGACTCAGGACTGGGCACTCTGGGTTTATCCTCACACAGGAACTTATGAGAGCTGGTAGCACAACAGGAAGGATTGTAAGGAGGAGGCATGTGGGGAAGAGGCCAGGATCTAGTTCAGGGTCAGGCTCATTCCTTTGAACAAACTTGCTCTTGTGGGTGCTTACAAGGGTCCCAGGAGCACTACTTGATTGTTTCCTGCACCTCCTACTTCCCATTGGGTCTCACTTCTTAAAGGCTCTCCCAGACCCAACACCACAGGATAGAGACCAAGCTATCAATACATGAACACATTGGGGACATGCTCAAAGCAAATCTAACTACAGCACCCTCTTTAAGAATAGTAACAGTAGCCATGTGCTGAGGTCTACTTTTGCAGCAAGCACAGCCCTAAGGAGGTTGCATGAATCATTTTAGATATTAAAATGCTTGGGATGGAAATTGGTGTCCCTGCTTAGTGGTGGAAAAATGAGATTCTGTGAGGCAGCTAAATGGCAGGGTCACTACATTTCCCCTCAGGTAAGAGCGAGCCCCACAAAGGACATCTAATGGTGCCTGCTAGCAAGTAACTCTGGTCAATATGTAGGAGAGCCTGGGATGTGACTCCTAGGGAGAAGATGGGCAAAGAGAAGCTTTTCCGTCCAATTCCAAACTCTCCTCAGCAGATCCTAACGAAGATACTGACTGTGGAAACGTGTGGCGAGTTCACTTCCTTCTGGTGGTGTCCTGAACATGAATGAGTCTGAGTTCATGTCTGTCCTTAGCAGAGGTCTCTCCAACCACACCTCCCCACCGCCCAAGCTGCCAGGACAACAGGAAGCAGATGACAAAACACTTGTCCCTTAGTCCATGAGGTCACCTGCTGTGACATCCCCAGATCTCCAGGAAAGGTCAAACAAAACTTAAAATGCCCCTGGAGCTGAACAGCCAAGATCCAAAGTAGCAGGGAACGAGTCTCTTTGAAAGTGAGGGAAGTTTAGTTATTTTGGAAACCTGGCCAAGTTCAGGATGTGAGTGTGTTTTCTTTCTTTTGAGCTAGTGAAGCAAGCAAGAGAGAGAGCCTGGGTTTGAAGGAGGCAGGAAGAGGCAGAACTGATGCTATTCTGGTGGGTGACGAGTTGCAAGAGTCTGTCCTCAAACTGCCCCCGGAGAGATGAGAGCAGTCCCACCCCAGGCCCTGGGATGTGGCCCTGTGCAGGCAGTGGGAGTGATGGCTGCTGTTCCTCTTATCTCTCTTTCTATGGAAATAAGGGCAACAGAGAGAGCAGGAGGGGCCAGACAAAAGCATCGGTGTGAGCAGGAGTGGCTCCTGAGTACTGAGGAGAATGTTCACCATCAAGTTGTGCTGGCTCACAGTGAAAATTTTATTGTAATGATCTTTGAGACTATCTACATAGTAACACCAAAGAGTTAACAAGTTGAGTTCCCTCTTGCAAGAGGAAATGGTGACAAGTTGAAATGAGATTTGAATAGGGATAGAGGGTGTCCACCACCCTTACAGGGTGCTCCTGACTCTCCACCCCAACTGGAGACCTAGTAGCTGCGGATCTGCCAGGAAGGGCAACTGGTTCCCACTGGCCAATGAAAACCGGGGAACAGAAGACCCTAGCGCTCTGGTTTCATGTTTTATCCCTTTGATAGCCCTTCAGTTCTCTACGGATGGCATGGATGCAAGGAAAAGAGAGTTAAAGATTACAGAAAGAGTTCCAGGTCCCCAAGAGTAGGGACATCTGCAGAAGGATATGTCGTGAGTGTCACACCACTCAGTTTGCAGTGCCAATGGGAAAGAAATACACACTTTGGATTCATTCATGGAGATCAAATCCATCATTAGATCCCATTCTGAGTCAGAGGAGAGTGTGCTGGCTGTAAGGCTCTGATGGGAACCTGTAATTGGCAAGGTTTCCCAGGGAATCCCAAGAGAGCAGCTGGCAGAAGACAGTGTGAGCTGACCAGAAAGTGGGACAGAGTTCCAGGGGACAGTATGGGACCTCGTGACTCAAGTGCAGACAGCTCTGCAGAGGACACATCACATGTTTATGCATGGGTATTTTGATAAAAGAGTAAGACATCCAGAGAGAAATGCCAGAAAAACTTTACACAGCTACCCCCAAATCTTAAGTCTTCGGCCTGTACCTTGTATGTCCACAGTTAGAGCAGAGGGTGTTCCTAGAGCAATGGTTCTCAACCTTCCTAATTGCTACAATAATTTAATACCATTTCTCATGTTGCAGTGACCCCCCAACCATAAAATTATTTTGTTTCTACTTCATAACTGTAATTTTTCTGCTGCTATGAGTGGTAATGTAAACATATGATGTGCAGGATATCTGATCTGTGACTCCAATGAAAGTGTCATTGGCCCACCAAAGGGATTGTGACCGACCTGTTGAGAAGCCCTGTCCTAGGCTAGTTCTCAGGCTAGTAATATAGGTTATCCAAAAGGCAGACACTTGCTTCTAGAAGTATTCTCCAACAAATGCCCTCCCAACCCAGATGGGGAGGCCCTGCAATGTCATTAGCAGGGAGCATCTACTGTCTGTGCCTATATCTTAATGGCTCTGCTCAAGAAAGCTCTTTGGACAAGTGCACCCACCAGCAACTTGTCCAGGCACTAGATGAAAGAATAGCAGGGACCTCTCTCTGGCTGAGAGAGCCTAATCCTTCTCAAGTAGTGCTACTCCCTGATGACTAAGCACTCATGTATGTGAACCTAGAGGGGCAATCCATCTAGTGCCTGGACAAGTTGCTGGTAGGTGCACTTATCCAAAGAGCTTCTAGAAGTATTCTTCAACAAATGCCCTCCCAACCAGATGGGGAGGCCCTGCAATGTCATTATCGGAGAGCATGTACTGTCTGTGCCTATATCTTGATGGCTCTGGTCAAGGAATCAATTCTTATTCAAACTACCACTGACTTATCCATTGAATCCTGCCTAATGCACCAAGTGATTGGCATTGAGTGTGACAGCATTTTTCATCCCAACCAGGATCTTGTGAAAAGTGCGCAGATGTAAGTACAAAATCCTTTTCTCTTCCCCCATTTGAGTGCAGTTTTCTTGAATTCGCCCTTCCTGACTCTGACTATGTGACAGGTACCTGCTGCAGGAGGTAGAGTGAGAGCTCTGCTTTGGTTTTCCTCAGTGTAACACTGTGGATGTTTGCCATCTATTGACTGACTAGTGTTTCTTCCGTAAACGCAACCAAATTGTTGACTGTTAATTTCAAATTATTCTGAGGAAAATATATTATTTTCATTTGGGGAATTACAAGCAACCCTCCAAGGCCTTCAAAACTGTTATTTTCACTCCCGTTGATTACATGGAAATGCCCACAGGAGAATCAGCTCTAAGCATGCACCAGGTCTGCGGTCCCTGGGACTGTTTTATGACAGCATCAGGCAGGTATTGGTCACCATTTCTCTCTTCCTCCCTTCTGTCCCTTGACCAAACCAGCACCCAGAACCTGGCAAGCAGAACAGAGAGCTAAAGAAGAAACAAAACACACGCCTTCGCCATCATGGGGCACTGGCACAGGCCAGAGCTGGGGTTAGAGGGAGATTGGTGTTCTGGTGTGGTCGGCACTTAGCACTGTTGTGCTGGTTGGCATTGTTTTTATATCTTAAGGGGATATATCTTGGGATCTTTTGTTACCAATGACCAGCAAACCAAGAGGACACCTTTATTTTTCATCTGGAGCAGGAGAGAGCTACAATTAATTCTCAGTGAACAGGTTCCAAGTGATACTAGAAGGGAAATAAAGCTACTTTTTTATTTTTATGATTGTATATCTAAGCTTTGCTTTCAGCGATCAACTGTGTAGCTAGCAAAACGTTTCTGTTGTCTTTCAACTTCACCTATAATCACTTCACACAAAAGACAGGACCCATGTGAAACAGCCCATTCAGGCTTATAGTTTGCTCGTGGGCAGTGAGTCAACCCTTTCTCTGAGTACCTTTCTTCCTGGCTTGAGTTCCCCCTAGGTGAGGGCAGATGTGGTCCACTCCTTCCTGAACATAAAGTGGCATCTTGTCAGACAGCTAAACTTGACTTTTGCTTTGTATATTTAAACCCGAACCCTTTGCTCCACTGGACTTCAGCTGCCTTGCTCCATGTGGGTGGAGAGAAATCACAGGCTCTGCCATCCTGTGTGTCAAAGGAGGTTTGTTTACCTTACTTGTAGAGTCAATAGACCTGTGACTTCCTGCCAAGGACTGCATTCTGGGACAAGAAAGCCAGGCTGATAAAAGTAATTGTTCTGGAAAATATGCTAACAATGCACCTGTATCCCCTCTTTACTGTCAAGAGGCCACCTGGCACCCAGCGGTACGGAGGTTGTAGTGCAGGTGACTCTGCTGCTCAGAAGCCAGTCACAGGAACTACAGAGTGAAGTGACACATAGTGTATCTGTTGATAGGCTGGCCCAGGACCCAAGACTCAACAATGGCGAGGTCATTCAGGATGGTCTCCAAACTGCAGTTCCAAGCAAGGCAGCACTGGTCTCCTGGGAACATTTTGCTCAGAGAAACAGACAACTCCACTTTCACAGAATTCCAAGACAGCCAAGGAAATCCCAAAGGCGCTATGGCTAGACCCATGGTTCTCATTCCTACAGAGCCTTGTGTCTTTGGGATCAGGTGTTATTCCTTCCCAGGAGGGTATCAGCAGAGGGAGGGAAGCTTGCAGCTGCTTTATCCATGGCATCCTCTATGTCCACTGCTTGATAGGACTTTATAGGAATGAATAGTCACTTTTGAGTCAAGCGATAGGAGATAGCTTTGAATGAAACTAGGAATGGGAGTCACGTGGCTCAGAGGACAGCACATTTCAGCTGCTTCTTGTTATTTAGGAAACAGGTTAGTGTAAAATTAGGATTTGAGTGCAGGGCTTTCTGTCTGCCACATCCATGTTCCCTTTGAATCTTCTTCCCCATGCAAGGTGCATGTCATGACTCACCACTGGAACGCACAAGACACATCTCCAGGTAATTATAAGAAGAAAGGGAAAGATAGTATGTCTGAGTGACATAAACTCTTTCCCTCATTGCACACCGAAGAGAGCTGCAGAGAAGGGATTGGGACAGTCATAGTTGAGACCACTGACTACAGGGTGATGTGGGTAACAAAATGCTGCAGAGATAAATGCTTCCTGGTAAGAGACCAAATACCAAGGAAAGAACTGATCAAAGCATGCTGTTACCACCTAGCCTATGGACTGGCCTGAGAGCAAGACTATGAGACCAAACCAAAGGCCCATCTGCCGAGGTAGATGTGCTCCCATATGGGAACAAGGCAAACTTCACCAACTCAAAGCCATCATGGCTATGTAAACTCACCATATAGTTCACATTTTTTTCAAACAACAGAGATTTCAGAAAAGAATTGCATCAATATCTTTTTGTCTGTAGGTCTTGTGGTCATGTATTCTTGTTCATTAGAGTATCTCAGGCCTTTGCAGGCCACTTACTAGACTCTTTCCTGCCAATGTTGACCCAGGCCTGAGATTATAGAGGGTTTCAGACCTATATAAAGCTATCAGTTTAAAAAAAACTTCAGGATCTTGCCCAAGCTCCACCTCTTCTTGCTTTCAACCTCTTGGTTGATCCTTGGTAAAGTCACAACTTGAGGCAAACCCCTTCACAGAATCTAAGAGTGCAATTCTTAGGTCTGACCACACCACCTTCTAAGACATTGGATAAAATAATCATCACCATTTTACTAGATGAACAATTCTGAGACTAAAAGTCACTATAAAAAAATGACATGCTCAAAATCATGATACCAGAGCTCTGGTAACACAGATGAAAGAGTCACAAAGAGATATGTCTCATAATCTGTCCATGAACAAAACATCCAAGCAGTAGGAAGCTCTATGGACACCAATGTACATTCCAGCATCATCTAGAGTGGCTAAAAGGTAAATACAACTGGTGTCCATCTACAGATAAATTGACATACAAAATGTGTATGCATGCAATGGAGTATTATTCAACCCTAAAAAGAAAGATTCTGATATATGTCATAACACAAATGTACCTTGAAGATATTCTAACTAGAGAAATAAACCAACCACAAAAGGACAAATACCACATGGTTCTACTCAGACAAGCTATCTACAGTGACCAAAGTCACAGAAGAGGAAGTAGATGCTGGAAAGTGGAGAGTTGGTGTTTAAAAGGAACAGGGATGCCATTTTGGGAAGATGCAAGGTTCTGGAGGTGGGTGATGGTAATGATCAATCAACAAGGTGAGCATGTTTCAAGCTAGTGAATTTCACACTTGAAATGTTAAGATGGCGACTCATGATACAAGCAGAGACAACATTTTTAAAGAGCAAGAAGTTCTTCGATGGTTACATCATTCACTCTCAGCTGTGGTGTCTAGGAAGCAGCTGCTTTCGGTAGGTGAAAGACCAACCTGCATTCTGTCTGTTATAATTTAGAATGTGAATGCTTCCAAACAGCCCTTTGTTGGTGTCTTGGTCTCCAAGCCACAGGTGCTAAGGGGGAGATAGTGGGACCTTCAGGAGGTGGACCCTAGTGCACAGAAGTTAAGTCATTGAGGAATTATGCCATTGAAGGGGATATTGGACACCCAAACCCTCCTCTCTTGTGGAAATGTAGACTGTGTGACCAGGGAAACCAGCCTGGAGCTAGAGAGTGAGGTCTAGACATGTCTAAATCCCAAAAATCTCAATTTTGAGACTGGCAGGAGTAAGGATCACTGTCTCCTTGTTCTGTGCCTACATGCCCAGGTACACACAGTCCTGCAGGTAGCCTAGTACCTGAAATTCCTCTCCATGCAAATAAAGCACTCCCAGAACCTCGGCTCCAGCCAGTAGTGTTCACTCGTCTGAAAATCCCTACCTATTTTCTCAAGGTTTATATAGTCTTTACTCACCCCTGCCCCCCCACCCCAATAAAGAGAGTTGTGTCACTGGAAGAGCTGTGTCACTAAAAAGGGCTGTGTCACTCGAAGAGCTGCTTCAGAGAAGGCTTTCTTCCTCTGGGACTTCACCACTGGACTGGGATCCTACAAACTCACCCACCTGGCTAAGCTTCATTCCCTCTTTGGGGGTCCAGCACTTGTATGCTTCGATCCCTGGATACTCTGAGGGGGAGAAGCAGGACTGGGGCTCCAGACGTTCTGTCTGTCTGTCTGTCTGTCTGTCTGTCTGTCTGTCTGTCTGTCTGTCTCTCTCTCTCTCTCTCTCTCTCTCTCTCTCTCTCTGTCTCTCTCTCTCCCTGTGCTATTCTGATTCTCATAGGATGGAGGAAAGACTGCCTTTACCATGTGATCCTGCTAGAAATTTCTGCATTACCAGAGATCCAAAAGTAACAAAGCCAACTGACCATATGCTGAAACCTCAAACTAACACCCAAATTACATTTTCTCTTTTTTTGTCATAGTATTGGAAAGCAAACTGAAACTGTGCCAATGGCTTTGTAATCTTGGACTATTTCATTTCTAGAAGCTACAACGCATTTGATGATATGCTCAATCGTGCTGAATATTTAGCTTGTGCAGGAAATGGATATGGACTATAAACGCACTATTTTTAGTTTATTATTAGCAAAATGTTTTTCAAAGCGGTTTGTACCTTATTTCAAGGATCACCTGCAAATAATCAGTAGCAAATACTGTTCTTTTAAGTGCCCCCTTTGTCTTTGATGGGAGCAACACTGAAATTATGTGGTCTAAGTGGGGGGCAGGCTACAAGGTAGCCTGTAAAACCCCTATTTTTGCCTTTGCTAGCTGAGTACTTCTGTGAGCCAGCACTTCCCTGTTCCCAACATCACCTCAGTCTATCCCACTGAAAGGAGATTATTCAAAAGCTTCCTCAGAAGTGGTTGTGATGGTAAAGTTTTCTATACGTTTTCACAGTGACAAAAGTACAGACTTTAAAATGAGAAGCCATAAGAAGAAAGTGAACCAGTGATGCCTTGAAAAGCAGAGGCAGAAGTCTAGGTATGAAACCGTGGGCCAGTGGGAGTGACTGTTTCGATGGTGGGTGAAAGGAGTGCCTTTACCAGGTCTCCGGCACCCAGGAATGCACCCGCACAAAAATGCTAGGACCTAGGCCAGGAGAGAGGGTGGCTCCTGACAATCTGACTGTGACACCAACCACTTCTCCATGGGAAACATTGTCCACTCGCACAGCAGTCTGAAAGTGCAGAATTCATAATACTTTCCCCTATACATCTATCTCTTCACAAATGCCTATAATAAAGTGCAGTTAACAATAATTAACAAGCCACTAGACAATTATAAGAGTATAGTTCTCCTTTGTGGTTAGTTCCTCGGACAGATTTGCCCTTACCTCAGGTCTTTCCATTCCCTAGGAAGTCAAGAACTCTCCTCTTTCTCTTTCTGGAAGCACTTTTTAGAGAGTCTCTTTGACAGGTTCTAACATCCAGCATCATTACTCTTGCCCTTGGGGCCATTGGGAAGGGTAATCTGAACACAAATAAGCCCTGTGGTGCAATATCAGCATGATGCACTGAACAATGGCCACCGCATGGCTAAGGGTGAGTAGTATACACAGTGTGGACCCTCTGGACATAGGAGGAGTCACATCCTGGGCGAGGCAGAGTACTGGCAGCACGGCAGGGATCTCATCACCCCGCTTAGGTGGCACACTGTTTGGAATATGAGTTGTTGATTCTGGGGCTTTTCCATCTGCTGCTTCAGTCTGTGATTGAGCAGGAGTGGTGGAGGCCTGTCTTCCTCAGTGGGAGAGGATGAAGGCCATTGAGTCAGGCAGAAGACTTACTAGCCAACTTCACAGGCACTAAGTCAAGGCTCCATGGTTAAATAAGTGCACTCGAAGCGGATGTGTCAGTGCCAGGAGCCTACCTAGGCTCTCTTTAGCATCACAGGGGACGCCCTAGGGCTTTGGGGCAGTTCCTCCTCTCACATAGAGGAAGAGCAAGGAGTCACTGCAGAGAGATGAGAGAGAGGAAGTTGTTCACTTTTTCCCCAGCACTCCTGTGGGCGACTGGGCCAGCTTCTGCAGAAGGGGGTTCTAGCAGCCCCAAAGCCATCCTTCCCAAGCAAATTCTAAATGATCTCTTCTCTTGTTCCACTTTTCTTCTCTTTTTCACCATCATCCCCTCTCCGTTGGTTCCAGCATCACTGTCAGTCTTGAGAAAAGCAAAATAAAACCTTAAGAGCACAGTGAATGGAGGTGGTGACGCTTGCCCTGTGCCTGCATCCTTGGTCTGGCCCCAAGTCAGAGAGAGACAGGGTGGTGGGGTGGTGGCCACGTGGAAGACAAAGCCAGTGCCTTTCAGCTTAACTTCATGATGAGGCAATCCCCAGGAATTCAGAACCCTTTGCGGCAGAGTGCTAAAAGAAAATAGTAGCTGCACTTGACGTGTGGGTGGCAATGATTCAAGGCAGACAGTTTCCTTATAGAATCTTTTCTCTTCCTTTGTTCCTTGTCCCCACCCTTTGGCATGGCTCCCCTGGGGATTTCTTTTTTCTTCCTGGAGGTAGGGTTATGTGTGCATGTATGTAGCCAGTGACATGACAATAGCTTCTCCTTCCATGGATGATGGAAAACCACAAAAGTAAGGACCCAAGATCGAGAGCAGCTTGGGCATTTGCTTAGAGTCAGGCCTGTGCTACTTAACACAGGCTGGAAAAGTGCAATGATGCCCACTTTGCCTGATTAGACTATCTACAAAAATCTTGCACAGATGTTGAGTTTTCTGGGAAAGGATGCGAACTGTTAATGGTTGTGGCAAAGATTTGAACAGCACGAGAGAGAGAGAGAGAGAGAGAGAGAGAGAGAGAGAGAGAGAGAGAGAGAGAGGTTTGTGTTATTTATGTGTATTCTAAGACTATTTGATTAAATAGGATTAGAGTGATCTTATGTCTCAAAATCAAAGGTGAAAAGTTCTTAAGTAAATCACATTGGACCAGAAAACCTTTAAACTAGAGAACTGAGGTCCCTCAATGCCCACTGCTATCTGGCCCTGCTGATTGTCCTGGGTGTGCATTACTTAGGTGGGTTTTCCTGTTGTGGCCACAAACCCATATCAGTTATTTCAGACCAGCACCAAATGTTGGCTCCTGTCCCCACGGCCTGATGTCTGTATGCTTACATACAGAGTGATATCAAATACTCCCCCCAAATTTAGGTGGTATTTTGTAGTCCAGCACCAATGTTCAACTTTGACTTCTCATTAACTACTGGGAACCACACTCTGTTACAGCTGAAAGATACAGCACAGGAATGAAAACGTAAAGTGAAGCCCAGGACCTACCCACTTAGCCATGAAGCCCTGGCTCTTGGCTCTTTATATAAAGGCTGTTGTCTGGACCAAGCACAGGCTCTGGCACAAGCCTAGGACTCTCCCTGTCCTTCTTTCCTCCCTCTGTGGTGAGGAGGCTGAGGGCAGGGCTGCACTGCAGGTCCACCTCACAAGCGATGACAAGTGTGATTTGCATGCAGTAGATTTCATACAGGGTTTGAACATGAGCTCATTAATATGCCTACTGTATATCGATGCTTGCAAAAAATCATGTAATGTACAGGATCCGCTCCATGTAAACATGCTTTATTCAGAAAAAAAATCAGGTTGTAATAAGGAAAGTTAGCTTGGGTAAGGTCATTGCTCCAGGGTCACAGAACTAGAGTAAGTCTCAATGTCTACCGCACACAGGTTTTTATTGTTGCTATTGTTGTTTCTGATATGCTCTTTACATATGAAGACTGCAAAACTCCTTGGGGTTCACTCTAAACCTCTGGGGAGGAGTGATGGTGGCTAGGAGAAGAGCATCAGGCAGAAGGGGGCAGCCCCACCTACCTTCCCTATGCTATCATGATTTTAGGGCGTGGTCTGTCTCCATGACCTTTGAACTGTGTTGGGCTCAGTGGTTCTACTAAGGCCTCCACTGTAGCAGCCTCATCAGCACACAGCCATGTCTGAAACCTGACTTGTGACACCGTGGTATGGGTTGTTTAAGTACAAATTGATTTTAGGGGTTTGTTTATTTGTTTTGACCTAGGAGAGAATTTTGGTAAACTTGGAGTTGGAAGTGTCATTTTCCATATTTTTCTACTTTTATTTTCTAACATTGTCTCAAAGTTAGAGATAAATCACTAGTGAAAGGCTGAGCATATTAACACAGAAAACTGAAAGTGAGAGTGAGGGACAGACGGGACGGAAGACAGACAGTGTCTTACACTGGAAACAAACTGGTGTTTCCCTTTGGCTCTATTAACAGTGAGACCCCAAGCTGACAAGACGGACATAAGGCAGGACCACCCTGCTCTTTGATGAGGGCTCATCCTGAACCCTCACTACTGATGCAGTTTTTGAAAATGGTCTTGTGAGTTCTGATTAGATAAAATATACAAAATTATCAGGTCAAAACAAGACCACATACAATACAAACATACAACTTTTGTTTTGAAACATATGGGACATTCAACTTTTGTTAGTGAATGACAATAGATAAAAATTAGTTGTAAGCTAAATATTTAAAAACAACAATACAAATTATGGTACATTAATGAGTCCTTTGAAATCATGTATTGAACAGTTTTAAATGATAAAAAGTAAAAGTTATACATAGGAGGAAATATACTCTATTAACAGAGTTCAACTTGCAGATTTTTGATGTAACAATTTTATTAATTTTTTGATAATTGCATACAATGTAATTTGGTCACATTCGCTGTTCACTCCTCCAGATTCATCCTTTCCCCCTGCTCCCCACCTTCATGCCCTTTGTTATTATTTTTTTTTTTTTGGACATGTTAAGTTTTTATTTTTCTCTTTTAAGAATACATTCTCATTGAAAATGTTTTTTTCTTCATACAGTATATTTTTGTCATGGTTTCCCTTCACTCATCTTCTCCCAAATCTTCTACCCCTCCCTGTTCATCCACTTCATGCCTCCTCTTCTTTCTCTTCAGAAGACAAACTGGGCAATATAAAAACAAACAAACTATAATCTTAAAAAGCAAAAAGAGGAATAAAACAAACCAAATAAAAACAAAGAAAAAAAATATGAGAACCACATACACGTGTGAGATACACAGAAAAACCATAATAGACAAGCAAAAGGCAACTAAGGTCAAAAAGACCCAAAGAGAAATGAGACAAAAACATCATCCAAAACATCACTGAGTTCATTTTGCACTGACCGTCTACTGCTGGGTACCGAGCCTCTCAAAGTGTGGTTTGTATACCCAGTGAGACTCCATGGGAGGGAATTAATTTTACCTTTGCAAGCATCGTCAATTGGACACAGCTCCTGGGTAAGGCTTGGGTGTTCATGTCTACTTCCCTTCTCAGTGCTGGGACCCCATCTGGCTTGGACCTGTGCAGGCTCTGTGGATGCTGCGATGGTCTCGGTGAGTTCGAAGGCGCTTTGGTACTGTTGGGTCTGGAAGGAACTTGTTCCTTGGTGTCTTCCATCACCACTAGCTCCTACAATCTTTATGCCTCGTCTTCACCTCCACCTCCCTTCCATGTCTTCAACTTCATGTCCTTCTTAAATTTTTACCCAGTGAGTCAAAATTGTGTTGTTTGTATGTATATATGTATCACATATGTAGGTGTATATATAATATATATGTATACACACACACACACACACACTCTAGTATGTGACCATCCACTGGAACATGGATAACCTATTAGGAGCCTCATCATTAAAAAAAAAAAAACCTGACTCGCCCTCCCCTAGAAGCTATCAACTAATGAGCCCTTCCCCCTCCCTTTTTAAAAAGCACAGATCAAATAGATCAAAGCCATAAAAGATGCATATGTACACGAAGTTCAGAGCCAGGCAGGAAACTCCATTTAGACCTTCATTCACAGTAGGCAACCAGGTTAACAACGGAGGAACAGCATGCCCCATGATGCCACATCAATTGCTTGTCTGGTATTATATTAAGTCCCTGGGGGAGCCGCCTGTAGTACTTTCACCTGCCCTGCTTTAAAGCGAAGAGGCTGGCCATCCTCTGGAGTTTTCCTTCCTCTCACCTGATGCTGACGCTAGTTCACCTTCCAGATTCCCAGTCAACGCATTTTCTCCTCCATCCTTGCAAAGCCCCCAGACACGCCTGCCATGACTCAGATCCGACAGCAAAATCTCCCGGTGGCTCTCACCTGACTTATTTTTTAATCCATTCTCTACGAAGAAGGCAAGATGACACTTTGAATATGTGAGTTTGATGCCCCTGATGAAAAAACCTTTAGAGACCTAGCCTCTGGCTATGCCTGGAGTAAAGCCCACATTTGTAAACCCTGGCCTGCTGCAAGCTCTGCTCACCTCGTCGCCAGCCCCTCTGGCTCTGCTCCACACCTAGAGCTTTTGCTTGACTCTTGGCTGAAGACTTCATGACCTTGGCCTCTGCCTCCCCAACCCCCATTCCATCCACCTAGCTCTTGTTAATTTGCACTGCACTGTCAGAGGACTCACCTGCTTGTGCGACTCCAGCCTCTCTCCAGTACACCACAAACTGGCTGAGGGCAGGAAAGACTTCATCCTGTTTGTTACTTTATCCCCAGCACTTCCTGGGGGGAAAGCTGAGATTCCACTGCAAGCCCAGATGGAAACTTTGGCCTTTTTGTTACAGGTGGTTCACCCTGACGTTTCCTGTCCCACCATGCTGTTCTCTCTTCCATGTTTAACTTAGTAGCACTCCAACCTATCATTCCAAATGTTATGATAATGAAAGACAAGAATGCCCATGATTTCCACAACTTGCTGGACAAGAGCACAGATTGGAGGAAAACTTTCAACTAATTCTCGAAATAGTAAGGATCAAGGCAATTAAAATTTGACACATGTGGTCACGCAATGGATAACAAACAGGAATTTGTCTTTATTTTGTAAAAAGGAAAATAGGAGACAATTTAGATTAATGAGGCCATTTTTAATATGGGTCCTACTCAGTGAAAAGCACTCATACATTGTGACACAACATCCAAAGTGACTATAGGAAAGCAGCACCCAGGCACATTTTCAGGTGTGGTGGCCTCTAATGAGCCTGCACAAAACAGGCCTAGGTAGGATAACCTCCCAAAAGGGCTAAGACAAGTTCCTGAGTGAGAAATAATTCCCATATAACATGTAACAATTTAATGAATAAACATTGATGTTTTTCTTTACTTCATATATTTTATTTATTAACTTTGGGATAGAAAATTACTACAGTGGCTTTGAGTGTCCCTCAAAAGGCAGCCTGTCTTCATCCCTACTGCTGTTTGGAGGTGGGACCTATTGGGGGAGAGTTAGGACATCAGAGATGTGGCTTTCATAGTACTGTGGGGCCCTGGCCGTTTTTATTCTCTTTTACATTTCTGCCATGAGAGGAACAGTTTTGCTTTGTCACTTGCTCCTCATATCATGTGTCACCACAGGCTCAAAGCAATGGGGCCCCATGAAGATGAAGGGGAACGTCCCAGACTGCCAGTCATAGTAAACCTTGTATCTATACCGGATAATATTTGCTATAATAGGAAGCTGACTGCCACTGGCATACAGGTGGTTTTTAAAATAGTAAGATTAGGAAATGAAGTTGGTTGAAAACTGCACTCAAGTGAAAGTTCCCCGGGCTGGAGAGATGGCTCAGTGGTTAAGAGCGCCGCCTGATCTTCCAAAGGTCCCGAGTTCAATTCCCAGCAACCACATGGCGGCTCACAACCATCTGTAATGTGATATGGCGCCCTCTTCTGGCTTGCAAGAGTACATGCAAGCAGATCACTGTATACATAATAATAAATAAATAAATCTTAAAAAAAAAAGTTCCCCTTGTCTGAGTTGCCCAAGCTCATCTCTTAGAAAGCCTTCATTCAGTACTGTCAGCTCTTAGTCACACTTCCAGAGATGTCTCCATGCAATCTCTCTTCTCTCTTTAGTAAACTATGCCCATTCTTCCTCACATGGACTTTCCCTAGGTGTCTGTGAACAAATTGTCTGCTCACCCCAGGTAAGGACCAACAGACCAAAGTACGATTCCAGTGCAGTCTCAGTGGGAGACCCCATGAATTCCTTGGGCTTAGTTACGAAGTGTGGGTGAGAGACACGTTCACCTGGGCCACTCTCCAAATCCACCATCTGTTACCCACTGCTCCGATGGTCCTGGCTGGACCACTCTATTCCCAAATCCATCATCTGATGTGTACTGCCTTCCAGTGGTCTTGGAGGACACCAGGCACTAAGGCACACTTGCTTCCAGTATCTACCTGAGCCCAGTGTTCTGTACATTAACATCGAGCCAACTAACCCACAATGGAATGTGGGGTTACCAGTCACCCTGGATGGTCCTCACAAGCAGGCGACTTTGGCCACTCCTTTGTAGCTCCATCTTGATAAGCACCCCTTCCTTCAGAGCACCTGGCACAGCAGGGTGCCTCTATCTCCCTATGACCCACCCCTGTGTTGAACTGCCATTCAGGCTGAGAAGCGTGCAACAGACTCTTAAGCACAGCATTTGGCTTTCTATCATTTTGTTTTGCTACTAGGAATTCTAGTAGCCAAATTTGCTTTCAAGAGACTTAGAAGCCTCCTGTTTTTTATTTTGTTTTTCAAAACAGGGTTTCCGTGTAGCTATTGTCTGTCCTGGACTCACTTTGTAGACCAGGCTGGCCTCAAACTCATAGAGATCCACCTGCCTCTGCCTCCCCAAGTGCTGGGATTACAGGGGTGTGCCATCTTGCCTGGCAACAGATCCCTTTTCCTCTTTCCTCACCCTTTCTTGATTGCTTTAACGCTCCGCAAACCTAATTTTCATGCTGATCTACATCGCTGAGCTCCTCCAGGGTGTCTCCTACCTCGTAATATCACACTTCACCAGGCGAGCCATCGAAACCACAAGCTGGTGCCAGTCCCAAAGTGCATGCCAAATTATATCATCTTTCTTGACTTTCAGGTGAACGCAGTACCATCTTGCCTGATGAGCTGGGCATTGCACACTGCCTCACAAATGCCTGCCTCCCTCACTGTCATTTCTACATTTCTCCTGCCTCCTTATATTGTTCTCACGGCTTCTATGGCTGGAGGAAAGCATAACACTGTATTCTTTCAGAAGAATGTATTTGGGGCAATGATCAATATCTGTGTGATATGATTTCCTGGTTCTTATTTCAGCTGTGTGGTATATCGCTTCATGCCATCATTTTTTTAAAATGTCTCTTAGTCAGTGTTCTATTGCTGTGAAGAGAGAGACACCACGCCTATGGCAACTCTTGTAAAGGAAAGTGTGGAAGGAAGCATGTGGCATGTGGGTAGACATGGCGTGGGAGAAGGAGCTGAGAATGCCACAGGAAGGGCAAGACTCAGGGAGTCCATCCCCGGTGACACACTTCCTCCCACAAGGCCACATCTTCTAATCCCTCTCAAGTAGTACCATTCCTGAATGACCAAACATTCAAATACATGAGCCTTTCCTTTAAAATCTATTGTATGTTGAGCATGTGCGTGTGTGTGTGTGTGTGTGTGTGTGTGTGTGTGTGTGTGTGTGTGGTTATTTGAATAGGATTGGCTCTCAGTATTCTACACTGTGGCCGTACCACCTCAAATCTCCACAAGTGGTGCTTGCTTGCTCTCTTTTCTCACACACACCTGCCTGCCTACCAGCCTCTTTTCTCACTGCTGCAGGAGAGAGTTTATAACGGTTCATGGAGATACATTCTCTCTTCATGGTAAAGAAGGCATGGGACAGGAGCCTGAGGCCAGCTGGCCATACCGCACCCACAGAGCCGAAAGTCCTGCTGGGTTATAAAGCCCCAAGCCTCTCTCCTAGTAACCCACTTCCTCCAGCAAGACTCTGCCTCCTAAAGGTTCCACAGCCTCCCACAAACAGCGCTACCCACTGGTGATCAAGTGTTCAAACACAGACGCCTATAGGAGATATTTCACATTCATGATCTACAGCCAAGGTTACTTTACCTCTTCCATCCAATTTTTACAAATTAAAATTCTTTTTAATAATATTACTAAGCACAGTTTTCAATTACAATACTCTGGGGGCTTATTTAACATGAAATAGTTATTTCTTAGGTATAAATTTTATTGCAGAATTCATTAGTTGCTGAAACATATGACTCTGAACCAAATAGCTAAATATACAACAAATCATTACTTTTAGTTGATGAGGACCCTCTACTAGCTAAAATTTTACCACCGTGTGATTATTCATATGGTCCCTGTGCTTTCCTGAATACACTGAAGTCTTCAACCTTAATTTAACAGCCTCCCTGTTGTGAAGGATTTTGTGTTGATTTAATATGCAACATAAGATAAGTTATGAATAACTTGACAGACATAGCTCTGAAATATTTGAGGTTTCTAAAAAATGACATTATGAAATATGTCAGACCAGGTACTATACGCTGAGTTATTCTTACACTAGGCCTCTACTTTGAAGCTTTAACTGTATTTTTATTATAAATTCTTTAAGAAGCTGACTAGGGTTAAATGAAGTCATACCCTAGTCTCACAGGACTGGTGCCCCTATAGAAGAGGAAGTGACACCGGAGAGATCTTTTTCTCTCTTTTCTCACACATGGAGAGAAGGCCATATGAGGACAGAGAGTGAGGTGTTGGTCAGAAGGAGAAGTTGACCTTACGTATTGAGCTTGAGTCTCCAGAACTGTAAGAAAATGTGTGTCTGTTGTTTGGTTCATTCATTCGGTGGTGTTTTGTTATGCAGCCAGAGCTGACTGGTACATTGTGAATATATGAGAGACATTTTCTGCCCAATAATACAATACTCATGTTAATTGGCTGAAGAACTTGTTTGCTGATTCTCTCTTAAGTGAGCATTTGTTTATTTATGGATATATATTTGCAATTCATATCTACCTTAATTTTTCATCTTGGTGTAGACGGGTGCTACCCTGATCGTGTTGATCAAAAAGTAGCCTTGCACCTGATACGTATGTGCCTTAGTTATTGATGTTACTCTCTGAAACCCACATTGATGTCAGTTTTTTCTTCTTCTGTAATTTGCCAGGGATTAAATAGCTTAATAAGTTCAAAGGAAGGAACATTAAGTTCAAAGGGAGCTTAATTCAGCAAGAACTTATTTGTCCATGAAAATTGTATGGTATCCTGTCATTGGGCAAGGGGGTAGCAATCCTCTTATAGTTTAGGGGTTGGGGGTCTGCATGGAGCTGCCACCCAGCAAAATTCTGCTTTTTACCATTCTGGAACTTGAACAAGATTTGGGAAAGCATGAGCAATAAATGTTGTACTAAGACAGCTTCTTATTTAAATGTATGTTGCAAGTAATTATCTGCATGCGTCAGGAGTTTCAATTCTATATAACCAAAAACAAATAGACTAAAACCTGGAGAGTGAAGCTGACATTAAAATACATTCCTATAGTGGATTTCACATGGTCACCAACAAATTTCTGGTTCCTCATTAACTTAAGTAAATTGTAGTGTGAACTTTCAAATAAAGTTGCAACAATTAATCACAACTTCTACTTACTTTCTAGAATGGCCCAGGAGGAGGACATAGAACACTTACATTTTCTCTGGGCATCTTTCCACCCTGTATTCTGCACATCTGATTGTAATTACTTCTAGTCTGTGAAGAGTTAACTAGTGTTTATGTTCTCTTCATAACCATAATCCTCTCTGTTTTTAAACTTCTTCATTTCTTGATTATTTATCACCAGAATTTGTTACATTTTTTAAAGTTGACAGATTTTATTTGATCTTCCTAAATAAATATATTTCACTTGCCCTGTAATTATATGTATTGCCCACAAAGAGCTCTTTCATTTGGCACTTCAGCAAACAGTCAAGAATATGAACAGTCTATTGTCTTCCTCAGAACAGCCCAGAAGCAGATCTGGCTTCAAATGAAATTCACCCGGCCCTGAGCAAAGTGTTGGTGAAGTGATTTCTCTGTTTCTTTGCTCTGGGTCTGCTTAGTTGCCCTAACTCTCCTGGGTCCTCCCCTGGTGGTCCTCGGAGGCTGGCGGAAGCACATTTAACTCCAGGAGACAAAAGCTGCCTTTCCAAAAGGCTAACCCCAAGGTTGGAGTTGACTCCTTCTTATAAAGATCTGTGGGTCACACACCTGCTACTAAAAATGACATCCCAAAGACTCAAGACTACTTGCGGTCTCAAGTAATTCCAGGCTTGCTGGCTTGCTTCTAGTGAAACCACCTGGCATAGAAAGGGTGGTGCAGAAGGGAGGGCTGAGTGGTGGTGGAAGCCAGAAATTGCTCTGAGCTGGTCAACCTGAATACCACCCCTCCCTTCCTCTCTCCCTCTCTCTCTCCCTCCCTCCATCTCTCTCTCCCTGTCTCCCTGCCTCCCTCCCCCTCCCCCGTGTGCGTGCGTGTGTGTGTGTGTGTGTGTGTGTGTGTCTGTGTGTGTGTGTGTGTGTATGTGTTGGATGTGTGCACATATGCAGAGGGCCAATAGGGAGGATGTGTGTATTTTGCTGTCACTTTCTGCCTCATCCTCTTGAGAGGGTCTTGCTCTGACTCTGGATCTGGCTGTCTTTGCACAGAGACAGCAGGCAGTAAGCCAGCTTTCTACCATCCTCCTGTTACCCACTTCCATGAGCATCACAGGCACAGATAGCCACACTCAACGTTAGACATCGATGCCGGGGATTAAACTCAACTCCTCATGCTTGTTCAGCAAGTGCTGTTAGCATGCCTCCGAGGGCCTTCTTCCTGTTCTTGGTTTAGCATGAAGCTTATTCATTTGCTCTCAAGGTCTCCAGTCAGTGCTACTTTCCGAGGTGAAAAATACATTCAATCTCTCTATGTCTGTGCTGGATAGTTTGATGTCAATGTGACACAGAGTAAAGTTATCTGAGAGAAGGGAACCTCGGTTGAGAAAAATACTTTAACGAGATCTAGCTGTAGGGCATTTTCTCAGTTAGTGATCAATGAGGAAGGGCCCAGATCATTGTGAGTGGCACATCCCTGGGCTGGTGGTCCTGGGTTCTGTAAGAAAGCAGGCTGAGCAAGTCATGGAGAGAGCAAGCCAGTTAAGCAGCACCCTTCCATGGCCTCGGCATCAGCTCCTGCCTCCAGGTTCCTGCCCTGCTTGAGTTCCTGTCTTGATTTCCTCTGATAATGAACTGGGATGTGAAGAGTAAAAGGCAAATAAACCCTTTCCTGTTCGATTTGGTTTTTGGTCATGATGTTTCATCGCAGCAATAGAAACCGAACTAAGACAATGTCTTATCTTTAATGAAGTCCTAAAATAGAAATTGCCATCATCTTTAAGGTGTGAATTCTTTTTCACCCATCAACCAACATTCTTTGAGCATCTACCATGCAGTCAGCATGCCTACAGGCCAGAGGTTTTCACAGGAATCAATACAGACACTGTTCCTTCCCTCTACAGGAGTCTAGTTTAGCATACTAGATAAAATAGGACATGTCAGCTTTTCCAGTTACTAAAAACCACTGTTGTGTTCTAGGTAATGTACTTTGTTTTTGGTTTAGTTTTGAGGCAGGATCTCTCTATGTGCTCCAGGCTGGCCTTGAGCTTGCAATCCTTCTTCCTTAGCCTACTGGGTGCTGGGATTATAGTGTGCACCCTCACCCTCTTCATCCTCTGTCCACTACTTCTCTCTCTCTCTCTCTCTCTCTCTCTCTCTCTCTCTCTCTCTCTCTCTCTCTCTCTCTCTCTCTCTCTTTCTTTATTATTTTCAATTAAGGGGAGACAGGAGAGGTGAAAGGAATTGTGGAAAAGAGGACTTAAGTAGTAAGAAGCCAGAGGGGCTCCCTCAAAAGACACCCTGCTAGTCTGGGCTGCATGGCTTTGGATTCTTGGGGCTCAGTGCAAAGCCCACAGGCCTGATTTCTCATTCCTCAACCTTTCAGTGATGCTCTGTGCCTGCCTGACACCTGCAACTCCATGTGCTGTCGGAGAGCTCAGTCCTTTGTCATGTTCTTCCTCCACCTCTTCCTGGCTTTTCTGCCTCATGGTCCAGCAAGTGCATCAGGCAAACAAAGGCCTAGAACTTTGTGCGTGTGCCTGCATGCTTGGCAGGAGGCCTGAGTGGTAAGAACAAAGCTTGGGGATGTCATGGAATTTTCAGAGCTGTGAACATCCAGAACTCATCCACCTGTCGCCAGGCTCCACGCGTCTGCTTCTTGGGCTCCAGCCGCCCTTCGTGGTAACAGCAGTAGTTCATGCCAACTCAGCTTCCTGTGGGCCAGACAGTTCAGAACCTCCTGCGTGCCGTTTCAGGATGCTCTGCATGTCTCCTTGAGCAGGAACATCCCCATCTTGCTGAGGATGCTGGGGCCCATCCAAGCCTGCTGTATAGCCCAGGACATCTGGCGGCTACAAATGCAGAGCTGAGCCCTAGATCTCTGATCCCTTGTTCTGGTCCCTACAAGCCTTGCTCCAGGAAAAGAGAGCACAATCCTGAGCCAGTGGCTTCCTGTTCTTCACCTCCAACCTCCCAGGGGGCGGGGCTGCTGTCCTTCAATAGTGGCACCAGCCTTTCATCTTTTATTTCTTGTGTGGCAAGAGTGTGCCACAAAGACAGGTGTGGCAGGGGAAAGAGGTGCAGGCGTCCAGGCAGGGGTGGATGTGTGAGGTAAGGGACTTGGAAAGCCAGGAAGCCAAACAAGTTTGCTGTAGGGTGCGCTATTGTGGGCCTGGACCTCAGAACTTTGAAGGCGGTTTTTAGCTTTTGGTCTTTTCTTTGTTCACATATTGTTTGCTTTCCAGTGCTGTTTTAGGAAGGATTTCTTTTGAAAACTCCAAGCTTCCCCAGCTGTGCAAAGAGAAACAAAGGAACAGGCTGTGGTGTTTTGTCCAGGATTGGACAGGTGCTTAGCAGAGGAAGTGAGCGCCCCCCCCCCACCTCTTGCTCTAGTCAGGTGGTACTGGCAGGGTGGGGAGGAGACTGTAACAGGCTCTGCCCAGTTGGGGGACTTTAACCCCCCCCAATGCTCTTTTGTCCATACTCCAGGCCTGTTTCAGGAATCACTCCACCAGGAGCACTGCTGTCGGTTCGATCAGCCAACAAAACAGAGGTTTACAAGGAAACATTCTAGAGAAATGTTACTGATTCATCTTATAAAAGGATCCGAGTCTAAAGGGGGACTCTGTCAACCCCACCTGTCCAGTCCTGCAGCAACACAAGAAGGGGAAATCCAGACGTCCAGGACAGTCCTGAGCCTGTCCCTGAGGCCTGCTGGACATCAACTCCCAGACTTGAAAAGGAAGGAGTGACACTAACTTCCCAGGACAGTGGGTCCTTGCTACAGTCTGGGTCTTAAACGTGCCCAACAGGTGTACCTTTTGAGGGCTTGGTCCCAAGCCAGCGGTGCCTTCCGTAAGGGGTGAAGTTTCTGGAGGTGGGGCCCACTAGAAGGAGGTTTGGTCACTATGTGTGCGCTATTGAGAGGAGTATTGGGACCACAGCCTTTTCCTTTTCCTCTTTGCTTCCCCTGATGCCATGAAGTGAGCAGCTTCCTCTGCCAGACTTCCACCATGATGACTAGTCAAACCACTGCTCTTAGGAGCATCAACGGTTACATTAATTTTCATCAGCAGGGCTCTTCCCTGCAGTGCGCATGTTGAAGGCTGAAAAGCTCTCAAGCCTGGAAGCCTGAAACCTCCAAAATGTGAATCCAAATAAGCCTTTCCTCTCTGTAAACTGACCCCACGTGGTGGAGAAGCGCTGCAGCAGTCACATTGCCTGAAAGCTGGTGTTCGGATTAGAGGGTCCTGGGGTGCGGCTCATCACACTGAACCTGAGCTTTGAATAGCAGAGTTCTCATACTGTGAAAAGGTAGTGGAAGGTTCAGGCGTGCATTGCAGGGCTGTCGCGGGACAATGCTGCAGTCAATGAGAAGACCAGAGTGGCCCGTTGTCTATAATGAAGTTGTAGTGACTCCGGCATAAACAGACTCACTGTGCTCCCGAGCATCAGAAAGTACAGGCTGTGAATTTGGGTGCACTGCTGGCCTAAGGAGACAAATCACCATGATAGTCAAGTGTGAACTTACTGGACTGTACTTTAGACTGCTAGTTCATAGCATGCTCCTTGTACTTACAAAATATGTTTTCCTGTGAAACAATTTGCTGTGTGAGCTCAGCATCACCCACGTCTACATGTTTAGTCCCTTGACTGCATCATTGTCCCTACTGCTAGACTTACTTAATCTTGTGTTGTTGAGAGGCCCAGACTCATCCCCTCCCCCCCCCCCCCCCGTGTGTGTGTGTGTGTGTGTGTGTGTGTGTGTGTGTGTGTTTGCCCGCACACATGCAGGAAGGTGCATTTGTGTGCCTGTCAGCTGACAGCTAACTCGGTCTACAGATGTGGGCAGGCATTTGTTAACCCACATCCCAGGGTGTCACACTGGCCAGCTGGAAACCTCAGTGGCGAGCATTTCTGTTCTCAGAATAGAAACTAGGACATCTCATACACGGGGACTTCTGGAATCAAAAGCCAGTGTCCCAGCACCTCCCTGTCTAGTGGGTCCCAAAGAAAAGGGCTTCCAGGTGTTGCTGCTGGAGTATCAGATGAAACCCAAGAAATCAGAGGGCACTATGTGAAGACACCTGGGCTAACTGAGACTGCGGGCAGTGCCGGATATGGCGGATGGTTAGCACTTAACCGCGGAAGAGGATCAGACCCCGAGTGTCCCTTCTCACAGGAAGCTTGTCTCTTACAATTGGAAAAAAAAATCTGTTTATTTTCTCCTAATTAAAACCATGCTTTCTACTTAATATGCTTGTTTTTTTTTAAAGGTGCTGTGAGCCTATAAAAAATACAGATACACAAAATTAGGATTAAAAAGTTTTTAAACAGGTAGGCAAAATCAAGTTAAACAAAACACAACTGTCATTAAACAGCAATTGAATAATGATTTAATAGTCCAGCTCAAAAGCTGCCTCAGCAACATCATTTGTCAGGAAAGAGCTACAGTGATACACTACGATGATTTCTACCTGGAAGAATTTTTATAAAAAGACTGATAAAATAAAAATGCAGTCACTCTTGGGGAGCCTACATCTTCAGATAGTCATAGGTGGTTGTGTAGTTGAATTGACTGTGTATTTATGTTCCCCTGTTGTAGTCAGCAGGGGTCCAGCCATCACACTTAAAGCATATTAAACAAGTGGGAACTTACGTTTTCATTACTGCTTGCTGCTCGTGAACACAATTGCCACCATGTCTCATAGAAGCACCAGACTGTGTTGCCCCCCCTTCGAGGAAATCACAGTGAAGGTACCCTCCAAGCAGGCTGCTGGCATCCTCTGCTTCAACTCCATGAGCTTGGCTCTGTGGTTTATTCGTATTGTGTCACAATAAAGGATGCATGTTCTGTACAGTATTAAAAAGCTATGGTTGCTGGGTACAAGACAGGCAGCCATCAGGAGAGCAGCTCACTGTGGGTGGAAGCAGTGTGCCTCTGGGCACTGCCCTTTCTCTGTGACATCTGGTTTTACCTTTGGGCCACAGAAAGGAGCTTCAAAATCCTCTGTAAATATAGCATACATTAGTATCTCATGTCCCACTGATTTTTCTCATTACAGCCACAATAGCGAACTTGTGACATGTGGTGGCTCCAGAGATCTTGAAAGAGCTCTAGTGGCTCTAGTGGATGTGTGACTTCTGCTCCTAGCTCTTCAGTAGGAGACAAGGATGCTCTCCACCCAGTGCTCCAGCTACCTAGCACTGTTGGCCAGGAACACCAGCTTGTGGTCTGGATACCTGTACCTTTATGTGAATCAAGAAAAGGCACCTTAAAGGAGTTTTTCAGCCAATGGCTGAGAGTGTCAGGGCTCATCTGGAGATGGAGCAACTCTAAGAACCTTCTTAGACCTTGGATCATATGTGCATAGTCAGGTGACTGTGCTTTTAGGCCTCCTCACCTTCAGTACAGAAATATTTGGTAATAAAAGCCTTCCTAGTTTAAGTTTAAGCACGGCTGCTCTCTGGATCAGTAAGGCATTGGCCCCAGAATCCTCTGTGGATGTCAGCACTTACAAGTACACAAGTCTTTTATATGAAATAGTGTATCATTTGTGTAGAACCTACACAGACATCCTCTTGTGTGCTCTGTGCTATATCTAGGGTTCTCATAACACCCACTGCAGTGTAAATCACCGTTTGCTTAGGGAATAATGACAAAGAAGAGAATCCATGTGTTCAGTCAGATCATTTTTTATAAAATATTTTCAGACATCAACTAATTGAAGCTGCAGGATATGGGGAGTGGCAGCCCTGTCTGCTTCTCAGGAGATACAGTGAAACACACATGGCATTCAGCGTGGTTTGAAAAGCAGCTTATAGACTGGATCACGCACTGGCTCATGGGTAATAGGGTCACTATCCTGAAATAGGGGGCATGAAATATTGTGCTTGCCATAATATGAAGGCTCAGCTGCTGAAAATATCACTGACAAAGCCATGGAGGACGACGATGCTAAGACAGATGCAATGATGCAAGCATTTGGCAAAAGTGGTGGCTACCGAGTAGTTTCTTAGTTTTGCTGAGTTGGATACGTATCCAGCAGGGGAGAATGAGAAACTGCAGTTAATAGGAAAGCTCAGGGGCTCAAGAGTTCCATCAACTGACCCAAGTAGGTAGATGCAAACCAAAATAAGATAAGTCATTTAAACAGGGCTGGGCATGATAGCACACGCCTTTAATCCCAGAACTCAGGAGGCAGAGGCAAGCGGATCTCTGTGAGTTCAAGGCCAGTCTACAAAGCAAGTTCAGGACAACAGCCAGGGATATCACACAAAGACATCCTGTATCAAAAAACTACTACTGCTGCTGCTGCTGCTGCCGCCGCTGCCGCCGCTGCTGCTGCTACTACTACTACTACTACTACTACTACTATTTATTTGCTTTTTATAATAATAATATAATATTATTATTATTATTATTATTATTATTATTATTATTATTATTATTATTATAAAAAGCAAATGGCCTTGGCATGGCCATCCTCATGTCAACAACACACATTCACTCAGGAATTCTTCCACTCCCTGCACATACTTAAGATCTTCTTCATGCCTTCCTGGCTTTATTTTATTTTATTAGTTTGACACCAACATGTGGTTGTGGCAGTATTCAAGACTGCTCTCCTAGGACCATTAACAGCACCGCATCTGTTTCTGTCCAAACTCACCCTTTCCCAGAAGGCTGCAGTGTCTGTACTTTCTCTGGAGCCTCATGTCTGCCTTTTTGTTTTCTTTCCTGATGGCCTGCTGCCACAGTGGCTGGTTGGATTCACTGTTTTGATGGAAAGAGCATCATTATAAAGGACATAAGCCCTATGGCCCTCTGCCTCTTCTTCACCTCCTCAGAATACAAAGGAGCCCAAATCTTCTCTTATTTTCACACAGAAGCGAAACCTTACTGGAACATGTATCAGGTAACAATAACCACTTGATGTGAGCCTATAATTGTTTTATTTATTTTATAATCCTTTCAAATAGCCAGAGGCTTATAATAATATCACTGTTACAGAGGAGGAACTGTGAAAGTTAAGCAAATTCTTTCAGATCATAGAAGTATGCAGGCAGCAGAATTTGAATTTAATAATCCAAAGAATTTTGCATTGTCATCATCTTACTGAAGGAGTGTTAAAAATCAGAGGAGTCAGAACTGGCCAGATAGCTCAGTTAATAAGTTTGCTGTTCTTAGGACCCACCTAAATGCCTGGTGAGTATGACAGCCTTCCTGTAATACCAGGGCTCGGGAGGCAGAGAAAGGGGGCACTGGAGCAAGTTGCCTAGCATTCTGGTTTTTGGTGAGCCCTGGATTTAATTGAGAGTCCTTCCTCATGTCAATTAGTAAGGTGGAAAGCAATCAAGATAGGTCCTGATATCAACCCCATGCCTTCACACCAGCATACACATACATATGTGTTCCCACATACACATGTGGGTACACACATGTGAACAAATTGCATACCACATACATACATGTGCAAAACCCATCAGAAGAGTATTCCAAGAATCTCAGAAATGGATCATTTCTTCCCCTTGAGGCCTCTGGCCATGAACAGGGTACAGGCAGGACACATAGCCCATCTATTAACCCCTTTTCTTCCACTGTGTGCCCTGGATACTTAAAAGCAGGTACTGGCCCAAAAGCTGTGTGTGAGGGATGCAGCAAAGCACCACCACACGGAAGGCACCCCCAAACTGCATTCTCAATAAACAAATGATGCAGAGGGGTAGCTCAACTTCTAATCTAAGACAGTGTAGTCTCAGGTAAAAGGACTGATGGAGTTTTTATTCCAGCTTGATTTCTTTCTTTATAAAGTGAATAAAATGTTGCCCAAGTAATCTTGGAGTTTCTTTTTTTAATTGTAAAAGTCCTTAATACCGAATAACATTCATGCATTATTCAAGCTTACAAGCATATGCTGCCGCGCACTGGGAGACACAGTGATGAGCAGGTAACCTGTTCCTGATGCTCAGGGCTCAGGAAGTAACTAGTGTTGTTGGATTTAACAGGTTTCTATGTCATCGTGGGAACTAGCCTAGCTGTGAACTTGAGCAGAGAACTGCTTTCCTGGCAATGCACACATGTTAGAACTTAAGTGACACAAACAGATCTGCAGTGCTTGCAGAGGACCACAGCAGGCTAACAGCGTCAGCATGGTCCCCACTAAACAGTGCTGCAAATGGCCTCACTACATCAGATGGCAGTGTGATTTGCCTAGACGTTCAGGAAATATGAGTTTTTTAAATCAATCACACACTTTCCATGGCAACCCAAGGAACGTGTTTGTTCTTCCTATTCTAAATGTGTTTGGAGTGGAGATTCTTGCAGAGAGCCAGCAAATAGACCACATGCATTAGCCTGATGTACAAAATGTTTGTGTTTGTTATTGGAGCCTGTTACTGAAACAGGACGGGGCCCAGCTCTGTGTGCACAGGTGGGAGCACTTAGTGGGAACCATATCCTCTGCCACACACATGACTCCCTGGGAAGAAAAATTAGAATCCCCAAGGCACAGAGTTCTCTGGGCTTTTACCTCCAAAGTGAAGCCAGGCAATCTTTTACCGGGCTGGTCTATTTCTGAGAGCTGCCTGTCTCTAAGCATGATCATCCTGCTCATGGTGTTGGTGTGTGGTGTTACAGAGCGCCATCTACGTCAGCTCTTCTGCGTTAGCCTTTGAGGGCTACTCACCTTTCCCTCCTAACCTCTCAGTCAGCACTTAAAAACTCCCATCTTCACACAGCTGGCTCAGGAGATTGGATTGAGTGCTTTAAGAATAAGAGAATAAAAGAAACATGTAAAACTACTTCGTACTTGTTGTCCACAGTTTGGACAAAGTTATCAAGTATTCAGCAAACACACACACACACACACACACACACACACACACACACACACACACACACACACCTATGAAATCCAAGGGCTATACACCACTCTATAGTTGTAATTCTTTCTAGGGCTTTGGGTATTTGTTTATTTTGGTATGTCTTTGTTCCACTCTGCCCAACTAATGATTTTTTTTAATAGAGGGAAAGTCTATAATTATGGTTCTAATTTTCTCATAACACATTCATTAATAATTAAGAATGTTATTAGTAGTATTTGCTATTTTGAGCATTAATTATATGCAAATAATCTGCTAAGCACCTTCCACTATTATTTGACTTAATTGTTATCACAACATATATATACATATCATATATAACATATATACATTTATACATGCACATGGTCATAATATATGTATCCTTTGTAGTTCTCTCTTTTGTAAATGAGAATTAAGTCTCAGAGAGACTATGTAATTTTGCCCAAGGTCACACAGTTGGTGAAGAATCCTGGTACTAGATTCCTGAAAGCACCTGATTCTCATCACTGTAGGCACAGAATCTCACAAAGCAGTTTATAGCAAGTTGCTCAGAACAGTTATTCAAAGGCCAACTGCCCAATTTTTTTTTTTTGTTTCTCTGGCCTCTACCCTACACCACTGGTTGGCCTGTTCTGCTCTGAGTGCAAGCTAACTCTGTTGTGTCTGCCTTGTGAAGTGCCACCAGCCCTTATGAACTCCATATTTATGTAATCAACAGCATCAGGTCATGTGCTACATAGTCACATGTGCTACGGCTGTGTCTGTTCTAAGCAGGGACACCTGCCTTTCACATTACTTCTTAAATAGAACAGCATAACAACCTTCACACTGGATGTACGCTGCCCCGGCAAGTTGAAACATGATGAAACGTTCACAAACCATGTAAACCTGGTTTATATGAAAACAATGTGCTATTTTATGTGTTATCCTGGGGAATTTTGGAGCAAGTCTTCCATAGACACTAAGGAAAGACTGTTAACTCAGTCTCTGTAAGATGCACAGTGCTTAGCATTCTGGGGAATTCCAAGACTTCACAGACTCTGCTCAAGCCTGGAAATCAGGTGGACTCTATGGAAACCAGAGACAGTGGAGGCCCTGTCAGCAACACCTAGCTGTAGTCAAGTGGTGACAATATCAAGTCAAGTGGTGACCCATAGTGCGAGGCATAGGGAGCAGTGACAATCTCACTCACTGTGTACCAGGTCCCTCTGAATCCTTACTTATTGTATTAGGGTCCTCTAGAGGGACAGAATTATAGAATGAATGTACATATACACATACACATACATATACATAATCATACACACAGACGCACACACACACACACACACACACACACACACACACACACACACACAGAGTTTATTAGAATGGCTTACAGACTGCGGTTCAGCTAGTTCAGCATAATTGTCTACCAACGGAACGTCCAAGAATCAAGTAGTCATTCAGTCAATGAGTCTGGATGTCTCAACTGGTCTTCAGTATACACCAGAATCCTGAGGCAGTAGGCACTAGGGCCAGTGAAGGGTTGGGCTTCCCAGTGAAAGCAAACCAGCAAGGACAGCAAGCTTCCCTCTTCCATGGCCGTTACATAGGCTACCAGCAGAAGGTGTGGCTCAGATTCAAGTTGGATCTTCTTATCTCAAAAGATCAAATTGAAGGGGTATCTTTCCACCTCAAAGAATTCAGACTGAAAGTGGGCATTTCAAATGATTTAATTAAGAAAAAAAATCCTTTATGGGTGAACTCCAACTACTTGAGTTCTAGTTAATTCCAGATGTAGTCAACTTGACAACCAAGAATAGGCGCACAGCTGTATTACCTCACACTATGCACCACAGACCCAGGCTGTCAGGACCTTCCTTTCAGCGATGGAGTTGCAGAGTGAGGAGGAGATGTATTCCAGTCTCATCCGGGAAAGCTGCAGGAGCTGGGGTTGCAATCCAGGCCAGTGGTCCCAGCTGCGTTCTCTTCTTATCTTCAATGTTGGCGCCAAAACCAATGGTGTAAGACTGAAGCTGGAACCAGTAACTCATCCAATGCTAATTAACCCCCACTAGCAGCAGGAAGTACTTATCAGGTCAATGAAAAAGTGTGGCCTTCCTCTCTGGCTCAGTAGTTGAGAGCCGGGGTCTAATTTAGTCCCTCATATGTTTGCCTCAAACACTCCTATTCCAACAACTGCCAGTCTCCTGTCTCTGTGCCCGTGTGGGAGGGTGCTCTCTCTATTCCATGGCATTGTGTGTGTGCATGCGTCCTCCAACTCTGAGGACCTCTTCACTTCCTTTGTTTGTTCTTCCTTTCAGATGTCAACCCACCAGAGCTTCTTAGTTCAGGACTCCACTCGAGACCATCTTCTCCAGGAAGCCTTTGTAATCCCTTTGCAGTGTTTACTCTTCAGACAGAGGTGGGTAACGAAATTCCGGTGACCAAGATCGGTGACTTTACTGCTCTCTTCTATCTCCTCAGAACTTGCTGCTCATGGTCCTCTTACAGAAGTCATCCTAATCTGCTCTTAGAGTGACCTGTGGACTGCCTTAGGAAACCTTATAGGTCCCCCAAATGTCAAGTCCAAGCTTTCCTTTAGCACCAGGCCAGCACTCCATATATGCACAATGGCACCCAATTAAGCAGTATGTGAGGAAACAGGTCAAGCCCTCCAAGAGATAAGGCGTCCCAAGATAGTCTTTCCTTTTAACCCATCTTGCACCAGAGAACACTGAAGGTTTATGCTCCACAAGGAGGCTTCCAGGGCCTTTATTCAGAGGAGTTTTTGGGATTTGGCCACGGTAACACTGGTTTGCCCTGTTAGGCTTGATAGGAAGGGTATTAGAAGTGGATTTTATAGCAGTGCCATAAACAGAGTGTAAACAGGCTAGAGGAAAACAAATGTGACAACCACAGGTCTGTTTATTTCTTTTATTTATGTTCTGTCTTCTGCCTTCAAATTAATTTCTGGATCAGAGTTTTTAGAGGCGGTTGTGGTGCTGGCCTGTAAATTAACTGTATGGGTGGAACCAGGGTCTGCTCTCCCTGACGTCGAACTGAACAGTAAAAAAAATTTAATCAAATAAGCAATTAACAAGATTCTTCATGATGCTAAATACTTCAAGAGTCACCAGCGCTTCATCTTTCAATGCATCTTGTCTCACTGCCTTAGTGGCTGGGTAATAGATCTTCACAGAGGAAAGTCTGGCTCACTGTAGTTTGGGGCTTTCATTAATTCTTAAATTTGCCCTTGGTTGTTCATGAAGGGACCCAGAACATGGCCAAATCAGGTACTATTCCAAATGGATTGAAGCAGTTCTAGAATCTACTCTGAGTACAGGTAGTGGCAGTGTACAATAAGGGCTACTCCACTGTGAAGTCCTGTAGGCCCAAATGCACCTTGCAGGAGACATGGGTGGCCTAGGAGGTCTCGAGGGACAGTGAAGGTGTCAGGTTTTTTCGTGACCTCAAAGCAGCAGGCAATATTATCTGCAGATCCTTAGAACCACCCCTTTGGAAGGGAAGGAGACTATCTCAAGCCACCCATTGAGTATAACATAACGTTTTACTCTGGGTGATAGCTGAACATCATAAATTTATGTTCATAGTTCTGGGGTCTGGGAGTCTAAGGTTAAGGTAGCAGTAGATTTGATGTCTGATAAGGTCTCAGTTTCTTCTTGTTCTGTCCACACATGGAAAAAAAAAGCTACTCTTTGGTTAAATCATCAACTCCAATTATCAACTAATTACTTCCTAATGGTCTCCTCTTTAAATATCATCCTAATGGTAACTAGGCTTTGAGTTTATAGACTTGGTTTGTACTACTGTAACAAAATACCAGAAGTAATCAACTTAAAAGGAGGAAAGGTTTTTTTGAGTCACACTTTGAAAGTTCAGTCCATGGTCAGCTGGTCTCTTGCTTTTGGGTAAGTAGGACTGTGTGGCAGAGGAAACTGCTTGTTTCATGGTCACCAGGAAGCAAATCAAGAGCTAAGAAGGGACCAGGTCCTAGCACTGCCTCCAGGGGTGTGACCAGGGTCCTAATACTGCCTTCAGGGGCATGGTCCCAATGATTTAGAACTTCTTTTCACTACACCCTACCTTCTAAGGATCCATATCTCCCATTATCTCCATGAGCAGTGGAGACCCCTGGTAACCAAGTCTTTACATTGGGCTTTTAAGAGACACATCCAAAGCATAGCAAGTTATTTTTTTTCCTCCTTTATTAATTTATTCTTGTTACATCTCAATGGTTATCCCATCCCTTATATCCTCCCATTCTTCCCTCCCTCCCAATTTCCCCTTATTCCCCTCCCCTATGACTGTTCCTGAGGGGGATTACCTCCCCCTGTATATGTTCATAGGGTATCAAGTCTCTTCTTGGTAACCTGCTGTCCTTCCTCTGATTGTCACCAGGTCTCTCTGTCCAGGGGACATGGTCAAAGGTGAGGCACCAGAGTATGTGAGAAAGTAATATCCCACTCTCCACTCAACTGTGGAGAGTGTTCTGTCCATTGGCTAGATCTGAGTAGGGGCTTAAGGTTTACCACCTGTATTGTCCTTGGCTGGTGCCTTAGTTTGAGCGGGACCCCTGTGCCCAAATCTGCCTATCATAATGTTCTACTTGTAGGCTTCTAGGACCCTCTGGGTCCTTCTACTTTGCCTTTCTCCCATGATTCTCTCATCTAGAGTCCCACTAGAATGTCCTCTCCTCTGTCTCAGTTTCCTGGTAAGTGAAGGCTTTCGTGGGACATGCCCCTTGGGCTAATATGCAGATATAAGTGAGTATATACCATTTGAGTCTTTCTGCTTCTGGGTTAACTCACTCATTATGATCATTTCTAGCTCAATCCATTTATCCACAAATTTCGGGAATTCCTTGTTTTTAATAGCTGAATAGTATTCCATAGTGTATATGTACCACAGTTTCTTTATCCATTCTTCTACTGATGGACACTTAGGCTGTTTCCATGTTCTGGCTATTATGAATAAGGCTGCTATGAACATGGTTGAGCAAATTTTCTTGCTGTGTGCTGGAGCATCTTCTGGGTATATTCCAAGGAGTGGAATAGCTGGGTCTTGAGGAAGCCCTATTCCCATTTTTCTGAGACAGCACCAGATAGATTTCCAAAGTGGTTGTACTAGTTTGCATTCCCACCAGCAATGAAGGAGTGTTCCTCTCTCCCCACATCCTCGCCAGCATGTGGTGTTGCTTGAATTTTTTATCTTAGCCATTCTGATGGGTGTAAGATGGAATCTCAGCGTTGTTTTGATTTGCATTTCCCTGATGATTAAGGAGGTTGAGCATTTCTTTAAGTGTTTCTCAGCCATTTGATATTCCTCTGTTGAGAATTCTCTGTTTAGTTCCATGCCCCATTTCTCGATTGGGTTATTTGGTTTGGTGGTGTTTAATTTCTTGAGTTCTTTATATATTTTGGATATTAGACCTTTGTCAGATGTGGGGTTGGTGAAGATCTTTTCCCAGTCTGTAGACTGTCGCCTTGTTCTCTTTACCGTGTCACCTGCCTTACAGAAGGTTCTCAGCCTCATGAGGTCCCATTTATTAATTGTTGACATTAATGCCTGGGCTGTTGGTGTTCTGTTCAGGAAGTTGTCTCCTGTGCCAATATGTTCCAGGCTCTTTCCCATTTTTTCTTCTGAGTGATTTAGTGTCTCTGGTTTTATGTTGAGGTCTTTAATCCACTTGGATTTGAGTTTTGTACAAGGTGACAAATATGGGTCCAGTTGCATTTTTTTACACATAGACATCCAGTTAGACCAGCACCATTTGTTGAAGCATAGCAAGTTATAACAGACATCTGTTTCACACTGCACCAGACACAGCAAGACTTCAGCTGTGCTTAGAAGGCCTCTCTACCCCTGCTCACATTGATTTGCCGTGCTCTCTAAGACAGGTCACCTTGGCAGATCTCAGATATCTGCTTACTTACCTCTCAAGGTGGCTTTAGGGCCTGAAAGCAGACTTCTAGGGCTTGGTCTGGCCCCTTGTGCTTTGTGTGTCTGTGAATGTGTGTGTGTGTGTGTGTGTGTATGTGTGTGTGTGTGTGTGTGTGTGTGTGTGTGTGTGTGTGTGACTGAAGGGCTTCTGGACACATTCCATGTGAATCTGCCAAGAGTCATATCTAAAATATGAAATATGTCCAGAACAATCTCTATCACCTGTTCAATAAAACCAGGCAAATGAATAGATCCCTGGATCTTTAGAGATATTTATTATTTACAAATGAGCTTCAGGTAGCTTCTCCATTTACTAAAATAAGTAGACTCAGATTCTAAGCAGACAAGCTCTAATCTCAGCGGGCACACTATTAGGAATAAAAACTATGAGAGTCCCTTCGACTGCAATCCCCATGCCTGAGTCAGCACCGCCCATGGAAAGTGCAAATACAGAGTGGAGAACATTCATTATAGAACACCCAGGCTCATGAAAAGGATGTCTTGTAGAGACAGGAAAATAATCCCACGTAAATGTAAACTTGTGAGTGAAATGTTTGTATAAGATGAGCTGTGAGTCTGTTATAGATTCACTTGGCCCTAATGGTTAACTACATCAAAAGGGAAAAAAAATCATAAATACAGTGTGATTTCATAAGCTTGAAACAGAGTCCATTTTTCATGTCAAGACCATAATGGGTTCTCAGAAGAGAAAGGGTGGAGTTGAAGCTGAGCCTGGTGAGAGAGAGAGCGAGAGCAGGAGGGACAGCGAGAGCAAAAGAAAGGTTAAACTGGGTGGAGGAAACTCAAATTTCTTGCAGGTTTCTTGAAAACATCAGTTCATAGAAAGTGCCTGGAGTTGGCAGTTCTAGAAATGAAAGGGAGAAATTAGGAGTTAGATAAGATCAGCAGGGCCTGGAAAAAGAGAGCAGAGGTCATGAAGGGGTTGAGAGGGGCCACCCACTGCCAGGAAGAGCAATCACTGAGATGTGGAGCACAGCTGTGTGCAGAGGCCAGGGGACAGCTGAGTTCCTGAGGTATGACTCTCACAGAGGCACAGACGCACAGCCTCCTTTTAAGATAGCACAGGGAAAAGGCCATGTGACACTCCGTGGGTGGGCCCCCTCAGGCTCTTCATAGGGTTAAGAGTGTGAATGTGCTCTGCTCTGTCTCAGCTTGTCCTTACAGAAAGTCCCTGGCCTTCCTTCCTTGCAGTGGGATGGAGGAAGTCTAAGATATTGGGTGACATCATGAGGATGCCGGGAGAATGAGTAAGGTGGACACTATCTCTGATGACAGTTGGCCTGTGGCTCCAGGCATCGTCTTTGGGGTAAGTAGATCTGTGTGAATGGCAAGTGCACTCTACAGATCACACCAGCAATGTCCCTTACCCACACCATGACGTAAGTGCCATTGTTACTAATAACCATTGAACTCTTAGAGTAATTATTGATCTCACTGCATTATTATCTCACTGAGTATTTAAACAGCTCATTCTGACAGTGATAGGTACAACCAAATATCTGTATCCATAGGTGATTACTCTGTAGAGCAAAGGTGGCCCAGAAGCCACAAGACTCAACTCTGTAGAGTCAGTTTAGGAATCTTGGGTGAAAGAATTGGTGACACTGGCAGAAAGCTGAAGCCTGATCAACAAATGAGTCTGGCAAGCCACACGGATGAATACAGGAGGACCCTCCAGCAAGGGCAGCGCCTTCACTTTTGGGGAAGTTAGTGGTGTAGAAGGGCTACGGTGAGATAAAATTTGTTATTTTCACAAAAAGCAATGATTCTAGGGAAAGTCTGAGAAGTACAGTTGAGTATATCATCTTTGGGTCATTATAATTCATCCAGTGGATTTTTTTGTATGTGTGCAACTCAACCCAAACCACTTAAAAGGGCCTTTTAAGTGCCCATGCATATATTTGAAGATGGAATAAAATGTCCTTGGTTTTCCCTGGGAAGCGCGTGTTCTTTTGGTCTGAGCATTTACTGCATCATAAAGATACAGGTTACAGCTCATTTGCACAGAGTGCCAGAAAGTAGGGTTATTTACAGGGCAGAGATGCACATAAAAGAGGCACTTGCATGCTGGACAGAACGGACAGTGCTGTGCATACTTCAGAGCTGGTAGCGGCCTGGAGCATACAGGCCAGGAACCTCACAGGCAACATCACTTTACAAAGCTGATATCACACTGTGTGATGGAAAGGAAGTAACATGACCAACTAAGGAGAAAAGCCACTCACACACTGGAGCTCCCTGGCACCAGAGCTTCAAGAATCTTGGGCTGCCACGTCTCAGCCTCTGTTGGGAGGCAGGCCCTCTCAGCTTCCACGTCTGGAGGCAGGAAACACTCCCAGTGTGTACAGGGCACCTCAGGAGTGGTCTGTGTGTAGGCAATGCAAGCTGCTGAAATGCAGATGAGAACACCCTCATCCCCAGGGTGATGTGTACTAGGTAATGTGGAGAAGCAGTTCAAGGCATCCAGTGGCCTAGAAAGTCCCAGGGGACAGACAAACCCTGTGTGTGGGACAGTTAGAACCAAGTGTGAAGGGGGAGGTCCTTTTAATACTTGATATCAGGGCACAGCAGTCCGAAGCAGGGGAGCAACGGCTTCCTTCCCCGGGTAGGAGGAAGGGTGGTTGAGAGGAAAGAAAGAGGGAAGGAAGGAAATGAGAGAGTGGGAAGGCTTGGATATTTAATATCACTCACTGGCTCCTTGTTAGACTCTTGCTCCACAGCTGGTGGAGTTGGTTTGGGAGGTGTTGGAAGCTTTAGGAGGTGGGGCTCCATAGAGGAAGTGGGTCAGTGGGCTTCTGCTTTCATAAGACACAACAGTGCATAGGCAAAGAAATGAATGTCTTGCTCAGTAGTCAGGTGGAAAATCACTGGGGATAAAGGATAGATGACAGGAAAGAGAAATAAAAGGAAGAAGGAAGAAGAGAAAAGAGGAGAAAGGAGAAGAAAATGAAGGAGAAAAGGGAGGCAAGACAGTTTTGTGACAAGCAAAAACAAAACAGCAACAAAACAAAGCAAATAAACAAAACAGCAATAATAACAATGGCACCAGGGAGAGGCTTGAAGCCAAATTTGTAATGAGCTGTGTGACTCCTGGGAAAGAGACTCAACCTTAGCCTATGCCTGGACAGTGACTGATCCAGTCACCTGTGACCCCTGAAAGACAAAATGGATGCCTGGGAACAGATAAACCTGAGGACAAATTCTTAAGGAGCTGCAGTAATCCCATCCCACTGTCCCTTTAGACACCTCAGGGCACTGGAAGCTTCTTGGGACTTCCTCAGTGACCAAGGAAGGCCCCAACCTACCCTCTTTCCCCCGAGCAACCTCTTCTTATGACCAGAGTATGCACTGCCCCACATAGCCAGCAGAATAGCTGTCTCCAAGGCATTTACTATTCCTATGCGGCTGCCTTCTAACCGTTTGAGGCTAGGGAAGCCTTTTCCCAAGGCATGATCTGGATGACAGCCTGGTCTTTCAGAAAGAACATCTTTTGAGACTCACCAAGGATGTTCTAAACTAGTACTGGCAATCAGGGAGAGGCCACTGTACTTGAGTCAGCCTCTGGGGACCACCCACTCCTATGCAGATGCCCTGCCATCCTTAAGGGGCAATCATACCCTTGTCCACAGAGCATTGCTTCTTGCCTTTGGTCTGCCTTAAACTTGTAGTGAAAGATCCTAGTGAGGCAAAAGGTGCAACAGGTGCTGGTTGCCATGGGGACCCCTTGTCATGTATATCAAAGGTAATGGCAAGATGGCTGCAAGGATGCTGGAAGGGGCTTCTGCAAGCATTCCTGTCAGCTGGCTCCTTACAGGTCTCCTTGTTAGCTGACAGGCAGTCATTGCAGTCACTGATGGATAGCCTTTGCAACAATAATATAACAAATGTAAACATACTATGTCTAAAGCCATAAAAATAAGCAGCTTCAGGTCATTAGGAAAAGTTCATCCTAAGGAATTGTGCTTGTGGATGTTAAGGAAGAAAATACACAGTATGTATTGGCTCAAAAATTAACTCTACATGCCGGCGGTATGTGTGTCAAAATAACAGTTTCATTTTTTAAATCAAATTTTCACACAAAGTACATTACTAATGGTCATGAATTTAGAAAGAAGTCATTTTCATCTTAACTCCTCTCAGGAAGTTATTTTTAAAATTAAAGCTATATCTTCAAAACCTACAGAAAACTTGCAAGGATACTACTGCAGGTTAGCGGTTCACACTGTTCAACTCTTGTCTTCCACATCAGCACCTCATTGTGCTGGTCATCCTGCCGTTTCTGCCTCCATCCATCCTTGACTTGATCCTTCCTTCATTAAAGTTATTTGTTATAAGTTGTAGAGAGTAGATATGAGTAATCATTTACTGTATGTCCCTTCTTAACTAGAACGTCTGGTACATAATTATAGTGGCATCATTAAGTTTAGAAAATTTAGCATCAACAAAATACCATTAGCTAGTGTAAAGCTGACTCTCAGCACCCGTGAGCTGCTTATCCTCTATTTTGAGTAGTCTTACTTTTTTTTTTTTAGAAGAGCTGATACCTATACTAAACATGTACAGACTTATTACCAAACAGTACATTATGACTATTTATGCAGCAATTACACTGTATTAGGTCGCATCATCTGGAGGGGATTAAAGTACTCAGAAGACTATTTGCAGTATCTGTGCAAATAAGTAACCAATTTGGCCATTCCTGGATTAAGGTAGAGGGTAGAGGGACAGGGTGCCCTGAGAAGGCAGTGTAGTGAGTATTCAGATTTTGTTGCCCCTAAATTGTCCTAAAAGTTTCCATGTCCAAGATGTCATTTTAGATTCCGCATCCCATCTACATTTTATGTCACTCCAGACTCCGTTAATCTAGGGTAACCCGAGTCTCCTGTTGTTTTGAGTGCAGTTGTGGCCTTCTAGTCCTGGTGTTCTGCCACAAAGAAGCACCTCCTGTGACACACTACTTGCCTGTTCTGTGACCCACTCTTTTGCTTGATTTCACTTGATGATGATGATGACGGCAATGACAATGATGATGATGATGATGATGATGATGATGATGGGGATGAGGATGATGACTCAGGTTTATTCAGTGAGTTATAACCCATTACTATCGTTGCCCATTTGATGCCCGGCTTGTCTCAGGTTTCAGCAGTGGCAATCCCTAAAAACATCCCTGAATCTCTTTTGCATCCTACACTGCAGCTCCTCTTCTCTATCACAGAGCTGGAGTCACACTGGCTCCTTCCTTTAGGGAGTCTGCCACACTTTTAATGTAGAAGGGATTTTGTGCCAGCTGACCGATCTCTCCTTGTTACTCACTTTCCTAAACCTTTGTGACCATGAGTCCACTATCTATTTGAATGAGATGAACTTATTTTTAATTTCACATATAAGAGACAGCATAGAGCATTTGTCTTTTGGTGCTTGGATTGTTTCACTTAGCACAATTTCCTTTAGTTCCATTTATATGATCCGAATGACAGGGTTTGATACTGTTTATGACTGACTAGCATTTCAGAGTGTGTGTGTGTGTGTGTGTGTGTGTGTGTGTGTGAGAGAGAGAGAGAGAGAGAGAGAGAGAGAGAGAGAGAGAGAGAGAGAGAGAGAGAGAGAGAGAGTAGAGCATCCACAGATTTGGTGAGGAGGAGCAGGTGTCAAGGAACTAACTACCGAAAAATATGGAGATGATTGTGCGTTACCACATTATTTTAGGCAATAAATTTTTGCCCACATTAATTTTTTTTAAATTTTTGATGTCTCATGTTAGAACTATTTCCCTAAATAGGAAGAGACATTCTTCTTTGCCCTCCATCAGCCTCCTCCAGATGTTAACACCTACAGGTACAACATGAAGCTCAATCCCAGCTACATTGTTACGATAACACTAGGAGCCAATCTGCAGACTTTACTCAAATTGCTCCATCTTTCCTGGCACTGCCTGTGTGGTCCATAACCCATCCCGAAAACACCTGGCTTTCCACTGCCTGTGTCTAAGCTGGCTCCTCTTAGCCCTGCATAGCTCTCTCTGCCTCTTGTCAAGTAATGTGTGGAATGTTTCTCAGCTTCAGTTTGCCTGATGCTTCGTGGGTGATGTCAGAAGACACCGTGGCCTTAAGAAATCAATTCCCAGACAGCACACAGATCTCCAGAAGGGATCCAGGTTCTCCTAAGACACCGTTTAGGACTAAAACTGAAGTGAGGCTTGGAGACCATCACCCAAGTGAGCTGCTGCACTCTGTGCAACCAGAAGCCTCCTTCCCTTCATCCCCGTCTCTCCACATGTGTGTATGATCTGTACTTTTCCCCTGTCATGGATGGTCTTTTTGGGACTTCCTTCTAACCTCTGTTCTTCCAACCTTAAGATGAATAATTGAATGGATGAAGGCAACACCTTTTCACAAGCTGAATAGGCTGATGGGGGTGGGATGGGGCTGGGGGGGTGGGTGGGGAGGACATTGAGAAACTATAATTCACGTCTAATTCTTGCATAAATCATATGCTACAGCCCTCCAGTGGGTAGCACTTAGTATGAGGTAGCTTGGGGCTTAGCCTCTCACACCCCTCTATGTGAGACCTCTTACCAGCCATCCCAAATAGGCTCCCCATTAAACCTGATAGAGCATCAAATGGCAGCGGTGGGTCCAGACAATACCAGAGGCCCTAATGTGTACCTTCTACTGAGGGTAGGTAGGTCTTCTAGAATGTCTCCTGGTGGAGGGGGGTGTTCAAGACCCACTTGTGAAACATCCAGATTGTGTGTATAGTTATTTTGGATAGGCAAATGAGATTACTTCAGAGGAAAAGACTTATGCTCAGCAAAACAATGAAAGATTGAAATGACAAGCCATGGCCTGAGAGAAACGATTGCAACGTATGCACTGGATGAAGGATGAATAGCTGAGGTTTATATGGAAACCAGGAGCCTAATGATGAATAATCTGCTTAAAATAAACAGCAGATCTGAATGGACATTTTTACAAAGCAAGGTGTGCAAGTGGCCAAACAGATACATGAAAAGTTTTCCAGATCTAGTAATCAGAGAAATGCCAAGGAAACCTCACAGCCAGCAGGAATGGTTCTTATCAAAGGATAGAGCATAGATAGTAAAGGCAGGTGGAGTGCAGAGAGCAGGACGGTCTTACCACTGCTGGTGGTCAGAGGTGTGTCTGAAACCTAAAAAGAGAACTGCCATGTGATCTGATAATCCCAGTTCAGTACTTTCATCCAATCAAAATGCAGTCCACATAGTGAAGAGCCGCTTCCTGCCCAAGCCCACTGCAGCCCTGGTTAGAGCAGTTGTGATGTGGAAATAAATGAAGCAGTGCAGGAATGCATTGCATTAAAGACTTATTTTTACTTTTTTGTGTATGCATGTTTGCCTGCAGGTAGGTCTGTGTACCACATGTGTACCTGGTGGCCACAGAGGCTAGAAGAGGGTGTCAGAGTCTATGGAATTGGAGCTGCCTGAATTTGTGAGTCACCATGTGGGTGTTGGGAACTGAACTCAAGACCTCTGCAAAAGCAGCCAAGTGATCTTAACTTCTGAGCCATCTCTCCAGCCCCATCAATACAGTGTGTGTATGTGTGTGTGTGTGTGTGTGTGTGTGTGTGTGTGTGTGTGTTATGTAACCTGTATACATCCTACGATCTCTAGATGATTTATAACCTGGCAATTGCTTTGTAAATGTTAAGAGTAATGACAAGAAAAAGCCATACATGTTCAGTATGGACATATTTCTATTCGTAATATTTTTGCTGAGCTTGCTTGACGATTTTGCAGAGGAACCTGCATTTTCTTTTTTTCTTCTAATTATTTTGCATATTTTTATTTATTTCTTTTCTTCATGGATCCCTGTAGTTTGATGGCATACTGTGTTGATACTTCTCTTTGTTTCTTTCTTTCTGTTTGTTTTTTTAAATTCACTTTACTCCATTCCTCCTTTCCTCCCAGTCCTACCCTCACTCTCGTTCCCCCATCCCCCTTCTCCTACTCCTCAGAAAAATGGAACCCCTCCCCCATCAATCTACCCTGGCATCTGATCTGAGTGCATCCGCTTCCATTGAGACCTGGCAAGGCAGCCATGTCAGAGGAAGGTGATCAAAATTCAGGCAACAGAGTCCATGTCAGAGACAGCCCCTATCCCCCCTTACTAGGGGACGCACATGAGGACTAAGCTGCCCATCTGCTACATCTGTGTAGGGGACCCAGGTCCAGTTCATCCATGGTCCTTGACTGGTGCTTCAGTCTCTGTATGACACCCCTGGGCCCAGTTAAGTTGATGCTATTGGTCTTCTTGTGGAGTTCTTGTCCCCTAAGGGTCCTTCTATCCTTCCTCCCACTTTTCCACAAGGCTCCCTGAACTCCACTTGTGTTTGGCCGTGAGTCTCAGCATCTGTTTAGATCTGCTGCAGGGTGGAGCCTCTCAGAGGACAACTATGCTAAGTTCCCACCTGTAAGCATAGCAGAGCATCTTTAATAGTGTCAGGGCTTAGCTCTTTCCCATGAGGTGGGTCTCAGGACGGGGCAAGCATTGGTTGGACATTCCTTCAATCTCTGGTCTAACTTTATCCTTGCACATCTTGTAGGCAGGGTAAATTTGGGGGTCAAAGTTCTTGTGCATGGTTTGCTGGTCCCCTCCTTCCACTAGAAGTCTTGTCTGGCTAGAAGGTGGCCCTTCAGTCTCCGTGACCCACACTACTAGGAGTCTTAGCTAGAGTCCCTCCATACCCTGCCAGGAGCCTCCAACTTGTCTCAGCAATGACACAGCCCTCGGTTTCTCTTCTTTCTCCAAGCCTTCTGAACTCCCACCAATCCCCACCCTTATTTCCCTCTGCAATCCTTCTCTTCATCCACTCCTGCTGTCTATTCTATTTCTCCTTCTGAGTGAGATTCAAGCATCCTCCTCTGGGTCCTCCTTGTTACTTTACTTCTTGGAGCCTGTAAATTGTAGTATGGTTATCATGTAATATATGGCTAATATCTGCTTTTAAGCGCGTACATATCATGTGTTTCTTTCTGGGTCTGATTTTCTTCACTTGGGATGAAGTGATTTTCTTCACTAGTTCCATCCATTTGCCTGCACATGTCATAAATTGCTTTGTTTTGTTTTTATTTGTTGAGTAGTTTTCTATTGTTTAAATGTGCCATATTTTCTCTACCCATCCTTTGGTTGAGGATTGTTTCCAGTTTCTCACTATTAAAAATAAAGCTGCTATGAACATAACTGAGCAAATGGCCTTGTTGTATGGTGGGGCATCTTTTGGGTATATGTCCAAGAGTGGTATATAAGACCGTTCAAGTGGTCTTGAGGTAGAGCTATTTCCACCTTTCTGATAAAGCACCAGACTGATTTCCAAAGTGATTGTACAAGTTTGCACTACCACCATCAATGGAGGAGTGTTCCCTTTTCTCCACATCTTAGCCAGCATATGCTGTCACTTGAACTTTTTATCTTAGACATTCTGACGGGTATAATATGGAATCTCAGAGTCTTTTTGATTTGTATTTCCTTGATGCCTAAGGACATTGAGCATTTCTTTAAGTGCTTCTTGGTCATTGGAGATTCCTCTATTGAGAATCCTCTGTTTAGCTCTGTACCCCATTTTTAAATTAGATTATTTGGTTTGTTGGTATTTAATTTCTTGAATTCTTTATTTATTTTTGGATATTAGCCCTTTGTCAGATGTAGGGTTGGTTAAAATCATTTCCCATTCTATAGGCTGCTGTTTTATCATATTGATGGCATCCTTTGCCTTGCAGAAGCTTTTCAGCTTGATGAGGTTACATTTACTAATAGTTTATCTTAGAGCCTGAGCTATTTGGTGTTCTGTTCAAGAAGTTGTCTCCTGTGCCAATAATTCAAGGCTCTTCTCCTCTTTCTGTTCTAATAGATTTACTGTTTCTGGTTTTATGTTGAGGTCTTTGATCCACTTGGATTTGAGTTTTATACAGGGTGGTGTGTGTGTGTGTGTGTGTGTGTGTGTGTGTGTGTGTGTGTGACTGTGTTCTTCTACATGATGACATCCAGTTAGACCAGCATCATTTTTTTCATTGGATGATTTCAGCTTCTTTGTCAAAACTCAAGTGTCTGTAGGTGTGTGAGTTTGTTTCTAGGTCTTTGATTTGACTCCATTGATCAGCCTGGAACCTGCATTTTCAAAGGGCTGACAGCAGTGGATGATTAGTCCTTTCTTCTTAAATAGTTTTACTCCTGAGAACCTAAGGTTTTGTGCACTTGGTTTTGGCTAGGGGCAGAACCACCAGAGAAAGGAATGAAGACTGTAAACAAGTTCATCCTAAGGCGTCTAATTTCCTAGCTGATACCTTTGCCATGGTCCAATTTTAGGCCAACATAGTCTCTTAGAGAACAGCTGAAGGTGGGGAACAGGGGTGTAGTAGTGGGAAGGGGTAACTGGGGCAGGATCATGGGAGGACAAGGTTCCTGCCCAGAGACTGATGCTTTCCAAGTTGTTTTACTTTCTTTTTTTAAATCCCCCCTCCTTTCTCTTGACATGCAGGATGACAAGACTTTTCTTCAACCATGCTGTCTTACTGCTTTGGCCATCTTATAGTAAATGTAGAAAAGTCACAGGGTGTCTTGATTTTGTTTTTCTCTAAAGCTCTACTTTTCTTGGTTTCCTTTTTAGCTATCTGTCTCATCCCTAACTCCCAGAGTAAGCTAGTCACTCAGCACAACACAAATGCAGTAGTAGAAATTTTCACAAAATCAAGGCACATGAGCAGAGGACAGCCAGACTGTCAAATTGTATGGCATCCTGTGAGGTCTTTCATTTTGACTGGGAGCACATGAAAAGCCAGAACACATGGGGGGATAGGGCAGATGGGCATACAGCTCCCCACATTTAGAGAGCTTGTTGACATGGGCTATAAGAGGCAAAGTGCTGTGAGACTGGATGCAACGACCATGTGTGGCCTATGGAATCTAGTTTCATATAATTGTCAAGACATGAATGAATCTCAACACCAGACGTCATTCTGTTTTGAAAGTGTGCTGACGTTAGCAGCCACAGTACAAAGCCTGAGTCTGAGAGCCTCTGAGTGGCTCTGAGCTCTCCTTTAGAGACGGATCAGTGAAGCCCTAGCTGCCTCTGCAACTTGTAGATTACAGAATCACACAACTCACTCTTTACATTCCTGGCCAAATCTCCAGGCTCCAGACCACTCACTCACTGCTGTCTGGGATTCACAATGAAGTTTACACTGTGGCATTCCTCAGCATGTTAGTGTGGTGAACATCAAAGCCACAGCGGTCTGCTCACCATCCCTGCCTTTGAGATACTATGCCAGCATCATTGGCCTTCTAGATCAGACTAGAACTCTCTTATTTGCTGTGGTTTATGGGGAGATACGTGTGCCTGTGTGAGTTTACTTGTACCACATGGGGACAGAGGGCATTGGAGCCCCGGGGACTGGAGTCACAGGACATTGTGAGATGTCTGGTGTGGGGACTGGAGTCACAGGACATTGTGAGATGTCTGGTGTGGGTGCTGGGAATAAGCCTGGATGTCTGCAAGATCGGTAAGTGCTCTTTAACACTGACCCGTCTCTCCAGTTCCATCCTTCCTGGTCTTTTGAAGACAGCGGTGCAGCCCACAGTGGGCTTTAGGTATTGCTTGTTTTGCCCTCAGAAGAAACCTGTATGCTTTCAGAGCTTTAACTGATCCCCATCTTCAATGTGAGACAAAGGCAAATGCACTAACTTCCTCTTTTCAGATAATGGATGAAAACAACAGGGTGGGAGCATCCCAGCAGTTCAGAGGGCCAGTCACAGGACACAAAGCTGCACTGTTGCCTTTGGATGTCTTGTACACAGGCGGGGGGGGGGGGGGGGAGTGGGGGGGCATTTCCTATGTCTTCCAGTGTTTACAAAACTCACAGTGAAGGAAACTGCAGGGGGAGGTGGTGTCAAGGCCCTAAGGCCTAAGTGCCTCCCAGATTTCTAGTGCCATTTAGATTTCTGCTAAGCACAGGCTAGACCAAATCCTGTTGCTCAGAAGAGAAGATCCCATGGTTGGATGTGTGACCATTGCTCTCCAGCAATCCTATCTTCCATGTTTCCCAGAAGGCAGTGCAAAACAGCCTAGAACACAGCCCAGGGGACAGTCAATGCGGCTGCCATCAGCAGGCTATGAAAAGTCTTGCTGACAAATCTTTCTATCTCATCTCAATACAGTAACTGGATGGTGACATGAAATTAAAATTCAATCTTTATTTCTTTCTTTTCATAAAAATTTTAGGTTAGCACGTAAGCAGGAATGAAGACGCCACAGTGAAACCCACCTAATTTATAAATATTTCCTTTAAATTTTGTATGCTTTTGTCTGGTATATATTTATTCTTGCTCTAAATTCATAAGCAACCTTTTTGTATAATCTAAACATTTTTTGAGTTTGCCTCATATTTATTTAATCTGTCGTGAGCTGATTTCCTATAAATGGTGTGATATAGAAATTCAGTTGATCGTTTAAATAATCAGCAATAGCCATTAAAAATTTTAAAAATTAATAATGAACTCAGATGGATTGGAAAAATCAAAGCAATATCAAATGGTTTGCCATATTTCACCCTGGCTGACAGCACATCTCCACATACTCAGCAATAACCTCTGACTGTAGACATGTGCAGGAAGATGTGAAAATGTATGTATGATTTCCTTCTTTGCTTAGCTCCAATGACACTTCTTTCCCCTCCTCCTTTGTCATCCTTCTATCATATGAACTGTTGGTGTTTCTTGTTTGTTTGTTTTTTGTTTTCATTTTTTGTTTGTTTTGGTTTTTTCGGTTTTGTTGTTGTTTTTTGTTTTTGTTTTTGTTTTTTTTTTTACAATCAACACTAGACTTGGATGTTGTTAATTGTACTGGTCAGAGCAACCTCTTTTTTCTTGCAGAAATTGACAACATCCCAAGTGAGAGCCAAGTCATTCTTCAGATGTTTCTATTTTCAACTGTGATGGAGTAACAAGGACTAGATTCTTCTTTAAGCAGTGAGAATCCACGAAGCTGACTGCTGAGGTCCAGGAAGCTGGAGAAAGAGACTGTGAGAGGCTACTGGTATGAGAAATGTGGTCCTTGAACTACATATGACAATCCTCTACACACAGCAAAATTAGCAAAGCTGGAAAACAACTGAACCAGACCAGGACCCCGGATCTCAGAACAACCCGGGAACTGTCATAGTCACACAGCTGGAGAGACTCTCCCTGGGGGGAACTCTGAAGATGCCCTGGGCCACCTCAGTGGATGTAAAATATGAGTGAACTCAAAGCAGTGCCAAAGAATGCAATGGCGCATCATAGCAAAGACAAAGGTTAGCTTTAAAACAACAGAACTCGGCACCAGTTGTGCAGAATTCTGAATATCCAGCTTCCAGTCAGGAATGTGATCATTCAGCAGGGCTGCCGCATATAACATACTTAATATACTTAAAATACTTACAAAAAGATTAACGATCTGTTTACCAGAATCCCTAAACCACTGCCACAAGAAATTAAAGACAATAGATCTGAGGCCCCAGTGGTGTCAAGAAGCCAACATTTCCCAAGCAGATCTACAGAGTCAGTGTGTTCCTATCAGAGCTACTACTGGGTTCTGGATTGACATGATCACATTGTAATAAAGTTTATATTCAATTTCTAGGGGCCCTGAGTAATACTCATTCTATAACAAATCAGCAAAATCCTTAAGCTTTAGAACCAAGTGGGAGGTCATGGCTCCAGATTTTAGAAATTTCTACAAGGTTCTCGTGATTAAAACGGTGTGGTACTAGCATGGAGCAGACACTCTAAGTCAGTGCAGTAGACCTGAGGGACCAGATGTGAATCTGTACCTAGACAATCACAACTGGCTTGATAATAGTTTTTTTTTTTTTAACTTAGTGATGGTCAAGTAATTAAGTTTCATTCCGTCTCAAATCATTGATGGGGTTGAAGACCAGAGTTTAGTCTTAGGAACCTTAGCTGTTTAGGGGATAAAATGTTTTTAGGTCTAGATAGAGGTTTTAAGTTGGCCAAGATGAGGTATGATAGATATTGATTTTCATTTAGAATGTTAGAATCGCCAGGATAGGAAAGATGTTTTCTACAGGTTGCCAAAACACCATGAGTGGAACATTCATACAATCCCTGATTGCTTCATGATTCTTCTTGCTCTATGTAATTTTTTTATTTACATGTAATAATATAAATGTACAGTCCAATAAAATAAAATCATTTTTTAAAAATTAGTGATGGTGCGGCCTCAGCATGGTAGAACCTTTAAGAACAGTATCTTCAGCCAGGCAGTGGTGGCGTAGGCCTTTAATCCCAACACTTGGGAGGCAGAGGCAGGCAGATCTCTGTGAGTTTGAGATCACCCTGGTCTACAGACTGAGTTTCAGGGCAGCCAGGGCTGCACAGAGAAATCATGTCTCAAAAATGAAATGAAATAAAGATAAAGAGTGGTGTATTCTGGGAGAGTCTTGGGTTTTTAGGGGAAGAACCCACACTTGCAATTCTTTCATCTCTGCTTCCTATAGGTCCTGCTATTTCACAGTGGCCTGCCATGCAGAAACCCTCCCACTGTGGGATGCACATAGGCCATTTTAGAGGGGAATGGGGAAAATTTGGGAGAATCCTTTAAAATCTTCCCAGTGAATACATTCTTGGAAGCAATGAATATAGAAGATTTTGGAGGGTCTGGAACGAGCAGCAAGTGGTTTGAAACCTATTCCTTCAGTGGTCAAACATGGGCACCACTTCAAGACAGGCAACAAGGAGTGCGCTTTTGATATTTTCACCAAAGAATTTAGAACTGTTCTATGCAGAATGCATACACGGGTTCTAGCAACATTCTTGGGCCAGTGGATGCTGAGGCACAAAATGGCCGCGTTTAACTCTATAGTGATTATTTGACTCTTAAATATTCCAGAAAGTGGAGCTGGGCAACACTAGCAAGCTCTCAGCAGTAGATGCTCTCACATGGCAGAGACGCTGCCTCCATCGCTTGTGGGGACCGCTGACTCTGTACAGACGTGACTGGAAGAACACCACACAACCTCAGCGAAGGACTGTGTCTATATAAAAAAAAAAATTAATGGCCAACACCAAAGGTAGATTAATGCCATCTGAAATACCTTCTGCATGAGTTGAATAGAGTGCTGTTATTATCATCTGGCCAACAACCTGTCCATAAACACCATGAAGCTATTCCTCAGAACAGCCCCAGCTGCTCCTGAGCAGCAGTTTCCTTAGCTGTGCTGCAGTGTGAGCTAGCCTAAGGCTTTGGGGCAGTCACTGAATCATGAGATTTCACTGTTAGAACTTGTCCTGTGTGTTTAAAAACCATCAAAATATTGAATCAAGTAAAGTTACTAAGGAGACTGTAGCTGGGAAAGAGGCAGAGGAGATCAAGATACAGTGAAGCACTTCAAAAGCCAAGCTCAGGCTCACGGGCACTTGGCGCAGAGGTAAGAGCATTGGGGGGCGGGGGCGGGGGGAAGGGAAGTACCAAGCCCTGTGCTTTACTCCAGGTCACCTGGTTCTGCACAACAGCCTTGTGGGTGGCCTGTGGCCTCTGTGGCTGGAGGTAGCTGCTGCATGTGTTCTGGTAAAGTCTTCAGGTGGCCCTTTCTCTTTTTAACCAACTACTTTCTATAAACTGATCCCTTCAGGCTTTCTTTGTGTTCTTAACATATAGTCTTCAGCAGGCTTATTTTTGGCCCAAAGTGTAATTCTCTCTGCGTGTGATCTCAGGACTAGTGCTTTAAAAAAGAGAACAAGAGACCTAGAGAAATCCTACAGACAGGAGTTATCTTGCAATGCAAGCAAGAGGCATACTCCAGCCCCCCCCACCCCAAATCCTCTGATGTTCAGCTGTGGCATTGCCATAGGCCTATACACAGCCTTGTGTGTGCTTTGCATCACCTCTAGACAGCTTCAGATGATGATCTCCCTGTGCCCATGCCTGGGAGATCATTGTTAAGGCTGCACCATATAGGGATAACGACAAAGGAAAAGTCTTGCCTGTTCAGTGCTGAGGTGCTTTTTTAACAGTCCCTCACCATGGGGGAAAGGGTGTGTCAGTTGAATCATAGTGTCCTAGTTTGCTTTCTGTTGTGTGATAAGCACATGACCAAGAGCAACTTGGGGAATCACAGGGTTTATTTCTGTCCACATCAATCCAGCAAAGCCAGGGCAGGACCTCAAGACTTCGAATTAGGAACTACAGCAGAAACCATAGAGGAATGCTACTTACTGCCTTGCACTCCATGGCTTGTTCACCTTGGTTTCTTACACAGCCCAGGACCACCTTGCTCAGAGGTTTCCTATGCAGTCCAGCACCACACAAAAGGGGTTGCCCCCCCCCAACACATCCACCTTTAATCATCCCCCAGTCTTTCCTACAGGCCAATCTAACGGAGGCACTTTCTCAACTGAGGCTCCCTCTTCTGAGTTGACTCTAGATTATGTCAAGTTGACAAGCACTAGCCAGCACACTGAAGATGCAGATGCCATAGATACAGAGGCCTGGCTGCAGCGATGGGACAAGAGAGCATCGTGTGACTTCCTACTTGCCATGTATCAGACAAAGTTCACTTCACTCTGTGCGTTAAAGAAGAAAAATCTATTTGGATATTTTTCTTAATTTTTCCCAAAATGGGATATGATTATTTAAAAAGTACAAAGTTATTGTGCCATTATTGTTGTTAATTTCCAACTTGACGGCATCTCAAATCATCTGGGAGACGGTCTCTGGGCTGGAACCCAGTGTCTCGGACCTCCAAGGCAAGAACTCTTACACTGAGCCACACCCTTGGCCTCCTTTCTTGATTTCTAAAAATAATGTCAACATCTAACTTGGAGGACAGTTGTGAGGATTAAAATAGCACAGAGACACGCTGATTGTGCTTCAAAGCAGAGGCGTGCTTAGGAGTGGCCTGGAGTGGACATCTGTGCCAGGAGCTTCCCAGTATGTTCATGACAAGTCACAAAGTCTTCAGCACACTCTTTGACATACAGTTTATGTCACTAGCCGTCCAACATGTGCTCTAAATGGCTGCTCCCTGGACACACTAGGAAGCTCTCTGAGGACAGGCTTTTGCATGTGCCTCAAGGCCAACACTACTTGGTCTTTGGGATACGATCCATGTTTTTTTAGCTGCAGCTGTTTGCAACATGCCCAGGCCTACTCCAGTCTATTCTGTGGATACTGTTTACCTGACTTTTTAATACTTACAGGGGTGTTTGGGTAAGCAGCCCAGCAAGGAATGATGACTGTAAGAAACCGTTTCCAACAATAGGCTGGGATCTTGGTGTCGCTCACAATGCTTTTCCCATGGGGCTTTTGTAGACTTCAAGAACCAGTGAGCAGTTTCACACACAGAGTGGTACTTGCTTTGAGTGTGAAATTGGGACTGGGTTGTGAGTTGGAGTGTGCTCTTGCTACATTCTCTTATAACTTTTCCAGTTTTATGAATGTAATAAAAACATATATTATTAAAAAATTTAAATAGGTATTTCACATATGGAGTTATGAAGAATTCCCTTTGGTGCCAAAACGTCATAGAGGGAAAATGAGGTTTGTGATTTGTGAACCCGCTATGCAGGCAACTCTTTCTCAAATGCATATATTTCAGGAGTCATTAGAACATTTTTTTCCATAAGGATCACAGGTGAGAAACCCTTCATATAACCTCCGCTACAAGTTGGAAATTATCCTGGTTGAGAATAATGCTGAAAACATTCAGTCCTACATGTTTGTTTGCTTTGTTTCTTCCTTTAGACACACTGCAGAGAACTTTCTAGAAAAGAATCAGAACATACACCAAGAAACTGTCACCATAGCTGAGCACACAATGGCGAGCAAGGATATATATATATATTTGCACCCTATACACATTTTTTTAAGACTCAACAAGAAAAACCAATGAGTTTCACTTCCCAATTTGTCAGAAAACACATGCAGTAAACAATTAAGCAAGCTATAAAACTTGGAGACCAAAAGCCTCCAAGAACTTGAAAGACACAGTGCTTGAATAATTAAGTAACTCATGAAAACGTTGATACAGGAAAGAATACCCACACAGCCTCCAGGAACTGGTCCAAATGATGGGCTTTCTTCCAGACTCTCTTGACAGCTTTTATTCCCCATGCCTCCTATTCCTCTGCTTCAGTTGGAATTCTTTAAAGTGCATTCATTTAAACTAATTACCATTTACGCCACTGACTCCAAATCTCCTGGATGGAAATTTTGGAATCTCTGAGTCAGATGAACTTATTACATAAGTGTGCCCCAAGGATGCATAAGCAGAAACATATCTTAGCTTTCAGTGGTGCCAAGGAACATTATTTTAGGGCATCATTTTTCCGTGCTTATTATTTTATCTTTGCCCTGCTAGAGTTAAGTCTTCCGTTAAGTATTTGGTCAACGTTTTAATTTTTAAAAGCCATTAAGTTCCTGGTGCTCATTACAAATCTCATATATAAAACCTTTTTCTTCACTGCCAGACACAGTTAAGTAACAGTTGCATATTTAAAAATCAATGTTAAGAAGCACATGAGCTGCTGCTCTTGGTTATTTACCCGGCATGCACAGCTCATGGCCATGTGCCCTCAGGTACCCTTTCTTGGTACCCCATGTGGCAGTTTACCTAACTGAGCAAAGAGGAAATCGAGGTCATAGCTTCAAAACATTACTTAATATGGAAGAGCTTCAGATTTTTGTGAGCTTGAAGTGCAAGGTTGAGCTGAACAGGTTGAATGGAATTGTGTTTCACTGGGCACTCACAATCTCTGCTTTCTTAACGTCCCCGAATTGCCAGAGGAGATTCAGTCTCTTAGTGGGAAGCCTTCTGAAGAGCAGATTTCTTTGGGGGAACCGGATCAGTTAAGTACGAAGTGACTAATACAATGTGACTGTTTTGCAGGGCAAAACAAGCATGCAACTGCTTTGTAACTTGGTGGCACCGTGAAGAGTGGACGACAGACGTTGGATGAAGTGGTGCGTGCAGCAGTCACTGCACTCAGGACGCTACAGGAGGGGGCAGGGACCCAAATTGGAAGGCCAGTTTGGGATGCATACTGAGAGCCTGTCTAAGAAAACTAAAAGGTATGTTCTGAGTACAACCCGATGGCTTAAAATAGTGCAGGGACACTGGAAAACCTGAAAAACTCAGACATACATTATTTTTTTAAGATTCCAACATAAGTGGAACTTCAGTAAAATTAAAAATTGCAAAGAGACCATTAAGAGCATAAGCCAGATATTGGAAGCCTGAAAAAGTTTCAACATTCAAGTGAAATACAGGTTCTATTGGGAATGTGTCCCCCTAGCACTGTGTTTGGTTGAAGAACCACAAACAGCTCTGGATGTTTCTCTTTTCCATTCTTTTTCTCTGCCTATGCTTTTGCTGGGACTACTCTATCTTAGTGCTCATCACAGTGTAGTTACATTCAGAGCTCAGGTACTTCCAGGGCTATTTGCAATAGTCAACTTGACCAGTGAAGGGAGTCTGGGTGGGGAGCTTGCTAGGTTAGGCAGACCTACAGGGATGTTTGCGGGCGACTGTCTCGGTTATACTAAGGTATTGGGAAGACCCATGCATAACACTTTTGTGTGGATTTGGGCCCTGGACTGCATAAGATTGGAACAAGCAGGCATCCATCCATTGCTTTCTGCTCCTCTTACTGTGACTTCTCAGCCGTGTTGAGCCCTGACAGGAATTGTGAGCTAAAATAAATGGTTTCTCTCCAAAGCTGCTCTTGTCCAGTATTTTATCACAGCAACAGGAAGCAAAGCAAATGTAGAAAATCAATGTTGCCTTAAGAATTTATTTAAGCTCCACTTTTGGCATATGCTGATCATAGCAACCAGGGCATGGGAGGAAAAATAATCCACTCGTGAGGTGACAATTGCACTTTCTCAAATCACTATACTTTCAGGAATGTTATCGTTGAGCTGAAATGGAGCTTTACCAAATGGAATGGCCCTGGCTCTTTATTGATGCAGTAACACTAGTTTGCAGCATCATTAAGAAATGAGTGAAGAACAGACCGTTCTTGCTCATTCTTCCCTCCACCGTTATAAATATCAAAAGAAGATCTGCTCATGTTGAGACCATGGTTCCATCGCTTGCCATGACTCGGGATCTCATTGGCTCCCAAGAGTGCGAGGCTGAAGACTGGGCGTGGAGTTAGGAACATTGTTTGGGTACCCGTGTCCACCCTAGTAGATGACTGAGTCAGACTATCACATCACATCTTCCCACCTGCTGCCTCCAGCCTTTCTCCAGGACACACTAGACCTTTCCCAGTCACCTGCTCTTGTTCTCACTCTACACTCTGGCTCCAGTCTCTCCTAGCTACCCTCAAATGGAGGCAGATGTCGTGATAGTGATGTTCACTCTTTGTCCAGCTTTTGGAGGCCTTAAAAAAAAAACAAACCAAAAATGAAAACCAAAAAAAAACCCTTCCAGCTTAACAAGACACAAGACACCATAGTGGATTCACCCTGGTAGCCATGGCAACTAGAACAGGACAATAGAGTGTTCACCAGCCAGGTCTTGGGCAATGGTACTAGGGCTACTGATTCTCTCTAGAACGGGTCACTGAGACCCTCTCTTGGGATTCCAACTATTACTCCCTCTCCCGCTGCTGGGAAAGGCTAAATTATACAGAAAGGGTGGCCTGTCCTTGTCCGAGGGCCTTTTACTGCTTGCTAATAAATCTTACTTTTGCTGTGGCACAATATCCTCTATTGTCTTTAATTCTTTAATTAACAGAAGAGACAAAACCAAACACTATATGGTAACATCCAGCACCCACACACACAACTACAACTACTACTTGAACCTACTCGCTCATACACGGGACAAGGTCAACAATTGACCTAGTTTAATAGAAGTGTGTGTGTGTGTGTGTGTATGTGTGTGTGTGTGTGCGCGCGCGCGCACGCGTGTGTGTGTGTGTGTGTGTGTGTCCATTGTTTGTTGACCTGTCTCTCTTCAGCTCACTAACAGGCACAGGCAGATTTCTCTTCTTTCAAGAGGAGCCTTAGAAACCGGGCGGTGGTGGCGCACGCCTTTAATCCCAGCCCTCGGGGGCGGGGGGGGGGGGGGGACAGAGGCAGGCAGATTGCTGTGAGTTCGAGGCCAGCCTGGTCTACAGAATGAGTCCAGGACAGCCAAGGCTACACAGAGAGACCCTGTCTCAAAAACAAACAAACCAACCAACCAACAAACAAACTGAGGAGCCTTAGATTCCTATGGCCTCGGAAACACTGGAGAATTTTCTTCTCCTCAATTTTCACTTGACAATGGGAATCCTGTGTCTTAATCTTTCCACAGGAGGCTTGGCCTCTGCACTTGGGGAGCAGGCATAGGAAAATTGAGAGTTTGAAGCCAACTAGAACCACAGGTGAGAACTTGTGTCAAAAATATTTTTTTTCCAGCAAATACTTAAGGATCTAAAAATGGCTTAGTTTTGTGTTATTCTGCTTCCACTAAGCAAAGCCAAAACAGTGGTTATCCAACTTTCATATCTATAAGTCAATCTTTTGAAGATGTGAAATAAAGTGGTATAAGGAGTTTGGACTGTGGATTCAAGATGCAGATCTATCACCAACCTGTGAAGGAGGCTGACAGCAGATGTATCACCCACCTGTGAAGAAGGCTGACAGCAGATGTATCACCCACCTGTGATGGAGGCTGGTAGCAGATGTATCACCCACCTGTGAAGGAGGCTGACAGCAGGTGTATCACCCACCTGTGAAGGAGGCTGACAGCAGATGTATCACCCACCTGTGAAGGAGGCTGACAGCAGGTGTATCACCCACCTGTGAAGGAGGCTGACAGCAGGTGTATCACCCACCTATGAAGGAGGCTGACAGCAGATGTATCACCCACCTGTGAAGGAGGCTGACAGCAGGTGTATTGCCCACCTGTGATGGGGGCTGGCAGCAGATGTATCACCCACCTGTGAAGGAGGCTGACAGCAGGTGTATCGCCCACCTGTGATGGGGGCTGGCAGCAGATGTATCACCCACCTGTGATGGAGGCTGGCAGCAGGTGTCACCATCCTCCTCACCCTGTATTTTACATGGGATGGGCATCACATTGATGGATAGACATTCAAAAGGAAGGGACACAGACTTAATCCCTTTTCTGGTTCATAGGATGAAGACAATAGTCACTAAGCCCTTTATGCATGTCTCAGCAGTGATTGTCTCAAACACATGGCAGAAGATCCACAGGCCAGGTTCTTAAACATATTAGACCTTCTTTGGAACTTTAAAGTAGCCCACTGTACAGTCCACAGCCACCTACTAACTGGGGCAGGTCACCAGCCCCCAGGAATTTTTCACACCTGGACACTTCCATGACAGAACTAGGTTTGGGAACAGTGCACAGGTCAGTGTAGAGGAAACTTATAGTAGCTAAAATAGTACAAACAGAAGGTGTTATTTCACGTGACACATGACTGACCGTGTGAGAGAAGAGGGCATCTAAATATAGATAGAATTTTTAGGGGTCATACGTGTGACTTTACTGATTTTTCTTGGCTGAGACACACTTCTCCATCTTAAAGAGGAACTGTGACTTGTTTCATGGTTTGCATAGCCAGGGGGACCTTGTAAGAGCCCACTCAAGGTTAAACAAGTATGTTCGCAGACTCTCCAGCAGTCATGAATAAGCACATTTCCTTATTCTCTTCAAACTATGAAGTCCACGGTCACCTGTATCTTATGTGTCAACTCTGTTATTAGCTTCCCAGGGGTGAGCTTCTTGGCCTGCATTTCTCATGGCATTAGCATTCGTTGACTATCACTGGGGCTGAACTGTTTCTTATCAAAAATCATGTGTAAGAATCCTAACTCCCAGAATGTCATTAGCACAGTAACTGAGTTAAAAGCTGTCACCCGAATGATCTCTACATCAGTCCAACTGCTATCCTTATCAGAAATGGAAGCAGGGAGGGTGCACACAGAGGGCTGCGTCAGGGAGATGGTGCAGAGTCAAGTGCAGAGGCCTTGGAACAAACCAAACTTGATCTTGAATTCCAGGCCCCAAATCTGCGAGACTTAACATCCATATCGTTGACGTTGCTCAGATTGAGATCCTTGTACAATAGCCCTCCTTAGCAACCTGGTACCAAAAATTTAAAAAGAAAAAAAAGGACTTTTAAGCAAGCATTTACATAGTGCCTCCAAAAATAGCAGGAATTTGACTGCAGGACACCTAATTCCTTTCAGCATTGATGAGTGTAATTCCTGGAATGTGATTTCCTCTTTGTGGTTTTTCTTCTCCAGAACCTATGCTGTATACTGAACTAGTGTTTTCTAATTTCCAATACTCACTGCCATGTGATGTCAATTAGAAATGAAAACAGAATCTTCCTGTGCATCACCATGCCCACATTGAAGTGCTCAGGGTTTAGTTGGGACATGTGTATGCCTGGGGCATCGTGTGATTGTTTACAAATTATTTTATACATGTCACTCATTTAATTACAATTTATCTGGCTTGTTTTATCCACATGGTTTCTAACTATAAAACCCCTTTAAAGAGTACTGACTTTGGTCGCCCTAGGGAATTGTCACTGTGCGATATTATGCTAGAATCCCACACAAATTTCCTAATGAAAATCATTTCCTTTTGTCAAAACAATAAAATTCACTCCCAGTACCTGGGTGCAGTCCTCAGTACCATGCTTCTAAATGTAGAAAACGTCTGAAGTGCCACTGCATTCAACTTGTTGGTTTTACTGGACACTCTTGTCGCACAGGTCCCACCTCGCATTCTGAATAGCTACCCTTGTCTCTGAAGAGGACACCAAAAATAGAAGGGAAGAAGCACCATTGCATACATTTAAAAATAATTTTTAAAGTGGATCATGTGATTTTCTAGATTGAGGAAGGCACTAAACCCAATATAGTTTTTGAGAAAAGTCTCGGATTGAGTCATTTTGAAATAACAAACAAATGAAGACAGAATGATCCCAAAAGCTTTTGAAAGAAGCCAGAATGACAGCAGGGGTAACATTAGCGGGAACCCAGGATGGGTAAGAAATGGAAACCTACCTTTGTCTTTTCCACACAGGAGCACTGGGAGGTAGACTGCAGAGAAATGATTCTTTCACTCCTCAAGGAAAAGTATTTCCAACCTGCATCTCTATTCCCAAGCTATCAACTGAATAGGAGAGGACAACACTGGTCCACACTCCTTCTTTAAAAGATAGTGGAAATTAATGGTGGTAATGGAGATATCTTCCAGAAATTAAGGCCAAACATCCAATGAAGACAAATATTGACTCAGAAACTAGATTAAGAAAGAACAAAGAAGACAGTCGCCAAGAATATGGCGGATGGAGATCTGCCGACGGTTGCTCTGTGGCAGGGATGAGGAGCCTGTGTCCAGACGGGCAGACCTGGTGCTGGCAGCTGAGGAGTATGTGGATTCTTTATTGTCAACCACCTTACAGGCGAAAGGACTTGACACAGGAATGTCAGTAGAGGCATCTATTCTCCTGGTGATGCTCATGAGGAAGATGCTAACCGACTGAGGCCAAATGCAAATACAGAAGCATATGCCTGTTCTGTGCAGCTCCATATGATGTCTCCCTCCTGCTAACAAGAGTTCTAACAATGTTCACACATACAGGTGCCCCCCAGTGGGGACATACCTACAGAAATATATATAAGTTGGGAGCATCATTCAATCAAAGATGTGTTGAATACACCTCAGCCACTGAGTGGCCACCAAGCCTAGTGCACCTCCATTTTACTCAGAATGCTTACTTTAGCCGACTTTTGTAATCGTGTTGAATACCCACTGCTGGATTCAACCCTCAGTTGAATACTGCGCTGCCAGTGAGAACAGAATGGTTGTGTAGATATGCATGGTCACAAGGTTAAAAGCCTGAAGTCGAATGACCGTACGTTGGGGATGCTGACTGGTAGAAAAGCTTGTAAGAAGCTGGTGCCATGGGCGGAGAGGAGCAGAATGGTTGAGGAAGGCTGTGCTAACATGTTCTCCACATATTAGTTCTTTTAGACTTTTTAAAACATGGAACTGTAACAGCAAAAGTCAAGCAAAATGGATTCTTGATATGCAAGAATAAGAAATAAAACAGAGGTGGGATACTAAAAACAAACAAAAAACAAACCAACCAACCAACCAAACAAACAAACAAAACAGAGAAGTGGTCAGTATATTTCTCTGATGACATTGACCTGATTCGTGTGTTCCACAAAACAGCGGGGATCGGGTACCAACAGATAGAGTCCCCACAGTGGGGTTTGAGGAGACAAGGTTGAACTATATTGAAATACAATAGAAAGTTTAAAAATGAAATGTAGAGCAAAACAGCAGAAGTCAATGAAATGGCAGATAAAGAAAGAAAAACACTAAGAAGATGACAGCATATTTAAATATTGCTGCCTGCTGCTGTGGTAGCAAGAGGTGGGTAATGGGGAGGCAGCTGCCACCAACCTAAGGAATGAATTAGCTGACCTTCCTCTGGAAAACAGAAGCCTTTTCTAGGTACCAGTAGCCAAAAATACTAAACACAAGGCAAACACTGCCACTGCCCTTCCTACTCAGACATCTTCCCCAAATCCCCTCAGTACTATTTACTTTTCCTCATGTCTTGTACCTTGTTTATAGTTTTTAAGATCACGCTTTTATTCTGAAAAGAATTCCTTTCTTTTATCGCACCAACATTCTTTCTCTTTACGGCTTTGGGGATTGAACTTGGGCCGCTCATATGCTGAGCAATGCTATACTGCCATCCCAGATCCAATGGCTGAACTGCTTTTTGAGGAAACGCTGCTGGGAATGACCTAATGGCTCTTGAATGGATTGGCTGGTCAGGTTCCACAGAGGCACGGCCTATTGGGATGGAGGTGCCTGGCAGAAATCTCACCAGACTTCTGAGAAAAGCTTGAGAAAGGAGTTGGAGTCTCCAGCTGGAGAGATGGCTCAGTGGTTAAGAGCACTGACCGCTCTTTTTTTTTTCAATTTATTCTTGTTACATCTCAATGGTTATCCCATCCCTTGTATCCTCCCCTTCTTCCCTCCCTCCCATTTTCCCCTTATTCCCCTCCCCTATGACTGTTCCTGAGGGGGATTACCTCCCCCTGTATATGCTCATAGGGTATCAAGTCTCTTCTTGGTAACCTGCTGTCCTTCCTCTGAGTGCCACCAGGTCTCCCCCTCCAGGGGACATGGTCAAATGTGAGGTACCGGAGTATGTGAGAAAGTCATAGCAAAGTAGAAGGATCCAGATGGTCCTAGAAGCCTACAAGTAGAACATTATGATAGGCAGATTTGGGCCCAGGGGTCCCGCTCAAACTAAGGCACCAGCCAAGGACAATACAGGCGGTAAACCTTAAACCCCTACCCAGATCTAGCCAATGGTCAGAACATTCTGCACTGACTGCTCTTAGAGAGGTCCTGAGCTCAATTCCCAGCAACCACATGGTGGCTCACAACCATCTATAATGTGATCTGATGCCCTCCTCTGGCCTGCAGATGTACATGCAGGCAGAGCACTGTACATGTAATAAATAAATATTTAAAAAAAAAAAGAGTTGAGGTCTTATTGTATGGGACTCCACACGGACAGCTAAAAGACACCTCAACTCTGGTCTGGGACAGAACTTTTTGTGTGCTGTGATTCATACCTTCCCCGAGGAAGTTACAATTCCTGGCCAGTGTTTAAGCAGTTAGCTGACAAAATTCAACGGAATGAAAACCCTTGCTGAGACATGAACTTCTTATCTCTCTCTGTCAGGAACGTTAACGATGTTTCACCAAATAGCCTTTCCTTACAGTTGGCAGAGAGTGGTGTTTAACTCTTGCTTGCCTTTAAAGCGTTCTTAACTGTCAACCTTAATTAAGTTTGACCTAAATCTTTTTCTGTACTTTGATGGTAATACTTTGTCCAAAGTGTCCTCTGTACATAGTGAACTGGACTCTAGCTTGATCTGTAAACACTTTAAAGCTTAAAACCAAAACCTTGTATCTAAGCATGGAGTCCCAGCCAGTCACACTAGCCAAATCCAAAGCCAGTCCTCGATTTAATGCTGTTAAATGTTGGTCAAGCACAGCACATGCTGGGCAGCACTACCAGGAGATCTCTGTGTGTCTCACTGTCTATTTTCCAGCTATATAAAAATATTTCAGCAATCGGGGTGGTGTATTTTGGACCATGTTTGGCCTAGGATGTTATGATTCTAGACCATTTTCCTTGCTAAAATAATTTTTTTTATTTAGCAGGTCTCTTGAGGTCTTTATGCTTTACCTTGTCTTAGATTATTTTTTCTTTAATACAATCAAGAGTTAATAGCTAATATCAGCTGGCCCATTACTAGTCTTTCTTCTTAGAGAAAATTGGAAAGAAAAAATGGATACATAGTTAATAACTAAGTAATGTGACTATTTGAAAGCAATGTTATCAGTTAATTTCCTTGTTTCTGGTGTAGCCCGCAAACTTTACTGTTAATGTCATAGAGGACAAAAATCCTCTAAAGTGCTGTCTAGTTATAAACAACAACAACAACAACAAAAAGTGATCACTTTCCCAAGGGTTCCAAAGTCCATTGTTATTTTTGCCAGAACTTTCTCATCCTTGTCTTAATGCACTCAAGTTCTGTCAAGTTTTGTCCCCTGGTAGCCAAAGCTTTCATGTCTCTTCTGGTAGCCCACTGGCACCCCAAAGGTGTCTCAAGTCTCTGGTAGCCACTGCCACCCGAATCTTTTTCTGTTTCGGACCCTTACACAACTCCCCATTCTCTGCCAACTGTGTGGCTCACAGGACTCCTCCTGTGTCATTTCTCCCTGCACTGACTGTCCCCAAGTGCTTCTGCCTCCTTTCTGTGGGTTCCTAGATGCTGCAGAGTGGATTAGCCACCTGCTGACCCTGAAACATACTGCTGTTGCTTACCACGGTTTATTTCCCAACCCTTACTTGAAACCCTGATAAAACTGAAGGCAACAGCCTCAGTGTAAAATCACAGGAGCCTCTTTGTGTCCATCGCGTTCTACGTTTTCCCCCTTTCCTGAGGATGTTACATCATTATTCTGTCCAAAACAGCATACTTAATAAGTTCATCCCTCTTTTTCTTCTCCTGTTGGAATCCATTCACACACTGCCACTTGGACTTTACCAAACCTGTGCTCCCGTGTCCCTCAGCTCACCCCCTGCTTCCTTTTCACTGTACCATTGGCACAACCGTGCACAGGCCTTCTGTACCTGCAGCTGCTAAAACAAGGCTCACTAAAACAAGCATGCTCACCTGAGTTCTCCGGTAAATATATTTTACTCAATTGTTCCTTACTCGGTGCAACAGGTGGTTTAAATACTTCACTGATGCTGTGCTTGGGTGGCTACTTCTGCTAAAGAGTGTTCGGTCATCTACTCTAATGCCTACGAATTAAAGAAAAGAAAAGCCAGCAAGCTTTAGGTCACTTCAGCTCCACTCGTCGATCCAGTGGCATAGGCTGCTCTAGACCCACAGAAAGTAACAACTGCACAGGCCTCTTCAACCACACTTCCTTGCATTATCCCCAGTAGTTTGAGTCACCCGAGTCATTTGAGTCTTACAGGCAGGTACAGTTCTACACCCCATATTGGGTTTTCAGATTACAATCCCACTGGTCATTTCAGCCACACACGGGTCACACCGGCCTTGCGTAGTTTCGGTTATGGGCAGATTCAACAGCACAGTCCGTTTTTGCTGGGCGTTTCAGTTGCATGGGTACTCAAGGTCTTAGAGGGGTTAGGGTATTGCAAGTATTGTAGTCCCATGCTTTCAGGTCACTTTCGTTGCTGGGGTGGCCTGACTAGTCATCAGTGTCATTATTCCTCCCAAGTCAGCTGCTGGAGCTCACCGGAAACGGGGCTCTGTCTTTAAAAGCCCATTTCATTTTGTGCATCTATCGCATTACACTTAATGTGAATGTTGTGGGCTCCTTAATGTTCTCCCAGTGTTTCATACCGTTTCTCAAATGTTTTCAGTTTGGCTGAACCCCAGATGTATTTTTGCCAAACTTCTTTTTCTTCAATCTGTCTATGTTTCAAAGAAAATTTGAGCCATCTGTTTCTATTTCATTGGCTTCACTGCTTAACATTCTCCTTGGTAGAGACGGAGTGTAAAGAGTCTTTTAAAGCCTGGCCTCAGCCTTCCACGCCCTTCTCTGAAGCTCCTCTTAATGAAAGCTTCCATGGGATCAAGGTCTTTTTAGAACTCCCTGCTTTGGCTAAATGCCCTCCCACCTCTGCTGGGATGGTGCCCTGCTCCTCAGGGAATGTGGTTGACAGGTAAGTCCTAGGGAGCCAGCACCCATCAGCAGGAATGATTTGCTGATCCGAATTATCCTCCTTGCTCTACACGCATGACCTATTCTCTGGTTGGCTCAAGGGATTTAAGTTAGGATGGCACACACAGTATTTCCTTTCTATATTCTTTTCCACATTTTTGATAAATGCTCTAAAGTAAGGACCAATTATATTGTGATACTAAGTATGAGTGGAAAGAATAAAACAACACTATGAATCTTATTTTAAGCAAAATAAGCACCATCTGCAAGGAGAAATAGTTTGTTTCATACCAGATTAAGTATACTTATTGAAATATTATTATTAAGCATATGTAAATGTGTGTGTGCGTGTGTGTGTGTGTTCTGCAATCTTTTCATGATCATTTTCACTAAACCTAGCCTTTAAAAATGATTTTATGACTATATATAGCATTTAATGAAATGGTTATCCTTTAATCTCCATTTATTATCTTCATAAATCATACTTAGAAAAACCTTCTAGGTAGGAAGCCTAACTCTGATCATTTCCTTGGGACAGATTCTTGGAACAGGGCTTGCTAGATGAAAGTTTGGAAACACTACAAAAATACTTATGTCTGACTTAAAGTCATCATAATACAGACATGTAATGGCTCAACAGTTCTCCAAGAACTTGTACATTTTAGTCCTTATAGATTTTTACAAGCAAGAAAATGCTGGTGGCATAAATTTTAAAACACATCTATTTTATTAAATCATAGAGATTAAGTTACTACAGAGCTATTTTCTGATACTTTTTGGAATACTTGAATAAACAAAAGAAATACACCCTGTGCCACTTAAATGTCACTTATCTCACACATGATGGTGGTGTGTGTGCTAACGAGCCCATGATAAGGAAAATCACCAAGTGTACATTTTTTACAATGGGTCCTTGTCACCGAATCATATGGTGACGTGGATTCTGCTTAGAAAGATAGCTTGATAAGACAATAAAAAATTATTCATCAAGATTACCCAAAAGATAATATTTTCTTAGAACATCATGCAAATAAACTGTTCACTTAAAAGTATTTTCAGGCCATTTTAGAAAGGAATAAAATGAATCAAGTAACCAAAACAAACAAACAACAAAATAAAAACCCAACCCCGACAAAACAAAGGTGCCAGAATCAGCAAATCTTGGGTCAGGTACCATCCAAGCACACACCTTAGCATCCTCTTTGCCTAGTTTCCCAAATGAATCTCCAACTTGGAGATTATTTGTTGGAACTTTCCATTTATATTTGAAAACCCTTATTGCTAGAGGTTTTTGTTTTTGTTTTTGTTTTAAATCAATTTGACACAAGCTAAGGTCATTTTAGAGGAAGTAGCCTTAATTGAGAAAACATCTTCATCAGATTGACCTGTATGCAAGACTATGGGGCATATTCTTGCTTAGTGATTGATGTGGGGAACCTGGCTTACTGTGAGTGGTACCAACCCTGGACAGGTGGACCTAAGTTGTATAAGAAAGCAGTCTGAGGTAGGCATGGGGAGCAAGTCAGTAAGCAGCATTTCCCCCATAATCTCTGCTTCAGTGCCTGCCAGCACGTTCCTGACTTGAGTGTCTGCCCTGACTTCCCTCAGTGTTGGGAGTGTGACCTGAAAATTGTAAGATGACATAAACCCTCTCTTGCCCAAGTTGCTTTTGGTCAGTGTCTCATCACATTAATAGAAAAATCAAACTCAAGTGCCCACTACAGCAGGAAGGAGGCTTAGAAAAGACAGTTGATGCTGGAAAATCCAGTAGATGCTGTCTCAGGGGCTACAAGGGAGGCAGTGGACCACCTGGGGTGCTCACAGTCAGGTAGCAAAAAGAGACAAAGAAAGGTGGGCACTGACCTCTAGGTGACATGAAGAGCCTAGAGCTCCCAGCCTTGGACAGCAAACTTGAAGACAGTGGCAGTGACAAGCTCCTAGCAAGGCCACTGATGGCAAAGTCACCACCAGCCAAGCACAATCCCAGCAGTGAGGAAGCCAAGCCAGGAGCATCCTGAGTTTGAGGCCCACCTGACCTATATTATGATACCACGGTTTAGAAAACAAGCCAAAATGAAGAAAAGCCTTTACGTTTTTTCTCCCTAAAATGGGTTCAGATGTTCTCTAAGATTTTAGTGAGAATTTTGGGGCTTGTAACGCAGTGAACTATTTATTTCAGAGAGGTCTGGATACAGACCAAAAGCCTTCTAGAACACAGTCATCATTGGTTCCATATCTGGAGAAATCCTATGTCTGTCCTTTTGCCAGGACATAAGATTACAACCTCACCAGCTAAGCCTGCTGACCTTAGAGCACGGACGGCATCTTCCTGGCTTACACTTGGCCGTGGAAATCATGCAGCCAGCACTCCAGCTGCTTCCAACATGGATTCTTTAATGAGATAGAAAACTATGCTTGTAAATAAGCCTAATTCGTTGCTGTAATGTTTCTAGTCTATAACCAGAATAGCTACTGTTTAATGGGGCATTTATAGTTGTTTTAACATGTAAAGCATGTCATCTCAGCAAACAAGTTTTTAACAAACTAGGGGATGTCTTGCACTTGCTATTAACTTTTTTTTTTTAACTAATCATATTTACTGAACTGATCCTGGCATTCTCTTTTTGACTCTGTCTTGATTTAATGTTGTCTGGGAGAATAGAACACAGCGTTGGAAATTTTTATTTTGTGGGGGAAGTTAAAGGAGAGACTGTGTGGAGGGCAGCTATGTGAAAATAACAAAAGACTCTGAAGAGTCACAAATAAGATCACTGGTGAGTTTGTTCAAGCAGGAAAACAGCCCATTAGTACTAGAATAAAAATAGCATCCGATGAGAATAAAGACACACAGAGAAATGGTCCTCTAGGCACTGGGAAGGGGCCGGTGCTTGGGAATATGGCCTTCCAGCCTTTGTGTCTTCCTGCAGACAAGGACCCAGCTCAGCTGCAGTTCATCGAACACTTGCTGTTTGAGGCTAAACTGGGAACCAGATGAAAAAAAGAAGAGCAACCGACCAAGCATCTAAATAAACAAGAATAAATTACTTTTACAAGTCTTTACATGTGTTCACGTCTTAATGATTTGATAGAAGAATTTCACAACTAATTATGCCTTGCTGTTAAGAAGCTAATTTTATTTTTAAACCTCTGCCAATTACCACTCACTAAGGACATGAAGACAGATATGTAATCATGTACTTTTATATTATAACAGTATAGTATTAAGATGTAGTGTATGTTATGTATCACATAAACTTAAGTATAAATACTTTCTCAAAGTTTCCACTACCTGTTCCATGTAAGCCATGACTGTGAACTATTCCCCCTTAACTTATTCTTATTACTATCATTTAAATGTATTAAGCCAAGCTTTTCCAAAGAGTTTTACTTTGAATTATTGAAAAGTCCCATTTAGAAGATGAAATAACTTGGTGCATGCGCATGTGCCCAGGGATGGTGTGGTGTTTTGTTTTGTTTTTGCAGTAAGGAATCGTGGCCCTGGAATCTTAAGCCAAACTGAGTAAAAAGCGTTACTCTGATTTTTCAGATAACTAAAAGGCCAGACAGTACTTGTATTTGCCTCAAGTCTCTAGATTAGCACTGTTTGGGGAAACAGAACAAGAAACTAAGGCATGCAACTTTAAATGCTGAGGCACTGGTAGTAAATCTGGTGCCTACTATGCATGTAGCACTACAGCACACTCACATGCACATGCGTGTGGCACACACACACACACACACACACACACACACACACACACACATCTCACTAGCTACATTTTTTCACTAAAAGGAAAAATTAATTTTTAACAATATACTTTATCTAATCCAAAATGTAATTGTTTCATCTTGCAGTCAATTAAAAATAGTGGTGTTTTACATGCCAAGTCTGATACTGTAACTTGGATGTAGCCCACTCAAGATACTCAATAACTGTTGGATTGCTGTACTGATTAATAGCTCCCATAAAGACAAATTAGACTTACATAAGCCTGCTCTTAAAAAACAGACATAGCATTACATCACTGTTTCAACTACTGGTTTATTTTTTTAAAAATTGAGAGAAAGACAGAAAGCAAATGAAGAAGGCCAGTGTGATTGTGTTTTAATTCTATTATTGTATTAATGTTTTTGAAGATTACCATATTAATTACCCTTTCTCTCCTCAGACTAAAGTACCTGATAGGAATGACTTAAAAGTAAAGATTCACTTTGTTCATTTTTAGTTCATAGCTGCCTGTGTTCATGTGCTGGGGCCATCATGACAGCTTGAGTGTGTGGTAGACAGATGTTCACGTTTTGATGGACATAAACTAGACAGTGAGTCATGAAGTGGCCCAAGGATCCCCCTGGTGACCTATTTCCTGCATCTAGGACCTGCCTCCTAAAGTTTCCACAACCTTCTGTAATTGGAACACCTGCTGAGGACAACGCGTTCAAAGCATGAACCTGGTTGGGGCTCATTTCACATTACGCCCTGGGATGGTTTGCTGTAATGGCCAACTTAGGCCAACTTAGAGTCCCCTGGGGAAAGTGCCTCAATGAAGGATTGCCTAGATCAGGTTGGCCTGTATGCGTGTCTAAGATCTTAATTAGTGAGAGAACACCAAACTGCTTTTGAGTGGCTTCATTCAGTGTTTAAGAGCAGAGAAAGCTAAGGAAGCAAGCAAGCACAGATGCACGTGTTCTATCTTTGCTCTTGACTGAGGGTATGATGTGAGTAGCGGCTTGAGTTCCTACTCTGACTTCCCTGAGCTGATGAACTGTGACCCAGAACTGAATAGCCCCATTCTTTCCAAGTTGCTTTCTGCCAGTGTGTTTTATCACTGCAATGGAAAGGAAAGTGGAACAAGCCTGTAACAATGGTCATAACTGGAAATACCACATAGGGCTGAAGTTCTATTAATGGAATTAATTCATTGGCAATAACATTTACTGCTGCTTTCCTCTCACACAAAAATAGATTCTACAGAGAGGCATCTCATCAGAAATAATTGTGCATAATAATCTTTTAAAGCTTCAATTTATTTTTTAATGTAGCTGTAACTTGGTGGGAAACAATTTCTGAATTAGAAATATTGGCAAGATAGTGTGAGATTCCTTAAGAAAGGCTAGAAACCAAAATTAATATCATATCAAGAGGATGAAATGTGTGAAACAATCATTGGATGACCTTTGCAAGATGCCGTCATTTGTTATTAATCATACTAAAGTGTTTATTGGAAGGAGTTGATTACTGAGCCTCTATGACTCTCTGGGGTCATGGAAAGGTAAGTTCACCCCCAGGGTTTAGGGGTAACACACCTGAGGCATGGCTTCATGGGCTTTAGACTTATTAAAACATAGACCCAGTCTCTATGAGGATGAGCGGGTTCATCCTCACTCATTCTCTGCTTCCTAAAAAGAGTCTTTCAGAGGAAGCTCTGAAAACTGGTCCTGAATCCAGTGTTATACAGGTTATAAAGTCTATAAAGGCTTTGGGAGTCTGTGCTTAGATTTCCTGGCTAGTTTCACACATTATAAATGTCTATGCTAGCCGGGCGTGGTGGCGCACGCCTTTAATCCCAGCACTCGGGAGGCAGAGGCAGGTGAATCAATGTGAGTTCAAGGCCAGCCTGGTCTACAAAGTGAGTCCAGGACAGCCAAGGCTTCACAGAGAAACCCTGTCTTGAAAAACCAAAAAAAATAAAAATAAAAAAATAAAAAATAAATGTCTATGCTTCCATAGATAACTGAGTCTAGAAGGAAAAACAAAACAAAACAAAACAAAGCAAAAACAAAAGCAAAACTCCAGTCTACTCTATAACTACTTAGTTTCCCAAACAGCAAGTCAAGAAAGGAAATAATTAGTCTAGGTGCCTAAAACTCTGGATTTCAAAAAACAAAATGACCCACTTTAGACACATACAATGTCAGTGGGGGTAACTTAGGGCCAAGTCCTACTTCTTTTATTTACTAATTGCACATTTCCACTTTAGTGTGACCCTCAGTTTTCTAGCTCATAAGTAGAAATGTCACAGAGAAATTAAGCATACTAAATAAGAAGACACATGTCAAACATTGAGCATGCTATCTGGCATGTAAACATATTAAACGATAAATGGCATTAACTATTATTGATTAATTAACTCAATAACTCAATAGGTTTTAAAAAGTTATCTTCACCTCCTAATTACATTAATTATCTGTAACTATAACAATACTGAGGGAAAAGGTTTATTGATGCTTATGGTTTTGGAGTTTCCAGTTTGTGGTGAGCTGACCCATTGCATTTCTTGTCTTGTACAAGGTGTTGGGGTGGACTGGAACAAGCTCTTTAGATGGAGTGGCAACTCAGGAGCCATATCTCTCCTTTGATTTCCTTTGACTTGACATATTTGAAAATGGCGCACAGATAAGTCCTAATAAAGGCATCTGTTATCATTCCTACTTCAATGAAATCTTCCCAAAGTCAAAGTATCTCCCTCAAGGAAATCAATTACCCTAGCAAAAGACCATGCAAACTTAGTTCTAACACTTCGGCATGCTTGCCTGATCTCAGTGGGAAGTTTACAAGCATGTGATGGTGAATCTTGGTTGTCACCTTGTCTGGATCTGGAATTAACTAAACAATGAGCACCAGACCCTCCTGCAAGGGACACGCTTGAGCTGATTCCTTGGAGTGGGAAGTCCCACCCTAAATGTGGGCAACACCTTCGTTTATATCTCACCCTGGTAAAAGGACATGAAAGAAGGGAAGTTTCACTCTTTGACTGCTTGCTTTCACTGTGCCGGCAGGTTCATTTACCCTGTTGTTGTGAGGGTCAATATGGAAGCCAGTTTTGGGGGTCTTTTAGCATAGCTAAAGACCAGGTTCTCAGCCTCTCTGGTGTGAAATAGCCATTGCTAGACAACCCCAACAATATCATATAAGCCTAAATAATAAATCTCCTTTGGCACTCATTCTACGGGTTCTGAGAACCATAATGCAAACACTAAGGTAGGCAAGTTCTGCATGTTCACCTGGGCATACAGGGAGCCCTGAGTTTCTCAGAAGTCATGAGTCAGGTTATGAAAAGTGCCCCCTGGAAGTAAAATCCTTATCCTCTTCATCAACCTCCCTCCCAAGCACTGGATTGCCATCTCCTGGTACCCAGGGGCCTCTTCTGTCCACCTCTTCTCCCTATTTCCCACCATAGCCAAGTCATTCTACCCTGCATAGGTTTCTTGTTGCTGCTCTATAAAGTGAGCACAAACTGATGATCAAACACCGCAACCCAGTCACCTACCAGCCCCAGAGGCCAGATGTTCAACACAGGTCTCAATACTCCAGGAGTCAGCAGGTGTTCAGGGGTCCTGGGAAGAATCCATTTCACCCTTTGGAGGGTTTACTTGCTCAGTTATCCCACGTGAATCACTCTTGCCAAAGCATTGGAATGCCTTTGAGTCTATTTAGACAGCACAAGGAATGCTAGAAAGAAGCATCATCAGACCTGCAGGCTGTAAGTCACTAGAAAAAAAAAAAAGTAAGGTAAAGAGCAGGTACATAATAATAAATAATCTGATGTTTTCCAATGACTGAGCACTATTCCTGTTTACATTATGTAATACATTTATGTATTACAGGACGTTTCCTGTAATATAAATTGTTCTGACATTTTCAGAGTCATTAAGTTTGTTTCCACAACTATTTTTTTCAAGAGTCAATAAGGAAAAATAACAGAACCTAATTGGAAAATAAAACAGAGTTGAGGCCAGAACATCTCAGTTAATGAGCAATAGAGATTATATTGACTTCATTATATAAATAGCATCGACCCTCAATAGTAATTAACAAAGAAAGAGATTGATTGTTTAGTCATCTGATAAGACATGTGCATACATTTAGAGTATTAACCTACAAAGGGATATTAGTATCCAGGAAGCCATTGATGTGTTCATTAGAATTAAAGTGGATAAAAACATTAGCAGCTTTGTACATGAAACCACACTTTGACATGAGAAACCTGCTGCAGCTGGTGAGAAGGAAGTGTTCTGGCTAGGTGGGTGTTCTAAGCTTGGTTTTCTGTTTCAGAGCCATCAACAAGATGGTTTATAGTCACTTATGTGTTCTATAAAACTATGGCTATGTTCAGAAAGAAAAGAGAACAAGCAAAATGCTCATGGTCAGCATGTCCCAACTAAGCTTGAACACGACAGCAAAACCACAGACAGTTGGTTCAGGATTATGCTTTGAATGTGTCACAGGATGAACCTTCTCCCAGACCAGAAGCATCCTCTCAGCAAAGCAGAAGGCACTCAGCGGGCTGATGGGCATAGCCTTCAATGTCATCTAGAAAAGGGTACCTTTGGCTAGCTCTTAATATTTCCGGTTCTTCCAAAGAACCTATCATTTGACAGTTTTTAAAATTTCCTTTTTTACTTGCTGATATATATATATATATATATATATATGCTTGATTTCTTTCATTTTTCAAACCATAACCCTCTCTCCCCCACCATCATCCCAGTTCTGCTAAGACACTTCTTCTTTCCAACAAGTCACCCTTCTACTGTCACATCTACTTTCCATGTGTGACCTACTGAATTTAATTATATATGCTTGCATGAGCATGGTTGGCTGGATGAGCTTCAGAGTGTGGGCAGCTCACCAGTGGCTATACCACTGAAGAAAGTGATAGCCTGTCTTCCATCAACCACTAACTACCAATACTTTGGGGGAAGTATGGGTCCTCATAGAGCTGTCCTCTGTCCGTGATGACATGTTGAGAGGCCCACTCTTGTGCTGGTCAGCAACCATAGCTGCGTGAGTTCACAAATGCAATGGCTGGGTCACAAATCTGGCTGTGCCAGATTTACTGCAGATTTTCCCATCCTCTGGCTATTATTACATTCTTTATCCTCCCTCTTATGCTGTGCTCCTTAAGCCTTGAAAGCCATGCTTATTTTTGAGCACTGAACATTTTAAACAAAGAGATAAAAGGTCCAATCTATTGATTTTGACTATCAGGAACCAAGTTAGGGTTTCTGTTGGTGTGATAAATGCTATGACCAAAACAACTTTGCTGGAAAGGTTTATTTCATCTTACAGCTTATAACATCATGAGTAGTCCAGGTCAGAACTCAAGGCAGCAACTCAGAGGGGGAAACTGAAATAGAGGTCATGGAGGAACTCTGTTTACTGTCTTGCTCCCCTGTGATTATTTTCAGCCTGCTTTATTACATAACCAAGGACCACCTGCCCGGTGTTGGCACCTCCCACAGTGAGCTAAGCCCTTCTACATCAATCATCAATCAAGAAAATTCTCCAGAGGCTTTCCTACAGGCAACTCAGTGGAGGTATTATCTCAATTGAGGCTTCCTCCTTCCAGATGGCCATAGCTTGTGTCAAGCTGACAAAGAAAAAAAAAAAACAGGACAAAACCAAAACAAAACAAAAGTAGGCAACTAGTTGTTCCTATTCGAGGCTCCTTAAATGACATATTTTCATGGGTTTGAATTTATCAGATACTATTAAGTCAGAAATGAGTTGAGATGATTTTTAAGAAGATATAATGCACCACAGAATGAGATCTATGGGCCATTTTAAAATATGTTAAATTTGGCTGCACATGAATTCAAATTCATGTTAGAACACAGTGGGTAAGACAATGGAAGTACTGCACAGACCAAAAGCAATGCAGCAGAATAGAGCTCAGAAAACAATAACAGCACGTGTTCATCCTGGGGAGTTGGCAGTATCATCTCTTGGTTGGTTTTAGAGACAAAACACAAGATGCTCTAGTCATAGTTTCTAACCTCGAAAAGCTCAAAATAAGTAGAAATTATATTGTGGTAGGTGGTACCACAACAAAGGGGGAAATTTAGTGAAATACTATTCACGTCTAAGGAATCAAGTTAGTTGTAGAACGAAATAATGTTTGAACTGAGTATGAAAGATCAACTTGTCAATGGGGTAAAAGTGAAGGAGATTCCGCCCAGAGACAAGGAGGAGGCCAAGTCAAAGGCAGGAGAGGGCTGTTTGTGAGCAGGGTACCATCAGTTCAGGACCTGGGCTTGATATACCGTCATAAAGATATGGCCACAAGTCTTGAAGCAGGCATTGAATAGGGAAATTTGTAATTGTGTCTGTTCTTCAAAGATCTTGTGGAATTCTAAGAAGAAAAAAATAGAAGGTATGAAGACTTGTAATGGAAAATCTAGTTATGAAGATGAGAGTTTAGACAAGCTAGATTTGAAGAAAGGCAAACCACGTAAGACAGTACATTAGTAGACTATGGAAAAGTTGAGAGAAAATTGTCAAAGATAGTCCCTGTTCCTGGTGTGGAAAGGTAAATATAGGGTCTGGAGAGATGGCTAAGTAGTGAAGGTCCCTTATTGCTCTTTCAGAGGACACAGGTTCAATTCCCAGTACCCTCATCAGGTGGAGCGCATGCGCATGCTGTCTCTGTCTCTGTCTCTGTCTTTCTCTCTGTCTCTGTCTCTGTCTCTGTCTCTGTCTCTGTCTCTGTCTCTGTGTCTCTGTCTCTGTCTCTGTCTCTGTCTCTCTGTCTCTCTGTCTCTCTCTCTTTCTCTCTCTGTCTCTCTCTCATACACACACACACACACACACACACACAACACACACAATACACACACACACACACACACACACACACACACACACACACACAATCTTTTACAGATTAAACAAAGTAGATGTGGCAAGGCCAATATGCTGGGCAGGCACAAAACAATTGTAAGGCAAAGATGGCTCTCTTGGGATCAGGGGTGGCCCCGGCATACGAAGGAACTCAAGGAAGAGAACAAATGACAGAAAACATGAAGGTACTGGAGGAAGGGAACAGATAACAGAAAATATGACAAGGACACAACGGCTTTACAGAGGTAGTTGTCACCACAGGACCAGAAAACACATTCAGAAAATTACAGGAACTTAATGCAGTTTTATGTAGTACCAGAACAAAGAGTGTTGAAACTGCATTGATTTAGAACACTTAGAAGTTCCTTCAGTGATGGAATCAGCACATGTTTCTTAAAAGCAAATTTTCAAAAGGCATCGAGTCTCCTAGAAGTTTTCCCTCTAAGATTTGTCCTAAAATCCATAAGAAACATAATCAGAGATGTAACCACAGATATTTTCCTAGGCAAATAACAGAACTCACCAAAAGGAATGTTAAAAGTGAGATATTTCCACACAGGATAATATTATGCCATAGCTAGGAATAATTATTATGAATTTTGATACTTATTGCTATGGAAAAATACTCTGATAATAAAGGTATGATTATGATGTAAGCCTAGAAACATCATTAGAAACTAGAGTAATTTTAATCTCTTTAATAATTTAGCAGGTAAATTTAGTCCTTTTAATATTTATATATCAGCTATATAGTTTTCAAAGAATGCAATTAGTTTTATAAACAGATCAATTTATATATATATATATATATATATATATATATATATATATATATATATAGTAGATGGGGGGAAGAGAAAAGCAAAATGTTTAGAAGAAATACAAATACTAAAGACCACCACCGAATCTGAAGAGACCACAGAACAAAACTAAGCCACTAACAGGATAGAATCTAGTTTCTTCTCTGAGGTTTCTCCAATTTTAAAAAGTATAAATTCTAGATAGAGGGAAACCACCCCTCCTAACACAGCTTGACACAGGAGTAATACATCTACCCTGGCCACTCGCCCACTCTCTGTCGATTATTGCTCATATATAATTACAAGTTCCCATTTTAGACTAAAACCCAGAAGACACACAGTAAAGCACTCTCTCTGGGCCCAAGGCAAAGCCAGGTAACAGATTGCTGGCTAGCTCTGGTGGTGTCTGCTCATGAGTTAACTAGTATTGATTGCAAGAAAAGCGAATGTTTGCTGGCTGTGTGTTGACAAACCATAACACTCACTATTTGTTCAATCAGTTGATAATATCCCCGTGCCTAAGTATCATAAAATGAAATGGTCTGTGGAAATTTACCATTAGGATTTGGGTAGTTTCCCCTCCGAGCTTTAAAGCAAATCTGACTGTTCTGATTATCGGTGGCGCCAGGCTACATTAGTAAGGAACTGAACCAGTACAATGAAGGAAGCCATTTGGTTTTGCTGACAGCTTTCTTATGTTTCACAGTCGCATGTCCAAGGATTCTTTGATATTGTATCTCCTCTTTGATACTTAAGGTTCAATTGCTCTCCTCTTTGGTTTTATTGTCTCTTTATAATCCAACAAGTAGCTAACTATGTAACTTACACTTATTACAAGACTTTAAAGGCTAGTTAACTGGGAAGTACTAGACACTGGGAGGCTGAAGAATAATGTAACATAAACCTCACCAAGAGCTTAGAAAAACCTTCCTCCTCCCCTGGAGGCTCATTTATCTTAATATATTCTGTAGAAAAAAAAATGGATGAAGGCAGTATCAAAGGATGTGACAGAGACAGTGGGAACTCTGTGGACAGATTAGGAAGGGGGAATAGAGTGAGAGGCCATGTAAGGACAGAAAGGAAGTATTTGGGAGGAAATTTGGGAAGCCAAACAATCATGTGAAGTGGACAGACCACACGGAGTGAAGTCAGGCAAATGCAAATGCCACATTATTGCATCATATGTGGCATCCAAAAAAAGAGGATTTCATACCAGTTGAGAGTTGATTAATAGTCACCAGAGACTCAGGGGCATAGAGGGCAGTAGGGAACAGGGTCAAGTTGATTGATGGGTGTATTTCAATCATATAGGAGGAATAAGTTCTGGTGATCTGAGGCATAGCGGCAAGAACACAACTAAAGATTGATGTGTATCGGGTTATAGAAAGGCATTGGGAAAGTCTTAGCAAAAAGAAGTGGGAAGAACTTTAGGTGATATGATCATATACAGGGGGAGGTAATCCCCCTCAGGAACAGTCATAGGGGAGGGGAGTAAGGGGGAAATGGGAGGGAGGGAAGAATGGGAGGATACAAGGGATGGGATAACCGTTGAGATGTAACAAGAATAAATTAATAAAAATTTTTTTAAAAAAGAGCTTTAGGTGATAGGTATGCTGATTACCCTGAGTTGATCATTCTAATACAAACATGAATCAAAAGTACACTGATGCAATGGTGCCACATTAACATATACATCTCTTTTCTCTATCAGTTGAAAACAATTTTTTAAAAAATCCTACTGTACCTCTTCAATACACACAAATGGTTTGTGTCAATCAAAAGTAAAGTACAATTTAGTTAGGCATGAGCATGCATGCCTGCAATGTGGGCTTTAGGGAGGATTGTGAGTTTGAGGCCAACCTAGACTACCCGGTGAGATATTGTCTCATGAAAACAATGGACGAGAGAAAGAGATGGGGGAATAGAATGGAGAGGAGGTATTCTCCCTCTAGCAGCTGGCAAGAGCACTTTGCTGGACAGCAGACAGATGAACTTAAATCAATGAATTCAAGGGCCAATTCTTTTTTTTTTTTTACTTTATTAATTTATTCTTGTTACATCTCAATGGTTATCCCATCCCTTGTATCCTCCCATTCTTCCCTCCCTCCCATTTTCCCCTTACTCCCCTCCCCTATGACTGTTCCTGAGGGGGATTACCTCCCCCTGTATATGTTCATAGGGTATCAAGTCTCTTCTTGGTAACCTGCTGTCCTTCCTCTGAGTGCCACCAGGTCTCCCCCTCCAGGGGACATGGTCAAATGTGAGGCACCAGAGTATGTGAGAAAGTAATATCCCACTCTCCACTCTACTGTGGAGAGTGTTCTGTCCATTGTCTAGATCTGGGTAGGGGTTTAAGGTTTACCGCCTGTATTATCCTTGGCTGGTGCCTTAGTTTGAGCAGGACCCCTGGGCCCAAATCTGCCTATCATAATGTTCTACTTGTAGGCTTCTAGGACCCTCTGGATCCTTCTACTTTGCCTTTCTCCCATGCTTCTCTCATCTAGAGTCCCACTAGAATGTCTTCCCCTCTGTCTCAGTTTCCTGGTAAGTGAAGGCTTTCGTGGGACATGCCCCTTGGGCTAATATGCATCTGACAAAGGTCTAATATCCAAAATATATAAAGAGCTCAAGAAATTAAACACCACCAAACCAAATAACCCAATTGAGAAATGGGGCTTGGAACTAAACAGAGAATTCTCAACAGAGGAATATCAAATGGCTGAGAAACACTTAAAGAAATGCTCAACCTCCTTAATCATCAGGGAAATGCAAATCAAAACAACTCTGAGATTCCATCTTACACCCATCAGAATGGCTAAGATAAAAAATTCAAGCGACACCACATGCTGGCGAGGATGTGGGGAGAGAGGAACACTCCTTCATTGCTGGTGGGAATGCAAACTAATACAACCACTTTGGAAATCTATCTGGTGCTATCTCAGAAAAATGGGAATACGGCTTCCTCAAGACCCAGCTATTCCACTCCTTGGAATATACCCAGAAGATGCTCCAGCACAGAACAAGAAAATTTGCTCAACCATGTTCATAGCAGCCTTATTCATAATAGCCAGAACATGGAAACAGCCTAAGTGTCCATCAGTAGAAGAATGGATAAAGAAACTGTGGTACATATACACTATGGAATACTATTCAGCTATTAAAAACAAGGAATTCCCGAAATTTGTGGATAAATAGATTGAGCTAGAAATGCTCATAATGAGTGAGTTAACCCAGAAGCAGAAAGACTCAAATGGTATATACTCACTCAAGGGCCAGTTCTAAGCAGAAAAAAATTGGCCGGTAAATATATGAAAAAATATGTTCAATATCCTTAGCCATCAGAGATGTGCAAATTAAAACTGCTTGGGATTCCATCTCACCCCTGTCACTGGAAAAACAAGTGACAAACACTGGTGCTGACACGAGGGAATGAGCCTGTGGACACTGCTGGCGAGACTCTAAGCTAGGGGAGCCACTGTAGAATCAGTAGGAAGGTTCCTCCTGAGAGTTGAAAACAGAGCCGCCATATGGTCAAGCTTTATGATCTTTGAGCTTCTGCCTAAAGAAATTAAGTCAGCACACCAGAGAGATCCCTGAGCCTCCATGTTTATAGCTGCACTGCCCACAGTAGGTCCGGAATCAGCCTAAGGGTTCATCAGTAGATGATAGATAAAGAAAGGTTATGCATAACCTCAATGGAGTTCTATTCAGTCATAGAAGAGAAAGAAACTATGTCATTTTTAGGAAAATACAATTGGAAATCATTATACTAAGCAAAAGAAGCCAAGATAAAATATAAACATTGTGTGCTTTTTCTTATATGCAGACTTGGATATAGATGTGTGTGTGTGTGTGTGTGTGTGTGTGTGTGTGTGTGTGTGTGTGTGTGAAGCATAATAATACAAGATAAGGTATTTGGGAAACAATGAACAGGTGGGAAGAGAAAAAGAGAAGTAATCTTGGGTAAATATGAGCAAGGTATAATGATACACATGTATGAAAATTTCATCATGAAATACGTGAGTTTTCACCTTGATTTTAAAAATTAACTTAACCATAGGGCCATCAAGATTGCTCAGTGTACAAGACACTGACATCAGAAGCCTGACGACAGAGCCCATATGAAGTTGGAAAAGAGGGGGCAGAGTTCACAAGTTGTCCTCCAAGGTCTAGACATGTGCTGCATGCTGCAGCGCCTATGCTTATACATGAACACAGTAATAACAAATGGTTTTTTCAATTTTAAGAATCTAACCATAACAAGATCCATAGGAAAAATATTTATTAAATGTGCTTTGATTTGATTAGCCTCAGGGCACGCGCGCGCACACACACACACACACACACACACACACACACACACACACACACCACTATAGATATATATGCTTTTCCTGATCTTGAATTTTCAAATTCATCTTTTCAGATAGCTCTGTGTGTTTCCAAGATGAAGAATTTAATATAGATATAGTGTTTATGGCTTGTTTGACTCTTGTATTCATGTGTGCATAGGGAGGGGGTGGTAATCGAGGTCAGTGTAGAATTCTTGGGTTATAATACTTTTTCCTCAAGACTGAACATATCACCTTCTGATGCCTTTGTGCTATAGAAAAAGTCTAACAATATGTTTTTAATGCATAAGTTATGTTTAAAAATTATTTATAAACAAGATGTGGTGGTGCTGCACCTATATTCCCAGCACTCAGGGAGGTGGGAGCAGGCAGATCTCTGTGAGTTCAAGGCCAGTCTGGTCTACAAAGGGAATCCAGGACAGCCAAGGCTACACAGAGAAACCCTGCCTCAAAAAAACAAAAACAAAACAAAAAAAAAACAAAAATTTTATACTTAAAGGATGCATCTTCTTTATTCTTGAATTTAAAATTTAAAAAAAATTGTTTTAAAAATATGTGAGAAATATCATGTCCCCAGCCCAAAATTTTGATTAAATTCAAATGTCAAAATTGTGCCATGGTGACAACCACTTGGGAGAAAGCCCATATAAAGCCAGCCACACTGCCATGAAGTGATGGCTATTGTTAAAGAATGGATACGTTTATACAAAGGCTGAGCCAACTTGTCTCTGAGTACACTAAAACCCCCTTGGTCCTGAGCTGTTTGCTTTGCTTTGAAGAAGCAGCCATTTGAAACACCATAGCCAAAGACAACATTGTACCAGTAAGACACCGAGGGCAGATGGGTGGGTCCTGGTGCTCTCTGGATGGGAAACTTCAACTTGAGCCCTTGGCATCAAAGCACAGAAATATCTTTTGAGCCCCACCCATTAGCCCTACCTGAGGTAATCTCTCTCAGTATGATTGACAGCTCCAATTTTCACGTTCACACCTACTTCTGTGGAGCCTAATGGTTGAGTTAGTCTTAAACACCCCGAGGCTTCTTTGGGAAGGCCAGCAGTACAACATGCCAAGCAAAGCTTACAACATCCAGAAAAGTGTAACACTGACAGGTCCTAGGGTTGAGTAACACTGATTGTGAAACAGAAGTAGTGTTTTGATACTGTGTTTATTTGTAAGCAAAGATATTGTGATAGTACAATGGTGTTTCATTAGGGAAATGTCCCCAGCAACTGCAAACACAAGAGAAAGAATGAGACACCTACTAGAATTTCTTTAAGTGCAAACAGGTTTACTATTCTTAGTTGTAGGGGAGCAGATGTGTTTGTGATGCTGGGCACCAGTGTCGTTCCTGGACAGCCTCAGTTCCCCATGATTTCTTCGTGGGAACCAACAGCAATGCTTTGAAGGACCTCCATCGAACCAAAATACGGGAGCTGGAGCCGACATGCAAGTTGTATGTTCAGCATACAATGTGACAGCTTTGCAGGGCTGTTCGTTGTGCCATCACCTTCTAACCCAGATCCTCCAACTCCATCAGGGGAGGGAAGCAGATACTTCAACCACAAGGTAGGCCAGTGAGCCATCCCCCGTGAAAAGAAGCCTGCATCCATGCTCTTTGTGGGGGTGGTTTGGAGCAGTGCTGACCTGAGCCAAGAAGACCTGAGGTCCCCATGAGGTGCCATAGTCCAGCCCTACAGCCCTGAGCAAAGGCACCAGCCTCTCCCCATTCAGTTTCCTTCTGGGAGAAGTGACGATTTAAGCTTCCATGCTTTCCACCAGGTGTGTTGTATACAAACGTTGAGGGAGGGCCGGTAAATGGCTTCAATGCTTCTGCTATTTGCCCCTCCACAGGCAGCTTGATTTCCAGAGTCCAATATAATCAGAAGGTTACTGCTGGCTGCTCTGATAAATTTTTACTTTACTCTATTATTTTTTTTTTAACTGCGTCCTGAATGCTATCTCCTTTGTATGACCCTTCTGAGAGTGAGCACAGCGTGTTTAATACAAGAATCCAGATTAGGAAAAGTATCACAGACACTTATTAAACAGTAGGATATGGGTACAGAAGCAATGCTCTGGCCTCCAGGAACTTTCCAGCCAGTCCTTGCAGTGATTGGGTCTCCTCTGCACTTATTATTATTATTATTATTATTATTATTATTATTATTATTATTATTATTACTACTACTACTACTACTACTACTACTACTACTACTACTACTACTACTACTACTACTATCATTATTTCAGCATCAGCTCAGACCAGTGAACAACTGTTGATGTTTGTTGCAGAAAAGGAAGTGCATAAGAAAGGGGGACAGGGAAGACAGAAGAGAAGGGACGGAGCAAAGGGTGCAAGAGAGGAGAGAAGAGGATGAGGAGCAGCCTGCAAGCAGGTGTCTGAGCTGCGGGCCAGAGGCAGTTTCAGCTTTACTGGCTATTGTCTGAGTGAGCCCAGTTGATCCTGAGATCCTGGGAAACCATGCTGTGCAGGGTATCTATGCTTGTTTTAAGAGTCACTGCCATGCACTACCTTCTTACTGCTCAGTAGCTCACACGTTCAGTCTAGTTTTGTATTATTGAAGTACCTGACCGGCTGGTCACCACGACTTCATCAAGGCTAGGTATACTGAGCCTGAGTTTCATACCATGCTGTGGGCTCACTCCATCCTCTTCCTTCTTTGTTCTGGCTGCTCACTCAACTCGTCCCACACTAAGGAGCAGAGCTGGCAGTTGCACAGGACCGCTACCTCCTTCTTAGCCTGCTCAACTGTCTCTGGTTCCGTCTGAGCTTCCATTTCTTGAGATGTGAGGTAAGACCAGAGGCCACCTCTGCCCCACGGGATTGCCATGGGAACCAGACACATCTTTCACGGAAGGTACATTATACCTTCTCTTTTCCCCACGAGTATTAGCTGTTGTCACCTATGTCGCTTGGCATCATCTTGTCCAAATTTATCTGTTTTTACACCAGTTTTGAAAAGACAGTTAATTTTAGAGTAGTTTTAGACTTACAGAAGGATTTCAAAGACAGTGAGTTGTCTGTATCTCACACCATTTCTCCATTTGTAATGGCTTCCAGATGGGCGTGGCCTCTCTGCTCCTGTTAGACATCTGATAGTGAAGTGACCATTAGATAATGCCCATAGTTTATTCGGATTTCCTTAGCCTGCACCCAACCCTCCTGTTACCAGGGTGGCTGGCGTCCAGGATACCACTTGGTCAGGAATTACTAAGCTTGCTTGGCTGTGGCAATTTCTCCGGCCCGTCCTGTTTCAAATTCTCTGCGCAGCTCTGCAGTTGCCTGGTCTGAGAACTCTGCAGAATGTCCCTCGACTGGAGGCCTCTTCGCTTTGTTGCTGCAGTTTGCTGGGTTCCCAATGACTAGATCAAGTTGTTGTGGTCCTGGGAGGAATACTACAGAGGTGACATGCTCGCATCCTCACATTGTGCTGTGGATACGTGCTGCCAACAGGAAGCATCTCTGTTGCTGTTGCTCCCACCCACCCACCCACCCATCTCCTAGCCACAATACATTATGTGGTTGAATTTAGTTTTTCAGAATGGTTGCTCACGCTTGTAATCATAGTGCCTAGGAGGCTGAGGCTGGAGGATTCCACCTTGGACTCCAGACTGAGACCCTGCCTCCAAAGGCCAAATAAATAAAACTAGCTTTTAAAACGGAGATTTCTCTGGCCTTCCCTCCAGCCAATAGAACTTTCTTGGGCCCCGAGCATGTGCCAGTTGTTGATATCTGCCGCAGGCCCCACACTGCTGTGCACATGCTAGCCAATAAGAAAGCAACAGGCTAGCTCCATTCTGTAGAAGGGGAGAAGAGCGTCTGAGGCCAGCATCTACCCACTGCCTGCGATAGTGCTCCTGGGAAAGCAATTCCCAGCAAGACTAATGGAGCTGGGCTATCCTGGGGTCAGTAAGAGAAGCAACTGCTCCAAGCTCATCTCCAGCTCTGGGTTCACTCTTGTCGCAACTTCAGACAAAGATGTGCAGTATATGGAGAGTAAGGGAAGAAAAATTAGGAAGGTTTCCCAACTCTGCCACCAACCAGACAAAACCGCTTCGCCAGTGTTTGAACTCTATGTAATTCTGTCTTGGAAACCCTAGTGTATTTGGCTTTCTTTTGGCTAGCCATCCTCTTTCCGTTGATTCTATCTTTAACTTAAACTATCAGCTAGTTCTTGACCTTCCTTTGAGGAAAGATTCAAAGTGGAAGTGATTAGTAAATACCTGGAGATTTTCCACTGAGACTCTGGTGGCCTCAAAGCAGCTGATAACATTTAAATAGCTTCATCATAGTGAAATTTTGTTCATGATTGTGCATTTTAAAACATCTAGCCAGGGGCTCTGAAAGTAATTCTGTAACCACGTAATGGTCCTCAGCCCATTAAGGTACAAAGTATGTGCCACAGACAATGTTTTACAGAGCTTGTTCCATGTTTACCCAATTGTTTATATCCATCATAAGACATTAAAACTTGCTTTATATCTCTATTATTCGGTCCTTTTTGACTCTTTTGTTAATATTGCAACTGATTTCTAGCATTTAAAATTTTAAAATAGCTTAAGGATCATTTTTATTTGTTGATCATTTCTCACCTTAAAAAATGTCTTGGTGGTGATCATTTCCATCGGGAAGATGAGAAGTTCCAGTTTCTGGTTCAGGAAATCTCAGAACACAGGGACACTTGCTATTTTCTCTACAATATTATGACCTCTGTAGAAACTCTATGAGTTCCTCTCCATTCAAAGCCAAGGAAGTGACCCCCCCCCAGAACATGAGACACTCAATTCTACAAGTTCTGAGGTCTTTTAAGGCTCATGATGTCAACAGTCTATTTCAGGGAAATTAATATCGCCCAATGTGTGCAAAAACTACTGCAGCATATGCAATGCTGACTCTTACTTGTTTTAAGAATGTCTCATAAATCAAGAGAATGAATGTAAATGTCTTCCTTTAGTCTGCCTTTTTCATTAATTACATTTAATGTATAATATAAGAAGTGAAAAGCAGTGTGTGGGCCTTCTGATTTAAAGCAAGCCACTAATTCCAGAGAAAGTGAGTGGGGCTCTCCAAAATACCCCAGTTTTACTATTGAAATGGCTGTGCTATCAGCTGAAGGTGCCTTAATCCAGTTCACTGCTCCCAGCATTACAAAAACCTTCCTGTTTCCAGGTACCAGGGAACTTTCCACCTGAACTTCCATCTTTGCTCTGAAACGTATCCTGATTTTCCAAACACTTTCCCTTGCAAGCATCTGAGATGAGAATGTAACTTTGTACTTGTTTTCAATTTGTCTGAAAACAAGACAAAAAGTTCCACTCACATGTGTAGGAAGCCTCACTGAGTAATATAAACTACCCCTGCTCCGGCTGTGTACAGTCTCACCTCTAGGATCTTGGATGGCCTGCTAAGGTCACTGCCAGGTTTTCAAAGTCGACCCATTGCCAGTGGGTAATTTAATCACACCATTGCCATGTAAGATAGCATGAATTCTGTAACAAATGAAACACACACAGCCAATGAGGGCTGTTCCTCTCACACTGGTCCTACAGCACTGAGCCTTCTAGACACAACATGCGTAGCGCCTGCATGACATGAACACATGAAGTTCAGTACTTAGAAACTGGGCCTGAAAGTGACCTTTCAGATTTGGGGTTCAAAAATCAATGTAAGCACTTGGCAGACTGAGTTGGGGGAAACATGAGCTCAAGGCCAGCCTGGGCAATACAGGGAGACCTTCTCAAGAAGCAAATTAAATAAACAAAAAATGTCAACAATTAAGATAAGAAAACTTTTGTCTACAAGATGTGTAATTTCAATTTGTCTTACTTCACAAATTTATCAGAAAGTTAACTAGGCCCACCCATGATTAAGCCTTTGGATTCTCAGTAGAGGGCCCTGGACAGAGACCACCTCACACTCTTCCATATGGTGAATGTGACTTGCAGTGGCTCTGGATTGCTTAAGCCCTCCCTAGCTTCCTCCAGTTCCTTTCTTAAATGTCTCATAAAAGCTGAAAATTTCCCAAGAGCCTGTGCTTTATTTTTTATTTTTTGTCAATGCAACACATACCTGCAAAAATGTCTCCTAATATTGGTCTGTAGGCAAATCTATGGGTTAGTTTCTTTTTTAAATTTGTTTATTCACTTTACATCCTGATCGTAGTCCCCTCCTTCCTCTCCTCCTGGTCCAACCTCCGTTCTTGTTTTTCCCTCCCTGCCCCTCTCCCCCGCTATTCCTCAGGAAAGTGGAACCAGTCCCCCAAGGCCCAGTTAGTTTCTTGATTAATGATTGAAATTGGAGGACCTTGTCCACTGTGTGTAGTACCACCCCTGGGGTGGTGGTTCTGGATGCTGTAAGAAAACAAGATGATCAAGCTATGAGGAGCAAACCAGTAAGCAACCAACCTCCTCACCTCCCCACCGTTCCCCACCCCCATGCACATTGGCTCCTCACTCCAGGTTGCCTCACTGTTTGAGTTGCTGCCCTGACTTCCCTCAGTGATGGACTGTGAAATGGAGCTGTAAACGGGAATACACCCTTTCCTTCCCAGGTTGCTTTTGGTCACGGCATTTTATCACAGCAATGGAAACCTTAACTAAGACAAGCCCAGAGGGCAAAATATCCCAGTCTAATCTTCAATCAGAACCATATCTTGAAAGTCTAGTCTCCGTTGAAGCTGAAAGCAGAGCTGCTGGCGAGAGCAGCCCACTGAGGCATGTATAACACAGCCACTGGCTTGAGTCTCAGTTTTCTTCCCTTCCCTTCCCTTCCCTTCCCTTCCCTTCCCTTCCCTTCCCTTCCCTTCCCTTCCCTTCCCTTCCCTTCCCCCTTCCCTTCCCTCACATCAAAGCCTCTTCCCATGGTGCCGCTGAGCAGGCTGTGGCTCTGGCTGGTTTAATGCTGTTTTTTCTCTTCCCTAACTCTGGCTTCTACATCTCATGCCTCCTGCACTTTACATGACCACTACTCATTATTGCTTCTCAAGGCACAGCAAGGCCTGCCCAAACCTGCCTGCTGAGCACCCCAATTTTCAGACTTTCCCCAGCACAGGCTTTCTTTCGGCCAGAGTGGATGTCTGCCTCCTCCTTGGCTAACTCTAACCATCTCCAAGAATCAACATGGGGCTCAGAGATAACTCAGTGGTTAAGAGCACTTGTTCTTGTCAAGGACTCCGGTTTGGCTCTCAGCACCCACACAGAGGCTGGTATCTGCCTGTAATTCCATCTTCACTCGAGCTATCTGATGCTTCATTCTCTACAGCCACTGCACGCACATGCTACATAAACATGCATGAAGGCAAATCACGAAAACCAAAATGCTTAAAAGAACCAAGTCTTCTTGGCACGAGCACGAATATTTCCTGCTCTGCCTCTCGTGGGGCCAGTTGTCCTCACCAGCTCCTAAGACGTGTTCCTCAATGTACCCCCTGAACCTCTTTGTCACTTTCTCCTGGTGAGAAGAACAGCAGGTGTCTGTCTTCCTGTGTGTAACATCCTTGGCTAATACACACACACAAGCCCAATTACAATTTTGAGAAGTTATTTATGCCTTTAAAGACCCATAATAATTTTCACAGCTGTGACCCCAGGAGAGACAGGGATGTGGAAGTCTCAAATGAGGTCAGCTTCCAGGGATGCATGTAACCAAGAGACTTCAGGATGTGGCCAGCCAGCCAGCCATGTCTTCTATAGACAATTCAGGATGCTGTCTCTTTGGGGCACTCCACAGACAGAGATACTTCATAGTCACCCAATTTGGCAGCACCAGGGCACACAAAACAGCAGCCTGAAGCATTTGAGCTGCTTCCAGAACTTTTGTGTTAAAGAATTAGCCTTTCTATCAACACAAAGGAATAACACAGTAGTAAGAGAGCCTTGACATCTATTGGGTCCTCTTCCCAAAATCTAACAGGGTTTTAGGGTGAGCACTAAGACATAGACTTGAGTGTACTGCACAGGCAGAAGGGGCTAAGGAGAGGGCCTGTAGCCCCGCCCTCCCATGTGCTGGCCATGACGTCACTCATGGCTCAGGAGACACTCTGCCTGGGAATTTCAAATGCCAGCCTCTACCTACTCACCTGTCATCATGGAAGCCAGTACTTGTAATTTGTACTGAGAACCGTGTTCTTCTGAGAACACGCGTGACAAGGAATGGCTTCAAGACAAGACTGTCATGCAGTAGTATCTTTGGCCCAAAGGGCAAAATAAACTGCTGGGGTTAGCTCAGCGGCAGCCTGTTTGTCTGGCTTATCTAGCATGGTCAAGATAGACCGGTGTTTGAGTCTCTCGGGATCACACGGAAGAGATGAAGGGAAAAGGGAGGGAGAAGGACAAAGGAATGGAGGAGGGATAGGGAAAAGGGCAAAAGGAATAAGGAGAAAGGAGAAGGAGGGAACTAATGTTAAAGCTGCTGTTTTAGATCAAGGAATGAGGTCTGCTTCTGTGGGTCCATGGAATAAGGGAAGCTAAGGATCTATAAAGGACATCTGTGTTTACAGAGCTCCACCTCTAGTAGAAACCGTGGCTTATTCACTACACGGAGGTATTTGGGGTGGGGCGGGGGAGCCAGCAGTTTTGCTCTTCGATGAACACTCATGCATTTATTCATGATAAATTCTTACTGAATAGGTCTGTTGCCTGGCACAATGCTATTGCAACCAGCAATGCAGACTCTGCCTTCGTTTAGAGTTGAGCTGTGTGATGAGGGCTGTTGTGGGAGATGGCGTTAAAGGAGCCCACAGGCATTGACAGGCCGGTGGAAGGGCTGTGATTCATTCAGAGCTATGGACCCAGAGTCAGACAACACCCCCGGCCCCTCATCTCTCTGAAGCTACTATGTGGCCTCCTGACTGTGTGGCTTCCTAAAAGCTTCATTGTTGGAAGTTTCTAGAGTCTGGATAAGGAAAAGCACAGATCGAGCAGATCGTTGGGTCTACCTTGTCCAGAAGGAAATGCAGGAAGCCAGACAAGTACCAGAGGGCAGATTTTGATGGTGGGAGAGAGGTCATAGCGTGGAGCATCAGGACCAATGGTCTGGCTTTGGCAACTACATCCCAGTTGTGAGGCTTCAGGTGACTCAGTTAGTTTTCCCAAACTGTATGTTTCCCAGGTAGCTACGGGTCCTTGCTCAGGTAACTCAATGGTTCCTCTGGTCCTGGAGAGGAACCTCAGTAGAGATCAGGACTCAGACCACTGTTCTCATGATGCTATGTAGTAACAGGGAACACAGTGACATCAGAATAATCTGGAAGAATGGGAAAACAATCACACAACTTGGTGTGCAGAAATCATCCCATGTTTTTCCAGCACATTCATCAGTTTAAAAAAAGAAAGAAAAAAAGAAAGAAAGAAAGAAAGAAAGAAAGAAAGAAATCTTTTTTAATTAGAGTAGATATTTGAATCACAGTACACTTTCTGAGGCCTGAGTGAACAGAAGGGTCCAGGCACAGAAAGGAGTTTACACGGTTCCTGGCTCACGCAAACATTTCATTAGCTATTACATGCTCTTATTGAAGAGCGGGCCTATGACGTAAGACTCAGCTAAGACTATTTTTTTCCATAAGAAAAATTTGTACTTAGTCCTAGAATGGCTGGCACTTGCGCTCTTCCTGGAAGCCCCAACTCAATCCTTGCCTGCCTGTGTGATCTGACTTTAGCTGCCGTCAGATTGAGTTATAATTCATTAGTTCACATGTTTCCTCTTACCTCTGCTTCAACCCAGAGGACATTTGTTCATATTTCTATTCCTGGTGTTTACTACACATTTCAATAAAGTATTCAGGAAATGCTTTATGAATTAAAAAAAATATCCGGGGGGGGGGTGGAGTGACAAATCAGAGTTTCATGTAAATTAATGAATTAGAGTGATGAGGTAGCTTACGACATGGAGGTGACAATTCTGTGGTACTTAGCACATTAAAAATGATGGTCTTAAAATCACCCCTGTTCTGGAAAGGCAGCCCCCCCCCCCAGGAGAATACAGCTTGCTTCTTCCCTTTAGGTCCCCAGTGAGGTTATGTGGTACCAGGGATAATTATGTCAGAGCAGTCTAGAAGGATGGGGGAGGGGGAGGAGGGAACAGTTTGGCATACAGAAACTACTCTGGTTTTTCCTCCCAACACATTCATCAGTAAAAACTTCTTCCCCTTAGAGGGCCGGAATAAGGTGATGAAATCAGTCTTAAGTCACTCAGGTAGCTAGATTGTCCCTTTGTTCCTGGGGAGAAGCCGGAGTAGGGAGGCCCCGCAAGCAGAGCTCAAGCCACTGCTGTCCTCTTGTGGCCTGCTGGATGCTGTGCTCTGGGCCTTCAAATGCTTGCAAGAAACAAGAAGCTGCCAGCCCTGCCCGGAGCTCTGAGCGCTGCAGCAGAAATTGGGCTTCCTTCTCCCAAGGGCTGAGAGTGAAGAAAACCGTGAACAGGAAGCTACCTAGCAGGCATTTCTTGCCCAGACTGGGCCTGCGCGGATGGAAACAGCCGTGCCTGAGAAGAAGGGAGGCTGTTTTTGAGTGGAATTTCCCCACCTCTTCAGCACTCCTTCACAGGATGGTAGACACCGGGGAGTAAAGGGCATTGTTGAGCAGTGGGCAGCCTGGAGCAAACAGTGTGTCCCATCCCAACATCACATGAAACAGAAGCAAGCTGCTGAGCAAGTCTAAATCCAAACCTCACTTTTCAAAACCAAGAACTACAGAGCAGCCAATAATCTGCCCTGTATGATCACGAGTCCCGTATTCTGAGTTTAATCAAAACAAACTCGTTTTGTCATTCATTTACTAACAAATAGCACCAAGGACCAATAATGTGCAGATCTCTTCGGGGTTCGTTATTTAGGACCCCACCCCGTCCTTTTGAAACTTACAATTTGTGGCTATAGATACTAGAATTGGAACCCATATTCAATATGAAATTCATTCATGTGTCACAGCATGGGGTGGTTTATATAACATTTTAAGGTGCCTGTGTTCGGCTATCGGCCATGACTTGAGGTCAGGTACGGAATTTTCCATTTGTGGCATCTTTGTGATGTTTGGTTCTTATTTCAGAAACTCGGGCTGGGGAGTTTTCTTGTAAGGAGTGCTGAGCACAGAGCATTTGAAGTGTCTGTGTTTTCTAATCCAGGACACGAGCTTACTCGTCCCTTGCTGGGTCTGACAGCAAAGTCCTTTGTGGCACAGGGAACCCCTCATGCCAGGCTTCAAGTTCCTGTCTGACTGGAAAGCAGCTCATGAAGGACAGACCCAACAACTACACTGTTGGGTTCTCCCCACCACAGGAACCCTATTTGAAAACTCCCCAATAATATGTGAACAATAGAACAGCAGCAGAAAGACATGAGAAGGTTTTAAAAGAAACATACTAAAGGGTCATGGTCAGTTACAGCTGGCACTGTCCAGGAGCCGGTACCCTGTACCCCACCCCCCAGGCAGCACAGGGAGCACAGGTGTTCCCTCTCCACCTGCCTGCTGGCCATCAGGGAGACACCCCATGAACCTAAAGTTAGAGGACAATCAGTTTGAAAGGCACCATTCAAAAGCGGCCCCCGTGTGATGTCCTGAAGGAAGTCACTGGGTACAGAAAAGTTGACTCACGGGCAGATCTGAGAGGCCTATGGGTTATTTTGTCTACACTGAGGGAAGGGTTACAATATGCTGATGTCATTATGACGGGCATAGTCTGTTTCCCTCTGAAAGAATTCATTTCCAGCAGCAGGGGGTATGTGTTAGATCTTTGTTTACCTTGCAGTGGAATTCCCAGCCAGCCGTGCCCGTGGAGTTTTGAATTGCCAACTTTTGTGAAATAATCCAGAGGAGTAAAGAATTCTGTTTTCCTTCCTGATACAAGAAGACTTTCTTTATTAATCCATCAGGGGAAAAATAATTTTATTTTTATGAATATTTTTTTCTGCATACTTTCAAAATGAACCTGAAAGAGAGGGAGGCTTGAGTGCATTGCCAGCTGTAACTGACCACTATGCACTTGAGTGCATAGAAGTAGCACGTCTCGTTTTTAAGGCAAGGACAACATTAAAGTGGCAGACAATTTGTTCTAGTTTAAAGTGTTCCTGTTTATCCAAGCTGTGAACTGACTATGCAGCAATCAATGAAATTTTAAAAATTAAGTACAGTGATGTGCATATACCAGATGGAAAAGACTAAAAATAATGCTATGGTTTTTGGTGGTGGATTTTCTGATCTTTTTGATTCTGGATAAATAGGAGTTGATTCTAACAACAATGGGTGACTCATATAGCTAATATTGAAATGTTCTTGAATATACAACATAGTTCAAATACATTTAATAGAGATAGGATTAAATGTAGTCAAAGTAATGTTGTGATAACAAAGGAATTAGGAATAAAAATCAAGTCAGGCATGGTGCCACTCTCCTGTAATTCCTGCACGTAGGCAGTTGGGAAGAGGGAGTCAGGAAGTTCCAGGGCATCCAGCCTATTGTGAGAGCTGTCTCAAAACCAAGCAAATACACAAAAATAAAACAGAAGTGTTTTAAATCTTAATGGAAAGCATTCTTTCTCTATCTGTCTTAATGAGACAAGCCCGTGTCTCCCACAGTAGTGCTGTATTCGTTATTACTAACCAGGAGTTTTTTAAATTAACTCTGCATTTCAGCTTTCTTGTTGAGAAGCAGTAAACTGGCCTGGCAACAATTGCAAATCACTTATTATCCATTGTTCTTTTCCTTACCAGAACCTCAGTTTCCTTTCTCAGCCTTGCTTGCAGTACCCCGCGAGCATCCGGGCTATTCTGGACAAGGAAATATAAGCAGAGAAAAAGTGGACAGATTTGGCTAGATTGCCCCTTTTGCCTTCAGTCTCATCCTTTCTTTGAACAGACATGGATGTGATGGAATGTTGGGCCCATCTTGTGACCATGACGAAAGAACGTGTACCTGCAGATGGGTGCTAGGGTGTCACGCCCTTGCCCCATGGTACATGCGTGTAGGTCAGAAGAGAACTTGGAGTACTTGGTTTATTCCTCTACTATGTGGGTTCTAGGGACTGAACTCAAGTTGTTAAGCTTAGCTGGTGGCACGTGCCCTTTCCAGTTTAGCCATAGCAGCTCCTATATCCCACACAGGAAGAAAAAAGAGGAAGGAAAGAAGGGAGGAGGGAGAGGGACAGAGGATGGAGGATAAACTGGAGGCTTATGGACTCAAACATATACATCTTCACAAGCGCGTGCGCGCGCGCACACACACACACACACACACACACACACACACACACACAGATGAGCATACCACACACCCAGAGCTTTTGACACACACAAATACTTCAGAGGTTTTACTGTACTTACTCATCAATATCTGGAGGACGTTTTATGGAACGAAGGGCTTTGTTACATCTTTTTATAGAGCATTAAAGATTTCTTTAAAATGTTGCTTCAGCGCTGTATATACTGGGCAAGAAATACTTAATGTTTCTGAATTTGTTTCGGCCTCAATTTAAGATTACCCCCATTAAATACAGTGTCTTAAAAGCCACACACCAGTATGTTTTGACTTAAAATTAAAAGAACTCTGCAATTCTTTTGATTTTGTTAATATTCCAAAAATAAATATTTGACTCATAAAGGTTAGGGGATTCATTCCTGTTTACAGCCGTGCACATGTCTTGTGCTGGTGCCAGTTCTGTCAGCCACGCAGCTGTCCCTCCAGCGGGCTCCGGCCAACCAGCTGTGTGCCCCAGGTTGTTTGAAGACTGTTAAAAAAAAGGGGGGGTTGGACTTTCATGTGGACAGGTGTCCCAACATAAAGCAAAGTTGCCTTCTAAGGAAAGTAATAAGAGAGATCCCGTGCTGAACTCCATAAAATAGTTGAAATTGAATGCAGGTAATGAAACAAAAAGGGGCGCCTACAACTTGAACAATAGGCTACTTCTTTGCCAAGTTGCCTTTTGCCTTTTATGAGCAGGTACCTGATGTGGCTAGGCTCCGCCCAGGGCATCCTCCGCCAGCAGTCCGGGTTCTCCACCTCCCATGAGGTTCAGCTTTCTCGCTGAGGCTGGTCTCCTACGGAGCTGTATCTGGCTGCCTTTCCTCTCTGTTGCTGGGCTTTCTCCAGCTGCAGGACTACATTACAGAGAAAGCCTTTCTCCTGCTTCGCACAGTGCTCCAGCCTGCGCTGGCAGGGTCAGCAGTCTGGCTAGACTGAGCTGTGTGGTAGGAACATGCTGAGGCCATTCCGTTAGGAGGGTGCACAGGTGCTGCCTGGAATTCAGTCCCACAAATCGTGAGCCACCTGCCCTGCAGAGCTCGAAAAGAAATTGAACATAGATATGTTCCAAACAGTGGCAAATTTGCCGAAAAGATACAAAGAGCTTCCTTCGGAATATTTCTCATCCAGACTCCAGATGTGCTAATATCTTATCACAGAATGCAAATATTCTTAGTGTGTCAGTGGCGGTGTGTGGTGTGTGTGTGTGTGTGTGTGTGTGTGTGTGTGTGTGTGTGTAGTATTGTGGTGTTTGTATGGTATATGTGTATCCATGAAGAGTATATGATGTATGGAGTGTATGGTGTATGTGACACATATGTGTGATGCAGATGTGTGTGGTGTATGTATATGTTATATATGTGGTATGTGTGGTGTGTTTATGGTGTGTGTGGTATGCATTGTGTGTGGTGTATATGATAGGGTTGTGAGATATATATATATATATATATATATATTGTGTGTGTATGTGTGTGTGGTAGAGTTTATGGTATATGTATTGAAATGTTCCTGTGTGTGTGTTAGTTAGGGTTTCTATTGATAAAATGAAAAACCATGATCAAAAGCATGTTGGGGAAGAAAGGGTTTTTTTGGCTTACACTTCCACATTGTGGTCTCTCATTTAAAGGAAAGCAGGACAGGAACTCAAACAGGGAAGGAACCCAGAGGCAGGAGCTGATGCAGAAGCCATGGTGGCGGGGGTGGGGGTGGGGTGCTGCTTACTAACTTGCTTCTGATGTCTTGCTTAGCCTGCTTTCTAGTAGAACCCAGGACCACCAGCCCAGGTATGACACCACCCACAAGGGGCTGGGCCCTCCCCCATCAGTCACCAGTTAAGAAAATGCCCCACAACTGTATCTTATGGAGGTTCCCTCCCATTAGATGACATTAGCTTGTGTTGAGTGAAAATATAACCATCCGGCACAGTGAATGTGGCCTATATAGTATGTTTGGTGCATACAATTAGTGTGCATATCTGTGTAGTATGGTTGTTTATGGTGTGATATACTTTGCATGTGTGGTATATAGTTATGTGTAGTATGTATGCGGTTTTATGGTATGTATATGTTGTATGTGATACATATGCATATTGGGTATAGTGTGTGTGTGTATGTGTGTGTGTGTGTGTGTGTGTGTGTGTGTGTGTGTGTGTGTGTGTTCCCAAACTATCCAATAAAAGTTTGTAGCCCAAACCTTAGGCTCTTTACTTCTCAAATACCATCACTTACTTCCTACAAGCATCAACATCTGTCTACATAGCTAACATACAACCACCAAACCCAGGATATCTGGGTTGATCTTAGTACCACCAAGTCTCCCAATACACCTACAGTGTTCTCCATGCAGTTCAATCCATCATCCAAGGCCACCTGCAATTCCTTGTCCCTAGATCAATGACCTCCATGCAGTTCAATTCAGGACCACAAAGCCAGCTGTAATTTTTCAGCCCCTGGCCTCCTCCTATTTTAAACACTTATAAGCCTTCCTTCTCCTTTCATAAGCTTGACATTGAAAACAACATATTCTTAAAACAAACAAACAAGCAAACAAAAAATCCTTTGCAATGATTAGTTTATAAGTATCATACAGGAATCGGATGTTCAGCATTCCTCACTGAATTACATAGACAAATGCAAATGGAAAGAATTCAAGTAAAATCTTATAGCGAAACAGCACACAAGCACGTGAAGTTACAGGGCCTCTATTTAAAGCACTGGCATCTTAAGAGAATAATAATCTCAAACCTACAGAATTGGTAAGTGTGTCTCTAAACTGCTAAACAAGTAAACATAACTCTAATAGGTGATTTGGATTTTATAAAGAGAAATAAGTTGGCAACTGGTACTAAGATGCAAAGTTTAGCTTCTTGTCTTGTATCTTATTTATAAAGGGACAAATCACAATACAAGAAAATATATTCTACTTTAATGTTCTATAGTAATTTTAATAAAATCTTTCCTGGTACACTAAAAATATTTTTCAAGAGACTCTAATTTCCTGAGCAATCCAGATTTAGGCGAACAGGCAAAAGCACTGTGTTAACATTTCCAGGGGCTTCCCTGGCACTGATGTCAACTAAGTCTTCCGCTTGGGGGACACATTCTCACATTTTCTTTAATAAGGAAATTGAAGAACATGGCTTCCACTACATAGTGATAATTAAAGAGCACACAGTCTTCATGTAGAACATAGACTTTCAAATTTCAAATTTTTTGATTCTGATCATTTTATTCTGCGAGTAGAATGGGTTATACTTGCCTTCATAAATGTAAGTGGCCTGTGTGAAATCTCTTAGATGATTGATCAAGATTTTGGAGTTTTAATTATGTGTGAAAATATCCTCAAACTTTTAGTGCCATACGTGGTACATAGACATACATGTGACCAAACAACCATTTACATTAGTTAGATAGATAGATAGATAGATAGATAGATAGATAGATAGGTGATAGGCAAGCTGGCAGGCAGACAGATAGGTGATAGACAGATAGACACATTTTTAAAAGAAATATAACCAATACAGACTATCTAAAGACATATTCAGTGGTATAACTATACAAAAAGAGACACTACACAGAACCTTACATTTCAGTTTTTTTTTCTTTAAAGCAAGTGAGTTACACACAGTGGGGTTAGGTGCAGTATAGATAGAAAGGAAACTGAGTCAACTTATCTTCTTCATCTTTCTTCTTTCCTTCTTTTTTGTTCTTTCAGCCTTGACAAATTGTTCTTCATAAACATCTAAATATTTTTTTTGTATTTTGAGGTTATAATATCGGTACATAATTTCCTCCTTCCCTTTCCTCCCTCCCTCCTTACTCACCCTCCCAACCCTCCCTTCCAACAGCTTCCCTTTTTGCTGCACCGGGTTCTCCTTTAGCTCTGCTCAGCAGCCTTCCTTTCCTGGGGCTGCTGGTCCTCCACAGCAGGGTCAGTCCACACCTCTCCCAGCTTCTTTGCAATGCTATCCGTGGGTAAGCCTGGGCATTCCTTGATTTGGGGGCATTGCCCAGAACAGAAGGAGGCTAGCGGAGGCCCGTTGAGAGCTCTGGGATTCTTTGATGACTTTTTGGTTTCCTCTTTGGAATTTATCTGGGTTCCCATTTCTCTTTCATAGTGAGTCTCATCCACCTTTGCATATCTTCAAATTCCCCTTTTTCTTTACAGGCAAGGTTTTCCAGCTCTCTGAGAACTTTGCAGAGAACTGAGAAGTTAACTGAGGGTGTTCTTCCAGGCAAGTTTGCATAACGAAAGATGGCATTTCTGTTCTTGGGTTTCTAGAGTCTTCTTTGCTCATCTTCGCCTGTCTTTTCCTTCAAAGTTGTCCCCCCAGTGCCCATCTGACACTCGCTTGCTCTGTCTCTGCCTCTTTGGAGATAGATGTACTGCAACGGCTGTGTCAAAAACATCAAATGTGTACTTGATGCAAATTCTTCCTGCGTTGGTCTTGCTCTACATGTCCTTGTCATTTGTGCACCAGGGGCAGAAATATCTCACAATGACACTGTTCTCGGTGTGCCATGTTTCATGTCCATGGCACCCATTGTTAAATTGTCCTGATGCTAACAAAGGTTAATGTTGTCATTTTGTTTCGATACAAGCTGCAAAGCTTCACCCCTGGTCATTGAACACTATATTCATATTACTTGTTAGTTACTGAATATTTGACATTCAAGGGGCAGACCTTTCTTTTCTTCCATTTACTTGATTATATTGTATAAACTTATGAGCACCTACTGTGCTCAAAAGGTTGCACAGTGTGATCATCACTATTTAGATGGCAGAATGACCCATTTGGCTTCTTATATTTTGAGAAATTCCATAATTTCTGATTCAAATCAAACATCCCAGACTAATGTTGTATTTCTCTACCCAGGCCTGGAGTCAGACATGCCTCCAAAGAACCTAGGTTCCTTTAAGAGAGGTACTGAGGGTGCTCACTGTCATGGGGGGGGGCGCTGTTTTCAGGCTCTTCCAGCATATAGCCAGAAACTATATGTATTCATGCAGGTGATTAAGATTTAAGTATAAAATGCCCTCCACAGGCTTATGTGTCTTAAGCCTTGGTTCCCAGCTAATAGCATTGTTTAGGAGGGCTATGAAACCTTTGGGACAAAGGTCTCAACCGGTAAAAATAGGTCATGATGGATGGGCCTTCAAGGATATGCCAACAACTTAAATTCAGTCATGAACTCTCTGCTTTCTGGTCCACTAAGATTTAAGCAAGCCAGGTCCCACCACCAAGAACAGATTCTCCTCTTAGACCTTCCTTACAGTGTGAACTGTCAACTGCTGAGCCTCAGAATCAGGTTAAGAACTTGCTTCCCTTGCTGTCAGGGAACACGTGTGGCTTGTTTTACTTTCGTCTGTCTGTCTGTCTGTCTGTTTGTCTGTCTGTCTGCCTTAAAAACCATGAGCTTACAACACTAAGCCCAGTTTAGTCTGACATTAGAGGGTTTATTTTGAACTGTTCCTCTTTCCAGTCAAGTAGCTTCCTTAGCCACCACCCTGATGCCTTCGTTGACTGGCTCCATCTTAGATATAGAACCAGTCTCAACTGCAATGGTTAAAGCTAGTCCCACATACCAATGGTCTCTTCCTGCCCCGTTCTGATGATGGAGTGAGTGAGGGTGAGGAAGGCAAGAAGGATAAAGGTGGTAGAGGGAGGGCAAGGAGGACAGGCGCTACTTTAGTGCAGTGATTTGAAAGAGTGGGTTCATGCCTCGGATCTCATGATAAAATGGTGATGTTTAGTGTCATCTGTCCTCACTTATGTCTAGCAACTCATTTTACTGTGTTTTGCAACATTGTTGTCCTGTCATGATTTTTTAAATAAAGTTCACCGTAGGTAACCTGACAATTGTTCGAGTGACAGTTGGCACTTGATGTAAAGGACAGCTGGGAACCGCCATGGGTGCTTACAGCCTCGGCTACATGGGAGAGGTGTGTAGATTGATTACAAAGTCTGAAGTGTTCACTGGCTATCCCTTAGGAAAGGTCTGTGGATGCCAGGTTGTTCACTCTCTGCCCAGTCCCCAACTCCTCTCCCTTCCAGAGGGCAGGCACCTTGCCGGTTGTTCCAGCAATATCTCAAGTACCTGGTGAGTGCCTGGTGCATTGTAGTTTTTTCATGAAATCCTTACTAAAATCCACCAGGGGAAAGGTTTTGGGCATGTCTAGCTCTAGACATGTTAGACGTCGGCTCCAATCATGGCAGACAGCGCTTTCATTTCTCTCGGTGCCTAGTCAGCATCCCTTCCACGGTCCATCTTCCTTCTAGGATTAGGTCAGCCCATTCCTCAGGCTCCCAGTTCCAAGCTCAATTGCTTGTCCTTATTTAAGGCCAGGATTCTATTTACATAGCTGTAGCCTAGAATATTAATGCAAGTAGCAAGATTTTTCAAATTCCCTAGGAAAGGATGAAAGGTTGTTTCATGGGTGGAGATGCTATCAGAGTTTGAAGATCCGAATAACTGCATGGAGCTAGCAAAGACTCATGCTTAAAACGACATGTCCTAGAGCCGTGAAAGGGCCATCTTTTAGTTAGTGGCCTCAGATCACCTCCTAGAAGTGCCTGTCTCTGCTTATATGGAGCCCAGCTAGTCTGTTCTTTCAGATGCACTGTGATTTAATGAAACAGGACATACTGCTCCCTATTCAGCCTTCACTGTGAAAAGAAAAGACCTACTCATTAATGCATGTGACACTTACTATACGTAAGTCCTCTCAGCCCCAGATGCTTAGCAAGGCAGTCTGTGGACAGCCTAGGGAAGGCTACCTGATCTCCAAGCAGGAGACAGATCATAGACCTCAGCAGCAGATGGCATTCTCGAATGCAGGAAATATTGGCAGGAAAGGAAGCCAGTAAAACCCTTGGGCCTTGAGACTCCAATTTAGAAAAACATAAAGTAGAGGTACTGTTGGCAAAAAAAAAAAAATACTTCAGTGGGCAAAGGTGCTTGCCACCAAGTCTGACCACAGACTCAGGCCAATGGCTGGGATCCACACAGTAGAAGAGGGGAAGGGACTCCTGCTAGCTGTCTTCTGACCTGTACACATGCACCTGCCATATACACCTCCCCACAAATAAATATATATAATTTTTAAAATTCAAGACTGGAGTAAACAAGTTAATTATATGCCAAAAGCTGAAGGTTGCCACTGCCCAGAGGCTGGAGGGACAGCAGTCGGCCAGACCCCAGGATCTGGAGCTTTTCAGGAACTACCCCACAGAAGGCCTTACATGAAGGAGGTTGAGCCAATCCTCGTGTGGTAGCTGGGCACCCTGGCTCTTCCCTGCTCCTGCCTAGTGGTCACCTGATGGTCACCTGACAGCCTGGGAGCAAGGTGGCCCAGAAAGGGCAGGACCCACCACACATCAGAGTATTCTGCTAGCAAGTAGTGTGAGGAGAAAGCACAGAGACTAGGAAAGCAACCCCCGTGCCTGAATTGTAGGACCCAAGACAACTGAGTCTTGGGATACAAAAATGAGGAGGAGGGGAATACTGAAAATCATGTGACCCGAGCGGAAATGAAGTAGGCCTAGGCCAGCTCACGTCATTGCATCCTTTGCCAGGACCTACATTAGGGTAAAATAACACCAGATTCCAGCAACACGGCCGCCAAGTGCTTTCTTCAGACAACTCGCCATAAACACCTCCAAACATCTTTGCAGAAAATTTCCAAAACGTGGCCTCCCTAAGAAACATTTGCAGCTAGACTACTCACCCACAACATCCCTGCACCAAGAGAAACACAGCAGTGAGCATCTGTGTCCCCTGCATCCCTGCAGAAAGTGCCACCCAGTCACTTCCACGGTGGGGTGGAGAGGTGGGAGGGTGACTGGAGCAGGTGGAGACTGATGTTCAGTAGACTGAGCAAGGTAGAACTCAAGCCTGGCTGGCACACAGCACAGTGCCTTCCGTCTGCACCCTCCACCCTTCCTCCATAACTCCAGCCGAGATCTGAAGCCAGCTCCAGCCCTTTGAAGAGCAGAGGGGGGCATCCCACTGAGTGGACCACCCACCAGTGTGGGCCTCACTTCTCAGAGGAGCCTGTTTACTGCAAGTGCAACACTCTGGGCTGGGCAGACTTTGAGCGATTTTCATTACAGTAACAGGATTTTGATTAAAGCCCTTGCAGTATTCCTTACTATTAAAAAAAAAAAAGTTCAAGGGTCCACCAAGATGATCACTGCCCTGTGTGTCTGTGAGGTGCTCTTCTCCCTTGGCAGAAGAAACTCCAAATGCTTCACACATTTTTAGTTTTTTTTTCTAATGTGTATTTTCATACAGTACATTTCATGTTTCCCCTCTCCCAAGTCTTCCCTGATCCTCCTCACTTCCCTACACATCTAACTTTGTTCTCTCTTCTCTCTCATCCTCCTCCATCCCTCCTTCCCTCTCTTTCTCCTGTATGCATGTGTGTCTCAAAACAAATCCAAAACAAAGAAGGAAAAAAGAAAAGAAAAATCAAAGCAAACAAGCAAAAGTCTGATAAAAAGAAAAGAAAATTCTAAAAAGTGTGCAAAAGTCTATGGAGTCACTTTTTCATTGGTCAACTACCCCTGGGCATGGAGCCTGCCCTGGAGTGTGGGTGATATTACCCAGTGACACTCTGCTGGAGAGAACTGATTTCCCACTTGCCAGTGAGTATCAGCTGCAAATAGCTTCTTGCTTAGGCGTGTAACCTCATGTCCACTTCCTCCACTCAGGGCTGGCACTCCATCTGGCTTGGACTTGTACCAGTCTTGTGGATGCTGCCACAATCTCTTTGGGTTCATATGTGCACCAGCCCTGCTGTGTCTGGAGGATACTGTTCCCTTGAAGTCATCCCTCACCTCTGACTCTTTATAATCTTCCTACTTCCACTTCTGCATAGAGCCTTGAGACTTGAGAGAGGGTTTAGATAAAGACATCCCATTTAGGACTGAGCGCTCCAAAGTCTCTCGCCCTCTGTGCATTGTCCAGTCATGGGGCCTTAGGAAAATTTCAATCTACTGCAAAAAGAACCTTCTCTGGTATGGGCTGTTCTGCACCCTAGCCCAGTGCAGCCATGGTGGGTCCCTGGTAGAACGGTTCCCCCCAGTTGAAAGGAATTGAGGTGGACTAGAAGAGAAGCTCAGGGGACATCAGGAAAGAACTAGAGGGACCCTAGGTCTACACCAAGAGGTGGAGTCCCCAGAGAGTCTCTTCATACATTTCATTTTACTGGTAATTAAAATTAGCAATGTTTCTGAAACTGGAGGGGAAAATATGACCAAAACATAGTTACCGCTCAAGTGCAGGAATGCCGTGGGATGGGTTAAGGAATGAATGTGGATGTCAGCGCTCCAATTTCTCTGCTCCAATTTGCTCTTCAAAAGATACCACTTCAGTGAAGCATAAGAAAGCTGGGGTTCATGACCCTGATGGATGCAACAAGTGAATATGCTCAAAAGATATGCAGGCCTGTGGAAGGGCATCCTGAGTAAGGGTTTCATGTTGGTGGCAGTGACCATGTGGACAGCAGTAATGCTACTGAAGACTGAAAGATGATAGTGTTTGAGTGTGCCACCTGCCCCTGATTTACCTCCCTGAAATACTCACAAGTTGACATCAAAGAGTGAGAGAGGGACAGAAAGATGACTCAACAGATAAAAGCACTTGCTCCTCAAGCTGGTGGCCCCAGTTTGCATCTCAGACACATTTGATAGGAGGAAAAAATGGATGCCTGCACATTGTCCTCTAACGGCAGCATATGTACCATTCATGTGCATGCACATACGTATTTAAGAGAGACAGAGACAGAGAAGCAGAGAGTGAAAGAGAGAGAGAGAGAGAGACAGACAGACAGACAGACAGACAGACAGACAGAGGTGAGTTTGGTATGGAGATAATTTCATAAGCTGGCCAGGCATGAGAATCATTGAAAGCAAAGAGGCTTGATGTGCTTGTAGCCACTTCCTCTAGGTCACCATCCTGTCCCTCATTTGCATCTATGTCACTTCTTATATAATTCCTAGGGACATCTTTGCAAGACCATCTTGGTTTGCTATTAATGACTAATGGTGCTTTGAATTTAATGCGTGCATGAATTAGATCTCTAACTCGACAGTAAATTTTGCAAGGCCAAGGATGTGGCTCTGTTTACTACTCTTGACCTTTGCCCCTACTCAGAGCCTGGCCTGAGAGCACAGAATTTTACTTGAAAGAAGTAATATAGTACGGACCTAAAAATCACTCAACAATCCATGTGTTAAAGGCGGAGTCCCAAGCCTATGTGTTGTGGGAGGGTGGATAGTGGAAAGTTAAATAGGTGGGGCTAATAGAAGGTCCTCCAAGTAGTGGCATGCTCTTGAAGGGATGAGACACCCAGACCCTGATACTTTCTCTTGTTTCCTCTCAATCCCCACGGTGAGGTGAGAGGTTTGTCATGTGGTGCAACTCTGCTGTGATGCCTCACCATAAGCCCAAAGCAATAGGGCCAATCACTCACAAACTAACCCTCTAAACTGAGATAGCTGAAACCTTCTGTCCTCATAAGTCAGGTGCCTCAGGTTCTTGTTACGGTACAAAAAGAGCTTTCTAAGGAAGCTACCTGGTGATAATGAGACTCTATTTACCCAGCATGGGAAGGGGCAGGAGCTGGGCAAGCAAGGTAGCAGCCTTACCGTGAGACAGGTGCCCTTCTGGAGTGAAAGGGGGGAGGGCAAACGAACATGAACAGACACTCCCCCCAACCCCTCCCTCCAAAGACTGGCCATGATAACAGAGAAAGACGGGCCTCTGCCACTCTTTCTTTTGGATGGCCCAGGTACCACCCAGCTTCTCCACCTCCACTGTGTTGGACAGAGGGGCAAGGACACAGGGATGTGGCCCAGAGTCTCTGTCCAGGAGCTGAAGATCCTCAGACAGCTGGCCCTGGCAGATCAGGGAAGGCATCTCAGGCTTTTCATGGCTTCTTCCAATTTTTTCCTACAAAATTTCTTCTCATTTCTATTAACTTTGCAAGTTAAACTGTCAGGCCGATTTTGAGAGGGTATAAAATGGTTGTCTCTCCCCTTATGCTGAAGCCAAAATCTATTTTGGTTCACATAAAACTGATCAAATTACAGCTTTTGGCATGTTCCTTAACTAGGAAAAAATAGATTGGATTAACTAGTGCCAATAAACTAAGTATTTTCAATTAAATTCTAGCATTAGTAAAAATATCAGCCACAGCAGACTAAGCCCTGGCCAGCTTTACAGCCAGCACTGTGACCTCTAAGCAGCTGTCTGCAAACAGCCCCCATTACTCACACAGAACTCCAGACAATAAAAGGAATTACTTGGGGGGACCCAATATTTGGATATAAAGACAGCTGTGCTCGTCTGGGGTTCTCCTATACCAGATCATTTCAGTTAAAAAAAAAACAAAACAAAACAACTGCACTCACTTCCACTGTGTTCCCACGGAGCCTCAGTAGGGACACCCTACTGCTTATGGAGGCTGACAAAGTGACCTCAGGGTCCTTTGACATGAGCTAGTGTACTCTAACCAGTCTGTTCTCGTTGCATAGACAACATCCAATAATATTTATCAGCACTTAAGTCCCAATCCACAGTGTCCAGATGTCCCCGGGTGTATTTGCATTATGACACTGTGGGTAGGTGTTTTTTCTCATCCATAACCTTGTGTAGGAGGCTCCAGGTACACATGGACTCTAGAGGCCACCCAAGGACACTTTCAACCTTTCAGCTGTGTATGACTGCTGGAGCACCCCTCTCCTGGGGTCATCACTGACCTTAGAACTCTACTCTCCTTGTGTGAATGAAAGTCATAACTAGCCACTGACCATCCAATTCTCCATTCAACAGTGGTGTGCCCAGCTCACCATTTACACAGGAAATTGAATACATATGATCTTGAAGTAAAGTTATCCATGATTTACATAGATAGACCATCCTCAGTACGTCACTGTACCGTAGCCTGGACAGTACTTTACTATGTGTGGAGAGCAGGACCACAGAAGTACACAGAGTACCTGTTCTTGGACAGACAGAACACACAGGCACTGCAGATAGGAATACAGCAAAAGATGCAAGTGGAACATTCCGTGCCAGTGTAGGATGGTCCACACGTTCACAGGACACCTTAGATGTATGTGACACCCTATATGTGTGTGACACCCTCAGTGGATAGAATAGCATACACGCATGGGCACATCCTGTGTGGGTGGGGCACACAATGTTTGTATGCTCACAGACAGAGGACTGGCCTCACCCCTCAAATGCTGACACTATTGCATGGCAAGAAATAAACAGGAGAAATTTATTAATCACTATTGGTCCCAAATTTTGCAATAAACACTGTGAGCTTACATTAAGATCTAACTAGACTGTAAATGTCTGTTAATATAAGACTGTTTACATTGGAACTTATTTCAGACTTCAAACCCAAAGTGAGAGAATGGATAAGTTTATATTTGACTATTCAAGCTGATGAAAAAAAAAGAAGTCCACACTAACAAATGATTAACATTTATTTTATGAAAGCAGGCAGTTTGAGTAATCCTTCTTAGTGGGTTGTTGATTTTTTTTAATTCATCCAGTAAATCAATTTCACATGATGAATTTTGCTTAGAAGTGATTAGTTTTCTGAGCTGAGGCGTGGTTTTGTAGGGCGGTCAGTAACTCTTCAAAAGTTACATCTCCAGTCTCATCATTTACCATGCACTGTAATTGTAAGATGGTTGTAGTTACTGGTAGGCTCCAGTTTGCAGAACTGAAGTCAAATTAGGTGTTTTCCACAGAGGGACTTTCATATAAGGATTTGTCCCTCCTGTGTGTCGGGACTTAAAAAGCACACATGCCTACCTCAGTAACCCAAGGATGCTGGCTGAGCATCCACATGCCGAAGACCTGAAACAAGAAATGCCTTAGATTGGAGATATTTTACATTTGGAATACTCATACATGCACAATGAAATATCTTAGGGGGGGTGTTACCCCAAATCTGAATGTGAAAATCATTTATGTCTCATATATGCATTCATGCATAGCCTGAAGGTCATTTTATACAGTATTTTTAGTGCACCTGCATTTTCACTGCAAGCCATCGATGAGGTCATATGTGGAATTTTCCACTTGTAATATCATGTCAGCATTCAAAAGGTTTGAACTTTGGAATTCTTTAGATTATGAGTTATGCCACTGAATCTGAGATAATTGTGGGGAGCGGCTATTACCTATGGGCTGTGGACACAGAAAACTTAGATGTAGATGTTGTTGGTACCTCAGAGCTCAGGGGGCAAGCTCTGCAGAACTGGGGCTCAGATAGGTACACATGGAGGGGGTGATGCCTGGAGGATGCTCAGATAAGTATGCATGGAGAGGGGATGTCTGGAGGATGCTCAGATAGGTACACATGGAGGGGGCAGGGCCTGGATGCTGCTCAGATAGGAATATACAGAGGCGACAATGCCTGGATGATGCTCAGATTGGTACACACAGAGAGGGTGATGCCTGAGGAGACATGAGTTAGTAATTCCAGGAACCCAGAAGAAGAGGTAAAAGGAAACAACCGTGAAAACCCAGGTCTCCGGGGTGTAGTACCAAAAAGAGCACCTCTTTCCCCAAAAGAGAAAGTCGTTGTCCTCTTTCAGACTCTCAGCTTCTTTTCCATACCCCTGGCTGTCGTACTCTGATTAGGTGCTTTCAGGCAAAGGAGAACAAGCCCAAACTCCATTCTCACAAAGCAAAGTACACAAGAAGGGATTTAGTTGAAAAGACAGGATTGGGAGTGTAGCCCAGTGGTGGGGAGCATGCTTGGAATTTGTGAAGCCTTGCATTCTATCTCCAGCATCTGAAAGAAAGGTCATGGAGTGTGTTTAGCCCAACCTGCCGCCCTTCCTCCCTTCCTCCTCTGTTCTGGGGCTGATTGCAGTCCACTTCGTAGCCTTCTGTGCATTAAGGACAAATGACATGAAACCAGAGGAGTGTAGACAGAAGAATGTGGGGTTCACCACTCCTGGATCTGGCTTTCCTTCTCCTCACACAGGTGCTGATGATGTCATCACAAAGCACGCATGCTTTCTTGTGTATCTTAATCAAATGGGTTGGAAGCCACAGAAATATTGGGACTCATTTATCACAACTTAAGGCAACCTACAACAGAAACATCTTCATGGTCAAGACCTGGTATGCCTTTGTTCATTCTTAGAGTCTTGACTCACAGTTTTTGCTTAGGAATGAGCAAAAGTACATATTCTTGCTCTAGACATTAGAACTATTGGTTTGAATTCCATCCCATGATATACACTGGCTCAAGTGCAGTTGGCGTGTGACAGAGGTGACAACTGCACTCTGCTCTCCTGATTCAGAGTCAAATGCACTACAAGTAAGATCCCTGTAAATTGCCCTGGCTCCTGCAAACATTTTCCCCTCTTAGTGCCTACCAGAGTCTTTTCTAGCAGACAAAAACAAGGACTGTAGAAAAAGATGAGGTGGGAAAGCAATAGACACACAACAAGTATCAACAAAGACAAAGGGCTTAAAGGAAAGAGGAAGATATTGTTGAATTAATAGTTCCTGGATCCTGAAGATAGTATGTGAGTTCTTTTCACTGAATGTCATACATATATGGAAAGCTACCAATAATCACATTTTAAGAAATAAAACTGAGGAATCCCTATGCCCTTGCCTAGGGGCCACTTCTCTTGCCCTCAGTTTTCCATTTTGGGGGCTTTTTATTGTTATTAAACTGATGGGATTTTTTTTGTGTGTATGTGTGTTTTTATATTGACTCTGCAACACAGGCTCTTTAAAAATATAGCTAGGATACACCTTTGGAGCAGCTAAAAATGAATGAGAGAAAGAAAGAAAGAATGAATGAAAGAAAGGAAGGAAGAAAGAAGAAAGAAAACTGAAGCTCAGCACAGTGGGCAGAGGTGTGTGTGTGTGGGGGTGTCTCTGTGAGTTCAAGGCCAGCCTGGTCTACAAAGTGAGTCCAGGACAGCCAAGGCTACAAAGAGAAACACTGTCTCAAAGAAACCAAAATAAAGGAATGAATGAATGAAAAAGAAAGGAAGGAAGGAAAATAGAAGGAAGGAAGGGAGAGAGAATGGTAAAGGATTAGAAAACATGGTACATGACTCACTGCTTTGGGGAGTTGCTTTGATTTTTCACTCACCAATATTTTTCCTTCTTCTTGTGGATGCTCTGGCAATGGCGAGTGTTTCATAAGAACTAGATAGGTCAATGTGAAGAAATTGGCCCCTAACAAGATGATTTTGGCCCCAAAACTGTGGCTTATGATTCCTGGCCTAGCTCATCCACTTGAGCTTGCTAGAGCTTCAAATCTAAATATGCTTAGTGCTTCATGCCAACTTGTGCACTTGAGTACAGTGTGAAGGCCTGGGAGAGCCTGGATGACTTGCAATACCGCCGTCCTCTAGGAAGCTAGCTTAGTGAGGATGCGCACACCATTATGAGAATAAAGCCAGTTCTGGAAGCCGGATGGCTAGAAGTGGGAAACTTCCTACTTGTCAAATGAAGAGAAGTGAGGCTGGAAAGATAGCCCAGCAGTTAAGAGTAATGACTGCTCTTCCAGAGGACCAGGATTTGATTACCAGCACCCACGTGATAGTGGACCACAATCTGTAACTCCATTTCCAGGGGGGTTGATGACCTCTTCTGGCCTCCATGAGCACTGCATACATGTGGTACACACACACACACACACACACACACACACACACACACACACACACAGGCAAAACAACAGATACATGAAATAAAAATAAATAAATCTAGTACTCTTTTATTTTTAAAAAGAAAAGTACTGCTTTCATGGAGGACTTCCCTGCTCCTCACCGGGACTGCACAGCATGCATACAGCAGCAGAGGTGACCTGGGGTGCTCCCAGGGTGACTGAGCATAGTCAGCATGAATGCTCTAAGGACTGATATGGGTTGGCTGAGATGGCAAAGTAGCTTTGTCCCCATTCCATTAGTAGCACACTCACAATGATAGCACACCTCAAAAAAGTCATGTGGAAGAAAGGGATACTCTTTCATTCCCAAGCACAGTCCATTCAAGCCTGTTGAAACACAATCCTTGCTCTCACTGGCAATCAGTATTTCCCCAGAAACTAACTCAATCACTCTGGGCTGCCATTTGCTGGTTCTCCTTGTTAAACCCCTGGGTAATGTTGTAATAATCTGTTACGCTAATCTACAATGTCAAGATGAATTCCTGTTAGTCATTTCTGTGGGTGTAATTATGTCCCTGAATGTTCATGTGTTGGCGTCATAAACATCACGCGATGGGGTCTGGATGTGAAGCTTTTGGTGGTAACTGGGTGCAGATGAAGTGATAACAACAGGGTCTCCTCAGTGGGGCTAGTGTGACATCAGAGAGAAGTTGCTCACTTCTCTTCCTCCTTTATCCCTCCCACACCACTGAGCTTCTTTTTCTCATGAATGTTCATTGAAAAGACAGTTCAAGTTCAACTCCAAGGACGGAAGCCCCGCAAGAATCTGACTCTGCCCAGATCTCGGTGTTGAGATTCCAGCCTCCAGAATTGTTAGCTCAAGCAAGAGTCTTTGCATTGCTTTCTTGTAGCGGCTCTACTGACTGGATGGTCCTATATAGGTACGTGTGTCTAACATATAGACACAATCCTCTCTATGTTACCCAGGTACTGGTGTATACACACTACACACAGATGTGATGGACAGACAGACAGAAACAGAGAGCTAGAGCTCACTCTAAGACCCTTTTGTTCATTTCAAATGTCCACGTGGAATAAAGAGATTTATAAATCCAAAGCAGGAAATTCTCTGTCGATTCTGGGAAAAAAAAATAGAGCAGGGAGTGGCCCAACAATAATACCTTTTCTTTGCTCTCCTAGGGTGTGGGCTGAAGTTTGATTTGATTAAGAAACACCCAGAAGGAAAGGGCAAGCGGTTGATTAGGTCAACACGATCTCATTTCCTCTCCTTATATAAACTCATTAGCAAAGTCATCGATTGTAGTCATTTGCAGTCTTGGATTGTACTTCCTTTTCTGCTCTTGCTGGACAGGACAGAACAGTGAGAACGGGGGTGAATTCATCACTTAGAACCTTGCAGAATGTTTCCATCATAATCCCTCAGGCTTATTTGTATTTGTAACCTTTAAGCAGAAGGCCTGGACAGTCTTGCTGTGTCATGTCATTCTCTGGCCCCCAACACAGCTGCCCTGTTGCCTCAAACTCTCCATTCTTACCCTCTTCAAATGATTCATGTCACACCCTCCATCTACTGTGAGTAATCTCAACAGCGCTGCAGTTATTTTCATCCCTAATAACTTTATGGTGTTTACATAACCTTGCTTTGATACTGCTATTGACTTTGGAGTTATAATTACTGCTACTAATTGAGAAAACTAGATGACAGATTGAGGCAAATGGACCAACCAGTATGTAGGAAACATGCAACGGCCGTCATTAGAAACCAAATGGCACAGAACAATTTTAATTAGACATGACTAACATCAGCTGCCTCCCTCTCAGGGTGGTTATGGCCAGGAGCTCAAAAATATGGCAAGTCACATTGTCACATCACTTGTTTGATCTTGAGGAGGGAGAGACTGACACAGGCCTCACTGCTCTCTGTTTCTGTTTCTGTCTCTGTCTCTGTCTCTGTCTCTCTGTCTCTCTGTCTCTCTGTCTCTCTGTCTGTGTGTGTGTGTGTGTGTGTGTGTGTGTCTGTCTGTCTGTCTGTCTGTCTGTCTGTCTGTCTGTCTCTGTGTCTCTGTCTCTCTCTGTCTCTTTGTGTGTACCCCTCTCGTTTTGGCTTTGATTATAATTGAGCAGTGAGATATTTTCTGCTTGTATAATGAAGTAATTCCAAAAAGGTTAGCCAATCACATAGAAAGGTAAAAGCCATCACTGCAAAACTTGGAACTCGTGGAACTCTCAAAAGAGCTACTCACCTCTCTCATCGATAAATGTCAAAGTGTCCTCACATAAAAGAAGCAGGTAGGAGATATGTCCCCTGCTCTCACTCTTTCCCCGAGATAAAATTCGCCTTAAAGACTCCATATGAGTAAGTGTGGCCCAAGTGTCCACGGAAGGACAGTGATGATTCCAATGATTTGTTTTAGAAGTGACTCCCACATAAAGTCAAGTATAGAAACCAAGGCAGTGCTAAGAGGGCCCTGGAGCAACTTCCACCAGAGTCTAGAATTCCTTCTCCTGTCATCCATCCCTGAATACTATATGTAGCATCAGGATCAGGGACCTTTCTGTGGGCTTCTCTCTGGCCCACCCCCTCCCAAACCCTTCCTCCAAGCAAGTCCTGAGCAGCATTCTGCTGAGCATCCGCCCCGGGCCACTGTTCACTCCTCCAGACACAGGTGGCAAGAGCCATGGCCAAATTCTCCAGCCTCTTCCCCTCCTAGTCTTGCTGTCACTTCTTGAATTCCTCAAGGATTGAGATGGCTCTCTGCTCTGCCTCTTTCTCGGCCTCTAAATTTCAGACCTTTGGAGTACTGGGTTCTGTCTGGCCTTTCTACTCCTGTCATCACTTTCTAAGATGTGACACACCTCCCTGGTTTCCTGGAGCTTCTGGAATAACCCACTTGCTTGCTCTGCTTCCTCCAGCTCTCCCTGTGACCACCCTCCAGGCAGCTGTTTCCCTGCTGGCTTCATGCTTTAGGAGCCCCCACACTGTAACATGTCAACCACAGCTAGCGACTGACCGGATGTCTGAAGACACTCTAACCTCAGCTCCTCTCATCTGCGCGTTTTTTATCAAACAGAATCACACAAGCCTTGTCCTGCCTGCCACATAGCAGCACTGACTAGAGAAGCTTCTGGTAGGTTGGCCACTGACCAGAGTCCAGAACTGGGCCCTGAGACTCTGACCTCACAACATTCTGGCTTTGTAGTTCTGAACTTGGCAAGCCACCGAATTTCTCTGCAAGCATTTCATCATACACGAGAGATTCATCATAATTCATATGCAGTGGGTTTTTTTTGGGGTGCTTGAAAATCGAACATTGGTGGATGTGCTGAAAGGAACGATTTTATTGAGTCACAAGGGAACGAAGGCTACGATCTCCCGGAACATCACAAAGCAACTCCAAGTGAGAGGAAAGCCCAGCGCGGAAGTTGAAGTGTGAAAAGCCACAGTCAGCAGTGAGTCCCACCCAAGCAGAGCAGCGAGGAGACCGGTGGCTCTGCAGATGACTTTCCTGCTGCCATTACAGAGGCAGATCTCTGCGGGGGGGGGGGGGGGAGGCTGCATGCAGGCATGCTTGCAATCATACCTGCATGCAGAGAGAGATGCTGGAACGTTAACCACCGTCACACCCAAGTGCAGTGAGGATCTCAGAGACTGAGGCAGTCAGTTGCAAGGAGGTCACAAAGGCAGATTGATGCCACACACTGGACGGGCCTCCTACTGTCATAGGATCTCAGCCCTCAGGCATTCTTTCTCTCAGAGGCCAATCATGGTGAGCCCTGAGCCCTGTTTTCAAAGGACAGACAATGGGCAGTGGATACTCACTTGGCCCTGTGAAGAGGCAACAGCTTTTGGGCTTCAAAGCAGTGCAGTTGCTGGCTTCTGCTTCTCCCCTTGATTTACTAAATTACTCTCTAGGGCTTAGGGAAAGGGGATGGAGGGGGTGAGGGAGTTGGGGTTGGGGGCAGGACTCTTCCCTGTGGGAATCGGGGTAGCAGTTGTTTAGAGTACACGGAAGGGGACAAGCTCATCACAAGGTGATTTCTTTTTGTTGTTAATTTGCAGATCACATCCACAAATGTTCATTACAAAGACCGATCCATGGAGCACAGGCAGAGCTTTCAAGCTGGAAAGAGGCCCTGCCTGATGCCCACCATTCCCGTCACTCTCAGGCTGGCCCTCCCGGAGTGCAGATGTGGTAAGTTCTTCACTTAACTCCCAACACTTTACTGCATTTGTCCTGTTTGTGTCATTTTGGTTCCCTCTGCGCTGTCCTTGGAAGCTCAGAGTTGGGCCCACCAAGAACAAGAGAGTCCATGGAGATATTGCGAACACACAGGGCGAACACACCTTGTGGAAGGTAAGGCGTGCCACTCCGAGAGTGCTCAGTCTAGTCTGTTCAAAGGGCCAGCCTTCCTCGGGATAAGACTGGTGAAAAACTCTTTCACGTTGGCACATTTGGCAATGTGACTGTTTTCTTTTTGTATTTCTGTGATACCCAAAATAAACATTCTAGAACCCTTATTTTAAAAGTTAAATCTGAGGTACTGCTTGAAGCCAAAACAGGGTTTTCAAGTATTAACAATACATAGAATAATGTGAATTGTCACTTTGAAGACACTTTTTAATCCCTTTGTACACAAATATATATTTAATATGGCTAATTTAAAACCTTATAAATACAAAACAGAAAAATCTTATTTTACAAAATCTGACATATTCTTTGGTATCTTTGTGGCTTACGCATGCATGCACAGGCAACTCTTAAATGGATGCTGAGGATCAGGAGTTTCTTATTTAAAATAATTTTAATTTAATTTTATTATTCGCATGTGCACGTGTGTGCATGTGTTGTGAGTGTATGGCATGTGTGTGCTGGTGACGGTGGGGCCCAGAAAGGGGGTGAGATCTCCTTCCACCCTAATCTGGAGTTTGAGGCAGTGTGGGCTTCCTGACTTGGATGTTGGGAACTAGTCCTCCGGAGGAGCAATAGGTACTGTCACCCACGGAGCCCCCTCTCTAGACACATGAACTCATGTGTTTTACCTCCTACTGTTTCTGGCAGGCAAAAATAAATAAATAAATAAATAAATAAATAAATAAATAAATAAATAACAGACATAGATCCCCTTCCCATGGTCCTGACACTGCTTCATTTCTGGTAGCACTGATGACCCAGAGAACTGAATCTTCCTGTCCGCTAAACACAGGTAGCACAACAAACTAACACAAAAATTGAAACTTTTCTTTAAAAGGAAAAAAAAAAACCCAGCACCCTTGAAGAAGTGTCCAGCAAGTCTCTGTGAGTTCAAGGAGAGCCTGGACTATTCAGCAAGCAAGTTCCATGCAGGCAGAGATACATAGTAAGACTTTGTCTCAACAACAAGCAACACAAAGTTCAAGACTCCTTCCTTGGGGTTAAAGCATGGCTGTTGAGGGCTTGGGATGAGTCAACCCTGCTCGTGGCTGCTGCTCCTGGATCCAATAAAACAGCTAGGCCACCGTAGAAGTGGCATGAATGACCATCGCTGGAGTGACCAGATGGGTGGTCAGCCGGGTGGCTGGACAGAGTGGCGCATGGATGGAGGAATGGATAGATGGGTGGCAGAGAAAGTAAGAGGATTTACTTAAGGCACACTGGTGCAATTGCATTCTCTCTCAGCGTTGCCCACATATTCTTGCCTGCTTTGAGTTCATTACGAGAATTTAACAAAAGGCTGCCTTTCGACTTTGTAAAATGTTTATAGTATGCAGGGACAGTGATCTTTGAGTGAGTCAACTCACCCTGGTTCCCCTGAGACTGGCCCTGTCTCATCACAGGATGTGCCTCATCTCCAGGAACGCCTAAATCTCGGAGAAACTAAACATCTACTGGCCCCATTAGTGTCAGATGCTATTTTAAGAATTCAGTGCAGCCTGAACTTCTATCTGTGTTTAATATGATGTGGTCACTCAAAGCCACATCCTAAAGCTTTGAATATCATGTGGTCACTCAAAGCCACATCCTAAAGCTTTGAATGAAGCATGTTTTAAAAGCCTGCATACATTCTGTGATGTACGGCGCTCTTCCGAGAGGTGGGGATGGGGCCCGGAGCTGTGGAGCCGGCTCCCACGCCTGCCAGGACATGCCTCTTGCTTTTGCAAGACCTCCTCCTCCTGATGGTCATTCATTGCACTGAGGTTTCTGGGCCAAGGTTATCACTTCAGCAAGCTAGCATCTTATCCCTTCATATGGCGCTTGTGCCAGCCAGGTGGAGGTTCCTCAAACTCCTTACATGCACAGCCTACCCCGACTCAGCACCTTGCTTACATGGAGGTAACAGTATGACTCCCAGCCCTTTTCCCTCTCAACCCTGAAATCCAGAACAATTTTACTCCTCCAAACGCCAGGTACTGCCTGCACAATGCAGGCTCTTTGGCCTCTGGTGCATTTCAGCACTCCAAGGGACCCGTCCCCTCTTTGTGTGCGTTAATGTGGTCCATGTCTGTCTGTCTGCCCTTGGCTGGTGAGGCATATGAAAAGGGAGCTTAGTGACTTCAGTCTTCCCCACACTATCGAAATAGATTCCATGAAGACTGCATCTCCACCACTCCACTCAAGGTGAACATTTCTTTTCTCCAGTTTCTGTTGTTTTGATAAAGATATTTAGAGTGAAAATAAAAATAACCCATGTGGAGTGTTTTCACCATGGTGACTGTAAGCTTCTTTAATATGTAGTAGTCCCTCCTTAACTCCGTTTAACCTTCTCTTTTTAACAAGGATGATAACTAAAGAAAATAAGTGGATCCCAACCTTTTTTTTTTATGTGAACATGTTGTGTTTATTTATACAGTTGTGTTTATTTATGTAAATGATAAAAATAATAAGCCATAAATCTATGTCAAAGTATGGGAAATATTTTAAAAATTATAACAATACTGTAAAATTGTTAAGTTATGTATTATTTCCTTAAGTCTTTAACATTATTATGTAAGTACTTATAAATTAGATCCCAACCTTAAGGTTTCTAGGACTTTAAGTGGTATTTGAATTTAATATCAACGGTTGGATATTGAGTGTCCAAAGTGCCTGAATTTAAAGTGTCTAAGGAACTTGGGGTACCAGTGAGGTTCCATGCCTTGCGTCAAAAATTAAATTTTATTTTTCTACATAAAGTTACCAAAATTTTTACCTAACCTCATACTTTTAAGGACATTTATAAGAATAAGTAGATAGAGTTTTCAAATATGCTGTAGCCAGTGTCCACAATCTTTGCTACACATGGCTAATCTTTCTTCTAAACTCATCTGGGAGGGACCACAGAGGATGAACATTCGCTGCAATGTCCTTACACTTAGGATCAGGATCCTGGAATCACACCCTTCAGTCTCCTCCACAATGGAGTGATAAGAACTTGCAGCGTCGGAGCCTTGGCTTGGCGTTGACCCATATCGCCCATGCCTACCCCATCACCTTATCACAACAGACCACTCCAACAGCTTGCTTCCCGGAGCGCAGAGCTGTCGTGGGCATCTAAGAGATAACACCCTCCTAAATATGTCTACAGTGTGGCTTTTCCCCATCATTGATTCCCCCGGTTGCCCCATGCCTGATACCCAGCCTTAGAAACACAGATGTGGATCAGCAGTGGAGCCCATTTCGGCAACTAGAAATATTCCCACTGGGGAAAATGGTGAATAGTTTTTAAATCTCTCCTCAGCTCTGGGAAAAAGATCTTCAAAGCAATGTTTTGGGAACTCTCCATTGTCCTAAAGTTGCCTAATTTCATGCATTTTCTCTGGTGGAAAGTGAAGCATCGGATTGAGCAAAATTGCACAGTGGGCGTGGCTTGGGAGCATCACCTTCCTTCTCTTTCTTTGGGTGTAGAAGAGCAGTCCTGAAGAAGCTGGCAAGGGGCCTTACAGAAGATTCAGTGGGTCCTGTCTGTTTGACTTATCTCCTGCCTGGGAGCCAGCAGCTTAGTTTTTGTTGCACTTCATTTCCAGCAATAATGTGCTGTAGGAGATAAAGCTCCTTGGAGCCATTAGGGAGAGTCCTACAGCAATAATGAAAGTTATATACTCATTTACAAACCTAAAACACAGCATGCGTCCTATTCTGCCATCAATCAGCCTATCTAGCTGAGCAAACTGTGCCTTGAACATACAGTTCGACAGTGCCCATAAACGCAAGCAAGCACATTCTTCTCCGTGATTAGATCTGAGCTGGGCTTAGCAGGCGGGGCTGAGAAGTACACTGGTTTTCTCATGGCTTTTTTCAAATGGTCCATGAAGAGCATAGAGCATTTGAATAGGGAAATCTCTCCTCGGGTAGGGAAGCTTGCCTCTATTTGCTTAGTTTTCCTGCCAATGTTTGATGGTGACAACTTTTCTGCAGACACATAGGGAGTGATCTGACAGCCATGTAGTGCGTTTCACAGATTACCCTAGATTATGGTTGAAACCCCAAAAACCCAAAGCTCAGATGTGAGACCCAGAATCTACCTGAGCTGGGAAATGGCCTTGCCACCTCAAGCTGTCTGGAAAGGAAATTGCAGGGAGGGTGTAGAAGGGCAGGGCAGCCGATATGCAGGAGTCTCAGGGAGATATCAGAATTTTCAACTGTCCTCTGAATGCCTTAACTTCTCCACTGCTGTTCAGGAGCTGATTGCAAAGCAGTTTGGCTGGGGGGGCGGGTGGGGTAGCTACACTCAAGTTAAAAAGAAAGACAGACAGCTTCCATTTCAGCCACCAGGATTGCATTCTAAATGAGAAATAAGGGAGGTGAGTTTCCTTTCATATAACCCGTTTACAATTAAGCTAGTAAAAGCTGTTTTTGCTGAGCACTGTTGTACAGCAATGTTACCTCAACAAATACAGTGATAACACTGCAGTGTGACCCCAGAGCAGCTTCTGGCATGTACTGGAGAGGCCGAAAGGTGTACGGCGGTCCCTGAGAAGAGAGGTCCGTGCTCACGGTCTCTTTGCTTCTCCAGGGCTGGTGCTGAGAGACTGTGGCAAGGAGGGATTTGAAAGGAACGGAATGGTGGAAAGAAGTCATTTACTAAAGAACACTTTGCACGTAGAAAATACGTGTTCAAGAAGCCTGTGTGAAAATGGGCTGAGCACATTTTCTTGAGTGCTCAAGAACTGAGGCCTAGGCCAGAACAGCTATACTTGCCTTTGGAAGCTGAGTTAGAAAAGCTAAGCCTCGGGGCTGGCGTTGACCCTGCGGAATGAGACAGTCTGTTAACTGTGTACATTGGCAGGACAGTTGGGGCTTGAGAAAATCAATATAAAGATGTACTGGGGCTGGAGAGATGGCTCAGTGGTTAAGAGCACTGCCTGCTCTTCCAAAGGACCCAGGTTCAATCCCCAGCACCCATATTACAGTTCACAACTGTCTGTAACCCCAAGATCCGACACCCTCATACCAACACACATAAATTAAAATTAAATAAAATATTTTAAAAAAAGATGTACTGAAGTCTTTTCTTTGCAGCAACCATGGTCCATCTTGCAAGTTAACAAGGCTCATGTCCATTAGCCTCTGTCCTGGCTATAGGATAGGGAGCGATCTGTAGTGGGAGTTGCTCCTACCGACCCTGGGTTCTCTATACCCACTGGCTCCTTAGCCCCTACACTGCACCTTCAGGACCACTACACTGCCTTCTCATAACAGTGAGAGTGAACTCTCATCCCACTCACATAAAAGGTAATTCATCGAAAAGTCTGTGTCTCAAAATTGTGTCAGCAAAAATTTTGTTTTCAAAGTGGAAATTTAAGGTGAGGGGTGTTTCCCCTCCATTTTGATTAAAGTCTTCAGATAGATACCCAGAGATGGTCCTAGAGGAAGCAACTGGCACTTCAGACATAGACATGGGAAGGCTGGCTGGAGGAGAAGCCTGGCTCTTCCCAGGAACAAGGACGTCATGAAAATATCCTGCTTCCCACCACTGGGAGAGGACCAGGGTGAGTGGAGGGGTCAGGAAGAAGAAAGCTCATCAAAGAGGAACATCAGCTGAAAATTGGAAAAGAATGGGCCCATCCCATTGTTTCCACTGAAGCTCCTTCATGAGAACAGCCTCCCCAGGGTTCCGCTTCCTGTTTCTCCTCCTGTCCTTTCTCATGAGAATGCAGACGCTGACAGCAGGCCTGTTAGCCTTTTTGGTAGTTGGGGGCTTTGGGATGTCAGCTGGGGGGAAAAATCAGGGGAATACAGCTGACAACCACCTGTCCAAAGAAGCCCATCACCAGCCTTTCCCTATACTCCTACACAGGCTAAGGATTCCTTTTCTAAGGCACATTGTCTGGACAAAGAAAGTGTGTGAAATGGGAACACAGTATAGTAGGTGGCACAGGCTGAGCAACTCAAATCTGCAAAGTGCCAGTCTGAAAACCCCAATGCCTGGACATTTGGTTTCACAGCATTCAGATGGGGTCCTCTGTGTGCCTGGCAGTAAGAATTCAAGACAGTCTGACACCAAATCTCAGCTTGTCACCATTAAAGAGCAAATGCAGGTCTGATAAATCTCAACTCCAGAAAACAGGCATTAGCTCACTACTGCGGGGGATCACCGTTTCTGACAAAACCAATTTCTGTCTATAGAAGTAGCTGTCTTTATTTCTGTATGAAGCTGGAGATGAACTGAAAAAGAAAATCACATAACCCAATACTCTCTCTACCTGCTTACATTTGAACTTGATTTTCAAGCAGAAAGTAGGATACAAGTGAACCCAAGGCCCACAGAGAAGTCTAAAGACTAGTGGAGCAACATTGTTACAGCTAGGAAAAAAAGTGTCCCCATTGAGCATGTGTTTACCGCACATTGGGCCTTTGCTGTTCTGTTTTGTTGGTTTTATATAGAGGATATAAGATGATAGAGAGATATATACATACATACATACATACATGCATACATATAAACAAAGAAATAGAAAGACTAATGACACATAGAAAGGAGAAGAAAGAAAGAAATGAGAAAAATCACCAACTAGTCTAGTCTGTTTCTTGACAATTTTCATTTGTTGGCTTGTAATTTTATATTATTTGTTACTTTTTATATATTATATATGTTTATTATTATATTACTTGTTTTAAATGGAATGTAATATAGAAAATGCAATATAAATTTAAATAAAATGATAAAACTATAAAATCTTCACACTACTGTGGCTGAATGAACTCTTGTCACAAAGCCAGCAGCTCTCTCTCTCTCTCAACTTGGCCACTGGAAAATTTCTCTCCAGTATAAGGGAGGCAGCATATCGCCTCAAAGTTGCCCCAGATATTTCCCCAACAGGCTTTAAGGTCATAGTCCTCAGCAGAGCCTAGAGGCCATGTAGACCTCCTTGGAACACGCACTCTCCACTGTGGGAAGCAGGCCTCCAGCTGGGCCAGGTCAACCCTCCACCCCCACACACATCACACTCTCATCGGAGGTCCAGAAATAACAGCGCTATGCCTATCTTCCTTCCAGCTGCAGGCTCAAGACGGAGACTTTAAAGAAAAGAAATAAAAGAAAAAGCGCGTCTTCCTGTTTCACTAGCGCTAGACGCAGATGGCTGAGGACTCCCCACGCAGTTGCTCTGAGTTTCACGCAGGCTGACCAAACAGGAGAGAAACCAAGTTGTCACTCTGTAAGACAGTCAGGAAGTGGCCGCAGGGGAGCAGCTCACTGAGTCCACTTCTTCGTCCTGCCACAAACAGGAGCAAGGTCTGGACAAAGATCTGGGTGGAGCCGGACCTTTGTTCTCACTCTGAAGACCTCCCGCTTGCGCTATTTCCCTGCTCCGTGTTTGCTGAGCCTGAGCCATTGGCCACTGGCTTCCTGTAGACGCCCCTTATGCCAAAGCAGCCCCTGTCTGAGTCCTAGGGGTAATCCTGAAAGCAAGAACCAGCTGAGACTTGCTCATGCTTGAGTTTAAGTGAACACTCCCCTGTTCCAGGCTACTACAATGAGAAAGGGGACAAGCCCAGAGGCAGGCCATACTGACCTCCATAGACAGTCGAGAAAATTCATTGTCCCACTGTCAGGATTGCAGTGGCAGTGTGCACTGTCAGGACTCCAGTTGCCTTCCTCCTGAGAAATAGAATCCTTTGGCTCAGTCACTTCATCCTCAGCTTCTGGCAAAACCTCTGAAAACCAGAAAACTTTCAGCTGTTTCTACAAAACCTTTACACCTTCACCTCCAGAGGTTCTCCTGAGGATTGTATTAAAAATGAAATGAAAATTTTATAACAGCAGGTATGATATTGCCAATTTTCACCGTGTGCTATACAGGTGCATAATGGGAACGTGATCACATATGGTATTTTGGTTCTTGGTATAACGATTTGGAAATCAAGCACTTGTTCCACAGTACAAGCACCATTATAATTTTTTTATATTAATACGGTAGATTAAACTTACATCATTTCAACTTGAAGTACCTTTCCCAGAAATGCACCCATGGTTGCTTCCAGGAACATACCTGCTTTGACTAAGGAAGGAAGGAACTCAAAGCCAGAGCCCAGGGTCCAAACCCTTCATCTGCTACTTGCTGGCTGGATTTCTTTGGGAAGCTGCTCAGCTTTGTCCTGTGTAAACTGTAGCTAATAATAACAACTTCGCTGGCTCATTGTAATGACAAACTGGGTAGACAGATGTGAAAGCAATTTAAGCTAGAAAGATAAACACTGTTGTTTAAAGCGGCCAGGAGCAAGTAAACCCACACAAGCCAGTCATGGCTCCATTTGTTCTTCACAGTCCCATTGCTTAGCATGGGGGAAATATATGTTCTTTTCACAAAAGAGGATTAAAATCTATGACGCCTCTGTCTCCTAGGGCTACCGCACAAAACGCCAGAGCCTAGCCAGCATGTGCAACAGAGGTTTGTTTCTTTATCACTCTAAAGGCTGAAGTCCAGGGTGAAAACACAGGTAGGGCTGGTGTCTCCTGAGGCCTCTCTCCCAGGCTTGTACACCGTACCTTCTCCTTGGGTCCTCACACAGTATCTTAAGGTTCTGCCACCATAACAAAACATCCGAGGTCATTTACTGAAAAAGAGAAAGGCTTTCGTTTGGCTTATAGTTTCCAGCGTTCTGATCTAGGACCATAGACCATCATAGAGAGACTTCTATTTCAGAAATATGTGACTGGGCAAAGTCACTCACCATTGGCAAAGAGAGAAAGAAGAATGCTGGGGTTCCATAAGCCCCCTTGGGGGCACACCTGTAATGATAGGCCCCACTTCCTAAAGGCTCCACTTACCACTAAGAACAACACCCTGCACAGCAAGCCTGGAACACATAGATCCTGGAAGGCACTCACTCTACAAATCATAGCAGAGTCCCTCCCTATGTCTCTCTTCATTTCCATCTATCTATCTATCTATCTATCTATCTATCTATCTATCTATCTATCTATTATATGTAACACACAGATGGAGGGCCAGTCTACTGACCTCACTTTAACCTTACTGCTTGAAACAGCCTTCACAAATCCAGTCCCATTTTGAGAACCTGCTGGGTAAAGTCAGGCCTTGGCAGGCAGTAGAACAGCCTTCACTCAGGAGCCCCACATTTCCATTTGCTCTTTTTGCTCTTTAGTTTTAGTTTTAGTAATCCAAACTATAGTGTCAGATGCTAATGGGTCCAGAACCTGGGCCTGCCTTCATCTCTGCTGCAGTACAATATGAACTCAGTGCCCCAGATCCTCTGAGACTATAGGACAGAACCACCTCAGGTATGCAAAGCCTGACAGTCAAGCTGGGAGCTCGTGGTGAACCGGTCTTCACATAGTCCAAGAACACGTTCTTTGCTGTTGGCCAGAACCCTAAATTTGCTCTCTCAGGACTACTGGGCACAGAATGAAATTAATGCTAAGAAACTGTTGACATTGCTAAGAATATGTCCCAAAGCCACTTTTTTCCCTAGACAATACTTGAACAAAAATACTCCAATGCAAGCATGTATTGTCATTAAAAAAAAATCTCTTCAATAGAGTATCTAATGTTCAGTGAGAGTGGAGCTGTCATTTTGTATCCGTATGCAACAAATGCTGTTTCTTCTACACTTAAAATTTTAAGCATTGTATAGTCAACATCACAGGTTTTAAAAACATATTATTAAGCTAGGCACTTAACTCAGTAGATAAGTGATGTTTTCGCATACAGAGACCCTGGGTTCCATTCTCAGGATTCACAAGGGGGAAAAAGTTATACTGTTCCTACATATGTCTTTAAAATCTACATATTCTTGTCTGTTTATGATCATGAAGTTATATTCTGAAGCACAAAAAAAAATTCCATAGTTGGATCTGATCAAGATTTAAAATTTTGTTTTAAGAAGACAGCACCAGGAAGAAGAACACACGGCCCACAAGAGAGACGTTTACAAGAGATGCATCACTACCTTATGTAGATTACCAAGCCCCATGCTTCCTACCACAACAGAAGCCTCATAAGTACTCTTTAATGGATGGCTGAAAAGTCGCTGTGGTTTTTCCTTACCCCTTCAGCACTTTAGCATTTCACCTGAGCTGTGGGATTTGGCCCTTTGGGATTGTTCATTTTGGCTCAAGAAGGAGCTTAGTTCACTAGATTGGCACTACTTGCCATCCGTATCACACCCCTTCCTCCCAAGCCTCATGGATCATCCCAGAAGAGCCCGGTAGGAAGATTCTGAGAGCCAAAGGCAGTAGGTGACTGTAAGGGAACAGGGAACAAGGTTTGCTGGACACAGCGGGGCAGTGGCCCACGTGACTTCACAGCACCTGAGTTGGCATGCATTGAATCTGTGTAAGCTCAAGCTTACACAAAAGTCCTAGCATGAGTGAGAAGGTGGGAATGAAGTGTAATCTCCAGCTAAGGATTGTTTTAGCAATTGATAGCTTGGAAAAGCAGAGTTGGGTTTAAGGGTGTGGTTGTTTACAATGGTCTAGTGGAAGGCTAGACAGCCAAGAGTATAAGCACAGCATCAACTGTGCTTGAGAAAGAAATAAAATTTAAAAAAATAATACTCAAAGGAAGTCTTTTTCTAAACCAGTGGTTCTCAACCGCCCTAACCCTGTGACCCTTTAATACAACTCCTCAGGTTGTGGTGACCCCCAACCATAAAATTATTTTTGTTACTGTACTGTGAATATCTGAGATATAGATGGTCTTAGGTGACCCCCAAAGGGGTCATGACTCACAAGTTGAGAACCATTGCCCTAAACCATCCCAAGTCTGAGGGCACAACTCATCCCTTTCCTACAAGTAAGCCTAACCCTTTCCAGCACCAATCAGGACTTCTAATAAGTGATGCAGTCGGGGCTAAAAACACGGCTGCCATTTGTAAAACCCCTGAACAAGTTTTCAAGCTCCTTTTGAATTTGCATTTCTATGGATTAAAATCTAAATCAGCCTCAAATAAGTGTTTTGGTTTCATTGTTCCTGATTAGGTGAGTTGTATTCTATCAGCCACACACACTTCCCCCACCAGATTGATGCAACTTGACTCATGCTAAAGATGGGATGAAGTTGGCGAGCTAGAAAAATAACTACCCTATAGGCAGTCTTTGATACTTTGTGGGTTCTTCTTTTTTTCCAACTTTTATCTCCCCAGTTTCACTACCTATTGCCAGATATGAAAGAAAGAAGAATAGAGGCAGAAGAGAGACAGAGACAGAGACAGAGACAGAGACAGAGACAGAGAGAGAGAGAGAGAGAGAGAGAGAGAGAGAGAGAGAGAGAGAGAGAGATGTGAACCTAATTTCTTTCTTGCTTCTTCTTTGAGCATGACTACTAACAAACCACAATCAATCCTCCTGAATGACCAACAACCACTAACCTAGGGCCCTAGCATTTATACACCTTCTGAAAAGTTCCCAGTATTCCAAACATCACACAATCACAGAAACTATTGTAGCTGGCAAACCATGCCTCTGCTAGAGCGTGCGGCAAATAGCAGTCAGATGCTGTGGACTGTCCAAAGCAGCCCCATATCCCTACACCTGGAATTAAAACAAAAGTATATTCTTATAATATTTCTGGGTTTTGTTGTTGTTGGTTGAGTATTTTGGGAGGTTCAAGACAGGGTATCTCTGTGTGTGACACTGGCTGTCCTGGAACTTGCTCTGTAGAGCAGAGTGCCCTCAGACTCACAGAGATCCTTCTGCCTCTGTCTCACCAGTATTGGAATTAAAGGTGTGCAACACCACTGCTGGCTAGTTCCGTGTTTTTTAAAGAAACAAAAATTGCAGAATTCTCACTATACTACCCAATGCTGGAAAGCAGATTGGTCACATGGGTCTGCTCTCCTCCTTCTCCTGACTCTATTTAAGAGAGTATCTGAGCAGGTACTCAGACAGAGGATTGTGGTAGGAGGCACAGAAAGGGCTCTGCTCTACTTTCCTAAGTCATAGTTGAAGGTTCCCTGTGTGGGGCACACAAGAAACAGAGTCACACAACCATGTCATGCTGGGCACAGATGAACTGACTGTGCTCTTCCAGCCTGGGCAAGCGAGAGGAGGGTTAGAGAGAATGGGGCCAACCCTTGAAGTCTTTATGAAGCCACAGGCTGTCAGATTGCCCAAGTATGCAGAAGGAAGTTTCAGGAAAGTGAGATCATTTGGGAGTTCCAGGCGGGGTCAGGCCACTGGCAGCACAGTGGACTGCTGAGCGAAGATATCCCATTAAGTCAACTTCGGTCCAAGAAATCTCTGAAGTCACGGCCAACATGAGCCTATGACTTCAGGGTTCAGGACGAGTTGGGCTGATGTCATTAGGTACTGAAACAAATTGGAAGCCAGTGAACCAAATAATCCGTCTTTAAGAGTAGATTCGTAGTTTTAAAGTTTCTCCTTTTCTTTATTAAAAAAAATCATTTTCATTTAGTTGATCATAAAATTCACCTTGAAAATTAAAGATTAGTTCAAAGTCCATAAAACAAGTAATCAGAGGTGTGTGTGTGTGTGTGTGTGTGTGTGTGTGTGTGTGTGTGTGTGTGTACACTAGCCAGACTTCTACTGTTATGAGATCCCAGCAGTGGCCACAGTCACACCCAGGTCTGTGAGTCTGGTCAACAGAAGGTGCCTGGGTTCACTGTCTATTAACAGCCTGATCTTTGCACTAGCCAAAGGTCAAAGTGACACCAACAAGGGTGTAATGTAAAACCTGGACCACTTTTGTCTCTGGGAACATAAATTTATCCAACATGAACTGATCCTCAACTTCCTACTTTACTAACTACAAGACGCATACTTTGAAGTCACAGTTAGTTGTGACAGGAGACCCTTGGGGAGTGTTGTTCACCCTAAGTCAATTTCCAAACCTTCCAAATTGAAGTTTTCAGGGACACCAGTCATTGCCAAAGCACCACAGTTCTGATCTCAGCGACACAGGTCTCATCAGGACTTACTACACGTCTGCTCGTTTTTCTGAAGTCAAGATGTATAGTCAGAGTTCATAGGCCGATTCACAGCCATAAAGCGACTTTTTAATCTATATTCTCAATGTAAGGCGTCTCATAAGAACCTAACCTCTGAGTTTAGATTGCTATTGCTCCCCTTGATCGCTCTTTCCCTCCCTCCTGTCTTCCTGATACACTTACCTCAGCCCACTTTATTTCAGGAAACCTACTTTGTGGACCACACCCACATATCCATAACGTCACTGTTTACTTCTGCTCTGGGGAGCAATGGGGGTCGGCTTTTTCAATGTTCTTCGTGTTTTTAAATGGACAGTTTAGGGTAGAAGAAAAACAAAACAACTTCAAGAAGCCTCTTGCCAGGTGCAACCAACCCTCTGTGTCAGAGAATTCAAGCAAGTGTGGATCAAAGGTACTGGGGTTGGGGCTGGGGCAAAGGGTTGCATCTGCTCTGGACACTTACTATATTTTCACTGGTCCTTGAAAATACAGCCCAGCAACTATTTCACTAGAGCTTGCACTGCATCATGCATTTGAAGTGAGACTCCACGTCTATGCATCCGTGTGGGTAGGTCATGGGCAAATAGTCTTATGCAAGAGACTTGAACATGCTCGATGCTGGAATCCACAGGTTCCTGGTCCCACTCCCCTGTGGACCTGGATTAGGTGGATGGCTGTGCTGACTGCAGCCTCTCCAGTCCCACCTGTGCAGCTCCAAGACTTAACTGGTGGCTGAAGTAACAGTCACCTGAACAAGGCAAGAAAGACTAGCTCTACTTTTGATTAGAAAAAAATAAAATAAAAGGATACATTTAAAAAAAAATATCCCACACCTTTCTTTACTCTTTGGTTTCACATGATTGTTCTTTCTCGTGTTTTTTTTTTTTCTTTAAATGGTAACCTTACCTAATAATGGGCTTGATCTGCCTTGGTTCAGCCATCAGTGTTTCTGCCCAGTTTAACCTTTATCTTAAATTAACTGTGTATATCAGTGTTTGTCCTTCCAAATGCGAGTGTTGAAACAGGAGCTGATAGGATGGGCACCTTCAATGCTATCACCATTTTCCCTGAGTAAAGGTGTGAGTCTGTGTAGGGGCTGCTATCTATTGTCTTATTAGAGTTAGATAAGGCAAGTATGAAAGGGGTGTGCTCTACTTACAGTCAATATGAGAAGTCCCAGCCTGAGATTAGCCCTTGGAAACTGTAAATTAAACATGAAAACACTGTCTGAAAACATGGAAACGGCCATCACACCATTTAGAAACTCTTATGGGGCAGGCTCCTCTGGAAAATTACCTGTACCCCTACATAATACTTCCCCTTTATGGTATCCAAGGGAGTGATGGCTCACCCACCCAGCAGGGTCCTACAACCCACCTCTCCCACTGTGTCAATCTAGTAGAAAATTGCATGCAAGCCTGGGTCTAAGGACCTCTCTGGCACCTAGGTCCACTAGTCCTGTAGGCTTTTCCTCCAGAGCTGCAAAACACATATGGTGGTAGGACACCCCTCCAGTTTGCCTTCCTATGACCCTGCTACTCTGAACTAGCCCTACTGACATGTGGTCTCTGGCCTCATGGCTGTCAGCCCTTCAAACTCCTGGTCCTTTCCAGATAATCCTACATCTCCAGTACCATGAGCATTGCCCAGTGACTGCCGAGTGAACAAACAGGGATTCTTTTTCACTGCTCTGTCTGAAATGTGCTCATCACAACCAAATAAGTTAGAACAGAAGTACATAAGCAACAAGAGTGGAATCTAACACTGCTTCCCACAGCACGTGCTTATTGAACAGGACTGGGTTAGGTAGGAGCCATTCAAATGAGAGACTGATCATCAGAAGTCAAGAGGGGGCCCCGTGGGCAGCAAGCCTGTTAGGTACTTTCATGGCAGTGCCAAATAAGGACGTAAATTGGGATCCAGGGCTCACATGCTGTTCTGGAACTGAAACTGCAAGAACCGCAGCCAGGACTGGTGGTACCGACCTGTGATCTCAGCTAGTAGGGAGGCTGGAGTGGGAAGATGGAAAGTTCAAGGTCAGCTTGAGCTATAGAATGAGCCTGGAAATCGTAGAGAGACCCCATTTAAACATGGAGACAGATAGGGCTCAGTGAGAGATGACTGCCTATCACACACCAGACCCTAGGTCCAACCCCCAGCACTGCAAATTTACATAAACACAGACAAAGAAAGCCCAGTCTCCTGAAAACATCCCTGAGCTGTCTCAAATGAGCTCAAACATTGACCACTTAGGACCAGAGACTCCAGCATTTAGGCGTTGGCTACTTGATTCTTTGTTGAGAAGCTGCCACACAGCTTGCCTTTGGTGAAGCCACACCTCAGGTTTGGCCTAAGCAGGGAACCTCATGAAAGCTTGAATACCTTCACCGAGAAGACCCTTGATTTCTAGAATCAGGCAAGTTAATCCTGAAGGCTCATGAAGAAGGGTAACAAACGGGGAAATGGGGCTGTAGAAGATTCTAGCAAGAAGAGTAAAAGGACCTTGACATTTTACTTTGAAATAATTTTAATATAGTATTTTTATTAATTCTTTAAGGACTTCAACCATGCTCACAGCTGAGGTTGGGGGGTTTCTTGTGTGGACTCAATTTCTACTACCTGCAGGAACTCTGGTCCTCAGTCTCTCTTTGCAGACAATTGTGAGCATGGCATCCAAGCCCCTGAGGCCTTAGAGGCCACAGACCCACAAGGTTTTCTGCCATGGAGGTAGCATGGTAACCCTGAATGCTGCCTTCGCCTAGTGCTTTAGAGAACACGACCTGTCCTCACCACTTAAAATGATATGTTGCTCCCAACCTTGGCATATGAAGAGCTTGAAGGCTGTGAAGACTCTGTGGGAGGCAAGAAAACTGGCTTGATAGAGATTCACACAGGACCAACAACTGACACGTGGTTCCTCCACTGAGGCCAAAGGTGGGACAGAGGGTGAGTGTGGATTCCTGGGGGTTTGCATGGAAGAGAGAGGATCATGGCTTATGAGGAGGTCACTAGCGGCCAATGGCTCTCAATTGTTTTCTATACCTAAGGGATGCCTCTCAAGGCCTTGTGGAGTCTAATATTGGAAAGGTTGCACTAGAGTGCACTTGACTCTGCATTACAGAACTGGCTAGGTGTTCCCTGGGATCCCTATGATTATACCTGTTTGTTCTTCAGAATCCTGCTCAAGTTGTTCCAGATAGAATTAGGTAGAAATTCTACCCTCATTTCCTCTTATATTAGTTACATGTTTCATTGCTGTCACTCCTCCATGTTAAAAGGCTTTGTCCACAGGTGGGACTTGGGTTTTACTCAGTTAGACTTTCTGACTATCTCACTGATCAAAGTAGGAAGGAGGATGGATGGATGGATGGATAAATGTGAGGATCAATGAATAGGTGGATGAGTATAGATGAGCAGCTGGGTAAGGTGAGTGGATGTCAGGACAAATGGATGGATAGACAGAAGGATGGATAGATTACAGAATACAGATTGATGGATAGATGAGCTGATGGACGGGTGGATAGATGAATGCGTTAATGAACAAATGAATAAACGGTTACGTGAATAGATGGACGAATATATTGATAGACAGATAAATAGGTAGTCTTATGTAGTGATTTTCTCTGAATTAAAGCATTCCTTACATGAAGAATCTCACTAAAACTCAAGAAGTCCTTAAAAAAAGGTTTGTTTAGACATAGACGGTTCTAAAGGGAGATTCATTAAGATACAGGAAGTAAACAACTCACAAATTTTAGAAAGTTCCTAAAATTTACCAGATTTACAAGGTCTCTCCTTCCCCAGGGTTGTATGATTATGAATTGCTGAGAGGAAGAGACTATCAAGCCTTTCAAGTTGCCAACAAGTAGTGCAGAAAAATCTAGGGTTCAAGCTTTCATGAGTAGTCACTTGTGTTGGCATGGGCTTTGAATGATGAAGTTGCTTTTGAATGGCACATGCTCCTACAAGTAACCCCTCACCCATAATACTGTGAAAACCCCCAATAAACTCATTGATTCAAAAAGTTCAACTGGTAGCATCACTACTTTGATGAGTCATCGGTTTCCTATGAGGGCTAAGCAGGTGTTTATTCATGTGTCCTCAAGAATAGTACTACACAGCATGTAGGTAGATGAAATGATAAATGTATGGACAGACAATAGAAGGATAGATAAGCTAGACGGTTGAGTGTGCAGATGGATGAAAATTAATGTCTAGATGGATGAATGAATGAATGATTGAATGAATGAATGAGTGGATAGGCAGTGACTGTGGAAGGACTACCTGTTAAGCTGCTGTCCTCACATGCATACTTCTTCACAGTCTGCATCATGTGACTCCTAAGCATATTGAATGTTTGTGGTTAGGCCTTGTGAATATAATTGATATATTTTAATTCCACCCACACACCAAAAACAATCAGAGCAGTGGTGCAATAAGCCTGACTGTCCAGCCACATTATTGTAAAAAAAGCAGAATGCCCTGGGAAGAATTCCAACAATTATTGCAATAGTGTCTTTTCCATAAAGCTCCTAAGAGCATTTTTCACTTATGGAAGTACGTAATTATACTGTTATTAGATTTTGGTTAGCTTTGTTTTTTTGTTAATGTGAGAGACAAAAGGCCGCAACTGCATTTCTTTTCCAGAAGATGAACAAGCTTCCAGCTCTCGGTACCATGCTTTTTTGCCTCTAAAATACTTTTGAACCTTGTGATTCTGAACAGCTATCTGTGCTTTGGCCCTTCTGTCCTGTCTCTGAACACAAACACTATGACAATTTCTGTGTTTTAAAGAAATGGAAGGTAGATATCTATGATAGATATCATAGATCACTATGAGTGAGGCCTGCCATGTGTTATCTGTACCACTTGAGATGCTTGGCTTGCTGGTACTGCTCACCAGCAAAGTGACATGAGGGGAGAACTCTTGCTTGCACCTGGCATCAGCAAGCACACTTCATGGCCTGAGAGCTAGATTGAAAAACAGCAATGGGCTGATGTGTGATGCATGCTTATACTCTACAAAGCTTCTTTCAAAGCTCCCTGGTTCTGAAACCCTGGGGTCCTTTGTTGTTTGTAGCCAACAGGTAAGTTAAATTTTGAAGACTTCATCTGTACCTACATTTGTGACTTATCTACTGTCAGGGTTTCTCTACTTCACCTTGTCCACTCTATAGCTGGCTTTCCACATCTGGATATGGAGGTTGCTCTACCTGGCATAGGTGCTGTGTTTTTGGGCGCACAGACTTGGCCTGTGCATTCTTCCCACCCTTGTCTGTTCTTTCCAAAGGTTCCAGAGAAGCTGATGTTAAAGAGTCGGAGAGGGGCAGAAACATAAGAAAAAAGGGCCAACTTTCTAAATAGTGAAGGCAGAAAAATCTCTATGCCCTGAATCCCTGACCCCCATCGAGAATAACATTTCAAGGTACCAGGAAGGAGGACCAAGGAGTATTTCAAATATAACCATCAAGAGCAAAGGCTGAAGAGAGTTCTAAAAAGGTGAGTCCATGTGAAATCCTTGGTATTTTAGGACCTCCTGGGGAGTCCTGGCAGGGACACTCGAATAATAATTGAGGAAGAATTCCTATGAAGCTGTGCCTTTGGGATTTATTGCTGTGAAGAGACACTATGACCATGGCAATTCTTACAAAGGAAAACACTTAGTCAGGGCCTCGCTTACAGTTCAGAGGTTTAAGTCCATTATCACCATGGTGAGAATGATGGCAGCATGCAGGCAGACATGGTGCTGGAGACAGAACTAAGAGTTCTACAACCAGATCAGCAGGCAGCAGGAAGATGGAAAGAGCCAATGGGCCTGGCTTGATCATCTGAAAGCTTAAAGCCCATCTCCCAGTGACACACTTCCTCTGATAAGGCCACAGTTCTTCAACAAGGCCAAGCAGCCTAGTCCTTTCAAATAACACCATTCCTTATGAGCTTATGTGGGTCATTTTTATTCAAACTATCCCAAGCTATAAGTAAGGCATAGAGGAAATCAAATTTAATGAAAATGATGTGGACAAAACCAAGGCAATGAGCTGGGTCATGTAGTGAGAGAATATCTTGTGTATTGTATGGATGTAGCACCTGTCAGTAATAAATCTAATGGCCTATAACTTAGGCAGGAAGTGGGAGGTGGAACATCCGGCAAGCAGAAAGAATTCTGGGATAGGTTCAGGCACTTGAGACTCAGCCAGCAAGATGTAAGGAGGACGGACTCATGGTGCTTGAGCGCAGGTAGCCAGCCACATGGCAGATGGCAGAATGTAGATTAGTATAATGGGTTATTTTAAGTTATGAGCTAGTCAGAGAAGAGCCTAGCTATATTGCCTAAGTATTTGCATACTATTTAATGAGTCTCGTGAGCTCGTGAGCTCGTGAGCTCGGGGCCAGGATGAAAAATCTCCTTCTACAGGTATGGTGCAAAGTGAGACCATTGGCAGAGCAATGCTCACAGCTGCTGCTTATCCCTGTTGAGCTGCACCCCAATGTGTGGTCTAGTGGGAGATAATGTAAGCAGAAGAAAGCTGCAACACAGCATGTACAATGCCATGCACACATCCTCACCACTGGACATGAGAACAGCAACAGGGATGAATATGCACTTTTGTGTGCTCAGATCTCATGGTGAAGGGACATTCACTTGCCCAGAGACACAATCTTGCCATGTTTTCTCCTAGATGTTTTAAAAATGATTCACACTTTACATCCGAGTAGGAACATTTGTGGTTACTTGGCATTTTGACATTAAACTATCTCTACTAGAATAGGAAATTTTTTGTTTCTAACAAAAATGTGACAGTATTCAGGCTTGAATGGAAAGGAGAAAAAAGTTCTGTTCTGCATTAAAACACTGTACTTTGGGAAGCCAATCAGCATCCATCTACAAAGTATGGTCACTACTGGCCTCACTTCTTACCAGTTTGGAGCCAGTGACATTTAAATGCCTTCCAACAATGGTTTCCTCATAAAATGATGCCAGTGAATGCTCACAGGAAATAAGTAACTGGATCCCAAATACTTCATGTCCTTTTATTGAGACAATGGGTGCACAGAGGAAAGGAGACTATGTGGTATATATGTGTGGTGTCTACACACACATGTGCATGAGTGCACATGTATGTGTGCATGTGTGTGTGTGTTCATGCATGTTCGCATATAGTTTAGTTTTAGTTGTAGGTAGATGACAGATATAAATGAGGATGGATGGATGGATTGATGGAAGCAGGCAGAAAATGCATGGATTATTGCTAAATGGTGAAACATAGAAATATGTGATCCAATGCCCTGGGCTTTTCTGGAACATCCCCGTCTGGCAAGAGTCATGTCAAACATCCTCTGCAGCAGCCCCTCCCCCCATAGATCACCCACACACAGGACTTTAATGATCTGAGGCAGATTCCTTTACTGCTCTGTCTCAGAAAATGTCCAAGATGCCTTACAGATGATAGCTGTGCAGCAGAGAAAGGCAGTGATTACTCCTGGCACAGAGCCGGTGAGCTGCCTTTGCCACAAAGGACCTCCCCACAGCTTGGCTTTTTACCCATCACAGAGCACCCATTGGAAGGCCTCTCTAGGCCCCAGAGAAGAAAAATCAGCCGAATGCCTGCAGAGGTCTCAAGGAAACATCATAGAAGCCAACTAAGGAATGGACTCTCTGGCCATGTTCCAATGGACCAGAACCTCTACTGGGCTTCTTTGTACATTCTTCCTAGATGGATATGCAGTTTGGCCTCAAAGTGAAAAGCACATGCTTTCAAACAATGAGTGCCAAGTTATGATCTTCAAACAGCACAAAGTCTAAGACACTGGCTCTCTCTTTGGGTGTGCTGAAGTCTCCCAAGCCTCCTAAAAGAGTTCAGGTGGAAACATGAATAACTAATGTGCTCCCCTGTGTAGGCTCTTCATTGCCACCATAGAAAAATCAAGGTGAACAATAGAACAAGCAATCCCAGCTCTGGTCCCAGTAGAGGGCTTCCCAGGGAATGTCACAGGGCACTCCTGCCTGGAAAGGTGTATGGAACAAGCAAACCATCTTCTATACATATTGTCAAATCATGGAAAAAAGGGTTAAAATCAAACAGGTCAGGTCATATGTAGCATCCATGCCCGTAAAAATAAATAAAACTTTAAAATATTTTATCTTAAATATCCCAGGATCCACTTTGGTGCCTTTGTGACCTGCCTGCTGGGCTGAGCTTTTGATTACCACAGTTAATACAAACCCAAGCTGTGCAAGGTGCTCCATCAGCCACCACCTGGCTGGAGTAAATCAGATCCACAGGGTGCTGGCTGGTTTTGCTGCATAACAAGAACAAATCACCAAGGCTTATAGTTCCAACAAGCGTTTGGTTGACAATCTGGGCTGGATGCAACAGGAGTGTGCTGAGGGTCTTGGTCAAGTTCACACTTAGGTGGGAAGTGGTGAGTTATCCTACCCTGTCCACAGGGGTGGTCTCCAGGGAAGCAAGTGAAATTTCTTATAGCCCAGACTGGAATTGGCACACAAACCACTTTTGGCACATTGTATTGATTAGCACAGCCCACAGTGTCACCTGGTAGTCAACATGGCCTTTGATTGAAGCTATGAAGTCAAAATACAAAGGTGCTACTTCAAGGGAAAGCTACATGCTATTTTTTCTTCCTGTGAAAATGGGAAAAGATACGCGCATTAGACTTCTAGAGTTGTCTTAACAAAATGACTGGCTTGGTGCTTTATATATTAGAACTCTTTCTCAGTTTGGAAGTCTAGTAACCCAAGGTCAAGCCTGGGCAGGTCTGGACCTCCTAAGGCCTCTCTCCTTGGTTTGTAGAGACTACTTCTCCCTGGATCCTCACATGGCCTTCCCATATGCACACGCCCAATAGTGTATCCTTCTCTCTTTGTATAGAGACACCAGTCATACTGGACCAGACACATCCTTAACAGAGTCACTTCTAAAATAGTCTCTCTATAAAGGCTTATCCCCAAATATATTCATTTTTTTTCTGAAGGACTGGCAATTAAGCATCAAATAAGTGAAATGAGAGGAAAACACAACTTACTCTACAACATCATCTAAATCTGTAACACAAAGATAAATAGATGCCATCTTTATGAGGCATGGGTTAATGACAGTACACCTAAGTACAAAGAACAGAAGACAGTACTGCCTTTATCCCCTCCATCTTAGCTGCATGGATTCACCAGCTTCCTGTGTCCCTAATTCTCAGAACCCTTATAGGCTGTTGGCCAATGCTGTGTGCATCCACTTAAGTCTACTCTTTTTTGTGCTAACAGGGAGGACCTCTTTTGAAAAGTATCACTCACTAATCAGAGTTGAAATCAGAGGACAATAGATAGCACGGACTGTTTAATATGGTCACTGGCTCAGCATCCATGTTGGGCCTTAGCTGAACTAGCCACCATGATCTAATGAAAATGTTCAGTTGCTACAGAGCTGAAGTACAGCCCTCCTGTTGCTTGCCCTATTGACCACAAGCTGAACACAGCTATATCTAATGTGGAATCCAAGCTACTTATCCCAGTGAAACTAACTGTCAACATCAGATTCGTGTAAATATGGAATCCTTCCCACTTGTCAACCCACAACTCTCTCTGGGAAGCTGAAAGGATGATGTATGATGCCTATGGATATTAGTAAAGCTGTGGTCCTGTAAATCTGCGCTGTTCCCCCTCCCACTCTGCTTTTACTGGTTGAGCTACTTGTTGCTTTTGAATTCCCATCAGGACACATCTGCTCCCCTGACCTCTCTGAGACCCATGAGTAGTAATTCAGCTTTAAGGATTTTATTGTCATGCCTCCCCTGCATATCACAACACAGGGTGATCAACCCTCCCCTGTAGTCTGGGCTCACCTAAGGAGTAGCTGTCTTGGCTTGTGGCCAGTCAGAATAGAAAGACTTCAAAGTGGAAGGAAGCCATGCCAATAAAAATTGCCACACTAGAAAATATCACCGCATTTCAAATCTGGCACAACCTTCTGTAGCATACAGCTCTATTTTGTCTGTAGGCAAATGACAAATGCTAATGTTGAAATCCAAGCAGGAAGAAACTGATCCTCTATTCCTCCAAGCTAGCACTGAAGAGCCAGAGCTCCACGGGTCCCCAGTAAAATGGGGAGTCCTATAGAGGAACACAAGAGTAGCTTATTCTAAAGATAAAAATCTTATCTTTATAATAAAATATCAAAATGAGCCTGGGAAAGAAGAGACTTGATTAGTGTTGGAAATTAAATCATTTTTCATCCCAAGGACATGCTCCTCTAAACTTTAAAGACTTCTGTGTCCTCTGATCTTTTGGGTGCCTAGTTCAGGGCAACCTGGCTTAGAAAGTACATTTATGATAGCCGTGGGCATCAAATATGATACACTTTTTCTGTTGACATCTTAAAACATACCTGCATGGGTTTAGGTGTCTGGGAGGAAGGGCCAGCCCAGCAGCATAGCGTGTGTGGTGAAACCTTGGTTTTAGTCCTCTGCGTGTCTCTCTCTCTCTCTCTCTCTCTCTCTCTCTCTCTCTCTCTCTCTCTCTCTCTCTCTCTCTCTCTCACACACACACACACACACACACACACACACATCTAATAAATAAGCCTACAAGTGCCAAAGAAAACTCGATGATTATGCAAAATCTGCCTTCCTCCTAACTGAAATGCCAGCCTCCTTTGATCAGCAGAGGGAGTGGCTACCACCTCATTCTTATTAGGTGGTTCCATGAGGAGCTTGGCCAGATGTCTTACTGTTATCAATGTGAGTGTCCAAGCCAGGGAAAGAATAGTCTGTGTGTCATAAGATAAAACATCTGCGAAGGCACTTCCTGGTTTTCTCTTGTCAGACCCAAGCTTGCCTTTTAGCCATACATTCCAGATGTGAATACACACACACAAAGATGTTCTTTTTCACCTCCAGGGATGCACAGTAGCATCTGTCAGTAACATAGGTGATACAGGAAAGAATCTATCACCAATCAACAAAGCTGAGGGATGGGGAATGTAACAATCCCCTTAGATGTTGAGGGCAGAAGTTGTGTGACACAGGCGAGCTGCTTCTCATGGCTGGATTTCCACTGGCTTTAGAGATGGCTCCCTATTCATAAACTAGCATCTGCAATATGCTAAATAAGAAAGGTGATGTCATACATCAGGCTGTAATTAGATATTTCTCCAAGGTAAGAAATGTTTAAACCAGTGTGTTCTGCAGAAAAACACTACCTGTACAACTTTCTCAGCTACTAGGGAGGACATTTTGATTGCTTCCAAGTGCTGATAAGTATGAATAAAAATGCTGTCAACATCCATATTCAGGCTTCTGTTGGGAATCCTGCTCGACTCATTTGAGTAAGTACCAAAGAGCATAACTGCTGGATCATATGTTATGGAGTAAGCTATGCTCTGCTCCAAGGTCCCTAAGCTGAAACCCTAACACTATGTGTGATTACATTAGAAGATGTACTTAAGAAAGCAATTAGGGTTAAATAAGGCTGTAAGAACACCACAACGGCCGGAGTTCTTAATAAGTAAAGGAAGAGGTACCAAGGATTTTCCCAGTCTTGCCAGTACACAGGTGCCATGCGAGGACACAGCAAGCGATGCTCAACTGCATGCCATTAAGGGACTGCAAACTGAAACAGAGGAGTTGCTCTCTCTCTTTTTAAAATTCTTTCTTTCTTTCTTTTTTTCAAATTATAACATAGTTATACTAGTTCCCTATTCCATATTCTCCCTCCAATCTCTCTCATTTACCCCTCCTTACTGCCTCTTAACTTCATAGCTTTCTCCCATTAATTGTTGGTATATAGATACGTGTACTGTATATACTCCTAAATATAATACAGCCTGCCTAGTCTGCATATTACTTGTGTTATGGCTTCAGGGATAACCATTTGGAATTGGAAAAGCAAGTGGTGTGATCTCCCCTGGAGAAGCCTGCTTATCTTCTTCTCAGCATTCCTTAGCCCTCTGTCCACACTGGCATGTCTACTGGTAGCATCTGTGCTCAGACCATGTTTAGGCAGCCATGTTGGTGAGACCTCATGGGTGCAGATTCTGACATTCCTAGGAGACACAACAAACTCCCTGACCCTTTCCTCCCTCTCTTCCACAATGTCCCCTGATCCTTAGGTGTGGGATTTCTTTTGGTAGATGTATTCCTTGGGGCTGGGCTCAACAACTCTGCATTCTGATTAACTGGGGTATTCTATAATTGTCTCTGTCAATTGCAAAGAGAAGTTTCCTTGATGATGAGTGAAGCCTACACTTACCTGTGGGCTTAAGGACAAATATTTAGGATGTAGTTAGGAATTGTGCTGGTTTGATAAAGTGGCGGTTGTAGGTTCTCCTCTGAGATCCATGACTTTTACTATCCCTACGTAGTTGGCTAGCTTTCTAGAATCAGGCAGCTCTTAAGTCCATCTAGAGACCTGTTGGTCACCATCAGTGATATGTCTATTTAACGTACTAACCCACTTATTAAATTATTTTTAAGAATATTTGCCATTTCCTAAGATCAAAAATTCAAGCGACACCACATGCTGATGAGGATGTGGAGAAAGAGGAACACTCCTTCATTGCTGGTGGGAATGCAAACTAGTACAGCCACTTTGGAAATCTATCTGGTGCTATCTCAGAAAACTGGGACTAGGGCTTTCTCAAGACCCAGCTATTCCACTCCTTGGAATATACCCAGAAGATGCTCCAGCACACAGCAAGAAAATTTGCTCAACCATGTTCATAGCAGCCTTATTCATAATAGCCAGAACATGGAAACAGCCTAAGTGTCCCTCAGTAGAAGAATGGATAAAGAAACTGTGATACATATACACTATGGAATACTACTCAGCTATTAAAAACAAGGAATTCCCGAAATTTGTGGATAAATGGATTGAGCTAGAAATGATCATAATGAGTGAGTTAACCCAGAAGCAGAAAGACTCAAACGGTATATACTCATATCTGCATACGAGCCCAAGGGGCATGTCCCATGAAAGCCTTCACTTACCAGGAAACTGGGACAGAGAGGAGGACTTCCTATTGGGACTCTAGATAAGAGAAGCATGGGAGAATAGCAAAGTAGAAGGATCCAGAGGGTCCTAGAAACCTACAAGAAGAAAATGATAGGCAGATTTGGGCCCAGGGGTCCCGCTCAAACTAAGGCACTAGCCAAGGACAATACAGGCGGTAAACTTTAAACCCCTACTCAGATCTAGCCAATGGACAGAACATTCTCCACAGCTGAGTGGAGAGTGGGGTATGACTTTCACACAAACTCTGGTGCCTCACCTTTGACCATGTCCCCTGGAGGGGGAGACCTGGTGGCACTCAGAGGAAGGACAGCAGGTTACCAAGACGAGACTTGATACCCTATGAGCATATACAGGGGGAGGAAATCCCCCTCAGGAACAGTCATAGGGGAGGGGAATAAGGGGAAAACGGGAGGGAGGGAAGAATGGGAGGATGCAAGGGATGGGATAACCATTGAGATGTAACAAGAACAAATAAATAAAAAAATTTTTAAAAGAATATTTGCCATTTCCCCTTTGTTAAATTTAAGAGTTCTTGACAATTTGGACAAGCCTTTATCAGATGTGTCTTTTAATTTTTTTTCACACTCTTCAGGCAGGCTACTTGAATTGAGACGTATTGTAAAATTTACTCTTATAAAGAGTGAGATTCCTCAGAGTTTTAAGATATTCACCAAATCAAGTGCATTTCTAACTACAGAAAGACTGTGCAGAACAAATAAAACCCACTAAAAGTTCCTCCCATCTCCCCTCCTCTACTCTCTTAGCAGCTACCCACCCTTTTCTTGATCTATGGATCTGCCTGTTTTGGAAAATCCATGTCCCTGGAATCATATGGCATACAGCCTTCTGTGGCTGGCATCTTTGATGAAGCATAATTTTCCCAGGCTCATCCATATCACAATATGTATTAATACTTTAATTATTTCATGGCTGAATATTGGTCCCTTACATGAATACATCACATTTTATTCATCTGTTCATTTGTTTGATGAACACTTCGGTTGTTCCCACTTTTGACAATTATAAATAATGTTGCTATGAACAAGTATTGTGCTCGTCATCTGGCATTGTCGAGAATTTGTGTTGCTTTTTGGTTTAGATTTATTTAATTTTTCAATTATGCATACATGTATGTTTCTGTGTGTGGGTGTGTGCACATGTGTGCTAGTGCCTTCAGAGGCTAGGAGAGGGCATCAGATTCATGGGTGCTGGGTACCAAACTCTAGTCTTCTATGAGAACTGCAAGTATACTTAACTACTGAGCCATGTCTCTGGAGACTCGGTGTGTTTTCTTTCTTTTTTTCTTAAAAGATTATTTATTTATTTATTTATTTATTTATTTATTTATTTATTTATTTATTTATATTTATACAGTGTTCTGCCTGCATGTATGCCTGCAGGCCAGAAGAGGGCACCAGATCTCATTATAGATGGTTGTGAGCCACCATGTGGGTGCTGGGAATTGAACTCAGGACCTCTGGAAGAGCAGCCAGTGCTCTTAATTACCGAGCCATCTCTCCAGTCCCCTTGGAGTGTCTTCATATCTCATGGGCATCTGCCTAATTAGAGACTCAAAGTTTGATTTTTTGACAAATAGAAAAACTGATTTTTCAGCATGGCTGAGATATTTTATAATGCTGTAACAATAGGATAGAGTTTGGATTTTTATTCTTCCTTGTCGTGTGTGTGTGTGTGTGTGTGTGTGTGTGTGTGTGTGTGTGTGTGTGTGTGTCTGTCTGTCTGTCTGTCTGTCTGTCTGTCTGTCTGTCTACCTGCCTGCCTGTGTGCATGTAGAAGCCTGAAGTTTACATCGGGCCTCTTCCTCAGTTGCTCTCAACTTTATGGGTCTCTCACTGAATTCATGGCTCAACAATTTTAGCAAGCTAGCTTGTCCCTTGGAACCTCTGTCTCCCTTCCCTGAATGCAAGCCTTACAGATAGCTAGCCCCTGAGAGGCTTCAAAAATAGCATTGGCTCTGGGAATATGAATTTTGGTTGTCATGTTTGCATGGCATGAACTTTATCCATTGAGCGATCTTTTCATTTTGATGCCAAGCATTTGTCTTTACCTGTGTACATCTTTCTTAGAGAAACATCTATTTGAATTAATTGCTTGTGTTGATATGCTTACGTTTAATTGAATTATCTTCAATGTCTTGATGGTGTCTATTGAAAACAAAAATGTTTATAGCGTGGAAAGGTTTTTTTTCCTTTGTCTTTCTTTTCTTTTCTTTTCTTTTCTTTTCTTTCTTTCCTGATTCTACAGGATGAACCCAGAGCCTTTCATGTGCTACAACCCCCATGCCCTCTACTATTTTTTGAAGGTAATCTTTGCCGGTTTTCCCCCTTAACTTTCATTATATGAAGCCCTTGGTTTTGCTTCCTGAGATTTCAGTGTGATGGACTGCATGTTTCTGCAGTGGGACCAGTTTCACAGCCACTTATTTGAGTTGTAGTTTTTAATCACACAATTCTCCTGAAGGAAAATAAACATTGTTCAACTATTTTCTTGTTTGACAGGGGCCAGATGGGTTCCCTGACGCCTTTGTCCTCCTCTCGAAAGTACGCAGGAGGAGGAGCCTGTTGATTGGCCAATGACACTCTCATCAACTTTTAGTCCAAATAATACTGAAAAAGAATTCAGAGCAGAAGGCTGAAAGGCTGGGATCGGCTGGTGGGAGGCACTCTGTGCATTCGTTGTTTCTGATATGGGGCTTGCCAATCAATGGAGTAAGGGAGTCCAAAATTAACCCAGGATAGACAGGAGAGTTGCATGGGAAACGGCTTCCTAGGAGATTTCCTGCATGCTCTAGAGGTCAAGGACAGAGAAAAAATAGTGTTTAGGTGTTCACTCTATGACCCGACATGTGTTTGTGAATGGAAACCCATCCCTTGCAGGTAAAGCTGTGGGCAGCACAACAGAGAGGGGATGTCCATTCTATACCCCTCAGGATCCCCGGCATCCTGCAAAGCCAAGAAGTGACTCTGCTGCATTCTCAGCTGTGTGGGGGCTCATCTTAAAGCAGAAGGTCACATGCCACAGCAGGGAGCTCAGATGAAACAGGCTAGCACTCTTCTATTCTAAGTAGAGAACTTCAGTAAGAGTACTGGAACCATTTGAGTGAAATTAAGTCCATTGGGATACTCGGCTCTTGGATATCTTCATTACATCATTTGGAATTGTGCTGAAGTAAGCTGCCATGAATGACCGAGGAGTAGAAAATTAAATCTTTGAACTTGAAAGTTTGAAGGGAATCTCCAATTAACAGGAGGATATTTCACCTGTAATTAATTAGAAAATGTATTTAGACCCCAACACCTAGAATCAAAGAAGAACCTTCGAGTAACCCTGGGGCTTTATATGTATCATAAAAACCAATATTCTACCATAGTACAAACAAAAGCTTATATAAGGGAAAACAAAGTTTAGATTATGTGATAACAATGGGACTATCAAAGCAACAACTAAAAGATATGCTGGATCTACAGCCTTCCTGGGAGATTTAAGTATCTCCAGGCCAGTCACTTACCACCACCAGCTCGGACCTTCCCACCTGGGTATGTCTTCAAGGCATCATCCTCCTGAAAGCTGGCCCCCAACTTCTTCACAGAGGTAGTTATTTTCTCTCTGACCTGAGAGCTTCCTGGCACAGCATCACGGAGGTTCCCTTGTGGTAGATGATTGCTGAGTGTCTTGTCTGCCTCTGCATAGGACTTGGGAGTGAGGAGTGACACAACCAATGCCTCCCTCAGCTCTGTTTTCTAGGATCCTAACACAGAGCCTAGCAAATAAGCACTCATTGAACTGATAAGCAAATATGTTTCATTTTCCTCCATAGATATCACTACTGCTCCGAGTGCTATATTCACATCTTTCCCTAGTGAATCTAGAAAACCTGGGTGTACATCACACTTGTCTGATACATACTGTGTATAGGGGTAGCAATCTCTTCTATCATAATGTACAACTGGTCTATGTTGAAAAACTGACGACTTGCCCGTACATATCTTAGGGAAGCTGGTTGCAGGATCCTAAAATAACGAAATCTTCAGGTACTTATGACTCTTATATAAAATGGCATAGCATCTGCATATGAACCCTGCACATCCTTCTGTATACATTAAGCAGTCTCCGGATTGGTTATACACACAGTCTTGTACAGTAATCACAACTGTTGTGAGTGCAAGAGTGTTACAGTGATGTCATGGCTGGAAGTCAGCATTCCCACACCACCCACTTCCATCCCTCCTGATCCTGCAGTGTGTAAATTGTTCCTTCTGTAGTGTTCCCTGAGCCTTGACGGGGGTGTTTTAACCATCACCCTTCATGCTAGGCATCCAATAGTCATGTACTTTGGCCAGTTATGATTCTTTGCTGACAACTGCAAAACCTTTTCCTGATTAACGCTGGCAATGGCAGTATTCTATGGGCATACAAATAGTTATACATAAGGCAAGTTGACAGGCATATCATGTCTATTTAGCAAAACAACAGCAGTGGTTTCCCTACTAACCCATATGACCTCCTTCCTAACAGGCTTTGGGGCTGGGTTTAGAGTACCATATCTGAATTCACTTCTGAGAAGCAGACATTATATCCAATTAGAAAGAAGCTGATTACGCCCGTAGCAGATTTGCCTCTATTATACTAGTAGGCCCTTGTTGCCTGGCCAGTCAATATTGTTTCACATCAGGTCCACACTTCGTGGAGCTGTTGATGATGCTTCTCCCCCAGCAGCCTCCAAATCCTCTTCTGTGAGAGCTAGCCAGCGGGAAGGAAGATTCCAGACCAATGCTAGCTCGATTCCTGTGTCCTGTGCCCAAGATATGTGGTATCTTCAGCAACTCCATCTTACCAACTCCTTCTGGCAGAGCCTCTGTAGCCACAGCTCATAGGGATGTAGTCCAACTATTGGCAGTGGGCTTTTCATTTAATAACTTCTGGCTTCTAGGAGCAATTTTATCACACATACAGGGTACCTCTATTTGAGCTCTTTCTTTTTAAGTTCTTTTTTATTAGTTTATTAAGTAGCACATTTTCTTACAGTTTTCACACATAATTAGTTTCAGCTGATGTTTCCCCACCCCCATCCCCTCCTCTAATTACCTTATACATTTTCCACTTCCAGTATTTCCCTTTCCACTTTTGTACCTCGTGACTTCTGCTACACTTCCCCCTGCTAAAGAATCTTTTTTCCCCTCATTTCATGGGTTCTTTTTTTTTTTTTTTTTTTTTTTTTTACAGTCTGGGAATCTACCCATACTCACTGTCATAAATGCATGTATATATAAAGTAGAGGCTAATACATGTGGGAAAGAACTTGTAGTGTTTGTCTTTCTGAGGCCGAGTTATGTCATTTAATATAGTATTTTATAGTTCCATCCATTTTCTGGGAATGCTTATATCTTATTTTTCTTTATGGTTAAATAAAATTTCATTGTGTGTAATACCACATTTTCATTATACATTCACCAGACTGAGTGCTTTCCTTGCTATAGTTACCAGAACGGTAATGAATTATAAATATGCTGCGATCTCTGCCCTGTGGCATAGAGTCCTTTGGGGATGGGCCCAGGAGGGGTATATTCAGTCAGATCATGTGGTAGTGCAATTTTCTCTTTTCTTGAGAAACTTCCACAGTGATATGCATAGGAGCTGCACCAGTTTGAACTGTCCCCAAGAGTGACTAAGGTCCCTTGGTCTTTCCATCTTCGGTAGTGTTTGCTGACTTGGCGTTCTTGATGGTAGCTGCCCTTCCTAGGGTAGGAAGGGATCTCAAAGCAGTTTTCCTTTGCACTCCCCTGGTCACTAAGAATATTGAACACAGTTTTAAATGTGTGTTAGCCATTTCTGTTTCTTCCTCTTAAGAATCTCTGCGCAGTTCATAGCCCTTCTTAAAATTTGGTTGCTTCCTTGTTTAGATTTTGAGTTCTTTGTGTGTTCTGGACATTAATCCTCTGTCAGTGGACATCTGGCAAACATCTCCCACCAGACAGGCTAGCTTTTTACACCTTCTAAATTTCAAGAGGTCTCATTTGTTGATCACTGGCCTTATTTTCTAAACAACAGATGCCTCGTTCAGAAAATCTTTACTTGTGCCTGTATCTTCAAGGGTTTTCCTGACTCTAGCAGTTGTAAAATTTCAGCTCTTACCTTAAGATCTCGGTGCAGAGGCTTAGAAAAACAGCCAGCAGCTAAGATAACATGCTGATCATGCACAGAAGCTGACGTCAGCCGAGTCAGGTGGTTCCCAACCACCTGTAGCTCCTGTCCCAAGAGATACAATCAATGCCTTCCTCCGGTCTCCGGTCTCTGTAGACATGCACACATCACCTCTCTCTCTCTCTCTCTCTCTCTCTCTCTCTCTCTCTCTCTCTCTCTCTCTGTGTGTGTGTGTGTGTGTGTGTGTGACATACTCAGCAAGCACACATAAAGTAAAGTAAGTGAAAGATAAGGAAATAACAAAAAATTGAGCCATTTGGAGTGATTTTTGTGCATGATGAAAGATAATCCAGCAGTATCCTTCTACATGTAACCACGCTGTGTTTCCATTTTCACTTGTTGATGATTTCTCTGTGATGTGTATTTTCGGCATCTTTGTCAAAGCTTCAGCGGCTGCCAGTAACCTACTTTCTTTAGAAGATTTCTGCCTGCTATCAACTGTGTGAACTCCATTCCTCTAGATTCTACGACTTAGAGTCTGTGTCCCTCATCTTTGTATGTTAGATAAATGCAAGTATTAGTTGTCACTCAAATATTTCATATTCACTAGGTCCTTCAGTATAAGTATGGCTGACCTCCCAATTCTGAACAAATAATATTCAGTGTGAGGCAAGTGCCTTTACCCACTGAGACATCTCATTGGTCATATTAGATATTAGATTTTTAAAAAGCAAACAAATACATAAAGTTTAAAGCTGATGAAAGACTTTGTTGTATATAAGTTCTGCGAACTCCCTGAACATAGGCATGAAAATATCCATTATTAATTATTAAAAATATCATATGCCTATAGATGTGTGGGCTTACATCTAGATCTTTTATTCTGTTTTTGTGCTAAAAACATCTCCGTTTTATTACTACTTTTATGTGGTGCAATTTGAAATTTGATATAGTGGGACCATCAGCATTGTGTTTTTAATCTTTTTTTAAAATTATGTATGTGTGTGTTTTGCATGAATGTATGTCTTGCACCATGTGCATACCTGGTGGTGCATGCCTTTGATCTCAGCACTCAGGAGGCAGAGGAAGACAGAGCTCTATGAGCTCAAAGCCAACTTGGTCTACACAGCAAGTTTCAGGCCAACAAAGGCTATACAGTGAAAGCCTGTCTCCAACAGAAACCACAAATCTGAGGTGAAGAAGGAGACATTACAAAAGATACCAATGAAATTCAAAAATATACTGTGAGATTATACTATGATTACATTTCTCCCTTTTCATCTTTCTTTCCCACTGAACCCTCCCTGCTCTCCTTTAAACAATATATGGCTTCTTTTTCCACTAATTGCTATTGCATGCATATGTCCTAAGTATAACCTGCTCGGTCAATATAATGTTACTTGCACCTAAGTCTTAAGGCCCACTCTTTGACACTGGACACATAGTTGGTGTGGTTTTTCCCGGGAAGGACCACTTCGCCTTCACCCAGCTCTTCTCTGTTGTCTATAGCTTTTCTGTAGGCTTGAGGCCTCATGAGACTTTTCCTTCATCCACTTTGGCATGCCCATTGGTGTCCGCAGTAAGGACATTTCTTTAAAAACTTATATTCCAACAAACCAAATAATCCAATTTTAAAAATGGGGCACAGAGCTAAACAGAGAATTCTCAACAGAGGAATCTTGAATGGCCAAGAAGCACTTAAAGAAGTGTACAGCATTCTCAGTCATCTGAGATTCCACTTTACACCTGCCAGAATGGCTAAGATCAAAAACTCAAGTGACAGCACATGCTGGTGAGGATGTGGAGAGAAAGGAACACTCCTCCATTGCTAGTGGGAGTGCAAACTTGTACAACCACTTTGGAAATCAATCGCATGTTTTCTCAGAAAATTGGGAATAGATCTACCTCAAGACCCAGCTATACCACTCCTGGGCACATACCAGCTAGATGCTTCACTGTACCACAAGAACACTTGCTCAACTATGTTCATAGCAGCTTTAGTTGTAATAGCCACAAGCTGGAAAAACCCAGATGTCCCTCAACCAAAGAATGGATAAAGAAAACTGTGGTCCATTTACACAATGGAATACTACTCAGCCATTAAAAATAAGGAAGTCATGAAATTTGCAGGCAAATACATGGAACTAGAAAAAAACATCCTGAATGAAGTAACCCAGACCCAGAAAGACACATGTAGCATGTACTCACTTATAAATGGTTGTCAGTCATATACTACAGAATAATGCTACAATCCACAGACCCAAAGTAACAAGGGGGACCCAAGGGAGGATGCCTGAATCTCACTCAGAAGGAGAAATAGAGTAAATACCGGAAGTGGATTAAGTGTGAGAACTGGATGGGAAAGGGTGTAGGGAGGGGAACAAGAGTGAGGATCAGATGTGGGGAGAGCAGGAGTAAGAGGTGAGAGGGTTGAGAGAGAGAAGGGAAATGGAAGCTGGGCGGGGGGAGGGCATCTCCAGGACAAGCTAGAGACTTATGACAGGATAGACCACTGGGAGGATATGGGGGTGACTCTAGCTGACTCCTAGCAGTGGGGGACATGGAGACAGAAGTGGCGACCTCAGTAGCCTGGTAGGCCTTCTAATAGAGGGAGAGGAACTCACCCACAAAATCTTGAACCCAAATTTATCCTACCTACAAGAGATGTAGGGATAAAGATTAAGCAGAGATTGAGGGAATAATAGCCAACCAATGACTGTCCCAACCTGAAACCCATCCTATAGGAGAGAGTCAACCCCTGAAACTACTAGTGATAGTCTTCTACACTTGCAGGCAGTACTAGCATAAGTGTCCTCTGAGAGGCTCCACCCAGAAGCAAATAGAAACAACTGCTGAGACTCACGCACAAACATTAGGCAGAGCTCAGGGAGTCTTGTGGAAGAACAGGGGAAAGGATAGAAAGACCCTAAGGGGACAAGAACTCCACAAGAAGATTAACAGAGTCAACTAACCTAGGCTAATGGGGGCTTACAAGGATTTAAGGACCAACCAAAGAGCAGGTGTGGACTGAACCTAGACACATATGTAATTGGTAGGCAGCTAAGTCTTTATGTGTGTCCCCTATTAAGTGGAGTGGTGTTGTCTCTGACATAGACTCAGTTGCCTGCTTTTAGATCACTTGTCTGTAGCTGGGCTGCCTTGTTTGGCTTCATTGGAAGAGAATGCGCTTAGTTCTGATACAACTGGATGTGCTGGGGTGGGTTGGGGGCTCCCCTTTCTGAGGAGAAGAGGGGGAAGAGGAAGAAGGTAGAAGGGTGAGGCCAGGATGAAAGGAGGGAGGGCTGCATTCTGGGTGTGAAGTGAATAAATAATTAAATTTAAAAATAAAGTGAAGAAAAAACTTACATTCCACTAAATAGAAAACTTTGAGATAAATGGATGACTTTTAGATGCATGTGAGCCTACCAAAGTTAAAACAAAATGAAGCAAATAATGTAAACGCATATGTGGCAAACAACAAGATTGAAGTAAACATTTAAAATAATCCAAGCCTAGAGAGATTCCTTGCAGAAGTCTACCAGACCTTTAAAGAGCTAACGGGAGCTCTTCCCAAATTAGTCCATAAAATACAAAACGGTGGAACTCTCTCAAACCTAAGGTGCAAATCAGACAGTGCTCTCATAACAAGGCCAGATAAAGACCCACACATGCAAAAAGTAGCAGGCCACACTCCCTGTTAAACACAGACACAAAACAATGCATTTTTATTGCATTTATGCAATACGGATATAGAAGTGTGTGTGTGTGTGTGTGCGCGCGCGCGCGCGCGCGCCATGAGAAAAGTATGGAAATCAGAGGACAACTTGCAGGAGTTAGTCTCCTTCTGCCACGTGGGTTCTGAGAAATGAACTCAGATCACCAGACATGGCTGCAAGCACCTTTACCTGCTGAGCCGTCTCGCCAGCCCCAAAGGAGTATGCTCTCAAAAAGACACATCTGTCTTTTTGTGTGAATCATTAAGTGTAGATTCTGTATTTGAAAGAAAACATGCACTATTTTTTTCTCCACTTCTCTTCTTTCCCTCTCTGTTTAGGTTCCCTATTATAGCCTTCTATCTTCCGTTTTATATATTTTTAAACTATAATTTTACATTTTAGAAAAAAATATCATATAATATTTGCCTTTGTGAGTCTGATTTCTTTTACTTAACATGCTGCTCTTCAGTCCTGTTCATTTTTCCAGCAATACATGTTTATTTTTCCTTGTAGCAGAATATATCTTCACTGTGTTTATAAGCTACATTTTGTTCATCAATTGGAAGGCACCTAGCCTGGTTACATATCCCTACTATACTGATTCATACTGAAATAAACATATCTCTGCACCATGTTGACTTGCACTCTTTCTGGTCTGTACACAAAAGTAATATGGCTATGTCATATAGCTGTACATTTTTTTTTAGTGTTTTCAAAGCTTCCATAGGCAGTTTTGGAAATCTTCCATAGGAAGCATACAAGTTTACATTCCCTATAGGAATGTATAAGAGCTCCCTTCTATCTTGCCAGCATTGGCTTTGTTTCCCTGATGACGCTGTTCTGACTACAGTGAGGTAGAAGCTCAATATAGTTTGATTTGCATTTTGCTGATGTCAGAAGTTGAGCATTTTTCATATTTCCTGGTAATTTGTATTTCTTGTGTAGAGAACTGTCTGTTCAATTCATTTGCCTATTTCCTCACTGGATGATTTGGTTTGGGGATTCTTTTTTAATTCTTTACAGATTCTAAGTATTAATCCCAGTCATAGGTTTAAGTGACAAATATTTTCTCCCTTTCTGAAGGCTGTCTCTCATTCTGTTGATTGTGTCCTTTACTGTTCAGGTTCCAAATTTCATGCTGTCATATTTACCAATCCTTGGACTGTTTTAGGAGTAACTGGACTCATTTTTCAGATAATTTTCTATGTTGGCATGTTTTCCTTCAGCAGTTTCTGAACTTCAGATCTCACATCAAAGCCTTTGATGCATTCTTAATTGATTTTTTACAGGGTGAGAGGTAAAGAGTTACTTTCATTCTTCTGAAGGAGGCAGCCTACAAAGTGGGGACAATATTTTCCAGCTATACATCTGTCAGAGGGTTTGGTGTCTAGAAAATACAAAGAACTAAAACTTACTAAACTCCAAAAAAAAAAATAAATAAACCACTTATAACATGGAACTAAACAGGGAGTTCTTTAAAGAAGAAATACAAATGGCTAAGAAATAGTAACGGAAGGGCTAATCCTCCTACAATCCGTAGACTCAGAGAGGCTTAGTAACAAGGAAGGCTGAAGGGAGTTGGGGGGGGGCGGATGTGAGAATCTCCCTAGGAAGGGAAATAGAACAGAATAGAATAGAATAGAGTAGAGTAGAATGGGGATGCGGGGATTGGATGGGGAAATAGTGGGAGAGAGGACTGCAAGAGATGTCTGGAATTGGGGGGCATTTTGGGAATGAAGTAGGAACCAGTGCAACAGAAACTCTCTGGAATCTACAAGGGTGACCCTAGCTAAGACTCAGTAATGGATCTGGAGCCTGAACTGGCCATCGTCTATAACCAGGAAAGGCTTCCGGTGGACGGATTGGGACACCAATCCAGCCACAAAACCTTCAACCTACAATTTGTCCTTCCTGCAAGATGTGGTGGGGTAAAGGTGGCAACGCATTATGGGACTGGTCAACCAATAACTGGTCCAACTTGAGACCTATGCCACAGAGGAGGATCCCCCCTGGAGGGGCTATCTGGAGGGCCAGGAACCAGAGGCTAGATAGCCCAGAGACCTGGGATAGAACCAAACATGACTAGCAGGGGAAAAAAAGTCAATGAAATGACCGGAGCCAAACATAATCATCATCAGAGAGAGAGAGAGGAAGGATTGTAGGAACCAGAGGGGTCAAGGATACCACAAGAACATGGCCCATAGAATCAACTAAGCAGGGCTTATAGGAGCTCACGGGGACAGAAATGATGATCAGGGAGCCTATATGGGTCTGAGCTAAGTCCTCTGAATATGCTATGATTGTGTAGCTTGGTCTTCTCGTGGGATTCCTAACAGTGGGAGCGGGAGCTGTCTCTGGCTCTTGCCTGAGTTTGGGACCTCTTTCCTCCTACTGGGTTACTTCCCAGCCTTAATATGAGGGTGTGTTCATGGTCTTATTGTAGTTTGTTATGATATATTTGGTTGATGTGCCTGGGAGGCCTGCTCTTTTTTGAAAGGAAAAGGAGGAATTGGTCTGGGGGACAAGGGGAACTAGGAGGAGAGGAAGGAGAAAAACACAGTAGTCAAGATGTAATGTATGAGAGAATAAAGAAAAATAGAAAAATGTAAAAAAAAAAAAAGAAACATAATTTTTAATGTTCAACATCCTTAGTCAACAGGGAAATGCAAATTAAACCTTTAAAGGTTTATCATACATACCCAATCAGAATAAATATGATTAAGAAAATAAATGATTTGTTTAAATGTTGGCATGGATGTGGGGAAAGGGAAACACTCTGTCAGTGTGAGTGCAGCTAGGTGCAGACACTGTGTAAATCAGTGTAGAGGTCCCTCAAAAGGCTAGAAAGAGACCTACTGTGTGATCCAGCTGCACCATTCTTGGTACACCCTCAAAGGATTCTATATGCTACAAGAGAGAGACACGTTCATCCATGGTCATTGCTGCTCTATTCACAATAGCCAGGAAATAGAGTGGGGCTAGATGTCAATCAACTGATGCATGGATAATTTAAAATGTGGTACATTTACTCAGTGAAATATTACTCAGCTCTTAAGGAAAATGAAAAATTTGTAAATCATAGGTAAGGAGATGAAGCTGGAAATAATCATTCCAAGGAAGGTAACCCAGAGCCAGAAAGAGAAGTGCTGCGTGTTCTCTGTCATTTGTGGATGTTAGTTTGGAACCTTCAGGAGTATGTGTAACTTGGAGTACCCACAGAAACCATGAAACCAGAGGATATTCAGGGCAGGGCTTTTAATGGTGAATGAAGAGGAATAATAGGGTAGGAAGAGTTAAGTAGAGGCTGGGGAGGCAGGGTAAAGGGAGGAGCACGGGGAGATTCGTAATCCTAGAGAACTTTATAAAAGACTTGTGGAAACCTGCTACCATAGAAGCCCCCTAAAATATGTGTGTGTACATATACAAAGGAAACACCCTGATTTCCTTCCAATCAAGCTTATTCATAGTCCTCAAGAAAGTTAGCTGGCCGCCTTTAATCCCAGCACTTGGAAGGCAGAGGCAGGAGGATTGCTGTGAGTTCAAGGCCAGCCTGGTTTACAAAACGAGTCCAGGACAGCCAAGGCTACACAGAGAAACCCTGTCTCGGGGGGAGAGGGGGAAGAAAGTTAGCTGATTTTGTATGTTGGTTTTACATTCTGTCACTTTGTTGAACGTATTTAGCAGATCTAGGTTTTCCTGTTAGGATCTTTAGATTCTGTGAGGATCATATCATGCATAAATCAAGACAATTTGACGTCTTCCTTTCCTATTTATATCCATTTCCTCCCTGTGTCTTGCTGCATGGCTGTAGCTAAGAGTTCAAACACTCTATTGAATAAGAGTGAAAAGAGTGGGCTCCACTGCCTCATCCCGGGTTTTAGAGGAAATGCTTTTAGTTTTCCCCATTTAGTGTAATCCTGTCTGCCAATCCTGTCTTCCAAGTTACATGGAGCCTCGCCTTGCGATTCTGGGACAGGTGTGTTTCTCCCACACCTCTTCTTTCCTGCCTTTGTGGCTCAGCTGATATTTCCACTTAGAGCTTCTATTCTGCACATATGATGTGGAGAGTTTCTTCTCTAGCTGTGTTCATTTCCAAATGTTTCTTGTGTGCAGATGCTGGTTCTGTTCCACAGATTTGGGTGGCTAAGGGCTTTCAATTTCAGCAAATAGAATTTCCCTGCCATTAGTTTTCATGTCCGTTCCTTCGTCTACCCCATGGGTTCTTGGACACATTCTCTTGATCATGTCCAGAGTTCCGTGGAAGCCTGGACCATGCTCACTAATGTGTTTTTGTCTTTATTGTCTCTAATTAGATCTAGATGTAGTAATTCCCACCTTTGTCCTCCAGGCCTGATATTATTCTGCTACCTTCTCTACACTGGAAATACTTCTCGCTGTTGTTGTTATTGTTTTGTTTTGTTTTTACTTATTCACTGAGTATTTCATTTTTATTTTGCCTTTATCACAATCTCAGTTTTGTTCCCCCACATTCTCATCTATGGATGTGGCTGCCTTTCTTCTCTGGATCCAGAAATTATTTCTTTACTTCATTCACCCTCTTGTCTGCATCCTCTTTGAAGACACTAATCATTTTTACGAGCAAACTTTTGAATTTTTTATGCAAGATTTTACTCTTTTTGGTACTCGAGGAGTCATAATTTTAGAAGTTAGGATTGTAAAGAGGTCATTTTTTTCTGTGTTGCAGTTTGCCTATGATTTACTCTAGACCTCTCTTCTAGTTTTATTTAGATATTTTACTGATGAACCTGTTTTTGATGATTACATCCCTGGAACTCAGAGACAAGAATATAAACTATTTTTCTCCCTGAGTCATCCATCTCCTTTCTCCACACCGCTTAGCCATCAGAGCACTCCTGCATGCTTTCAGATGCTCCTTCACTCCTCCTTTCTTTGGATTTGCGCTTATTCTTCACTGTCGTGATAAACATCGCTCACCATTTCCTATGAACATCTTCTCGTCCATTATCTTACCAGACATCCCAACAAATCTTTTTGTGGTAACTAAATTAAAGGTAAATTTCAATCTGACCTTGATAAATTTTTTATAAACTATGATGAAGTAAGTTAATTGTTTAACATTGCTTTGAAATTAGCCACAAGGACCTTATAGAAAACAGCAGCAACTAATTTGAATGAGAAGAATAATTCTGTTATGCCTTCCTGAGCTTCGTTTTACATAGCATTTTATCCTGGAAGGAGACAAATGTGCTTCCATAATTTAGGGCTTTCAGCCATTTGAACAATAAGTAACCTTCTTTAAAGAAAAGGCTATTTTAACTGACTGAAATTTCTCAGGAATAATACATTCAAATTCTCCAAATTCCACTGAGCTTGACTGTAAACAACATAAGACCTCCAGGAAGAACTGAGGCCATCCCAGCTCAAGATGTCGCTTAGAGCTTGTACTGGTCTGCAAGGAGCCTGGATCCTATCATGAGCACCACAAACAAACAAACAATAAACAAGAATCAAAGTCTATGAAAGTCTGAAGCTGCACAACCTAACCTAACCTTTTAAAAAGTCTAATTAAAAACATTAACCTCCCTAACATAAACCACAATTAAAGTGTACACTTTCAATGTCCATCATTTGATCTATAGTATAAAGAGATTCAGAAAACTGTTATTTGAGCACAGATCATTTCCTCACTGATAATACACTGTTAGGCTTCTCTTAGCAATGTAGTTTCTTAATCTGCAGGATGAGCATTATCACCATAATAGTCGTGATAATAGTCATGCATACCCATGTGACATAGATAGGTACATTTGTTTAGTGTCTAATAGCTGGTCCAGGCCTAAATGGACCGTGTTATATAAGCTAACGTTCCAACAAGAATTGTCTGGACCACTTCTTAAAAACACAAAGGTACACACAGCCTACTCTCCCCAACACCACTGGGTCAAAATTTCAGGAGAGAACACCACTAGTCTATTGATTAAGAAGCACCCAGGTAAAGATTATGAGAGTTTGAAGAGAGATGCCAAAGAATTAAAATGAATTTTCCTTTTCTTCACAATTCTCCTGAGTTAACCAAAGAGCGAACACTGGCTCAAAAGGTAGACAAAATGGAATAAAATCCTAAAGATATAATTCTAAATTCATATGCAGAATAGAACAGTACCACTCTAATGTATTAATGAATACCACATCACTTTAAAACAATAATTTTCTGATATTCAAATCTGTTTAATCCCAGCAGTACCAGTTGGGTGGGCCAGTCTTGATACAGCAACCCAGGGAGCTGGGAGCCTCTGGCCCAGGATAATTCCAAGATAGGAAAACAAAGTGGTTGCTGCCCAAGGGGTTCTTATGAATTGAAGGTTGGTAATGGTACAAAACAGGTCATCCTAGCTAAGTGACTTATGTCACCACATAAAAATGTAGCCCTGGGTCCCAAACAGCAGGTGATGTGTACCAGATAAGTGGCCAAAAGAAAAACAATGCAGTTTGACTATCTTCTAGCTTCTGCTAGTCATGTAGAAAACTACCCTCACTATTGTCATAGATTTAATGTTCCCTTCCAAGTCAGTCAAGTGCCACATCATCCAGAAAGCTTTCCTCGACCTTCATCACTGTGGGCTCGACTATGGCCAGCGTTCTCATGTGTGTGATGCCTAATTTTGCTTCCATGGGTCTTTAGAGATAGAGACGACACCCGCCCTCTTTTCTTCATCTCCCCGGAACCTCTTAGAGAGCATCTAGCATGAGTGAGGAGCCAAGAGGTGACACATAGAGAGAATAATAGAGGGTCAGGGGTAAAGAAGGGCAGAGTAGAGAGGAAGGGATGAGAGAGGCACGGTGTTAACAATCTTGAGAGATCACGTGAGGTACACAAAACTTCCATAAAGCAAAGAGCCACAGTTATTCCTCAGTGAGGTTTGTCTGCACAGGGAAATCTGTTCCCCCTGAGTCCAGGCAGCATTTTTGGCCAATCCATATTGCCAGGGTTAAAAACAGTGTCACCTCCATAAAGTAGACAATACTGCCTCTTTATCTGTGGGAAGACTTGGAGAGAAACAGATCTCAAAGTTGTGAAATTCGTGTTAGAGAAAACATTCAGGAAATTTGTAATCTGTGTATTTTTAGTAATAGGCAGATGAAGCCACATACAAGGAGCTACTAGAGACATTTGCCAGAGTACAGCAAATGAGTCATCACTCAAGGTAGCTCAGGTCATTACTTTACTTGGGAAACTGAGGCAAAACTAGAGGCTCAAGGACAAGCAGGAATGTGTAGCAGACCAGCTCAAAGGGAATGGCATTAAAAAAAATCCATTCAACTACCAGGGACCTTTGAAACAAAGCTGTACAGTCCAACTTGGCATTTAAATAGGAAAGCAGAAAGACTGCTATTCTTTTTTTTTTAATTTATTCTTGTTACATCTCAATGGCTATCCCATCCCTTGTATCCTCCCCTACTTCCCTCCCTCCCATTTTCCCCTTATTCCCCTCACCTATGACTGTTCCTGAGGGGGATTACCTTCCCCTGTATATGTTCATAGGGTATCAAGTCTCTTCTCGGTAACCTGCTGTCCTTCCCCTGAGTGCCACCAGGTCTCCCCTTCCAGGGGACATGGTCAAATGTGAGGGAGTACGTGAGAAAGCTATTCTAAGGCGCATGAATCCAGGTGAGATCTCTGAATGCAGGCCTCAGGCTCTCAGGACAAGAGCTTACGTTTGCTTGTGTATGTCTCACAGCCTTCCACCAAAGCTAGAGCCTCCTAGAGCGCCCAGCCAAGTGCACATCACCTGGTATCACCTATGTATGCCTCTCTCACCCCTCTTTTCTACCACGATTGTAATTCCCCTTCCTACTCTGCCTCCCAGATAGTCCTGAGGGATATGTAACTGTGTTTTCTCTCTAGTAAATTTCCCCAAGGCAGTGGGTAGTTAATTCCACTTACTGCTCTACTTTTATGTCCTATTCATCATTTCTGTGGATTCCACTTATATTAACAATGTTATTTGACATAAATTGTATGGCTCTTGTGATTTTTACTTACTACTGATTAAACTTGTTGTAAATACAATCATTTCTTTCTTACCCTTGAGAATATGTTCCAAGACCCCATAAAACTCTAGATAATTCCCAACCCCACATATGTTGTATTCTTTCCAACACAGCCACAACAAACTTTAATTTAAGGTTAATTACAACAACTAATAATAAAACAAAATGATAACACCATGCTGTAATAAGTCATATGAATGTTTCTCTAGAATTTTCTATGTAACATTTCATTCTGCATTCAACCACAGGCAACTGCAACCACACAACACAGAAATGTGGGTAAAGAGAGTCACCATAGAGATTTGGTGGCTGGCTCAGGCCTGATGTAGGCTTCTTACACAAAGAGACGCCTAGAAGGGATGCCAGTGTCTTTCCCCACACTCCCCTTTTTTATTTCTTTTTATCCATCCAGCCATCCATCGACCTACTTTTTTTTTTATCTACTAAGTAATAAGATATAGAGCTCTATATAGCTCAGTAATAGAAGCATAGAATACTTGCCATAAACTTGGGGTTCCATCTTCAGCATCAAGAAAGGGAGAAAAATGGAGAGGATGAATGAGAGAGGGGGTGAAGAAGGAAGGGAGGGAGTGGGAGAGGGAGAGGAGAGAGAGAGAGAGAGAGAGAGAGAGAGAGAGAGAGAGAGAGAGAGAGAGAGAGAAGAGAGAGAGAGAGAGAGAGAGAGAGAGAGAATTCTTTTGAAGTCTTGCCTTAGCAATGAGATATACACTTGAATGTTTACTTATCAAAGGTCCCCTCTGTGTGATAATCATCCTGGAATTTTGTGATAGATGGAAGACTTTGCAAATTTAGCAACATGAAAAACCAAAGGCAATAGTTAAACCTAGAATTAGGCAGGAATGGCCTTTGGAACATTCATCATGTATAAAATGTCCCTGCAAAATCCTCCAAATGAAACCTTATACCAAAAGGGCTTGAGGCAATTAATAGATGGAGATTACTTCTGCTTTTCAGGGTGGTAAGGGGTAAAGCTGATTCCCTTTGATAGAAGTCTTATTCAGACTCCCAGAGCACAAATGTCTTTCAACGAAGGTATGGAAGGGCTTGGAAAAGCAGAAGGAATTCCATGCAAATCCCAATTAAAACATTGTCTTGTGAGTGAACTGCAAGTTAATTCATTTGAAAATAATAGGAACTGTGGAGATCAGTCTTCCTGGGACCTAGGAAAACAGAAGATCTCAAAGCTGGGCAGTGTCATTTCTTTCTATGACAGCTTTCCAAAGCAGGTGTGCACCCCCATCCCTGTCCCTGTCTCCGCTTAGCCACCACTTCATTGCCTCCCTTACAGACTCCCCTGTGAGATTTAAAAAGCAAGAGGAGCTCTCCCAAAGACAATAGTTAATCACACAAAAAGACAGAAAGGTAGAAAATCTTTGACAACTGTACAGATGACAGAGGAATAAATTCTAAAATATACAAAGAACTCAAGAGTTACAAAAAAATATGAACAAGAAAACAAACACCCCAGTCAATGTAAGAGCTAGTTAAATGATCAAAAGGGAGTGTAAAATTGGTCAATATGTAAGAAATGTTCAGTCTCACTAGCTGTCAGAGAAATACAAATCAACACTACATTCCGGTTGGAAAGCCAGTCATTAAGAAAATACACAACAAATACCAGATGGGCTATGGACAAAAGGGAACTCTTTCACACCACTGATGGGAATATAAACTGGTATAATCTTTTTAAAAACTAATGTGGAGGTTTCTCTGAAATGCTACCCTATGACCCAGTGATATAACTCTTGGATATTTACCCAGAGGACTCAGAGTCAGCACATCACAGAGGTAGTCCCACATTAAGGTTTATTGCAGCACTACCCACAATAGCTGAGTCACAGGAGCAATCTAGGTGTCCAGCTATAAGAGAATGGGTAAGAAAAATGTGGTGTGCATATACAGTGGATTGTTTTCAGCCATCAAGAAGCAAGAGATGGGGCTGGAAAGATGGCTCAGAGGTCAAGAGCATTGGTTGCACTTTCCAAGAACCCAACTTCAGTTCCTAGCACACACATAGCAGCTCAAGACTGTCTGTTTGATTCCAGTCTTAGGGAATCAAACACCCTCAGAAGACAGATAAGCAAGCAAAACACCAATGCGCATAAAAAGAAAAAGAATAAAGAAGTTATATATATTTGTGAAGGAAAAGGGATGCAAGTGGAGCAGATCTTGTTAAGTAGACTGAGACAGCCTCAGAGAGACAAATAATGTTTATTCCTTATTTGTTCCTATATTTTGTGTAGTGATGTGAATGCTGTGTGCATCTATTAAACAAAGGTAGAAGCGAACTGTCGAAGAGAAGGAAGGAAACTAACAGAATGGGGTAGGAGCAAGAAAACAGAAGTGTGGTGAGGAGCAGGCTCGGCGTTGACTTTTTAAATTGAAGTTCCGCCAGGAAAGCACTCCCATGCAAGAGTGAGGCCCCCAGTTCAAATGAAAGAACTCACTAATGTGGGTTGCTTTTCTGAAGCAGTTTTCATACACACACAGGCTTTCCCCTGCCTCCCAATAACTCCTCTCTTCTTTGAAGCAAGACTTCGGGGGGGAACCACTGGAATTCAGTGATATTGTATCCCAATCCCTTCCATTTGATGAGGGTTTTTTCCCCCATTGGTTTTCACACAAGTTTATTTACATTATTTTGAGGTTTGGGACTTCTCTATCTTGAATGTCTGTGCGGGCACAGTTTTCACATGTTTTGTTTTTTTCTCCTGGCTGCCCTGCTTTGTATCTTAAGAAATATTGGAAGAGTTATGCCATGCATTCCTCGACGGGGCCATCCATCAAGGTGTGTTCTCTGCTCAGGCCTCCTGGGGAAAGTCTGCTCATCCCAAGGAGAATGGTTGATTCTGGTTGTTTCTTCAGAACTGGAGATTGAACCCCAAGCCCTCATGCACAGTAGGGGAGCAGTCTTCCACTGAGCTCCATTCTCTGCTTCTTGTCCCAGCCCACACTCAGATGCCCCTGAGGTTTGGACACAGAGCAGTTCTGGAATCTCACACTCACTAAGACAGAACCAGAGCCTGGCTTTCACGTATTCAATCTGGTGCTAATTAATACTGTGCTTGATACTAATGCCAGTTCTCTCGTGTCAGAAAATGCTTGCTTGTAAGTAAGGGTATCCATTCCAATTCAACCACAACACTGATGAAATACTTTTATTTGTAACAAATGGAAATCATTGGAGGGCATTCAGCTAACTAAAACAGGCTATGTTCAGAAAGACAAGCAGGATGGGATAGCAATCACCTTGGGAGTTAATGTGGCTGATACCACAGAAGAGTAGACTTGAGCTGAGTATTGTGGCTCACACCTGTAATCCACAGCACTTTAGAGGTAGAGGCAGGAGGATTGTAAGTTTCAGTCTGGCTTGGGCTATATAAAATGATCTTTTTCTTTAAAAAAACAAAACACCAGGGGCTGGGTCTATGGGTCCTAGGGAAAGAATGGGAGAAATTAGTCAACAGATAAAAGTCATGGGTGGGAGGTAAAAGTTCTGGTAAGACCTAAAGTACATATGGTGAAGACAGTTAACATGTATCTCATGTTGAGATACATAATCATGTATCTCAAAACACCTAGGAGGGCAGTTATGAATGTACCCACCATAATGAAATAGAAACGCGTAATCTCACTCGATTTTTACACGCTATACACATGAATTGAATCCTCACATTATAGTGGCCAGATAAGTTCATTTGTAGATTTATCCTTTTTGAGAAATACAAAAAATACACTCAACAGATAAAATCGAAAATAATATAATAAGAGGAATTGTTACAAAAGACAGGTGTGGGATGTATTAAAGAACCAGTAGAGATGAGCCTTTAGTCTCAGCCCTTGGGAGGCAGAAGCAGGCAGACCTCTAAGTTTAAGGCCAAACTAGTCTACAGAGTTCCAGGGCAGCCAGGGCTACACAGAGAACCCCTGTCTCAAAAACAAACAAACAAACAAACAAAATTTAAATAAACAAACAAAAACAAAAACAAAACAACCAGCAGAGATGACGATGCACCCAAGACTGACCATAGCAGGAACATGTCAGTTAGTGTATGCGACTTGGAAAAGACGAAAACAGATTGCTAAAGCTAAGGATACTTGTGACCATAGGTGAGAGGCAATCTTCCAGTAACTTACAATAAAAAGGACAGGGGCTGCAGGAGGTGGGGGTGTGTCTCTGTCATTTCAAAACCACAGTCAAGGAGAGCGAAGGAAGCAGACCAAATGCTTTGTGTCTTGCCTGTAACCTCCTTCAGATGATCCATCCTGAAGCCACTGGGTCTCAGGGGGACCTAGGAGACATCACCATGTACAGAGGAGCCCAGACCAGGAAGGGCAAAAGAAAAACTGATCTGGTGGGAAACAGAGAATCCTAGCTGAGGCCATTTGTTCTGTAAGGCAGAGAAACTTGCCAACTTAGCCTCCTGGTGTGCAGGACAGTTTCCTACAGCACACACCAGAGATCTGACCACACAGCACACTTTTTTTTTAAAAATTATGTATTTATTAATTCATTCATATTACATCTCAATGGTTATCCCATCCCTTCTATCCTCCCATTCCTCCCTCCCTCCCACTTTCACCCTATTCCCCTCCCCTATGACTGTGACTGAGGGGGACCTCCTCCCCCTGTATATGCTCATAGGGTATCAAGTCTCTTCTTGGTAGCCTGCTATCCTTCCTCTGAGTGCCACCAGGCCTCCCCATCAAGGGGACATGGTCAAATATGGGGCATACATCTCTCCCATACATCTCTCACTTGGAGTCCCAAATGGATGTCCCCACGTCTATCCCACTTTCCTGGTAGGTGAAGACTTTCATGGGACATGTCCCTTGTCTAGCCATACAGCACACTTAACATTATGTCATTTCAAAGACAGAAAGAGTTCTTAAGTTGTAGTGCCTGTGGAGGCAAAAATAAACCAAGAAAAGAATGACTTGAAATGCAAATTAATATTTCAAAATGCAACCAGAAGTTTGTTACTTTAATATTATGAAAATGAAAGTTTCCAATTATCTCTGTTTCATTAAGAATTAACCTTAGCTGGGTATAGTGAGCAGCTCATGCTCTTTTAATCCCAGCATGTGGAAGACAAAGACAGGTCTTTAATTAGGAGGCCAGCCAAGTATACATAATGAGTTCTAACACACCCATAGTGACATAGTCAGATAATAATAATAATAATAATAATAATAATAATAATAATAATAATAATAATAATAAAAAACAACTTTATAGGAAAAAGTAAAATAATTCCACTTTAAGTTTCCCTTAGAATTCACTACATATCCAAGAGCAAATACTCTCATGAAAAGTCTTTTTTTTTAATTGTTTAGTCTCTTAACTACATAGTATTGGGCACCAGGATGTGAGGGTTCCTAAACTTGGAAATATATCAAGCCAATTTTATTTTAATGTCCTGGTTTTGTGTACATAGCCAAGCAAAGCTTACATACAGTTGACCCTCTATATCCTTGACTCCCACGTGCACAGCCTAACCAACCTCTAAGGAAAACATTCAGAAAAACAACAGCTACGTGAACACGCCTTTTTCTTACCATTGTTCCCTGGACAATACAGCAAGAAACTGCTTACATTATTTCTAGTGTTAGGAATTACAAGTAATCTTGAGAGTGCTTTCCAATATTTAGCATGGTGTGTACAGGTTCTGTGCACATGTTCCACCCTTTCATATAAGCTTGGTGGAGTTGGCTATCCTCAAGGGATGCTGGAACCAGCCCTACAGGTGATGAGAGACACCTGTTTTTGAGTTGTCCCATCCTCTGATCATGTTCAGGTGTTTTTTGTCTTGGAAGTCTTCAAATATTATGAAAATTATATATTTTTATCATTTGTGTCCTTTTATCTTAAAAAAAAAATAAAAATAAAACAGAGTCTCATGTTGGCCTTGCACTCAGGACCCGTCTTCTCTTGCCTCCTTGTGCTAGAATTTACTGTCATATGCCGCTGTTCCTGGTATATGTATTTCCAAAACAGTAAAAATATGTTTCCTTTCTTGGCTGTATTTTTCCCATGCAATCTTCCAGATCCTCCACAAATAAGAACTTTTAAAATATTAATTGAGTCAGCAACCTGAGTTAAACAATATTACTGGGAAATGCTAGAGGAGGAAAATGAGACAGAATGATCCTAGAAAGACATCAGATGGTCTTCTCTAAACTCACAGACCTCTATGAATCCTTCAGAATGCACAAGTGTGCAGTGTGAGGGGAGTTAGGGTAGGGATGTGTGAACCAATCAGCTGAGTGCATAGGCAGCTCATTCTTGCTCCAGATGTACAAGGCTCAGTAGAGTAAAGCTGAAACATCTCCCCCAACAGAAAACTCTGGGAGGGACCACAAAAGGAAGGTCCCAGCTAGGTGGTGAGTGCTGCCTCAGCAGCGGAAGACAGAAAGATGACATTAGAAGGAAGATGATATTGATAAGAAAAAATCCACAAATCTATTCAAGGTTTTACTAACACAGATAGATGACTATACAGACAGACAGATATCTTTAAAGAAAATTGTCACCTATTCCTGTGGTACCACCCTCAGGACCCATTTTCATAACATAAAAATATCTTATAGATGGAGACAGAAAGTTCTGGTAAGAGAACGATGAAAATTATGAAAAACAAAACATTGTATTTCCTGTATGCTGAGATGTACTTCAAGATGGCCTTGTACCACTCCCTCCCCCCAAACTACAGTTGTAGGAATCTAAAAACAAAACCTGAAACAAAGAATCACTGTGCTGTTTCCTCTGAGTGGTCCACACAACAGGGTCTGACCTGATATGCAGGACCAGGAAATGCTTCTTTTCGTCATTGTATTATTGAATACACGGTACCGTTACTATTGCTTGCAGGCTGGCATGTATGTACCTGCTCGAAGGAGTGTGTTGAGCATGTAGAGATCAGGGGCTGATCATGTGAGCTGAACTGTATGGCAGATCAAGCCACCCACATGCTACAATGCCACAGAAAGGTATGTCTCGTGTCCCAGAAAAAAAGTAAAGACTAACACAGAGACCATCTCCAAGCCTGTCAGAAACACCCTGACCTGGCTGTACTCCCCTGGTCTGGAAGCTCGTGAACCAGGGAATGTGAAGCAGGCTGTGTGGATGGAAATTCCTCCCTGAGGTTTCTACCCTCTGCTGAGACAACACTGACAACACAAGAGGTGACTAATTCCAGTACTACCATGGATGCATGAACTCTCTGCACATGAGTGATTTGTGACACTGGGTGGGGACACACTGTCATTCCTCTGTGGCCAAGAGGACGGCTTCCGGGTCCCCTGCCAACACTCATACCCATGGACATTCCGGACCATAAAATGGTCACCTGTTTGAAGGCAAACTATGCCCGTTCTCTCAATGCTTAAATCATCTCTCAATGACTTACACTGCCTGTGATGGCTAATCTCCATTGCCTGCTTCAAAGACTTAGGACCATCATGGGTGTAATCTTGAGGGCTTTTCCAGGAAGGTTCAACTGGAAAGGGAAGAGCCACCCTCGGTGTGAGTTGCACCATCTGTTAACTTGAGGTCCCAGATTGAGTGAAAAAGGGGAAATGAACTAAGCATCTGCATCAATCTCTCTGTATCCTGATTGTGGGTACCATGTGACCAGCTACATCATGCTCTTGCTGCCACACCATCCATGCCAGATGTTCTGGACCCTCAAACTGAGCCAGCATAAACATCTCCTTCCTTAGACTGTTTTTTCTAGGATACTTTGTCACAGTAGCGAGGAAAATAACAGATACACTACCTAATGTGATGTAAATACCACATACAATTATGTCCTGTCTTGTTTATGAAACAAGAAAAAACATCTGGCATGTTAAATACAGATGTGTTTCTCCCCAAATAATTTCTTGAGCCTTGGTTTGTTGATAAACTACCTTTCACAGGCCCCCTCACTTCCCATGGCCCCAGAGTTGGACTGCCTCCTTTCAGGACACTATTGCTCGATATGGGAAGCTTGCCCCAACAAAGCCTAGCCTAACCAAAGCTGAGGTTCTCCCATGTTCTGTTCATGTCAGGCACCCACTGTTGGTCCATCAGTGCTGGGCAGCTTCCCCAGATCTATCTTTGTTGTCCCCTCCAGGCTCCTCAGAGTGAGCCTATCTCAACCGCTGTATAGTTTCCTGACCATGAGTATTTCAAGGAGATGGACTTTGAAGGGGATTTCCTGCAAGGTTCCCTAGGAAATTGATTTCTGGGTTGAATTTGATAGGCAGGTTTGAAATCAGTTTCTGTTCCAAGGCCAGTAGCAGGCGTGGTTGTTCTAGGCAGTATAGGCTAAGCTCCAGGAAAGGAAAGGCTTCAGTTCCTGAGGAACTGTGGCTAATGTGATTATGGCAACCTGCAGAGGTCCAAATTCAGTGAAGCTGGGTTTCTGAGTCCAGTGTGGGGCTTTTAGATAGTTAATCACCATAGTATCCATTTTGAGGCTTAAATTAAAAGGAGCTAAGAAGTGGTAGGCACAGAGTCTACAAATCAGGCAATTCTCTTTCTCAACTTTTTGGATGCTAGGCAATAACTCCACCAATGAGCTACAGCCCCAGCAAAAAGGTAAAAATTAAGTCTAGACTGAAGAGAGAACCGATGTGGAATCTACCTGAACTTTGCCAACCCATCTGTTTTTAATTAACTTCTCAAGTGGGTTGTAAGTCCAACTCAGTACAGGTCCAACTGATTCCTTAAACAGCTGATAATGCGTAACCTGCTGTAGCTCTCAACCAGAAGTGGTTTGCTCCTGGACAAAGTCAAAGTCCTAGATCCCTAAGAAAGTAGCATTCTAGGAACTGTGGTTTCAGGGGACAGTGTCTGGCCTTTGTCAGTAGAGCTTGAGCCCTAAGACACACACCTGATTAACAGGGCTTAAGATAGTTGGCCGAGGAGCTGGCTCACTCACTAGTGCCTTGTTGAATAGCTCCTGTAAGAGAAGAGATCACTTCGGCCCTTTCAACATTAGAAGTAAAAATGTGAGCTCCAAATGCACAGGAGGAAATGAAGGGAGGAAAGATGAGCACTTATATCCAGAAGGAAGAACCAGAAAATGAGGACCTGCTGGGATTAAAGAGAACCCTGTCCTCTGAGTCCTGTCCTCTGAGTCCAGCAGGCGGTGCTTTCTTCCCAGTGACCAACAGTGCTGCCAGGAGTACCATGTGACCAGGAGTACCATGTGAATGACACATGGTAGCCATGGCTAATAGTAATAATGAGATTCTAACAGTGGTCACATTTAAGTTAATAAATATGAAGACTTGGTGGCTAAATACATGGTGTAATAAGTGAGTTACAGCCTTGATGTCCTTCAATAGGGACAAAACTGAGGTAATCACACCATGGGGTTAACTCCACAATGCAAAGGAATAAAGCATTCACTCAGGCAGTGGCTTGGGTGGATCTCAAGGAGAAGGTGCTGAATAGGAAAATAATCTCAAAAGGCCATACACCAGCCACCTACATAGCATCCCTTGAAATGAGGAAAACTCTGGGGATGAAGAATGAGTTAGTGGTTTCCAGGAGTCGCAGCTGGGGTAGAAGTCAAAATGGTGGCTTAAAGACCCTTGTGTAAATACCCTCTCTGCTTTGGTGACGTCTGGGTGAGACCAGTGGATCACACCATTATCACTTTATTGTTCATGACGCTGAATAGCGGGTCACATTAACATCACCGTAGGATGCATGGACAGTAGCTGGAATATACGGGGGGCGGGGGTGCTATCTGCACATTACTTACAATTACATCAAAGAAATGTCTTGTACAATGCAGGATATAGTTAGAAAGTCTGTAGAAGACAAGCAGAAGTATAGAAATATCAAGTCTACATGGAAATACTTTAAACCACCCAAAACCTTACATGCAATGCTTTGGCAATCTTGCTAACAATGAAAATGCCTTTTAAAATTAATGTGACTGTGTAGGTGTGAAAGGGTGGGTTTAAAGTGAAGTTGTATTGTTGTCTTATTGTTTCAACACATTTTATTATTGTTGATGTGTTCTGGTGCAACCAGCGGAGCAGGATACGATGGCTTTTGGAAATCCTGTATTACAGTTCCCAGGAAGATGGCATGATGCCCCTAGGCCACTAGGACAGAGTCAGGTGGGCAGCACCAGCATCCTCACAAGACAGATGGGGTGAGAGGCACAGCAGCATTGGGTTTTCTATGGGAAGAAACAGGTGAGGCACAGTGATCATCAGCTTCAGGATAGCTGCTCTGGCAATCCCACAAAGCACTGGGGCAGACACACCCTTGATGTATGGTACCTGGTCCTGAGGTAACTCTGGTGAGTGGCTAGAGTCCGGGAGTTAGAGGAACAAGATAAAAAGTCTCTAGGGTGTGGTCTCTGACCTAGTTGACTTGAATATGATAAACACCCTCATTTGTTGGCCCTCACTGGCCCTGGGATTTAGATATCTCTAGAAAGAACAGTCCTCATATGGGCTACAGAGTCCATGTCAGAAGTGGTCCCTACTCCCCATATTATGGGATCCACAAAGAGACTGTGCTGCCTATCTACTACATCTGAGCAGAGGGTCTAGGTCCTCACCATGCACAGTCCCTGCAGCACCCCCCCTCCTCTGCCAGGATTTGTTGGCTCCAATGGTCTCCTTGTGGAGCTCCTGACCCCTCCAAGTCCTTTTATCTACCGTGTTTTCCATTAGACTCCCTGTGCTCCATGTCAAAGTTGGCTGTGAATCTCAGCGTCTGCTTGGATCCCCTGCTGGGTAGAGTCTTTCAGGGGACCTCTATGGTAGGCTCCCTTCCTGTTCCTTCTCTTCTCCTCCTTCCTGTATCTACTCTATTTGTCCTTCTGAATGAGAATCAAGCATTCTCCCTCCTTGTTAATTAGTTTCTTTGGGTCTGTGTATTGTAGTGTGGTTATCCTGTACTATTTGGCTACTATTCACTTAGAAGTGAGTGTATACCATGCGTGTCTTTCTGGGTCTGGGTTACCTCACTCAGGATGATCATCTCTAGTTCCATTCATTTGCCTACAAATTTCAATATTTCCTTGTTTTTAATAGCTGAGTAGTATCCCATTGTGTAAATGTACCACAGTTTCTTTATCACTTCCCCCTGGCAAGGCAGCCTTGTCAGGCCATGGAGGAAGAGGATGCAGGCAGTCTAGATGAGACTTGATAGGCTGAGGTCAGATGGTAGGGGAGGAAGGCTCCCCTTTCTGAGGACTGGGGGGAGGGAGAGAGAGGGTATGAGGGAGGGAGGGTGGGATCAGGAGGGGACAAGGGAGGGCCTACAATAGGGATGTAAAGTGAACAAAAAATTTTAACTAAAAAAATAAAAAGAGCAGTCCTCCAGAGTCAATGAGGAAGCAGTAACCCAAGTATACAAGTAGAAGGACCTGCTTAACACAGAGGTGTTGACCATCACTGGTGTGGACAGACCTTTTGTCCTCAGCTGGCTTTCACAGATTGCGGAGGCAAGAAACAGCATTTGGTTGAGTCTTCCCTACTGCGTCTCCTACAGTATAGAACTTGGAGCATGGAGCTCCTGGCTTGGTCTCCATCCTTAAGATCTCCCAGGCATGTAAATCTTCCTACAAGAATGATATCTTTCTGACAGTAGGAAGTTTCACAGGCCAGACCACACTGTCGTTTCCATCTAGATTGCTTTCAAATACACTGACCTCACTAATGTTGGTCAGTCTCTAGCTGGAGCACTAGCAACTGTGTCAGCCAGCAGGAGAAGTCCTTGAGAAGACTTTTCCTCTCCCCAGAAGTGGCAGCAAATTTCCTGCAATTCTCCAACTCCAGAACAAATACGTATTGGTTATCTTTGGCAACTTGGAAGAGACAATCACTAATGGTTGACTTGTAGCCAAAGGTGAAAGTCTCATAGATTAGAGACATCAAGGTGGGGACGGTCTTGCTATTGTCTAGCCAAACTGTTGCCACACAAAAGTGATACTACCTCATTTTCATACCACCTTTTTGGGAGGATGTGTTTATCACTGCTCTATTGCTGTTAAGAGACACTGTGACCACAGCAACTCTTATATCGGAAAGCATTTACATGGGCTTGCTTATACTTTCAAAGGTTTAGTCCATTATCATCATGGTAGGGAACATCACAGCATGAAGGCAGTTATGATGTTAGAGAAGGAGCAGAGAGCTCTCCATCCACAGGCAGAAGAAGAGAGAGTGACAATGGGCCTGGGTTGGACTTTTGAAACTTCAAAACCTACCCCCAGTGAGACACTTATACCAGTAAGGCCACACCTACTCCAATAAGGCTACATCCCTTAATCTTTCTCAAGTAGTGCCACTCTCAGAAGACTAAGCATTCAAATATATGAGCCTATTGAAGCTTTCTTATTCAAACTACCACAGGGGTATTCCCCAAATCTCCAACATGACAAGGGCAGACTGTTGGGACCACACTTCCCATGTGTCAGACTTAATGCATTCAATCTGCATGACTCCAGGCCACAAATATCCACAAAAAAATTATTTGCCTGGGAATATTGCCTTAAGCGTTGTCTCAACTTTATTATTTTTTGTTTGATTGATGTTTGTAGTCAGCATTAGATAGGCACTCTCCCTTACCTGGGTTCGAATGATGCATACATAGTGTCTTCTGTCCTTCCCTCTGGATTCTACTCCTTCAACTACAAAATACCCCAGGGAAGTACTAACTTCCCAACTCTAATCAACAAATCAGTACAATTTCAAAACACTAAAGAAGAAATTATCAAATTTTTCTTCTATCCTAACCAGGGTAGCACCTGAAAGCCTGGGCCATATTTTCACATGGCAAGGAACAGAAGTTTCCCGGGGCTTAGTTCTGATTGTAGCTCCTGCCTTGGCCTTGGATGGGCACAGGATTTGACTGATGTCTGAGTCTTGTTCTTTGACACAGACAGGGTCATGTGGTGGTTAACTAAGGGCCCAGGTATTCAGCTGTTGTTATCCAAGGGTCCAAGTATCCAGATGTGCCTGTGAGTCATCAGGTGCATTCTTGATCAATCCCATATGGCTCCAGGCCAACTTATTCTGCTCCTATGGTAACTTCTGACAATCTAACAGCTACCTGTACCTCTGTCTTATTTCTCTCTCGGTACTACTTACAGGAGTAGGTGAGCTAGTTTTTGGATTGTCTAAGAACCTCATATGTATTTTTAAGTCAAACAAACAAACAACAACAATAAAACCAGTCTCTGCTTACCCTTGGCATTTTCTCTTTACAAAATGTAATAACTACAGTAAGCTATATTATCTTAAAATACTCTGAAACAGAAATCTTAGGCTGCTCTGATTTAAATAAATAGTTAACTTTAAACCTTGCCAGCTCTCTCCACCATTCTGAAGTAAGGACAGCTGGAGTAACAAAGTTAATACTAAAGAAATTATTAAAAGTATTATTACACACAATATATTAGATTTTTTTTAAACTACATGAAATAAACCTGGTTATAATGACTAAAATTCTTCAACTGAAACCTATTCCTGGGATATTCAGCTCCTGGGGCTACCAGGTCAGAATTAGCAAGTTGACCAGATGTCCTCAAAGGGTATACTGGTGTCCCAGATGCACACTGAAACATTTCTCTCACAGACTCTTGGGATATCTTTCATGTTACCCTGACTAAGACACTTCAAATTACTGTTTCATTTTCTTTTTGATTCATCTGAAATCTAGACTCAAGTCACCCATGAGTCCAATATACTTAGGGAGCCCTTGACAAATATTGTGGAAAGACACTTGGATTTGAGTGTCAAATGGGTACAAGAAACTGCTGTTTGGCAAGTCAGAGAGCTCGCAGAGATAACCATTTATTTATAAATGTAAATCTACATAATGTGAAATAAGGAAATGGAAATCCAGAATTTCACAAGGCCCTTAGCTTTTGGAATTCATGGATTTTCATTACCAAATGGACCAAATAATACAGGTACTCTGTAAGTCCTCACTATATATTTTTTTTTACTCTCTACACATATTCATAGTCAGAAACAATTAGAAGGAGAGAGAGAGGCCAGGGTAATGTGACACCTTTCATATTGACAAACACTGGCCTGGAAGCTATATACAGAGATTTGAAGGAGAAATGCCCTCCATAGGCTCTATTATTTGAACATTTGGTTCTCATTGATGGCACTATTTAAGGAAGTTTCTGGCACAACCTTGCTGGAGCAAGTAGATCACTAAGGGTACACCTTAAGATTACAACTCTGAGACTCCATCTTACACTTATCAGAATGGCAAAGATAAAAAATTTAAGTGACAGCACATGCTGGCAAGGAGGTAGAGAAAAGGAAACACTCCTACGTTGCTGGTGGGAGTACAAACTTGTACAACCACTTTGGAAATCAATCCAGTGCTTTTTCAGAAAATTGGGAATAGGGCTACCTCAAGATCCAGCTATTCCACTCCTGGATATATACCCAAAAGGTGCTCCATCACACACCAAGGACATTTGCTCAACTATGTTCATAGCAGCTGTATTCATAATCTCTAGAATCTAGAAACAATCTAGATGTCCCTCAACCGAAGAATGGATAAAGAAACTGTGGAACATCTACACAATGGAATACTACTCAGCTGTTAAAAACAAAGAAGTCAGGAAATTTGCGGGCAAATAGAACTACAAAATATTAGCCTGAGTGAGGTAACCCAGACCCAGAAAAACACACATGATATGTACTCACTTATAAGTGGATTTTAGCCATGTAGTACGGGATAAACATACTACGATGCACAGACCCAAAGAAGATAAATTACAAGAAGGATTCAAGGGAGGATGCTAAAATATCACTCAGAAGGAGAAGTAGGAAAAGCAGGGGTAGTGATTGAAGAGAGGGAATAAGATAGGAGAGGGAGCCCAAGAGATATGAGAGTGGATATCAGACCTGGGGAGGGCTTATAGAGAAAACAGAAACTGGGCAAGGGCATCTTGTGTCAAGCTGGAGACCTAAGTCAGGGTAGGCTTCTGAGTGGATATGAAGGGGACTCTAGCAAACACTTCCAGTAGCAGGGTCCATAGAGACTGAAGAGGACACCCTCTAATTAGACAAGACTACTAGTAGAGGGAAGGGAACACCAACCCACCCACAAAAAACTTCAACACAAAATTTACCTTGCCTACAAAATGTGCAGGGATAAAGATAGAGCGGATATTGAGGGAATGTCCAACCAGTGCCTGGCCCAACCCAAGACCCACACCATGGGAGAGAGCCAACCGCTGACACTATTAACAATACTCAGCTATGTTTGCAGAAAGGAGCCTAGCAAAATTGTCCTCTGAGAGGCTCCACACAGCAGCAGTTCGAAACAGATGCTGAGACTCACAACCAAAGGTTGGGCAATGTGTAGGGAGTCTTGTGGAAGAGTTAGGGGAAGAATAGAAAGACCTGGAGGTGACAGGAGCTCCATAAGACCAACAGAACCAACTAACCAGGGTTCAGAGGGGCCTGCTGAGACTGAAACACCAACCAAGGACCTTGTAGGACTGGACCTAGGCCCCTTCCACAGATGTAGCCACTGGGCATCTCAGCCTTCATGTGGGTCCTCTATTAAGAGGAACAGGAGCTGCCTCTGATATGGACTCTGACGCCAGCTTTTTTTTTTTTAATCACTCCCCCTCCCCTCTGGTGGGACGGCCTTGCCAGGCCACAGCGTAAGAGGATACGAACACATTCTACCTGATGTGACTTGATGAGCAGGGGTAGATGGGAAGGAGGGATCCCCTATTTCCCACAACAGGGGAGGAGGAGGGTACAGAGGGAGAGAGGGAGGAACTGGGAGGAGAGGAAGGATGGGGCTATGAACAGGATATGAAGTGGATAAAATTAAAATGTCATGGCCTTACCCTAGTTCCATTTTAGTCTCCCAACTTTGTGCTTGAGGTAAGAATGCAATTGCTCAGCTTCCTGAACCTACTGCCATGCTTGCTGCATGCTTCTATGGCTCCCTACCACTGTAGACGCATACTCTCTGGAACCATATGCCAAAATAAACTTTCTTCTGTCAGTTGTTTTTGATATGGTGCTTTAGCACAGCAATAGGAAAATAATTGGCACACTACATTTGCATAAAATGGCCAAAGGGTCTAACTAATATAAGAATATATCACAGACTGTTCAAGTGTTTCATTCTGCCAACTGTCCAAACACATTTATACTTCAGTGTTTTTCACAAGTTTGTTGTAGGAAGCATGTAAGAACAGGTTTTAGGCCCAAGTGCTATTCTCAGCACATTTAGACATTACAAGCTTGTGACTCTGACTGCTTTTGTTTTGCTGTTGGTGCCACTTTTGGTTTAAGTCAGGTGCTGGGCATTAAATCTAGCACCTCCTACAGGGTAGGTACATGCTTGGCTTTGAGCTGTAACTCTGGCTGTCATTTGCCTCATTTTTGATATGGACATTGTCTAGTGAATATACTGCTCATCACACTGTAGAGTAGTGTCCAAAGAAGGGCATGTTGGAAGTGACTCTGCATGGGCACTGACTATTTAATGTTCAAAAGCTGGGGTCAAAATTGAGACAGATTGTGTGTGGTTTGGGGCCTAAGCTAAACTGAAGTTTCCTAAATAAAGCAATGGACAGTAGCCGTTAGGTTGACTGACAGACCCACAGACAAACTCTTTAGTATCATAGAGCATTTGAGTCACCTGGAAGACACACCACACATGCCAAATTCCCCCACTTTATCATGACTATGAGCACAAGATACACAGCACCGAAGAAGTGTTTTTAAAAAGAAAGAAATCCTATTTAATTCCGGAGCACGAGGTTGGGGTGTTTCTTGCAGGATGTTGGAAGGCAAGATAATTAAAGACTAAAATTGGGCATTTCATAGTCAAGAATGAATTTCAATGGTTCTTATTTCCCTTCCTCATAATAAAAATAAAATTGGTTGTATAAGTGTGCACCTGGGGTTGGTTATAAGTGTTCAAATCTTCCCCACTTGGAAACACTTCACAACAATCTTTTTAAGAAATATTACTAATATGCTTTGCCTGAAACTCTTGGCATTGTTTCCAAGAGTTTAATGATTCTGGATCAAATACTTTAAAAAGTAGCAGAGCAACACTCAGAGTCATGCTGAACAGTCTAGAGACCTGAAGAAATAGAACTGAAACCTGCTCTGCCACTTAATCATGAATATTGTTGTGCAAGGTGCTATAGTTGGAGCCAGGGGGAATCTTAGTACAAGTCACTATTTTACTCAATCTATTTTCAGGCACGTTGTTAAGTGTTCCTTCTCCTGTGGCCAATTTTTTTTCTTCTTATGTGCTTCATGCTCTGGGTGTCCTATCCCTTTCTCAACTAAGGAAATGAACCTTTGTCACACTTGATCAAGCCGTGGCCCTTATGCCATCCAGCTAGTGAACCAAAACGTATACTAGGAGTAGTTAGTGCATGACAAAGGGTGGCCAGGGCCCCAGCATGGGTGTGATCATGTTCACACCTTTCCAGACTCCAAAAGAGTTTTACAGTCTATGCCCCCATTAATGATTCTCAGATATTCGCATGTGTTGTGATCCAAACCACATGCCCACTGTGTTCTACAACGACAAAATAACAGAACAAAGGCTCTTAACTCAAAAAGGTTGAAGCCATCGTGAAGTTTCTCCATTTGGAGAATGCAGGCCAGTTTCGTGTGTAGTAGAGTTGATGACGTGGTTTGACTTGAGAAAGTTTCTAACATCCTAATATTCAGGGGGATATTAGGATATCTTTACAGGAAATGAAGCAAGAGTCACAAAGTAGACCCCAAAAAATTATAAGCTACAAAAGTAACTGTTGGATACCATAGTCACCAAAAAGAAATGTCTACCAACTTGCACTAGGCCTGTTCTATAGATACATGTCACAGACAAGTATGCAAAACTCTGCTCAGTGAGATTGAACGGTGTGTGGCTTATATGGCCACCACGTACTCACATAACAAATTCCCACGCCAAGGTATTGGTCTGTGATAGATAACCAAAGAAGCAACTTAAAGAAATATGGGAGATGGCTACACACTTAAGAGTGTTTGATGCTCTTCCAGAAGACCTCTGAGCACCCAGATCAGAGGAGCTCACAACCAGCTGTAACTCCCATGCAGGGATTAATGCCGTCTTCTGGCCTCTACAGGCACCTGCACGCATACAGCATGCGCACACACATAAACATAAATTTTTCTTAATTAAAATTAAAATCTTAAAAGAAGTATGGGTTCATTTTGCCGTGTGTTTTCAGGAACTATAGTCAATGCATTGTCTGATTGCTCTATTGTTTCTAGGCCTATTGAAAAGCAGACTGCCCTGAGAGGAAGGGTGAATAGGGAAGCTGGTAATCTCGTGGTACCCAGGAACAGAGATAAGAAAGGGGCAGGACAAGGGATATCTTTCCAAGGCGAGCCCTTAAGACCCCTACTTCCTCAACCACCTTCTACTCCTAATAATACCATTTTATCATAACTTCATCAGAAGATTAACTCATTGATTAGGTCAGAGCCCTCAGCATCCATGGTCTGCCAGGTGGGGAACAGACCTTCAACACATGAGTCTTTCATGAGAGTATTTTATTTTGAACCCATAACAGTAACTGCTCAATATTTCAGTGAGCTGCCTCATACTGAAAATCCATCATAATGAATTGCTTTTTCCAGAGAAGTCTGCACTGATTGGCTGTGAGGAGGAAAGGCCTAGTTAAAGCTGAATAGGCTACGGAAGAATGCAATGATTTCTCCGCTTTGGGAGTTGGTATATATAAATTCAAAATGAATCAGGCAATAACTATTACAGCAATGATAAAATGCTTATTTTTTTATCTTTTGTATTTTCTTGGAAACTTGACCTATAAAAATTATAGTTTCCTAGCACCTTTTTTTTTTAGAAACCTCTGTTGGTTTGATAATGAAAATAGTATCAAACTATAAAAATATTCATGATAGATACATTTTTGACATATAGAATATGAGAAGAAAGTATAAACCTAATTCCAATACTGATCCCAGGTGTGAAAAGCAGTTTACTCAGTAGTTTTCCAACCCTGAAAGATGTGTCATAGTATAGTATTGCACCCAGTTGTTCACAATCATCCAATGGAGGGATCACACACCCCTAGAATTGTCATGTGCCTTTCAATGTCTCTCTGGAAGAGAGGTAGGTGCTTGAACAACACACATGACTTGCCTTGGATAACAGAACAGAGCACATACCATCTCCAGGCTGAGTTCCAAGGACTAGTCCATAATGTGCAATGCTTTGCACTTAAAATCACGGCTAAGAGGAAGGCTGCAGGGCTTGAAGAGTTCGAGGCAGCTTGGGCAGCACAGCCAAATGCTAACTCAAAAAAAATTTTTTTTGATTACCTATTCTGTCTCTCTTTTCTCCCATTATGAGGTTAATGTGCTCACATAAAGCTGTTCCTAAACCATATGAAAGCCTGTAAAGTGGGGAAATAAGCCTCTTTAAGAGACTCTGGGAGTGCCATATTATTGGTAACTGGAGCATAAACTTAAGAAGTTGGAAACTGCAAAGCAGTGAGACTGAAGATGAGTAACAATAAGGACAGATGCTCAGAACATGGGCTTGTGGAGTCTTGTACCATCACTCAGCTTCTGTGTCAACTCCTGGACTACTAGCCACTCTTAGGATATGAGTGAGTATTGGATGTCAACAGGGCTGAGCCTTGCTTAGTTGAGTTTGTCTTATTGAACAGACAGCTCTCCTACTGAGGTGATGGCCACTCTTCCTTTCCTCATTGTGTCTCAGTGGGAGAGAGGCCTGCATCTCACCTCTGTGTTCCCAGGGCTTTTTCTCCATCAAGCACCATCATTCCCTATATTTGTAACTTAGAGTTGCATTTAGGTATGACCAGTGACACTAGACTCGGATAATCATCTTGACTGATTCCGTACCTACAATCACCTACAACACATCACGCTCCACTTAATACTTAATATGTTAGTCTAATAAGTTGTCTTCTTACCTCTGTCCACTGTTCTACAGATGCGTTTTTTTTTTTAATCATAGCTATCAAAGCTCAGAGAAGTTTTGTCCAAAGAAAACTTGGATTATTCAGAAAGGAATAAGTTTTGCACTGTAGCACTCCCCAAATAGGTAAGAAAATGATAAACATTTATTTTAAATGCATGAACTTATAAAGGAAGACAGGAAGAACGTAATTCTGGCATAGAGAGTCTGCAGGGAAGGTCAGATGTGGAGAATAAACCAGAATTAGTGTGTGAGCTGACGACAAACAACTTTGAGCATGGCAAGGTGCCTGTGCTCTTCCCTCTGCGCACAGTGGGAGTTGCTGCAGGGTTTTTGTCACTGTGCACAGTGGGAGCTGCTGCAGGGTTTTCATCACTGTGGACAGTGGGGACTGCTGCAGGGTTTTGGTCACTGTGGACAGTGGGGACTGCTGCAGGGTTTTCATCACTGTGCACAGTGGGGACTGCTGCAGGGTTTTCATCACTGTGCACAGTGGGAGCTGCTGCAGGGTTTTCATCACTGTGGACAGTGGGGACTGCTGCAGGGTTTTCATCACTGTGGACAGTGGGGATTGCTGCAGGGTTTTGGTCACTGTGGACAGTGGGGACTGCTGCAGGGTTTTGGTCACTGTGGACAGTGGGGACTGCTGCAGGGTTTTCATCACTGTGGACAGTGGGGATTGCTGCAGGGTTTTCATCACTGTGGACAGTGGGAGCTGCTGCAGGATTTTGATCATGGGAAAACACATTTCCAGGTGCATTTTAAGGACCAGGAATGAAAACTGAAAGGAACAGAATGGAAATCCTAGATACTGTGATTCTATCAGGTGTGATACCAGTCACCAAAGTGTGGTAGAAACAAAGGTTAGAAATGTAGGCAGAGACATACAAGGTGAAACTGAGAAAGTAAAACTAAGTGTCTGGTGGGGGGAAAAAAAGAACAGTTGAAGAAGCTATGAGAATCCCTGGTCCAGTTGGTGGTGGCCAGAGGGCAGAAGAAGGAACTTGCCCTTGAGGACACTAAGGTCAGCAGTAGACTGGGGTTTGGCAAGATGCCACCCAGAAGTGTGTTGCCTCTAAACAGTGGTGGGAAAGAAATACCGATCTGTGAGTCAACTGCAGAGAGTGGCAATCAGGAGGGAAGAGCGAGGACCAGTTGTAGAATGTAAGGATATTCGTATCTACCCTCCAAGCCACAAGAGAACACAGGCAAAGACACAGTCTGGAGGAGGCTTGGATTTCAGAACGCCTGCAAAAGGCATCCACAGAACACCCAAGAAAGTATGATCAAAATCAGAGAAGAGTCAGGAAACTGAGGGTAAGCAAGTTTCAGAAAGGAAAAGTGGTTTGTTCTCAATGTTTTTGTGGGGATCAAACCTAGACAGGCCTCTTTGGGAGCTTGGCAAGTGCTTTGCCACTGAGCTCCACTCACAGCCTTTAAACAGATTAAATCACGATGTTACTGTGTCTGGCCGTACAGTCTCAATCCATCATTCTTTACTCTGTAGAGCCAGAGAAGAATTTTTTTTATCAATCATTAATTTTCTTATGAAAATTCTGAGCTCTCAAGCAGTATACAAACCAAAGCTTTAAGTTTAAAACCCATAATAAGATACATGTGCGCTTTTAAAAACTGAGAGATGCTCACCAATGTCTTTTAAAAGCCTCATTCCTAAATCACAGACTTTTTTTTTTTACAAAGAAGGGTGTGGTGTGACATTTACTTACCACATTTAGGTACCATTTCTGCCCTACAAACAGCAAAAATGTATCCAAAAGGCCCAATTACTGTAAGCAAGAATTTCCATGAAAAACATCTGGCTTTTTGGCAAGTATGTGAATGGTTTGGTGGATGGCTATTCCATTGCCCCAAGATGATCCGATTCGACAAATGCCCTTGAGGCTACACAGCAGCTTTCTCTTTTCCTCCACAACACTTTCAACTTGTTCCTCTTGTGACCCCTCTGGTTCTGTTCCAGGCTTGGTAGCCATGCTCAACAGGGGAAGATTCTTTCACTCTTTCTCAAAAAATATACTCTAACCACTTTTCTTTTTCCCTGTAGCTATTTTATGTATAAAAAAATATAGGTAGTTTGTCAATTGACATCTGTTACTCTTAAGCTTGGTGTTATTCAGCTATTGTCCTGGGAGCCCAGAGTTTCTTTGTGTCTAGGGAACTGGCTGGAGATGTCAAAGGGACACATGAACTGTATATCACATCCTCCTTCATGTTCCCAACAGTGGCAAATGCCCGGCAGAATGTAAGGATATTCGTATCTACCCTCCAAGGCTAGAGAGAAAAGAGAAGCACACAGCAGTAAGTAGCTGAAGCCTCAGGACTCCAGAGATCACAGGAATCACTGTTATTACTTAATCAAATAGCAGGAAGTAGTGTGTTCCAAACAGAAGTTAAAATATATGTACCTGCAAGAAAATACCATATTATCTATTTGTGAACGGGGACCTGAAGGTCTCTGTCTATGAGCTATGGCAACTGCACCTTCACCTGTTGCTTTGATAAACAGCTTTCCTGGCTATGCCAATGTACTGAAAATGCATTGCGAGATCTTCCAGTTCTAGTGTGGACATAACTTAAATGTGTATCACTGGTGAGAAGATAAAAACATATAGCATATTTATATATAATCATGGAATATGATTCAGCCATGAAAAAGAAGGGAGCCAGGCAGGGTGGGACACACCTGGTTTTCCAACTACTTAGAAAGATGAGAGAAGAGCCTCTCTTGATCCTAGGACTTTGATGCTAGCCTTGGCAACATAGATGCTGATTCAATAAACACATCTATAATAGGAAAGAAATCCTATTATATGGAAAAGCCCAGAAGAACCACTAAGACATTGTACTAAATGAAAGCAGCTAATCACAGAAAGACAAATTCTGAGGTACTTCAATATGTAAGATGCTTCAACTGGCCAAACTTAAAAAGCAATAAGTAGGCTGTTGGTATTGGGGGTAGAACGGAACTCTGCTAAATTCACAAAATGAATAAGCTCTAGAAATCTGCTGTGAATTCTGTTTACAGTTCACAGTCCTGGTCTGTGTACCTCAGTGTGTCCAGTGGAGCCAGTGTGCTAACAGTGTGTGTGTGTGTGTGTGTGTCTGTGTCTGTGTCTGTGTCTGTGTGTCTGTCTGTGTGTGTCTGTGTTTGTGTGCCTGTGTCTGTGTGTCTGTGGATGTTTTTGTACTCTACCACATAAGACACACGCACCCAAGACTGTGCTCAAGGAATCTACTCAGCGCAGAACCTGTGTAGATCTCACCGCCTGTGCTCTTCTTACTACACAGTAAGAGAAACTCACCCAAAGAGAAAATTCATTCCCCCTGAACTGCAAAACCCTGCAAGCAATAAAAGAAACATGCAATTTGCGAACAAAGCAGCAGAATTCAGCAACTAACCACATGGCCTGGTTTCCTTTCCCCTCTCCTCACAAGACGTCACACTGAGAAATTAAAAGAAAAGAAAAGAATGATGTTTACAGTCTTCCAGAATCTAAAGCCATAGAAGCTACAGAGGAATTGCAGCCTGTTCCTTTTCTCATTAAACACTTGAAACAAGGGGAGCTCCACCGTGGCGTGTGCACTGAACTCTGCCTCTGAGGGAAGTAGGGGTTTAAGGGTGCACACAAGGAACCCCAGTTCTCCAGCTGCCCCTGCCTTCCCCTGAGACAGCATTTCCATCACTGTTTCCACAGGAGGAAGAAAGGGTGACTGGCCGCCATCTCAAGCTACTCTGGGAAGCTCTGTGGGAAGAGGTGACATGTGACAGCCACCTCAAGGCCTACTGTCATGAGTCACACTGTGAGTCAAAATCAACCCTTCCTGTCCTAAGTCGCTTTTGTCAGAGAGAACAAACTACTAATAACATGTTTATTATCGTCTCCCTTGCAGTGTAGAGGGGCCCTCCTTGAAATGGCTCTTGGATGCAAAGGGCTCATTTCTATTCACTTTGATTTCCCTCCTTTCTAGAGTTTTCTTTGTTTGTTGTGTGATTTTTTTTTCTTTTATTAAGAATAGATTTTTTTCACACAATATATTCTGATTACAGTTTTTCCTCCCCCAACTCCTCCCAGTTCCTCTCCATCTTCCCTCCCATCTGGATCCACACCCTTTCTATCTCTCATTAGAAAATTACTGATGTGTAAGAAATACTAATAAAATAAGATAAATAAAAAATAAACAAACTGGAACATAACAAAACAACCAAATTAAAAAACAGCCAAAGAGAAAGCACATACACACACACACACACACACACACACACACACACACACACACACACAAATACATAGAGATGCAGAGAACCCCACACAGGGTTCTGCCTCCCCCCACCCCACCCACCCCCAAAAATATCAGAAGAAATAATATGTACCCTTCAGCTTAATCGTGGCTTCTTTCCCCAGTGAGGCTACCTTAGAGAAGACTATTTTTTCATTTAGTGGCTGACAGTTTCACATAGTTTCTGGGTGAAGGGTAGGTGTGTGTGTCCATTTCTCTTTTCAGCTCTAAGGCACCATCTGGTTCAGGCCCTGTGCATGCTGCCACAGGCTCTGTGAGTTCGTACGTGTGCTAGCCCTGCTGTGTCTAGAGGGCCTTGATGCCTTGTCCTCCATCCTTTCTGCTCTCTTACACACTCTCTCTGTCTCCTCTTCCCCAGAGTTCTCCAAGTCTAATGGACACAGCCCCACTCTCTTTTGTCCCAAGACCAACAATGTCAGTAATGAGTTAGTTACAATTTCCATTTCAAAGAGTCCTAAGAACACCTGACTTGATCAACTAGCCTGCTAGAAGAAATGAAAACACCCTCTAGCGATACTCACACACTAGGCTCAGATGCCTGGACTTGGCCAGAAATCAGTCCTGTATAAGCAGCCATTGCTAAGGCAATGGCCCTGCAGCCAGCTGTCTATATCCCAGGTCACCCACTCCTAGTGGCTTTTCCCAAACTGACAGTGAGACCCTATTGTTGAAGACAACACCTACATAACTCACTGAACACAGAGAAGTTGAGATGGTGCCTACATAGAGCCCGCACCCCTACATACTAGAATTTATTCTATTACCCTGCACACTGTAAAAGTAGAAATGTAGACACTGACCCAGCCACAAAACCTTCAGTCTACAGGAGTGACCCGCCATACCAAGTGCTGCTCAGAGGGCCAAGGACCTAAGATTAGATAGCCCAGGGATCTAGGAGGAAACCACATGTACGGAGCAATAAAACAATTCCTAGTGACATTCTGCTAGACGCATAGATCTGTGCCTTAAGCTCAGCCATCATCAAAGAAGCTTCCTTCTGCAGCAGATGAGAAAAAAATGCAAAGACCCACAGCCAGACAGTATACATAAAGTTGAGAGACTTTGGGACACTCCTTTATAATGTTTCCAATGATATTGAGCCTGACACTTTTTAGATCAACCTTTAAAAGTAAAGTTTTGTAGAGTGCTCCCCAGTCTGCTATAAGAATTTTAACTTACTTTCCCTTCTATGTATGTATATTTGAAGGAAAATATCTGAGAATGTTCATTGGGAGTTAATGATAAAACAACTTCTGGATGGTAAGATTGAAGATTACAGTATTTAACATTTATTGATGGATATTCCCTTGGAACTTTTAATATTTGTAATAGACACAAATCATTCTAGAAGAGACACCTTTCCCCCTTAAAACACTGATGATAACAATAGAGGAAATAACAATAATAAAAAGGTAAGAATGCTTAGTTTTTAGGTATTAATAATGTCAATTTTTATATTTCTAATTTGATATAGATTTTAAGAAAATTCACAAATACTGTTTAGGAACCAAATATGTTAAGAATAAATGATAAATAAAAATCATGTTAATACCAGAAGTGAAAATTGCAGTCACAGAATCTAAAAGAGAATGAGACATAGGGTGAAGCTCTGCAGGTAGAGTAAGTGATAGAATTGGTAAAGGATGGGGGAAACTTTCTAGCACTTACCACAGAAACACAATGAGGCCTAAAGGATAAAACAAAAGGCTAAGAGATGTGTGGACAGTGAGAAGCTGTCTCTCGGGGAGTTAATATTGCAGGAGCGGGGAGAACAGGCACAGCAGAAGCAACGTTGCAAGTAAGGAGTGACGATGCCTGAGAAAGACGGAAACACCCCACTCAGGAAATGCTCCACAGAGCAGCCTGTCAGCCCACCTACCAACACATCTGGGAACGGAATGTCACCGCAGAGCCTACCATTAAAGCCATCAGGGTGCAGCCAGACACTGAACAAAGATGTACGAGGACAGGAGCCGTCTCAGCACCAGAAGGATCCCGGAACTGACGGGACAGAGTACAGGGAGAAGCAATGATATGTCTTGCTTATAAACGGGAAGAAAGAATAATTTTCAGCTTATAGGTCAGGCTACATAAAGCCTCTCTACTGAGGAACGGAGGAGGAAGGGAAGGAAGGAAGGAAAGAAGGAAGGAAGGAGGGGCTAGCAAAAGCACTATGTTCATTGTGTGCATGAGATTTCAAGAGAGTAATGACATTTTCCTGAAGCCAGAAATGAAACCGAAGTATGAATTCAAAGACGGAAGCAAGTCCTGATGCCAGGCATCCTGGGAATGTTGAGGACCAGACGAGTGGAGTCTGACCACTGCTGGTCTGTAATTTGAAGTTCAAAGAGAGGTATGCAGGGCCTGTACGTGCTGGGAAATCCTAGTACCAACCGGAGTCCATAAAGAGTGAACCTCTGTAAGGGAGTGGGGGAAGGGAACGCTCCCCTGCCCTAGAGACAGCGGTAGCATGCATAGCCGTCACGTCTCTAGGCACAAGGGCAGCCGTCTCTCTGAGCTCGGGGCTGCAGTCATAACTATAGAAGCAATAGACTTTTAAGTTACTGGGAAAATACTGTGAGTCACTTCACGTCAATCAAGGTCAAGGGAATACATTTCTAGAGGAAACAGATAAAAGAACTGACTTACGAAGAAGTTAAGCCATTGACAATCCTGTCACAGAGCACAGCTCATGCCCCACATGACAGATCAGGCCAATTCTGAAAATGGATTTTTTTTAAATTGATATAATAACTGTTCATGATTACAGATTATAGTGTGATACTTTGATATACACTATGGAATTATGGAATCGGGTGATTAGCATCCCAGTCTTCTCTAATATTTATCGTTGCTCTGTCTCTTTTCTCCCGGCTGTTTTGAAATGCACAGTGAGTTATTGCTGGCACTTGTCATTCCTTTTATAAACTCACTCAACAGCTCTCTAGCCCCTATCTCCCGGACAGCTCCCTCTTACTCTGCCACTTCCAGGGAATCAACTGTCTTTGTTTTTGCATACGACTATATAGTAGTCCTGTGTGTCTGGATTACTTCACTTTGAATGCCCTCCTCAAGCTAATCTATGTTGTTACAAATGGCAGAGTTTCCATTGTTTTTGTGAATAGTATTGCCTCCTATAAAGCATACCACACTGACTTATGCATTCATCCAGCGATGGACACGTTATGGGTTGCATCTCTTAGCTGTTCCAATGGCTTTCTGATAAACAACGGTGTGCACAAGTGTCCTCTGCATACTAAATTGATTTCCTATGGGTAGGTATCCATAGAGAAAGAGTCAGACTATAAGGTAGGCTGACTTGTAGCTTTTGAGGAAACTCCATGCTGTTGCCCTAGAGGCCACACTAATTCACCAGCGATGCATATAAAGCTCCCATTTTTTACACTTTGTTACACTAGCTATTCCAACTTGCTGAACTGATACCTTTTCATGGTTTTGTTGCACGTTTCTCCTGATGGGCAGTGATGTGAAGACTTTTTATCTATGTATCTGCTTTTGCTCGGGTGGTTTTTTTCCTTAACCAGACTATTAGTATTCCTTTTTGTTTGCTTGGGTTTGGTTTGGTACAGTTGCTGTTGACTCTTCTGAGTAAGTTGTGTATCTGTGACATCCCTCTCTTGTTGGATGATTGGCCTGCAAACATTTTCTCCTGTCCTGCAGGTCACCTCCTCACTTGGCTTGTTGCTGCCTTTCTCGTGGTTTTGTTCTCGAGCTGGTTAGTTTGATACGATCCAATCGATCTAGTCTTGGTTTTGGTTTTGACAGACTCTGGCCATGCAGCCCAGCCTTTGTGGTCCTAAACGAACTTCAGTGTCTCTTGAGTGCTGGGATCACAGGCTTGTGGGCACTTTCCAGTGTGTCCGGCTCTCTGCTTTTCCTTTTGTTACCTGGAGTTTACGCCCATACCAATATGCTTCCCGGACACATCCTTTATGTTTCTTGAAATACGCTTATTAAAACACCCCTTATGTTTCTTTGGAGGATAAGGTCTACATTTAAAACTCTGATCTGCTTTAACGTGTTTGTATTGTGTGCATGGAAAGAGATAGAAACCAGTTTCACATGATGCAAGAAACCAACCTGAAGGTGGGAACACAGGGAACCGGCCCATGAGCTGCAGATGCCCCTGATCCAGGCACCTACCCTCACCTAACAGATGTCTGCAGTGCTCGGGGGAAGACACGAGACAGAGTTCAAGGAAAAAAAGTATCTGAAGAAAAGTTGCTGCCTGACTCTAATGCTGGTTTGAAATTCACTTAATTTTAGCATGCAACTTGCAAGTGTTTGGAAAACACAAAAAATTCTAAAGAAAATTTGGCTTTACAGATTCCCTCACTGGGGAATGTGTGATATTCCTAAAATGTATTTGTTTTGTTGTTGTTGTTGTTGTTGATGTTGTTGTTTTGTTTTGTTTTCTTAGTTCTTTTGTTTGAGTGAAAGGTTTTGATTGTTTGGTTTTGGTTGGTTGGCTAGGTTATTTTGTTGTTTTGCATGGTAGACTATAAATCCTAGGCAATAAAACTAAAGATGATCAATGGCAGGCTGCTTTAACTGAAATTTAAGTGAATCTAAAAAGGAAATGACAAAATTGCTCACTTAAAAGAGCTTAATTAAGAGAGATCTGGAAACTTCAACAAAATTGAAGGAAGATATTAAATAGTAGAAAATTGTTTCGAAAATTTTAGAGAGTGTGAAAACGAAAGACAAATTCTAGAGTGCTGTACTTTTCTATCTACTTGGATCTACCCTCTCCCAGCAGCCTTTCTCTACCAGATAAAGCATCAGCCTCCCCCTGCTAGTTTGCCCTCCCCTTCCCTTCTGCTCTCTCCGCTGGCCATCCCTAAATGGAAAAAAAAAATCCACATCAAAAGAAAAAAATCGAAAGGCCTCTTTTAAAACAAAACGAAGAGAAAGGAAGTCTCCAAACTTAGTCTAATTCTACCCCTAACCCCCTACATATGCCCACACACAAAGAGAAAAAGAAGCAAAAGAAAGAAAGAAAAACAAAGAACTGGGGGTGGGGGCGGTGTCAGGGAATTCAAACATTTTTATTGTGGGGTTTCCTGAACCAATCAAGACTCTTTGGAATATGCTAATAAATTTCAAATCATCCTTTTAACATGAAACCAGAATATATTCTTTCAAAATGTCTATTTGTACAGATTCTCTCTCTCTCTCTCTCTCTCTCTCTCTCTCTCTCTCTCTCTCCTCCCTCCCTCTCTCCCCTTTCTCTGATGATTAGTTCTTAACACAGAGAGAAAGGTTTTAAACCAAGTCTTCATAACACCCTTCCCCTGTTTACCTTTCTTCTTTCTGTAAGAGGTAAAAATTTTCCACTATGGTTTTAAGAATCTTCTATCGGCCCAGTGAGGTGGCTCATGGATGGGTGCCCTGCCCTGCAAGCCTGATAACCTAACCCCTGGAATCCCTTCCGCATGCCCTAAAGGCAGAAGGAGGGGCCCTGCTGCACAAGGCTGCCTGACAGCTGCATACCCACTGTGGCATGGGCACCCACACTGTCATGAGTACACACACAATAATATGATATTATAAACAGTTTTTAAAAGGCATTTTCATTACATGCAATTGTGTTACATGTGTTCATAGCAATTGTTTCCATATCATTTCTTAATTTTCCATTTTTTATATAAAATTATGTGGGGCAAAATTTAATCTGAACCTAAAATTCCTAAAAGTTTGGGACAAAAAAACAGCTACTGGTCATACAACGATTAAATTTCAATAGAGCCCAAAATACTTGTAGAAATTTAAATGTTATTTTGAGCTTCCTAGTGAAATGGTTTGTATATAACATTTTCAATGTTTTGTTTTAGAAACCAGGGCTTTAAGATGAGAAGACTGAAGGCTTACAGGAATGAAAATTGGTATCTTACATTTTGAGGTGGTTAAGTTTTTAAAATTTGCTTTTGTTAAATTTATAAAATGTAATGTTAATTTTAAATATTAAATTTGTAAAAATCAATAAATTTATTAAATCAAGAAATTAATAAGCTTCTTTTTCCTAGCAATTTTAAATCTGAAAGATTTTTTTCTCTTTATGTACAGATGCTTTTATCTGGTTTCTGGGCTTCTCCCTATATGCAACATGCATCTAGTCTGTCCAGGCTGAAATCACTATTTTTGTTAATGGGAAATAAAATGGCTCTGCAACATTAATCTATTGCTAGTAGATAATACCTTCTTTTGTAATGTCAGATAATTTGATATCTAATTTGCTACATATGATTATTATAAAGGTATTGGACAAAACCAGCATTGCTCCAAAAAAATCCCTGTGTTCACCTAGTCATCAGACTTTGTATATTTCTAATCTGCTCCTGTACTGCCTGTGACACTGAACTGCAGAAATTAGGTCTCTGAGAGGTGCAGTGTGATGGCATGTCTTTAAAAATTGTTCTGTTTGGCTTTCTCATCTTTATCAAATAAATACACAAATGTCACAGCGTCCAGTCTCACCAATCTCAGCCGCAGTGGGGCATGCGCTCTTCCTCCTCTCTCTTGCCACCCTCCAAGGAGGAGAAACCGTTTAGTATCTGGGTATTCAGGTGTACAGATGCACCTGCATCCTAAGCTACAATCACAGACCTAACAGGTGACCATGTTTGACTCTTAAGTATTTCCTCCCTGCCTTGTTTTGCTGAGCTCAATCTCCAGGGTCATTTCTTTGTGTTTGTTTCTTTGTCTGCTTGTTTGATTGACTTGGTTTTTGCTTTGGTTGTTTTGTTTTTTGTTTGGTTGTTATTGTTGTTGTTGTTGTTTCATACAGGTTTTCTCTATGTAATAGCCCTGGCTGTCCTGGACTCTCTTTGGAGACCAGGCTGCCCTCGAACTCACAGTGATCCACCTGCCTCTGCCTCCCGAGTGCTTGGATCAAACGCATGTACCACCATGTCCAGCCTCAGGATTATTTCTTGTGTTGGGCAGCCCTTGCTAAAATATACTATCCTGTAACTCTCAGACATTTGTTAAGACCAAGAGGAAACAAAATCTATAAAGGGCTTTTTTTAAAAGGAGCCAAGCAATAATAACTTCTGCCTAAAACATAACAGGCAAGACACTAGAGTTGAAAATGTATCAAGTTAACTTTATGCCATAAAAGTAATTTATATTCAACACTTTCTAGTAAATTAATATATTTACTTACCATGTTGCTTTGTCTCATAATATTAAGAAAAGGTTTTTTTGTATGTCAAATACATTTTTTCCTAGAGATTTGCCTAAAGCAGTAAGAGAACAGTTGAAAGAAAACTAGAAAGCTAAGCTATTTTTTTTAACGTTTACAGAAGATTCCAAGAGAACCGTGAGGTGCCTCGGCAGCTAAGATGCATGCCACGAAGCCCGACAGCAGGGCTGCATTCATGAGACCCACATGATGGACAACAAGAAGTGCTTCATGCAGTGTTTAGTGCCCTGTTGCTTGTGGGCATGACTACATTCCCACACTAGCACACACAAAATGAATGTGAAAATCAAGTGATTTTAAAAGATAAAAATGTAAAGATTATATATACATTCATTGTTACTAAGACTTATTTATAATTCGTGAGGTCAAAATTAAATACACCAATGTAAAAAAAAAAGTTAAGCCTAGCTTTCTATTTACAATAATAAAGCTTTACAGTAACATCCACTGGCACAGAGAACAAAGGTTTTATGTTCTATCTGTTTGCCAAATAGGACATTTAAAGCCTACCAATTGGAGTTTGTCCCAGTGTCTCCAACAAAAAGACATAAATGTGTCTGACCGCTGGTTTGCATGTTTTCCCCACTGGATTAAAGTGTTCTCTTGCCAGGAAGCCATCCCCTTGGTAATAGGAAAAGCTCATTAAAAACAATTATTCCTTCTTGTGGTATTCCTGATGAATTTCATTATAATCATAAAACTTATTTTACTGGGCAAATATTTAAGTCCATTTGTAAAATTTGTATTGGGTTTCCTGAGCCAAAGACATCCCCATTACTTCTAAATGCGAGATCGGCCCCTTTTGGAAAACATCTGTTATCTTTTCATAAAATAATTACTGGCTAGCCTATAAAAATGGACAAATGACTATATGATCCATCTCCATTAAAGGGAAATGTTACATATTATGATGAGAAACTCTTTTAAACAATAGCCAAGCCCTCAGGACTGGTTACAGGGTCTCTGTAGGTAGAGAGATGAGGAAATAAACAAGCAAGAAGTAAAACCAGTGAATTTATCTCTGGAAAAAAAGGACAACACATGGAAGATGTCCTTGAGCTTGGAGGAAAAGGGATTTGGCCAGGTCCTGCTAACACTGCTAAGTTATGAAACACAGGAGACAAACCCCTCGATTCGTACTTCTTACCTCAAATCTGTGTCAACTTATTCTAAAAAAAAAAAAAGTTCATGTGGACTTCAGAAAAGCTAGGTGATACCCATCTTCCACTACACCAACAATGGGGTTCTGCCATCCATTGTCACCCCTGTGTGTGATCTAACATACTTGTGACTCTCAAAATCTTGAAAACTCACTCTGAAAACAGACCATTAGCTTCCACTAACCCAAATGCTAAGATGCATCAAAAGACATCTGAACCACGTAGCCGCATTTTCTCAGTTTGCTATAACCTGCCAGCTTCCCTAGAGATGAACTTGATAGACGCCTCAGTGTATAACTGTCTTGGTCCTGTAATTAATTAAACCTCATCTTGCCACTCCCACTGTGGAGCATGTCCCCGTGGAGGCAACCTCAGTGCGTGTGTCTGAGCTATGGTCACTCAGATTTGCCTCAAGAATAAACTACCTCTTATTCCCTTTGAGGTAAGAACTATGGTTTCAGGGTCAACAAAATAAATAGCCAGTTTTCCTAGCACCACATATTTTAAAAGACTGTTGATGTGTGTTCTTGAGGCCAATCTTGAGCCTTCATGGTTAACATCATTGAAAGCTGTAAATGTGTGTGTTGATTTCTGCGTTCTAAATCCCATCCTGTTGATGGGTGTGTCTGCTTTTACACTAGTATGGCACCTTTAATCCTTAGCTTTGCAGTATACTTCAAACCAAGTAATGCAATGGCTCTACTTGTGTTCTTTTTGCTAGGATTGTTAAATTTAGAGCAATAAAGAATCTTCTTGATTCTGTGCAAATTACAGAATTTTTCTACTTATAAAAATAATATTGTGTATATTTTAATAGAGTTTTTGGTTCTGTAGATGACTTTAGATATCATGGTGATTCAAAAAATAATAATTCTCCTGACTTATTAACATTTTTTTAACATCAGCCTCAATTTTGTTTTGTAGTTTTCTTGTACATTCTTTTTACCTCCTTGGTTAGATTTCCAGGTATTTGAACTTTTTGTAACTATTATAAATTGAAATTATTCATCACAATTGCCTTATTGGGTTTTTTTTTCAGATAGTTTCTTATTAACATACATAAATGCTACTCATCACAAGGCTAGAGGGTAGATCAGTGGTAGAACAAGCAGACACAAGACCCTGGATGCCATAGCAACCCTGAAGGAGGGAGGGAGGGACTGGGAAGGTTAGAGAAAGGGAGGAGCATTAAAAGGAACAGTAGGGAAAGGAAGTGGCATAGGAAAAGCTACCGATTTTTGTATATTGATTTTATAATCTGTACCTTTAGTTTATATTTCTGTCTTCTCTTAGTGAAGTCTTTCTATATTCTTTGACTTCTTCCTAATTTAGATGCTTTTTGTTTCTTCTTGTTTTTTTGGTTACCACTGGCCAGGTCTAAAATTGTCTTGAATAAAACATTAAAAGTGAGCAGCTCTGTCCTGTCCCTGGTTGTAGAGGAAAAGCTTTTGTGTTTTCTCCCTAACTATGATGTTATCTAACCAAAGCAACATGTTTACATGGTAAAAGAGAAAATTTTCTCAGCTCATTCAAAGAAGCTATTTTAAACATTATAAGAAAATCATCAAGAAAATACAAGAAAAGAGATAAGTCAACGGCACATAAAACCCTTGAGGAAAAATTCCTACATAAAATGTAAGCAAATAAAATGTAGAAATGTGTTTTCTAAAACAAACAATATGGTAAAACTTGTTGAACACATCTCAGGAATGCAAAGCTACTCTAATGCGGGAAGTGCTTTCATGTAATTTACAATATACACGAAACATCACAGGACCATATCAACAAGTGCAGAAAAATGGAGAGCCACAGAGAAAGACATTGAAGTACTGTTCTATCCCTAACATGTGAACACAGGTGTGTGCATCTGCATACTTGTGTGCTTGCAACACACACACACACATACACACACATACACACACACACACACACACACACACACACAGTCCCACAAGGTGCCTCTCTTCATTTCTACCCAGTACTATTGGCCCAGTCTGCTTGGCCATTCAGAAGAGACAGAGATACCTAATGGGTTGCTTTTACTCCTTTATACCACAAATCATACAACTGCGAGTACAGTTAGCCATGGTCTACCTCTCTTTCTTTTTCACTGTCTTCAAAACAGCCCACTGAACAGTCTCACCCAGGGTCTAAGTGGATAGCTGGGGGTCAAAGTTTATGCTCTGTTCATTTCCTTCCTCTGAGTTTCAGGAAGTAACTGGCTGCCATGGAGACTCCCGGTTCTCTCATGAGCTCTGGGAGTTTAGCCTGACAGACTTAACCCTTCTGCATAGACCTGTTAAATACCAACCCATCTGTTCATTCCTGTTCCATTGAGGAAAAAAGTACAAATATTTGTTAGTAATGTTCCCTATCCTGACATACTTGTAGACATACAGTCATAATATATATGTGTAGTGGGAGCAGAAAACAGAATGTATATTATATGCAGTTGATTAGATTAGTTATATAGGAAAGCCAAAGAACATAGGTACATCATTAGAGAAGTTTCTGGTTCTGAGACTGATACACAGCCCTCCACTACATTCATACACAACACCAAAAACTTTTTAAAGCTACCATCTTCCTTAGCAACAACCAGCCAGTACATTCTGATAATCCAAATATATTAAACATCAATGCCTCAGTCATTGACCTTGGTGGTTTGAGTGAGAGCTGTTCCCGTAGGCTCAGGTGTCAGACCACTTGTTGCCACTTGGCTGTGCTGTTTCAAGAGTTTGGTAGTGCTGTCTTGCTGGAGGATGTATGGGAGCAAGCTTTGAGAGCAAGAAGAGTGCACACGCCTCATGCCTTTCCCATGGATTCTTTCTGCTTCAAGCTTCCATTTGAAGAGTAAGTCTCTCAGTTTTCTGCTCTGGTTGCCAGGCTTGCCATGGTAGTAAAGGTATCTCAAGTTGGCAGAATGGACAGTCATGGCATATGCCTGAGTTTTTGGCCTGGTTTATTCAATGAAATTTCTGTTAGCAAAAAAGGAGAAGTGTGTGCGTGAACAAATGGGTACTGCAGTATGTTGAGGGCTGACTCTAGGAGACTAAGACCTACCCTGCATTGTTCCCACACATCCCACCGTGGAATTCATGGAGGGCTTCCATGGAAGCCTGCAAGCAATAAATCAAATGGCCATTGGCATTACGTTGGGCTGAAAATGAAAACTCAGACTCAGAGTTGGGCTAAGCCAAGGTCATCCCATACTCCTGAGTTAAGCATAGCTTCAGGATAAAAGCTCTCAGCCCTCCTCCCCTGTACCCAACAGGAAGCCTAAGTGCACCTTCTTGGTGGTATTGAGTCAAGAACACTATGAGTAATGATGGCCAAATACAATCACACAGTAAGCATGCTATGCCTGTGGAGGTCAGAAGAGGGCATTGGGTCTCCTGGGACTAGAGTTACAGATGTTTGTGAGCTACTATATGGCAAATGCTTCACGGTACATGGTCCACCATGCTACATAATGTCAGCCTGTTTAATAAATGAAAAACTTGTCTTCTAAGGTGCTAGGCTTTGTTCTGAACACTTTCCTATGAACGTGAGGAGTGACCTGACAAACATCACCTAGATGTCCATCTCCAAGGACATTGCTTCTGTCAGCACAGAGTGGCTGTGTGGTCTGGAAGCCCACTCTCCAGTGGCCAGTTCACCCATAGACAGGTCACCTTCTCCAACTTAGGTGACCTCACCTTGCCCTGAGATGGTGAGCCATCAAGGTAGAGGAGTTACCTGACTTGAGTTCTCGGTGGATGGCCATGAATAAAAGAGGCTCCTTGTGTTGTAAAAAAAAAAGATCAACCTAAGAAAATATGAAAGAAGGTTACCAGCAAGGAGTGTAGCTTCTCTTTGATCCTGGGAAATAAGACAGTGTCCTCATTGCAGAATAAGTTGAATAAAAACACACACTCTCTTAAGTGGAGGCTGATCACACAGTCTCCGTCATGTTGCCAGTCACCCACAAGCCTGCCTATATAAACAAGGGCTTCCCACATTAAGGGATGTAATATGTAACATCGAGGAAGCCAGTAACCAGGGAGATGTAAGTGAGCCAGATTCACAAACATCACATTTCCTTTCAAATTCAGAGTCTAGATTTTTTTTACAAGTTATATAGAAAACATGAAGGTAGATGGGGAGAAGTTATGACCGCAGGTACATTTGATTGATTGTGGGTCTGACTGTGAGTAAGCACCATGGGGAGTTTAAAAACTCACTGCAGGAGCTGCAATCCAAAGCAAAAGACCTGAAATGATACAGGAGACTATCATAAGATACGCCTCTGGCCCTAAATACAGTCCCATAGAGGAAAATGACACCTCAGCTTTACTACAACTTAGTCCTCTCCTGAACACTGCAAATGCCACCACTGGGGGAAAAAAAGAATGTTTTTTTATTTTAAAAACAAAAACAAAAACAAACAAACAAACAAAAACTCAAGTCAGAAACTAACTCCAGATGCTCAAGTCCCAGTACAGAAATAAAAACAACATGAAAAAAGCAAGGCAGCATGACTTCCTCGAAGATGATTAGTCTCGTAGTAACAGCTTCTAATGAGAATGATTTGTAGGAACTCCCAGACAAAGAATTTGAATGAATAGTTATGACTATGTTCAAATAAATCAAAGGGTACAAATGCATTCCAAAAAAACAAAAACAAAGAGCAGAATGAAATAAAGAAGTCAACCCAAGAAATGAAAATAGAATTCAATAAAGAAAATTGCTGCAGGGAAAAAAAAAACAAATGGAAATTCTGCTGGAATTTTTTTAAGTTAAAAAACCTCTGGTAAATCTCACCAACAGATTAGATCATGTGGAAAACAGCATCATGGCTGGAAGACAATGTAGAAAAATTGTGTTACATAGTAAATACCAGTCATAACTTTAAAACATATATGAACAGAACACAGAAGCTCTCTAGGACACCGTGAAAAGGTCAAATCTTCAAATTATAGGCATAGAAGAAAGAGAAGAATACTTCACCAAAGGCACAGAAAACATTTTAAATAAAGTTATAGAAGAGAATTTCCCAAATCTGAAGCAAGAGATGCCAAGGTAAGCACTAGAAGCCTGCAGAACACCAAATAAATGAAATACGTCTCAGTTACTGTTTTGTTGCTGAGGGGAGAAATTATGACCAAGGTAATTTATAGAAGAGAGTTTTAAACCTGGGGTTTGCTTACAGTTAGTCCATTATCATCACAGCAAGAAACAAGGTGGCAGGAGGCAGGCATGGTACTGGAGAAGCAGCTTACAGTTCACATCTGATCCACATGCTGCAGGCTGAATAAAAGTGAGAGTGCGCTTAGCATGGGCTTTTAAAACCTCAAAGCCCAAACCCAGGGACACATTTCCTCCTAATCCTTCCCAAACAGTTTCGTTAACTGGGAAGCAAATATTCGAACATATGAACCTATGGGGGACCATTCTCTTCAAACCATTATAACCTGTTATAATTAAAACACCAAACAAATACAAAAGAAAGGGTATAAAAACCTGCAAGGAAATGAGGTCAAGTCACCTGTAAAGGCAGGCACAGCAGAATAAAATCTGATCACTTGGCAGAAATCTTTAAAGCCAGAAGGGTCAGGAAATACGTGTCCCAAAATCTGAAAGATCACAATTGTAAACACAGACTATAAAACGCAGCAAAACTATTATAAGGGAAGAAGAAAGAAAACCTTTCCATGATAAGAACATATTGGAGATTAATAACCACTAAGTAAGTTCTACAAAGGATACTGGTAAAAAGTTATTTTTTTTTTCTGAATAAAAAGATATGCCAAAAATAGCATGGAGCAGGTAAATAATAACAAGGAAATTAGTTACAAGAGTTCTGAACACAAACAACAACAATAACAACAACAACAAAAACCCCACAAAATCAACAAAATTCCAGGACTCAAACACACTTACCAATAACTCAGAATATGAATGGTTTTAATTCCTCAGTAAAATGGCACAGACTAGCAGATTTGGTGAGAAAAATGAGAGCTATCTTTTCTTGCTGCTGCCAAAATATATACCTTATCATTAAAGACAGCATCTTAAGATAAAAAGATGAAAAAAATAAAATAAAATAAAACAACAAACAAATTGAACTCAGAAATAAGCAGAAATATTTATTTTAATATCTGACTAAATAGACTTCAAATCAAAAGTAGAAGAGATAAAGACATTTACTTCATACTCATAAATGGAACAATCTATTAGAGGAGATTAAAATTCTAAACAAAATACAGACACAACCAATTTCATGAAACAAGTGCTGTTAAATATAGAGCCAGAGATTGACTACAACATAGTGATAGTGGGTGACAAATACCTCACTTTTAAAAGCTAAGCAGAAAACACTGGAGTTGAATAACATCACAAATTAAATAAACCTTACAAACTATAGAATGTTTCATTCAATTTACTCATTTTTCTCAGCAGTCCATGAAACTTTCTTCAGAATCAGTCTTAATTAGAATACAAAGCAAGATTCAACAAATGCAGAAATTTTGAAATAACACATTATTTATTTAAGTTTGTATATTTTATTATTATTGTATATAATTTTGTTTGTGTATAGTTATTATATATTTATAACATATACAATAGAATAAAGATAGAATAAACAGCAACAAAAAGTACACAAACTAGCAGAGACTGAACAACCCAATATTAAGTGATGTATATGTCACATGAAGACATCAAAAGAAAATTAAAGTGTTTCTAGAACTGAATAAAAATGAAAACACAACATATCAAAATCTATGAAACATGGTGAATATAGTCCTAGATGGAATGTTTATAATGGTAAATGCAAACATCAAAAAAAATTTAAGAAATATCTGATAAAGAAATAAATTACATGTCTTAAGGCCTAGGAAAAACAAGACCATCTCAAACCTTAACACAGTAGATGGAAAGAAATAATCACAGTTATGGCTAAAATTAATAAAACAGAAATGAAATGGTACAAATGTATCAAAGGAAGAGTGACTTCTTTTTTTAAAAGATAAGCAAAATTGACAAACTCTTAGCCAAATTAACTAAAAGGATAAAGAACGAAATTAATAAAATTTGAGTTGAAAGTAGAGATGTTAAAACAGCTACCAATGAATGTTCGAATTCAAAGAATCACGAGAGCATAGCTTATAGATGTACACTCAGCTAAATGGGAAACTTAAGGGAAATGGATGAATTTCTAGATGTATGTGATATTCTAAAATTAAAAATAAAATAAATAATTTAAACAGATTATAATAAGCAATAATGTTGAAGCAGTAATAAAAAGTCCCATCACTGAAATAAAAACTCAGTGTGGAAAGGAAGGGGGAGGGCGGGTAGGACTGGAAGGAGGGGAGGGAGGTGGATAAGATTGGAATGTAAAATAAATTAATTAATTAAGTAATTTTAGAAAAATAAACAGGCTCAGATGGATTCACTGGAGACTTCTACTTGAACTTAAAAGAAAAACTCATATCAATACGACTCAAATTATTCAGTAAAATAGAAAAGAAAGGAAAGGTTCCAAGCCCTTTTATGAAGCTAGTATTATTCTGATACCAAACCAGACAAAGACTCAACCAATGAAAGAACCAAAAGCCAATTTTGTTGAACTAAGATGCAAAATTTTTCAATAAAATACTCACAAACTCTATTCCAGATCACATAAAAAAGATCGTCCACATGATCAACCTGGCCTCATCCCAGAGATTCAAGGATGTTTCAACATATGTAAGTCAGCAAATATGATACTCCACATAAATAGAACCAAAGACAGAAGCCACACAATCGTCTCATTAAATGCAGAAAAGTCCTTCAGCAGAATCCAACATCCTTTTGTGACAAAGTCCTTGAGAATATAAGGGTATAGGAAATATATCCATATTAGTAAGGGTTCTGTAGAGAAACAGGACCAATGGGTTGAGTGTGTGAGAGTGTATGTGTATGAATTTATTGTCATTTTACATTAAAACAACAGCTAAATCACATCCGAGAGAAAGAGAACCACAAATTTGCTGAGTCCACAAGGCTGGGTGCTCCAGCACTGAAAGCCAGGAGGCTTCCTGAAGAGCTGCTGGTCCTTAGACCATGGTAGAAGCCTGGAAACACTGGCCCTGATACCAGTGAAGACAGCGTCAGCAGATTAAATCCACTCAGTGGCAAGAGGGAAGGCCAAGAAAGCCAAGGGCAAACAGTCATCCTGCTGCCAGGACCTCCCTATCTGTGTGTTGGCCCTCATCAGTCAGGGCAATCAGGAAAGTTATTCAGATGAGATTCCCTATTCAAAGGATGCTAATGTGTGGCAGGTTGACATTAAAACCAACCCTAACAGTATCTCAACATAATAAAAGAAGTATACAGCAATTCCACAGCCAAGGTAAAAGGAGAAAAATCCAAAGAATTTCCACTAAAATCAGGAACAAGAGTGGTCACAATTACCACTCCCCTTCAATGTGGTGCTTAAAGTCTAACCCAGAGAAGTCAAAGTGTCTTTATTTACAGATACTATGGTTCTACATATTAAAGACACCACCAGAAAAGTGCTGATAAACACATTTGGCAAAGAAGAAGAAAATTTACACACAAACATCAGTAGTCTTCCTCTATACAAATGACATACTAAAGGGAAAAATCAGTATCAGATGACACTTGAGTGACTGGGCAACACTTTTTAAAATTTGGCATCTTTAATCATCAGAGAAATGCAAATTATCTTTTCCTAGTCAGAATGACTAAGATCAAAAGACAAAGAGAGAGAGGGAGAGAGAGAGAGACAGACAGAGAGAGAGAGAGAGAGAGAGAGAGAAATGCTAATATGGATATGGAGAAAAGAGAATAGTTATTCATCATTGGCAGGAATGCAACCTGATATGGCCACTATGAAAATCAATGCAGTGGCCCTCAAAGAGCTGTAAATAGATCTTCGATGTGACCTACCTACGTCACTCCTGGACATGGACCGTACTACAGAGATTCTTGTTCACCCAGGCTCATCGCTGTGCTACACATAATAGCTGAAACACAGAAACAGCCTAGATGTCCATCAAAGGATGGATAATGAAAATGTGGTACATATACACAATGGAGTAGTGCTCAAGCATAACAAGAAGTGAGTACATGCAATTAAGAGGCATATTGACGAAGCTGGAAATAATCATCCTGAGTGAGGTAAGGCAGATGCAGAAAGACAAACTCTACACGCTCTCTCTCCTATGTTGGATGCTAGCTTTCGTTGCAGGATATTTGATACCATTGCGATCCTTGAGATTGTGCACTGTAAAAACCTGCCTTTTGTTTAGTGTGGTTGAGCCCTAACACATACCTTTAATCCAAGAACTTTTTGTTTATTGTAAACAGGGGATTAAGGTGTGGTTCAGCCAGCCCAAGCACACACCTTTAATCCGAGAGCTTTCTGTACACAGGATTTAATAAAGTTAAGCCTAAATCAAGAGGTGGAGCAAGAAACCAGCTGATTGAAGAGGAGACGGGACTTTGATTTGAGGGGTATTTAAGACAGCATGTAAAAGTAGAAGGAGCTCCTAGCTCTTTAGCTCTTAGCTCTTGGGCTTTTAGCTTTTAGTTTTTAGCTTTTAGATCTTGAGGTCTTCAACTCTTTGGTCTTTGGCTTTTGAGCTTTAAGCTAACAAGCCTTTGGCTTTGGGTGTTTTGCCCTTTTCCTCCTGGGCAGTCAGCTGAGCCAGTGAGCCTTTTGGGCCTTTTCCACCCAGGAACCTGAGCTGAGTAGGAAGGTCAGCTGGGTGCTTTCTCTGCCACTCTGAGCTAGCAGGATTTTGCCCCAGCAACTGGCACCTGGGTCTTTATTGGTAAAATAGCACATTTGGGATTTTCACTTAAAACAAGCTTTGAATCTTCAGATACATTTGTTTAGACTGGAATAGGCACACAATGCAGGAAACCAGTTAGGGAATGGGGGATTCAGGCCGAAGGGATAGAATGCAGGTGGTATGAAAGAAAAACAGAGCAAGGAGAATTAAGTAGGGCGGTCCACGAGAGGGAAAGGTGAAGGAGGGAGTAAAAGGAATTATAACTAATACTAAAGGTCTTTTAAAAGTCATATGGAAACCTATGACTTTAGAAGCTTCCATTGTGTGTATAAACATATACACATAAAAAGTTTAAATACAACAGAAAGATAATGTCTCCCCCAGACACCATAAGGTATCAGTGCTGGGGTTGGGTTACCTCTTCTTATTGGTCAGCAGTATATCATCGATCCTCAAATATTACAGATCATGGCCATTGCTCATGGTTACCTTACACAATTTGCCCAGAAGACTCTGTTGCTAGGGGTTAGAGAGAAGGTTCAACAGTTAAGAGTACTGGCTGCCAAAACACTACAAATGTACATTTATATAATTCCTGATTGTTTCATGGTTCTTCATGCTGTCAGCAGTTTATTGTATATATGTGTGATAATATAAATGTACATGTAAAAATTAAAAATATATTTAATTTTTAAAAAAAGAGTGCTGGCTGCTCTTTCAGAGGACAGAGGCTCCATTTCTAGCATCTACTTGGCAGCTTACAACTGTCTGAACCTCCAGTTCCAGGGAATCCCATACCTTCTTTCTGCCTCCAAGGTATCAGGCACACACACGGTACACAGATATACATGTAGGCAAAGCACACATCTACATAAAATTAATATTTTTAAAATACAGGGAAAAAAAGAACATATTTCTGAAGGTACCTACCACACACTTGAGTCATAGAACATGGAGAAGTCAAGCTGATATTGACCCGGAAATCTCATCTATTTCATTGCTTTCATGGTACTGCAAGACGCTATGCCCACTACCGGGGGATTACAGTAAGTAAGAGTCTTAGCCAGCTGTGAATCCTATGAGTTACAACAGTAAGTGCCTTGGCAAGAGACGCCCAGTCATGCAGTTGGGGCATGCATGTTATTGGGATAATTAACCAATTTCTGATTGGCCCACTCCACAAGTTCCAACCATGCCTGGCACTGGGGCAAGAACCAGTGACTGAGTAGGTCATAGGCCTAGAAGGGAGTTTACTACTATTATTCTGCTAAATGGCCAGAGTATTGAATTTTTCCCCTAAGTACTTACCTTTATATTCATAGATTAGTACATCTCTCAAGCCTCAACAGAGAAGCTTCTTTTTTGTGGTAGATACCAACTAACACAGAGACCCACAAGTGACCAATATGCAGAGAATCAGAGACTGCCAACTGCTCGGCCTGATGTGGGATATCCATGTCATACCCTCTCTCCACAAAGTTCAGGAATCACTTTGAAAGAGAAGCCAGAAAGGCTATAAGAGGCAGAGGTAATGGAAGCCTGCAACAAAACACTGCGCTCTGGACAGGACAGTGCAGTTGCACATACAGTGGCTGTGGCTACATGCACAAGATCAAATCAGAAGCATCCCAGCTTGGATGGGTGTGGGGATCATGAAGTCTTCCTCACCCCTCAGATGAGGAGCTATTGACAGTTGATGGCTGTTTGAGAAAAGACAGTCTGTTTTATCTTTTAGGGATGTGGCTCCCAAGAGGCTACCTACCCATGCTGCAATAGATTGTCCTACACCCAATGCAATGTTGGAATCACTAAGTGGTTTTTAAAATAAAACACATGAAACTGAGAGGAGATGCTAGAAGTGGGCTGGGGAGGAATTCAAGGGGAGGGAACAGAAAATATATTTAATCAAAACACATGAATGTAGATACAAATTGGGAAGGCAAAGGTGAAGTTAGAGGGAGGAAATTGTGGGTAGATGTTTTCATATTTCATTGTAAAAGATTATGAAATTCTCAAAACTAAAAAATAAATTTCTGAAAAATATGCTCAATATCTCTCTTAGTTAGGGTTACTATTGCTACGATGATACACCATGAGCAAAAAAAAAAAAAAAAAGCAAGTTTGGGAGGAAAAAGTTTACTTGGTTTATACATCCATGTTGTAGTCCATCCTTAAAGGAAGCCAAGACAGATACTCAAACAGGGCAGGGAGGAGCCGAGAGGCAGGAGCTGATACAGAGGTCACCGAGAGGTGCTGCTTTACTGCTTGCTCCTTGTGGCTTGCCCAGCCTGCTTTTCTATAGACACAAGGACTACCAGCCCAGGGATGGCACCACCCACAATGGATACAGCCATCCCTCATCAGTCACTAATCAAGAAAACGCCTTATAGGCTGATCTACATCGCAATCTTATAGAAGCAGTTCCTTAAGGTTCCCTCCTTTCAGATGGTTTAAGCTTGTGTCAAGTTGACAAAAACTATCCAACACAATTGACCCCTTGTCAGCTTGACACACAAATACATCATTGTTAAACCACAATCTTTCCTTTTTCATTCCTCTCCAAGGCCTCACATTAAAAACATAATTAACTTTAAAAGCCCCACAGTCTTTACAGATTCAAACATATTAAAATTTTAGTCCTTTTAAAACATCCAGTTGCTTTAAAATTTTCAAATCTCTTTTAAAGGTTCAAAAATCTCTCAACTGTGGGTTCCTGTGAAGATGAAACTTAAGTTAAATATGTTCTTACTACGAGCAGGAAGAACCATGACACAGTCACAATCAGATTAATACAAAACCAAACTCCCTAAACTGTAAAAATAACCAACGTTCAATTTCTGGGGCCCACTCATGATCTTCTGTGATCTTCCAAAGGGTTTGGGTCATTTCTTCATCTCCACCTCCTGCGATGCACATGGCTTGCCTTCTAATCTCGGCATGCTCTGCTCCACCACAGCCGCTGTTCTTGGTGGTCACTCAACAGTACTGGCATCTCCAAAATGCTGGGGTCTTATGCTGCAACTGGGATTCGCTTTTGCCAGTGGCTACTCCTAGGCTCTCTTCATGGTGCCAAGCTTCAGCTTCTCTGAATGACCCCTCCAGTCCTGGGCCTTCAGCTGTTCTTGAGGCTGCGTCTTTACCCATGGCCTCTCCAGCCAAGCCTTGGCTGCTCTCCGTGAACCCTCCATGCCTTCAAAATCAATACCATCTCAGTAACTCTTCCACAACCCAGTTTGGCTGCTAACAACCTTGGCCACCTCTGGAACACAAGAGTCATCACCTCTGTGTGATGACTCTTGGGAGACACTTCCCAGAAGACTTCACCTCAGTGATGCTGGTCTCCTCTTAACCACCGCCATCTTCTCAGATCCACCTCACCAGCAGCAGCTGCCCCAGTAATACAAAGGTTTCACCTCAGTGGCGCTGGTCTCTTGTTAATCATGGCTGATTCTTCATTCTCAGCAGACTGGATACCACAGATTCTTTACACAAAAGGCCTAGTAGAGTCACATACCAGGCCTCTATCAGCTCCACTACTCTCAACAGTCTTATCTTCAAGGCTTCTAGAGAATACCTCACTGAGCTCTTAACAGTCAATGGTTTTTCTAGCCCACAGCTCCAAAGCCTTTTCACAGTCCTTCCCAAAATAACATGGTCAGGTCTGTCACAGCAATAGTCTACCCGATGTACCAACTTGTCTTAGTTAGGGCTACTGTTTCTATCATGGAACACCATAACCAAAAGTAAGTTGGGGAGAAAAGGGTGTATTTGGTTTACACTTCCCATATCATAGTTCATCTTTAAAGGAAGCCAAGACAAACACTGAATCAGGGTAGAAACCTAGAGGCAGGAGCTGATATAGAGGTCATGTAGAGATGCTGCTTACTGACTTGCTCCTCATGACTTGCTCATCCTACATTTTTGTAGAACCCAGGATCACCAGCCCAGGGATGGCACCACCTACAATGGGCTAGGCCCTCCTCCATTAATCACTAATTAAGAAAATGCCCAGAGGCAGAGGCAGATGGATGGCTGTGAGTTCCAGGCCAGTTTGATCTAAAAAGGGAGTCCAGGACAGCCAAGGCTACATAGAGAAACTCTGTCCTGAAAAACAAACAAAAAGGAAGGAATGAAAGAGAGAGAGAGAGAGAGAGAGAGAGAGAGAGAGAGAGAGAGAGAGAGAATGCCCTATAGGCTTGCCTACAGCTGGATCTGTAGAAAGCATTTTCTTAATTGGCACTCCCTCCACTCAGATGACTTTAGCTTATGTCAAGTTGACAAAAGAAAAACAGCAACAACAAACCACATCACTACACCACTGTCCCTATCCAGCCCTTATCCTTATCCATCAGGTCAATGCGAAGTAAAACTACTCTGATATTCTATCTCACTCCATTCAGATGGCTCTCATGAAGAGTACAAATGCCCACAAACACTGGCATGGGTGTGGCAAAAAGGGAACTACTACATATTGTGGTGGGAGTATAAACTCGGATAGCCACTTTAGAAATCAAACACGGGCACCTCAAACAAGTAGAAGTAGAGTTTCCACATGACCCAGTTACAGCACTCCTAGGCTGATACCCAAAGGACTTTAGACCCTCGTACAGAGACGCTTGCACATTCACCTTCATTGTTGCTACATTCACACTAACTAAGAAATGGAATAAACCTAGGTATCGGCCAAAAGATGAATGGATAACCGAAATGTGACATATAAACAAATTACTATTACTCAACTGTAAGGAAAAATTAAGTCATAAGGCTTGCAGATAAATGAGTGGAACTGAGAATTTTAGCTGAGTATGCTAACTCAAGCCGGGGAAAGACAAAAGCTGAACCTTCTGTCTCCTATGCAGACCCTAGCCTCATATCTTTTCTTGTGTTGTTAACTTGGAACACAGGAAACTAGAAAGGGACCTTTGGGGGGGGCAGACTAAGGGAAGGGGAGGAATACACCACACAGAAAACAAAGGTGGAAAAATGAAATGCTGGAGCAGATCGGCTTATGCAGGGTGGGCCATGAAGCACAGGTGGAAGGTAAGGCTAGCCCAAAGGAAGAGTGCATGGAAATCTACATGGGCACCTACTATTGTGCAACTTAATTTTTTAAAAAGAGTAATTGGGGGTTGGAGAGGTGGCTCAGTGGTTAACAGCCCTCGCTGTTCTTACAGAGGACATGGGTTAGCTCCTGGCATCCACATGGCAATTTACAACCATCTCTAACTCAAGCTCCAGGGGATCAAATGCCCTTTTCCGGCCTCTACGGGCACCAAGAATGTACACTGTGCACTAGGCAAACATGTGTGCACATAAAATAATAATAAATAAAATATTTTAGCAAAATAATAGTAATAATTAGAAAGATAATAGAATATGTGTAAAAAGAAAGAAATGGGGGAATCCTGGAGTGTACCCAACAAAGCAAACATGGGGATGAAGGGTGGGGAAGACAGATGGCTTACCCAAAAATCTTTACAGAAATGCACTGTTAGGAAGCTAATTTCAAAATATAACTGTAAAACAGAGTTTATGCCAAACTTCCCTGTATCGGTAGACAATGTCTCTCCCAGAATACATGGCTTATTAAATGAAAATCTCAGAGCAAGACATGAAATACTTCCCTGGGGGTTATGGGTCAAGGAGACAGCAAAGACACCCAAAACAACACTATCTGAGAAGGCCTTATTTCTAAACAGCACTGACTTTGCATGAAGTACATAGAAAAACAAACCAAACTGGGCAGGAATCTCCCTTCCTGCTGGATAACTTTCGTAGCACCAGAAGGGATCATGCAGGCTGCTAAGCACGTCGGTGGCCTTTCCCAGCACTTGACCCTGCATTATAATACTGACCTTCCAGGCAAGCCAGGCCAACTGGTACATAACTGTTATGGGGTAACTAATCACTTTCTAATTGAAGCCAAGGTCTACTCCGCAGGAGGAAATTTTATGCCTGGTACAGTAATCCTGGTCAAAAGCCCACGGTGAGTGGAGGTTATAGCTGCTAGAGCAGAAGCTGCTATTGTTTTGTTTTGCTTTTGTTTTTGTTTTGTTTTTGCTAAAAGGCAATGCTGTCGAGGTGACTTCTAAATACTTATGTTTATACCATAGACCTGGACTGCTCATAACCTTGGTCAGAGATGCTTCTTTTTGCAATGGACTGCACTAAGTGGAAAGCTGCACAAATGCTCAAAGGAAATGAGAATAAGAAACTGGGCGCCTAGCTCTAAATGAGATTTGTTGTTGTTGTTGTTGTTGTTGTTGTTTGCTTAATCACACAAACCCCAGACAGCCTGTAAAGGCTCAGAGAAACATCACAGAAGAAGAGGCTGAAAGAATAAAAGGGCAGGGCTGGAGAGATGGCTCAGTGGTTAAGGGCTCCACCTGCTCTTCTAGAGGTCCTGAGTTCAATTCCCAGCAACCATATGTTGGCTCACAACCATCTATAATGTGATCTGATGCCCTCTTCTGCAGATAAAGCACTCATATGCAATAAATACAATAAATAAATCTTAAAAAAAAAAAGAATAAAAGAGCAGAGCATCAGGAGGAATACTGTAAAATACTGTCTTCTGGACATGACAATATGACATGGCTATCACGTTCCTTTGTTCACAGCAGCTGTGGCTACTGCTCAAGAGCAAGCCTACCAAAATCCTGCTTCTGCAACAGGAGGAAGGCTTCCCCTCCACAGCAGGGCCAGCGGCTCATACTGTGGCCGTCACAGCGTCTTGTATCAGGAGAGTACCACAGATGGACGCGTCATTCCCATCGCTTTGAAGCCTGTTTGTGTAGGTGAGACAAAAAAAAAAATCATGATTTGGGGCTGTGTAATTCATAACTAAACCAGTGAAATGAGAGGATTCAAGTGAGCCTCGAAAGATCATTCTTCGCCAAAAGAAAGGTTAAGAGCAGTACGGACTCCATCAGGGTGGACTGTTTCTTTCTGATTCAAAACACATTTCTCTGAAAACGTTCATATATCTGAAAAATGTGTTTCGCCACTTTCCACGTCTTAAAATGCTGAGTTAAAAGTAGAGGGGCATAGGTGAACTGTATATTTATTAAGTATAATTGAACGTGACTGCTTGCTAGATTGCTTATTGCACATGAAATCCCAATTTTGGAAATCCTTATAATTTTAATTCTGTATTTTAATGAAATAAACTTAATGTATTAAAATTTTTTTAAATATAAGTAATGTTTTATTCAAGCTTCCAAACGCAAGTAATTTAGCAGAAGGTTTCAACATCTGCTTCCAAAGCAGACTTAACAACCTCAGACCATAAGGCTGCCTCTTTGCCTCACTCAGGAAAAGTGCAAATATGGAACAGGGCTGGCTGAAGGCACTTTGGGAGTTTTCTAAACATTCAGAAGGTCACATAGATGCCAGTAGACAGAGAAGGTTCCAGAAGTGCCGTAGAACTAAAATGTCACTGGAGTGGTCAAGTTCTGCCCTCCATTTCATGACAAGGAAAAGGAAGGCTGCCTCCAGGAAGGGAAAGTGTGGGGGAAGGGAAGGCTCAGGTCTGGGCTCCAGGCCCCTGGCACTGTGTCCTCCTCTCTCCCAGGAACCTCTCTACCTGAATACCCTCCAACTCTCACTTAAAATACCAAAAATCAATCCATATTTATTTCAGTGAAATTCAAAGCATAAGATACATCATAACTGATTATCCAAACCCTGTGAATAGGAAGAAAATAAATATTGGAAATGTCCACATTGATAGTTACACAGTGCTGTATGTTAAGTCTTTGTTTGAACAGTCTTACGTCACTATGGTTTGTGAAACAAGGTTCATTCATCAAAAGTGTACAATTCAGTGGCTTTTAGTGTGGTCACAATGATTATATGTCATCATCATACTCAATTTAACGACAGTCTTAATACGCAAAAAAGACACTCCAATCACCTAACCATCACCCCAACTCCCAGTGCTAAGCCTTAACTAATTTATTTATGCTGCCAATGTGACAGAGCATTCATATATACAGAATCCTCCACTATCTGGCTCTTTGTTACTACTTAACAACCAATTTTTAATGGCTTTTTAAAAAAAATCCGGATTCAAAAGTACTTCTTCAAATCTAAATTCTTTTTTTTTTTCAGCAATCCAGACAACTTTGCATTCTAAGTTCAAACTTCATGTTTCCAACTTTGAAAATGTGATTTTTCTCTTATCTCTCGGTGCATGACAAACGCTTGGCTGTGGTAGGTGGCCCAGACAGCTGGCTGGCTCTGAAAAGAAAGTCAACCCACCCAGGCATTGTGTGTTCTCTTACGACCCCTGGTGGTTGATGTAGAGAGTGTTTTTTAAATGAATCCCTTGGAGTGCTTTAATCTCAAAACAGCACACGACTACTAATTAATATCAAATGTAACTAAAATTCAAATTACTTTGCTACGTTTAAGTGTTCTACTATTTTTCTAGAAATTATAGACTTTCAATCTGGTCCCAAAGCTCCTATTAGAACCCTATCCAAATGCTTTCTTAATGCTTTTCGTTTTTCACAAGGAAATCTTAAAGCGTTTCATTTTATTCCTTACAAAAACACGAAAAGTTGACGGCCCTTTCATGACTTCATCACTGTCATTAAAAATAAAATAAACAAGGGGTCACAATTTTACTAAAACTTGTAGAACTCATTAAACCAATAAAACAAAAATGAATATAAAAAATTCAAACTGTATTAGTAACAACAAAGCCTTCTAAGGGCCAAGCATGGTGAAAACCACCTTTAACAGCTGTTTACCACAGTGACTGCTCTTTAAGGATCTTTCCATTTTTAACTGGTTTTAAAATTGAAGCTTTAATATTACTGAAGGTTTTTTTTCCTAATACTAAATTCCCATTGTAAAAGTTAAAACAGAAGAGACAATGAGATGAAATAATTACATAATAATTTTCTATATTCCTTTAAATATAATAAATTACTGCTATAGTCACATAAACAGGAATTATTTCTGATACAGAAGTATTTCTGATTTATTAATAAACCTTTATTGTCTTAGAGTCTTAAATAGTCACAAAACATACATTCAAACAAGCATCCTATCACATAAGTCATCTAGACTCAAGAAAAAAAAACAGGACTTGAAAACAGAAAGGACCTGACCAGATCACAGCAGGGGCGGGAGAGGGGCACAGGGGACAGAGTAAATAAGATCACAGCTCATGATACACAGTCATGACACTATCACAAACCCATCATTTTATACAATGAGTACATACTAACTAAAATATGAAGGGATTTACACACACACATATATGCTTATAAAAAAATAACAAATCTTTTAACCATTGTTGCCAGAAGTACTTTAAATTTTGCTCAAAGTCTGAGAACTCTTCAGCAGTGAGCGTGTAATTTAACAGGCATTGTTACTCTGAATTTCTCCTCTCTATTCTGTTTTGTGAAGATTTAAAAACATGTCCTTCTGCACTTAAGACAGAGAACTTTAATTCATTTATTCGTCTGTAAATAAATACCTTTTTTGAGCTAAAGATTGCAAATTAGATTATTGAGTTTGTAAATTTTTACATCAAATATCAGACCTCTATACAGGGTAAGTTATGGAAAATAAGTCAGGAGAGCGCACAAATGTATGCACACCTGTCTCCATGCGCAAAGCATAGGAGAGAGAAGGCACCTCCAGAATCTTCAGGCTGTACTTACTCCAGCTGTGATCATGGGAGGCCAACTGCATCTTCAAGGCTAGAGGCATCACTGACTCAGGTAGGGAAGTGGCAGGGGCTAGTCTTTACCTTGGGGAAAGGAGAAGAAAAAAAAAAAGCAGGACTTTTGTGACAAAAGAAATAGGAAGCAGGATTCTACAGGTGCCTGGATTCCTATAGCCTGGCTGAAAGTGTGACTCTGTGTATGCTACTGTGGGACACTTCATGAAAAAGAGCTCAGCATCATTGCCTGCAGGACTGACCCCAGCTTTACTTCTTAATTTCTTCTGTATCTCAAACCACTACAGAATAGTCTCTTGCCTCGTTTTTTGTTTTTTGGGTTTATTGTTTGTTTGTTTGTTTGTTTTCTACGGCTCATTAATTAGAGGTAAACTTGATTTCTGTGAGGCTGGGCCCTTTGCTTTTTGCATTGCCTAAAGAGTTCAAAAGAAATTTGTTACTTTATTAGTGTTTGTTTACTACAGTTTCAAGAGAGTAATTTGACTCATTTTCTTTAAAAAAAAAAAAAAAGGAAATTGAAAGAAAATAGCCTGAGACACACGTAGATCAATGGTGGAGCTGTTGCCTGGCCGTGCGAACCTGGGATCCTTCCCCAGCCTGGCAAAGAACCAATCAAGGAATAAAAACCCCTTTTGAACTGGAGACTGATATACGATCCTGGCCTGGTGACTCTAGATAGACAGGGGCTAAAGACAACAAAAGGCCTTGCCGTAAAGCCCTTCTACCTTTCTCAAAAGATGGTCAATTACTGTTTACGGCTCCAGCACTCTTTGATAGTAATCAGTGGCTTTGGGTCTCCCTCCTCGGATACTGCTGTTTACTCTGCCGACCAGGGCACATTTCCATACAGTGAAACACATGTTCTCCTGAAACCTGACCTCCGTCCCAGAACCCACACTGCAGAGATTAGCGAGACAAGACAAAAGGCTGTGGACGACAAAAACAGACACCAAGGACAATCTCCAAGCACATTTCTTAAAGCCGTGGAGAAGTTAGGCACCGGTGGTGGCAGAGAGCCTCCTGGTAAAACTCTTTAGAGGAGAAGAAACTTTGTGTTGGGACCATTTGGTTGGGACCTGTCCTGCCCCCTGCGTGCCTGGCCATGCGCTCCAGTGATAGCCCCAATATAATTTCATGGCCGGAGAATCTGGAGCCAGGTCCTGATACGGTAATGAGGTGCTGCCTGGGGTCTTCTGGATGCGCAGTGGGTTTACGGTTCCCGCTATCACTTACTGTTGGTCTGGATGGTCTCCTTGACAAGTTGCACAGCCCTCCACTCCTGGTTTAATTATCTTACTCTTCACTGTGGGGTCGAAGGAGCAGTGACAATACCCACAACACTAGGTGCGCTGGTGCCCCCTGAAGACCCTCCCTTCCAGCTTCTCTCTCAGTACGTATGTCAGTCCCAAAGTAAAAGAAAAGAGTTTACAGGGGGGTACTGCAGACACACACACACACACACACACACACACACACACACACACACACACACATGCCTTGCCACCAAGCTGGTTCTTAAAAATGTCAATCTCTATTAAATTAAAGCATGACTCCTACAACTAGACTTTGGCTTTGGAGAGATACTGGCCTCTTGGGGTCATCACAACACCCGCATACCACTGTCCTGTCATCCCCACCCCACCCCATACCCACGTGCACGAGCGTGTGCACACACACACACACACACACACACACACACACACACACACACACACACACACATGCCTCACCTAGCCGGTGGCTCACTGCAGCTTCTAAGCAGCTCAAAGGGAAAGCATCATTATAAAGGCAGAGAGATGCTGTCACCATCACCACTACCATTAACAACAGAGTATAGGACATCTTTTGCCAGTTGATGGGAACGCTCAGATACGGGGGCATGGAGGATAGCTCAGTTGAGTGATACATACAACCACGCCTGAAGCCCCAGTTCCCTGCCCTAGACAGCCCCCCTATTTCCCGCTGAAGGTTGTAAAGACTTCTCATACTGAAGTTTCTGCATACACGATTAAGAATCATACCGAACTTCATTCCAGCTTGCTTAAAAGTAACAAAGTAATTTATAAACAACATTTTAGAAGGAAATGAATGACATATAATCAGACACTGGGGCACTGGAATATTCTAGTTTCTAGGGGGAAAAAGTATAAATTCTTTCTATTATAAACGATAAGTATGTGAATGAGACCTAGAATGTGAATAACGAGCAAGATATTTAAATGTCAGCCACAAAAGCCTTTTTCAAATGGCAAGCTAAGTCCCAGATTCTATAATCAAAGAACTCCTCATTTTTACGTGGTAAAACTTACAAACGAAATAGAAAAGGGAGCTGAAGGGGGGAGGGGGATGGGTTGGTTACCGTTAATGCCATTTTAAAAGCCGAGTTGAAATTGAATGTCAAACAGCTAAGGTTTATTGTACACGTGTTCTTGCTCGTTAAAGCCTGTGTCGAGCACGAAAGTGGCCCACGGGGATGCAGGAGGAGAGATGCAGCGGTCTGGGAATGAAACTCGCGGTTCTACCCGTCAGTATCCCGTGGTGACACGTTCATTGTGTCACGCAATACCTGGAGCGATTCTTGCTTTTACGCCTTTACTCTCTGTGTCCTCCCTGTTGCGTTAGTTTCTTGCTAGCCTTTCTCAGTGTGTTGATTCTTTTGCCTCTGAAGCAGAGGTGGAAATGTTTGCGAGAGAGGAGAGTGAGATCAGCTGTTCCGCTGCCTTGCCGTCTGTCGGTCTGAAAGAAGATGTTGTCTCCTGGGTGTTGTTGAGCAGGCAGCATTCCGAGAAAGGCTGGAGAAAAGTGAGCTGGTGTTTTAGCCTGCCCCGTTCCTCCCTGCCTTTGTGGAAAGGCTTCGTCATCTGGTAACAAGGGACATTTGGAACAGAACTTTAGGTACATATTAACATGCGAGGACAAAAATATCCCAAATACGAACAATTTTCCGATCGTCGTTTTGGATTCTTACTTCCCCTCCACTTGGTTGAGAAACAAAGTGGCTACAATGAGTGAAAAGATCTTATTGCTGCAACTCTTTCCTCACTTTAGTTCCCCCCCTCCCATGTTTTATTTTAAAATTTAGCCACTTTAAAATGAGCTTTTCTTATATCATAGAACCCAGGGGTTGACATGCAGCTTGAAAGACTTTTTCCTAACATAATTTAAATAATTACATAGCAAGAAAATAAAATACTGTAGCAGGCACATTGCTCATTACCACGACGCTCCTCTTCCTGTCCCAGATGAAGACAATCCGTTGTCCCCTCGCCATGCTAATCCATGACCGGTTGGAGTTTTAAGGATTAGTTTCACTTCCAAAGAAAGCCTGTCCCGTTATTCCAAACACTGCAGTAATTCTGGCCGCTCTGAGGCTTTAGTGGCCTTTCCCTCTGAGCCTCTAGTCTGTCTAGCTTACAAGCTGGAGGAAAAAAAAAACCCTGAATGAGCAGACAGTCCCCTGCCAACCCCAGGGAAAGCAAGTCAGTGCATCCACTGGGAGCCCCAGAAAAGGACAACACACACACACACACACAGAAACAGGGTGGGAGCCCTGTAGTCTTTTTGACAACCGCATAATTCTCAAAGGAACAGTACAAAACCTGAAGAAAAATGCATCCTTTGCACAGGTCTGGAAACTGGAGAGAGTGTGGGCAGTGGTGGGAGGAGGTGAACAATTGCATGAAAAAAAAATGGGGTAAAACATTCCTGACCTGGCGCTGTGAACCCTATATTGCTGCATCCCCATCTCCCACGCCTTGTTTCCTAAGTCTCTATGCTTAGTAGCAGTGGCAGCTACCCCTCTTAGTAGGCACACAGCCTCTCAGCGAGATGCTTTTCCTGCATTAACTCTTATTTTCACAACAATTGAAATGTCCTCATCACACAGGCACAGTAACATGTGCCTTTAGTCCCATCTACTGGAGAGGCTGAGCCCAAGAGTCTGTGGCAGCCCAGGCCTGTAAGAACCAGTTTCCAAAACAAAAACCAGTCGCTGTCCCCATTTTACAGATGAGATTGCTTAGCTTGTGACTGCAAGTTCAATCTTGGCTCTGGCCCAATCAATTCTAACTGTGTCACTTCATCAAATGATGACACTGGGACCGGCTCCAACTGTTCATTGGCTTGAGGATGCATCGTCAAATCCGCCCCACAAAAACCAAAGCACACACAGCCTGTCCTGCTGGGAGGAGCCTCTTTCTCTGTCAAAGCAGTCTCTCTCAAGGCTGCTGCCTGTAAGTCTGCTTCTCCAGTGTCCCTACCCTGCTGTGTGGCAACCACGAGAAGACACACAGGCGTCTGCAATGGGCATCTGCACAGAGTGAGCATTTAGAGGCACAGCTCTCCCGTCTCCCACCCTCAAGGACTGTAATCTACAACCGTGTCAATGAGAAACGTTGAGGGTAGACTAGTTTCTTTCAGAAGATATAAAAAGACTCTTCCTTGGGCACAGGTTCATTCTAGAATAAGCAACATGACTGTTTTCTACCAGGGAGTATTCAACCATTTACTACATAAATAACTGTTTTCATCCCCATGAGCACTTTGCAGACATTCCATGACATCTGGGAAGCTTTGTCCTGTTAACGATTTAATTCCATAACACTGCCTTGGAAAAGAAGATATCAATACCCAACAATATCTCTCTGTGGCCTTAGGCAACTTCTCCCTTTAGAGTCCAAACATGTTGTTTGTTTGCTTTAGTCCCATTTTAAACCTACCATTCAATACCCTGGTTTCTCTTCAGACTGTACAAGTCTTTCACCTTTTAAACCTAGCACATAGAACATGACTAAAATTTCTCAAATATTAACAGTACTGGCTCTGGTTCATGCTGCTTGGAAAATGCAAGAATTAATAGGGAGGAGAAGGAAGATGGGACTAGGCTTCGCTTGCTCATGAATTCATCATGTGTCCTGAAAATATATATATTTCTTTTGCTCTCTGATCCCCAGTTTCTCCAAGTACAAAAGGCTTGAATTGCTAAACACCATGGTCATGTGGGTTAGCCAGCCCTCACTGACATCCACATGGAGAAACTGGGGTACGCTGAATCACCCCAGAAGGGAGCAATCTGGATCCACCTGTTTGGATCAAATTTTTAATCTCCTCGGGACTTTGGATGGTCCAGATTTCATGCCTCTGTTTTTAGATTTTTGTCTAGCACAAAGAAAGTACTGTAGTCTCTTTCGTGGTTCCCTCTGCAGCTGCACTTGCCACAAGCCCCACCCCCATCCTTCTCCTCTCCAACATGGCAGGTGTGGATGGGAAGGGCACAGAAGAGACCCTGGCTCTACCAGTAATCCTTTATTTATTTCACATAAAAGATAATCTCTGAGGGAGATATTTTAACACATTAAAGCATTGGTTAGTCTTGAAGAGTGAGCTCTTCAGTTTGGGTATAACTTTCAGTACTTGTACTTTTTTGTTGGTTTTTTTTTTATGCTTTCTGAACAAAGCACAGCAAGAGATGTTAAACACTAAGTATTAAAGCAAGGAATCTGAGACTTCCTGAGAAACTTTAACAGACTTAAAACATTTTAAATCAAGTATTTATTTTATTTCTCCTCCTGGATTTTTTTTAATAAACCACACATTTCTTTTTCAGGAAAGAATTCAGAAGTCAAACAGTAGTGCTTTCTACAAAGATGATATGTTTATATATGATATCACACACACACACACACACACACACACACACGGCATAGTAGGCACAAAATGTCCTCAAATCCTCTCTTGTCAATCCCTTTATTATCAAACCAACTAAATCAAGATACAAATCATATGAAGATGAATATAGTTCCATGTGCTTGTACCTGCAGAGTGAGATAATTCCTCAGCACAGAGAAAGCAATACTCTGAGATGACACTCACTGCTGATTACCAAGACCATGTCTCCAGAAAGCAAGGAAAATGATGGATGGATGGATGGATGGATGGATGGATGGAAGAAAGGAAGAAATGGGTAAGGCAGGCAGACAGGCAGCAAGGAAGGTGAGAGCATTACAGCTCTGCATACACAGTACTGCCTACCTCCCCTAAAAGGAAAACCAGGAAGCAAGGGACAAAGGGCAGCTAACAAGAGTGTCTGCTGGAGTTAGGTCTAATGCTGAGGCCATTGCAAGGGCAAGTGACATTACTGTATTCTAGTGGCTGAGAGGAACAAAGTAGCTATGATAGAAAATAACAATGCCTTTCAATGGGAACAATGAAAAGCAAATATAACAGTAAGATATACTCATAAAACCAGTTACAAACAGCAAAGTAAAACTACGAGTGAATTGCTAGATGAGCCATTGCTGTGTGTGAAACACAAACAAAATGTAACTGGTGGAATAGTAATAGAAAAGTAATTTTGAAAAAAATCTGATACTGTGCTTTGGCACAAGTAAAAGCTAATAGAACCCTTTCATTATTGCAGATGGGAAAAGAGAATAAAACGCTATATTCCAGTAAAGAGTATTTCAATAACTGTCATTGCTATATATGTAAATGTGCAGTATGTTTTTAAATATAAAACTTTGTCTTTGCCCTGAGTCACTAGAAACCTCTCATCTTCAAAAGCTGTGAGGCTCGGGCTGAGCTATTGCCTAGCGCGTGCAAGCCTGAAGGTTCAGTTCTCTGTGTTCCCTAAAATAAAAAGAAAACCCAAAGCCAGGAAGTGCCCCTCCCTGAGGAATTCAGTCTTGCTGTGGGGATCCAGAAGATTTTTTTTGTTGGACACTTAATGTCCTCTACTGAATCCCAGTCTGCATCTGGAGGCACTGCCACATGTGTGCCAACCCATGGAGGCTCAACCACTCAGCCTGAGGAAGATGGATGGTCCTCTTGGCCAGGCCACTGCAGCAGACACATTGCATCCACCTGTTTAGCTGCCTTGAAGAATCGTGCTTGAAGCACGCCTGCCTGCCTGCCCCAGTCCCTGGGTGTCACCAGACACAAAGGGTGTGAGAGCTGATATTCTGAGAAGACCTGCAGAAGACCTGGGTCTCTCTTTGTCTACTGATGTTGTCACTCTAGTCTCACTTATCCACCATTTGATCCACATTCATGGATACTTCCTTAGTGATCCTTTCTTTGACAAGGATGGCCACTGAGGAATCAGGCCACCTTGCCACACCGCTCTGCCTTGTGGTGGCTGCAGTTCCTGAGTTTAACCTGACACACACTGGGCTCTGCTAGAAACCGTGTCTGCTTCGTTTGTTTTGGGTTTCCTTCTCTTCTCCGCCACCCCATTAAGGTTTTCTCTTTTTGCTTTCATGATATAAAATAAATGCGGACAGGATTTGGGCCGTACTTGCTGTCTTCAAAACCACACCATGAGCTTGTCCTTAACATCATTTTGCCATTTCCTAGTCCATGTTTTTCACTTAACACAGCCAGCACTTGGCATGCTCAGGTCCTGCACCCATGAATTCGGCCAATCTCAGATTTTAAATATTGGGGAAATTGCATCCATCTGCACCGTGTCCAGGCTTTTCTCATTATTCTCAAGCGAATACAGCATAACCACTATTTACACAGCACTAACATCATGTTGGGTGATAGCTCAAAATATATGAAAGGATGGGGGTGGTCTACCTCACATCTGGCAACTCAGGCTTTGGCATCTTGGAGCCCTGAAGTCAATGGCTGTTGCTAAGGGTAAGTGCACGTCATTGGTGCTCAGTGTAATTCAATTTTCCTTGCTGATCTTGGCAACAACAGAGTTCACCCACCTGTAAATTGCTGCCATTTGTTTTCTATTGCTTTCATTCAAATGGTTAAGAAATTCTCCCAAACATCTCTTATCTAATATCCCTTTGTAAAATGTCCCAGCTGTGGGGACTATGGCAGTTTCTTTGTGTTCTGTGTTATCTACGTATGGCATTTTTGCCTCTCTGGGTTAGTTCTGGAATTTTCACTGTGTATTCAAGTTGCAGTAGACAAAATACCACAAAATTACACAGTTGCTGAGTCACCCCCAAGAGTATCTATCTCCCCAAATGTTAGGGTTTTATAGGGTTGTCCCTAGTCATCATTTTCCTCCTTTCTTTCTTTCTTTCTTTCTTACTTTCTGACATTTTCTGTTTTGTTTGGTTTGTTGTTGTTGTTGTTGTTGTTGTTGTTGTTGTTGTTTGTTTGTTTGCATTTTCCACTTGCTTTGGTTCTTGGAGACAGAGTTGTGGCACGCAGCTGGCCAGGCTGACTTTGAACTTCTGATCCTCCTAACTCAGGCTCTAGAGTACTGGGCTGTAGTCATAACGCGATGGTTTTAATGAGAACAGCCCACATAGCTTCATACATATACTGACTGCTTGGTCCCTAGTTGGTGGGACTGTTTTGGGGAAGGAATCAGAGGCATGCCTTTGTTGGAGTAGGTGTGTCACTGGAGGTGGGCTTTGATGGTACAAAAGCCCAGGTCAGGCAGAATCTCTCCCTCTCAATCTCCCCTTTCTTCCTCCCTCCCCAACTCCCACCCTTCCTTGCTTGCAGATCTGCTGTACACTCTCAGCAAATTTTCCAGCACCATGCCTTCCTGTGTGCTGCCGTACCGCAAGCCATGATGTCCCTGGACTCACCCTCTGAAACTGTAAGCAAGCCCCCAACTAAACAAATTGCCTTGGCTGTGGTGTCTTGTCACAGCAGTGGATCAGTAACTCACGTTCAGGTGGGACCATGCTCAGCTCACCTCCACTGGCACTGAGCCATGAGTTGTACTACCAAACACTTCAAACATCATATTCTGTGAACAAACTACACTCTTTCTTCTTCCTTTTAATGGTGTTAGTGGTTGGACCCAAGACCAAGAGCCTGCTAGGCAATTTTTTAAAATGTATTAATTCTTTGTGAGTTTCACTTTATGGCCCCCAGTCCCATTCAACTCCTTGTCCCCTCATACCCACCCTTTGCCCTTGCAAACTACCCTCCCTCCAAAAAACCACCATACATACAAACAAACAAAAGGCACAAAGCATTAAAAAACCATCTCATTGTGGAAGGTGTTGTATGTCACAGTGTGTCCCACAGCATATTCCCCTGTCCACACATCTTCACTTGGAAATGCTCGTTGCAATGAGTCATTGGTCTGGTTTGAGACCTCTGGCTTCTGTGACACCATTGATATTGGATCCTCACTGGAATTCTGCCAGATTATACTGTTGTTTCCCTGTATCATGGAGGTCCTGACGCGGGACTGGCCCTTTCACAAGTCTCAACCATTTGTAGATGATGCAGATTTTGGGCTGGGCCAACTCAGAGCCCTGGATCTGGACCTAGTGGTAGCTGAGCTGGTTAGCAAGCTGGCTCTCCCTTATCTGCAAAACCAGGGTGAGCTCTCCAGCACTGCTCCAGCTAGGCTGCCCAGTGCCACCATCAGCAAGAGGCAGAGTCAGCTCTCCCTTCCTTACACCTTGAAGATACAGCGATGTGAACTTTCTACTTTGTTTTTCCAAGAAATACACATCTGTGTTTATGATCACTGGTTTCATGTACCTGTTTTTATATGGCACAGAACTCAATCTGCCCCTAATATTCTAAAAATAATTGGGTAAAAAAGTGATCATTTCATTTCATAATTTTTAAGCTTATTGAATATAAAATTTATTGTTCTTAGCATTCCTAATTTAAGATGTGTGTGTGCGTGTGTGCGTGCGTGCATGCATGCATGTGTGTGTGTGTATGTGAATATAAATCTTTTCGGTAACTTTTTAAATTTACAACTCTGCAGTTAACATGTAGGGACCATTGTCTACCTGCCTATGTTCTCTCCCTGCCCCTCCCACCAACTACTGCTTCTTTTAAAGAAAAATAAAGTGGTAACAAGTTCATATCTTAGCCAAGCCTAGATAAGGCACAGCCTTAAAACACAGAGACTAATAGAAAACAAAAACAACAACAAAAACCCAGATCTCTTTCTGCTTGTCTAGCCTGCTTAGAGATTTTCTTAAGATACAATGTAGAAAAAAAAAATCGTTTGACTCAAATGCATGAGAAATTCAGTAATTTCTTACAAACAAGTTGAATGGCTATGTTCCTGCTTTTCCATATGTCTCATCCCGTCCCCCGCCCCCCGCCCACATCTCCACTTTCCACATTAGCCAATCAGGAGTAGGCTAAGGTTAAATGAGGACCAGGCAAGTTCCTCCTGCTTTAAGGATAATGACAGAGGCCACTTTGGCCATGTGTACTTACTAGCCCCGTCTGAATCCTGGCTTATCCTTTGTGCAAAAAGGAGTTCCTTTCCAGGTTGCTTTCACATTGCACTTGTGTGAATCTTTGTGCTACACCAAGATTATCAATTTACAACAATGACATTATAAATATAACGTGGATTCTGCTCTGTTTTTTTGTAGTGTATCAGGGATAACTTATCTCTGTGCCTTCAGTTTAAAAGGTGCTAAAATAATTTCAGTACATGCTCAAAATGATTAACATCTTTACTTAAAAAATGAACATCTCACCCTAAAATAGAGTAGGTGAAAACAAGATAGAGACAGAAATTCCACACTTTTATCCTGCTTTTGGTTGACATGTATATATAAATGAGAACATCTGTCTTCTAAAAGTGCACTTGTGCGTGTGTGTTTGCGCATGTGTGTGTGTGCTCCTGTGTTTGTGTTTGAATACAAGTGCTCACATGAACAAGAAGAGGTTCTAAGAGTCTATAATATAAGACTTAAACCTTTAATGTCTATCTAAACGTCATCCTAAATTTGTTATGAAACCATGAGACAAATAACACCATTTGCCTTATTTATAACTATCAGATATTTAATATACAAGATAAAATTAAGCTTTCCAAGTTTTATACAGCAAAATAAGACCGAAAAAATCAAGTAAGAAAAAATATATAAATATAGTATAAAATGGGTTTTTTGGTAAAGAAAGTTAAAGAAAGTGGATATGTTTTTTGTTAAGGAAGGATTTTTGTACTGTAAAATAAAATTTTGTCCTATGATTAAAGATTTTTTTAAAATGAAAAATAAAAGATTTCTCCCATTCATAGCAAGGTGCCGTTCTTAAACTTTGTCTCATAGCATGGAAATTAGGGCAGAGCCAGGTCTATGGTGACTGTAGTGATGCCGTATACAGAGCCTCTCCGGAGACCCTCCACCGAGATCTTACCTATTAGTCTCTCTCCCAACTGCAAACATCTAGGGAAATGTTGGACTATGGAGAGAGGTGAAACATTAATTAAAAATGGGCCTGTATGAGGCAGCTTCCATGAGGCCAGCATCTGTGGGCGCTTCAGGCTTTCTGTACAGAGAGATGGCACACCAAGTTTCTTCCACAAGGAGCAGTTTTATTATACACTGACACAGTCTTAGCAAGAATTTTCCCAAAGGCTAAGCCCTAAATACAGTGGGGCTATGTCTTTCCTACAGCTTTGGCCTCTGTGTCTTCCATATATGGTGACATTTAATGCGTTTGGAGCATTCTAAATTATTGGGTTGTGACTGTAAGAATGTCCAGAATGAGAAGGGTGGAAATTCTCCGGAGTGTGGCACAGATGCACGTGTGCACACTGACACTGGCTAGACTTCATTGCTGCCAATGGCTACACAATATTGCTGGGTGTTTTTTCCTCTCTCTGTCCCCCCACCCCACCCCCACACACACACCCAAAATCCTCACTAACTGCCACAGTGGAACTTTTCAGTGATCAGCTGTTTGGAGATCGGTTACACCCCTACAAGTAATGCTCATGTGTGTTCTGCATGAAGCCTAATAACATCATTGTTCGCACCAAACTGAACTTTGATGAAACCTCACATGGTATCCATAAGATAAGACATTTGCTTCAGTCTCCCCCGAAAAGTTAACAGAAGGCTAAAGTACGTCATAAGAAGATTGTGAAGGTTAAAGCATATGGAAGAACGGCTGCATAGGTATGAGTAGGTTGGCTATAATTTAAGGTTATTAGAAATACATAAGGGTAGGGCTGGGAAGGTGGTTCCGTCAGCGAGAGCACTTATTTTGCAAGCATGAGGACCAAAGTTAAATTCCCAGCACCCACATTAAAAGAATAATTTGGAAGTAACTGGGACCCACCTCCAGGGTATTTGAACCTACAGTACAACAGCGTGGATACAGCCCAATTATGTCAGCGCATCACAGAAAAATAAAAGGCATGTGATCAGGTTGGTTTCTTCTACTAATATTGAAAACACATCCTTGAGGAGCTCCATAATCCCTTTAATGTGCTCTAACATCCTTCTGTTTTTCTTGGGCTTAGTGGCTACTGTGCTCTCCCTTCTCATCCTGACAGTCAGATGCTCTGCACTGCACTGAACTGCCCCTGGGCTAAGCATGATGAGCCATCCTGAACATCTAGGAAATTATAAGTACAAGTAAAGGTATTAGTCACAAATAGGAGTTATAATAATTTATAGATTAGTTGTGCCTTTCATGCATTTTCAGGTAAATAGATGAAAACGGGCAAATTATGCTGAGTGAGGCCTCCCAGAGGCACATGTTTTGTCTCATTTGGATTGTAACTCTAAATTTTTACTTTGTATATTTAAACTGGAATACATGGAGAAGACAGGAAACTAGAAATGAGTCACTGGGGGTGGCCTCACTAAGGAAAGGGATATAGTAAATAAAATATGAGTAAAATAATAACAAAGAATGGAAATGCAGGACTAGGGATGGGGCTGTTGAAAGGATGAAATGGAGTGGGGAGACAGTGAGCAAATGGGAAATGGAATAGTGAGTGTGCGGTGGAAGGCTTCACTAAAATGAAGGGTGTGTGGAAAAGCTAAATAGAAACCGATGATCTTCCAAATCAAGAAAAAATAATTAACCCATGTGGATAATGGAACACAGGTGACATGTTATGAGGTGGGGGAGAATATTCAGGTTAAACATTTAAGTAAAGGCAGGAGGATTGGGGAGAGAAGAAAAGAGAGGGCGAGTTAATGGAACAAAGGATATATGAACAAAGTTTATGCAAATTCACCAGTTGTAAGCTATTTAAGTATATACAGAAAAGAGTTTGAACTAAAGCATCCTGCATTGGATGGACAATGTCCTTTCCAGAAGACATGGGTTATTAAGAGAAAATATCAGTGCAAGGCATAGAAAACCTCCCTACCAGTTAATTGGTGACTAATATAGCAAAGGCACTCAAAAGACCACACGCTATTGCCACTGTCCTTCTTTACCCACAGTAATTACATGTTAAGACCCTAGCTCACTTTGGATGAAAGACAAAGAAATCAATCTCAAACTGACCAGAAAACTCTCTCCTTGCTGGCCAGCATACATAGTACCAGAGAGTGCTATACAGGCTCCTGAGGAAGAAAAACATCAAAGGTCTCTTACCCAGAGCTGAATGCTACAGGCTGTAATACTGACCTGCCAGAAAGGATGTCCCTTCTGTTGTAAGAGTGGCATGGCAGTTATGGAAGCAATCAACCATTTTCTGATGGGATAAAAAGCCTCCACCACAGGAGGAGGGCTTCAAACCCAGTACTGTGAGCCTGCCCAAGAGCCCACGGATAAAAAAGTCATCGACCCTAGGGAGGAATATATTGTTTCTAAATGGGCCTGCTGTTAACTTGTTTTCTAAATATTTCTGTTTATATCCATAGACCTAGACTGCTCTCAACTTTGGTCAGAGAAGCTTCTTTTTGTAGTTGGTAGTGGCTAATGCAGAGACTCATAAATGGTCAGAGTACCAAGTAAAAGTAACTGTGAGTGCTCAGCTGTATAGATGGATCATGTTTATCAATCTCTCCTTGCCAAGACTTGGGGACCATCACAGAAGATGGGGTGGAAAGAATATAAGAGCTGATAGGGAAGAGAGGTGTAAGATGCTGTCTTCTGGACGTGACACGGCTGTTACATACAACAACTCACTGCCCAAGATTAAGCCACACAAAATCACAGCATAGATAGGGAGTTCCCTAACATCTCACCCCAAATGGAGGAACTATTGTCAGCTGATGGCTGCTAAGGAAGGCAAAGACACACTCCTTTGGAAAAGTGGCCTCTGATAGGTTGTCCGTGTTTTAGTGGAAAGTCCCACACTCATGAGCATACAGGCAGTATGACTAGAGTCAAGAAGTTATTAATAACAGTATCAAAAAGAGGCCATTGAGGGAGAGAGAGGTTGCTCAGCACTTAAGAGCATTTGGCTTTGTTCCTAGGACCCACATGGTAGCTCAGAGCCATGCACAACTCCAGTTCTAAGGGATCTGATGCCCTCTTCTGATTCCTGAGGTACCATATGGTACACATGCAAAACACTCATATACACAAAATAAATATAAAAATTTAAAGGCCTTATGTTTGGAGGGAAACAAGATAGAAATTTACCACAGGGAACTGGAAGGAGGAAGTTTCAAATGAATAGTTCCCATAAATTCTTTGCATAATGGATAAAATTTCAAAGAATAATTTTGAAAAATGTTTTTTAAAGAACTTATCTTTCCTTCTTTTATAACTTGACATTTCTCATGAGCCTGTACATAGAAAAATCAAACATGATACAAAAAATTAAAAGAGAATTTTAAAACTCTAACTATCAAATAAATTTGTCATAGAAAAAAATTAACTCTAAACACAGGAAAAATGTGCAACCAACTAAGGATTATAGTTTTTAGGGGTTGAAAAGACGGCTCAGTGTTTGAAAGCACTTGCTGCTCTACAGGGCCACAGGTCAGCTTTCAGCACCTGTATCAGGTGGCTTACAACTGCTTATAACACCAGCTCCAAGAGATCTGAGTCTCTCTTCTTGCCTGCACAGGCACCCATACACAAGTGGTGTACATTCACACAAACAGTGTGGTGGTTTGGATAGGAATGGCTTGGGCAGGAGAGGTGATGGCTTGGTGATTAATAGCACTGGCTGCTCTCCCTGAAGACTATTTCCTGTCCACCCAGCATCATTTATGCCGGGTCCTGCCAATGAGATTTCCCAGCATCCTAGGATATAAACCCCATAGTTGACACCTGCCTATGTAAAGATGTCTGTCCAGTTGGGGTGGGGGGACTGTGGATTGAAGTCCAAGAAGATGTAGCTACATAAGGCGTCTACAGGTTGACTAATTAGAAGTTCCTTGATTTCACCCAGCTACAATGTCCCTGATGCCTAACTCCGGTTATCATGTGCTGTCTGCAGCCCTCTTACTAGCCGCCTGACAGGTAGTCTTGTAAATCCCTTGGAGATGTACAAGTAGACGCTTATCTTTACCAACCTTAAAGCCGAAAGTGTCAACAGATAGCATCTGTGACCTATACCAGAGAGCATCCTCCTTTGCTGTATAACTCTCTCACTTAATAGTCCCATCATTATATTTTTAAAGTCCCTTGATTCATAATTTTCTCTAATACCATAAAACCTCATAAAACCATCACCACATTGAAATATTGTTATTTGTGAGAAGCTGAATCTGTGTTTTGAGGCTGTGGCCAATCATAATGGCATCAGAATAAACTCTCTTCATCCCTTTGAGGTGACATCTGCAGTTTTGAATCTACAAAGGGTTAAGGAAACTGACAGTGGCTGGTGATAAGAGGAGGCTTAGGAGAACCTTCCCCCAGAAGCTAATTAAAGTAAATCTTTCCATGAAGGGGAGTGGAGGTGTCAAATATTGCTAACAGCAAAGTACTGTAAAGTTTGAATGTGGCCTGTGGCTTGGCAGCATTGGTCTTTAGTGACCTTGATAACAAGGTTGAAGTAGAAAATAGACCTTCATAGGAATACAAGGTTCTGAACCTTTTAACTCATAACCTATCACCCACTGCAGAAAGGCCCTTCCCTAGTGATTATGCATAGTATATCCACCTGTTTCCCACTTCCCATAATGCCCACCAAAGACCAAACTCATCAGAATCGGGGAAGCACCATGGTTCCTGAAAGGATACTGGCCATTGGTCTTATATATATAAACTCTTAAAATATGGCATATTCATGACTACCAACCAGAACTATGCCAACAGCCCAGCCAAGTGGCTTGATCCTTCAAATGAGGTGTTCAGAACCTTTTTGTTTTAAGACAAATGCCTGGAAACTGGGATAAATAACCTTGGTGACTTCATCCCCAGTGCATTCTATACTTCACTCTTTACCTCTTAGATGTATTCCAGCTTTGCATTCACTATGGGGGGAACTGGTGGCACTAATTATATGAGAGGTGCATTTATCATGACAGTAAGGAAGCAAGCCTCAGTGTGCCTGGTGCCCATTTATATCGGTCCTGTTGGCCTCCAATCAAAACCATCTCACTGTCATTGTCTCCGTGTATTTTCCCAAGTGAACAGTCCTTTTTTGTCTTCCTGTTCACTCTTTGCAACCATTCACACTCAAGGCAAGTGCTCTATTCGGATCTACACCCCTGTGACATCACCACTGGCATGTTGCTGTCATTCTGAACCAATCTGAGTGCCACTTTGAAGGGACTTGACACCAGGGCCATTTGCCTAATTCCCTGTATCGACACAGGGTTTTATTATTAGCAAATTTATTATGTGCCAGTAAAGGAAAGCTGAAAAGAAGGAATGGATCCAGGATTGTAAGTAAATTGCTAGAAGGAATGTGTAGAGGGATTTGTCTGAGTATTTGGTGCCTTTTAAGAACTAGGAAGCAGCTAAAGCCAACACCCAGAGAAGGAAGTGGAGCCTAAAAAGAGAAAAAAAGCAAGAAAAAAAAGCAATATGAAGAAGTTGGGGAAGGTAAACATGAGTGGACCAGGATGTGAGACATCTTATGGTCCACTGGAGACCAGCAGACATAAATTCAAATGAGACACATTCACCTAAGTGTACTCCAGCTATTGTGAGCTCAAAGGTACACAGTATGTTGGAGTTGCTCTAGCCAGATAATGTTGCTTGAAGAATAAAAAGAGGAGGAGAGGAAACATGTGAGGGATAAACTGTGGCAAGGCACAAAGTTGGTGCCATTCACTGGCTACCTCTCAGTGTGTGGGGGGTGGGGTGGGGTGGGGGACATGTACTTTCAGTATTATTTTCCCTTTCCAGGGAGAAAAGCCCAGACAAAAGAAGGGTAAATGAGCACCAGGCATGCTGAGGCCTCACTTCCTTAACATCATGATAAATCCACCTCTCATTTCTAGAGTTGGAGACACATGGAAATGGCTTGCAGAGAGAAGAGAGACCATGGGCAGGGACATCTCTAGGAGAAGCTGGAGATCTAGGACAAGGTAGGCTCCTGGGAGGATCTGACTCCAACTGAGTGACTCTAGCTGAGACTTCAAGTATCAAGGGTCATAGAGACTGAAGAAAACTCTAATTAGACAGGACTCCTAGTAGAAGGAGGGGAACACCAACCCACCCACAAAAACCTTGACCCAAAATATACCCTTCCTACAAGATGTGCAGGGATAAAGATAGAGCAGAGATTGAGGGAAGGTCCAACCAATGTCTGGCCCAACCTGAGACCTACCCCATGGGAGAGAGACAACCCCTGACACTATTAATAATATTCTGCTATGCTTGCACATGGGAGCCTAGCATCGCTGTCTTCTTAGAGGCTTCACCCAGCAGCAGATTGAAACAGATGCTGAGACTCAAATCCAAAGATTGGGCAGAATGCAAGGAGTCTTGTGGAAGAGTGGGGAAAAGAATGGAAGGACCTGGAGGGGACAGGAGTTCTACAGGCAGACCAACAGAGCCAACTAACCTGGGCCCTGGGGGATTTACAGAGATTGAAACACCAACCAAGGACCATGCATGGACTTGACCTAGGCCCCTTACACATACATAGCCAATGAGCAGCTTGGTCTTCATTTGGGTCTCCTAGAAAAAGAAGAGGGAGCTGTCTCTGACATAGACTCTGTTGCCTGATTTTTGATCATTCCCTCCCTGGTGAGGCTGCCTCATCATGCCACAGAGGAAGAAGATGCACTCAGTCCTGATGCAACTTGATGTGCTGGTTGGTATTGGTGGGGGCGGGGGTGCTCACTTTACCTGAGAAGTAGGGGAAAGGGGATAGGGGAAAGAAGAAAGGAGTGTGGGACCAGAAGGAAAGGAGTGAGAAGTGAAGAATGAAAGAAAGAAAGAAAGAAGAAAGAGAAAAGGAGGAAGAAGAAAGAAAGAAAGAGGGAGGAAAAAGAAAGAAAGAAAGAAAGAAAGAAAGAAAGAAAGAAGCAAAGAAAAAAGAAACTATACACCAAAATTAACTAGACCCAAAGACTATACAACTCAATGAACATTTAGAGCAGCCATTCAGATGGAAGCTGTACAGGTTCACATTGAATTTCGTATTTTCACTATTGGATATACACTTGCCTACCACCAAACCCAAAAAAAATCCATGATGGAGTTACAACTAGAAAAACAATTAGCTTTGTTTCCTTCTTCATAACTCATGTCTGTTACCTGTATGCATTCCCTAATATTTAGCATTTCTTGTTCTTTTTCTACATATTGTGCTGTACTCAATTGTGCATTTGCTTACATTTATTATTGGGTAGATTCAATATATGAAGGAGAATGTGTGGCTCTTTTCTTTCTGAGATTGTGTGACCTCCCTTAATGTTATACATTCTAAGTCCATCAATTTTCCTACAAACTTTGTGATTCTGTTTTTCTTTAGAGCCAAATAGTGTGTGTTGTGTGTGTGTGTGTGTGTGTGTGTGTGTGTGTGTGTGTGTGTGTGTTGTATGTGTGTGTGAATTTATATGCAATTATTTTATGGCAAGATATAGAGTTCTCTGGTATATGCTAAAATAGTGTGATCATATTGGTCACTGTTTTTACTATGCCCATCCTGGTAAGTGTGAAATGGTATCTTATTATGGAGTTATTTTGTTTCTTAATTTTAGGGGGTTTTGAGATATTTTCCCAGGTAAGTCAGGTTGACTTTGAACTTGCTATGTGGCAGTGCTAGGCATGCAGTCCAGGGCTGTGTGTGTGCAGCTGTTCTCTCGCTGAGCCACATTCCAGTTCTTTTCACTTTATTTTGAGACGAAGTCTACCTAGGGAGCTGAGGCTGGCATCAGACTTGTAATCCTCCTGTCTCAACCTCCCAAAGCTTAGGTTCCAGGCTCTGTTTTGTATTTTACTATGATGTTAGGCAACTTTACGTGCATGTGCTCGCCTTAGTTATTTTGTACCTACTCAGAGAACATTCTATTCAAATCCTTTGCTAAGTATCAAACTGCCTTGCTTCCCCCACCCACCCTCACCTTGGATTTAGACTTTCTTATGAGTTCCAAATACTAGACTCAAAACTGTCATTTACTTTTTTAAGACTAGATCTCATTATGTTTCCAGGCTGGTCTTGAACTCACAATCTTCCAGCTTCAGCCTCCCGCGTTCTGTGATTATAGACATGCGCCAGCAATGCCATGGCCAGCTCTCACTTGCTTGATGATGTTCTTTGAAAGTCTGTTTTCTTTACATTTTAAGAAGTCCAGGTTATCTAGGTTTGGCTCAGTTTTCTATGCTTTAAGTCTTGTAGGCATCGATTACACCAATTTTATATACCTCCAGTAGTGTCTAAGAAGCTAGGCTGAACTACATGATGATTACTGGGCTCAGTTTATAAAAGGCAGAGATGCAGCACAACACACACACACACACACACACACACACACACACACATGTACACATGCACAAACCTTCTGAAATGGCTGAAGTATGGATATGCACGTGAAAACTGCATACTGTCATACAGGAAAAAAATAGAATTTGTCATGGAGACATGTTCCAGTTTGATTATTGATCTTTTATTAAGTTATGAGAATCATGAATAGTTCCTTCCAAACTCCAAGCAGAAAGAGGAAAGAGGAAAAGCCCTTTTAGGTTCATCTATGCACTGGATGTCATTTGAATGGGTCTCCAAAAGTTCGAAGCTTGGTCCTCAGCACAGCCGTTCTGGGAGGTGGGGGCTTTAGGCAGATGAGAGCAAGCTGGTTAAGTCATGAGAACACTGCTTTCAGAAGAATCCAAGGACAGTGTGGTAAGTGAGTTGGCTCTCTGGGGAGCAGATTGTTACACAAAGTAAGTCCAACCTCCTTTCTCCTGCCTAGCTTCCTGGAACCACCTATGATCCATCACACCCACCCCAACACACGCACACATACACACCCTCCTGTGATCCACCACACCCACCCTAACACACACACACACACACACACACACACACACACAGACACACACACACACACACCCTCCTGTGATCCACCACACCCACCCTAACACATACACACGCCTGCTTTTTTGCTATTACAATGGAAATTTGACAAGTCAGGCTTGGGCTTTTCTAAGAGACAATGTGGAGAAATACAGAAGAAAGTGTATGACACTCTGTAAGGAAGAAAATTTGACTATACACCCACACACATATATGTACAATTTATATATGTGTATGTGTATATAGGTACATACACACAGTCAGTCAAGTTGGTGAAGTTTAAAAGTGACAATGGAATGAGGCATGGAGGCTTATGCCTTTTGATTGAACACTCAGGGCCCTGAGGCAAGAGGATTGCTATGATAGGCCAGTCTGGCCTGCTTGGGAAGATTCTTTTTCAAAACTAGGTGGAAGAAAGGGTGTCTGGGTGAGTTCCTTCCCTCATTCCTCTCACATGGTTTCATGAGTGGAACAGGCATCTTCTCATCCCAAGTCTCATCCAATCTCAGATTGGGACTGAACACTGTTCTGTGAGGTCCGAGTCCCACAGTGGGGAAACGCTGGGAATTGTGTTCAGAGACTCTGTCCCATGGCTTAGAATCAGCTCCTGAAGGCCAGCCACATCAATTTCATTTCCTGTTTCTTGTGGCTGTGAGAACAAAAATACCTATTTCTTGAACAGCTGAGTTTCTCATGGAAAGTCTGTCAAGTGGCACTCTCCCCTACTTCAAAGACATTCTTCCGGTCAAGTTTAACACAAACTCAAACTCAAAGCTCAAATGCAGTGCTGCCGACCCTGGCTCCATCTCATTGATTTTCCCCATGGCTTTGATATCAGCTCCACTGGAGATGCGTCTATGGCTTGGATTAGGCCATACATGGTCTCCACTGTCCCCCTCCCCTGTGGCCTCTGTGTTTATTTCTGTGGCTAGCTCTTTATCTTGGATTAGCCTCTGCAGGTTGGATTCTTTGAGTCTGCAGATCCTACACAGTTCTCACCAGTGACTTGTCCAGAACCCATAAGAGAGCAATAAAGGGAGGGCTGCCACTTTTCTCATCTTGGTATACGCATGGTATATATAAGGTGTAATCTGAAGTTAATCTTTTCCGTCTATTACAGTCACTTTCTGAACTGCCAGTGATGTTACAAGTTTAAGATAATAGAAACAAAAAAGATTCTCCAATAAATATTTTGTTTTCATGGTTGATTCTTAGAATGTGGGATAATTATGCCCTTTCTTGGAAAGACATAACTTCTATCTCATGTGGAGAGGCCTATCCAATGAGAGATCTCTTTCTTTCTGTTTCTCCATGTACAGCTAATTAAAATTCTGACTGGGTTTAGGATCAAAGCACCCAGATCCATTGCATTCTCACATTCTTTCTTCCTCTTTCAATGTCTTCCAAGATCTATTTTAGACTGGAAGTGTCGTGTACTTTTCAGCAGACCTTTGACCTGTTCCCATTAAATCAAAAGGGGGAAGAAGGCCTCAGCCGTCACCTAACAGCCAATCAGGGTATGTCAAAGGTTTGTATAAGTTTCTCTGCATCCATGCCACGTCCTGGGAAACAGTGTGCTTCCTTGCCAGGCGGGCGGGCAAAACAGTTGCTCGGTAATCCAAATCCACTTTAGCGGGTAATTTGGGGATTAAACTACTCGGGGGGGGGGGGGGGGGGTGAGGTGACAAAAAGAATAACATTAGCAGAGAAGTGAGAAAGATACGAGGTACGATCCCTGAGAGGTCGCTCCAAGGTGTTCACAGTGAGCGGGAAAAGCACAGAAGGAAATGCAACACCAAGGATGTTTCCCACTTCTCACCCCAGTGCACTTGGCAGCTCCCATGATACTTTGACTTTCCAAATATTGGAAAGAAAAGCAGCCAAGGATTTCTGCAAGAGTGAGAAGTGCCTGGAGCACTTCAATTTCCGGGTGGTTAAACAAAAAGAGGACACACACCAAGAAAAGCCACTCTAAATGAGTGCAGAGGAGCCTGACCAAAGAGAGAGGCATTTAATTGGAGGAGAGAGAAAAAAAAAACAGAAATGATTATCTCATTATTTGTATATGGTAGGGTTGCCATGAGGTAGGCTTGCACAGATTCCTTGCACTTCTCATGTCGATAAGGCCCACAGTTCCTCAAAATTTTAACTACAACTTGGGAGTGATATTAATCATGAAACACCTTCACCACATAGGAAAGGTTATTTCTGTTATTTTTTTCCAGTGCTGGGATTGAATCCAGGGCCTTAAACTACTTGGTGATTTTTCTGCCACTGAGCCACATCCCAGCCCCAGGTAAAGTTATTCTTAATATACACACAGGGGCAACTCATCGGGATGTGGTCACATCTCTTGACAAAACCATAGTAACTGAAAATATCCTGACCTACCAGCCATCCCAGATGCCCAGTTCGGTGGTAAGACAGGCAGAGATGTGCTCCCTTATGAGTGACAGGTCTACAAGGAGCCCTATTCATCATTGTGAGAGAGAATTAGAGTGTGTGATCATATTGTTAGCCTGAGGAATTATCCAAATACAAAATTCTAGATTCTGATTCTGCAGAATACATATCACTTTTCCACCATGTTAAGCCAAGTCTTCAAGACCAGAGACTGCAGAACATGTGTCTACTCATTGGCTTAAATAAGCATTAGCATAGGCGTGTCCTAATTCCACAGGATACCTTGGACCTAGAACCCTGGATATGGCTTCTTCATGGGCATCCATGGCCTCAGGCAGCTCTGCCTACCCACAGATACAAACACCATCAACAACTATTCTAAAATAACCCAGGGTGGAAGGAAATAGAAATCATCTGGCCTTCCCCAATGTGCTTAGGCACCTGATTCTTTGTCCCCTTACCTACTGTGCTATCACTGTCCTGTTCATGAGTTGTCACAATTCATTGTGTCTGCTAAAATTTTGATCAAGAGCAATAGTTCTCGATTTGTGGGTTGTGACCACTTTGCGGGGGGGGGGGGTCCCATATCAGTTATCCTGCATATCAGATTTATAACAGCAGCAAAATTACAGTTGTGAAATAGCAATAAAATAAATTTATGGTTATGGGTCATCACGGATTGAAGAACAACTGTATGAAAGGGTTGCAGCATTAGGAAGGCTGAGAAACACTGGACTAAAATGTCCTGAGAGGGCCAAGTGCCAAAAGGCTTGTCCCAGTCTTAGCACTGATAGAAGATGATTGAAACAATGAGAGGTAGGCTCTAAGCCAGGTTATGGTGGCACATGATTGCAATCCTGCCACTCCAAAGGCTAAGGTAGAAGTTCAAGGCCAAGCTGAGCTACATGGCAAGACTCCAAATACAAATAACTAAAATGACATGGGAACTAGAACAGGTTTGAGGAAACTGGAAACATGCCCTTGAAGAGAACTGTAGCACTTATCATGTCTTTCTCTTCTCATTCATTACTCCCCGCTACTTCTGCTATTCTTCTATGCACTTCTATCTTTTTGGCACAGACCTGAAGCAATGGGTCCAGCAGATCACGCAAGCCAAGGCAGACTTTTCCTTTAATAAAATGGTTTATCTTAACCTAGAGAGATGGCTCAGCCGTTAAGAGCATTGACTGCACTTTCAGAGGATCTGAGTTCAATTTCAGCACCTACATGCTGATCTCAATACATAGTGTCAGAGTGATAGGTCCAGAGAAAAATATGTCTCTAAGCCCAGAGAAAAATTGATTAACAGGTCAAGGGGGCATATACACATTTGTCCTGTGGATTTTGTGGGGAAAGTGCAAGTACAAAATATATTACTTTTCAAGCCATTGGGGCTTGTTCCAGACAAGATGGTACTGGTTACACAGCTCAACCTCAACAGGGAGTCTGCCTGGAGAGGAAATAGCACCACACTATGCACCCCAAGTGGAAAGATGCGATACAAAGGGAGACTTTGCAACAGGAAGGCTTTTCCTCAACACATTTACCTTGTTTTAGAGGCAAATGTTTCCAAGCATTTCTTCAATTGGGTTGGGTTATTATTATTATTATTACTATTACTATTATTATTATTATTATTATTATTATTATTATTATTATTATTATAATATTTGTTGTTATTTTGATTGATTTTCTATCATTCTCATAGGACCTAATCCTTCCAGTTTTGATACCATATAGGAACATCAGCTGTATCCAGGCCTCTCAGCCCAGCACCACTATGGATGCTGAAGTGTCTAAGCCAAGAAACACAAGCACAAAGGAGTTTGGTGATCTTGTCAATGTTTTTTTTCTTTGTTTGTTTATATTGTTTTGTTTTAATGCCTCAGATATTTACTGAGAACAGTTTTTCAGAGAAAGCAAAATGTAATAACTGCACACACACACACAAAGCTTTCAAATCCCAGCCCAATGGGACAACAGTAAGGGCCAGGCTGATGCAAATGGCTTGCCATGCCTCCTGAGGCCATGGTGATGCCTAGATCTGAGCTGCTGCTAAGGCCATGGTGACGTCCAGACCCGAGCTGCTGCTGACGCCGCGTCTGAAGCCGAATGTCCTACTGCGTTCAGTCTGTGTTGGTTTCCTAGGCCTGTGTTACCACCAAAGGCCATTAGGGTGTCCCACCTGAAGACACGCTGATCTCCGTGGGCCCACTGCAGTCAGCGACTACTGTGTTCGTGGTCTGTGCTGTCTCCAGAAACCGCGCGGAAGCCTGTGATCTATGCTCCCGCTAACTGTAAAAAGCAAAGACGCTGTTTTTGCAATGATGTTGATGATTGCACAGTTGAGAAAGAGGGACGTGGAAGGCTTCTGAGACAATCTCTACCTCCACCCTCCCAAAAAAAGGAGTAGGCTTAAAAAGGAAGCCATCAAAGATGACAACTAAAAAGTGTGTTAAGGATGCTGCTCTCCACAATTGATGGCTCCTGGCGGGGGTGCAGGAGGGGAAGAACTCGGTTCTATTTAAGGGGCAGAGCACTGAGAGTTTGATCATGCTCTAGTTAGTTTATAAATCGGACTTGGGTTTTTTTTTTCTGGTAAGATTTTTTTTTTAATTTTAATTTTTATTTTTGTGCGGGGTCACCAGGGTAGAAAGTAGACATGGAAGAACTGGTGCATGATGTAAAATTTCCCCCCTCAAAATCAATACAAATATTATATTTTTTAAAAGTTGGAAAAGAATAATAATTTTTTAAAAGGGGGAGAAAGTTGGAAAGGATAGGTCCAGGGCTCAGAAGCATGTCGTAGCCTAAGGCAAGAGAAAAATGCCAGCTCTAAGCCTACTTCAAACCTAAGACTAACCAACCCTAGCCTAATGCCAATCTTAATCCTAACCTTACCTTTAATTGTAACCATAGTCCTACTCCTAACACTAATCCCAAACCCAAACCCACCCCTAGCTCAAATCATAACTACAGCCCTAGCCCCCTGCCGTATGGCGACCACATCCCTAGCCTAGCCCTGTCCATGGTCATCTGTGTATCCCGCATGGCAGCCGGAGTTCAGCCTCTCATGGGCTGGCATGACCATGATGTGAACGCTGAAGGCTTTTCATGTAATCCTTGAACTTGGACATAAATACATCCAAGGTTAGGAAGACTCCCAATAGGCTACAAGAGCAAAACTGGGATTTACTTATGATAGCACTCTCAAGCTAAGCTCTGAGGGGAGCTTTCATTTTCAAATTCAGAGTCACGAGACTCAAGGCCGACAGGGAAGTGTTCACAAATATTTGAAACCAAGGTGGTTTTGTGAAAGCAATGAAGGGCATCAGCCTGTGAGAACTTCATAATTTAAAAAGAAAAATCTCATTTAACTTGCTGCAAATAGACCCATTCAGCTCCCCTGTAAAGAGAGTTTATGGAGTGTATGGAGGCTTCCAGCTTCTAGGGATGTGGCAAACATGTCCTGCTGATGGAGAATGCTCTGCACTTTCCCCTAGTTCCTGCCTCAGATGTATTATTTTCTCCTTTTAAAACATTTTCTTCAGAAAGTAAATGCAGATCAAGCCAAAACTTCAATCTTTATGGATTTTACTCGAGAACATATTGTAAGTAGACACTTGAAAATAAATGTTGAAGCACTTGTTCTCTTTTAATCCATATAAAGAATTTGAAATAAACTTGCCGAGACATTTATCAATTTCAATATGTGCAAAAAAAAAAGTTCTTCAAACAAATGAAATCTCACGTTAAGCAGCAGATTATTTACACGGCCAAACAAAACAGGCAGTGTATTTATTGTTCAGCATTCTGGCACTTTTCAGATGAAGTGCATTTGAATCCAAAGCAAAGATCCGATCCTATTTTTAATCTGAATCAAATTTGCAATGAAAGCCCCACAAAGCATCAAAAGATGCTTGATATGTGGGAAATTGTAAATCTAGTGTACATTTTTTTTTTTTTTTTTGGTAAAGATTGAGCCCATTGCTTTTAAATTTACTTGCTTTGCCTTTAAAAAGCGCCTGTAAGTTGAAGAAAAACATAGTAAGTATATTACTTGACAATTTAACTAATAAACTATTTGAAATAAGTTTATCCCCTGTTTCCAGACTTTTCAGACAGCGTGTATATTATTTTGGCTCAGATAGCTTTTTACATACTAAATGGTTACATGTGGGTTGCAAGAGCTGAGCACATGAAGATCCCACCTCCATGGAGGGAAAAGTGGATAAGGGGGAGAAACAGAGTCTCTCTGACCCTTCACATTAAAAACAACAACAACAACAGCAAACCTTAAACAGAAACTACAGGCAGACCACATTCCTAGTTGGTTTCAGCTATTGAAGTCTGGGACTGTTAATCACTGGTCTGCTTTGGGCACTCCTGGCCGGACCCAAGCCAGTTATTTGTTCCTCTTATTCCACATATACTTACTGAGTACCTATCCTGCAAACGAGTGCCTGCCTACCCTGTTGCTGAGGGCCTGCCCTGCTCCTCAGGGCCTATCCTGCTGCCAGGGGCCTGCCCTCAGCCTGAGCAACTGCTCTGATGCTACTGAGTGCTTGTCTTGATGTCTGCACTGTCGCTGGGTACCTGCCCTGCCTTGCCAGTTTTCCAAGCCCTAGAGAAGGCTGTTTGTGGTAGGCAAGGACTTAGCCCTTGATAGAGTGGAGCTGACCTTGTTGTACTAACTTCCCCCACCTTGGGCTGAATCCTGTAGGAAAGCGTGCCCACTGGACAGAGGAGCACGGCTTCCTCTGCAGAGCACAAGCCCCCTCCTGGTCCTTTTGAGATACCTGTGGACAGCTTCTGTCTTTAGCTGACCTGAGACTTTGTTTTCTGTTTAGGAGGCAGATAGATGATACTGTTTGTTCCCTCCCTCGTAGAAGTAAGCCCCCAGGACAGCCACCCCAACTTTCCTTAAACTGTAAATTCAAATTAAGCAGTAAGCATCCCAACATTACCCAGATTCAATTTATATTGGAGTTTAATTTGCGATTGGCTATATTGTATAAATCTGGACTTTTTTTTTAACCTAATTAGACCGTAAATAGATTCTATATCAACTTGTGAATTGCCAAATATCAGCTTATTCAATTTAATATGATTTCTTCTGTAATCCTACCAAAGCACTCCAGTTCGACTTTTTTTCCTACACTATATATCTTTCTGTAGCCAGGCATTAAAATTACCATTTGAATATGAATACGCAAGCTTTAGGTTGTACTAACTCAAGGTCACATCTCGCTTAAATTTCTTCTGTATTTTCATGGGAATTTGTATCAAGCATTTTCCCTTGGGTTCTGTTACATTTACCCCAGGCCCTGGACCACACTCTCTGTGCCACAATCATATGCTCACTTACTGTGCTGCTCCCTTTTCTCACAGGAACTCTTGTCTCCGTGATATTGGTTTGTAAATACCAAACTAAGTCTAAAAGCAAACCCTAGTCTGAGGATTAAGTAAAAATCATGAAAATTCTCATCATAGCAAAAGACCACCAATCATGGTGTCCCCTGTGTGACCCACACAGTCCCGAATCCTTCCAGCTTCAAATTTGAATAGTATAACCAGATTAACTGTTCTTAACCTCATCATAGAGTGCAGGTGTAGCACTGTGGACAAAGACTCAAAAGAACGATCTGTTGTTCCATCGTATAAAATAGACACTAGGGGCTCAGGCTATCTGTGTGCCCACATCCACATCAGTTGAGAAGGAAGAGGTGAGAGATGGAGGGAGAAAGAAGAGAGCTCCTCCTGTGAAAATCCAAAGGGCTAGAGAGTTAATGTGCCCTGGAGCAGTCTACACCAAGTGATGGGTGCAAATGGGATGACAACACCCACGTCCCTCAGCCTCAGACAAACAGATTCACCATACTGTCCCCAGCACGGTGGAAGCCAACATTAGTCGCTCTCTTTTTCTCTTCCTCACTCACTTCTTTCAGTCTCTGTCCTGGTTCCTCGAATCAGCCTATTAGACTAGCTGTCCTCAAAGCCCTGACTTGGTGTCTGCTTCTTAGGGAAACTGAACAACTGAACTCAGGCTTCTGGAAAAAGAAAAAAAAAAGCAGAACTAATAGGACAGAGGGACAAAGGGAACGAGTGGGGCGGGATTAACTGTAAGGAACTGACTCCTGTGATTATAGAAGCTGCAAAGGCCTCTCTGCTATCAGCAGGCTGGATGCCCAGGAGAGCCAAAGTGTTATTCTGGTCAAAGTCAGAAGGCTTACACACCAGAAGAGCTGAAGGAAAGAGTTCCAGAGTGGAAAGGCCCGAGATGAGCCATCTCTGGGCCTCAACAATGACTGCACAGAGAGCAAACAGTTCCTTTCTTTAGTTTTTCAGCCTCCCAGGCTCTCTAAGAAGTGGCTAATGCCCACCCACCTTGTGGGAGAAAGTCTTCTGGACCCCCTGCTACCAATTTAAATGTTAATCTCATCCACAAACATCCTCAGAGGAATATATCTGTGGAAGAATTGTCCATATGGCTGAGCCCCTATGGTCTAGTGAAGTGGACACTGAAACCAGCCATCACTACGTTCAAACATCAATGTCTGTCCTCCCCACAACCCTGGCATCCTAAACCACATGGATGCCTCCATCTCATGAGGCACATCCTTGGTACCTGGTACTGAGGAGGCATTTAGGAAAGGTTGGTGAGCTGTCAGAACTGTGTCTGGTTTTTGCCTTCTGTTCTACAGTCAGTGTAGTAATTTATTTCCACACTCAAATTGCTGAGAGCCTTGTAAGGTGCATTCCGGGCAGGTACCAGCTTTGTCAAGGGCTACCTGTGGTCATGCAGTGCAAAAGAGGTTTCCCTGTTTGACAAATACAAAAGTATTGTTTGTTTTCATCACCATCAGGCCATTAAAGCGGCAGAAGAGTTGGCTTAAATACTTCGTCAGCTTTGTGCTAAGCTTTGTTTACTTTTCTATTAAATGAACTTGCTAATTTGCTGCTATAACATTCACAGGGAACACAACGATCCCCAGCTCGTTGTTCTCTCAAATGTTTACCAGTCTCCACTGTACCATTTGTGGCTTCCTTTCAGCTCTATGCTGCATTTAAAGCAGCCATGATAGCCTGGAACCCGAGTCTCATCCCCGGCCTTCTCTCCTTGCCTGTCTGCCTTGGCTCTACATCCCCCATCCGGAGAGAGCAGCTTATAAAAGAGATAAATGTTTCCATGGGGCAGCGAGGTAGGAGCTGCATGCTGTTTGGATTTGCACTGTATCATTTTTGTTGTCTCCTCGGGTCATTTATAAAATTTATAAAATTTTGCAGTTGTGTGTGGGCGTGTAGGTAGAAGATTTCCAAGCATCTTGAATTCTATAAAATCCAGGGGAAACTTTGCCAAATCTATTCCCTTCTTGCTCTTTAAACTCATATACCTTTAAAAGGATATTCAATACTTTTGTTTTTGCCTCGGTTACTCATGGCCCATTAAAGTGTTGTCTTTTAAAAGCTATTTGCCATTCAAGGAGTCTCAGGAGTCCATTTACAAACCTTCTTAAATCTTTTTTTTTCCCCTCTGAAACAGGAAGTTTCTTTTGCCAAGGGTAAACACAACCCTGAGCCGAGACATCAGACAGGCTCTGTGGACAGCCAGGGCACTGTGGCGACCTCAGCAAGGAAAGCTTGTGTGAGACAATGCAAGTCTAAGAGCACAAGCTTACATGCCCAGCCAGGAACTGGACTTCCTTTTGCATCTGAGACTACAGGTGACTAGAGTGTTCTCAAAATCTGAAGTACGGTCATATTCAGAATAGCTGTCACAACTATCTGTGTGCCCCAGCATTCAGGAAGTCACATAGCACACAGTCATCACTTAACACCTGACTTTCCTACTCTGAGAATCTCACTTTGTGTCTAACTGACAAGCAGAGGTGAGACATCTCAGCTACATGGGCTGAATAACTGTGTTACCCACCCCTACCCCCAGTTCTGGAGGGTAGAAATCCCAAATCAAGGTTGCTGCTGGGTCCTGCTCCCTGTTAAAAGAATGCTGCCCCGCATCATCTTCCTGATGCTGTTTGCCAGCAGTGTTTGCTGTTTTCCGGCTAGCAAATTCATTAGTTCCAACTCTGTTTTTATTATCATGTGAGCATCTTCTCCCTGAGACTCTATCCTTTTATGGGGGGGGGCATCAGGTAAGTTAAGCTTAGTACCCACTCTAATCTGACATTACTACTAATTACAGTAGCATATTCCCTATTTCCAAAGAGGCTTGTCTTACAAGATGTCAACAGACATGAATCTGGGGAAGAATCTCTTTCAGCACTAGCCTGTGTACTGTCAGAGGGGGGAGAAAAAGATGGACAAGGAACCAATTGACCCCCACAACAGTACAGGTTTAATGGGGGAGGGGGTATGATCTGGGTCAGGAAACCTGAGAACTTACTATTGCTTACAGGCAAGGGTGATCATAGAAGGAAAAAGAGGAGCAGATGGAAGGAGATTGAAAAGTTTTCCATTGGGGCCCATGCTTATCTGTTGCAGGGGGAAATCAATGGTGAGTAAAAGAATGTTAGGGAGGTAGGATTAAAGGAGTGCACCACCACTGCCCAACACTCAGGAGGCAGAGGCAGAGGCACAGGCACAGGCAGAAGCAGAGGCAGGCAGATCTCTGTGAGTTCGAGGCCAGCCTGGTCTACAGAGTGAGTTCCAGGACAGTCAAGGCTACACGAGAAACCCTGTCTCAAAAAATAAACAAAAAAGAAGAGGATGAAGAGGAGGAGGAGGAAGAGGACCAGGAGAAAGGAAAGAACCTCAGATGGTTCGTAAGCAACTCTCCAGGACACCTTTGTGGGGGGTCCATAGGAAAGGAGGGGCAAAAATCTAGAGGAATGGGTCACTTTACTTCTAGAAACCACATGCTGTGCTTTCTTCAATGTTCTGGACACTTCAGTGTTCAACCAAAATAGAGGGGTTTTATATATATATATAGCAGTCGTCCTGCTGTCCCCACAATGTACTTTTGTCCCACATTCAATATTTACTTATCCACCCCAGCTTTCTCATTCCAATACACTCCCTCCTAAGTCCACCTGATGAGCCGTCGGTACCCTTGATTCCTTTGCCTTACACAGGCCCTTCTCTACATTTAAAGTCATCTCTAGATCTGTAAAATGTACATTTTCCAAGCCTTCAGGCATGTGCTTGTAATTCCCGCTCTCGGAGGGTGGAAGCAGGAAGAGCCAGAACTCAAAGTCAACTTGAGATACACAGTGAATGAGTTGAAGGCCAGCCTGAGGTCATAAGATTCAACAAATAAGTAAATACATAAATGTATGTGAAAAAGCAATATAGGATATGAAATTTCTGCCATGGATACAAGAAGTACGCTCTACTTGATGTAATTATTCTTGTGTTCTTTGGGTTTCATTGGAGTGTTCATAAGTGCACACAACACATAATTTTGTCTGCAGGTCCTGCTGTTAACCTATGTCTATGATCTGATATAACTCTTCTGTATATTTTTTATGTGTGAGGCTACTATAGAAATTTTTGTTACTCAGTCTAATTATTTAGTTATTTTTACTGCTTCTAAGAAACAAGTTTCTTGTATCCTTACCATAAAAACAATAAGAGTTAATTTTTCAACTGGCTTGGGGCTGAGAGAAAATGCAGAAGAGAACTAGTTTAAAATTTAAATAATGATAATGTTTTCTTACAACCACCATAATGATAGAAGGGTTCAGAGTTTAACCAAATAAACAGATTATCTTAAGTTACATCATTCTGATACAAGTTAAGATTAGCACTGCTTTTTAAATGGTCAGTGTGTTTTACTTTGTTTTATGACTGAGTTTTTGCATAAAGCTTGTATCATCTTGGTTTAGTAGTATATATCTTTCTCTATGCCACCTTTAGATATGTGTAAAATTGTATGTTTATATGATTAAAATTATCCCCCTGGAAGGATTCAAAATGGGTTGTAAGTATGCATGTGAACTTAGTTCAAAGACATTTAATTCACAAGACTTAAACAAACCTAATAAATTAATGATTTAAAGCTTATTAGCAAAAAATAAATAATTAAAACATCTCCAAGACTTGACATAATTTTCCTGTTATTATTGTTAGATATTTAAGATATTGTCCATGTTTTCTGTGTTGAAAATGCAGCTTCTTCGGTTTTCAATAAAATGCCACATTAATGATTTCTTTATGGTGATAGTTCTTGTTTCCTGCTGTTTGACTTTTAATTCAAGAAACAAGTCATAAGAGAACCAAGATTTATTTAAAGATGCTTTGTTAAGCTTTATCTAAGTGTCTTACCTATTCTTCCAGGCTGGGGTAACTGGCCCCTGGGTACTCAGCAGCCTTGCTTGGAGGCCAAAGCCAATGAAGCCAGAGGAGTTGAGAGGACAGGCAATATGTTGGCCCCTCTCCTGGATTGGCCAGGTACTAGGGGACAATGGACACCTCAAGCAGGGTTCTACAACTCTGGTAAGTCACCTAAACCTCTTGATCAGAACGGCTGTAGATATCCCAGAGGCTAAAACCTATCCAACATCCATTTTGAAAAGAGAAGTGTTCTTTAGTGCAGGAACACATCCTTAGTGTTTGCACAGAGAAACCACATAGTGCAAGATCATCCAAGAGATGATATAAATAAGTAGAAAGTGGAAATGAAAGGAGCCAAGGGGTCCTCTAAGTCCCTGAAAGTATTCCTAAAATATTCAAGCTGACCACCTGCATGATCTTAAATGCCCAGTAGGAAAGTATAATTTAAAAGTAAAATAATTAGTAATATTACAAAATTACAAAATCCAGCCCCTGACAGGATTTTCACCCTGACTGAGTTCAGCTAAGAGACCTGATGCTCTATAGACAAAGATAAGCAGCTTTAACCAATTTAAAAAAGACTCTACCAGGCCTTATTGAATACCCCAATGGCTATCAAACTCCAGGAAATTGCTAACTGGGGTCACCTTCCTCTAATAAAACTATTTTCCAAAAAGGTTTCAAGATAAAAATACAAGAGACCCAATTAGACTCATACTTTCTCCTGAAAGGGGGTCTCAAAGGCCGATCTCAGGTCAGCACTTCTGTAAACCAGGACTCACAGCCCCTGCTCCTTCTGTGGAATTTTCCTCGTGGGAAATAATCTGATGACCTTCACATGTGTCATCTTTCCTTTCCCATGCTTCCCTTTCCTGTCTACTATTAAAATCCTTTCAGGCCATATTAGTCTTTCTCTAGCTTTAAGTAAACACAAGGCAACTGTTAGCTATGTCCTTTATTATTACTGAAGGAAAGCGTCATCTGAGCTGGGTCTGTTGTACGCATGCTCCAGCTTGAACTACATGATCTGTACTTTAGAATATGTCCTTATGCTCCTTACTATGGTGGACCTCCAGGTCATCACCAGAGAAACTGGCACATGCTAATTAGCCAGATCTAAATTGGTCTCCTAGCTTGATTCTCTCCGATTTCACACAGCCAAACTGCAATGGCAGAATGACATGGCATGGGTGCTGTCAATCAAAATTAACTGCAACTGGGTACCACAGGGCTGAGTCCCTGTCAACCTGGCCACCATGTAGAATCAAAAACTGACTGGTGAGGGCCACTTTCGTTTGTATTTCTGGAATTGCATCCTGGACTATTCTTACTAAAAGAGAATAATAGGTCCTAAGTAAAAGCCATCACTGTCTGTCATCCAGTCTAGGCAGCCTTGTTATTATCCTGACAGTTGTTTCTTGCAGTGTACTCAACCATTACACCTTCTTCCTCTGGTCTGATGAGTGAATTCTTTCACTGCCTACCAATCCCCCGCCACAAACTCAGCTGGGCTATTTTGACTAGGTTTCACAGCCTGAGACTAGAACTGTGTGGTTCTCCTGTGACTAACTGTAGCCTGTGGGTAGCTTAGCAGATGTCTTGTCAGCATTACTGTCTGGACACATGTTTCCTTCTTGTGGGACATTAGAAGTCTGGCAGCATTCCTTCACCTCACCCCCCCTTCACCTTCCAGCTGAGCTGGCCATGTTCAAGCTGACACACTACATTTGAAATCTTTATTGACCATCAGATGACCCAGAACAGTAGATATAAGGAGAAACCACAAGACAACTCTACTGTATTCCTCCCTTTGCCTAGAGGGTTGAGTAGCTTTATGAGTCACAGGTCTCTTCTTCTCAACAGATGTGAGCCCACCTCCCACTTCAGCCCCTTTTGAAGAGCATCCTGTGCATCTTTGGCAATATAAACAAGGTGAGAATTTTCCAGTTCATTCAATGCTAGTTTCTTCCATCTTGCTGTGCTCAGGATGGAGCCCAAGACTCACACATGCTGGACTGGCATTCTACCACTAAACCACAGCCCAGCTTCAAGAATGTTCTTTTTCTCACTTCCTTCCCTGGAATACACTTGGAGGAACACTAAGCTCTAGGTGGAGGGTTCTATGGTGAATAAGACCAGCTGAGTGCTGAGCTGCTTGCATATTGCCTCAGAGAGATCCCCAGTGAAATGGCATTACTTAGCCAGCATTTTCCAAGCATGTGCAATCCTAGAACCAAGAGCCTTACAGCTTCAACATTTAGTGTAGAAAGCTGGTTTTGGTTTGTGCACAATGAGAAGGGGCAGGGTAGAGTTTTAGCTTAATCTTTCTTTTATACTTCACTATTTTAATGGCCAATTCCTTACAATCCACTTGGTTCGTCATGCAGCTTGTACTGACCTGCTATAATGACAGAAACTAGAGACAGAGGAAATCCAAAACAGCAGACTGTGGGCCACTAACAGAGAACTGGCTTTGGAGGGAGCTGAACTCACAGGATCATATAAGAAAATATGTCAGAAGGGAGCACAAAGTAACACACACACATCCATGCAACCTAAAGGTCTGTGAGTAAGCATGAGAGATGGAAGGTGTCTTGTCATTTCGTGGCCTCACATACAAGTCTGCCAGGACTCTTTATTCCAGGAATTCAAGCTGAATAGTAAAACCTTGCTATGAAGGCATCATTCAGACCAAACAGAAAAGTATTCCTTCATTTCCCTACATTAAAATTTAGTACCATCATTCTTTTAATTCTGTTTTTCCTAGTGGAGATGGAACTCATGGCCTGCAAAGCACTCTGCCACTGAGCTTTTAAAAGGACTGGAATGCCCTAAGTCTATGTGCCTTTTAAGAGAGAACCAATGCGTTCCTACCATGTTTAGAAATGTCATTGACTCTCTCTCTCTTCTAAAGACCAGAGGATCTTGAGTTAAAAGCTAGCTTAGCATGGGACTAAGACGGCTTCAAACGCTGGCCTCAAAGCTGCATCTCGGCATGGTGCCTCTACAACACAGAGCTTCTCTTCTTTGCTCTTCACCACCCACAATGCCTTTCTTTCTCCTTTCTGAATAATGATTTCCTTTTGTGACATAATAGATCATCTTAAGCATAACAACTTATAAACATACAAGCGTATTTTCTTAAAGTTCATTGAGAAAGAAATCTGGCCAAGGTCTCATTGGTTAAAGTCAAAGTATTGGCAGAGTTGCTTTTCTTTCTGAAGACTCTGGTAAAGAATTCATTTTACCATCGTTTCCAGCTTTTTGGAGCCACTGACTCGTTTGGTTCGTGGTTCTTTTCCTCCTTCCCAGCTAGAAATGTAGCTCTTGACCAGCCTTCTGAATGCGCCCTTCCTTCTGATTCTTTTAATTCATTTCTCTTCTGTTTTTAAGAACTATAATTTCCGGAGCCCATACATATGACTGATGATAGTCTCCCTACCTTAGTGCCAATTGATTAGCAGAGTAAATTCCAGTTCCTCTTTGTCTTGTGGAAGAACACATCTACATCCAAGGACATTCCACATCCAAGATGTGGAAACCTTTGGTGATGGACATGTTCTTCTTGAAGTTCCTGTGCCCTCACGTCTTTTGGGTTTGCTAGCATCGCACTTCCTCACCACACATTGATTTATATTATTATTTGGTCACTTCATTACAAATTCATCAGGACAAGAGCTATTATTCTTTTATTCCTCCAAGGCAGATATATGAATAATGAGACTAATGTTATAATAAGCCATATCTTATGTGATGGCTTCAACACCCAGTTACCAGGTTTATGAAGCAAAAGGGGATCAGGAACCACTCTCTCTAACCACATCATTATGTCTCCCGATATCGGGCCCTGCCATGTTTGCCATATTAGCATTTTCCTTGATATTCTCTATTATTTTCTCAGTCATTTTAGGGTCATTTGGCACTCCATAGCCAAGCCAAACATGGCTGATGTTCATAAGGCTTTTAATGAGAAGAGCAATAAGTAACTTAAATTTTCAAGAGATCAAATCATGATCCTTATACTATTTCTTCATAAAGGAAACCAATGATTTTCCCAGGCCAATAACTTCAGACCAATTTGCTAAGTCAGGTTAACCTCAGATCCACAGTAGAATATTTTTATATTTTTTCTAAAAGTCTTTTTTAAATTTATAGGTATAAAGATTGACTACAATAGTACAGTGCCTGCTTAGCAAACCTAAGGTCATGTATTCAATCTGCAGGATCTCAAGGGAAAAGAAAATTATAAGTATGTGACAAAATCCAGAAATAAGCCAGATATGGTGACACATACCTTTAATGCCAGATTCTCAAGAGTCTGAAGCCAATCACCTGAGCCCAGAACTCATGATCATCTTGGAAGAAAGAAAGAAAGAAAGAAAGAAAGAAAGAAAGAAAGAAAGAAAGAAAGAAAGAAAGAGATGAAAAGATCTGTGTACTAAAACACTTAGTGGAGAAGGAAAAGTTACTGAAGAGACTACTCACAAATGTGTGGGGACCAATTTGGGAGTAGCAACAAGAGGTAGGATGCTATTTCCTGATCTTGAGGCTAATGATAGCAAATAATCCAATTTCCTACTCTTCCCTCTGAAGACAATTGGAGTGTGGTGGTTAATTTTGCCAACAAGAGTCATGCTCCTAGGCAGGGCTGTGCAGGCGTCACCAAAAGCATGCAGACCAAATCTCAACATGTCTGAGGAAGATCAGTGCTGCTTGCTTCCCTGTCTTCATGTCTTGCTGGTGAGTCCCTCTGTCACTTCTGCTGCTGCCACCACCACCACCGCCGCCACCGCCACCACCAGCAGCCTAAAGTAATAATCAAACCCTAAATTCTTTGGGTTCCCATGAGAACTCAAGATTCGTGACTCGCCAAGAACCATCCAGGCCTTCCGTGACAGACTGGGACCACTTGTGCATCCAGCTTTGTGGTATCTAGAGCTGGTCTCCCATTCAGCTAAAGTTGCGGAAGCTTCTCCCCTGGAGGTATGTACTGGATCCTATGGAAGGAGAGGAGAGGAAGTCTGAGAAGACTGAAGCAAATCACCTTCCAGGAAAGAGATTTATTAACAGCAGCAGCAGTACAGTGGAGGTCTGAAATAGAAGTTAAATACCCTCACCTGAGGCAAAGCAAGGTGTTGTCTTTACTAAGGTTCCTTAGAAGGAGATAGGAAGAGCCTGGTTCATATGTGTCCTGTGTTCCATGACAGGGGAAGAGAAGTGGGTCATAGATGGCCTGTGATGACAGTGGCCATTGTTTGGGTGGGGAAGTTGACCTTGGTTAATGTGTAACTAATGTTATATGACAGGTATCTCTTGTTCAGCCTGAAGTCAGTTGGCCACTTAGATTTACTTACATGCAAAGCCTGTTTCTGGGAGGGACAAGCTTCCCTGTGGCATGATGTTCACATTTCTAGCATTCTTGTCCAAATAAAAGAAGGAGAAGAAAAAGATGCAGGAGTCCTATGGATTAGGGGCATTGAAAAATTGCTATGGCTATTCTCTTAAATTGAAACATGATTAGGAGCCTCTCCTGGTTGGGTGGTGAGTAGTCAGGTGGTAGTTTCTGGATCAGAAGTTGGATCTAAATTCACACGTTAGGGGGATACTATGTAGCCTTTGGATGGAGGTTTGGATAAATTGGGTTAGCAGACACACCAAACTGGGACCTGTAGATATAAAAATAAAAAAGATCATTACGGGTGTGATAACAGGTATGGGCCAGGAGGTCCAGGATAAGTTCTGAAGCCATTTGCCCCATTTTGATGTCCAATGTTAGGTGTTTTAAGTATGGTCAGCTAGCATTTTGCTACATGTCTTATCACAACAGGCTGACAAAAGCAGCATCTCCCTTCAAGAGGCAAAGTCCCTTTTCTGACATCAGGAATTCAGGCTTCGCCTACCTTGTTGAGTGACCACTATTGAGGCTGTCATCTGAACTGAATTCTATTAAGCTTTGAGGGATTTCATCAAGGTGCACGTGTGTGTGTGCGTGCGTGCGTGCGTTAAGAATATGAGTGCTAGTATGAAAAACATTTAAAAGCCAGGTGGTGGTAGCACATACCTTTGATTCTAGCACTCAAGAGACAGAGGCAGGAGTATTCCTGAGTTTGAGGCCAGGCTGGTCTACAGAGAGAGTTCCAGGACAACCAGTGATACATAGAGAAACCCTGTCTCAAAAAACAAAAACAAAAAACAAGAAAGAAAGAAAGAAAGAAAGAAAGAAAGAAAGAAAGAAACAATGAAAGAAACAATGAAAGGGACTATGTTCCTGGTGTGGCTGAGGCCCCTATCCCTATAATCAATACATGCTATTATCCCCAAGGCCTAAGGAAGAGCATAAGAGAGGTGATTTGGGGGAGTGTGAGGTCAGCCAACAGGACAGGAATACAGGATGACTGGCCTTAAATATTCAATTAAAGCTGAATGTGCCTCTTCTATACCCTAAAGCAATGAGGTAAGCCTACTGTACCCACAACATTTACCCTTGGTTGAGCTTTAGTGATGGTAAAAGAGATGGGAACTTCTGAATCCAGGCACCACTGGTCTTCATTGGCCAAGAAGTCATCTGAGAATCCCAACTCAGAGTTAGGACTTGGAACTCTTACCCTTTGCCCAAAGTCTTGAGAATCATTCAACTTCCAATGCCCTTTCACTTTATACAATGGGCAGAACCCCAGTGGCCATTCATGGATTGGGCAGATATTAACCCAATGCCCCTTTTGGCCACACTTCAAGCAAGGTCCTGGTGGCATTATGTCAATGGAAAAGACTTTCTTTGGCTATCCTGAATAGTAGCTGCAAAAGGCAGTTTACAAGTCCAGGACACCTTGAATGAAAAGAATGCCAAGCCTTTTCAGAAAGGACTTGCCACAATACAAAAAAATTGTATTACTGTTCTTTTTCTCATATTCGCCAAAGGGACCTGTGGCCTTTATCTAGGGTAACTGTACCCTGGGAGAAAGGAAATAATCAGACCTTTGGGGACCTAGTGGACAATTTAACTGGCTCTGAATTGACATCAATTTCAGGAGATCCCCAAGAGCACTGTAGTCTTCCAATTAAAGTAGAGGTGTATAGAAGTCATGACCAATAGGGTTTTAGTAAAAGTCTGACTCATGGTGGGTCCAGTGTGTCCAGAATTATTTGTGTGGTTCTGTAATGCATAGTTGAGACAGATGTACTTAAATGTTGGCAGAATCCTCACATTGGTTCCCTGAGCTGTAGAGTGAGAGCTCTTGTGGTTGGAAAGTGGTTGGTGGTGATTTTAAAGAGGCAGCACACTCCTCCAGCATCTGCCTTTGCCAGAAAAAATAATGAAGCAAAACCAATATTCCTATCCCTGAAAGGACTGCAGAGCTCAGTGTCACTGTAAAGGTTCTATTTGGCCTGTGCAAAAAAAAAAAAAGATGGTCAGACCATAGAGAATGACAGGTGACTGCTACAAACTTACTCTAGTAGAGGCTGTAATTGTATCTGCTGTAGTGGATGTAGTTTTCTTACTGAAACAGATGAACTCATTTCCTGGTCCTTTGTATGCACCTGTTGATCTCACAAATTCTGTTTTGTCCATACCTGCCCATAAGGGTCACTGGAAGGAATTCACTTGCAGTTAGCAAGGCCAGCTGTACACCTTTGCTGTTCTGCTTAGGGCTATGTTAATTCTCCAGTCTTTTTGTTGTAACTTAGTTCACAGGGGCCTTGAATGCTTGTCTCATCTACAAAGCATCACACTGGCCCAGTATATTAATGACATTCTATTGACTGAACAAAGTGAGCAAGAGGGTAGCAATCACTCTGAATTTATTGGTAAACCATATGCAAGTCAGAGATTATAAAATATACCCAACCAAAATTTATGTCCCTCTACCTCTGTAAAATTTCTAGAAATCCAGTGGTATGGAGCATGAAGGTATATTCCTTTTGAGTTGAAAGGTAAGTTGTTGCACTTGTCCCACTCTCCACTGCTACCAAGAAATCAGTGAGTCTCCTTAAATTTTGAGGCACACATTTCTCACTTGGGCATGTTATTTTGTCCCATATACCAAGTGACTAAAAATGTTGCTAGTTGGGAGTGGGTCTCAAAACAGGATAAGACTACTGCAAAGGTCTAATCAGTGGTGAGGGCTGCCCTGCCACTTGTACCATATGATCAGTGGCAGATAGGGATACTGTTTGGAACTTTTGGCAAGCTATCACAAGTAGATCACTGTGAAGGTTCTTGGAATTTTAAAGAAGTCCCTGTTGTCATCTGCAAGCAGCTATTCTTCCTTCAAGAGATAGCTATTGTTGTACTTTATAGAATAAGCAGAATATCTTTAAGTATTGTACCTTATATAATATAGTAGAATCTGAATGTGTGTAATGAGTCACCAAGTTATTATGGGATGCAAGCTGCCTATTGTAAGCTGGGTGTTACCTAACATTGAGACTTCAAACTGGACATGTACATATCAATATATCAACAAATAGAAGCGATACATACTGGATCAAGCCTGGCACAAGCAAACCAAGTTACATGGAAAAGTTGCCAGATGTAGATGTCTTCTATTCCCATTACAGTGGTTTCTGTCTGCAATCATGTACCTATGGGCTTATGGGACATTAAGAAGAGAAGACTAAAGCTCTGTTTTCAAAGAGTGCTACATATTATATTGATGGCTCCCAGGAGCAGACAACTGACACACTGTAGCCCCCTTCTGAGGCAATTCTGAAAGATGGTGGTAATGGGAGATCTTGGGACAAAAGTCTTGGGCAGTACACATCGTCATGAATTTTCCTTACAAGGACAAATGGAAAGAGATGTAATTCATGGGCCGCAGCACAAGGTTTATCCAGATAGTCATAGACTTGGAAGGGAATAAATGGAAGATTAATAAGTAAGGCGTTTTGACAGAACATGGAAACAGCCTAAGTGTTCCTCAGTAGAAGAATGGATAAAGAAACTGTGATACATTTACACTATGGAATACTACTCAGCTATTAAAAACAAGGAAATCCTGAAATTTGTGGACAAATGGATTGAACTAGAAATTATCATAATGAGTGAGTTCACCCAGAAGCAAAAAGAGACAAATGGTATATACTCACTTATATCGAGACACTAGTCCAAGGGGTATGTCCCATAAAAAACTTTACTTACCAGGAAAGTGGGTCAGAGGTGAGGACATCTTATTGGGACTTTAGGTGAGAGAAGCATGGGAGAATGGGGAAATAGAAGGATCCAGAGGGTCCTGGAAACCTACAAGAAGAACATTATGACGGGCGGATCTGGGTCCTGGGGTCCTGCTCAAACTATGGCAACAGCCAAGGAAAATATAGGCAGTAAACTTCAAACCCCTACCCAGACCTAGCAGATGGACAGGACATTCTCCACCGTTGAGTGGAGAAGGAGATCTGACTTTCACATGAACTCTGGTGCCCCATTTCTGACTACGTCCCCTGGATGAGGAGGCCTGGTGGCACTCAGAGGAAGGATAGCAGGCTACCAAGAAGAGACTCTATGAGCATATATAGGGGAAGGAGGTCTCCCTCAGTCACAGACATAGGGGAGGGGAGTAGGGAGGAAGTGGGAGGGAGGGAGGAATGGAAGGATACAAGGGATGGGCTAACAATTGAGATATAATATGAATAAATTAATAAAATAAAATTTAAAAAATAAAGTAAATAAAGTAAAAAGAAAAAAAAGTAAGGCATTTTGAGAATGGTCAATGACTGAAGATACTTGTGTCTTGTGTAAATACTCACCAAAAAGAGCAGAGAAGGACAGTCAGGAAGATAAGATGGCCCATTCTGTGGATAGTAGCTAACTTGTTTTCTTGGCCAAATAGTGCTCAATATGGTCATTAACAAAGTGTTCAGGATACTAAGGGTAGTGGTTATGTGTGGGCTCAACAACATGACATTTTACCCACTAAGGATAACCTGTATATAGCCAGTGATAAGTACAAAGCCTGCCACCAACAGGGAAGAAAACTGTGTCTTCAATATAGCACCATTCTCCTGGTGACCAGTGATCAACCTGGTGGCCAGTTGACTAAATTGGACCACTTTCATCACAGAAAAGGCAAATGTTGCCCTTAGTTCCATAGGTTCTTATTCTTGACATGGATTTGCCTTTCTTACATATAGAGCTTCTGCCAAAACCATGAACTTACAAAAACTGCTTTGGCCTCTATCCTGATGTTACATACAGCATTGCCTCTGACCTAGGAATTCACTTCACAACCAAAGAAATAGAGCAGCGGACTCCTCCTTGAGGAAGTCACTGGTCTTATGTCTGTCACCCTGAAGCAGCTGGCTGGATAGAATTATGGAATGGCCACTTAAAGATGACCTTGAAGTGCCAACAAGGTGGCAATATGCTGGAAGCCTGAGGCAGAGCTGTCTGGAAAGTGTCTATTTTCTCAACCATCATTCGATATGCAGTACTCTTTCTCCCTTAGTCAGGATTCGCCGATTAAAGAACCAATGGTGGAAATAGAAATAGCATCACTCATGATCATCCCTAGCCAACCCACTAGCAAACTCTTTGCTTCCTGTTCCTGCAACATTTTGCCCTATGTGTTTATTGAACTATCCATCTCCTATCATGTGAACCAGTCCATTAACTTTCCTTTTATAATATATATTCACTCTCTTGGTTCTGCTCCTCTAGAGAACCATGACAAGGGAGAACAACTTGCTAGAACACCAAGGATGTCTGGCAAGAGCTGTGCGAAGGACTACGAGCCTCCTTGTTGCCCATCAGTGATCATGCTGCTTCCTGGGAGCTCCCAGTCAGCTGAGAAAACAAGTGATACAAAGAAGTCACAGAAAGTATTAAAGCAACGGAGAAAAATTGGTGAAAACAAAGTGGACTGAGAGGCTCAGCAAAACCTGTTAACCTCTAGCCAAACTGAACAAGAGAGGTTCCATGGGGAACGAGCTAGCATGGGCAGTAGTGAGAATCCCCGAACATCCAATGGAGCAACTAGGACAGTATGAGACTATTATGAACAATCTGCGTATGTTTGAGTATACATTCTAACAGTTTTTCCAGCTTCTCCTTTTCCATGTCTTTGCTGTCTAGTGAAGCAGACACTGCCAACTGACAGCACAGTCCTTATTATTCTATCCGGTTTTCAAAGCGGTCCTGTGACCCCATGACATACTGTTCATAATAATGACTCTACAGTGTTAAATAAATGAGGAAGAAAATGTGTTGTCCTGAAACACACAAATCATCAAAACCCACTCCAGAGAGGGCAACTTGTCAGTCTTGTAGCTCAGGGAGGATAACTCTGTCTTCCTGGCGTGCAGAAAAGAGGGACCAGATCGAAGAAGGCAGCTGAGGATACTGTCCATGCCAGATCCAGCACAACCCTCCTGTTTCCTGGGAAGTAGGGTCTGGAAGTTCCAGTATTTTAAACCTTGAGGCTAAGTCACATGACTCTAGGCTTCACAGGCCAGCCCAGTAGACTAATGCCAAACACAACAAATTGTGTATCTTGAGTACATGCTCCCATGCAAGGACCTACACCCCAGCTCATCCTTCTGTCTCATTTTTACTGGTACCATACACCATGTCCTACTTAGAGTTACTATTGCTGTAATGAAATGCCATGAAAGAAACATGGGAGGGAAATGGCTTACCTGGCTTACATTTCCATAGCACTGTTCATCACTGAAGGAAGTCAAGACAGGAACTCAAACAGGTCAGCATCCTGGAGACACAAGCTGATGCAGAATCCATGGAGGGGTTGTGGTTATGAGCTAGCTTCTCACAGCTTGCTCATCCTGCTTTCTGGAAATCAGGACTACCAGCCCAGGGATGGCACCACCCACAATGGGCTAGTCCCTCCCCCATCAATCACTAATTAAGGAAACGCCTCACAGCTGGATCTTACGGAGGCATTTTCTTAATTGAGGTTCTCTCCATTCAGATAACTCTAGTGTTATGTCAAGTTGACACAAGACGAGCCAGCACACCCCATAATGCTCTTCAACTTCTGACAGATCAAATTGGTGAGACCCTATCATCCTTGCAGAAAGATTATCTCTTTTGAAATGAACCTTGTATTTGTCCATATGGGCTCTGCTGTAATGTTTCTCATCAGAGGCATGGAAGTAATTAGAGTTGGCTAGGGCTTACAGCTGAGGAGAATCAGGACCCTTCTCTGGGCAAATTTCCTGGGTATATGCCCTGAAGCACTTGTCCATCTGAGAAGGGGGGGGCGGTCTTTGGGTATTTGCATCAGAGAGTACTTACACCAGCTGGAGAGGTTACCTGGGAGTGGGAGTTTCAGGGTACCCAGGGGCCTGAGCATCTCAGGTTCTTTCATGTCTCCCCAAATCGCCTCACTTTGTATTTCAGTCTCTTGCTCCTTTGCCCTCTGCCCTTTACCTCAAAGAAAAGCTGTGTTTTCATTGGGCCTAGGAACCTACCATCCACAAGGCAGCCCTGGGCCTGGGCCTGGGCCTCAGCCATATCTGCAATGCAACAACTTCAGGAAGAGAGCGTCTCTTCTAGAAATCTGGCCTTCTCATTTTATGTTTGAGTGTATGTCTAACTTACAGCTTCTCCTTTCCTGTGTTTGTGTTGCCTAGTGAAGGCGGGACAGACAGCTGACCGCACTGCCCTTATCACCCCATCCAGCTTTCAAAGAGACCCTTTGACCACATCCCTTAGCTTCTCTCTTCAGGAATGACTCATATCACCATGTGCAGCACCTCAGAAAGTCTTACCTCTTCCTGGCAAAGCCACCTGTATATCTTCTAGTGCCTAAACAGCCCACAGTCAGAATTCTATAGCAACAGCTTCTTTCCTGAACTGTTTTTTGCATCCATTTCTGTGTCAATATAAAGACACACCCAAGTGAAGAAATTGAATCAATAAATAATCATTTTTAAAGATCTTAGATAAAGATAAATAGATAAGGGAGACACACACACACACACAAAGAGAGAGAGAGAGAGAGAGAGAGAGAGAGAGAGAGAGAGAGAGAGAGAATGGCAGATTTATGATATATAGAAAAGTAGAAGATAGATGATGGTAGGTAGCTAGCTAGAAGATAGATATGAATAATAAAGATAATAGATGATAAATAGACAAATTACAAATAGAATGACAATTGACAGGTAATTGATAGCTGATAGCTAGATATTGATAAATGATAGAAAACAGATAAATAATAACTAGACAACAAAGAGAAGCTAGATGACATAAAAAGAAAGGGATGTAAATCTTTGTAAATAACAAATATGTAATTGATATATAGATGAAAGACACATGGTAATGATACAATAGATAGACCATTGATAGATAATAAATAACTGGTGAGAAGAGAGTCAATAGGCAGCTAGTAGGTGAACAGTGAGTAGATAAATAGACAAATGGATGTTAAATAGAATGATGATAGATAGAAGATTGCCAAATGGGTAGAGAATAGAAATGTAAATAAATAGGTAGGTAGGTGGGTCTCAGGCAGATGAGAGGGCTCACCAATCAATTAGATACCAAGCAAGTATTAGTTAAGTGCTGTTACTGCATTGTTAAAAGCACTGATGTTAATGATAAATTCTCCCAGCACTCCTTCTGATGTTCATTTTCCTGTAAATAAGCAAAGACACTGGGAAGGGGGTGACTTGACTACCTAATTAGCGGCAGTTTAACCCTCTCTTCTGTCCTGGCTGCCTCAAACTGAAGACTCAGTTGAAGCTGTAGGTAGAGAAACAAGACAAGGGAGGCAAATAAAGGGATACAAATAAGAAAGCAAGAAATCAAAATGCTCTCAATTGAAGATGGTATGGCTGCATACATAAGTAACTCTAAAGACTCCACTAGAGGGCCTGGAGAGATGCCTTAGCAGTGAAGAACACACACTGCTCTGGCAGATTGGTTCCCAGAATTCATGTCACACAGCTCACGGCCACTCTAATTCCAGCTTCTGGGAAATTCAGCACCTCTGGTGCCTTTCAGCATCTGCACTCATATGAATATAATACACACACACACACACACACACACACACACACACACACACACACACACTAAATAAATACATAAATACATAAATAAATAAAATATTTTTCAAGTTCCATCAGAGCACTTTTATAAGTGATAAACACTTTTATCCAAGTGGTTGCATACAAAATTAACATGTAAAAAATGGCCTTTCTATAAACTGACAGAAATTACACTGAACAAGATACAAAGAAAGTAATGTTATGGCTAAAGATGATCCATTTTATGCTAGACATCCATCTTGGTACCCATCAGCCATTTGTCTCTGACTCTAGTCCTTGGAAGACATGTTCCCAGTAACCCTGACTCAGTGTTATACACTCAGAAATGTACAGCCGTGACCATCTACTTGTTATGATATGACTAACTGCTTTTTTTTTCCTTCTGTAACTTACTGACACAGATCCCCAAAGACTGCTTTGAGTTGCCTTAATCACTTACTTAACTTGGCAGAACAGAACAACTTTTGCTTGTTTACATAGATATTGGAGGTCTTGGTGTGGTTTTCCCATTTAAAAGTCTTTCCTCATGCTGTCTCTGAAAAGGACTTTCTTGCATGCTTTTTGTTCACTTCCTTCTGGTGGGGCTGTCTTGCCAGCCTCCGTGGGAGAGGATGCACTCAGTCCTGATGTGACTTCACATGCTGGAATGTGTAGGTGGAAGGGGGCTCCCCTTTTCTGAGGGGTAGGGGATGGGGTACACGAGGAAGACGGAGGGAGGGTAGGACCTGGAGAAGAGGGAGGAGGCTACAATTGGGATGGAAACTGAATAAATAATTAATTTAAGGATTTTGAAACAAAAAAAATGTCTTTTCCCTACCACTCTTTCAGAGCAATCTCAATTTTGGCTCAGAGATTGTTTGTCCTGCTAGCAGCTAATCAATATATCTTTTAATTATAATTGGACTGAGTCTATGGTCTTTTCCTAGGAGTCACAAACTCCATAACAATAATCACATCAACAATTGGCTCAAAAAATTGAGTTCACTTAAATAAACTTGATGAGGGAAGTAAAGGACTTCTACAATGAAACAGTAAGGTACTCAAGAAATAGCTGAGGACACCAGAAAATAGAAAGATGTCCCATTCATGCTCAATGACTAGAAGAATCGCAATTGTGAAAACAGCCATTTACCAAAAAGAAGTAAAAAAAAAATCTTAAAAGTAATTTCAAAACATGAAAGACCTCGAATAAGCAAAATAATCCTGAACAACGGAGAGGAGGAGGAGTGAAAAATAGAAAACAAGCAAGAGGAATCGTCATTTCAAACTACGTTACAGAGCCATAGAAAAAGCATGGGACCAGCACAAAAACGGGCATGTAGCTCTTCGAATCGCAGCAGGTGATCTGCGTGTAAGCCCATGCAGCTACAGCCTCTTTAGTGACGTACACTGGGGAGGGGACTAGATGTCTATGTGTTGAAGAATGAAAGTAGGTCCATGCCGCTCATGCGTACAAAAATCAACTCCAAATGGAGCAAAGGCCTTATTATATGTCCTGAACCCCTGAAGCCATAAGAGGAAAACACATTGAGTTGCAGGGAGAGAGGAGCATTGTCTGACTAGGACTCCAGTTGCCCAGAAAGGGAGGCCAACAATCAACAAATTGGATCCAGGGAAATTAAAAGGCTTCCATGCAGCAAAGGAAGCAGGTAACTGACTGCAGAGACAGCATGCAGAGCTGGAGAAAACTTTTACTAGATCTGTATCTGACACAGGATCAGCATCTAGAACAGCGGTTCTCAGCCTGTGGGTCGCAGCCCCATGGGCAAACTCCTATCTCCAAAAAAAATCTATGTCACGCTTCATAACAGCAGCAAATTACAGTTACAAAGTAGCACTGTAAATAACTCTATGGTTGGGGTCACCACAGCATGAGGGACTGCAGTAAAGGGTGGCAGCGTCAGGAAGGTTGAGGACCGTTGGTCTAGATGACACAAAGGACTCAACAAACTACAAGAAAACAAAGAACTCATCCAAAAATTGGGTGTAGAACTCAACAGAGAGTTCTCAAAAGAATAAGTTTAAGTTGCCAGGATTTATCTTTAAATGTGATAACATCCTTAGCAACCAAGGAAGTACAGATTAAAACTACATTGAGAGGCCATCTCACCCTAGTCAAAATGGAGAAGAAAATTGAATAATGCACCAGAGTTATCACCATCTTGATTTCAGTGGGACCACAGAGCCATAGTAATAAAAACAGCATGATGCTGGCACAGAAAGAGACACATAGATCAAAGGTATAGAATAGAAGACCCCAACAGAAGCCCGAATAACTACAATTACTTGATCTTTGACAAAGATGCCAAAAATATATACATTGGAGAAAAGACACCATCTTCAGGGAGAAAAAAAAAAACAGTGCAGGGAAAGCTGTATGTTTCCATGCAGATATATGAAACTAAGTTCTTATCTCTCACCTTCTGTAAAACTCAACTCTAAATAGATGGAGGGCCTCAGTGTAACACTGCATCTTGAAACTGGCAGAGGGAAAAAAATAAGGAGTATTTTTATAGGTGCAGGTAAGGAGTTTCTGAGTTATGAAACTCAGGATTTTTGTATAACAAAGGAGAACGTACAGCGAGTGAATGAACAGCCCACTGAACGGTGGAAAATCTTTGCCAGCTATTTATCCACCCTAGTTTGCTTTCTGTTTCTGTTTCTATGGAAAAAAAGGACCAAAGGCAACTTGGGAAGGAAGCGTTTATTTGGATTGTACACCTCAATCGTAGCTGATCACTGACACAAGTCAGAGCAGGAACTTGAGCTCCAACAGAGGCAACAGCCATGGGGGTGGGGGGGGGAAGCTATTTTCCAAGTTTTCTCCCAGGATCACTGTCAGCTACCTTTCTTATATCTGCCAGGACCACCTGCTCAAGGGTGGGACCACCCACTGTGAGCTGGGCCCTCCCACTCCCATCTCCAATCAAGAAAAAACGCTCCACAGACATGCCCACAGGCCAATATGATGGAGTGGTTCCTCGGTTGAGATTTCCTCTGCCCAGATATGGCTAGGTTTGTATCAAGCTGACAAAAACTAATACACAAAGAACTCAAAAAAGAGTAAACATTAAGAAAATAAACAATGCAATTTTAAAAAGATAGGCTGCGAAAAATGAACAGAAAATTCTCAAAAGAAGAAAAGCAGATGGGATAGTAAAGAGTGTTTAAAGTGCCTAACATCCTAGGGCATCAAAGAAATGCAGATTTGAATCACTTTCGTATCCCATCTCATCCTAGTCAGATGGCCATCATCAAGAACACAAATAACAAACGCTGGCATGGATGTGGCAATGCGGAACTCTTATACACTGTGTGCAAGGGGGTAAACTAATACCACTTTGGAAATCAATCTTTAGAAAAACTAGAAATAAAAGTGCCATATGACCCAGTTTCATAACGAAAGGATTATATCCTGATACTTAGATACTTGCACACCACTGTTCATTGCTGCTCTAGTCACAATAACTAGGAAATAGAATCAACCTAGATGTTTATCAATAGATGAATGGATTTGAAAACTACACTACCTGTATACACAGTGGAGTATTACTCAGATGTAAGGAAAACTTAAATCATTAAATTTGCAGGTCAGTAGATAGAACAGGAAAAATTCAAGCGAGTGAGGTAACTCAGGCCCAGAAAGACAAAGGCCACATGCCCTTTCCCATATGCAGATCTTAGGATCAAACTTTTAGTTTTGAGTGGTTAGCTTACAGGACAAGTAGAAGCCAGAAAACCAGAAAGGGCTCTTGAGACCTATGCATTAAGGGGGGGGAGGAAATTATACTTAGAACAAAAGGAGAAAGGTGGGATATGGGGGCAGAGTGGCTTAAGCAGAAGGGGGCATGCGAGTATGGCAGAGAAAAGGGACCATGGGGTTGACTAACCTAAAGGAAGGGTAGATGAAAAAGCCACAGGGAAGCCTATCGCTTACCACCAATTAAAACCGTATAATTGGAGAGATTGCGGAATACATGTGATATGGGACAAGAAGGATTAAAGAATTGAGTGGGTATGGAGGAGTGCGAGCAGGAGGGGAAGGGGGAGTGCTGCATGACCTAACCAAATTGACAGAACAAACAAAAAGACTTAGATTAAAAAAAAATGCGCTATCTAGTCAGAGCGGGGGGCAATAGAAGGAAAAAGCCACAGAGGACCAAATAGGAAATAGGAGGCACCCATGCTTGTTTATAATTGCTGTGCTTCTGCTAAACATTGACAACTCCATCTTCAAAGACCATCACAATAAAAACATCCTACAGACAGAATAGTTGTTCAATTCCCTGTGTTCTTCACTTTTTCCTACTCTCTGCTTTTGACGCAAACCACAAACTCTGATTATGATTTTCTTTTCTTTTCTTTCTTTCTTTCTTTTATTTTTTTAGTGCACCTCAGCTAAACCTTAAATCACCCAAGAGCTCTGAAAATGCCCAACCAATAAAATCCTTGGAGGATCTGAAGGCTAGACCCTTCTGAGGGTAATCCTCCATAACTGGCAGATGTGCCTCTCCTGCGTCATATGATGATGAAAGGATGGTGGCAATGATAAGAATATTAACTAATGCATATGCTGTGCTTATCATATAACAGGAGACCCACAAATAGACACTGGCTTCTTCAAATAGAGCCTCATTCTCAATATCCTCATGTATAATCCTTCTCTTGTTGTTTGTTGGAAACATAAATCTGCTCAGTAAGTAATGTTTAATTTCCAAGTCATTAAAGTCCACATGGGAAAAAGGCTTCAGTAGGGTAGAAGGCTGTCAGGGTGGTTTCTGCCAGTGGCCTGAAACCTAAATTAGGAAGACCTTCAACACAGAAAGGAAATATGTATTTTATTTTTGTTTAGTTTGAATTAACAAATACTCATTGTTTGGGTTCTTGGGGTGCAATGGGTGTTTTGATCAATTACAGGTGAATAACACAGAAAGAAGTCAGTCAAGCTAATGAACTGATCTGGCCTAACACCTCACCAACTTGTCTTTATTTTTTTCTTTTCTTTCTAGTTCTGAGGTTTGAATATTCTACCACTGTGGTATACCTCAAGACCCCCAGTTAATCTTTTTTTAATGAAATCATTACTTTTATTGAATTTTCCTTGTTTTTAACTCTAATGTGCCTTATTTAACACAGTGGATATTTATTTATGTATTTACGTATTTATTTATTTATTTATTTTTACTCATACATTCATTTTATTACACAAATACAAAATAAACTACAAAGAGCAAGAACCGAGAAACAATCAGAAAATATGTGTGTGTGTGTGTGTGTGTGTGTGTGTGTGTGTGTGTGTGTGTGTGTGTTACATTCATAGTGTTTTGGCTATTTGTATTTGGCAACATTGAAGAAAATATTTTCCTATCTTAGTGAGTCTAAAATTCTGAATGTAAATCAATATCTATCATATCTCATCTCTATCAACTTAAAACATCTATCTAGACCTAAAAACATCTCAACCCCTAAACAACTAAGCTTAATTATGAAACTAACCTATTTTCTGAATACTCTACCACTGTGTTATACCTCAAGATCCCCAGCTAATCTTTTTCTTAAAGTGGCTAGAATATTAAAATCTGGCTTTAGTTATTTTGAAATGTATAATACACTGTCATGTAACATGTTCTCCACTCAGTTCTGTGAATGCAACCCTCTAGTCCAACTGCAGCCTTAAACCTTTGATCTACAGCTCCCTTTCCTAATCCATCCCTGCTGTAAGATGTCAAAAGACATCTTCCCTTCCATCACAGCAGCAGGGCAAGACCCTGAAACCCATCTTGCTGCATCTTTAGATTACCTGCTATCTGTCCTTATAGTATTTGCGTTTACTGTGACAAAATACCAGAGGTAAGTTCTCTTAAAACACAAAGGAGTGGTGGCAGGTGTGGTTAAGATATATTGTATACAACTATGAGACAGTAAAAAAGAGAGTGAGGGAGAAGGTTTATTGGTTTCGTGGTTTTGGTCCATGAGGTTGTTCCACTTCGGGGGACCTGTGGGGAGAGGAGAGTGACCAATGAGTGATGCTGACCTTGTGGTACTAGGAGGGAAAGAAAGCAAGCAGAAGGCCAGTATGCTAGCGTCCCTTTCATGGGCACCACCTCCCCAGTGGCTTAACCCTTTCCCTCTAAGGTCCACCTCCTAAATGCTCTTCCACCACTCACTAGCATCACAGGCTGGAGACCAAGTCTTGAATTTACAAGACTTGGGCCAACGCTCCAGACCCAAATGTAACTCTCCCCATGACTTACTTGTGATCTGTATGAAAGCACACCCCCTACTGGGCACCTTAGCCAAAATCCTATCCCAGCTTTAAACTACACTCAGACTTCTGATCTTCAAAACAACCCACTCACAACAGCCAAGAATGAACCAGATTGTTCTCTGTGATTTTCGAATAAAAGGTTACACAGCCCTCAGAAGAACAGTGAAGTCTGTCCCCACATTCTCAGTGTTAGGAGTGGACCCAGGACCCAATGCATGCTGAGCAACAACCTTAGCCCACTTAGAGTTCCATTTAAGTCGTTCTGTTATTCCAGGTTTCTTTTTTTTTTCCATGAAACTACTTCAACTCCCCTCTTCACTGTGGCATGCAAAAAGTCCTTCCAGCAAATCCATGTATCAAACATGACGCAGTCCATGGAACAGAGCCCCACTAGCAATTCCCAGAGAATCTGTTACTGTCCATGGCCCTCTCCTCTCCCAGGACAAGTGGCCTATGAGAGCACATTTCAAGTAAAAAAAATTCCAATAGAAACAAGTCTAAATTCTGCTTCAAAGAAAGTAGAATTTCCCATTCTGTGTGTGCAACGAATGACACTTGTTTCAAAAAGTTTCCTAGAAATCACACACATTCATTGCATGTATGAATCTACAACTTTCTCTCCATTTACGGGTGTAGAGGAAAGTGTACTCTAAAGAGCTGATCCATATGGAAGAGGGAATGACGGTGAAGCTCGCCCAGCCTTCCCGTAAAGACAAGTAAAAACCAGCCTTCCAGTAAGGCTTACACGTGGTCCTTCATCTCTATTTTCTTATCTATAAACCAAACCTTTGCCTTATCCTCGAAAACTCAAGTGGCTTCTTCAAGGACACGTGCTATGAATGTATGCCCACTCCGTGTCCCTTAGATGAAATAGACCTAATCAGTGCGAGGTGCTATTCTAATGAAGATCTGATTTTTGACCTCGGAGATATGTCAATGTCTGATGTCATGTATTTCAAAGCGAGCTGAGGTTCGACATCGTCAGGGTAAATCAGGCATGTGAATTAACTGAGCCATAAAAAAAGAAAATTTTTTTGAAAGAAAGTGAAAAGGAGGAGGACTTTGGCAACTTGATTAAAATGGTGAACGACCTAAGTGCTTCAGTGTGTTAGTGCTGCTGACTGCTGACAGGTCTGGGAAGGGCTGGGAACTCTTGTGGATTTATAAACTTTTTTTAAAAAAAGACCTATGCATAAGACTGCTCATTATTCTCTGAAACTCTGTAAGCACCCAGAAGAGAAACTTGAATCTATCACCAGAGGCCAAGTTGATAACCCATCCCACCTCTAGCGTGTACCTATCGGCACCAAGCCGCAGTCGAAGGCACGGCCATTAAGTCATCTTCCTGTAACAAGACTGGCTCTACTCCCCAAGAGAAGGGTGACATCTCAAAACACAGACAACAGTTGGCGAATGGAATGGCATTAATTTCATGCCGGGAAATCTGAATTTGAAAACACATTTGAAATATATTTGTCTGGTACAGGGGCGAGATTGGCATTAAGGTAAACAACTAGCAAATTGTTCAGAGCGATGGATTTGTGCAGTGGCTTTTTGTTCCAAACTTTAGAAATTAGAGACTGCTCACCAGATGTTGGAATTTTTTTTAAAAAAAAAAAACTAATTTAACTACTAAATTGCTAAAAGGTCCACTCTGGTAAGTCCTCTGTAAGTTTAAAATGTCTGTCTCTGGTTAAACATTTATTGAATAGTGTAATTATGTTGCTTTTGCTGTTAAATGATATTGACATTCTCAAATAAGAAAGACTTTTATTCAGACAAGATGAAATGTGAACATCTGGCAGAAACCTTACGTGTAACATGGAAACAAACAGCAAGCTTGGCCAGCGGGGTTTCTTTTTCTTTTCCTCTTTCCCAAGTCCTCTGGATGTGACTCAACATCAGAAAACACTCAAGCATGAGGACTTCGTCACTTGTCATTGACATGTTCAAAGCAAATCCTTGGCAAAGCTGGTGGCTGCTGAATTTGAAGTCAACTTAGCCATGAAATAGCCACTTCTCAAACCCTGAGCCAGCTGCTTGATCCACTTCAAATTATTGTGAGAGTAAAAGGGAGAAAGATGTTAAAATTATCATAACAACAACAATGATCCCATTTGCTATTTACGTTACACAAACTGAAATTTTTGAATAGTAAGTTTTGGTGAACTGTAAGACAGCACAAATAAATAAATTGATTTCTGGACAGCCATGTCAGTTTTCCGTGTCTTTTTCCCCCCTCTCTCTACACAGAATGTTTCCGTTTTAAGAATCACTTCATTTTATCTGCTGTGTGGTTGAAAGGTCGGCAAAGCAGCTGCAGTTAGCCTTCAGAAACAATCCCAGTGGGGCGGGCTTGCTGCAACCCCCCCCAGTACAAGTCTTTCTTCTCCTTCCAGTTTCCCAGTGGGGAACAGGGGATGACAGACAGTTGGCACTCAGCACACTGACAACCTTTCATTAATTTAAAAGCAATAATTTGATGTATACACACACACACACACACACACACACACACACACACACACACACTAGCATATATCCCTGAATGTTCCACAAAGAATCTTGGAGGCAGACTTTTGTGTTCTTTTAGGTTTCCCTGTCAAAAAGCAGAGTGAGACATCCAAGTCAATCAAATATACTCAGATTCAAATGCCTTAAAAAAAAAAAAAAGGGACAGTGACACACAGCAAAGCAGCAGCTGACAAACCAGTGCTCCTAATTTGCATCCGCATGGGAAGGCTTTTTCTGTCTCCTCCTGTATTCACATGGGTACCAGAAATGCCCAGGCTCCCTCACTTCTCAGCCTCCTGTTTGCTCTAGTTACCTGTGTAGCCATAGCATAACCAAACCAAAACAAGTGATCTTGTCCCTTCTTCTGCTCATCCATGCCACTGAAGGATGCTCCTAAGTAGAAGAAAAACTGCCTAATTGTCTCGACTGCTGTTAGGATAGCTTGAGTTTGGCAGGAGAGGCTGGGTGTGGTGGCACACGCTTTTAATCCCAGCACTCAGGAGGCTGAGGCCGGCAAATCTCTGTGAGTTCGAGGCCAGCCTGGTCTACAAAGTGAGTCCCAGAGAGGCAAGGCTACACAGGGAAACCCTGTCTCAAAAAAAAAAAACAAAAAAAGAAAAAGAAAAGGTAAAGAGAATGATAGACATGTATGTTGGGGAATTGTGAAAATATAATATCCAGCAGACCCCTCACCTTAGCCAGAGTTTTTCTTTCTGCAGTTGTTCTGTTGCCTGGTCTGCAATCTGAAGACACTAAATGAAAAGTTCCAGAGATAAATACTGTCCGGTGTTCAAGTTGCCCGTGATTCTGAGTAGTTTGCTGAAATCTCACACTGTCCTGTTCCATCTCACGCAGGACATAAACAAGTCCTGTGTCAGCGAGTCCACGCTATGTGCACTACCCTCCCATTACTCTCTTAGCAGCCGTCTCACTTACAGATGCAACTGTCAGTTTTCACAACAGTATAGCACTTATATGAAAATAATCATTAAGTAATTGCCCCAAAGCATTAGGGTGCACATGCTAGTAATTCTATTGCAATACGTTTTTAAGTTTTTATTTTATTATTAATTATTAATTTAATCTCTTGGAATGCCTAGTCTATAAAACTCATCATGAATGTATGTATGTAGGCATATATATTCAAAATGTATATTTCATATATATATACATACACACACATACACGTATGTGCACACATACACGTGCGCACACACATACACACACACACACACACACACACACACACACACACACACACACACAACATATGCTCCAAGACTCTGGTGTACATCTAAAAGTCTGGATTTGCTTTTAGGTGTGTTCAAACTGTGACCAACAGACTGCATGCATCTCAGCATAACCACAAATGTTGCCCACACATTTGCAGGTAACAGTACCAGGCCAATACTTCCCTTTAGTAACTAATCCATCGACTAAATCTTGTTTTAAAATTGTACTATAATCTGCTCCCTGCTCTCATTTGCTAACCATACAAATCCGTCACATTTCTCTGTATGCTTCAGTCATTTTCCTCTGCTGTGTGATATTTTGTTGTATCAGAGGTTTTTAAGAATGTGTTCATCCACTTTTCTAGAATGGCTATTTCTTATTCTGGACCTCAAATTTTTTCTTTGTAATAAAATCTAGTTTATATAGTCTCCCGTGAGGGGGCTGGAGAGATGGCTCAGCGGTTAAGAGCACTGCTTGCTCTTCCAAAGGACCTGGGTTCAATTCCCAGCACCCACATGGCAGCTCACAACTGTCTGTAACTCCAAGATCTGACACTCTCATACTAAGGTACATTAAAATTAAATAAAATATTTAAAATAAATAAATAAATAAATAGTCTCCCATGGATATATATACATACACACATATATACATATACATATATATCACATATGTGTATGTGTAACATAATTAATATATAAAAGATTTGCTTTATTGCTATGTCTTGGTCATGTCTGATTGGCCACCTCCTACCACAGTGTGTTTGGGGATCATGTTCTCTCACTTCCTACTCCTAGGACCTTCCTCAATAGCAATGAATGCTTGCTAAGTAAAGAAGCGAATGAAAAATTAAAGAAGAAATTGAAATGTTCATGGTTTGATGTATATATCCTAAATGATTCCTGCCAAAAATCTCAATGGAATAATTCTTAAATTTATGTGGAGTAATAAAAGACTAAGGAAAGTACTCCTGAGGAAGAAAAAGAACTAAAGGCAATTAATACACTATCATCTAAAATCAATACAGAGCTACTGAAATTAAGAAAGCATAATTTTGACATAAAGATATAAAAATGGACAAAAAAAAAAGGCAGAAACTAGAAACTGGGAAAGCCCTGAGCATTTGTTGTGAAGGTGACACTGAAGGTTTGTCAGTGGGGAAATTAGAAGCTAATCAATAAGTGACTACAGGACAATTAGCTATCAATAAAAAAAAATGAAAATAGATTCTCCTCTAACCTGTGGTACTCAGAGAACAACTTGGAGGCCTTGGCTTTCTCCTTCCACCCCATGGGCCCAAGGCATCAAACTCGTATTATATTGCCAGCCATTCAAATGAAATATTTTAAAGAGTAATATGTCTAGAAACTAGGAGAATTACTTATTACAAACATAACTGACAAATGACTCATATGCAGAATACATAAAGCTTAAATACGAACCAAATTTTAAGGAAGTACTAGTAAAACTTAAAGGCAAGTGCCTAACAGAAGAAACATTTGATGATGTCCTCAGCCTTGGAAACTGCAGAACTGTGAATTAAGACCACAAGGAGACAGAAAGGGTGGCGCGAATGAAGGAATCTGACAGTCTAACGCAGGAATGCCTACAGAAATCACAGAACTGTGCAGATCAGTACCCGCCTTGCATAAGGACCTGAGTTCATTTCCCTAAATGCTGCATGCATGCATGGTGGAATGCACTTGGAATCTCAGCCTTAGGGAGATGAGGCACAACAGTCTCTGGGGCTCATTGGCCAGCCAGTCTAGACTAATTGGTTCTCTTCAGGCCAATGACAGACCCTGTCTAAAAGGAAGTGGGCAGCATTCTTGAGAATGATACTCGAGGTTGCACTCTGACACACACACACACACACACACACACACACACACAGAGAGAGAGAGAGAGAGAGATGCACACTCATGTACATGCAGGCACACACACACACACGCATACATGCACACATTTTTTAAAATTAAAACTTAAAACAGCCAAAATATTCAATGATAAGAAAACAGATGCACTGGTAGTTTTCTATTTATGCAATGGGCTATTGAACAACAATTCAAAACAAATGAATTATACATGGCTGGAGAAATTTGTAGAAATATAATAATGATTATGGAAAGGAAATCCCAACTTCTTTGCTAAATTAAATTAAAAACTGGGCTCACCAAATAAGGCAGGCTGTGGTGGCATACACCTTTAATCCCAGCATTCCAGAGGCAGAGGTAGGTGGATCTCAGTGAGTTCAAGGCCATCCTGGTCTATGGATCAAGTTCTAGGACAGTCAAGGCTATGAAGTGAAACTCTGTCTTAAAGATAGACAAATTTTAAAGAAATATATTAATGATCCTAGAAAGGACATCTCAGAGACCTTCTTCGCTAAATTAAATTAAGGCTAGGGCTCACTAAATAGATTCTAACTGAATGCAGTATTTAAATCACATGTGACAGTCACCAAGCATGATGGCTCTCCAGCTGGCTCCATGGAGAAGCAATGGCCCAGCTCTGGTGAGCCCCTCCCTCTCATCCTCAGCATATGAAACAAGAGAAGAGCAGAGGGGGAAAGCAAGCCGCGCTGAGATGTACAAGCTACACATCTATTTTAAAACAATAAAGCTATTGAATTGGTCGGTTCACTTACTTGTTTTCAGAGGCAGGGTCAAACTATATTACCAGGCTAGCCTTGAACTCCTGGCCTCAAAGTGTCCTCCAGCCTCTGCCCGATGAGTAACTAGGATTCCCAACATCACCGCAGCTCTGGGTTTAGACTTACTGGAGTGCTAACAGGAGGTGGAAAATTGGCACAAATAGAGAGAAAAAACATTACCACTAGAATAGTCCGTAGACTCTATTTGTTATATCAAAAAAAAAAAAAAGCAAATAATTGAGTACTCCGCTTTGATGTTGTCATTAACTTGGCACCAGAAAAAAAAACACACACATGTTACTTTAAAACAGTTTTCTCTCAGTGTGCTTAAGCACTCTCTCTCTCTCGTTTGCCACACCCTAACATTATTAGAAGCCTCTTATTTCTCCTCAGTGCAGAACAAGAGCATAGGACTGACCCGGACGCTCTGTAGCTGCTGGCCTTCCGCTCTCCTGAAATAGCTGGAGTCATGTAGTCTAAGAAAGTGTGAGCCGAATAAGAAGCCAGAGCTGTTACGAGATTTTTCTTTCAGAACTGCTTATTATTCCTAAGGCGTGTGATTTGAAAATCTAATATAAAGTAGAATAAACTAGACGGTTGGAGAAACCATTTCTGGGACGTTACAAAGGAAAACGCAGAAGGGGAGGGAAACCGAGTACCAAGTATGACTGAGCTGGCAGAAAGGGCAGAATTCCTCAGGAGCCAGAACAGGAAAATACCTCTCTGTCCGTTAAGGAACCAGGCTCTGAGACTGAGTTTGCCAGGAACTGCACGCCCCATCCTGGAGGCCTGGTTCCTGGATTTTAACAGAGAAAAGGCAAAGCCCAGATCTTACCGCTGTAGATCAGAGTCTGGAAACACAAGCTGGGGGGCATGGGTTACTTTCTGTCAGGAGGAATGTGATGAGGAAGAAAGGCATACGAAGCCACAGAGGTGATATTCAGACTCCCTCACTAAACCGGGCAGTGGGCACATATGGGCTCACTGTAATTTTGTCCTTTAAATTATGCATGAATTCTTTCAATAAAATTCTTTGTTTTAATATCAAATAACTGCTGACGTCAAAACCATGCTGAAATATCAAGAATAATTCCAGTCCAGAAAATAATCTTCATTTCCCACTTAAACACACACACACACACACACACACACACACACACACACAGTTAATGCTGTGCTGGATAGTTAATGTCAACCTGACACAAGCTAAAGCCATCTGAGAAGAAGGAATCTCAATTAAGAAAATGTCTCCGTAAGATCCAGCTGTAGGCAAGCTGCTAGTGCATTTTCTTAATTAGCTGATGGAGAGGCAGCCCATTGTGGGTGGTGCCATCCCTGGGCAGGTGGTCCTCAGTTCTATAAGAAAGCAGGCTGAGTAAGCCATGGGAAGCAACTTAGTAAGCAGCATCCCTCCATAGCCTCTGTATCAGGTCCCCAGGTTCCGGCTCTGCTTGAATTCCTGCCCTAACTTCCTCCAATGATGAGCAACGATAGGGAAGCATAAGCCAAACAAAGCCTTTCCCCTCCCCTCTCCGCCTTCCCCTCAGAGTTATTTTGGTCAATGGTGTTTCATCGCACCCATAGTAACCCTAACTAAGACATATCTGACGTCATTATGAGGTCATTATGAAGGATGTGCATTAATGCCACTTCCGTGACCTCCTTCGCCTCATCACCTTTGAGGAAAAAAAAATTAGAGAAAATGCTTAGCCACAGGTTATTGGAATAGATAAAAGGCTCTGGTCTATCAATGCACTCTGTACCCATGTCAGTTTCAACCAGTGGCTCTCTGTCACCATGGGGCCAGCTGGAAACAGCTCAGGAGCTCAAATTCAAACACTCAAAGCCAAAGAATGTTGCAAAACTTTCTGTCTTTCTTTCTTCTTTCTTTCTTTTCTTTTCTTTTCCTTTCCTTTTCTTTTTCTTTCTTTCTTTCTTTCTTTTTGTTTTGGGGGGGGGACAGGGTTTCTTTATGTAGCCTTAGCTATACTGGAGTCACTTTGTAGACCAGGCTGGCCTGGAACTCACAGAAATCTGCCTGCCTCTTCCTCCCAAGTGCTGGGATTAAAGGTGTGGGCTACCGTGTCTGGCAAGATGCAAAACTTTTAATGTTCCAATCTTTGAAAACAATTCCAAGCTAGGAAATTCAAAATATTTCCAGCAATAGTTCTTTACCAAAGTATGTGTTTTACTTCCCCAACAACAACCCTGAAGAGATCAACAGCTATTCAAATATCAAAAGCTTGTATATATTTTAAAGGTTGGTTTCAATTTCTATTACACCCAAATGGTGCTTTATTGATGAAGAATTCTTTCTGACAACCCGCACACTGGTACGGAAAGTGACAGCTTTGAAATATGAGAGTCAGTACTTTCTCCTTCAAGTAGAGAAGACAAAATAGATGTTGACTTAAAATGTGGTCTGTGGCTAAGCCAGATGGGTCAGCACCAAGTCTAAGGTGTCCCTGGGACTCACACGGTAGAAGGAAAGAATCCGCTCCCACAGGTTGATTTCCAACATACACACGCGCACATGTGCACGCGCATACTCGCGTGCGCGCGCACACATACACACACACACACACACACACACACAGAGTGAGAGGAGGAGGAGGAGGAGGAGCCCCATTTGGTGCTATTAATTAAAGCAAGAACCCCTACTCCTTTATATTAGCTTTTTCTTTCTCATCAGGCATATTTCTTCCTCTGGGTCTTGGCACCTGCTGTTTCCTCTGTATTGCATACCCAGTAGCCTCGTGTCCAAATGGCAGACCCAATCAGCTTCTGCAGTGTTCTCTCAGGTACGCCTTTTCCAGTAAGTTTTCTCCTACTCCCATTTAACCTCTGGCCTCCTTTTTTCCTCTATTTTTCCACGTATCTCTCACATCTCACTCACATAATGTACTCTTGAAAATGGAGGTTATGGGAGATATCTACCTACTAGAATATAAGGCCTGCGGGCATAAAGATCGTGTCATTTTGTTCATGCAGTGATCACTCCCAGCTATGGAGGAGCACCTGACACAAGTCTAGCATCCCTAGATACACTTGAATGAATAAACAGGTGAGCAAAAGGCCGCTCCCTTCATCTACTTAAGTGACTGGAAGAAATATGTGTTCTGACTTTCCAAGCCAGGCATTCAATAGCTACAATTGTCAGTGTGGTCCCAGGGTTGCAGGAATACCCTGGCCCACAACCTCCCTGTATGTAAGGTGTTCTCCATCAAACAAGCTGTATGGCCGGGTGTGGTGGCGCGCGCCTTTAATCCCAGCACTCGGATCGCTGTGAGTTCGAGGGCAGCCTAGTCTACAAAGTGAGTCTAGGATAGCTAAGGCTACACAGAGAAACCCTGTCTCGAAAAATAAACAAACAAACAAAAAAAACTGTATGGGTGACTGTAACTTTCAGTGGGTCTTTTCTAAACCTCCTGAAAAATAGATATCTCAACCCCAATTCCAGAAGAGCCTTAGCCGGATGAGAAATTGAAGGTATTTTGAAGGACCCATTGTCACTGCTGGAACAACAGAGGCTGGACCAGGAATGTGTCGCTGGTAAAAATTAATTAATTAACTAGTTAATTAATTAATTAAAATGCAGCTGTGCCTCATAACCAAGGCAGAGATTCCAGCCCTATGATCTGGAACAGACTGATCGGCTCCATGGCTGTACAGTAGCTTAGGATCTGCCCCACCCCCTCACTGAAAGAGCACACAGTTTGCTATTTCGTGTGATCCTCCTGGATAAAGTAAAACCTTAGAACATGTCTAGCATCAAGGTGTCTCAGGGGGTAGAGGTGATGGCTGACAGCACACAAATTGCCTTCTGCCTTCTGAATTCCATGTGTGTGTGCACCCCATCCCACTGTCTATGTGTAATAGTTTTATGTCGACTTGACTCAAGCCAAAGTCAGCTGAGAGGAAGGAACCTCAATTGAGAAAATGCTTCTATTAGATTGGGCTGTATAGGCTGGCCTGCAGGGCATTTTCTTTTTCTTTTCTTTTCTTTTTTTTTTTTCCTTTTCTCTTTTTCCTTTTTCCAAGTGTTAACTTTGATTTATTAGTCAACTGGAAAACTAGACAATCCTCAGTCCAGGGCAGTGTTAATTTAATCCTTGTCCTCATCATCACTAGCTCCAGCATCACCACGGCCCTTCTTAACAATCTTCCTCTTTCCCACGGCCTGGGTACCCAGCACCATCAGGAGAACAGAGGGAGAGGTCAACGTGCTTCTGGGAACCCAAACAGACAATGAAGGGTGAGGTGTTCACCACCACTTGCTTGCAGACCCTGATAAGACACTTGCAAGCATGGTGAATAGATCTGGCCAGGCCCAGTTTAAAGACCTGGGTCTGCAGCTGCCCCTCCAAGAAATCCTTAGTCTTCAGGCCAAGGATGTAATCCAGTTTCGTCTTGCCCTCGTCCAGCACCCCAACGCAAGCAAGTAGCCTCAGAAGAGTCCTGCCTTCAGAACGTCTCCTAGCGTCCTCTTCGTCCAGAGTAAACAATTCCCAGGTGGCTTTGCGGGTCTTGGCCAGGGTAAATCTGACTCAGCTCTGTTCCAGAGCCCTTACTCTCCGATCAGCTTCAAGTCCTGGTCAAGACACAAGTCTCCAAGGGTCTCTGTGGGTTTTACAACAAATCCAGCTTCTGGCAACAGCAACGTTGACTTCTCTGGGACCCCTGTGCCTTCCAACTCATGCTTACGACCCAGCATTTTCTTAGTGATTGACAGGAGACGCCATCGCTGGACTTGGTGGCCTTGGCTTCTACTAGAAAGCAGGCTGAGTAAGCCAGGGGAAGCAAGCTAGTAAGCAGCACACCTCCATGGCTTCTGCATCCAGCTACCGTCTCTGGGTCCCAGCCTCGCTTGAATTCCTGTCCTGACTTCCTCCAACAATGGGCGGTGATGCAAAAGCATAAGCCAAGTAAATTCTTTCTTCCCCAAGTTGTTTTGGCCATTATGTTCCATCACAGCAATAGTAACCCTAGCTAGGACACCACCACCCACTCCATAGACACAAATAAATAATGGAATTTTTTAAATTAAAAAAATGATGAAAAGGTTAATTTTTGTACACAGTGAAAAACACAGTAGTGACCCCAGGACCGGGCAGCTGAGGCAGGAGGATCTTCAGTTCAAGACCTACCTGGATTATGCAGTAAGATTCTGCCAGGCAGGGGTGACATATACCTTTAATCCCACTCTGGTTCCAGGCCAGCCTAGTCTACAGAGTGAGTGTCAGGACAGCCAGGGCTGCAGAGAGAAACCCTATCTCCAAACAAACAGATAGACAGAAAGACAGACAGACAGACAGGACAAAGTAAGTCCACTGAGCATGTGGCTCAGTGATGCTGCACATACCCGTCATGCAGTGCCAGAACTCAATGCCCACAGGGACACAATGTTAAAAGTTAAAAACTAAGAAGGGCATGTAATTTCAGCACTCAGGGAGGCAGAGGCAGGCGGATCTCTGTGAGTTCAAGGCCAGCCTGGTCTACAAAGTGAGTCCAGAACAGCCAAGGCTGCACAGGGAAACCCTGTCTCAAAAACAAACAAACAAACAAACAAAACACAAAGCAAAAAGTTAAAAACTATCATTAGCATGTTTTCCCTGCTTGTGCAACTTTAAAAAAAATAAACTGTGTGTGTGGCTGTTTCATACTGAAAGTATTTCCCTGCACTCTAGCTTTAATCAAAACTCAGCCTTTATGGCTGGCTTGACCGTGAGCAGAAAGAGTGCAGATGAACATGCCTTCTCTGTGGACACACTGGCTTCACAGCCGTCCCCTCCAGCTAACGCCTTGAACTCATGGCCGCTGGCAGCGTGCAGGTATTGGGTGATAGACACTGTGCAATGAGAAGAAAAGGATGCTGCTGGATAACGGGTGCTCAGCTGCCAAGGCAGACAGAGGCACAAAACAACAGCATCCATATGTGATGCTCAGTGTCATTTGTCTTGTAGAGCTCAGAAGACAGCATACTGGTAGTGACGTGCAGGAACAAAGCCACAAACCAAACCCAAGGAAAGCCCAGCATCAACAAAGGCAGGGCTTGTCTTTAAAGGACCAGGGTCATGGGTTTTTTTGTACAAATCTTGCTCATTATGTAAAGTATTCAGATGCTGCTCTCCCTGTGATTTTAACTATGTATGGAAAAGGGACATAGTATAATGTACTATATGTCCACAGGAGACATTCTTATATGCTTTTTTAAAAGTTTCTGCTGGGAATTGAACTCAGGACCTTTGGGAGAACATCAAGTACTCTTAACCTCCGAGCCATCTCTCCAGCCTCATTTTTCATTTCTTTATGAGACTATTCCAGCATTTCTCTTCTATCTCAAAATTCACATTATTGTTAATTATATTGCCGTATATGCTATAAAACACCACAGTGTTATCCAGGCGTGGTGGCACATGTCTGTAATCCCAGCATTCAGGGAGAGAGAGAGGCAGGCAGATCGCTGTCCAGACACTAGCCCAGTAGTTTAGACTTGGACTTTGGGACTAGATGCTTGGGGTTAAGTCCAGCCTACTTAATTCATTGATGAGATAACCTTTTACAAGTTACCTCATCTTTCAAAGTTTTTGGTTCTTTGTCCAGATAATGAGAGTGGTGTCTGCTTTTCCTCTCTCAGAATGAGAGCGGTGTATGCCCTGGCTAAGTGCCCAGTGGATAAGTAATAATCATTACTGTCCTAGCTAGCTGGAATTGTCAACTCGACCCAGTCTAGGGTCATCTGACAGGAAAGCCTCAGTTGAGGAATTGCTTGGAGCAGATTGGCATATGTAGGGAGAATCATCCTGATGGCTAGTTGTTGCAGGAGGGCAATGCCATACCTAGGCAGCTGGCCCTGGGCTGTGTAAGAAGGCTCCCTGATCATGGACTTGCAAGCAAAACACAGAGTAAGCTAGGAAGCAGACTTCCTCCATGCTTTCTGTTTCAGATGCCTGTCTTGAGTGCCTGCCTGCCTTCCATCAGTAACAGATGATGGCCTGTGACCTGGAAGTGTGAGCCAAATTAACCCCTTCCTTCCCAAGTTGCTTTGGTCATAGTGTTATCAGCACAACAGAGGTCAAACTAAGACACAGCATGTATCTGGAGCAACAAACTTAACTGGATGGACCAGCTCCTGTTCCAGCTTTTCATGGAGGCCACATTAGCATTGTGTTTACCTAATAAGCTTTTGCTTATTTATTGACATTTATTCTCTCGGTTTTGTGCCTGGGGTTGGGGGGAGGGTTGCCTGGGGGGGGGGTGGAACTCATGGATGCCTCCTGGAAGCCAGTTACATGCTATAGCTCCATTTAGTTATTGTCAGTTACTACTGTTATTTTCCCATTTCCTCTTTTTCTTTGGAAACTCAAAGACCAGGATTAGTATAATGTTAGATTTTGGGAGCCCTGCTTTTTTTCCATGTGCTCCCACAGGTGAAACAACAGCGGGTACTCCCGGAGCTTGCACGTGAAGGGCCTGCATGCAATGTGGTCAGGCTAGCCCAGGTGTCCCTGCATGCTGACCAAAGGTAAACAGAAGCACATGTTGGGAAGATGCATAAGACCCTGCTTCTTAGGCTGTGACCCATGAAACCTGCCCCAGCTTTGTTCCGCAGATTGCCATAACACCTAGCTTGTTGGAACCCAAGCCCCAGTGCACCTGGATTCCCTTATCTCGTTTATTATTATTAACTGCATCAAAACACCTCGTGGGGCTTAAAGGAAGGGGCAGACTGTGACCTCTCCTCAGAGTGTGGTCCCACCAGGAGACCGAATGATTTTTAAAAGTTCCTCTACTTGCATGCTCTGCCTTAATTGATATTTCCCTTTTAAAAACATCTTGCCTCGGGAAGGGCGCCCCAAAGAGGATATTAGGGATTATGTTGGAATAAAAACAGGAACTTGTTTTCCTGTTCCTCTTTGGTCTCCCCGTCCCCCAGCTAAGGGGAAAAAAAATCTTCTTGGAATGTGGAAAAGAAATGAGTTTAAAGATGCTAATTTCAAATACCGCATTGCTGCTCTTCCACGGCCAAAAATCAGCCCAATAACAAAAGCCTAAAACTTCTTAGTCTTGTGGTAAGAGACAGAGGCGTGGCCTGGGTGATATGGCTGTCCTGAACCGGGGAGGGTATATGAACACATACATAGACCCTTAAGCAGACTTCTCAAAGAAGGAGAAAACTTCTTTGAGGAGGCCCGGATGACCCCTCCCACCGTCCTGACCATAGTTCTAACCCTAATAGAAGTTTCTGCCTCCCAGGGATTTCACTCAGTAGTAACAAATACAGGGATGCCCTGAGCGCTCCTGCCTGGATGCTTACCCATCGGCTACCTGAAAATGGTCTCCCATGATTCTATTCCACTGTCCTCCAACCTCTGAAAGAAGGGGGGACCTCTGCAGAGAAGGCAAAAGATTGGACTTCAGGATAGAGCCAAGCCACATACAGCAAGGCCAACAACTAAGTTGCCAAGCTCAACCCCCTGTGGCCACCTCCAATCCAGTGCCTTCATTTTAGGCCAAAGGTGCATTAGTGCAAAATGAGTGTGTACTTTCACAGTGTATAGCCCTGCAGAGCTAGAACAAGGCCAGCCTAGACTCGTGATAGTGAAAACCCAAGGGACAGTGAACATTGGCCCCACCTACCAGTCCTCTATGCCCCAGTGACATGAATACACCAAAAGCTCAGGACCACTTTGGGGACTGGTAAAAGCTAGGCTCCTCCACCTGCAGTATTTCCTCATATAGACTCTTACACTAAGCAAATCATTCTACATATTAAAAAATGTAATATGGCCCAATTTATGAAGAACTTTATAGCCAGAGTGTAAAAATAGCGTATCCAGACCATTTTATGAAAGAGCCAAAAGACACAGTAAATTAAGATTGATTTGCATGAAACTTTGCAGACACCAACATAATATACTTTTTATAAAAAAGGAAACACACTTTGTTTGAACTCTGTAGTGTTGCATTAGATCGCTCCCCTGTCTGTAGTCTACTCCTGTTCCCAATTTAGCACCTGTAAACTGCCATGGAAATTGTACATAAAACGTATGTTTCATATTGAAAAAGTAGGAAGCTTGCTCTAAGTGAGGCTCGGTGTTTTATTATAAATTATTGAGCTCACACCTTGCAATCCTTTCTGGGTCTTTTTGTTTCTTGCTTGCAAAATTTGTAGTTGTCAACTGAGTCAGTCAGGGGAGCCCAGAGGCATGAGCAGCATCAGGGAGCATGGCAATGAGGCTGATAGAATGAGTTTGGGACCCAGCCTTCTGATTTAAGTTCTTTAATTTCTCCTACTTAAGGTTTCCCCAATGTTTCTGTTAAACAAATGGGAAAAGCAGAACGGACTGTGGCGGTGGCAGCAATGACTCTGACCCCTGGGGCCGTGGCTGGTTGGGCCTCATGCAGATGAGCTGGGCACATGAGTACGGGAGGTTATTGTCTGAGGCTTTCTTCTTTACCACCAAAGGGGGTAACAGATTTACTGACAAAGGATCTGAAAGCTAAGGGGCCACTAAGTCGCAGAAATACTGGCATACTGAAGTTCATGGCCACACCGTTCAAGTTAGCTAAACTATGGAGCCAACCTAAATGTCCACTGACAGAAGGCTAGATAAAGAAAATGTGCCACATATGCACAGCGGAATTTTTCAGCCGTAAAGGTGAACTTGTGTCGTTTTTCAGGAAAGCGATGCAACTGAAGATATTAAGTGAATTAAGCCAATCTCCAAAAAGACAAATGCTGTGTGTTATCTCTCATATGTGGTTCGCAGGTTTTATATGGATCCATAAAAATGTGTCTGTGCATGGCATTGCAGCGGAAGGGAAACTGTCTAAGGAAACAACTGGGGACCAAGGGGAGGAGAAGAGGTGAGAAAATGGAGTAGGAGAGAGCAGAGGATACGTGGACATACATGAGTACATGTATATGAAACACTATACCATGTGTGATGGGTATATACAGTGAAAATATTTATAAAGGAAAAAAAAAAAGAAGTCATGCTTACCAGTGCCAACTCATCTGGCACTTTCTTTGGTCTTTACTTTCAAAATCCTTTTCTGCCTTTGTCTGTCTCTGCCTCCCTCCCTGTATCTGTTCCTCTGCTTCTGTCTCTCTCCTTTGGTTTAGTTGGTATGTAAGATGTAGAGTCCTTCAGAGCCCAGAGGTTTGTCATAGTGTGCCTAGCAGGCAAGGCAGCAGAGCATGTGATGGTAGCCCCGAGCTGCTGGAGAACACACTTTAAACTTTTTTTTAAATGTTCATTTATTGTGTATGTGCTTATATGTATATGCACACTCGATATAGAATTACAATGCATATGTGGCAGTCAGAAGACAACTTGTAGGAGTTGGTTCAGACCTTTTACTATATGGTTTTGGGGGCTCAAACTCCAATCACCAGGCTTGGCAGCAAGTGCCTTGACTTGTTGAATCATCTCATGGGCCCAGGAGCCCACATTTTAGCCAGCCCATATCTGCCCACCTGTTCTTGAGTCCTGTGTCTCAGGCTCTGTGGCACAGGGAGCAACACCTTAAGAGTCGCTGCCACACTCCAGAGTACACTGCCTCCATTTAATAAATGCACCCCAATTACCCAGGATTTATACCTTGGTGAAACAGTGAGAGATGGTATCTCCTAAGCATACATGCCAGGCAAGATGTACCCTTTCCAACAGGACTCAAATTCATCTTCCACTCTGGTTTCTTGGGTCTTTCTACTTGTGTCTAGAATATTAGTGAAAAGCATAGCATGTCATTCACAGGAGTGAGTTTCAAAGGTACTAAAGTACCCCAAAAATGTTATCACTAATTCGAAAAGTTCTTGAGGGAAAAGTTACAATGTCCTTTCCTCTCAGGTATACTCCAAGTCTGTTGCTCAGTTACTCTGATGCACAAGACATCAATAGGCAGGTGGCCGACTAGGAGTCAGATAGCTGTGTTTTTCATGAGACTCCAGATGGCCGACTTCTAGATGAAATCCTGCCCCTCAAATATGAATTTCTCATTCTTTATTTCTCACTTTAAAAAAAAATTACTAGTTAAATAGAAAAATGCCAAGTTTAACCACTCAGGTGACTTATGAAATGAAATGAAAGTGGAAAGCCTAGCTTGCTTTTATCTTTTTCCCATTTGAGGCGGGGGTTGGAGGTGGGGGGAGGGCTAGCACACTTCTGAATCTGTTTGAGCTCCCTAGAAGCAGCTTTCTCATGAATCAAGCCACTGTGTCTTAGCAGCTGTGGACTGGTTAAAGACTTTTCCTGCCTCACACTTCCCAGCTGGAAGATCCTAGGTGCCTGAGCATGTGTGGACTAGAACTTGGTGAAGCCACTCTGAAGCTAAAAACAAAACAAAACAAAAAACAGAAACAAAACAAAACAAAGGCCCCCCCCCCCACTATTTGGTTGGGGAGATGAGTCAGTGGGCAAAGCTATTGCCAAATAATGTGGAGACCAGAGCCTTCATCCCCAGAATCCTTGGAAGTCTCACAGCAGCGGGCCATCTATAGGCCACACTGCTCAGCCCTGCCTCAAACACAGAAGGCAACGACTGACACTCAGGGCTGTCCCCTCTCCCTTCTACACACCAGCAATAGTGTGCAAACACATGCAGGCACGCACACACATGGCACACTTCTCCACTATTCTTCTGAGTTGCTTGACCTTTCCAAGTAGCTGTAAGCGACTTGATTTGTGTGTCTTCAATTTATTAGCTAAGTTTATCAATTTAACTGTGAAGGGCAACCCGAATTCATAAATTACTTACCAAAGCAAACTCTATAAGCTAGACTGTATGTCAGTGGCAGAGTGCTTATACAATGGCTGGAGGCTCTTGGGGGTGGGGGGAGCCCGAAAACAATGCAGACAACTAGATAAGTCCTTAGGACAAATCTTTATGCTTATTTTACCACACCATCCATTAGTAGGTGGTCATTTCCAAACCCTCGTCTTTCCATACAGATCCCCCTACAAATAGTGCAGCATGGTACAACTTCAGGACAAAAAATCCAAGTGGGCCATAGACATCTACTTATAAATTATAATTTCTCCTGATGTGTGCGCAAGAAAATATTCAAGACTTATGTAATTCACATCCTCAGAAATGAAAACAACTTATTTTTTTTTACCCCACTTTCTCAAATTGCTTGAAGGTTAAAAAAAAATGTGAAACGGATAATATCCTTCAACACTGCATTGATTTCCCAGCTTAATTTAAGCATAGAAATGATGTGCCAGATGGCATGATCAACATGGCCTGCTGAAAGACTGCAATTTTATTCTTGTAAGAAAAACAAAAAAACAAAATAAGCATTTTCCCACGTGGTCTACTCTGCAGGAAAGAGCGTTTGTACAGGCTCACTCTAACAAGGCCATCTTTGACAAGGGAAGGACAATATCTCTGAAAGTAGTAACTGAACCAGTTTGAAAGCCCAAGCACACTTGGTTCATCCCGCCATATGTAGCACATAGGCTCCGTGGCTAGAGACTAGAAACAGAAATATGAATGGCCATGAATCTAGTAACAGTTATCTTCGCACAGTTGGACAGTTACTTGTTTTCTGAAACGCGTTTCATTTCCAAACATGAGATAGCTCTCTGTATTTCACTCAACGTCCCGAGCCACGGTGCTGTAAAAAACCTGAATATGCTCTCTGTTCCCTGCTCCCAGGGAGGTCACGAAGAGATGTAGCTGTCTTGAGGGAGGTGAGAGCGGCCTGCTTTAGCAACTCATATCATTTTTATGTGACAGTTGTATTCCCTGCACTTCCGTAACATATTTGACAAAGAACTTCGTCGGGAGCGAAAGAGGAAAGCATGATGTTTACAAGAGGGAAGGCAAGTCCACACAGCTAACTGATATGAGCATCTGAACACAGAGGATATCATGGAGAGAGGGAGGGGCAGGAGAGGGGAGGAAGGTATAGATACCTACAAACCAAATGGGGGGATATTTCCCCCCAAACTATTCATTAGTGACCTTATTTCTGAAAAACAAAGGCTGCCTTTACTATGACAGGAGAATCTCAGACTTAGAAATTAAGAAATTTCTGATTATTATTTAATTGAGTATTAAGATAGACACTTCCAGTGAAATGGTGTAGTCTAAAAACTTAAAACAACTCAACTTAATAACTTTAAAAACAAAATGAAAGCAATGTTTTCTTCAGCTCTAGGTTGGAGTTCTTTCCTCTTGTATTTAAAAAAAAATCTGTATTTTGATTATAAGGTATTTCTGGGATAAAAATACATCCCACTTGGCAGTAATATGTTAGAATATATTTTTAAATATCCTTATATAGAAATATCATTAAAGACGTGTCTATCCATACTATCCAATAGAATGCAGGACAGTATTACATGTGATTGTATGAACACTCTAAGACTCACATCCGAAGTGTCAAAACTTCTCTCCATCATGTTTCTCATGACTAAATGCATTTTGCTACACTTTCCTACCCAGGCTGCTGCTGTGTGCTCATCTTCCCAGCAATTTACTGAAGGTCAAACAGGCCAGTCCGTATGTGGTCCAAAATGACAAATGACACTGGCTGGCACACTTGACCACATACTCTGCAGTTTAGGGATTGTAAAGAGAGAGCTATGACGCATATGTGGAGCCAGGGGTGAGTTTCCTAGTTGTTATGGTTTGAGTCCAAAATACCTTCCTTAAAAGCTCTTGTATCTGAACATTTGGTCCCCATCTGGTGGGGGCACTGTTTGGGAACCTTGAGAAGGTGTGCCTAGCTAGCAGAGGTGAGTTATAAAGACCATAAGCACTTCCTGTTCAGCCCACCACCAGAATGGGACATGCCGCTATCATGCATTGTACTACCACCACAATGGCCAAAGCCTCTGCCGCGGCCAGTTCCTTCCCACCACAAAGGACCGAACCCTCTCAGTCGATGGACATAGTCATCTCTACTCCTCTCTGTTGCTTCCAGCAGGTGCTTGCGCCATGGGCATGAACAAACTCACACACACCAGGTGTCTCAGATCCTGGCTCTGCCCTGAAACAAATGGAATCAGCATGGGTTAGGGGATTTTTATTTTTAAATGGTGTGTCTCTTAATGTTTATTTTAAAACAAGGCAACTTCAGATAAATAGCCCACATTAGTGGGATGTGGAATAAAAATAGTATTTATAGACAAAATGAACAGACAAACCTCTGAGGGCTTTAGGGAAAGGTTGAAGAACGGAAAAGAAGGAAGATACAAGCAACATCCCTAGAGACCACGGGTTTTGCTGTCACCCGGTATGTGCGACTAGTTGTCATCTGGCCCAGTGGTATTGCAGTGATTGTGTTCAAGTAACTCTTTTTCAACTTTGGCTCGTTTGTTGGTTTGTTTGATTGTTTGTTGTGTGTGCACCTACAGATGCCACTGGCTATGTGTCTTCTCTCCCTTCTACCGTCTGGGTTTCCGGGTGGAACTCGGAACTCAGTTCTCAGGTCTGATTGTAAGTGCCACCCGCTTAGCCTTCCCTCTTGTCCTCAAGTTACTTCTCCTCTACTCAGTATGGCCTCAGAGGGACAGACATAATGTGCATGCTCGCTAGCACAGCACTCAGGAGCCAACACAGATGGCTTACAAGCTTTCAAGAATAGCCTGGGTTCCAGGCCTGCCTAAACTACATAGCAAGACCAAACCCACAAAACAAAATAAATAAGGATTACAGTTCTAAAGATGGCCCCAAAAAATACAAGAGTAGTTAAGACTGGAAATTCAGATATGCTAAAGAGAAACTGTGAAGTACTTTACTAAAGACATTTTTATAAACAAAAAGTTCTTGATTTGGTGAGGAAAGGAAAGAAAAAAGATGTGGGGGTTGGACTTTACCACAAGCTATTGATGACCTCTTACTATACCTAATTTATGAAGTAAGCTTCATAATAGGTATATGAAATCATAATATCTCTAGGGCCAACAACTACCCACGGTCTAAGGCATCCACTGGATGTACCTGCGTAGGCAAGGGGTTATCACCCTAGGCAAAGGCAGTAGACATAAAAACTCAAAGAAGGCCAAGCCCTCATTTTCACAATCTTCCTTCCCAGTGAGCATATTTGTAAAGAATATTCATGAGCTGGGCAGGTACCAACCTTCAGTAGCATTAATAAAGACTGACCTAGGGTACTTCAGGAAAAACAGAAACATGTGCAGCATCAGATAGGAGTGACTTAAGGATCTAGACCTTAAGTATGGAGCCCACTGTCACTCTGAATATCCCAGAGGACCCTGGCTAAACTTCTAATTGTCAGGATCAGTTTTGTGGTTCTGAAGTGACCTGTGGTTTCACATGAGAAATGCCCACAGCTGCAGAGGAAACCACAGAGGTCTGGAAGCTGCAGGCAGAAGCAAACAGGACCACGGTGTATTCTACCACAATCTTGAAAGACCACAGAAAGCTACCAGAGGGAAGGAAAACATGGTCTGTAGCTGGGAGCTTTCTGAGTGTTCAAAGTCAGGGGACAGACTGGTGAGAGAGAGAAGGTGACCTCCTTGGATGGAAATGGAAGAGACTACGTACTCACTTCCCATTGCTACTGGTTAAACACAGGACACAACAGAGGGGTTGCTTTCACAATGTTTCATTTCATTTAAAAATTTTTATTTCATTTTTTAACCTCTACAGATTTTATAAATGTATGTCTTTGTAAAAGTTTTAAAATGTTCAATATTTGGGGGGCTGGGGAGGTGGCTCGGTGGTTAAGAGCACTGGATGCTCTTTCAGAGGACCTGGGTTCAATTCCCAGAACCCACAGAGCAGTCCACAACCATTTATAATTTCAGTTCCAGGGGAATCCAACACTCTCACACAGACATACATGCAGTCAAAACACAAATGCACATAAAAATAAAAGTAAATAGATGATTTTAGAAAAGAGAAACATCCAATATTTCTAATCCATATGTCTTTACAAGAGAAATATTCAAATAGAGAAAAAATGTTGCCTTGAGTTTTATTTATTTATTTGTTTATTTATTGCTATAAATTTCCCCCACAGGAGTTAGGTAGCTACCAGGAACAATAATTGTTATTTAAAAAACTTTCTTTTTAAACAATGTTTTTAACAAATTTCTTCTAAGGAAATTTGAAAGTTTCTCTCCCTTTTATGTAAAGGCCTTTGCAAGCTCCCTCTACTGTCCAAAGCTTGCAGCTCAGGAGAAACTGGCATTCCAAACACCTCCACAAGATTGCTGGGAGGAGCTGATTGGTAGAGCCAGTTGCTGAGCAATGTTTACTCCCCAGAGCTGAGCAACAGGAAAGAGTCAACCACAGGTTTAAGAGAGGCCTGGCAATGTACCTGTAATCCCAGCCCAGGGAGACTGTGGCAAGTGAGTCCTGAGTTCAAGGCTAGCTGGACACACACATCTGTGTCATAGAATTTAGTGCTAAATTTCAAGCACTGAAACTGGTCTATTGCTGTTGCCTTAAATATATATATATAGTCCTTTTTCTCTACCTTTCTTTTTCTCCTTTATTCTTTACTGCTTTTTTTTTCTCTCTTAATTTTTAACATAGGATCTCAGTTCATTGTCCAACTGCCTTCAAACCCCTGGACTCAAACCAACGTCCTTCTGCCTCAGCTTTCAAAGTGGCCGAGCTACAAATGTGTACTGGGGCCTTTTTGTTCAGCCTGTCAGATACATACCAAATACATTGCCACTTTAGTAAATTTATAGTATAATACTTGTAGCCATAAAATTGTTCTTTTAAATTATAACTAGGCTGATAATGCTTACAACCTGTCACTTATATTTTATCACTTAATAGAATATATGTGTAATAGCTTACATGTATAGACAAAATAGTTTTGTTTATTTGAAATAAGGTCTCCTGCAGCCCAAACTGTCCCAATTTACTTATTATTTTACACACGTTATGATCACTGACTAAGGCAGGAAAGCCTCTGTCACTCAAAGACCATCATTTGTTTTTGGCCATAGGCACAGGCTCCCTTGGCTGTCAAGCTGCACTCACAGATGCTTTGTGCCAATGTGTGCACGCATAGGCGTGTGTCAGTCAGCGTTTGTACTGCCAGAATCCCACCCTTCTCTGGAAGACCTGGGATGACTGAGAATCCTGTGAGACTTAGTACAGCACTGACCCGGAAGTAAGTATCTGTAGAGCCCGCGTTTACCACACTGAGAAGATGGCAAGAAACTGGAGTCTAGGCTGGCAGTTACCGTTTCATTTCTTCCCTACACTCTTGTTGTCCTGTTTCTTCATGAGTTACCACACAGGCTTGTGGTCTCACTCAGTGCTGAAACCTGCCCTTCCCTCATCACATTCCACTATCCGACATCAAAACCCACTGATGGCTTCTCGGAGGATGGAGCAGAGAAAATTATACCCCCTCAGTACTAAATCATCTTCTGGGACCCAGCTTTGAAGAACGAATTTATATCCTAGTCTTGGCTTCTCCCAGGACCTCCAGATTTTAGGCCCAGTTCAATTCTTCAGCTTAGAAGTCTTAAAAGTCTCCAAACTAATTTTCTGATATTTTCCTTAAATTCCTCCTCTAGCCTTTCTCATCTCAAAAAAAAAAAAAAATGAAACCAAATTTACCATTACTTTTTATTCATTGGCCATAATTACCAATATGCAAGTGTTTAACTACATTATACGTGTGTTATATATTGGTACGCCCAATACTGATAGCATAAAGTACCTGAAGCTGAGTATTTTATAAAGAAAAGAGGTTTATGTATCTCACAGGTTTGGAGATTCAAACTCACAATGTTGGCATCAGCTCCATTGGTGGAAGAGAAAATAACAGGGGGAACTGGGAGACCAGACAAAGACCTAGGGCCCAGGCTCACTCTTTGTAACTAATTCTCACCAGAAGTAACTCAGGATCCCATGAGAACCCAAACCACAGCTTATGAAGACACATATCTAACCTCACCATGCCCAGTCGAAAGGCAACCAGCCGCCATCTCCATTTTCCAAACAAGTGCAGACAGTTAAATAGTATTCCCAGTTTTATGCAGCAAGTAAGGAGCAGAGGCAGGAATGGGGTAAATGTGCACTGGTCCCAAGCCTGCTGCAGAGCACGATACTGTGACATCTCATCTTTTGCCTTCCATCCTCTTGAGCTCTTCACCAACAAGGCCCCCAGTTATCCCTGTAATAAAGCCACATCTCCACATCCCCTGTCTACCCAGGCCATCCTAAAGCCTTCAGATCATTGTCCCTGGTGATCCTTGGACCCTGTGACACAAGAATTAGTATTTATAGACATGGTCCGTGGTGCCACTCTCTTTCCTTACCCTCTTCTGGTTTCCAGACTTTCTTCTGCAGCCCCATCAGCAGAGCTCAGCCTGGCCCTCCGTGCACGCCTCCCTGAACGAAACACACGTTCTGACAAGTCTCCTGTGGTGGTTGCCATGGGGGCTGCGTTGTTCTTCTTTGGCCATGGATGGTTGTATTTCAAGGCCTTTGTAGCTCCTGCTTTCTGTTTAGACTTCTCCCTTGAAGACCTCACAGCTCACTCACTTCATTCAGGCCTTCTCTTAGTGTAAGTCCTTGAAAAGGTCTCTCTTATCCCTGTGTGTGAAATAGGCTCCCGTTCCCTTCCATTTTTCATCTTCTTGGCTCGTTTTCAGTTATCTGAGTCAAATGGATCAGGCTCAGGTCTTATGTTAAATAGGTACCAGTTGGTTGTGGGCTACATCTCTCAGATGTTTGCACTACACGGCAAGGAAAGAATTTTGCTTTGTCTGTGGATTTATCAATGGTCTGGAACCAAGTCAAACACATAACTAGAAGTCAAATGCTTATTACATGAATGAATGAATGAATGAATGAATGAATATTTGCGCTCAGATAAATGGCTTACTCCCGAAGATTTCATGATTTCTTCGTGGACTTTAGTTTTTGCCTTTTTTTTTTCCTTAGGAAGGTTCCCTTTATTCAGTGAAGAAGCATGTTCAAGTTACACTGCCTGCGAGTTCAGCTGCCCACAAGTCCCATCCCTCTGGGTAAACTATGGAAGCTGGAGTGCTGTCTTGGGCCTTGCTGGTACCTTAGTTACCTTCCCCTGATGCCTGCTCTGCTTCGTGTAGTGAGAACTGGCCGATGATAAACACCATGGCTATTTTACAACGAGGCCAAAGACACTGCCGTTCAACGTTATGACAGGCTACATTAGTAACAAGCAGAACCAACCACAAGAAAGTACATTAGCCAAAAACCATAGCAAAACCCCTAAGGCAGCAATGGTTCAAGCTGGCTCTACAGCGCTCCTCACTATGGCTTATGTCACTGCCTCTTGGCCACAAAAAGACACGCTGAAAGAGACCACACGTCCGAGCAGTCAAGAGCGCTGCAAGTGCTGTGAACATACTTTTTTGCCGTGGATGCTGGTGGCCATCGCTCGCTGAACGGCCGGGGCCTGCGGTTCCATTGCATAAGCAATCCTGGGGCTGGGTAAACATGCCTGACTGATTAATGATAACAGCTCTTAAAACACCGCAGACGTTTCCAGCGCCCAGAAATGTTTATTTTTTTTATACTAAATTAAATTCATTTTCCCTCTCATTCCCTCTAAGGAGAATGGTGACAAATTTAAATTCAGAGTGGACGGGTATATTGAAGATGGCCATGTGCCACAACCTCTAAATAGGTTATGGTTTGGTGTGTATTTCATCAGGAGGGTGGTAGGTGGGAGGATATCCAGAAGTGGAAGGAGAAAAGAAAGTGCTGGATGGGGCCCCCGAGTCTCTGGACAATTAGCACTGAGCCCTCTGCCTTGTGCGCAGTGAGGGGCCGCAGATCCCCTCACTTGCCAAATACAGCAATAATCCAAAGCAGCAGTGATTACCACATCGGGGAGCGTGGCAGATACTCATTTACCACTGGAAAAGAGCAGGAAACAAATACTTAACGGAGACTGTGCTGAGTCAAGCCCCACAACCAGCGAGTAGAACACGCTGTGTTGGTTCCACACAGCAGACAACAAACGCAGTGATACTGTGCATCTGCCCAGAGTGATGCTGGCAGGGTGGAATAAACCAATATATCATCAGGGGTGTTCTCCAGCCTGTTTGCTGTTCAGCACTGCCTCTAGTGATGAGAGCAAGAGATACTGTTGCACATAGTGTCTATTGTTTTGTTGTGGTTGTTCACTGGCCCTTTGGGGTACATTTAAGCTGGAAAATCAGGTAGCTCCTAACATAATTATATTGGGTTAGGCAGACATGTCATCCCGAGTGATGTGCTTCCTGGTTACCATGATGCTGGCAATTTCTTTGTGGAAAGAACTACTGAGGAGCAGGCCCCTTAGTGGACAATTGTCCCCAGTGTCTAAGGGGCATAGTCCATGACTGTTGAACTTCCAAAGACCTCCACAGGAAAGAAAGATCAAAGGCATATTGTTATGGACATCAGTGTAGAGCATAAAGCTGAAATAAGCAGTGGTTTATAAGGCAACTTCATACTATCCACTGTTTTTATCTAATTTTTAAAATATTTAGCCATCAGTGCTCATATAATTACATGTACAAGTGGAAGATGCATAGTCCAGCTGAGAACGATGACTTTTAAAAAGGCATTTGACTTGCTTGTCAGCAAAAGTCCTCCTTATGTCTTGGGCAAATTTTGAGAAGAATTTCCTGCCTGTTAAAAGCAAAAATATAATCCCTTCAGGATGTAAAATGGCCACATTTTCTACATATGAAGAAGGGGGAACCCAATGATATTGTTCATTTATCCATCAATAGGTATCTGTTACATGCTTGTTTGTGTTAGGAACTTGTCAGGTCTCAGGATAAGCGAGTGACCAGCAAAGCTCTCTGCCTGCCATGGACAGTCTCCATGGTCAGGGCGGAGAACACACATAGATGCCGAGGGACCATCCTAACAGCTCCCACACACCAGCAACATTGTAAGAGATCCAATGGAAAACACTTGCAGACCACTCAGAGCTGCTTCCTCCTGCATAACATTTTTGTTTAAGGTAGTGGTTTTTTTTTAATTATTATTAAAGGGCATGTGTTCCTGGAAGGAGCCATAAGAACTCAGTGAACTGTTAGTCATTTGTAGGGCTTTTTAAAAATAGCACTGGGGACTGAACCTAGGGTCTTGCACATACAGAACAATGCTTCTAGCACCGAGTTGCTTCCTGGGCTGCCATCAGGGCCTTTCCAGCACAAAGCCTCTGATCGCCACACATACACTGCAAAGGGCCATTTCCGAAGATTCAAGAATGTCCCAAGAGAGAAAACACATCTTCTTTCCATTCTTTCTGGAGACTCTTTCCCTCTTAGACATCTAATGCTGCTAAAACACCATCAAAGAAAACCACTTCGAGGCATGTGTGCAGGGCAGAGGAATCCACAGCCTTCCAGTTGGGGTTCTGGCCCCCTGGGCTCATCCTCTAGAAATCAGACCATCAGGTGGCCCCAGAACAGAGCAGTCAAAGCCTCCCTCCACATCCTCCCCTTGGGAACATAGTAGAAAATGCTAGAATCACTATACCTAGGCTTGTCTGCCCTATGCAGGGTCCTGAGTTTATGCTCAGCACTGCCCAAAGAAAAATATAATAATAAGGGGCCATTTGTGCATTGATGACTTCTCCCCAGTTAAAACTTATAGAAGAGAATGAATAGCCTCTCCGTTTCAGCAACGCTGGGATGGACCCATCTGTTGAGCTGTGTGGCCTGTTGCAATAACCACTATAACATCTCAGGGGGCTATTCCAGCAGCTTCTCTCTTAATCTAGTTACATCCACCGCTGTGACTTCATCTCCTGTGTGCTCTATCACAGAAGCTAGCTAGTCAGAAAAAGCAGCCTTTATCTGGGGCAATCAAATGTCCTGAAGGAGAGGAAACAAGGCAGATGGCACGGACCGTTTCTTTTCCTATTCCACTGTTGAAACAAGCCACACATATGCTGTCTTGGGTAGAAGGAAGGTGTAATTCTCCAGAGGGAGAAGGGTCTGGGAGAGGACATATCTGAACAGTTTTACCTACTATGGTATACAAGGATGATTTGCATAGTGCATAATCTGGAAAGGGCTCTAGGTGGACCAGAAGGTCATGTCAATTGGCTTATCCTCAGCCTTAACTTTCACATCTATGATCCAGGGTTTGGTTTACAGGGTGTTGAGGTCTCTTCTAGCTATGATATATGGAGACCAAACGTTTGCATTGTGGTTACTGGGGTGGTGGAGGAGGACTGCCATCAGTATAGTGTCTATATTTCTGAGACCTCAACAAGCATGGTGCTTAGACACATCTGCTGGATAAATAAGCTAAATCCTACGAAGAAAACTTACACTTAAAAAAAAAAAAAGAAAACTTACACTTGTTGCTTATTTGTTAGATAACTTCCTGGAAATCGGTTCAATAATGTTGGGTGATGGTGAAAGGAGACAACAGGACACACGAAGAGAGGCTGTGTGGGGAGGCAGGCCAGAGAGACAAGGCTAGGAAGGCTGCCCCCGGCAGGCTCTCAGACAGCTTTGCAGCAGAGCTCCTGGTTTAATGCAGCATACTAATCTGAGGCTCCCGACTCTACAACCTGCTCCATCTAAAGGCATGCATGTTTTGAAACTGTGTAAACGGGGAAGGCTTCCCCCCCCTTCCTTATTTTGTAAAGTAAAGAACACACTTTAAAAGCACTAGAATTCAATTAGAGGAAGTGCTGCCACATTGCACAAAGATGAAATTCCGGATTTTACTGTGAAAAGGAAATGATAGCCACTTTGACCTAACAAAATAGCTGACCTGCCAAGAAAAGGCCATGAACTAAAAGAAGCCAGCTAAAAAGAAATGCGCAGCGAGCGCTCTTGTTTTCACCCGTCTTTGTGAGGGAACACCGTCTTTTCAAAGGCTCTCCTGCCATTACCACAAACTCACAGCACCGGGACTCACGTAATTACAAAAGCACAATGTGAATTTCGTACTTGACATTCAGCTGAAACGGGGCTCCTTCGTCTTCTGTGTGCTTCTTTTCTGCCCCACACAACACGAAATTACTAGCAGATTTTCTTTAACCGCAGGAGGGACTCAATGAGTTCATTTCTTGATTTAAAGAAGTGTGGGGGGGGGACCCCAGACTGTGTTGATTCGCTCTTTGTTTATCAAATCACTGCGAATGAGGATTTAAAAAAAAACTTTAGTCTAGTTCTAGGTTTAAAAACAGTTATCCCCACATCACTGGTAGGATCCATCCGGAATACTAAGTGCCCTGTGGAAGCAGCACCACATCACTGAAAATCCATCCGTTTCCCTCCTCTCCTGACCAACTCCAACTTGATGAGTTGGAAATTCCAAACTGTGGTGAAGCGCTGAGAAGCGAAACAGAAAGCAGGTCTGCCCCCCACCCCGCTCCCCCTCACACCGCCCCCCCCCCCGGCCCCGCTCCACCCCGGATGGAGAAGCAGAACTCTGGGGGGCCTGGGAAGAATCCGTGCCTTCAGAGCAGAGATGTGAACATTTCAGGCAAATGTCGTCAAGGAGAGGACTTCTCGCTTTTGGCAGGGATGTCAAATACCGTCCATCCCCTTCTGACTGCAGAGGTCTGGAGACGCTGAGTGCTGCACCAGTCCTGCACCCGGTCCTGCACCCCGCAGCGTAAAGACAGTGGCCTCCCGGGCTGCTTGTGGCATTGGGCAAGCAGTAGCCTGCCTACCGGGAAGAAACAACCAGATTATAAATCTGATACCTGGAATCAAAAGCTCTTTTTACAGTTTTTATCAACTGTCAGGAGCGTTGCTGTGCCAGGCGGCTAACGTGCCACGCTCTTACTGTGTTGATGCTAAGAAATAGGAAGTTCAGGTGCCGCTTCCCAGGAAGCCAGGCAGTGCGAGCTAGGGTGAAAAGGCTCTGTCACAGCCTCCCGCCCCCTTCTGTCCCCACTGCCTCTCCAACGGCCTAGGGCGCCTTGGACGGATCGCATGCCATTTCCTGCATGCGGCTGCGGCACTAATTGAAAATTTGGGTGGCCTTGCTTATTTATTTTCCTGGAATGCGGCGGGTTATATTTTCATGGCATTTTCTCAGCAGTGCAGCGGTTCAGTTTCAAACTACACCAAGAAGAAAAGCCAGTCCCTCGTCAGCTACAGGCGCGGGAGACAGGCTCTGCGTTAGTCCTGCTTCTGTTTCCGTTGAGACTAAGGAGACCTCGCTCCAGTTCGCGCAGACACCTCACAGCCCGCCCTGGGATAAGGCAACAGGCTCCTGGCCCTGCCAAACGCCAGCCAGAGAAGGAGCTGCCACCACATAACAGCTCTTCATAAAACGCGCTGGTTCTGATTTCTCTTTTAAAATGAAAAAGCAGGGCGCATTTCAGCATCTTGTCGCACTGAGGTTGGTAAAGGTCATGGCAGTGCACATGTTCTACAAGCATTTTTATTTAGGGATACGAAAGCTAACGATGAAATTTTAATTTTCTGGAGCTGCCAAGCCACGTTGTTCTAATAATCTACCATTTTGTGGATCTTGTATTGCCTGACAGTCAAAAAGTCTCGGTGGAATTGTATAAAAACACCATTTTGACAAAATTAAAGTTATACACGTGGCTTAGAGAATTTACACTTCACAGCTGACTTTCGATTTCATCCCATGAATGCGCACCTTTGGTTTCTAAGCTAAAACTACGAAGACAGAGTAAGCTTTAAACATTTTGCATATATCTATTAAAAGAGATCCTTAAAGTGGTTAGATTTGGTTATTGGAGGTGACTATTTTAATTCAGCTCTCCAAAAGAGTGCCAACTGAAGGGCAAGTCGGTTTCCACTGTTTTTGTCTTCAAAAGCAAACTGGATTAGATCCCTCTCTTAATCTGGAGAGCTTCTTTCTCTGCTTGCTTCAGACCTATTTCCGACACTAGGTATTTGACTGGTTTACAGCGCATGCGGATTCACCTCAAAGATGAAAATAAGATCCTTCTGTGAAGCAAAGATCTCTTTGGGAGTTAAAAGTAAAGTCTTGAAACGTTGGCTCTTTTTAATTTTGGCTGATTATGAGAGGTTAAAAAACCTTCATCTGCACATTTTAAAAAAAAGTGGTGTGAAATGAGGTACTTTTATAGAAATAGCCCTAAACAGTCAAAAATCATACCATTAGATAAAAAAATGAAGATATAAAAATACCTAAATTGTTGACTGAAAAAGCTTATTAATGCCTTACTCTAATCCACAAATAGGATTTGCTTTAAATGTAAACTTTTTTCTTTTTTCTTCTTTTGTGCTGGGTTCAAACCCTGTTTTCCTTTTCTTACAGTTAAAGAAGTTCATGAGGAGGAATCTTGGTTGTGCAAATATTGCCTAGAAAAAAAGCTCTAACTATGAATATATATATGCAGGCACAATAATAATCAGTTTCACACAATATTGGTTATTATATATTTGAAACTCAATACCTAAGATATGCCCTACATATAATAATGGCAATACTTTTGTTTATATGGCTTTTCATAGACTATAAAGACCATTAGCCAATATATCGCATTGAAATTCATACTTCTCTGAGGCTAACCTGCTTAAAGGATGTATTAAATTCAGAAAAAAAAAAAAACCAGAAAGGAAAATGAGTCTATTATTTCTTGAAGGTAAATACTTTCAGAGTAGAATCAGCATGCAGCACAGGAAATGTGTATATTTAACCTTGCATGGCTATTCAAAATAGTTAATCTAGTGAAGAATAAAACCATCAAATTCCTCCGCTTTTAGTAAATAATGATTTTAGGAAAAACTCATTAACCATGTAAACATGAATGGGGTTGACTTATCAGACTTCCATTGTGATCTTTTACAGAGAAAATGTTTTTTTTTAAAGAGTAAATACAGTTGTAAATACAGTGATTTTCCTTCCTTTCTTTCTTTTTATTAATTGCCCCTTTTCCCCTCTCTTTGCTGTAGCGTGCTAAGCTATGGTCCATCCATATTGTTATGTCATATTGTATTTATAAAAGAAATAGCACTTAAGCTGTAGTCTATTTAGAAGCCTGGGCTCTTGCAGATAAGTCTGAACAGATAGGGCTCTTTACAGTGCTTACTATTTTTGCAAAATGCCAAAAAGTAAAATTAGATTCTTTGTAATATTTTCTACTATAATATCTACTTTCCTATTATTAACAATAAATTTTAGAATGTCTGAGGGGGTTCTCCTGGTATCAAATAACAAATCTAAAGTGTTTTTCAAAGAAATGTATTTCAGAGCATGAATAAAAACCTTTTGTGACTTACCCTCTCCAGGGTGGGGCCCAGCGCCACCATTTCATTTTAACAGAGATGTGTCGCCTCACAGTGTGTTTTATAATTTGCAGACTAAACTCACAGCTGAATTTAGGCATTACCCAGAAGAAATTAATTCCTAGAATTTCAAAGCTGTCCCTCCTACAGATGCAAGGAGGGCTTACAGGACCAAGGCGAGGCTGTCGTCTGCAATGTGCCTGGGACAGGCAGGGCTCCTGAGTGGTTCTGTGGGACAAAACAACAGAACCTAAGTATGAATCTCCCTCTAGTCTTTGCTCTCTCCTGAAACCCAATGGCTTAGGCAGAATATTTGGAACATTTACTCATTGTTGGATTCTACAACTACTGGATCTTTCTACATCTGACATCCAACTGTAAACGACTTACAACTCACCTGATTCGAATTAGTTTATCCAAAGTGCAAGGCAAAATAAACCAGGATTCCTTCACAAACCTTTTTCATAAGAGAGGAGGCAAGAGTTAAGAGAGCAGCAGGCCAGCGGGCCTACAAACTGGCCAATGCAAGTTGTCAACTCCCTTTCGGACTGAAAATGTCTGTGGCCAGGAAGCCCCAACGTTCCCAAACACAATTCTCTAGTTACATATTCTTCAAGTGATCTGAAGAGCTGTTGAAAGCAAAACCATTGAACAATCTTCTTGTGATGAACCACAAAAAGAAGTATGTTAATTAGAGATTTAAAAAAAAATGGAACCCCAGTGTCAGGATTCTTCTCACATGGGATTGCACTGAAGAGCCAAGAACTGGAGGGAATAAATATTGAAATTATGACTGATGAGCCAGGAGGATGAGAGGTAGGCTAAAATGTGGATAAGTAAACAGAATCTAAACACCCAAAAGGCTCTGAGATACCACAGTTCCTGAACTTATTTCCAGTGGGATCTGCCTCTGTTTGCCCACTGAGCTCTTCATAGTAGTTTTATTTCCAAATTCTGTTTTAAGTTTTGCTCTTTTCAAATGCATGCATGCCCTGTGTGTGTGTGTGTGTGTGTGTGTGTGTGTGTGTGTGTGTACCTGAATATGTGTGTGACTGTGTATATGCATTGTGTATACCTGTGGTTATGAGTAATCCTATGTACACATGGGTCGATTACAAGTGCACACAAGAAAGTACACATGTGCACATGGGCATATGCATGTGGGATGTGTACTTATATAGTATACATGGGTATGTGTATGTTAATGTGTGTGTGCATGTGAGTATGTGTATGTGTGTGTGCCCATTCACCCACAAATGCTATGAGCAGTCACAGACGCCAGTTTCTATTTAAAAAAGAATTTCTGATCTCAGGAAAATTGGTTCTCTTTAAAATAAGAAAAGGAAGGAGGTCAGGAAAGAGAAAGAAAGGAGAAGAGAGGAGAGGAGAGGGCAGTGGAGGGGGAGAAAAGGAAAGGGGAGGGGAGGGGAGGGGGAGGAGAGGAGAGGTGAAGGAGAAAAATAAAACTTCCTTCTATGCTCACTTGCCTTCTTTTCCTCCATCCCTCCTTCCCGCTCTCTTGGTAAGCAGTAATTCAAGCTTGTATACTGCCAGCTAGTTTTGAGTTTGTAATGGCTTTTCTCTCTCTCCCTAATATTGAAATGACAACTACTGGAAATAAAAGGCACAAGAGTAATTCTCAGTCTTTATGATGTAGAGATGAATTTCTTATGCAGAAAGAATAGGAGGTTGGTGTTTCCCATCCTCCCAAAGGTCAAAATGCTTGCTTTGCCTTTGTAGAATATTCTGGTGGTCACCAGCAAGGATAGCCCCATAGACACTCCTAGACTGGCCACTAGGGTGTGCAGTATGTTTACCAGGACACAAGGATGCCCCTACATGGAGATTTTAACACTTGGGACTCTACACTCTGGTGTGCGTTGAAAAGGTATTTAGCTCTGTTTCTTGGGAACAGAAAGCCTTTACCAATCACAACTATCAGAAGCAGTGTTATAATTAGCAGCAATATTAAAGATATGGTTAGAGACACTGTGGCAGCATAAGTTCATTGATCGGAGGTTTCCCAGAGCTTTATATTGAGTTTTTTCATGCCAAACTGAGCAGGTTGTGAAAACTTTGGTGAAGAATAGTTCATTAAATGATGTGTTTTTACTTCCTTAAAATGCTGCTACATTCAGAAACATTCTGATATCTATTTAAGAATGTTAAGGACTCTTGGGGCTTATAAAAGTTAATTTGATGTTTCTATTAGTTTACATGCCAAGAAAATACTGGGTAAAGGTAGGTCTCGATTCTGTGAAAGAACTTGATTTCTCTAAAGAAATGTGTCCTTTTATTTAGGTTCTTTAAATATCACGAAGTACTTAACATTTCTGATAAATTTAAGCCAGTTCATATGAAATTCTTAATCTTTTTGTTTTGTTTTGTTTTGTTTTTTGAGGCAGGGTCTTACTTGGACGCCAAAACTGACCTGGAAATCTGTATCCCACACTGGCCTTGAACTCATGGTAATTCTCCTGCCTCAGTATTTCAGTTTCTCAAGTGCTGGGATTTCAAGCACAAACCAACATACTTGACAGTTTATTAGAGTTCTAGCATCTACATGCAGTTAAAAATATATTTGAATAACTTGTTGTCATTTTACAACAATAGTCATTATAGTGTATACTTAACAGTATAATGATTTTCATGTGATGAAGGAAATTACTTTTTTTTTCTTTTTTTGTAGTGCATAGACTGGAATCATAGGTATGGACTGTGCTCCCAATACTGAACAACATCTACACCTACCCCTCAAATGTCTATCTTTTTAAAAATTTCAACCTCAATAAGGAATATGCAAGCCATGTAAGTTATTATATTTTCTAATGTGAATAAATTCATGTTAAAATCTTGAAGACTGGTGGCTATGAGACATTCAACATTTTAAAGTACCAAGAGATCCATTGAGAGACCGAAAGAGATTACTTGTGCATGAAATAAATTCCACCTTCAAATTCTTCTTATGCAATCAAGTTTTCACATGAACTTAGCCAACAGTGTGGTCCTTTGTTTGGTCTCACATAAAATTTTCTAACTTAAACATGCCTGAAAAACAAGCAGATGCTTCAGTGTTTTGGTGGCTATTATCTTAGTTGTTAAAGACTTTCCTCTAAACCTTTTCATAAGGCAAACCGAATTATATCAGCCAACCCCAATTGTAAACCCTGACCAAACAACAAAATCTGGTCATAAACAAACAAACAAGATTTGCCATTTGTCTTCTCCATCTCCTGATACCCAGGATTTCATTCTGGGGAACTAGTGTATTATAGTTACTGTTTGTAGTTCTCTGTCTTGATGGCAGATTGGCTTAATGTACAGAGAGTAAGAGCCAATGTACAGAAAATAAACAATGTCATGTGTAGAAGAAGTCAAAGGGCCAGATGGTGGTGACACACGCTTTTAATCCCAGCACTTGGGAGGCAGAGGCAGGTCCTCTGAGTTTCAGGACAGCCTGGTCTTTGGGGTGAGTTTCCAGGACAACCAGAACTACACAGAGAAGCCCTGTCTCAAAAAAAAAAAAAAAAAAAAAAAAAAAAAAAAAAAAAAAAAAAAAAAAAAAAAAGAAAGAAAGAAAGAAAGAAAAAAAGAAAAGTCTAAGTCAATTTTCCCGGGAGTGAGCAGAGTTCCATTTGAATTGCTGTGATGATGTGCATGTACTGAAGATCTCTCTGAATCAGCCTCTGGAAAATTGACAGTTCTTGCCGAAAGCAAATCTTTTTTTTGGGGGGGGAGGGTGGGGTGGGGTGGGAGGTAAAGTGCTTCCTGGAATTACCTCTAGAATCAGCTGGAAGCAGGTTTCTTGGACACTTTTAAAGGGAAAGATTATTGTGTTGTGAATCATTAAGGAAAATAATGTGGAAATTCTGAGAAGGTAGCCCATCAGCTAAATGTGTTAAAGGTCCCCCTGTCTGTGTGACGTGCAAAGCTGACTCATCTCAGGCTGGAGAAGCAACGTGCATACTTGGTATTTTATTTCTCTTAAAACATGTCAAGACGCATTTGGAGGGATGGGCAGATAGAGCACGGCACTTAGTGCCTTTTTGCCTTTGACTCATATTCTACTTGACTTACTGAGTTTCTGGCTTGAGATAATATTTACTGGAAAAAAAATCATCTCAAGCTGCCAAATGTAGAGTTAGCAGTTATCAGCCTATTTCTGTAAAGCCAGTGCCTAGGAAGCTGCATGGTGTTTGATAGTTTTTTCCTGGATATTTATCAACATGATGACTTGCTGTATCATGGCTAGTCATTTTTCCATTAGGCAGTTCAAGAAGATTGGCACTTTAAAGCAAGCCAGAAATTTCTGTTAAAACCTGATTTTCCTTTAAAAAAAAAAAAAAGAAAGAAAGAAAGAAAGAAAGAAAACTTCCTTCCAAATGTGTTCTTAACAAATGCATGCTTGTGAATTGGAGCCAGTTAGCAGCTGTAACAATTATATTTAAATGGATCTAAACCACAAAATATTATGATGGAGCAAGTCACAATCATTGACATCTATTTTTTTTCCCCTAAAAAGAAGTTTTCAAAAGGCTTATCAGCTACTAAGGGTCTATCATTTGCAGATGTATAACTTTAATCATCTTTGCTCTTAAGTGACACTTTGTAAGAATGCTCACTGTCTATAGGGTCTGGGAAAGCTATTGTTTATCTGAAGGAAGCATAGCATTCATGTCTGCGCATTCATCTACATTTCTAACCTGTCAGTGGGATTGGTATGCATCACACTGGATAGAAAGAAACCATAAACACACAACCCATACATCCAGGGTCTGAAGAATGTGGTCAAGCACAGGAAGAATACTCAATGGAAAAAGCAGAAATTCAATAAAAATAAAAAATTGAAAACACAGCTCACATATTTATCATTATATTATTTTCTTTTTTTTTTTATTACTTTGCTTCACAGCCTGCAGAATGCCTTTCGATGATTGTACCTTCGCACAGTAATTACTACAGAGTGGGAGGTTAACAGGGAGGTGTGGAAGTGATTGGGGACCAAGGAGCAAATGCTTATAGAAACAGAAAGTTGAGGGAGCCGTCTCGAAGTTCTGCTTAAAATGGATTGTTTTATAGGTAAGCTAGTCACAGAACAGAGCCTTCGGGGAAAGCCCACCTTCAGTTGAACAGCAGAGTAATTAGAGCGATCCACTACCATGGCATACAGAATTATTTGGAAAAACTGCACTAACACCACCCATATGCCCCATTTCACCCAGATGCCCAGACAGAGGTGCCAGATGAGAGAGTCTTGAGGCTCTGCCAAAACTCCTTCAGAGAGTTGTTGCCGAAATCTACTTGTGAGATTTCAAGGCTTAAAGCACTCCAGGCTTTCTCCTTTTCAACAACCTATTTTTTTTTAATTGAAATAACTAGAATTTTTCAAAGGTCAAAGACTCAGGGGTCATATCATGTAGGAACCAGAATGCTGGGTTTGGATTTTCAGTGTAATTTTTCTTTTAATCAATAGTGCTACAGTCAGTTTTTTTTTTTTTTTATTCTTTCAGTGTTATGGATGTGTTTGTTTCCCATAGTGATTTGCTGTTGAACACTTGGAGTGTTTCTTACTAGGAGTGAAAAATTAAATACTTCTCTATTCTACTGGCTAAGTGTCTTTGTTACAAGGGTGTGGTTAGGAAGAACAGAGGTTTCACGTGGCCAAAGTGGAAAGCATATGTGGATTGAAAGCATTCCCTACCATTTATTTGTGCTTCTTATGTCTTAGGGTCCAAGAAATGTAAGAGCATGCTGAAAATGGGCTGCTTCCAGAATATAGGATGGATACTTAAGGATGAAGACATCCTGAGTGGTCAAGACTCAGCTACATTCTTACATAGTTTCTTACGTGCTGAGCAACAGTGCTGGTGTCCTGTCCTTGCCTTGAGAAGCAGAGGTCAGTTCCTGTGAGAGACGTTCTTCTGAGCATTACAGTTGAGGGGAGTCCTGCTGAACATAGACTGGAAGGACTGGGATAAAAGTTTTGTCATATTGGAATTTTAAAAAAAAATGTGATCTGAAGACAAACAGGCAAATTGTACCTAAGCTGACACTCTGGACAGTAGGTAGCCTTCCCAAAGGACAGAAGCAAGACTCAAGTCTTGTACACAGCATAACACCATAGCTGATACTGCTGGTCCCAGTAGGAGAATAGACCTTGGCAACTGAGCTACAAAGTGGAAGCCAGTCACTCTGGCCAGAACCTTTATCTTCACAAGGTGCCACCACACCCATGGGTAAACTGGGAAAATGATGCTATTTTCTATGTCAGTCCTATGATCACTGACATTGTACACCTTTATTTTGTTTAAACTGAACCAAGTATACCTGTTTCTGTGTAGAAAAAAATCCAAACTACCTAATATCTCATACAGACAGACACAGACAGACACACACAGACTCCGACACAAATACAGACTCCGACACAGACACACACACAGACACACACACACACACACACACACACACACACACACACAGAGAGAGAGAGAGAGAGAGAGAGAGAGAGAGAGAGAGAGAGAGAGAGAGAGAGCGCTATGCTAAATTAAAAGCTGAATGTGGCAGGACATCCCTGCAGTCTCAGTACTTGTGAGGCAGAGGAAGGGGCATTTCAAAGCCAGTCTGGGCAACACATTGAGACTCGTTCCAAAACAATAACAGCAAAAACAACAAAATAAGAATTAAAAGTAAGTAAAATGAAATCATACATTTAGTTAGAAATCCTCTATTTAGGACACAAAGAAAACTTAATTCCTATTCACGTATAGGCACAGCATTTGGTTACTTCTGCTCTCCGAGGACCGAGCAGGGACTGGAGAGCACCCTCCTTGGATGGTAACTGAACCTTTTCCACATTCTGACCCAGCTCTTTTATTTCCAGGTTATGTGGCTCGCATATATCTTTGGCACAAAGAGCCTTTCCTCAATCTCTTCACTCCCTCGTGGACCACCTACAGACATAACCTACCGCCAGAGACGCCCAGATGTAAACACAGGTGTTCTGCACATCTGCACTATCGCACCGGATGGCAGTAAGAGCCATATGGTTGGGGTAACAGCAACACCATGCTTCTTCTTTAGAGGCAAGTTTATTTACAATTTTTAAATTGAAATATGCAAATTCCAAGTAAATAGAAAGCCCTCAGGGCTCCCTTTCACTGTAAAATTGATCAGAGACATATGACTTTTCACACCGAGACTTGAAGCCAGTGAGAAGGGAAGGTAACTAACCCTGTTTAAAGGCAATTGCTAGGAGCATGCATAGTTAAAATGAAGGTGAAAAGAATATGAGTCAAAGGGTTTCCTAAACCAAGAACCACGGCTAAGGAATTGTTCTCATAGCTTGGTGCTTGCAGGATCTCAAATCCTCTCTGTAGCTTTAAACAGAAAGGATGCCAAAGCTGGCAGTATTTGCTAACGCATGTTAGCCATCACTATATTATCAAGATTTATTTATTAAATATTGCTTTTTTTTCTTTTTGCATGGCCATTTAGTTTAGTTTTTTTTTTTTTTTTTTTTTTTAAGCAGCCAGCTCTGGTGTTACCATAACGAACAAGTGAACTTCAATTTTTCATCCAACACAGAAACCCTTCTCTCGAGGAGCTCAGGAGTAGGACAAGAGAGTCAATGAGACAGTACTCTGTTGACAGAACATGGCTGCTGGTCTTGTGGCTGCTAGCCTGGTGGACTCAACAGCTGTCCCAGTGGCTCCCTGGTATACACCATGACGATGAATATGGCGGGAATACCCCAGCAAGGACCTTGGAGTCTGTGAGTTAGATGACTAATTGACAGCTTCTGCTAAGAAGGAGCATTTGGAGACGGCACATTAGGAGCTGTGTTGAAGGTTAGGTTGAGCACTAACTATGGTCCCTTTCCAACTGACATGTCACGCAGTCCTGAGGACTTAAGGTGTTGATGTAAGGCAAAACAGATACATAAATTACCCAAGGAGCAGAGCAACGGCATCTCCAAGTGTTTCCAAGGACTGTTTTGGAGAGACCAGGGAGGAATGAGTCCTTCTTTTTAGCTATAATGAAATCTGAAACAGTGTTGAAAACAGAAACCCAATGAGTTATAATTGCTCCAGCAGCTACTATAGCAATTTCAGGTTTAACGATTTTATTTTCTGTCAACTTCTGCACCAATGTTTGCTAGTTGGCTTCAGGGATAGGACCAGAAGAGGAGGAAGGGAAGAAAGAAAATTGTACCAAGGTTCTTTATAGTAACAAAAGACTCTCTTTCCTTTGCTGAGTGTTTCTGTTTCACTAGCATGGCATATTTATTGTTATTTTTTGATCCAGGAAAACTCTGTGAGTTCTCAAGAGCCATCATTCTGGCTTTGATGGCAGGATAGCCTAACCTGAGAAATGGCATGTCACTGAGAGTCGAAGGGTTTGGTTTCACTGTGAAAGGATGTATGAGTGCCAGAGAGTTCTTACAGTATTTCCCAGGACCTCTGCTGCCAAGTCTCTCCCACACATATAAAGAGTGTTGTTCCCTTGTTCTTCAAAATAGATGGTTCTAGAAACACTTTGACATATCATCGCCTCACATAAAGGAGAGAATAGCCACACTATATCTCTTAATTCACAATATCTCTACCACACCCCCCTCTCGTGTTTGTACTGAATAAATGCATAATTCAGCAATAAAGGCATCTGAAAAGTAATAACTTAGGTCAGTAGTTCTCAACCAGTGGGCCTTGAGCTTTCAGGGGCTGAATGACCTTTTCACAGGGTTGTCGAAGACCATCAGAAAACACATATATTTACATTATGACTCATAACAGTAGCAAAATTACAGTTACAAAATAACCAAAATAAAATAGGGTTGGGGTCACCACGACCTGAGGAACTGTGTTAAAAGGTTGTAGCAGCATTAGGAAGGTTGAGAACCACCAGTTAGGCTGTTGTCGGTCTTACACAAAGACGCTCTTGAGCAGCGCACTGTAGCTATTTCTCTCCACAGCCATGGCAACACAGCCCCAAGCAGATCTCTGATCTCTACCTCTGCCATTGTTGTCTGCCCCATCACCGTCTTTTGTTGCCTGGACCGCTGCGGTGGAAGGCACAGGGGGACAGCCTGCTTCAGTTCAGCCGGCCATCTCCAGAGCTAGAGGCCAGCTCACAGGAGGACACACTCAAAGCTAGGACTTCTGAGCTGTAGATGGAAGCCATTTCTATAATTTTGGGGTCTCACGAAATTGCAAGTCATTTTGCCTCTCAGGCCTTTGGAACCGCAGAGCTCTGACCTGTGGGGTTCCTTAATTTGGTGGCCACTTCTTGCTAGTTGCAGTCCATTGGCTGAGGTTTACCTCCTGCCCTGGTTGGTGCTTGACCAACATCTACTGTGACCCTAACCTATTGTACTTCCGTTACCCCTCCCCCCTTTTTCCTTTCTTAATTCAACCTTTCCGTTTTCCCTGTCTCCTTTCTGCTTCCCTTCTCCTTTTTCTACCAATTCCTCTTCTCCTTTCCACTCCGTACCCTCCTCTCCTTCACACTTCCTTTCCTCCTCTTCCCTTCCTCTCCACTTCCATCCTGTCTACCCGCTCCTTCCCACTTCCCTTCTCCTTCCTCCTGTCCTTTTTCTTCCCCTCTTTAAGAGGCTGTCCATCCAGGGCTCGGCGCTCGGCTAGGCGGCGGATCGACGCGCTCGGCGCTCGCGGCTTGCGGAAGTGCGGCCCTGCGGCGGCTAGCTGCATCGGCCCGGAGTTGGGGGTAGGTCGGCCGGGACCTGACGCCGGCAGCTGGCAGTGGAAGCTGGAGGTGAGTGTTGCGTCCTGCCCGAGGATGCCCGGGGCCCCGCGGGGAGCTATGCGGAATGGGACCTTCGGGCCTGGCCGACCTGGGAAGGCGCGGTGAGGGACCCGGGGCGCGGGGCTGCTTGTACGGGGCGCGGGGCGAGTCTGCGCCTGCCGCGCGCCCGCCTCCGCGCAGGCCGCCGAGCTGGACCCCGGGAGGTGCTGTCGAAATGGAGGGGTCGGTTTTCAGTTCGCTGAAGGCCTCGGTGCTGACGCTGATGCTAAGCTTGAATTGGTATCTTTAGGACTCTGTGAGCTGAGTTAAGTGAAAGCAGCAAGTGCGTGTTTCTAAGTCAGCCACACCTCCATTAGGCCATTTGGGTGCCCAGTACTCAGTCTACTAATGCATAGTACGACTTTGTTTATAAAGCTCAGGCTTGGTAACAGATTCTGTCAGTGGTAAGGAACTGAAAGTTAAAACAAGGATGACCTAAGTGTGAAAAATAAGCGATTCGCAAGGTGATAGGTAAAGACTATGCGGACTGGCTCCTTACAGTGGTCTCTGGTTTTACTCAGTAGACACTTAGTATTTTTAAGAAGGGAAACAGAATGGTTGGTCTCTCATCTACTGGGAGCAGCTCTTGCAATCATTAGAAGGTGCTTTTTTTTTCTTGTAAATCATTTAACTTTTTTTGTACCAGACATTTTGAACTATCACCTTTCAAAAGGTGATACATAACCTTATAGATTACATGCAAAACATTTGTAAAGGCTGTATGCTAGTATGGGGCTTCTTCAACTTTTGCCAACTTAAAACTTTGCAAAGAATTTCCATGACCTCACCTATGTTAAGTTTATAAAATAGGTAGACAATGTATGTATTCACTATCCATAAATAACAAAGCATTTTATTTTAAAACAATTTTCTTGTATATATGTAATTTTACCATTTACTAAAGATGAAAGCATAGAGCTGGATGATTCATTACTTTTTACATAAATAACTAAGTCTCGGTTAAATATTTGATACTATAAGACACTGAGCATCTTCAAGGCTTTTTAGGGTTGATTGTTATTTTAATTTTATAATCGCCAATACCAAAAACATCGCTCCATATAAATGCATAGTACAAAATGATAGAAGTACAATCAGGAATATTTTGGAAATTGTTGAAAATTTGTCCTTACTCTCAAACAAAATTCACTGGTTGATCTTTTAGAACTTCAAGTCAGTAACTCAAACAGCCATTCTTCAAATGAAAATTCTCACATAACACCATTCAAAGACCCCCCCCCCCCCTTTGATGATTGCATGCTGAGGCATGCCACCAGGGAAGTGTATATATAGTCTTTGCTTTCTGTAATCAAACCATTTTCCAAACACAACAGTGTTTGTGTGTGTGTGTGTGTGTGTGTGTGTGTGTTATTTTTTTCTTTGCTGTAACCAACTACCTGCTTGGCAACTTAAGAGAGGAAGGGCTTACTCTGGCCGATAGTTAGCAATTGTATAGCCTGTGCTGGTGAGGCAGCACCATGGTGACAGGGCTCCATGGTGGCCCTGGGACTCCTCACCTCTTGGTGGCACAGGAAGCAGACCGAAGTCAGGATGTGGGGCTGGCTTTCTAAAACCTCAAGTTCCTGCCCCTAGTGACTCACTTTCACATCCCAAAGCTTTCAAAACCACCCAAACCAGGCTTCAGAGACTTTGAGGCTATAGGGGATGTTTTATATCTTAATAGTGACATACAGTGAATGCACGGCTATTTATAACATACAGTAATTTGACTTTGCATTGAAGTGTTTGAGTTTAACGCTCTAGGTTAGTTCATGGCATGGCAGTATGAACTAACTAACTAACTAACTAACTAACTAACTAACAGCATGAACTAACTCACTCAGGGAGAGACTTTCACAACCAAGGCTGTGATGATGAAGTTGGATTGAGCACTGCTGGCAACACCTTGAATTCACTCTGGGTTTGATTTTTGAATTCGTTTTTGATCCTGTGTGTTCCGAAAACTTTCATTTTTTCTTTTTCATTTTTCCTTATTGCTCCCTCTGCATTCAGTTACATGACCCTGTGTAACCTACTGGATCGCCACCCACAGTTTAAGACTCTGCATTCTGGTAAAGGACTTGGTATTGAATATAATCTCTAAGCGTGTAGCAACAGCAGGATCTGGCCACATGGGAACCGCGAGCGGTAAACTTCTTTCTCAGTCACCCTCCCACATATTTTCTGGTTTACTCTTATTTATTTACCCCTCTTGAGATGGTCTCTCTGTGCTCAGCTTGATCTTGAACTCCTTGGTGCAAGTAATCCTCATGCGGCCCCTGGGGCTGGGACACACAGCACTATGCCTGGCGTTTCTTTACTCACCTTCCTCAGGCCCATGTTCCTAGCAGCGCTTACTGTATACTACACAAAGCGTGTTTTTAAATATTCATCTCGTGGGTGGGGTTTAGACGATTTTGAGATCGATTGGAGTGGGAAATACCATTGGTTACTAAGCGGTGTGAGGAGGAAGTGTAGAGTGATAAAGTCTGGGAAGTGTATGTGTCGTCGTCCCCCCCCCCCCCCCCCGTCCCATCCCCCCCCCCCGTCCCCCCCCCCCCCCCCCCGTGGCCTGTGGAGCGGCAATGGAAGGGCCGGAATCACTTCACAGTGTGTTTCTGTTGAGTAGAGGGTGATTGCTATTGGTTCAAACAGGCAAACGTGAAATAATTATAGCGACGTTGGGAAGTTTGAAGCTGCGAATGTGCACGTAGGCCTTTTTGGTCTCAATTTGGAAATTAGAGTCAAAATTATTTTGGTGGAGGAGTTAAAGCAACCATTCGCGTCTCCATGTGCTGCCAGCAGCCAGCTGCATGACAACAGCTCGTTACTCAGCATCTCTGGGCCTTCGTTTCCCTCTTTTGTGTATTCAGAGACTATATCATACCTTTTGCTTATTTCTGAGCATTAGGGGCTGCAATTATCAAGAAAACTCAACCCATACGAGGAGGGGTTCTGGTCATCCCTGCATCACCCAATTTTAGCATATGACCTAGGTATTCAAAACAGCAGCCTGGATTCAGAAGGGGGTATTTTTGTTCTCTAAAAATAAATAGCTTGAACCAAACTGTAGTAATGGGTGTTTGGAGAAGAAAGGGTCTGACGAGATAGAGTGGGGGCCTCTGAGGAGCCCCCAAAGACAGAGAAGGCCTGTGAGCATGGGCGTCATTTGGGCTGCTTCTGAGTGGCCAGTGAGCAAGCATGGGCAAGTGCTCTCTGGGTTACTGAGTGCCTTTGGTCAGGCATGGCATTTGGAACAGACCTGTAAGACATCCATCTCCTCGCAATTACATTTGGTCATTGAAAAAGCTTCCTGAACATTCTTAAACTCAATACTGTTGGTGGCAGTTAGAACTGAGGTGGAACATTCATTTTGTTTGTGTTTTTAGAGTATAATTTGTTCTTCTGGACCTTAGGAGTCTAGATTTTAATTGATAATCAAACCGGCTGCCCAGGGTGGATCTAAGAAGTACTCAGAATTATATACAATGTTGAAGGCGCTCCCTTGTTCTGCTAATGGTTCCTCTGGAAGCTTTAATGGCTTGCGCTCCCTCTCCCTTTCTGAAGGTCATTTTCAGTTTTAAGTTCTGTGACTTTGGAAGTTACATGATTGCACTCATTATATTATCATTTTACTGAGCGAGAAAGCCAGATAAATAGCCTGAGTTATTTGCCTGTGGTTTCATCATAATGGAAGCCCCATGTGAGTGACATGATGTATGTGTGTGTAAGTTAGGGGCTCTGCAGGAAACAGAATTCATGCCAGATGGTTCCAATGAGACTTGAATGAAGGAACTATTTGGGAACTGTGGTTATCTAAAAGATGGTGAGGCTCAAAGAGAAGCAAAAAGCTGGAAGATACAGGGGGAGAAAGTAGATGCTGTTGAGGTCAGGAGGCAAGGAATAGTTTTGGGAGTGTCCTCTTAAATTCATCACAACTCAAACGCCAGATCAGTGCCGGTAACAAAGACTTATTGAAATCAAGCCGCTACCGATCCGATCCATCATCGATCAAAGCCCTGGAGCAGACTCAGGAACTGAACTGGGACCCTGAATGGACTTTGTACAGCATATTTAAAGAATGCAACCATAAAGCGAGGGGGAGCCGGGCGGGCTGTAGCACTGTCCAGTCATAGTTTGACATAAGGGGTTGAGCAAGGGAGTTTCCATCAATCAGGATAGGAGTAGGCTCCTGGGCCTGGGAACATGAACTGGAGTGACCCTGCCAGCAAGATGGAGAAGTTGTCCTTGAAATGACTGCACTCAGACAACTGTCTCCTTACAAGTTGACCCTGAGAAGGCTGGACTTAGACAACTGTCTCCTTACAACAGAAGCTGTTCCGCTGTTGGGAAGTCCCCAGCTCCCCTAGGGCCTGGGACCTTGAACTTAGTTTCTCCCTGTGATTAAGTGGAGGCTGCAAACTAAGTGGTAGAACTTACAGTAAGTTTCTTTCGCTTGTTCCCAACAGTAGTACCTTTGAAAGGGGCCATCAAGGAGTCTTCTAGATTATCACCCACTTTCCGACCTATACTTTTCAAATTGTTCCTCCATTCACGTGTACTCACCTTGTCACCTGCTCTAGAAAAAAACAGACCTGAACAGAATCCTGTAGTCCTTGTACCAAGACAGTTTCTTCTCCAGTTTCAGACAGAGATGCATGTCTCTCTGTACCTGGCTGGGGAGCTCATCTGCTTCAGCCTCTTTTGAAGGTCATTTTTGTCTTGCTAACCCAACCGCTCTTTTTTTGTGTGTGTAGCTCAGAGGCAGCAGCAAGAAAGGCACCTGCAGGAATACAACCCTCTCTTGATCGCAGAATCTTTTTTGGTTTTGTGTGACAGGGTTTCTCTGTGTAGCCTTGGCTGTCCTGGACTTGCTTTGTAGACCAGGCTGGCCTTGAGCTCACAGCAGTCCGCCTGCCTCTGCTGTTATTTAATTTTTTTCTATACTTCTTTCCTTTCCAGTCATATTTTAAAAAATAAATGTTGATGATCCTTCTGAAGGCAGTGGTCAGTCTTGGCCTTCTGATGTTACTCCTGTCCACTGTGACACCTGGGGACACAGCGAGCCCTTAACGAGTGCTTTGATATGATAAATCTTTTCACAGACCTAGTTAAACCTTTAGCACCCTTCCTGATCTAGGTATTGGGAGCAAACCTGTTGAAATTCCAGGTGATCTTTTTCTTTTTAGCCTAAATTATCTCAGTGGCCTAATCAATGGTTTTATTTGCTAGTGACCTTTTCAGTCTTTTGTAGATGGTTTGTCTTTTAGGAGTGACATCTGAGCTTTTTTTTCTTGAAAAGTACAATTTCTGATACACCAAGAATTTTTGTTGTTCCATGTGGATCTACGAAGGGATTGTTGTGTATACAGGATACAATTTGCAAAATGTTTTTGAGCGAGTGATGCTGTTTTCATGCGAAGCCACCTTCCCTTTTTCCTTTCCGTCAGTAGTATGCCCTCAGCACTGACAGTTTGTCAGTGTGTAGTGGGTTGAGGACCAGCCAGCTTCAGACTCCAGCCTTGGGCTGTGCAGTATGGGAAGATAGGGCCTGCTGTGATGCTAGTTCTGGGGAGCAGTGGTGGGGAGAGGGGGAGGGGCAGGGGGAGGACATGGGGGTGGAGATTCTTAGCAGCTCTTCTTGGTGAGTCCGTCCTTGTTTTATGAGGCCAGCTGCACAATCCAGGAGTTAATAAAGTAGATAAGTTGTGCAGGAGCATTGAAGGCCTTGTTGTCAGACTTTGTGTGCTTTCTTGGTCTGGTTAGTGTTGCTTCCTAATGGCCTCCGAACGCCTTCTCTTCCTCTAATCCCATTTGTCCAAGTGCACCATGAGGAGTAATTTTTTTCCTCAACCATAAACAAAGAGACATGAGATAAAATCGAAAAATAAATAAATGTTATGTGCCATTCATTTATTGTTAACCTCATTGCTATATTTTTCTTCCCAACAGACTAAAATGTAAACATTCATATTTTCATTAAAAATCATAGATAACATATTTCAATTACATTTCATTTGTGGTGGTAAAGAAAGAAATGAATTCTAAAGACATGGTGAGGCAGGCCAGGCAGGAAGCTTTACCCACTCAGCTTGCCTTTCTGCTGCCCAGTCAAGACCTGAGTCTCTGAGCAGGCCCTGCTGCAGAACAGTTTGGGTTCTCTGGCTTCTTTCAGGTTTGTGTTTGTTAGTTATGGTTTTGCACTGAGGCACGAGAAAAACATTACTCACTGAGCATTATTTATTTAATGTTTATTTATTTATTCAATCCTAGAACTCCTTCTTGGCTATAATTTCATTTTCTGACTTTTCCCTAATATTGTTTTTACCAGTTAATTTTAAAATGTACTTTTAACCCAATATTCTATAAAAGGCAATAGCAATTTACTTTGATTTTTTTTCTACTAATAAGTATTTTGGAAAATTTAAATTTATGACTCAGTACAATAAGGGAAAATTGTGAAATTAACTTTCTGATTTCAAGGCTGGGAAGCTGGCTTAGTGAGTCAGGTGCTTGCGGTGTTTATGGTGTTTACGTGAGGACCTGCAGTGCTGGAGAGACTGGAATGCTGGAGAGCAATAGGAGCTGATACCTGACTGACCTCTGATCTCCACATTTGTATGCATGTACACGTGCACACAGGCATATAACACCCCCTTAATCCCTTGTTGATCTCTGTGGCAAAAACCCTTTAATGTATGTCTTTAACGGTGAGAAGAGAGAATGTATAACCTAGTATAAATCCATAAAGAAAATGCAGTTATTATAAGAAAAGACGGCCTTTTGGGCTTTATTTTAATGAGATACTTTTATAGTAGTGATTTTCTGTTTTGACCTGTGATGGATAGGAGGTTAATTGATGTTAAATGGATGCTTTGTTAATCCTTCATCAGCTGCTAAATTGGTTTCGGGGAGTCCAGGTCAAGACTGCACATGGCCATGGCCAGATTGTTTTTTCAAGGAGGGTTATAGATTCCACCCTCCTCGTCTCCCCCAAAGCCACCACTCTCCAGCTGTCTGTGCAGGGACCTCTTCCATCTCCTTTCCTGCTCTCCTCCCCTCCCTTCTTCCCTCTAGCTGCCCCCTCCAGCCCCCTCTCCTTTTGCTCCCCCCATCTGCAGAGTGACAGCTTATAGATGTTGCGTGCGAGTGAGCCGGACTGGCGCTGTGTGGTCCGAGTGTGTGGTCTCCGGCTCTGCGGAGAGGCTGCTAACAGGGTGGATGAGAGAGAGCAATACTGTTTACTTTAATTTATTTCGGATGCCGGAATTGTGCTCAGGGTTTCCCCTAAGCTTGACTGCACTGCTAGCAGCTCCAGTCTCTCACAGCTGCAGTGCAGGCTGAACTGCCCTGGCCTCTCAGACAGGCACTTTCCTCAGCATCTGCCTGTTTAATCCCCTGTGGCTCAGAAATGTTAATGGCACCGCTGAGTGCTGTGATTATTTCCTTTCACTATGTCAGGATATATGGCCTTGAAGAAATTTCTTTTGAGATGGAGCTAGACAAATAAAGCAGAAATTGTAAGATAGCAACAATGTCGGTGTATTTTTAGAAATTGGGAAAGCTATTATTTAAAATTCGGATTGAATTAATCCAACTGTGGTTAAGTAAAAGGATCTGGGAGTTAACTGACATCTGCCATGTTTGACCATTTTAAAAACATAAACCAATTTAAGCTGATGGTTGATTCCTTGACCTTCTGTGGAGACGCCATGGATTTTGGCATGCCTGTTTACTGTTGTTTTGTCAGCAGGGAATATTACATTATTTCTTCTTGAATGCCTGACAAGTAGAGACAGATGAAACTTTGTTTTTGTATCGTCCTGTGCACTGGGACAGTCTCTTTCCCCTTATGCTCGGATTATCACTGTCTCAGGAATGTTTCTTTGGTTTTATTTCTGAACATTTTTTGTTGAGGTGCTCAAGTGCATTGTTATTTGAATAAATAGCTGTAGACTTTTAACATTCCTTGGGATTTGTGCATTGTTTAGCTTTTCTTTCCTGTCTTCCTGGCAGTCTTGCTGGGCTGGGATTGTTTTGTTGATGAGTTGTCCAGTGAGGACAAGGAAGTCTAGGCCAATGGCACCCTGTTTTCTACACTGCACCCCATCCCACCTGCCTTTAGTCCTGAGTTGTAGCATGTGGGCTCACTTGGCATCCGTGAGGGGGAAACCTGCACTTCCTCCTGTGTCTCTTCACTGAGGACATGGCTCTCCTTAGCCTCCAAGTCTATATCTGAAGACTTCAAGTATGTGGTGGTAGTGTTGGACACTTTAAAACTTTTTTTTTTAATACTACCATCTTGATATTTCCTCTGGCATTCTGCCTTCTTGGACTTCTGTATTTATGGTGCTAATGATGTTTCTCTAATATAAGAATTATGAAGCACAGCTAGTTTGTACTCAAAGTTGGATGGCTGTCACCACAGATGAAATCCCCAGACTCATCGTCAGCTCTTTTACGTCCTTCACTTTGGTAACTACCACTAATCAATTTTATTTTCAAAATGTGTGTTTCACTTTTACATGTATGTTGGGGGGGGCTCACGTGCCACAGTTCATATTTAGGGATCAGAGGACAATTTGGAGGGGAGTCTGTTCTCTCCTTCCAACGCAGGAGGCCCCTGCTGCTGTGACTGAGCAGCTTATACAAGCTACTCGGAGCGCTATGTGTTCTTGGAGCTTCACAGTCCAGCCACTCTTCCCTGGGGGTCTGGCTGGGAGGGGGAATAGGAATTTGTATGAGCATCTTAGCATCCTGCTGAGAAAACTCCATGGTCATACCTCACAGGAGAAATGAACAAGTGTAGGGCAGAGTGTTCAAGGGGGTGACTTCATGTAGTCATCTTCTTCCATTGTATGGGATCCAGGGATCGAACTCTGGTTGTCAGACTTGGCTGCAAGCACCCTTACCTGATAAGCCATCTGATAGGCCCCGCCATTGTTCTTTCTGCTTGTTTGAGTTTACTTGTTTTGAACTTTCTGATAACTTGACTGTTAATTATGGTAAAGTAAATAAATAGTATTAGTGATGACCTGTGACATTTAGCTAAGAAGTAAACATTGTCTTTATGTAGAAAGAAAAAAAAAATAGCTACAAATGATGGCTAAGTCAAACAGTGATAACCAAAATGGAACTTGTGTTTTGGGAACATGATGGTCTCAGGCTAAGATGACTGAAATGTGGTGGGTGTGTTGTCTGTTAGTTGCCCACCACCCACAGCGGCAGTTAGATGTACAGGTGCCTCTTAAAAATCTTCCTTGTGCTTATTGGTTGCAGATAGGGAACTCTAAAAGGGGGTCCCTGCTTGACTGAGCCCCACTGTTTCTAGTTTAGCTGTTTCTAGGCTGCTCCTTGAGGAATAAACTGTCCAGGAAAGGGGCCCCTGGAGCTGTCCTCAGAGCAGGCTGGCTAAGGGAGGTGGATGAGGTGCCTGCTGAGTGTGGAACTTGGCAGCGTGGCAGACAGCATTTCAGGCCCATTTCCATGGAAGACAGTTCATTTCTGAACCTAAGGAACTTACCACTTTTATTTGGACTTTTCATGATTTAGAACTCAAAGTTTGTTGCATTTTATATAGTGTCAGCAGCATCTCTTCCTCTTTCATGTATCCATGTTTTAAATTGAAAACAAACAAACTATAGTTTTCCTTCTTTTGTGATCCTGGTGCAATCACTAGGGTCTCTGCTGTGCTGAGCAGGTGGTGGGCTCCCGCTGAGCTGTGTCCTGGCCTTCTTTTTACTTTTTGTTTTGAGACTGGGTCATAGTAAGTTGCTCAGTGTAGTCTGGAAGTCACTCTGTAGCCAGTGAGACCCTAAGGGACCCTCCTGCTTCAGCCTTTTGAGTAGCTGCTTGTGTCACCAGGTTGGAAAGAAACAAATTGTTTTTTGTTATCAAGATTGATGAAGAATTCATTTCAGTTAAATAATTAAGAAAAAGTTTTAGACCTACACATTTGAATCTTTGGTTCTTTAGATAATTCTCTATAGGAACAATAAAATGTCAGTATTTGTACCTTTATGTCCTAGGAAAGGATGCTCAGCTCAGATCTTGCCAGCTAAGTGGAATCCATCTCATTTTCCCTGTGGCATGTTTCTGTTTTGATGATCAAGAGCAAAGATCACGCTGGATTGAATGATCACCAGCGTAGGCTGTAATTAGCAAACTCAGCCTCTATGGTAGTTTTTGGTGATTGTTCTTATGCAAAGATTTATTGGTTTACCATTGGCAAGATAGCTCAGTGGGAAAAGGCACTTAGCATGCAGGCCTGACAACAGAGTACAAGCCCCAGAACCTAACCTATGTAAAAGTAGAAGGGAAAACGGACTCCACAGAGTTGCCCTGTGATCTACATATGCAAGTGCACACACACATACACCATGGCTTTTTAGCTCTCCAGAAACTTAAAGTAATGTAATAAAAAAAATTATGATACACACTGAAATTGAAGTATTTCTGAGTTGAAGTTAATATTCAGAAGATAAGGCTAAGGATGTGCTCATCTGGACCATCCCTGTCAAGGTGTGGTTCCACCCACGGTCACTGTCTGTGCTTCCCTCTCATCTTGTTAGAACTGCGGGAAATCTCTCTGGAAACTAACTCCCTCTCTGGCTGATGCCTTTTCTTTCTCTCAGCATGAGATTTCCCATTTCTTTGGAGTTCCTTGTTTTTATAGTCTGATAGTCAGATTGAGAGACCCAAGTGTCTCTTTAAAATATCTTCATTTTCTGGAAGGCCTGTCACTGAACTCTGCCCTCTAGCTGGAAAAGGATTTTAAATAAAACCTAGAGCTACCTTTATTCGTGGAAGTATACCTCAGGTGCCAACTGTGTAGAAGGCATGAAGACTTCAACCTAGTAATTAAGGAGTCGAGGTCTCTCATCTGCTGCTTCCCACTCACCCATTTCTCTTAGGACACAGGCAGGACTTTGGAGAAGTCAGGAATCAGGTGTTCTGGATCTTCTACTGTCACTACTCAGTGAAGAATTTTAAAATATATCTTGCAAACAACATAGCTGTCACCTCAAAGGGAGTAAGAGATAGTTTATTCTAAGCCAAATATGAATGACCATGGCCAAGGAATGACATGTTCCAGCATTGAAGTTGTCATGTCAACTTTTTTGGGGGGTAGTGTGTGCCTTGGCTGACCTGGAACTCACTCTGTAGACCAGGCTGGCCTGGAATTCAGAGATCCACCTGCCTCTGCCTCCCGAGAGTGCTGAGATTAAAGGCGTGCACCACCACTGCCTGGCTTGTCATGTGAACTTTATACAGTCACAGAACAAAACCATGAAGGAAGGCATAGACTAAATGTAGTGGTGAGGCTGGCAGGTAGAGGTGGGAGCGAAGCAGGGACGACCGTGTGGTAGGTCTCAGGAGCTGTCTGATTTCTGCTGGCTCTTATTTATGCCTCTTAAGGAGTTATGCGGAGACTCATGAATAGTTATGGGAAGGAGATAGTTTAGGGGAGAGACAGGTGAGCTTGGAGTTGCAAGTCAGGCCTGCACCTGGGTGGTCTAGCTACAGCAGAGGAAGAGGCAGGGGCCCTTATGACCTTTTTATGATTTATTTATTACATACGGTGTAGTTTTCTGCTGTTCCTACATGGAGCCCACAGCCCAGGCTTCCAGTACCCCTCTGCTGTGCCTTCTTTCACATGGCAGTCTCTGCACTCCCTGTCTCCACGCTCTCCTAGCTTTTCATTGCTTGAACCTAGGTCTCTACTAATGTTTTATCTACTGATGACCAAGGTGTTAGGTTAGATCTGGAAGGGAGAGAGTGAATGGCTATTAAATGGACTAAGGATAGATATCATAATTTTGCCTTGAATTTGTAACAGTTCAGTTCACAAGAACCAGGAAGTTCTTACCAGTGAGCCTTGTAAAATCTTCAGAATACAGTGTGTTTCTTTAATTGCTGGCTTTTTGTCCCCTTTCCCCATCTCCTCTGACTTTGAGACCCTCTGTGGTTCAGGGAAAGAATGGATGGGAGCATTTTAAATGTTCATTTATTAAATGAAATACATTTATTCTAGAATTAAATGGAAAATACATTTTATATATGTAAGTGACCATAGACAAATGTGATCACAGACAAATCATATATGGAATAACCTGCTTCATTTTGGCACGTTCACACATGCAAATAGCACACTCCACCATCCCTGCTCCTCTCTGTACTCTCCTGTTTCCCTCTCCTCATTCCTGGCCCTCTTCCACTTACTTTTTAGAGAGGCTCTTTCTGTAGCCCAGCTGGCTTCTAGTGTGCTGGGTCACAGGCTTGTATCTCTGAGTCACTCAGTATAGTCTGCTGTAAGAGACTTTTCAGAGGAGGTCTTATTGTGCACGTATTATGAATCCAGTGGAACAGGAGAGGGTAGTTATTGCAAAGGTAGTTGATTGCTAGTGATTCCTGAGAGGAGGCAGGGCTATGCCAGTCCAGTCTACCCAGGAAGCACCTGGGTAAATCAGCAGGCAGAAGGAGCCAGGGGAAGCCCAGGCCAAAGCCTTTATTACAGTCTTAATGGAGAGAATGGGGCAAGCAAGGGTAGGTCATATTAGCAAGCTTGGGATTTCTTGTGTGCTTCTGCCTCGTGGTGGTCTTGTTGTCTGTTACCCAGGATGCTTTCAGGGAGGTTGTGTCTGTTACCCAGAATGCTTCAGGGAGGTTCTAGTGTCCTGACTATGGGCTGCTGAATTAAAGGCGGCTTAGACTCCAGATTATTTTGTTTGCATATCAAAGGTGTGTTCTCAGTTGTGATGTTTTCTGTCCCTAGCCTTCTGTTTAACTGTCATGAATCGCTGAAAAGAAAACATAATTCTCATACTAGGAGGACTTTAATATATATATATACATATGTATATATACATATGTATATATATATATTTATATATATAAACTTTTATTTTATTTTATTTTTTACGGGTGTTTTGCTTGCATGTGTATGGTGGTGCACATGAGGTCAGACACGGGCATGAAATCCCCTGGAACTGGAGTTAAGGGTGGTTATGAACTGATGAGCAGAGATGGTTCAGGGGCTCCATCTCTCCAGACCCCATCATGCTGGGAGGACTTTGAACAGCAGCTTTAGGATTTAGTAGCATGTGGAGGGAATGGAGGTATAGGGAACAAGGCGTGCCTTAGCCTCGGGAGTGTGAGCCCAGGTCGCCTCGCAGCCACTGCTGCTCCCAGTCACACCGGAAGCTTTGTTGTGTGGCTTTTCTTTTCTCTTTGGGCCAGGTGCTGTAAGAAGTTTAAATATTATGCAAGGTGTTTTTTTTTTAAACAGTATTTTGTGAACTCTTCCAGGGAAACATGATCTAAATTCTAGTTATTATCAAAACAAAACAACTCTCACCTCAAAGAGAGTAAGAGTCAGATTATTCTGGAGCCACATGAGTGACGCTGGCCTGGGAGCACAGGTTTCATGCCTCAGTGTGTTAACAGTTTGAGGACGTTTATAGTGACAGAGCAGAGTCACAGATCGTACATCAAGACATCCTCTCAATCACTGGTGGGAACTTTAGGTACGAGGCTTGAGTCAGCAGAGAATCTGTTACAGGCCTCAGACTGTAGCTGAAGACATTTGCCTCCTGGTTGGTAGAAGTTTGTGGTCTGTTGTGTTAATAGATTCCTAAAGTTTTACTTGTTAGGTACAAGGATGTTAAGTCAGCAAGGACTGGCTACTGTGGAGGCTAAATGTAACATGATTATGCTCTGGGCCTGCGCATTCCAGCCTGTCCCCCAGCGCTGAGCTTCTCATCAGTCACTAGACCTTGCTAGAGGTTCCATGGAAGGTTCAGTTCTCCCCAAGAACTTTTGCTCACATGGCCGTTGCCTAAGAGGATGTAATAAGCTACTTCCAAGGCTAAGTGAGTGCTTAAGAAGCTGCTTTTACAAAGTTACGGAGGGAAATGGAGTGATCACATAGAAGTCTTGATTACTTACTTTGAACTGTTGTCCCACAACTGTCACAGCAGTCAAAGCTGGCTTTGTTGGAGCACAGTATTGGGACCACTGTGCAGTCTGCTCTGTAAGGTGTTTGCTCTTCATTCTACAGGAAGGGGCACATACTGCTAAAGGTTTGCTTGCTCTGAACAGACCTTAGATTGAAATGTTATCCAGAGGATTGGTTTGGGAGGCATGAAATGTCCTTGGCACTGAGAACTCTTTCTGCTACACAGGGGAGATGCAGAGAAACGTACCAGCACCACAGATCTCAGGGAGAAGTCTGAGCACCTGACCAGAGGGACAAAACTAAACCCAAAATGATTGGCTGCCTTTGTTTCCCCTTTTTGTTTAGACTGTTGGCTAAAGATGAGGTGAAGAGCCTTAGGATGTTCCATAAAACACACTTGAAAGAGTCAATTCTTGGTTTTTGCTTGTGTGTCTGGCAGCAGGGCAACTCATAGGTTTGATGTATGGATCCATTTAGTTAGTTTTAATGGCTCAAACTTAGCTAGTTGTGTTACAGTAGCCTTGGGGGCCATTGTGGGTATATGGGCTCTGTTGAGGTCCTTTAAAGGGAAGCTGCTTCCTCCTGGTCAAAAGAATGGCATCTATCTTACCCTGGATGGGAATTTGACATTCTGATCTCCAAAGATTAGAATATTGCATACTATTGTCTCTTCCCTTGAGAGCTGGACCTGTCAGTTACCTGGTCAAGAGACCACCGGAACCCAAGCCAAGGAGGTAGGAATAATTACCCCCCTCAATGGGATACTTTATTTATCCTTCCAAGAGACTTTTCCTTTGTGCAATCATTTGCATAGCTTCTATCATCTAGCATAGATGCCTATTGAATATTTTTGTTTGCTCAGAAAAGTGTTACTTTTAACCTTTTCTTCTTTGGGTTGTTTTGTTTTGTTTAGTTTTGTTTCCTTTTGGGTATTTGCCAAAGCTTGGGCATGCTTCCTGTATACTCTGTACTTTCTCATTCTCTACTCAGCCGCCACACTCCCCTGTCGTAGCTGCTTGCTGTTCTCCATTACCCACGCTGCCTGCTTTCTTAAGGCCTGACTTTCTTCTTTTTCTCCCTCCTCCTCCTACTGACACCTGCTGAGATTTTCAGCCTCCTGGACCTGTTGTTTTCTGTCTCTCAAACTCTTAATAAAATAGGCTTTGGGCTTTCTTCCAAGTCTGTTCTAAATTCTATCATTAATGAGTCTAAGAAGTTAAAGTGTGAACCTTGATTTCCCTGTAACAATTGTATGTGAATTATGACTAATTTAACATTTTTGGCTTAATTTCTTATTTAGAATTTGTTAGTTCTTTTAGGCTCTGCAATAGCAGTATAAAACTTAATTAAATGTAGATTCTGCTAGTTCTTAGTTTGCCCTTTTTGGATCATGGGAAGTATTCAACTTCCTGTTTAATTAAGTAAGTCACAAGCAATACTTTTGGGCATCATGTCTCCCTGTCAGGAGCCTAGTGGCTAAAACTGATACAGTAGATGTCATCACAGCAGTAGCGCTGTCCCATTGTCTGCTTGTTCTTTCTTAGACAGGGATCTGAAGGTGCTCTCTATGGAGTTTAGAGTCTGGGCCTGTAGGATGATCAGGGGTAGGTTCCTTCTGTGACCAAAGGAAACATAAAGAAGATGGAATTTCAGAAAGGTCATGACGTTACCATAAGGTTGGAATTTGAGTGGCAGTGCTATGCTGTGACTCTGATGGTCTGTGTCTGGACGTTTGGTCTTCAGCTGTGACTTAGTGTCATTTTTGTTGCTGTAACAAAATACCCTGACAGAAAACAACTTAGAGGAGAAAGGTTTATTTTAGTTCACTGTTCTTTTTAAGTCTTATTGTGGGGAAGTCAAGGCAGCAGGGACTTAAAACATATAGTTGCATTACAACTCTAGCCAAGAGCAGAGAGAAATGAATGCGGGCATGCTTGCTTCTGTGTTCAGCTTGATTTCTCCACTCTTGCACAGTCCATGCTGCTGAGCTACTGGCATAAAGCATAGAGACCAACTATGCTGCCGTACACAAAGCAGTCTTTACTACAAAGGTTGGTCCTGCCCACACATTGATTATTGGAAAGTAGAGAGCTCTGGTCTGGGATGAGAAGCACACGGTACTCTGGTTCTGACCTGAGAGAGGCCTAAGAGGTATTTGAGCATCTTCAACATCATCAGAGCTCCCACCCTGGACTGGAGAGAATGGCCATCAGTCAGGGAGTGCAGAAGTTCAGAGATTTGGAAGTAGTTGACTGGTACCCTGGTTTTAATAATCAGTAAGAGTCTGACAGACATCAAGTAAGACTATAAAAAACAAGCTTATTAAACACTGCAGTCTGAAGCAGTAATCTAGGAACATGCCCAGAACAGTCATTAATGTTCATGGTAACTAAAAAATTATGGTAACTTCTGTGATGATTTTTTATTTCTTGCTGTGCTGGAGATTAAAACCAGGGCTTTGCCTCTGGTAGACAAATACTGTACTACTGAGCCACATTTCTAGCCTAGAATTATTAAAGGTGCATTCTCTCCCATGTAATACTGGAAAGGCAAATGCAGAGTAGAAACATCTTGGCCAAAATACTTGAAAATTACACATACATTTTTAAAGTATAAAGCCTCTTACTTAGAATTTCCTTTATGGAGAACATTTCATTATTAATGACCTGTAGTAAGTGAAACCTTGTTAACATATTCAAAAATCCTCATTATTATTGGCCTCTTGTAAGCCTATAAGTCTTATTATATCATACTTTATGTGTGAAAACAGTTTCAAAAACTATTAAAAAGTTTCTGTTTCTCCTTATCCCAGGGGTTAGACTCTTTTCTACTAGATAGGAAAAGAATTTCATTTTTCATTATTACTCTGTGTGTGTATGCCCTAGAGTTGACATCACACACCTTTCTTTGGTTTCCACCTTTACTTTCTGAGACAGCTTCCACTCCAAGGCCTGCCTTTTACAAGGGTCTAAATATCAGGACTCAGGCCTTATGCTAAGCCAAGCCGTCTCCCACTCCTCGAGTCTTACTTGCTTTTCATTTGTTATGAAAAAACACCATGACCAAGGCAACATAGAGAAGAAAGAGTTTATTGATGATTACAGCTTAAAGGGTGAGCTGGGAGCTTGTGGGCAAGCAGGCAGGCATAGCACTGGAGCAGACACAGCCATGAGATAGGGAGGGAGGGAGACAGGGAGGGAGGAAGAGCACACACTAACTGGGAGTGGTGTGGGCTTTTGAAACCTCAAAGCCTAACCCCATTAACACATCTTCTTCAAGGTCGCACCTCCCAGTCCTTCCCAAATAGCTCACCAACTGGGGACCAAGTATTCACATAGATGGGTCTGCAGAAGCCATTCTCACTCAAACCACTGTACCTCATCTTTAATTTTTGAATAGCTGAAAATACTACCATACAACCCTGTAATTTATAGCTTACTTGCTATGTTGGCCAAAGCTTTACTTGATGGTACTGCTTTAAATGGAACTTACCAACAAAAATACATGCAGAAGTATGGTATTTCTTTCTAACCTTTCTTTCATAAATATGAATTTTAAAACAATGCACATATTTATGGTTTCGCCTTTAATTTAGTACATATATATTCCATTAATAACACTGTTTTTAAAAATAGCTACAACAACAACAATCTTTAGATTTAACAGTTTTTTACTATGAAAATCCCCATTTTATCTCCTTCATATATTTTCCATAGGGCAAACTGCTGCCCCATTTGTACTGAGACAAATGGGCAGATACAGCTGCCAGCATAGGAGTCTCTTCTCTGGTTGCTCAGTGTTGGCTTAATGAGCATACCACATGCAGCCATTTGGAGAAAAAAGAAACATTACAATCATGCTTAGGTATGGGATGGGTATGAGAATTAACAGCTTACACACACACACACACACACACACACACACACACACACACACACACACACACACACACCCCAAGGGCTTTAATGGAAATAGTCTTAATAAATAATGTAACTAGACAGATGGGACAGTTAGGAGAAGTAGTAGAGATAAACACTGACAAATGGAGCATGACTTTGATGCTCTCATCAATAGATTGACTTTGTCTGAGAAAAGAAGCCATGAACCTCAAATCTCAATACAAACATAAACTATACTGGAAAGAGGAAAATCACCACAGAATATGGAATAGGATATCCAAGAATTGTGAAAAAAGTGTCATGTATGCATAATAGGGATTCTAGAAAGAGAAGACAAGGAACATTGACTGAGGGTTGTTCAACATTAGTGTTAGATAGCACACCCCAGACCCAGTAAGCTTGGGTAGCAGGAACAGGCATTACCCACAATTATGCAAAGGTATATTCAAACTACAGACAGATGAAAAGCAGTGACAGCCTAGGGAGAAGTGATGATCTAGAGAGAAGCCGAGGGTCCAGGGAACAGCTTACAGGAAGGAACACTGCGTAAGGCTTTCCTTTAGGGACCATTTAAGTAGTTAAAGAGCAAACCCACCCATCGGGAATTCCCTAGTGGAGGTGTCAGGCATGGCAGGATGGAGGCCCAGCTCCACACTCACCTGCAACAGCTTGAAGATCTCCCTTAACCCTTTAGGTTCTCCTGCTCTGGTGAAATAGAATGCTTTGCTTTGCTACAAGAACAGAATTTCAGAAAGAGCTGGTGTGAAGCCGAGTTGGACTTTATTAAATATACACTCTGATGCCTATCTTAATTAGTTCCAAGCATTAAGAGGAATAGAGGCACTTGGGGAAAGTAAGGCTCACATCAAGAGCATGACTATGGATTTGTCAAGCAAGGGTCCCACTTTCTTGTCTCAGTGGTGACTATCTAGGAATTTGGAAGATTTCGGAATTTTGTTTTGCCAGCTTTCAAGGCACCGTCCCCTCCTCTGTCACTATCGTCTTAGTTACTTCTCTATTTCTGTGAAGAGCCGCCATGACCAAAGCACCCCAGAAAAGAAAACACTGAATTGACAGCAGACAGGTATACCTGGGGCTGGAGCAGTAGCTGCGGGCTCACATATCCACAGGCATCAGGTAGAGAAAACTAACCTTTGGAAACCTCAAAGCCTGCTCCCAGTGGCACATTGCATCCTACAAGGCCACACCTCCTAATCCTTCCCAAACAGTTCCACCATCGGGGCCAATATGACCCGACGGGGCCGTTCTCATTCAAACACCTATTACATCTGTTCCCCCTTTATTTTATTAATTGGGATTATGAGATGGTGCTGGAGCCATGGATGGGTTTACGATCTAATTTGATAAAGCTAGTGTCGCACAAGGGAATTAGGACATATCCATTTACTGTAAAAGGGGTTTCTGATGTTTCTAGAAATTGCAGGTTTATAGCTGGGAGGGGAGAAAAAATTGTGTTGGAATTCTTGATTCACTGCTGTTGTGAGGCTTCAGCCTGCAAGTTTTCACGTCTGTCTTTTCCACCCCTTTAAACATGAAGAAGAAATTATTTCTTAGATTACCAGGGGATTTGCTGCCAGTAGGTGCATTTTAAGTGTTAAAAAGTTAAAATTTACCAGATGCTTCAAGTTCTTTGATGGTGGGAGAAAGATACTAGCTAGAAACTTGGTTCTACCTGATGCCGTTTGTTGTTGTTATTTTGTTGTCTTTGTGCCATGTGAGGTGTAAGGGAGTGGCATCCTCATCCCTACTGCTGAGGAACTGGCGTGCTTGCAACCCAGAACTCATTTTATGGAATAATATGGACTGCATCTTAATTGATGTTGACTTTCAAAAAGAAAAAAAAAAAAAAAGGAAGCTCAGATGTTGCTGCCCTGTAATCCTAGCATTGGAGAAGCAGAGGCTAGAGGGATTAGAAACTTGGGCCAGCTTTGGCTATGTAACCAGACCTTGTCTCAAAACAAAAACAAAAACAAAAAAACAAAGAACAAAACACATACCCCCCATACAAACAAACAAACAAACAAAACCCCAGCAAAAATAACAACAACAACAACAACAAACCACACCACCAGAAAAAGAAGACTTAACTTTCTTGGGCCGAGGCTGTGACATTTGTGTTTAAAGATGCCATCATGGATATAGTGAGTTTCTGTTTCACACAAGGGAACAGTCTACTCCCAACTGTAAATAAGAAATCAAAATGTGGTCACAGCTGTATCTCTCCCTGCTTTATAGATGCTGATAATGTCTTGTGTATCTTATGTAACAATTTCTTACAGTATTGTAATGCCAGTTAAGTTGTGGAATCATTTTGAGAAAATCAGTTAGATGTTTAAAAGGCATGAATATTTTAAGTGTACATCATGAATTCTTTAAAAGCCAAAAATTGTTAAAATTTCAAATTGTAAGTGAAAAGGCTACTACAGGATCTTAGAGGTTTACTGTTTTACTTCAGACATTATTTTACTCTACACAGATAGCGAGCCCTTTGGGGCCCCTTCCCTTAAAAGATGGTAGAATTGATTCTGGGGTCTGGAATATTAATAAGTCCAATGCGAGAAATGATCTGGGTCAGCATGTGACTTCCGGCCTGAGTGTGGTGGGGCTTTGTCATTCTAGGAAACAGTTACTCTAATTGTATCCCATTTGATCGCAGTATCCCATCCATCACATCTGATGGATTACAGTGTTGCTTCTCATGTCATCCTGACATTCCGTCTAATGTAAATCTATCCCATTATTTCATCTATCTTCTCCCACCCATCCCTTCCTGCCTTCCCACCTCAACATCCCATCCTACTCCATCCTGTTCCTTCCCATCTCATTCTGTCACTTAATTTCATTCCAGTGCTGCAACTCATCCCTTTACTTTCCATGCCATCCCATCTTATTTATCCTGTTCTGTCCCACATTTCATTCCATTGCATCCCTACATCCCATTCTACCCCAGCATTCTATATCATCCCATTCTATTCCATAGTCCATCCTAAAATTCTATCCTATTCCAAAAGTCCTTTCATACCATCAACCCGTCCTTTCACCTGTGTTGGTTAGCTTCTGTCACTATAATGATATATCTGAGACACTTGTGAAGATGACAGGTTTATTTTAGACAACATGCTATGGCAGGTGTATATGGAGAAGCAACACCACTGCTCTCATGTTCTAGGGAGTAGAGAGAAATAGAACAGAGGTAAGGACCCACATTCTCTTTGAAAGCATACCCCAGTGGCCTGAGGGCTAAGCCCACATTCTAAAGGTCCACTACATCTCCCAGTAGCACCATTGTGGACATGAAACACTTAACTTGTTGACTTTTGTGGAACACTTTATATCCAAGCTATAGGAGATGCTAACCTGAATATCCATCTCAGACTGACATCTGCAGTGAGTTCAGTTCTAGAAACAGGATGGATACCATATTCTGTAGTCCCCCTCCTCAGGGACCAAAAGTACAAGAACCTCATGGTAGACCTGGCAGGTCTGGGAGTCATCCTCTATATGGTGATCACTGAGTTCCTGTTTTTTAATGGATAAAACATTGTATAAGTATAGAAGCAGACAGAGGATTGTCATGTATTCCTTTGTGTCTGTGGCATATGAAAACTTGAAATAGCTGATCCCCAACAATCTGATCATCAAAGAGATGGGCATGATAGAGGAACTCCTGAGGGTATCCATGGGCAAGTGGATCTTACAAAGAATATGATGGTTTGAAAGAGAGTGGCCCCCATAGACTCATGTACGTATGCTTAATTATTACTTAATGGACTGTTTGGGAAGGATTAGGAAATATAGCCTAGTTGGAGTGGGGTGTGTCAGTGCTGGTAGGCTTTGAGGTTTAAAAAGCCCCTGCCAGGCCCAGTGTCCCTCTCTCTATCTGTTGCCTATGGATTAAGGATGTAAAGCTCTTAGCCTACTGCCTTACCACCATGTCTGTCTGCTTCTCACCATGAAGTAAATGAACTAACTCTCAAACTGTTAGCAAGCACCCAATAAATGCTTCCTTTTAAAAGAGTTGCCTTGGTCATATTGTCTCTTCACAGCAATGGAGCAGCAACTATGACAAAGAAGAACTGAAAGTTGACGTAAAGCCACTAATTGCTATGACCTCCTAGCTGAGATACTGCTGTTTATGGGCTAAGAATGGGATGAGATTCAGGACTTATTTTGGGTCAGGAGTAAGATGAAGAAGCAGCCAGTCAGATCTCAGTCTCTACAACACCTTATGGTACCCCTGCCTAGTTGAAAGGCCAGGAGCTGAGCAAACGATCAGGACTCTAGGAGCTACAGAGGAAAGACAAATACATTTAACATAGGAAGATTCATTGTTTTATTACATGCAGAGAGTACCGTAAACAGTATGGAAGCCAAAGGCTAATCTGAGCAATGTTCACAGGGACAGAGATTTTATTCTTTTGTTACTCATTTATTTATTTGAAATAAAATCTTGCTATATAGCTTAGACTGGCCTTGGAATGTAACCCTAGCTTTTCTTAAACTTGTGATCCTTTCTTCTTGCCTTGGCTCCCAGTGTTGGAATTATTGGCATGTGTCACCAGCCTGGCCTTACCAGAGATCTTAAAAGTCAAGCAGCAAACTCCATAAAAAGTCATGAATGTAAAATTCACGTATATACATTGCAAGTTGAAGCCATTTTATTCTACCTGTCACATCCCTACACACAAAATAGATTATTATACGATGCTGCTGATAGGAAGGTATATTGATAGATTTTTCTCTGGGACAATTTGGTAACACAAGAATTTTATATGTATATGCTATGACCAAGAGTTCCCCTTTCAATTTAATGCAAGTAAATATTGACAAAAGTAAAAGTATTTTGTATAACAGATGTTCATTTTTATCCTAGTAAAAGGTCAAAATTGGATCATATGAATTCCTCTTGTGGAATAATCATTTTATCAATATAATGAAAAACCAAGCAGCCATGAAAATGATACAGACTTGTTAGAGTTTAATAGTATGGAATGATGCCCATTATCTATGTATTTTAGGTGCAAATACCAGGTTGTAAAATGCATGTCTACTGTATCACATTGTTTGTAAGTCACGTGTAATGACATCTGCAAGCAATGTCTGGATTGAACAAGACTGTATATATTTTATGTATGTACCCAAATGTTTTAATGGTTAGTTATCTCAATGGTTCTTTTAATTATGGTCACACTGTGTAAAGTGTTCTTATGAGCAGACCAGAATCAGTTACACATTGAAATAGGGCAGGAAGGTGAGGATGGGTCCAGAGACGACTCTTAGTGTCCTCCAGTAGCGTCTGCCCTAGGTTGCCTCAGGTGGAAGTAGGCATACAGGCATATGGAACCCAAGTGTAGGCAGTGCTGGGGCTGGAGGGACGGGCGGCAGGGTACACTCCAGGCTGGGTAGGTGAGCCGGCTGTGCCCCAGGCCGGATGGGTAAGCGCGCTGCACTTCACGCCGGAAAGGTGAACCAACTGTCTTCCCTGGCTGCGTTCTCCTCACAGAACCATGAAGTTTCGGGCTAGGATCTCCAGCAAGCGTTTTCTAGAGCTCTTTATCCAGGTCAGCGGCACCGTAGCAAGGCTGGCAAAGGTCTGTGTCCTCCGCGTGTGCCATGACAGGCTGTGCTTCTGCCCCACGGGGCAGCTGGGGGAGGCCCAGCTGTGGGGTGAGGTGAGGCAGGAAGCCTTCCACCGCTTCTGCATGGAGGGTGTTTCGGAGGAGTTCAATGAGATCTGCCTAGAGCTGATGTCTGAGCATCTGGCCAGGGCGGTGAGGAATGCGGGCAACGCTTCATCCCTGAAGCTCCAGCTCACCAACAAGCAGCGCCCCTGCCTTACTGTGGCGGTGGAGCTGGCGTCGTGCCCCGGCCACACCCGCGCCATGGTCCACGATCTCCCTGTGAGGGTGCTTCCCCGAAGATGGTGGAAAGCGTGCACCGCGCCCCGGGTTCGGGCCTCTGATGTGAGTGTGTATCTGCCAGCCTTGAAGACCCTGAAGAACATCGTGGAGAGGATGGCAAACGTGGGGGATCGTGTGCTGGTGGAAGCCAATCTAAACGGCAAGATGAACTTGAGCGTGGAAACTGATACAGTGACTATTAAAAGCTATTTTAAAAATCTCGGAATTCCTCCCAAGTCCGTTCTGGGCCTGTCTCACGGCAAAGACCCGGAGAACATGGTGCAAGTGCGGGTGAATAACAGGAAGCTTCTACAGTTTTTCGACGGACAGCAGATAAACCCCACAGTGGCCTTGTGTAATATTTTGAGCAATACTCTGCTTCATCTTGTTTTGGTTCATGAAGATATCTCTCTTCAGTATTTTATTCCTGCTTCATAAATATTCAAGCAGCCCCGATTTTCATCTTTAAAGAAATGTTAGTTTCAGATCTTTCTAGAACTGAGACTCTTTGAGTTATTTGCGATAAAAGCCTGCACCCCCATGGATTATCTGGGTGTTTATTTTGTTGAGTGCTTCCTTTTATTATGTTAAGAAATAATTGGATTGTTCATGTGTTTCCTTTTTGGCTTTGACAGTTAAATTGTATTCAACTTAGTAGTTTTGGAAAAAAAGGATTGTAATAAAATAAAATAACTGAATCCTGAAACAGTTGAATTATTTTCTTATGAAATGCTATTGTGAAGAACGAGAAATTTTTCCTTTTAGAATAAGCATACATTATTTTGAGAGACTTAATTTAATGAGCACAGTCTCTCTGAAAGGAATACGATTGATTTTGTGCTTGGGTGTATATCACATATTTGTTAAAATGTGTTTGGTCTTGGTTCCAATTTTGGGGGACCATTTTGAGAAAATTCCAAGATCTTCAGGTTTTTGCTGTCCAGTAACAGTATACATTTGGCTATTGAACAACATGGATTTTAATTGCTTTGGCCCACTGATATTGTTATCTGCATATTGTTATCTGTGTGTGCACATTCCTAACAATTTTTTTTAATCCAGAGGAGCCCTGCAGCATAAAATATTTTTAAATTAATAAAAATATATAAATATATGTAGATTATAGTCTTGACATTCAGTACTATAAAATATATAAATTTAAATAATTAAAATTTATCACCTAGTGGTGGTGGCACATGGCTTTGATCCTAGCACTTGGGAGGGAGAGGCAGGTGGATGGATATCAAGGATATCAAGGATATCAAGGCCAGTCTGCTTTATAGACAGCCAGGGCTATATATTAGAGCTTAAGTATACAGACTAAACATGGTGCCATTCACAATGGAGATAAATGTAAAGATGTAATATGGCCATATAATATTAGCTATGGTACATACTCTACCATTGTAAATTAATAGCCACCTTCTTTTGGTGTTGTGGGAAGTCTGAGGTTATTTGCAAACTTAGTGCTCCATAAAGTTGGCACCCATAACCTCTAGCTGTTCAAGGTAAACTGTACGGCTTTGGATTGATCATATACAAAGGTTGAGTTGGCTGTTTTTCTTGTATTTACTAAGGGGCTGTTATGACTTTACTTGAGGAGACATAAGTATCTGCTTGCTACAGGTAGGGAGGACATCTAAAAGCCTAAGGAGAGTCAATCCAAGTACAGCTTAGAGAACCTGTGCGTGTTTTGGGGTCTTAGGAGCATGATGATACAAAGGCATCTGTAATCACTGAAAAGCCCACTCATCTATGGTTGCTAACTCAAGAAAGCTGAGTCCCTGGAGCTCCCTGCTCATCTTAAGCTATGGCATTGCTTATGAGTAATTTTTGAGTAAACCAAGCTTCCAGTTTAAAAAAATTTTTCCTTTTGCCCATGGTGTTTTACATATACATATACATATGGGTATGTGTGTGTGCACATGCATGTTCCTACGTAGTGTGTGCTGACACCAGAGGGTATGTCCCTCAGGAGCTTGTCTTTAGAGCCATGGTCTCTCATGGCCCTGGAGCTTGTCAAGTAGGCTAGGCTGGTTAGCTGATGATCTCCAAGAATCCACTTGCCTTTGCCTCCCCATTACAAGTGTGTGCCACCACACCCTTGTTTGTTTTGTTGTTTTTCAACATTGATTCTGCAGGCTGAATTGGATCCTCATGCTTGAGCAATAAGCACTTCAGGGTTTGTTGCCCTAAAATTCATTGCATATCTTTGGGGTACAGCTTGTTCAGATGAGGGACTTCATGGTATTCATCAGATTGATCAAGTTTCTTCTTTTTTAACTTTGTCAATATCAGCACTTCCCTTTCTGCTAACCAAAGTCACCACTCTCAAGACTACCAACAGTAACTTCTGTTAGCCATTTTTCCCCTGTAATGTCAATGGTACTTACTTTCATTATGTTGTCATGCTGTTATTTTTCTGGCAACAAGGAGAGCAGAGCATTTGTACTTTAAAATCTAGTTTATTATGTGAACTAGACTAGATTCTGAAAGTAGTTCAAAGAAGCTACATCCTTATCCCATTTAGGCTGTAATTTCACGGTTATAGCTCAATAGTGTCGGTAAGATAACTAAATCACTCAGGACCCAATTTTCCATGCCAATTAAAGGAAGGTTTACCTTTGTCAAGAATTGGTTACTGGATATTGACCCATGAGACAAGTGAATTATTTAACATTTCCTTGTCTATTTTCCATGCAGTAAGTGTTGTAGCATCCTTGGGACAACATTATTTGCTAAATGAATTATTAACACACACACACCCCCGCCTCCAGCCCCTCCCCGTATATGTCTTTGTAGGTCCTTAAATTTTTATTAATACATTACCAGGCTAAAGTCCGTGTTATAGTTTCTGGGCATATACTTAAGTATTTGAGACACTATTACGTCTTCTTCTAGAGGACCAGACAAAGAAAGCTATAGTTATCCCTTTAAAAGAATAATTATTTGTAAAAAGCTATTTTATATAAAATTAACTATTTACTATTAGCCTACTGATTATCTCTATTATTTAAAATCAGTTTATTGGTTGTTTAATTTTGCATTTTATCAATGTTAGGTATATATACATATCATGTTTTTTAATTAATGAGCTGAATGGGATGTTAATCTGATGCATTTGTGTTTTAATTAAAAATGATATCAAAACATTGTTTTTGATAAATTTGAGATAACTTCAAAATTAAAAAAACTTTTAAGGCCAGGTGTAGCGCTCCTTTAATCCCAGTACCCTGGGAGGCAGAGGCAGGTGCATCTCTGTTTGAGGCCAGCCTGGTCTATAAAGCAAGTTCAGGATAGCCAAGGCTACACAGAGAAACCCTGTCTCAAACAAACAAACAAAAACCCCAAACCCAAACTTACAAGAATATTAAAAATGCCGGGCAGTGGTGGCACAGGCCTTTAATTCCAGCACTTGGGAGGCAGAGGTCAGTGGGTCGCTGTGAGTTCAAGGCCAGCCTGGTCTACAAAGCTAGTCCAGGATAGTCAAGGCTAAACAGAGAAACCCTGTCTCAAAAAACAAAACAAACAAACAAACAAAATCCTGCCAAGTCCCTTAGCCAGATCATCAAATACATTTTGGCCTATTTTCCTTATCCTTTCCAGTTACCTGTTTATTTTGTCTGATTATATTTGAAAATAAAGAACTGCACTTCCTAAAAACTTGAGTATCCAGTTGCTAAGCATAGGGCTCATATGCACAGTGCAGTTATATCAAGTACATTACTTCTAATATTTCAGTATATAGTTGCTACTCATAGAGTTCGTATTGTCACAGTGCTGTTATCCTCTCTAGAAAATTTACCAATGACACCATACACCTAATCCCGAGTCCAAATGACAATCCTTCCAGTATGTGGTTGATAGAAAAAAATGTCCTGTTCTGGGATCCTATCCAGTAACCCTTCCGTTTGTAATAGATATTAAGTCTAATCTGTAAATGTCCACCAACAGAGGTGCATATTCAGTCTTTTAATTTTTTTCTTGATCCAGACACTTTCAGAGTGTCATTATAGGTTTATCTAATACTCTTATTAATTTGGCTTGGATAATACACAGATTTCCCTTTGAAGTTCATTTACAGGGAGATGATTAAATACTGTGTGGTCTATCCATTAAAAAAAACCATATACTTAATAGTTTAGTGTTCTCTAAGTGAATTTTCTTTTTAATTATGTAGTAATTAGTGGTCATAGGATAGTAAAGGTCTTTCTATAGTAATTATTCTATGTATCTGTTCACTGATTATATTACTGCAATAGAGTTACATATATTTAAAAACATAGACAACCTGTTGCGATCAATTTTGCTTTATATTTCCTCAGTGTACACTATTAAAAGCAGGAAGGGGCACAGGAACACCCAAGAGACCTTTCTTTTATTGGGTTTAATACTGTAACATGGGGGACATAGGACAGGAGAGCCGCCTGGACATTTTTTTTTTGGATGCTAAATTTTCTCAAGTTTGGACACTAGTTGTCTTCTAGTTAGGCCCCTACACTCTTGACACATTTCCTTTGTTCCACTTCTTAACCGGAGCATGCAGTGTCAGAGCGTTTCTTGTATGCGTCCTATTTTATATGTGAGAGCCATCTTTCTGGAGAGAATTTTAATAGTTTGTGGCACACAAGGAGCTTCAGAGCAGGCGGCCTTTCTGAAGATACTGTACCTCTGGTGATTGCAGCTTGAAATAGTCACTATGGCAAGTTCCTAAGTACTTCTACCAACTGTATAGATTATATATATATATATACACACACACACACACACACACACTTATTTATATGGCATGCATTGTATGTGTATGTATTCAGATATTATGTATGCATACCTCTAGCTTATTCATATACAACTTATTTTGAAACAGGGTCTCACTCTGTAGCAGACTATTTTCAACTTATGGTCCTCCTCAGCTTGCTGAGTACTGAGATCACAGATGTGTGCCATCAGATCCCCAAATTGAATTTATTGATCTTCTGTGAAGTCTTTTCAAATCTTTGGTTTATTAAAAAATATTTTGCTACTAAGTTGCACATTTTTTAAAATATAAGCTTAGTTACATACATCTGATAACATCAGGCGCATGCAGGGTGTGTAGCTGTAGAGCTATATATGTCTGTTCTGGAATTTTTTTCCAGGATACTTCTCTGATTGAGCAGAAGCTTTTAATTTTGGTGAAGTTAAAAACCAATCAGTTTAAAGAAATGTATGGTTATTCTTTGTTAAATTAAAAATAGCTTTACTTATACATGCAGGCAATGTTGGTAGGTTTTTTTTTAAATAGCTTTATCTATACATGCAGACAATGTTGATAGTTTCTCATGGCATCATCTTTGTAGTTTATAATTTTTGTTTTCACGTCTGAGTCTAACCCACTTTGAAGTGACTTTTGTAAGGATGTGGGGCTATAGTTACAGCTGTTCTTTAATATTCTGAATACATATTCAATTGTTTAAACACTGTGGTAAAATTGCCTATTTTCCCCATTGATCTGCTTTGGAACCTTTGTGTTAGAAGTCAAGTGAGCATACATGAGCTTTTCCACCATCTATCTGCCCATCTTAATGACAATAATACATTGTTTTCATTAGTGTACATTTGTAGTATATTTTGAGTTTATGTACTTTTTTCTTTTTAAAATTGATTTCACTATTCTAAGTTCCTTGACTATACTTAGAAATTTTGAGTTATTTTGCCAAAATTATTGTTTAAACTTGCATGAATTTATAGATCATGTGTGTAGTCTATTTTAATAGCATCCAGTCTTCTGATCCATGAATGTGGTGTAGATCTTCACCTAGGTCTTTATCATCCATGTTGTAGATTGTGTGTGAATTTTTGTATATTTCATTGTTCATAATTATATTTTCAATTTTTGAGAAAAATTCTTATTCATACTAAGATCTTAGAAATCATTATATAGCCAAGGATGACCTTGAACTTCTGATCATCTTGCCTGTATCTCCTCAGTTCTGGACTTATAGGCAAGGGCTGCCACCTCAGTGTTGAGGATCCAGCCCAGGTCTTCATGCATGCTAGCTAGGCAAGTATAACCAGCTGAGCTACATCTATAGCTTGCAAATAGAATTTGGAAGCTTTTACTTTCTATTTGTTTCCTTCTAGAATACTTTAAATAGTTGAAAATTTAAAGTGTGTGTGTGTGTGTGTGTGTGTGTGTGTGTGTGCGCGCGCGCGCGTGTGCATACAGGTACCCACAGAAGCTAGAGGCACCAAATCAAATCATTCTGGAGCTGGAGTACAGGTGGTTGTAAGCTGTTCAGTGTTGTGCTTGTAACCAAACTTGTGTCCTCTGCAAAAGAAGTATGTGCTTTTAACTGCTGAGCCATTTCTCCAGCCCTAAACAACTGATTTATATATATAAATATGAATCATAATACAGATAAACTCAACTTATTACTGCTGAGTTGATTTAGTTGTTGAGTTTTGCACCTTTTCCTCCTTGTGACCTCTTTACTGAGATGTTTTAGGTATATAAAGTTGAGATACAAACACTTGCTGATAATAAAGCATAAAGAAATTTCCTTTGAAACAGTCTTTTGGTATAGAATTTTGCCAGTTACTAAGGATAAATGCAGATTTGCAATGAACTGGATGAGTTTGTTAATATTTAAGGAAAGGACTAAGCCTTGGCTAATGACTTGATGCTGTAGGATGTGGCGTTTTCAGTAGTCTGGGCTCGAATGAGAATGAAGTGGCTGAAGGTGAAGGAGGAGAGAGGTAGAAGAGTCTAGCTCTGACAAGTTTTACACACAGCACTAAGTATTTTGTGAACTGTGGGTATCCTACGAAGGCTTTTAAAAGCAAGGATGAAATTGATTAGAGGCTTATTTTGGACAACTAGTGGATAGTTGCTGAGAGTGGAGGGATACTGGGAAGAACAATCAGAAAAGAGCGAAAGCCGGAACCAGACAAGAAGAGAGACTGACCTTTAGATTCTGACAGGAAGCTTCTGACCGCTTATTTGATAGGGGAAGGTGCTGCATAAAAGGAGAGGACTCAGGACAGCCTTAAATCACCTTGTTTGGATGAGTGATAATCTCCTTTTAGCTTAAAAAAAGTGATATTAGGCAATTTTGTTTGAATTAAAGAATTTACATAGGTGTCATCATGTCATTGGGTATGTTACTGAACTCAGTTCCATAGCCTTCTCCATAGGTGGGTGTGTGGCTGTCCGCTTTGCCCAAAACCTCAATCTTTGAATCATGGCCATCTGAGAGGACACAGTCATCTTGTTGGACTCAGCTCAAGTATGATTTGAGGGGCCCAATAATGCCAAAAACACTCTCATCCATTATTTGGGAAGTTCTAACAATTAACACTTCCCTTCCAGGAACCAAAGGGGAAGGCCAGTCAAATCTTTGATTATACAGCCCAGCCAGACTTCACACTTCTGCCTGCCTCTCTCCTGGCACTCAGCTCTGCATGGCTCTTCCTCTCTTCTGCCATTTCTTGACAGTTAATTTTAGACATTAGCTGTCAGTTTCCTCTTGCAGAAGTTTCAACAATAGCCCCTCCTCCTTTCCTCTTTGTTTCCCAAATACACATCTGTCTTTTGTAGACTCAGTACATCTTTGGGTGACAGTACTGAACATTTCCTGCATTATTAGTACTCTACAAATCTTACTGCTTTTGAATTTTTTTGCTAAGGTTTTAAGAGCTGTGTGTGTGTGTGTGTGTGTGTGTGTGTGTATGTGTGCGCTCGCGCGCTCGCACATGTATTAGTTCTTTTTGATGGCATGCTTTCCTTTCAGGGATGAAAGCTTTCTTTGCAGATACTAATTTGTTTACAGATTTTTAAATTCTTTTGTTGCATGCTATATTCTTTTGCTATGGCTGCCAACACATTTCTATAGACAGGTGTCTTAGCCAAACAAATGCATTTGTTCATCATTCCGGAGGCTGGAAGTCCAAGATCAAGACGTGGCCAGGGCTTGTTTCCCTTAAGTCTCTTCGTTACCTTGCAGGTAATATCTTTTTGTAGCCCTGCATGGTCTTCTCTCTGGGTGCATTTCCTAATTGCTTCTTTTAGGGCACTAGTCATATTGGATTGCTGTCCCCTGATGACCTCATTTTATCCTTCTGACTCCTTCAGAGTCTCTGTTTTCTAGGTTGAACTCTGAAGTTCAGTGTCTGTGGTTGTTTGACTAGGTTTGGCCCCCAAAGACTCATGTGGGTGAATACTTGGCCCATGGGGAGTGGCACTAGTTGAGGTGTGGCCTTGCTGGAGGAAGTGTGTCACTGTGGGGGTGGGCTTTGAGGTCTCTTAGTGTTCCATCTGCACTCATGGTGGAATAGTCAGCTCCTTGCTGCCTGCAGATCAAGATGTAGAACTCTGGCTCCTGCACCACCATGTCTGCCTAGGCTTCCTGCTACGGAATACTGGACTGAGCCTCTGAAACCGTAAGCTAGCCTCAATTTAACTGTTTGTCTTTATGAGAGTTGCCTTGGTCATGGTGTCTCTTCATAGCTATAAACCCTGACTAAGTGTCTAGTTTGGATGAACGACATCATGGGAAGGACATGTTTTGTCTGCCTTCCATCTCTTCCATAGTTTTCTTGATTTGTTGATCATCCTGTGTTTTAGGATGAGACTGTTGACAACTGATTGAATTTAGTTTATGTGTACTAGTTTGCCTATCCGTGACTTTACCGTGTTGTGATAGCTGGGGACATGTACATGCAGGCTCTTTGGGTCTTTTTTTCCTACACAAGAGTAGACTATGTTCTCATACCAGGATCCATGCTGTAAGAACAGGTGGTGGGGATCCCACTTTACTCCTCAGGTTCCTTTTGACCCCTGACCCCCACTCCCCACCCATCTTGTGACTTCCTAAGAAAGTAAGCTTCTCATCTGCCTGACTGTGTAGGATGAAAGAAGGAGGACCCAAGGTCCAGCGTCCTGGTGTATAATCATGCAGATAACCAGCAAGCTCTTCCTGTTTGCCTGTGAGCCTGGTCCCCACCTCCTGAAGCAGCTAAATCCCTGGAATCCTGGGGAAGGCAGGGTTTATTAGTTGTCTCCCATATGCCATGTTCTGTTTCTAAGGATTACCTCCACAATATGCATAATAGTCTTATGGAATGTGTTCTACCACTGGCTTCATTTTGTACAAGAAAAGGCCACTAAGTTAGCAAATGAGAGCGCAGTATTCGAGCCCAGCTCTAACTGGCATCCCAATGTGTATTTTTATCCGTGCTGCTTGTTCTTGTTAGTAAGCAAACATGTGCTTCTGCCTGTAAATCTATGCCGTGGGGTTTCTGAAAGCATCAGTAATCCATATGAGGACATTTGTATAATGAGTTGTAGGTAAATGCAACTACTGCATGATAGAAAATATATATAATAATTCAAAATGAAGTGGATTTCTACACTTAAGGGAATATAAGTGTGTTTTAATTACAAATAGAGAATGTTTCTTAGAAAACTGGGAGAGTAGAATAATACGATGATTTCATGTATCTATTTGTGATTCAGTTGTGTAGGCCTAGAGTACACAGTGGCAATACTATGAAAATATTTGGAACCCAGGATTTAGCTATTTATTTCTTTGGAATATTTCTCACAGTGCTAACAAGTGTTTATTATAAACTTCATCTTTGGTAAATGTTGATGATACACTGAATGACCAAACCAATCAAAACTCTAGAATTGTAGTGAGTGAATACTTTTTATGTGTTGGTATCAACTGTCAAGCATGCATATGCTTGTAGTCCGTGTCATCTCAACCGGTACCAATCCTTCTTTCTTTCTTTTAACAGGTTGCTTCTATAACTGAGTCACGTGTTTGCTGTACAAAGCACAATGTCTCGATCCCGGCAGCCCCCGCTTGTGACAGGCATCTCTCCAAATGAAGGGATTCCTTGGACCAAGGTCATAATTAGAGGGGAGAACCTGGGTACCGGTCCCACTGACCTTATAGGTAAGGGCATGCTCTAATGCATTGTGGCAAGCTGGGTTTTATTTTCAGTTCTTAAGGGAAAATATGTAGTTTTGAAGTCGTGATCTCTATAAAATGACCTGAACTAAAATGAGTTATTTTCTTTTTTTTTGTATGAAAGTAATTATTTATCAAATTACATCAATGCTGTTTTTCTTCAAATCCTTCAGAAAATTTGCCGTTGCTGAGACTTATTCCTGTTTCTTTAGCTTGGAGTGTCCTGCTTATTTTGCTAATGATGAAACCTTGAAACTGTTTTTAAAAATAGAAGTGAATGTTGGGTAGTTGGGCTAGAGTGTAAATTTAACTATAACTTTTTGATAGATTATATGAGCTGCAAATGAGGGTGTAGAGTGGAATTCGAAGTACATGCTGTTGGATATTGTTCTAATCTTTCACGTGAGTTCATTTTAGACTCAATGTTCTCTCGACTGATTTCATAACTGACGGAGGCGCAGTGCTGAGTTCGATAGTCTAAGCTGGAACTGCCTTCCCTGCGTTAACTACTACTTGACTACCCAGAAGATGCTTCCCTTTTAGAGAAAGAAAATTGGAGTTTAGCACTGTAGTTAACCAGATAACCATTGTTGCTAGTGTTATTTAACTATATTGTGTGTGATTTTTGTTTTTGGTAGTTTCATAAACATCTCTTAAATTTATTCTTACAAAGATAGGTGAGTGAAGAGGATGACTTTGAACTTCTGATCTTTTTGCCTCTCACCAGTTGTTGGGATTGGAGGCATGCACAAGCATGCTTAATGTATGCTGTGCTGGGGATCTGACCCAGGGCTCTGTGTATGCTCGGCAAGCGCTCCACCAAAGAAGCCACATTCCAGCCCAAACGTTGTTGGGTCTTATCCAGTGTCTTGACTTTTGACATAATTCAGTCCAGTTGTTTATTTATCCATGCTGTTAAAAAAATCCTTGCAATGCATGAAAACATGCCATATAGATGTGATTTGTTTCCAAAATTGTAACCCGTTGTGTCAAAATATTAGCAATTTAGTAGTCTCTGTCCATTTTAATCTCCCTTTAGCTTTGGACAGTGCTATTTTTATTTGACCAAGTGCATATTACTTTCATAACCTTGCTAGTTTAGCTTTTGACATCTGTTGCCAAGAAATCATTTTTAAAAGGAGTAAATGCAACTTGATAAATAATGTAAGTGTTTTTTTTTTAACTGAAATGACACTATATTAATTAAGTCAAACACTATAAAAACCACTTTACTTGGAATCTCTGTTACATTTTAAAAACTGAGGCTAAATCAGGCCTGGTGGTATGTTCCTTTCATTCCATCCATTGGGGGTCAGAGGAGGTAGATCTCTGTGAGGCTGGACCCAGGGTAGTTGACTTAAGAGTTCCAGGCCTGTCAGTATAACATAGTGAGGCCTTGTTTCAATGTATAAACAATAGAAATAAAAAGCATTCAGTGCCCCCAGAACGATAAATAATTGATGCTCTTAGATTTCATGAAGTAGACTTGTTAGTTTTTAGAAAGCAAAAAAAAAGAAAAAAGAAAAAAAAATAGGTCACATGATCTTATTTTTATTTTGTGATATTCAAAATAATTGTTTGATTCTATACCTAAATTATATACTGATTATTAATCTTTGGATTAAAATGCAGATCAAATACCAAATCAGAGGAACCTTGAAAACAGGTATGAGCAGATGAATAGCCTTGTTCTTGGATAGTTAATGCCAGCTGTGCCTTCCTGGATATCGATCCTATTTACTCATACGAAGTGCATCTGAAATCTGCCGCATTCCTCAGTTTGCTTATAGCACTGTTATGTACAGGGTAATTATCTAATGAAGGTGTCACAATACTGTGGTTTTATGCTATGCTTTGCCTGGCCATTGCCTTCAGTCACTGTTAGTGTGTGATGGGCCTGAGTTGGGATGCTAGTTTACTGGGAAGCTGGATGATGGAAGGCTGGTATAGTGAGTTTTGTTAGGAAACCACGAAAGCAGATAACTTGCCACTAGAAGCTCTGTGGAGACATAAGAACTGAGAGCAAGGTAGTGTTCCCACGAGTGTGTCTGTGAGCACTGTGCTCTAGCCTGTGCTTGAACTAGGTAAAATACCCAGTGTAGGCCACTCAATAAGACTGTGTAACTGAACACCAGACACAGCACACACAGACTAGTTTTAGAAGACGGATAAGTTTAGAATCCTTTAGGAAATGATTGCTAAGTGTATTTATGTATTTTAATACCCTGTGTCAATAATAGCAATGCGTCCTGAAAAGATTTTAAGTCTCATAGTCTAACTAATCTGAGTGCCTGGACATAGCTGTAGCCCATGGTTGTTGTGATGCTGCTGATAGTGGAGGCTGTGACAGAAATCTTAGTGTCAGAGAGAAAACCAGGAAGGTCAGAGGAGTGCTGGCGCATCAGCAGATCTCGCTGCCTGTGCCAGGCACTGCCATTGGCATCTGTTGAAACAGGAGATGCTGCGTCTTTTAACTTTTAATTTTTAATTTGTCGTATACATGCTTTTACTTGCAGGCTTGACAATTTGTGGGCATAATTGCCTCCTCACAGCAGAATGGATGTCTGCGAGCAAAATTGTGTGTCGAGTGGGACAAGCCAAAAATGACAAAGGAGACATTATTGTCACAACCAAGTCAGGGGGCAAAGGAACGTCAACAGTCTCTTTTAAACTACTCAAACCTGAAAAAATAGGTAAGATTCTTAGTGACTTTATACCAAAGAAAAAGTATTGACCTTTAGCTCTTAAAACTGGTAAACTTTGTATAACAACATTAGATGTAGTGTGTTCATTTTGACCACACCATATGCATCTCAGAGTTTGTGTTACCTTCTTTTGTTCATGACTTTTTCTCTCATGATAGAGTCTCAGGGCTGGCCCTGACCTCACCATGCAGCATCCCCTCTGAAAAGCACTTTACTAAGCTGAAGTTTACACATTGCAGTGTGAAGACAGCACTGAGAACTGTCTTTCTAAGTTCCTGACGAGATCTGTCCCCTGGGCGGTTTGGAATACTGGTTTCGGCTTCTTGATCTTGAGCATATGCCATTGCTTTAATGCTGTCATACAGCTAAGATTCTAAGTGAAATAGCTTCTCCTTTGGCCAAAGTTTCGGTGGTCTTGTGTAATAGTACCCTTCTTTACTGCTCTGTGCCGTCCAGGGCCGGGAGGCGTGCAGCACTCTAGCTTTCCATGCTCCTCTTTGTCCCCCTGGAGCTGCACTTCCTCTTTTCCCGTGTACTTAACTCCTGCTACCTTGCAGCTGTGAAGGTTTGGGTCGGAGAAACCAGACTCTTCCAAGTTCTAAAGCGGCTCTTAGTGCCAACAGCCATGTAGCTCTAATGCCTGTTTTCTGGGAGTAAAAGCAGAATGTACCATTATCAACCTCATAGGAGTGGATAAGTTAGAATGTAAATGTAAAGTGTGTAGCACTTTAAAGAACAAATCGTACTTTTAAAAACATTCCATGGATACTTTATCTCTCTAAATAAAATATTGCTAAATTCCTCATTTTAATCTTGTAAGATCATGTATAAATATATGAATATAAAATTTTTGTGTATATAAGATCATCAATCCTAATTAAATTCAGGCAGTGTTTCTCTTAAAGTGAGATTTTTTTTTTTAGTCCATTGCAGTGCATAGCAGTTTTTTTCTATATTGCTTATCCTCCACAAATCCTTATATATACTTTTGAAGTGAAAAATGTAAGGAATAGAGGAAAACTAAAATTTGAATTAGTATGTGATGAATATGTTTATATACAGAAATATAACCCCATTAAATATATATTTAATGTATATTACATTCAGAAAATGAATGGAAATAAATGCATGAGCCTGTTTTGTAGGAAGTGTCAACATTTTGATAAAATTCATCATTTTATAATCTTTGTTTATATAGTACATGAAGAAATCTTAGGTGAAAGTGTAATTTTATTTTGAATACCCAGCCCAGAGAATTTAGAATGGCTCATCGAAGATGGGGGGCAGATTTAATGATAGGCCTTGTAGGCTTCGACCTTTTCCAAACCTACTTTATTTGATGTTTTCTAATGCTTATACCTCCATTCCAACCCACCTACCCTAGATAGGAGAGAAAAGAAGTTAATGGGAACGGGAGAAGTAGACCTTTTTGGACTCAGTTCCTGGGAACAATTACTCTGGCATAGTTGGCAGGATTTCAGCAGACCAGCAATTCAGCCAAAGTTGCTGCTGGAACAGCAGCTGGAACCTGGAGCCCTGAAGTGTTCTCTGGAGTGGTTCTCCCTAAGGAGTGCCTCGATGTGGAGCAGTGAACAGCCAAGCAATACCACGACCCCAAAAGCCCCAGTTTTGGGCTCATATATCTATATCTATACCTATACCTATACCTATACCTATACCTATACCTATACCTATACCTATACCTATACCTATACCTATATCTATCTCTTCTCAGAGTCTGTTTCAGCTGGCAAAAACCAGTCCCCTCACGAGGTGGTTCATTTTCTAGTGGATAAACATCACTTGTTCTCTCACAAGTCTGTTTTCCATCCTACACTTGGCATCAAAACAAAAACATGTGTACTCCACTACAAGGCCTAGAATGTCAGACTTCTACATAGGCTTGTCCAGCCCTTGTTAATGTCCACTGTGGCTGCTGAAGTAGTATGTTTGTGCAGGCTCCTGATGCTGCCTGGTACTCAGACAAGCATCTTCTGGGAAGCCTCAGCATCCGCCACTCCAGCCCGTCCAGCTGAGCACACTTGCTCGGAGTTCCTGATCATCCAGCACTGCTCTGTTCCAGCTCAGAGGCTGCGCAGTGCATAACAGGCATGTGCTGTTCTGACTAGGGCAGTGCGGAGCTTAGTCCCATGAAAGAGAGTGCTGTCTCAGAGCTTGTGTCTTGTTTTCAGGTCTGCACCAAAATATTCTAGCCATTTCCATTCTGCAAGCTATGCATTCTTTAGCTAATTTAATTGTGTGAGATTGTGTTGGATTTACCAAATTGATATTAGCTTAAGATTTTTTTTAAATCATGTAGGACATTTCCAGCATTTGGCATAATAAAGAGAATGAGAAATAACAAGGACTATGCTATGCGTAACTATCCATGAATACATGTTAATGCTTGGAGAGAGAGAGTTTTTAAAAACAATTTTCAAAACATTTGTCTTGCACTTGTAGTAAAATAACTTTAGATTATTGAAGTCAAGAAAAGAACTTTGATGTCAAATACAAGTCATATGTATGTGGCGGGTTCTCAGCTGTCACATGCAGGAAGCTTCCTATGGAATTAATGCTTAACTTGAATGGTTTGTGACTTGAGATTTCTCAGCTATTTTTTTTCTCCAAAAGTTCATATGAGTTCAGAGCATTTTCTTGAATAAAGAGACATTGTAAGTCATATTATATCTTATAATTTATTTTCCAAATGTTATTATCAACTTAATCATTACTATTTAACAGTCTCCAAATAATTTTATGTTATTTAGAATGTCTTGTGAGTGGTTTAAAATTACTTCCATTGAATAATGTATAGTGAAACCATAATCCAAGAAGTTTTACTTTTGCCATTCTATAGATTTTCAGCCTTTTTTAAAAAAATAAAATATCCAGATGTGAAAGAATTGAGCTATAGTGCCCTTAAATCTTTTAAAAAATAAAAGTGTGGTGAGTTATAAAGGTGTCTGGAGTGTCCTTATCTTACTGTGTGCATAATTCTAACTTTTACAGGCATTTTAGATCAGTCTGCAGTGTGGGTGGATGAAATGAACTATTACGATATGCGGACTGACAGGAATAAAGGGATTCCTCCCTTGTCTCTTCGTCCTGCAAATCCTCTGGGCATAGAGATTGAGAAGTGAGTACTGTCTGGTTCTTAAACTTTGGCTTCTAGGAGTTTTATGTTCGTGTGGTGGAGGAGTTCATATTCAGGGAGGCAAGTCAGCCTTATGGATTATTCACTATTATTATTTATTTTGATTATTAATTTTTTATTTTTATGGTAATCTTTGTAAAGCTTGGTGAGTTTTGCTTAAGTCAGTACTTTCATTAGATAAAATCTTTGACAAATTATTTTAGTTTTGGGAGGAGATTATATTTTGTGATTAAAAACATTTTGAAATTTTAATAACTACTACTTTTTGGTTTTGGGGTTTGGCTGTGGAATGTGGGACCCTTACATGCAAAGCAAGCATTCTACTATGGACGTGCTCCCAGTTCCCAACACACTTAACTAATAATATGAGCGTTAGTATACTTTAATATGTTTAGATGATATTTGAAATCAGCAGAATTATAATCTATTCATCTGATTCACTTTCCTAGATATATTTTAGAATAGTTAGGGATCTTTTGTTTTTGGTATGTCCTGCTTAAATTGTTACTTAACCCAGACTCATTTAACCTCATTGATCAGAATTGTGCCATTTGAGAATACCTTGTTTCATAAGTGAGTCACCTGATGGGTGTTACCACAAGAGTAGTCACAAAAGGTAGCAAGTTCCTTCTGTGAGTGTCTTAACCATATCTGCATTATAGGTTTTCTAAGAATGAGCAATATTTTTTGATTAATCTTTAAATACTGAACCTCATGCTTACACTTGAAGATCATTAATGCTTTTGAGGGCAAACCGCAGTAGTGACCCTGCTCAAGAGGATGCAGGGGCTCCAGTTTGGGCAGAAATTGTTTGTTGGAAAGCCATAGAGTTTAGCAGCTTTTAGTGAGCTTGGGGTGTCTAGGTACCATATAGAAAGCAGACGATATTCTCAAACTATTTCAAGGGTTTCAATATCCTATAAACTAAGATTGAGACAGTTCAAAATAGAAAGGTAAAAGGCAGGAATGTTTGAGCACGCTGTCAAGTATGGGTAGGTAGGCTTGCAGTTGACAGAAAACCCATGAAGGGCCTGCATCAAAACTCCTGCAGGTCATCATCTCTCCCTGGGCTGCTGTGAGGTGTAGAAAGGGTTATCCTGACTGCTCCTCCTGACCCAAGAGGCAGCTTTGCAGGTGAAGCCGACCAAAGGGGTGTACATACTCTGCAGGAGAGTCTTAGTGAGGGTGCCTATGGCTGGGATAAAACACCATGGCCAAAAGCAACGTGGGGAGGAGATGGCTTATTTCATCTTACTACTCAGTTCACAGTCCATCACTGAGGGAAGTCGGGTCAGGACACTGTGAGGCAGGAACTAATAATGGGAAGGCCTTAGAGGAGTGCTGTTTACCGGCTTGGCGCATAGTTTGTTCAGCCTGTTTTCTTATAGCACCTAAGACCTCCAGCTGTTGTGTGCAGAACATTTTTGGGGGAGACACTACTCACATGTGTATTCACCCCAGATAGGAATCCCATGACAGACCAAAGTATGGATACCATTAAGTCCAATTGGCGAACCAATGGATTTTAGTGGGGTTGCTTACAGGAACAGAAGTGACTCCTAGACAGCTGCATTGCCAAAGTCTGCCCCAGCATGGGTGACAACTCAGAAAGCTCTGAACCTGGAGCCCACTGCACAGCTTGCAGGCAGCTCAACAGATTGGAGAGTGTTCTAGGTGCCACACTTTGTCTAAACCTCTTCTAGGCAGCTTGGTGGTTTCTGCTTCTTCCAGGCTGCTGTTCCGCTCTCACAGTCATCTTTCCAGCTCAGCTTCTCCTTGTCTGAGAGAGACTCTCAGCTTTTATTGCTTACTCTGCGTCATAGGGGCCTTGAGGATCTGGTCAGTTTCAGGGACTTCCTTTACCTATTTTTCCGTTGTTTACCTTCCTGCTTAAGGAGCTTCAGGGTGGATTGTTCTTGGAGGAAACTTACACCACCAGCCCAGGGCAGTACGATCCGTAATAGGTGGGGCCCTCCCACATCAGTCACTAACTTAGAAAATGCACTAGAGGCCAGTGTTATAAAGGCATTTTCTCATTGGGGAAATGTGCCAGGGCTGGTGGCTCATGCTTGTAATTCCAACACTAAGAGAGGCAGAGGCAGGTGGATCTCTGTGAGCTTGAGGCCAGCTTGGTCTACAAAGCGAGTTCCAGGACAGCCAGGGCTATACAGAATAGCCCCATCTTGAAAAACAAAACAAACAAACAAACAAACAAACAAACAAAAAACATAGGTATTATTTATTCAAATAGGTTTTCTCCCCTTCCCTGCCTTCTCTCTGTGGCTCCCTCCCTCCCATCTAAGAAAACTACATGGGCTCTCCTGAGTTCTGTTTCATGAGGATTTGATTATCCTTTTGGTGTGTGAGTGGGGGGAAGGAGAGGCAGAATGCCAGACACTAGTGGGGCCTGTTTTCTTAGCCCACTTTTTTTTTTTTTTATTCAAGAAAGATTTCTCTGTGTATCCTTGGCTTGTCCTGGAACTCTGTGGACCAGCCTGGCCTCAAACTCTCCACCTGCCTCTGCCTCCTGAGTGCTGGGACTAAAGGTGTGCACTACCATGCCCGGCCCCCCACTTAATATATTTTAGTAAAACCTTTTTGTCCCCATAGAGAATGATGTTACATTCTGGTTATAATCCTTACTGCCTGTGGTTTTACTAATGTCCTGTATGAATGTCTCAAATCATGAAAAAAATTTAGATCACTGAATGAGGAACATGGGGATTTTAATATTATTTGCTAGTGGAAAAGTAGCAATTAACAAGGTCTGAAGTATAAATGCATACTATAAACTAATCACTGTGATGCTGGTGACTTCACAGACTAGTGGGAGACCGGTCTTGGGAAGATGAGTTGGTGCTTGGTAACTGCCGTGGGATCCGCTGTGGCTGACTTAGAGGAAGGCCGAGGAGCCCCATGGTGCTGTGAGCCTCTAGGTTCTTTGACTATGAAAAAGCAAGTGAGAATAACTTAATATAGGCTCCTTGCTGCTTTTGGTATGAGCCAGGTTTTAATATACTTTATTGGTGGACCCAGCATGCATGCCGTCATCTTTCAGCCCACAAGTTTTTAACAACTGGCATTTATTGGTGCCTTTGACTATTAAAGTCCTTCATGTCCCTAAATTTTTAACTGATGTTTTTGCACACATGGTGCCATGGTACTTATAAAAACGTTACTAATTGCTCTGAAAAGGTAACTTCGCTTTGACTGAGACTAGGCTTCGCTTGTAAAAGGTCTGTATTTCTGATTTACTGTGCTGAGTGTCACAAATACATATGTTCTTGCCTGGTTCCAGTTATAATGGATACAAACTATTTAAGCTGTAAAAGAAGATAAAAATAGGCTCACATTAAGTGGAAGTCCTCACTAGATTTTGTTTCTTAAAAGTCCTGTTCGCCTAAGGAGAATGTTTATCAAGAAAGTCTTGGCAGTGTGCTTGCATAAAGTATAGGCAGGGAAATGGAGCCTGGCCCCTGTTTTCAATCACTTCCCACTTTTTGAGTGAGCTGTTACTGGGGGTGGTATCTAGGATACTCAGTTGATGCATAGGTATTATCTGTTTTATTTCTACATGGATTTGGGGCAATGTGCATCTGGCTCTATTCTTACTGGGTCGGATTTCCAACAGAAAGAAACAGTGACCAGTTTCCCCAGTGTATTTAGAAAGCTGCCATTACAAGAAAGACAAGGTGACAGCAGAGTCATTTCTGGGAACATCATAGAAGTGTCTTGAATTTACCTTTTTTTGTGGGCTGTGGTATAGGGCCTACGTCCAGAAGTATGCCAGATTTTAAAATAAAACTTTTCCCATAATATTTAATGTACCATTGTAAATTATGTTGTTGAAATTTAAAGTTGAAAGATATGAGTATAGCATATGCCTTCAAAGACCAGCACCAGTCCATTAACTGTAAGCAGCCCTCTTGCCCACATTGCCACATCAAGGAAGCATGCAGACTCACAGCATGTTTCCTAGTGTGTGTTTTACAAACTTCCCTGTTGTGTATCTGTCTGCTTGGTCAGATGCCTAAGGCTGACTCTTTAGAAGGGAAAGTCTGAGTTTACACTGCCATCTAATGGAAAACATTTTTAGAGGCAGCAGGTGTGGTTAGGGAGTAAACTAATTTGATTAAATATCTTGTGAATGTTCATGGTGCCTCCCAGTGGCTCCCTCCCAGCTTGCGGGGACAGTGTAGATGAAGTATGAATAATCACCTTGCGCTCTCTCACAGGCTTGTTGAGCTGTTCCTCAACTTGGAAGGCTCCTCTGGGCTGGCTTCTGTCTGTGTGCCCATGGGCTAGCTTAGCACCCTGCTCCTTCCTGTTGCTGGGAGGAAAGTCATGGACATTTTAAGTCTTCATAGCTCTTAGCTGTGGTTCTTTATTTAGCAGAAGGACCAGGCTAAACCATGGCTAATGACATGTAACCCTTAAGCATGTTTTATTTGCTTATAAAAATGGTATTTAATTTACTTGTTATGTTGAGGTAAAATACAGTGGTACTTAAGAAAATAATCTGTGAAATCTGAAAAGCTAGCGATAAAGGACGTAATAGCAGTTTTGAGCAGCTTTCCAGAATTACCATCAACTTTAATCAAGCTATTGCCAAGCAGAAGCTGCTGCCATCCTCAGGGTAAATGGGAGCTGGGGAGGTGAGCTGCTTTCCCAGCTGTGCATACAGGTGAGGATCCTAGGGCTCTTTTAGGTGCCTGATCCGTGCCTACAGCCCGGGAGTCCTGGGTGAGTCAGCTGCATTTTGCAGCCCTTGTTTCTATTTCACATTTTCTAGGTATACATGTTTTGACCAGTCTATTTTAGCTTACTTTTAAGGCTAATCAAGATGCTCTCAGCTGTAGGTAACGGAAAATGCCAATTCTTTCTCATACTGTACAAAACCCAGAGGTGACACTCTCTTAGTCATGTCACTGAGGTTTGAGGAACTCAGGTTTGCTCTTCTGATAAGCGAGTTTCCTTCATAATTACAAAATGTTTTTCAAAATTCTTGGTGTTGAAACTTGGCACAATTATGTGTAGGGGCAGAAGGACTCTTTTGAGTTCTCTTTAAAATGTAGAGACCTTTTTCAGGAAGCCTCCCATCAGTCCTTCTCAGACATGCTCACCGAATGAAAGGTAAGAAGAGAGAAGCATAGGCTTGGCTTGCAGCTGCCACTGTCCTCAGTGCAAATGCTAGTGCCATATGGATAGTGTCCTAGGAGTGACAACGCAGTGTAAGTGAATGTAAGGAGGAAGTGAATACATCTAAAGGCCATGGATGGAGGTCCCCAAAAGTCACCTTCAGGGAACATGTGGAAATGTACACATAGCTCAAATAGGGTTCAGTAAGCAGAGCACAGGACTCCCGGTGTACTGGTGAGGGCTTAGCAGTGTCTCATCTTACCTCTCCTTTCATCCTGCCCTTCCCTGGACCTGGGTCTTTAGAACAAAAGAGCTAGGGCCTCTACGCAGCAGGAAGTCAGGAAGTCTTGGCTACCAACCCCAGTATGTAACCCTTTAAAGATAATAGCATCAGAAGCCGCCCTTCTGGCACGCATGGCTGTTGTATAGAAAGTGGCATGCCCCTCTCTCAGAAAAGCCCATATCATTCTCTCTCAGATGCCTTATGCTCTTCCTGGTCCTTTTTGCCTCTGTCAACCATGAGTGTAGAATCTGTTGTAGGTGTCATTTAATAAAACCAACTCGGCGTCATAGTGGCTCATCCTGAATTCTTTTCTGTGCTGACGCCCAGGATCCAGTTTTACCTGGGTTAAGGTCTTTAACACTGTCAGGGAGTTCCTCAGGCAGGTGCTGGTGCCTCAGTTCCTGTTGCCACTGACATGACCACATTAGGAAGAACAGATAAAGGGTTCCATGGGTCTCAAGTCCATTTTCAGGTTACTGGCATGAACCCGAGGCTTAGAAGGAGGCAGGGTTGGGGTAACGGGCAGTAGATGTGCACGGCTTATCAGGCCTGGCCACGGTGTGCTCTGAATGGCCACTGTCTCAGGTTAGATTCTGCAAGGTTGTTGTCCTGTATGGTGGTTTGAATAGATCTGGCCTCCATAAACTCATCAGTTTGAATGCTTGGTCTATAGGGAGTGGCACTATTAAAGGGTGTGGTCTTGTTGGAGGAAGTGTGCCTCTGTGGAGTTGGGCTTTGAGGTCTCATGCTTAAGCTAGGCCTAGTGTGGCCATCTCCCGTTCTGCTGCCTGTGGACCAAAATGTAGCACTCTGAGCTCGTTCTCCAGCACCATGGCTGCTTGCACACTGCCATATTGCCCCCCATGATGATAGTGGACTAAACCTCTGAAACTGTAAGCCAGCCCCAGTTAAATGTTTTCTTTCATAAGAGTGGCAGTGGTCATGATGTCTCTTCACAGCAATAAAACCCTAAGATATCCTGTGAGTGTGTCAGTCTGGTTCTTATAAGGTGATGACTTTTGCGTCAGTGTGCAGCCTTGCTGCCATGGAGAACTGCACTTGTCTGGGGTCGTCTGGCCAAGGTAACTACAGATTTAGGATAAGAACTCCTGTGCCTTCTTTTATCTTGTGGGCCTCAGTAAGGAGTCAGTGCTAAACTAGTTTCTGAGTGCCCATTAGAACCTACAGTGTGGTGCAGTAACTAACAGGAGGGATAAAAAGCCTGTCACCACTTAACCCTGTAACGGTCAAACCGTCAACTCTGGATCATGGCTGGGAGAAGGACGCAAAAGTGTTACCTCAGGTGAAGATGAAGCCTCAGTCGTGGTGAGGCTCCTCAGTGTGTGTGTGGGCACTCTAGACACTCCGACGCTCTAGACACGAGCACATAGAAACAACTGCCCATGTTCTCTTGTAGCATAGGGGTGTTTTTCATCGAATAAAATGTAAAGGTATCAGTCTTAAAGTGGCATTCTGTTTATATTGTGTAATTTGGCTTGAGAAGTTCATCAGGGCCAGGAAACATATTTGATAAAAGGTTCAGCAAGTCAGAGGACTAGGGCAAACACCAACATGATGTACACCCGAGGGTGTGGTATTTTTGAGGCTCTGAAGCTTCTAGTGTGGGAATTAGAGTTGCAGAACTGAGTCCTAAGAGAGAAGCAGGTTCAGTACAGGGAAACCCTTAAACTTGGAGCTGAGAACTTGGACATCATCCTGCGAACAAGGATGCAGCAAAGTTTGCAAGGTTCTGTGCCTAGAGACAAGGTCTGATCAGGGTAGATGCAGTGTGAACTTTTCCTGAGGAATAACAAACATCTGTCCACCTCAGATAGCTCAATGACAAGCTGATGTTCACTTCAGTTAGTACAATGAGAGGCCGGCCTTCACCTCAGGTAGGACAATGACAGGTTAAAGAAGTTATTCCATCTGTGCTGGTTAATTTTAAATGTCAAGTTTGCCACAAGGAAGTTTACATGGTAGGAAATCATCCGTAATATAGAGAGTATATTCTATACATATGTTCAGATATGTTCTTGATAGCTTGTTGAATGTAAACACACAGGCTTGCATGTTAGTTTATTGTATGTTACATGATATCAGTAGCTAGTACAGTATCAGTTGTGTGTGTTTTACCTTTTTCTCTTCAGAAGTAAACTTCCTCAGAAGGACTTGGAAGTGCTGTTCCATGGCATGAGTGCTGATTTTACAAGTGAGAATTTTTCAGCAGCCTGGTATCTCATAGAAAATCACTCCACCACCAGGTGAGTGGGCGTCAGGCCCTGCACTCTGAGGGCTTCAGGCAGTGGGCTGACGCAGCAACGCTGCCTTAAGTCTGCCCTTGCGGAGGGTAGCGTAGCTGGAGGCCTGTGAGTTCTCTGGCTTGGTGAGTCCCTGACAGTGCTTCTGTTTCCTTGTTTGTAAAATGACATTCTTAGAAGACTTATTCCTGACCCTATCTGTAGAGTCTTAGTAGGGGACCTAGACTGACTCAGGTGAGTGTAAAGTATTTCCTTATCAGTCACACAAACATGGTAAGTTCTGTGTGAAACGTAGAACATCCTACCTTTCCTGACCACAGAGCACAAAAACCTGAGCCAGTTTATCATTCTGTGAAGATAAGGAGATGGTTGAATCTCCAAGTTCACGTCTTCCTCTAGTATTTTCCCTGTGCCGTAAAGAGCACATTTGTAACTTTTTGCCTGATTGATTGAAAACAGCAATATTAATGAAAACATTTAGATAGAGGAGTTGATTGTTACTTAAGACTTACGTCCTTTGTAAGTCAGTGAGTTAAAGTATGTATTAATATAATTTAGTCACTTATAGAGGTGAAAACTATTATTAGAAAACATGAGAAAAATTGGTATTTTAGTATATAAATAAATTTGTTCTGATAATGTTTTAAAGCAAATACTATAAGAGTCAGTCTATAATTGTAGAAGATAGCTTTAATTTTTCATTATGGACATGCCTTTTCTGTCATAACTCAGAATTGATGTGTTTTGTGTATGGAGTTACTATGATACTTAAAACAACATTGCAGATTTTATTAACAGATTTTTTGTCAGTTTAAGTAGAAATAAAGTTTCTACAATACAGAAGCCTACCTTTTCTCCCTCTCCGCTTTTGATAGAGATAAAATGGTATGTTTGTTGCTTTATTGAAACATTTTAAACTAGCGTTCCCAGTAGCAGGCTTCGTTCTGGCAGTTCACACGTGCAGCTCGTGTGCTTTGCTTCTTGGCTCTTACTTAAGCTGTACAGTGCCCACAGGCTTTGTGTGATTTTTGTCATTGTGGGTAGAGGACTGTGTATTAAGTGGTGAGATGAGCAGTGTGCTCAGTGTTCCAGGATACTTGTGTGTGAGAGTGGAAAAATTTGCCTTTGAACTACTGCCCCTCAACTGGGCCAGCTGGGTCTCCCTGTCAGTAGAAGATGCTCAGAGCCTCTATCTGACAAATCATGTATATTATAATATCTACATTTGTACTTACTTCTTAGGGACCCGACACACTTGGAATGCCATCTGACACTATAAGACTTGTTTTGTATCTGTCAAGCATCACAATAAATAAAAGCTTTGTATCTAGATACGAATTTGAAAGTATTTTTTAAAAATGCGGTTATTGTAGTATTGTGTATGCTTCCCAGAAGCCTCACCATTCCTAGTGTTTTACCCTTAATGGATCATCTTGTCAGGAACTCATACAGTTGCTTTTTAATTCATTTCAGTTTTGAACAGCTCAAGATGGCAGTCACCAATCTCAAAAGGCAGGCCAACAAGAAGAGCGAGGGTAGTTTGGCATACGTGAAGGGTGGCCTCAGTACCTTCTTTGAAGCTCAAGATGCTCTGTCAGGTAAGGCAACCCTTAGAACCATCTGCTGGGGCTTCCACTGTGGAAACCTAACACTGTGCTCCCTCAAGTTTATGGGGTGTGACATTCGGTCTGTATTTATAAAAGTAGAGGTTTAAAATGTACCATAAATATTTGTTGCAGAGTAGGCTGGAATCTCTTTGAAGGCCTAGTACTGTAAATATTTGTCTCTAGGGCTCTGTTGACCCATTGTACATGTGAAACAGGAGACTCCTATACTTCTCTATGATGCTCAGTCTTTGAGGGTGATAAGAAATTGAATACCAATGGGCAAAGGTCTAGAATTCTTCAAATCCTTTTACAGACATCACATCTTACTCACGTGCCTAATTCTAAAAATGTTCCCCATTATGTGTTTGATTTGGGAAGGACTGGTGATAATGTGGCATTGTTTTAGCTTTTATCCCAGTGGCCCCTGGCATACACACAACCCACCTGACATCACAATTACAAGAAAGAAAAATTGTATCATGAGTGTTTCAGAAACTGCAATGAATGACATTGACTGTTTTTTTAAAACTGCCTTTAGTTTATTTGTATGTAATAAAAATATATAATATGTATTTTATATATTATTAGTATATATACATATATATTAATAAAATTTACCACAATTACTTATGAAAATTACAGTCTCTGTAACTAAGTACTTGTATGTTGTCAGTAATCTGTTTATTTTGTGTGGAAGATTGTTTTGTGTATATATAGCAGCTGTCAATAAAGATAAATAAATTGTGTGTGTGTGTGTGTGTGTGTGTGTGTGTGTGTGTGTGTGTGTGTGTACACGTCATAGCACTATTGTGGAGGTCAGAGGACAACTCATGGAAGTCAATTCTTTTTTTCCATCATATGGTACCCAGGGACAGAACTCAGGTTGTCAGGCTTGGTGGCAAGCACTTTTGTTCACTAAGCCATCTTACCCCTTCATAACTATTCAGCTTTCTTAACTATATATTAAAGGGCTACACCTTCTTCAGAAAGACAGATTTTTAATATTTAACATGTATTTAAAAAAACTCTTAGTGTTAAAAAAAAGAAACGAATTTCCTGTATTCACTAGGTGTGTATCCCATATTTCCTTGAAGGTGGAGGTTAGGACTTTGGTTGAGTGAAATGTGCACATGGGGAGGGAATAGAGTAAGGAGAATCTGTTCTTTGATGACCTCTGGTGCCCTGTGGTTGTGGATGTATTCATATTCTCTCTCTCTCTCTCCCTCTCCCTCTCTCCCTCTCCCTCTCCCTCTCTCCCTCTCCCTCTCCCTCTCTCCCTCTCCCTCCCTCTCTCCCTCTCCCTCCCCCTCCCTGTCCCTCTCCCTCCCCCTCTCCCACTCCCCTTCCTCCCCCCCCCCCATTACCAGTAGTTGTTCTTATGGCAGCAAGAGAGACCTGTGAACAGTTTTGTGTTGTAAGGTACATAAAGTATTTACCAGACATTTACTCCATCTAGAACAGTGGTTCTTAACCTGTGGATCATGACTCATTTTGGGGGCAGGGGATCTGCAGTGAGACTCTGGAATTTTGTTTTCTTAAAAAAACACAGAAATATATGAATATGTTTTCATGTTAATCCCAGGTGTGGCGATATGTGGCTGCTTTGCAGCAGCTGACTTTGATTTGTTCTAGCAGAGGTGTGATTTTGCCAGCTGCAGATAGTTTCTATGATTGTGTGATGTTTGGAATTCTGGGAAGTTTTCAGAGGGTATATAAATGTTAGAGCCCTGATAGATGGGGTTGGTTGGTGGTTGGTGGTCATTCATGGGGGGTTGGTTGTGGTTTGTTAGTAGTTGTGCTCAAAGAAGAAAAATTAGAGTCAGAGTTCTCTATCTTTCTCTCTCCTTTATTTTTTGTTCTCTCTTATCTAGTGATAGGGGATGAAATTGGGGGTGGGGTGGGGATAAAGGGTGGGAAAATGAAGAACCCACAAAGTAGCAAAGGCAGCTACAAGCAAAGAAGAAATTAAATTCAAGGGTCTCTCTCCTCCCTCTATCTTTTCTTTCTCGCCTATCTAGAGATAGGGGGTGAAACTAGGGACATAAAGGGTGGGAAAAAGAAGAACCCACAAAGTAGCAAAGAGAAACTACAGGGGTCAAACAACCCTTTCACAGGGGTTGCGGAAGACCATGAGAAAAACACAGATATTTACTTAACATTCATAACAGTACCAAAATTACAGTTATGAAGTAGCAACAACAGTAATTTTATGTTTGTGGGTCATCACAACCTGAGGAACTGTGCGTATTAAAGGGCCAGAGCGTTAGGAAGGTTGAGAACCACTGCTCAAGAAGTATGTTGGGAACTTGAGATTGAACAAAGACCATGCTGACTAGCTGCTAGTAATTTAATGACTATAGCATATACAAAATAATTTTCATAGTCAATTTGACAGTCAATTCGAAAATGTTAGCAACATGCCATAAATTTGGCTCCTCTTTTTGATATTGTTGAAAAACAGAAATGATAAACGGGTTATTTGTTGGTGGAGGTAATCATATTATTGCTGTGATATATTTTCTTTTGGTCTGTTTTTCTTTGCTATGGCTTCTGGCATTGTGTTTCGTCTCACTCCCCAACTCCCACGTCCATTATAGGGTAACTCCACTGCACTAACCATATGTGTGTGTGTGTGTGTGTGTGTGCGTGTGTGTGTGTGTACACATATATGTATATGTGTAGATGAATATATTTTATGAAGGCACTACAATACTAGGTGTCCATACTGCATTGTCAAAGATCTTGTGTTATCTCTTCTTCCTGTTCTCACCCCATTTAACTTGTCCTATCTCATTATCCTCTTTACCCTTCTGTCCCACCTGTTTTCTATCCTCCTTCCTAAGAAACCTCACCTTCCCATCGTGGTCTTGTACACATTTCGTACCCAGTATGGGTAATCCAGATGTAACATACATGTTGGAGGATTCAGAGCTAGCATCCACATATGCAAGAAACGAGGCAGTATTTATATTTCTTGATCTGGGTTACCTCATTCAGAGTGATTATCTCTAGCTCTATCCATTTCCTTGGGGATCTCATTTTTCTTTATAGCTAGATAATATCCCAATGTATATGAATACCCCATTTTCATTATCTGCCCATCAATCGAAGGCCATCTATGCTGTTTCTGTTTTCTGGCTGCTGTGAAGATGTGACTTTTCTGGCAGCAATGAAAATGGATAAACAAATAGTTCTGTGGTAGGGTATAGAGTCCTTTGGGTATATGTCTAAGAATCACATAGCAGATCTTGTGGTAGATCTTTTTGTATTTTTTTGAAGAACTTTCACACTGATTTCTATAGTGAAATCAATTTGCACTCTTACAAGCAATAAATGATTTAAACATTGTTTCCCAGCCATCTGTCTTGTTTTGAGAACTCTTTTTAGTTCCGTGGCTCAGTTTTTAGTCTGCTTGTTTCTTTTCTTGGTATTTAGGGTTTTATTTTTATTTTTATTTTTCTAGTTCCTTATGTAATCTAGACACCAATCCTGTCAAATGTATACTTGGTAAAGAATTTGTCCCATTCTCTATAGACTACCTCTTTCCTTTAATGACAGTGTTCTCCCCTACACAGAAGCTTTGTTGTTTCATGAAATCTCATTTATTAGCCACTGGTCTTAATGCCTGTGCTACCTGGATACTGTTCAGAAAGTGCTTTCTCTTACATATGTAGGGTATTGTGTCTTGTGTTGAAGTCTTTGGTCATTGAAATTTAGTTTTATTCAAGGTGAAAGATAAGGATCTACTTACATTTTTCTATATGTAGCTATTCAGTTTGATCAGCACCCTTTTTTGAAGATACTTTATTTTTTTCCAGTGTATATATTTTGACTCCACTGTCAAAAGTAAAGTATAGATACATAAACATATCCAGGGTCTCAGTTCTGTTCCATTGATCAGGGTGTCTGCTTTCTGTCAGTGCTGTGTTATTTTCAGTACCCCAGCTCTGTAGTAGAGCTTAAAATGAGGGACACTTTACCTCCTGCACTTCTTATGTTGTTCACTGTTATTTTGACTACTCTGAATTTTTTTTGTGTGTGTGTGGTTGTTTTCTTCAATTTCTGTGAAGAATTGCGTTAGAATTTTGATAGGAATTGAATTGAATCTGTAGGTTGCTTTTAATATGATGGCTATTTTCATAGATCTTTCTTTTTTAAAGATTTATTTATTTAGTTTATATATATATATAAGTGATGCTCGCTCTTTCTTTCTTTCTTTCTTTCGTTCTTTCGTTCTTGTGCTCTGTTTTCATGCACACCAGATTCCATTACAGATGGTTGTGAGCCACCGTGTGGTTGCTGGGAATTAAACTCTAGACCTCAGGAAGAGCAGCCAGTGCTCTTAATCACCAAGGCATCTTTCTAGCCCTCATAGATCTTCCCATCTTCTGGTATCTTCTTCAATTTTTTTTCTTCAGTGTCTTAAAGACTTTATTATGTAAGTCTTTCATTTCATTGCATATATTCCAAAATTTTGTTTTTGTTTTGCTGCTGGTGTGTGTGTGGTGTGTAATTGTCTATTGTGAATGAGATCGTTTCTCTGATTTCTTAGTAATTTTGTTGTTAGTATAACAGTATACCAGACTTTCACAGTTAGTAGTATTTTTCTATATTTGGTTATTAGTATATTAGATTTATTTCTGATACTGGCTAGTTTGCATTTTATGATACATTTTAAAAGCAACTCTTAAGTAGCATGTTTTTTCTCTATGCCCTTCATAAGAACATTTATGTTTTTAACTATAGTACTGTAGAACAGCAAACAAAATTACCAAGAATTGTTCATTTTCAATTCAATCATAAGTCATGTTCAGATTCTCCAACCATCCCCAAACTTTCCTGTAGCCAGTGTTTTCAAATCAAGATATAAAGTCCTGGGCTTTCATTTTATTTTAATGCTTAGGCATCTTTTAAACTAGAATGTCTTAAAGTCTTATGTCTTAACTTTTTAATTTTTCATGTCATTGAAGAAACAAGATTGCCAACCTTATATGGATTCCATGCTGGGGATTTCGCTGGTTTCCACCCCAGAGTCATTTAACATTGTTGTATTTCTGGATTCAGGTTCAGTATTTTGGTGTGAGATGATGTTCTTGTTACAGCAGAAGTCTTTTAGTGTGTGGCAGGGCTGCTGCTGCTGCAGTGGGTGCTGTTGCTGCGGGTGCTGCTGCTGCTGCTTAGGTTTCATTAGTTACACACATATACAGAGTTTCTGCTGTCCATATTTTATTTATTTTAGTTTGGGACATACAGAATTTCCTAGAAAAAATTATTAATATTTTTTAGCATTGCATTATAATTTTCAAATTACTTATTATCTGGGTTATAGGCCTTGTCATGGTCTTTTTATTTTATTTGTATATCTTAATTTTTTATTTTTTGAAAATACATTATGTTCTCATTAATATAAATGTATCCTGATTACAGTTTCCCTTCCCTTAACTCCTTCCCACCGCCTTCTCACTCTAGATCCACTTCCTTTCTGTCTCTCATTAGAAAAGAACAGGCTTCTAAGAGATAATAATCAAACATGACAAAATAAAATATAGTAAGATGAAACAAGAGCCATCACATCAAGGCCAAGCAAGGCAACCCAACAGAAGGAAAAAATCCCCAAGAACAGACAGGGGAATCAGAGACCTGCAGGGCGTGGTAGCTCATGGGTTTAATCCCAGCACTCGGGAAGCAGAGGCAGGCAGATCAAGGTCAGCCTGGTCTACAAATTGAGTCCAGTATAGCCAGGGCTATTAACACAGAGAAACCCTGTATTGAAAAACCAGTTTAAACAAAACAAAACAAAAACCCAGAGACCAACTCATTTACATACTCAGGAGTCCATGAAAATACTAAGCTGAAAGCTGTAATATGTACAGAAAAGGCCTAGTGTAGACCCGTGTTAGCTCTGTGCTTGCTGCTCCAGTCTCTGTGATTTCATATGAGCCTTGCTTAGTGGATTCAGAGGACCTTGTTCTTCTAGTGTTCTCTGTCACCTCTGGCTCTTACACTCTTTCCTGCCTCTTCTGAGGGGTTGTTTGAGTTTGGGGGTGGGGTGGGAAGGGATATTTGATGAGAGGCATCACATTTAGAGCTGTGCGTTCTAAGGACTCTTCTGCATAATGTCTGCCTCTATAGGTTTCTGCCTCTGTTTCCTTCTGCTCCAGGAAGGAGCTTCTCTGATGATGACCGAATAAGGCACTGACCTATGAGTGTAGCAAAAATATCATTAGGAGTCATTTTGTTCCTCCGCTCTTTTAGTAGAACAGCATTATCCGGTTTTACCCTACATTCCTGGGCTGCCTGGTTTCAGGTTCCTTGTTGCTCAGGGAGTGTCTATTATGGGTTCCATCTCACAGAGCGGGCCTTAAGTCATATAAGATAGACTTCGTGCCTCCGTTGAACTAGCATGCCTTGCAGGTGGAACACCATTGTAGATCAGTGGGTTTGTAGCTATGTTTTCTCCTTTGGTAGTATGCAGAGGACTTTTTAGGCTTCGACTTTTTTCAAACCTACTTTATTTAAGGTTCTTTAATGCTTATACCTCCCTTCCAACTCACCTATCCTACATAGGAGAGAAAAGAGGTTTATGGGAACAGGAGAAGTAGACCTTTTGGGACTCAGTTCCTGGGAGTGATTCCCCTGGCATAGTCGGCAGGATTTCAGCAGACCAGCAATTCAGCCAAAGTTGCTGCTGGAACCTGGAACAGCAGCCGGAGCCCGGAGCCCTGAAGCGTTCTCTGGAGTGGTTCTCTCTAGGAGTGTCTTGAAGTGGAGCGATGAACAGCCAAACAATACCAAGACCCAAAAAGCCCCTGTTTTGGGCTCATATATACATCTCCTCTCAGAGTCTGTGCTAAGATGTGTTTCAGCTGGCAAAAGCCAAGCCCCTACACAAGGTGAATCATCTTCTAGTGGATAAACATCACCTGTTCTCTCACAAGTCCGTTCCCCATCTTACACTTGGGATCAAAACAAAAACATGTTTACCTCCACTACCTAGCCCACTCTTGCGATCGAAACAAAAACATGTGTCCATCTACTACAATACTTTCCTGTAGCAAAGATGCTAGCATGAAGAGGGTAAAGGCTTGACTTCCCCCATGGACAATGAGTTGTGTAGGTGTTGTCTTCAGCAATTGGGCTTGCTGTCAGTTTGTAGAGAGCAACCCACTGTCTTTGCAATAGTGTGCTTGGTTGGGGATTTCCATGGGATCCCCTTGACCAACAACTCAATTCAATACAACCTAGTCCTGGTACTGAAAGACCAGTTTGGTGACAAAAGATGGCCAGTTGGGGCTCCATCTCCTCTATGATTAGACCTCATTAGGGTCACCTTCATATATTTTAGGAAGTTTCTCCTGCACTAGGTTTCCATATCATCCCTGAAATGCCCCTCAGTTCCAGCTTTGTCTCCCCACATTCCTTCTTACAACCCTTTCTCCCCCTTTTCTCTTCACCTGATTCTCCCATCCCACCCCCATCAATCAGAAAGAAATGTATTTCCTCTTCCTACCGAGATCTGTGTGCTCCACTCCCTATCCCTTCCTTTATTCCTAACATCCCTTGGTCTATGGATTATAGGTTAGTTATTTTTTTATTTAATGGCTTTTATATCCACATGTAAGTGAATACACCATATTTTATTTTTTGCCTGCTTTTAAAATTTGTAGTAGTTGCATTTAGACCTAGTAGTTTGTAGTCAGTTTTTAAAAAGTGTTTTTCTGACTAGCTTTACTCTCAACAGGCTAATTTTCTTACGTATGTCAATTTTCCAAAACTGTATAAAAAATAAGAACAAGGAAGGCCTTGGGGATATATTGCCTATTAGATATTTTTTTCTAGACCCCTATGCCCTGGCTTTGATCCTCACTACCACTTTACTCCTCATGAAAAAGAAGGTAGAAAGAAAGGTGTCTGTGGGGGGGGAGCTAGTCCCTTTAGTATGACTGATTAATGATGCCACTTAAATCCACATTATCTGTAATAACTTGATCAGCTTTTGTTTGTTTGTAGAACTTATATACATTTATTTTGCAAATTTGGTGCCTGTTTTCTTGATGCTATATTTATCATTATAGCAATTGCAAAGGTAAGGATAGCCTCTGGGTGACTTTCCTGCTTGGCCACTTGCTAGTGTAACTCACAGAGCTCATTCAAAGCTCCTGTCACTGGGGAGAGGGTTGTTTGTGGATGAGGTTTGAGGAACTTCTGTGGGTGGAGCTTTCTGATCTGTCACCTGAGGACTCAGGATTAGCATTGGCTTCAGGTACAGGGAGGGACTGCCACCTAAGGACTCTACCCAAGCCTTGTGTTCAGGCTTTACCCTTGATGTTGTCAGTGGCCTTTATGACTGACCTTAGGCCCCAGCTTCTTGCCAGGTCAATCTGGTAGCCAGCGACTCAAAGCCTTCATCGTAAATCACACTCTTAGACTATATGGTCTGACCCTCAGCAGCCAGCTTAAAAAAACAAAACAAAACAACCCCAACCAACCAACCACCACCAACAGCAACGAAAACAGGGCTGGAGAGAGTGCAGTGTTAAGAGCACTTGTTCTTGTAGAAGACCCAGATTGAGTTCCTGTCACGTATAGGTGGCTCACAACCATCTGCAGCTCCAGGTCTAAGGGATTCAGTATAGCCCTTTGGCCTCCAGGACATGTGGTACACACAGTGCATGTGGTACAAAGCCGTGCATGCACACAGAATAATTAAACAAAACAAAACAAAACTTTTGGTGCTGGGAATTAAACACAAAGCCTTACAAATACTCTATTGATTATATGCATCCTAGCCCTATCCATAATACCTTGTATAAATCTTGGAAAGTTTTGTTTTTGTCATACAAGCAAGTATGATAATAGTCATGTCTTTAAAACTATTCTGAGAGCCATTGCCTCTTAATAAAATAATTAAGTAATTTACCTTTAACATTCCTAAATCTTTTCTTGCCTTGTTTTGTTATTGTTTTTTTGTTGTTGTTGTCGTTGTTGTTCTTTTTCTCTTATGAATCATATTGTATTCAGATTTGGTAAAATGTTTTAAACTTCTGTTGAAGATTGCCTTTTGATTTGTTATATTAGACAATAGTTAATCATATGTTTCTTTTCTGTGCATGTTCCTGTTAATTAAATTTGAAGTTTTACTCTCACCTTTTTATTTTGATTTTTAAATTTTGAGTAGTGAAATATATTTTTGTTCTTTGTCTTATAAATTTTTGAATATATATATATATATCCAGTCACTGGACTACAAGGTAGTCTGGGAGGCATTGATGCCAGTGATGGTGTTATTGAGAAGAAATCCTAAGTCAACATGGTACTTTTATTTGTATATACATTAGTTGTTCGTCTCCACCAACGTGATTAAAAGGTATACTTGTTTAGCCTTGAATTAAAAAGGAGGAGGGCGGGAGGGAGCGGTAGGAGGGCACATGCCCTACAGGACATGCGGAAATGCCTCGTTTTTATTTACTTATTCCAGTGCTTGATAGACTGTGGAGGCTACCAGCCAGTGTCTTCAGTTCTCAAAAATGGGTTTTCAAATGGCATAAATTATAGCTTGTCTTGACACAGTCTAATATAAAACACAGTCTTGTTTTCTACGTGCGTCGTGCCCAGCCCTTGTCTTGTTCAGCAGTCTGTCGTTTTCTTGCCATGCTGTGTACGGAGCTGGTCTTGGAATGTCTGTAGAAGGCAAGGATTGCTAGAGGGGAGCGAGTAGGGAGCAGGACTGAGATAGCTCTGGAGATTTGATGCTGCTGGTTTGTGATGTCCTGCGTTTGTAGGAATATAAAGGGTCAGGGTGATAAAAGCAAAGCCACCTCCTCTTGAAGATGTCCTCCATGGGTGGTTGTCATTGTTTTCCTGTTGTTATACGGACAGTTTGAGACTCAGCCCATGTCTGTTTTATCAGTCGATCCCAACCAAGTATACAGTCTGAAATCTTTATTGACTTTCCCTCCCTTCCCTTCTGTTTCCCTTCCTTCCTTCCTTCCTCCTTTCTTTTTTCTTTTATTTTTTGCATTCATTAGGTTTATTGCCCCTGTGTATTCACACCAGCATTTTAGTCAGAACTTGACAACCATTGTGTCTGGCATCACCTCTTTTTTTTTTTTTTTTTTTTAAACCATAGCCTTCAAAAGCATTTCCAGAAACAGGTTTCTCTTCTCCTGGCTTCCGCTTTGCTGTCTTCTCTCATTCTTTGGAAGTGTTGATGTGCCTGAGGGTCTCAGGCTACTATTCAGGCGAGCCCCTAGCGAGCCTGTAGCTTGAGAGATGTTTCTGCTGCATACACTGATGTAAGAGGCCCTTCTGAGCTCCTGGCACCACCGGACCAGCGCCTCTGTTCCTTCTCCATTTCCCTGGATGCCCTTGAAGCTCATACATTTAGATCTGAGTACTTAGTCCTGGTGGCAACTTCAAAACTGTGACTGTTTCGCTGTTTTTGAGAACTACAGCTAAACTGCATGAATGCTCTTGGCGGTACACAAACAGATCAAAGCAGGATTCGTGCTCAGGCTTGTGTGTTGCAGTACACAGCTTGTGTGTTGCAGCTACTCCAGAAAGCTTGACACAGAGCTGGGGTTTTGGCATTTTCTGTTGTTAGTGTCTGTTGATGTATGAATGTAGTCTAGGCAGCATGTAGTCCTCGGTTATCTAAATGTGTCATTCCTGCCTTGTCTTTATGAGGCAGCTGAGATTGTTTTATTATTCTTTATTTGCAATATAATTAGGGAAGAGAAGTAAAACCAGGTTACCTAGCCAATTTAAAAAGTAATATATATGATTTTACCATTGTGTGTTAGCTTTCTGTTATTGTAATGAAATATTTGTGATAATTGACTTACAAGAAAAAAGGTTCGTTTTGGCTTTTGGTTTCAGGGATTTTGTTCTGTGTTGCCTAGGTTTGGTGTGCGTGTTGCCCTAGTCCTCTAATGAGGGGACATATTATGGTGGAGTGCTTGGCAGAGCACACTGATCAGAAAGCAAAAAGGAGCCAGAGGCAGGGGCCCGAAGCCACAGCATGCCCTATAAGGGAATGCCCAAATGACTCCCAACATCTCCCAGTACCACCTTGTGTGATCAAACCTTTCACATGTGGGTCCTTGAGGACAGTCAACACCTACACTGCTGCACTGACAGAGTGTTTTGTGTGTGTGTGTGTGTGTGTGTGTGTGTGTGTGTGTGTGTGTGTGATAGTTATTGGAACTAAATGCTTAAGGGGATTTTTAATGAATTCAAATTAACAGAATACCCTTCCATCTCTTATTTACTAAGTATTACCTCAGAGTTTGGGACATTAATATGACTAAGCTACAGCCTAGCTTTATAGGCCTGGAATTAACTGTAGCTATGCTTTTAAGGGTGACTGTAAGAAAAAAACATGATGGTAATGACTACAGGATAGACGCTGTCACATCTTTATTCTGTGGTTGTTTATGCTCTGGCTTTAATGTTCTGTCTCATTCAGGTTAGCAGCAAGCACAGCGGTTAGAGCATATATTTTTGGCCTTGTCTAGCAATGCATTCTATAGATAGTAACACACATAAACACACATACACACACACACACACCATTCTTCGTGGCTTATTTAGCAATGTATGTAAGCATCTATGTAAGTGCATGCTTAGGTATTTTGAATTTTTTGATTGAAGTTGCAATTTCATATTTTACTTAAGTTAAATGAGACAATGGTGTAGTTTAAAAAAAATAATAGACACTTTCCTAGAACTTCGGTTTTTCTTTGACTAGTGCTTTTATAATACCTTTTTGTTTCCTAAGTGTAAGCTTATGATGTTCAACTACTGCACATATTTAAGTTTTTAATAGATTAGAAACAATAACAAACCTGTGATCATGTACCCAGTTGCTTATTGAGTTATTCTATTTAAAAATGTTTTCAGAGAAAATAAAAGGCCAAATGAAGCAGACACTGGGTTATTTGGTTTAATTTTCTGGAAAATAGGATTGCTTTTATCAGATCCCAGTGTCTCTTAGTCCTCATGCTTGGCTGACAGCTTGACAGTGACTCTGCGGTGGCAGAGATGGGCTGGAGGAAGTCGCTCTGTCAGCAGAAAGGCCTGTAAGCTGAGCTCAGGGACCCGGGTCACCCTGTCTTGACCTGCTGATCAGTGATGGCTTATGTCAGCATCAGAAAATGTGGCCACACAGTTTCCTTTAATGTTGCTTTTCACATAGAGAATAACATTCTCAGTGAGGCTATGTAAAATGTGCTACCTTCCTACTTAGGACAGTGAGCTAGCTGCACATGTGCCAGCTCTGCTTTTGCAGCCAAGCTTGTCAGAGCATTGCAGCAGCATTCAATGTGGTGTGGACAGATCCGCTCCCTGGAGCAGTCTTTCTAGTTTAGCTTTTAATGCTTAGACGCAGGGACATTCTCTTCCATTTAACTTTACAAGTTGAATGTAAGTTTAAGCTTTGATGTGGGGGAATATGCTGGGTCATTTCCACCATATAATTTAAGTTTGAGACAGTAAAGAATTCACTTTTTCTTTACTCTGAATCAACAAACACAATTTTAAAAATGTAGTGACTATTCTACCCCATGTATTTGTTTTCTTTTTATGAACGTGTTTATTCAATTCAATATAAGAACAGTCTGTGTGTTTCAGGATTTAAAGCAAAATTGACGTAACATTACAGGAAAATGTAATAGTAAGAACAAAATTAGGATTAAAAACTAATTATAAGAAACAGAAAAATAAATGTTCTCTGGGGTTGAGAACATATTCATAAGCATTTGAACACTGAGTTTTTTTTTAAAAGACCAGTGGGTCACATTGAGTTATATAGGTCTCATAAAAGAAATAAACACATCCACATTTGCATAAAGCAGGCTTGTTTGATTGCTTGTGCAGCATAAATCTGGCACCTGCGTCTAGGTAACCAAGCAGAATCTGTAACAGATTTACCATTTGAATGCTAGTGAGTATAATTAATATTCAAGAGTGCTATACATTTCACTGTTCATTCTGAAAGACCAGAGTGAAACATCTTGAATTTGGGTTTTCACTTGAGCAAATTGTGTGAAAAAGAAATCCAGGCCGCTTCTGCCACTGTTTTGAGGTAAAGTTCCTTTAGTACAAGGGAGTACAGTTCCCTAAAGATACAGTAAGTTTTCTGCTCTCACTTTACAGCCATGAAAGCAGAACGCTCGGTAGTGCGAGCCTCTACTGCTCTGTGCGGTGTAGGCAGCCTACGATGAGCTTTTAAGGACTGGAACCAGGCTGTCTGCGTTCACATTCCAAGTTTGGCTTTGTTACCTTCTCAAGCATGTTTCATTGTGTGTTGCCACAGTTTCCTCATCCTTCAAATAGAATTACTGGGCTGTGCATCACTGTCAGTGGGTGACTACATGCACCTCAGATTTGCAGTGCTTAGTGTACAGTCACTGTTTGCTGTACTGGCTTCATGTCATAGCTTTAAAATGTGAAATTACAGTTTTCATCGCTTACCAAACAAGCCTGTGAGCTGTTTTAAACCTTCCCTCTTCTCTAGGTAACAGCTTTAAATATATATTGCTAAGTGATTTGCTCTCCAACATTCTTCAGCAGCAGCAAGGAATGTACCCCTCCCTGGCGCCCCCAACCCCCACCCTCATCCCGACATTATCCATCCAGAGTTGGTGCATTGATGGGTGTTGTAAAATATTTCCATGGGACCTCCAGGGAATTAGCGTGAAGTTAATTTTTTCAAGGTTGATAGAATCCAGATAGTAGGGGTGGGTGGGTAAGGGGGGGGATAGAGGAAACAGGGAAGGAGGGTAGGACTGGGAGGAGCGGAGGGAGGGTGACCGAGATGTAAAGTGAATAAATTAATCATCATCATCGTCGTCATCATCATCATCCACATAGTAGTACTTCTATTTTGCAAAGTAAAGTTGAGGAATAGGAATGTTTTTCCTTTGGCCACATGCAGAGATTGTGCTGAAGACCCACAGTGCCTCGGGCCCTACTTCCTCTTTTTTACCTGTCTTGAAGACTAGATGAATGTGAACTACTTGAATAAAGTTAAGCTCTGAGCAGTGTAAATGGTATAATCTGTTTTTTTCCCAGAATATTGCATACGTATCTCCCTCTCGAATGGTGAAAATAATAGAACAATTTGTAAAAATTGTTTTATGACGGCTTTGAAATGTTATTTTAATGAGATATCCTTCTATCTAGTCAAGCGACCCACATTTTAACTAGGTTTGTTTGTTTTTTCAGCTATCCATCAAAAACTAGAAGCAGATGGAACTGAAAAAGTAGAAGGGTCCATGACACAGAAATTGGAGAATGTCCTCAACAGTAAGTTTGCTCTACTACCCAAGACTGCAAATGGCCTTTCTAAGAGGGTCCAGTGCAGTCCTGAGGGATTTCCCAGGGCAAAGTCATGAGTTGTGTTTTAGCATTCACTTCTAAATAACAACTTAAGAAACCCGAAGGACAATAAAAAGAGTGAAATGAATCTGCTATTTACTTATGAGAAACTATAATCTGAAGTTATATTTTTTAAGAATTGTAATTTGCTACCTGGACACAGACGGGTACTGAGACAGTAGCCAGGGTTGCCGCTGAGCAGACAGGATGCCTAACTCTCCATCATCAGATCTGCCAGTGCACAATGCAGACAGCCTTAGCTCCTGCACAGAAGATGCCTGGGCGTTGTCTGTTTATTTCTCCAAATGGATATACTCTGGAATGTTCTATAAAAGTTGTAGGTCCAATAGACCCCATGTTTGGTGCTTCCTCCACTTCCTCTTTTGTTGCTTTTCTGACATTTCAAGCTATTTACCTTAATAACTTAGAAGTAATTCATCAGATAAATTAAATTTTATTGTAATATACATTTAAAAATTATGTTTCACACATGTAGTAAATGTACAATATGAAGTAATGATGCCCATAAGAATCTCCTTGAATATATGATTGCCTTATAAAGAAGGGTTTAAAAAAATAGGCAACCTCACATAGATGCTTAGAGATTTTATGAATGCAGGATTATGATACAAAGTTAATTATGCATTTATAGCTCTGTGTAGTCCCATGAGTAGAATGGTCTGGACCTTTATGTAGCCATATCTTCATAGACCTAGTGATGTCAGTAGGAAAATATTTTGTAGAAAGAATGTTAACTTTGTTGTAGGCCTTCCTTGGTGTTAGAATGTGAATACTTGAACATTTCATTCTAAGTTTGTGGATTTAACAGGACTTAAAACATTTCCATTTGTTTATCACTCCTGTGGTTATTTCTTGCCTTGGGGTTTCTTGTGTTTTTGCGTCTGAGCACCAAGTCATAAGCATTGTTGAAATGAATATATTCTGAATTTTACCCAAACAAAATATTTACCAAAGTCTTTTCTGTATCAGTGCAGACAGACATGTTCAAGTCGTAGAAGGGTATTTTCTCTCAAGCGTTGTTATTTGCACCATTGGAGTTATCATCGTGCCACGGCATTTGTACAAAAGAGTGAGATGACTTGAGTAACTTTTTAAAAAGTGACAGCACAGTCACTGACATAATGCTTACTGATTACTAAAATCACTTTTCTGGGTTTCAGCTTGTATACCTGTTGCCAGTGCCTCATAAGGCCTTTCTGTATTGAGCTGTGCGTCTTTGGGTAGAAAGGATACGTGTCATTGATGCCAATCCTGGCTTTAGCCCTTGCCTCTAAAGCATTTAATAAGCTCTCTTTAGTATATATCACATGGATGTAAAGATCGAACCTGTGCTTTATGTCTAAGTGTGTAACTGCATGGAAAATATAGACATGCATACAGGCTATGGAATCATGCTGTGTTAATATTGGCAGCAGTGCATGCTTTGCTGGTGTAATCCAGGCATATGTCTAATACCCACACAGAGAGCACCTAACTGAAATGTGAAGAATCCCAGGGTGGAGTGTCCGCAGTAGACACACACTTGCCTAGCACAAGTGAGTCTTTGGATTCCATCCCCAGCACATGGACCACTTATTTCCCCCTAGCCTCAAAGTAGAGACTATGACAATGGTCACATACATCTTAACAGAGAATTAGGATGCATCCAGATAGATAAGCAGAGATTGGCAGGTTGCGGTGGTGAGATAGGTGGGTACAGGTGTGTCTCCTGACAGCTCTCTGGCAGCATGAAGGGGAGGCAGTGGCTCGTCAAAGGGGATGGTTACAGGCCAGGGAGTCAGGAGTGATACAGACCCCTACTGTGCCCGACAAAGTTCTCCTGAGAGTAGAATTAGTCTTGAAGACAGTGAGCACCTGAAGGAAGTCAGTTAGGAAGCTGTGCGATGGAGTGTTAAGGAGAGGAGCCTGGGGGAGCCACTGTAGATTCAGCAGGAGACCAGGTAGAGGGCAGTAGTTGTAGTGAGCTCAGTAGCTGAAACAGACAAGGAGCCCCTGGGAGGGCAGAAATAAAGATGGCAGTATTGAGTCACTGGTTGTACATATACAATGAAAAAAGGAAAATGATTTGTGAGGTGTTTATATTGTTAGCCTCATGGCGGAAAGGGAGCCAGTTTAGGACACAAGGATAGAAGAGAAAATTCTGTCCAGTTTATGTGTAATCTGACTCTGGGATTCCTAGGAGTTGATCACTGAGTATCTTCCTGGCTTTTACTACTTACTTGTATTAAATTTGGCAAATAAGCTTTACATGCTTTTAGAATAGAAAATATATCAATATAGTCTTAGCTAGAACTGGATCCAGCATGCTATCAATCTTACCTACCAGGCACAATCTATGCACCAGTGCGATAGTGGTGTGACTAGCATGGGGACAACCAACCTCTGAATGTTTTCTTTTTTTCTTTTTAGGTTCATGCCTGGTACTGTAAACCTGGTCTGATCCCTATAGCTGGAAAGCTTTTAAGCCCTCCTGGGAAACTTACTCTTTTTGTTTTGTTAAATGGTTCTGTTGTCAAGCTGCCCTCCGTGTGTGTGTGTGTGTGTGTGTGTGTGTGTGTGTGTGTGTGTGTGTGTGTAAATATTCAGAATATTTACTCTTAACTTCACAGACACATCCTGAAATACAGAGTTGGGGGTCAGCAGTGTAGAGATGGTAGTTGAAGCAGTGAGACTTAGTGATTTGATTTAAGTGGCATGTATAAAATTAAAATGACCAGGTTAGAGGCTTTGAACACTAGAAGTATCAATAAAAATAAAGTCTGAGAAAGAAACTGAGTTCTACTAATTGATTGGCTGGTAAATATTTAGTAAGTTGCATTCAAAAAGGAAAAGATGAGCCAGCCCTAATTTTAGCCTTTTCCAAACTTGTGTTGAAACAGATTGGTTCATGAGAGCCAACAGTTCAGCTCTCTCACTCCTGATGAGCGCCCCCTCTCCCCCGTGTGTGCATGTGTGTATGTGTGCGCGCGCACCATATGGATCCATAAGGCCCCAGAGTGTGAGTAAACAGTGCACACTGTCTCAGCACTCTGTTCTCGCACTCAGTTACAGAAAGCAGCTAGCTAGTTATTCTGGTACCTGTTGAAACAGAGACACTCAAAGCAGGTTTGGTCTTTGGCGGGCCCTGCCTTTGACAAGTGTCAGTATGTGTTTTTTGAGGTACTTTGTCCTCCAGCTGCTTTCACATTTGCTTTTCTACTCTCACATAGCTTGTCTTTTCCTGGAACAAACTAAGCATCAGGGTCTGTTAAACAGCATCTGAGGGCAAAGTCTGCATGCATGTCCATCCAACCCACATATGGTTGTTCTATGTTCACTCAGTGAACATCCAACATCCTGTCAGTTTCCCTAAAATTGGGCATTCCTGGTGTGAGGGTGGAGCAAGGTGTATGAGGATTAGCACACAGGGAGGATTTCTGTCAGATGATTTTGTGAACACCCAGCTGATGTCTTTGTCTGCATCATTATCCCTACATGTGATGAGGACCCCACTCTTCTGTACAGTGCTTCTGTCTCCTTACAGTCATAGCAAAGAAAGCTACTCAAGCATTTTGTTACTGCTGGTAATGATCATGTCTGATGTGTAGATAGAAAGATCTTGGTTTCATTGCTCTCATTTTTTATCATTTACTATCTCCCCCAGTTGTCAGAATTATGAACCGTATTTTTATTGTGAACACAGTGCAAATCACAGCAGAATCATAATTTATTGACCAAAGTTGTATATATAACTTTTATCCTGTCTAAATTCAAATTCTCAATTCACAAATTTTGGCACAGATTAAATTTTAATTTCAGTTTATAATTTCTTCCTATAAAATTATCTCTAGAAAATGCATGTATTTTATTTAATAATAAGTATGCTTTCTACTTATTCTTGTTTTCATATTTTTGGAGTTAAAATTATTAGCCAGAAATGTCTTTTTACTTTAAAATGATGAGAATAATTTAATTTTGAACTGAGACTGTTTACTCTGAATCTTTCATTGCATAGAAAAAGGAATTTGCTGGTGTAAGACCCAAACTTCACATATAAATAGGCAGCCTTTAAAAAGGTTCTGTTCCATTTGAGCTTAAGTTACAACGCCTAAAGTCATGAAGTTTATATTTTTAGATAGATAAGCAAATGCTTTAAGATAGTTTTTCTTGAAGAAAGTTTTTAAATTCTAATCAGATTTCAATACTCACTCAAGCCTTCGTTACGTGGCTTAGTGGCAAGAAGGAAATGTATTTCTCATCCCACAGCAGAGGTTTAGAATGCACATTAAATAGCGTGTGGGAAAACGGCTCTCTTGACCAAATGAAGTTTTTATATCAGGCCTTTAAAATTTCAACAGAATTTAAACATTATTTAGATAAAACAATCATGTTACAAAGACGACTTTTAACAGGACCAGGCCACCCACAGTGTGGCTGTGGTGTGCAAGCCACCCAGCGAGGCGAGGTGCGCTTTTCCTCTTTGCTTAAAGTGTAGTCACTAGACCAGATAATGCAGAAACTTTTTACAAGCAGGTCAGACAGCTGAAAGCAGTTTATTCCTGCTCTCTCTTTTCCTTCTAGCTAATTAAAAATAATTCACATTTTGCAAAATTTAAACTATTTTTGTACATAGCAAATTTTGCCTTAGAAAAACAGTGTTCATTAAAGTGATACATGTAATTTGTACTTTTTAAAAGAAAGAATGTTATGAAATGTCCTGTTCATCCATGATTTTGTAAGATTTAGCTGATTTAAGAAACAATAATGATGTTGTGTTAAGATTTTGTCATTTAAGTTTATATAATTCTCTGTACTTGTAGAGCAATAATTCTGTCAAAAGGTAGGGTTAGTTGCAATGTCTTTTTTTTTTATTGAAAACAGTTTCCCGTATCTCATTTATTACCTGATTGTTTGGTACAGAATTAATAGAGTTTAACTGGTGTATGTCCCCTCCCCCCACATACAGTGTGTGTGTGTGTGTGTGTGTGTGTGTGTTTTCTTTGTTGTCCAAAGTAATGAAATAGCCCGAGTACTCACAATTGTTATAAAATTTAGAAGAGTAACTAAAATAAATATAGATTCACATTGGAGAAAATTATTTGGGCTCAGTAAATGTTGTTGCTTTTAATTAGGTACCATTCTTAACATATGAAAAGATTTTAAAAAACATAAATTTTATTTTAGAAACATGTAAAAGATCTCTGTAAAGGTAGCTTTTTAAAATGAATTTCATGCAAAGATACAGTTGTGATTTAGCATTTGTTTTTAGTGTCAAATTTAGGTCACTGTCACCTATGTTCTCTTTTCTCTGTTTAAAACAGGAGCAAGTAATACCGCTGACACGTTATTTCAAGAAGTGTTAGGTCGAAAAGACAAGGCAGATTCCACTAGGAATGCACTCAATGTGCTTCAGCGATTTAAATTTCTCTTCAACCTTCCTCTCAATATTAAACGGAATATTCAAAAGGTAGAGCATATGTATGTGTGCAGTTATAGATGCTGCCAATCTTAAAGATGTACTAAGATATTTCATACTAACCAGTGTGCTCACTGTCCTTTCCTGATGATCTCACAATGTGTTTCTTATTTTCAAGGGAGATTATGATGTGGTTATTAATGATTATGAAAAAGCCAAGTCGCTCTTTGGGAAAACGGAGGTGCAAGTTTTCAAGAAATGTAAGATTGTTACTTTTAGACCTTTCTTTCCTTTGCAGTAAGAATACGGAGTGTGTATTCTACAAAGAGTGCCCTGTGCATATTAGATCTTGTTTATATGGTGCTTTCTTTAAAATGTAAAACAATTAGTTCAGCGGCTTCACGAGCTTTCTTACTGCTCTGTGGTGGGAATGAGCGCTCACGGAGAGGGCTGGTCCCAGGAACTCTCTGCTGCTTATTAAGCACAATGCTGTTAAAAGCTTTCATATTTGAAATAAGCAAGAACAAGCTTTTTACAGACGTAAAAACCTGCATTTCAGTCTCCCCTCTTCAAGCTAAGACAGTGTATTTATGAATTCTAATCCTACTCAAAAGCAAACTCAATACTTTTAAAAATTACTCCTAATTCCAGGTTTACAGAAAAAAAAAGCTTAAATATCTTATGCTTAAAAACTTATTAGCTAGGAGAAATTCCATTGGTCTTATTAAATTTAAAAGAATGAAACCCATAAGGATCCAAAAAGCAGAATTTATTTCTTTTCTGGGGTGAAATGTACATGCAGTGAAATGCACAGACCTTACATGTTACAGGTCACTGCACTCTGACGAACGCGCGTGTTGTCCTATACACTTGAGCTGCTGTGTTTTGATCCATCTACAAAGGTCCCTTGTGTCTCTTCTCAGTCAAAAAAACAAGCAGTATTCTGCCTTCTGAAATTTGATTTTAAATTCAGTTCTATAAATCTTGCATCTTTTAAAAACAGATTATGCTGAAGTAGAAGCAGGAATTGAAGATCTGAGAGAATTGCTTCTAAAGAAATTGCTCGAGACGCCATCCACCTTACATGACCAAAAGCGATACATAAGGTAAAACTTGTGCAAGAGTTCGGATAGATGGTGTGTACGTATGGAATATATGGTAAAACCCGCAAAGCTTATTTGGGGGAGTCAGAATACTAATGAAATGGTGAAAGGAAAGGCAGTAGAAATTTAGAAGTATCTGTTATAGGACATGAATATTCTTTGGATATAAATAAATTGGGGGCAGTTATAGAGAGCCTACCCCTTACCCCTGTCACCCTTTGAAGGAAAGAGAGCTGCCAGCTTAGCCAAAGGAAAACCAGCCTCTTTGCTCAGTCACCTGTTTCTTCTGCCGGGCAGTGGCTACCACCTGACTCCCCAGGTGGACTGGGTGCTGCACCCTGCAAATGCTGTGCTCCTCTGTAAAGTAGGCGCTCTGCTCAGTTTTAGTGCAGCACACTGCTGGGTGGGAAGTGTACCATGGCTGACAGTGAAGGCTATGGAAGGTTTTCCCTTGGATATATGTATAATTTACATGCCTGTAGTGATCATGAGAGAAATGACTGGGGAATATTTTTAATTGGCAGTACATTCAGAAATACTCAGCAGCATTAGAAGAGGGCAGTGGAGAAGCTGAGGAGAAGGAGGAGGAGGAGGAGGAAGAGGAGGAAAAGGAGCAATAGTTCTACAGGAGTGAGCCTTTCATTCTGGGCAGCTCTCAGAGCTCTGCTCTTCAGTCTCTTCATCTGCAGTCAACATAGCAGGCAGTGCGGCTGCACCTCAGAGTAGCGGGGAAGATGGTTCACTTAGGGAGTTAGCCCAGGGCCTGGCACATAAGGAGCAGGTTCACATTTTTATCTGTTCATAGCTAACACTGCCTTTGGAGATGAAACATAAATCATCAGACTTTTGTGTCTGAGATTTAAAACTACTGACTTATTTTCTGCTTGGCTGTCTTAGTGTGGTCTGATTTCAGAATAGAGTGCTGTTTCCCAAACTGAGTGACTTATTTAATTAGTGAAGGTTATTAAAAATTCAGCAGTTCTAAAACGATGATAAACTTCATATGCGTTTACATTTGCTTGTGGGCACCTGTGGGTGTAGAAAGATGGCCTGCCGGAACACTGCTGTATATGCATTTAAAGGGGGACCAAGGCCCTGTACTGAAGCGTCTTCCAGATATAGGAATGGTGGGAGCAGATGAAGGGCGGAGGATGGAACCAGAGTCAGTGAAGCTGCTTGCTGCTGCGGGGAAGTGCAGGCCCTGTGCCCACGCTGCTGGGCTGGGTGCTAGTGTGTCTCCTCTCTGGCAAAGGGAGCGAGTAGGCTGAGGAACCTGAGCTTGTGCAGCATACACACAGCCACACACCTGCTTATCTGGTGGCAGAGCCCACCTGTGCCTTTCTCTGCCTTTCGGAGGAAATGCTGTATTTGAGGAACTTCCCTGGCTTGCAGAACTGCGCAGTATAAAGTGGCAATAAACTCGCAAGAGTTACCCAAGCACCTGGGGAAGCTTTGCTGCTTGTATTGTTAGAGGGTTAGCTCCCTTGCTCGTGTGGGGGTGAGCTAAATTTGCTTCAGAAGTACACTAAACTTGAAATTGAAAAGGCACTGGGCAATCTGGTGATTAACTTTTAAAATTACATTTCTAGTTATTAATGAATAAAAAAATAAGATCAGAACCAGGTCAAGTCTGTTTGACTTTAACGTCCTTGGTGATTGATGTGAGCACCAAGTACAGCCAGAGACAGCCTGTGCACAGCTGCGTGTGTTGGATTGACTGTGCCATGCACAGTGGGAGTGACAGTTCACCGCCGTGCTGCTAGCTCTCCCAAGTATATCTGAAGGCACCTTCCTCGGTGCAGCTTAGCAAGAAGCAGAGCTTAGCTGTCATTCTGTTCAGCCAAGTGAGGCTGCTCCTGGAGTGCTGAGAATACCACAGAGAGGGTGGCTGCAAATGCTTTTGGGTTTCCTTTGTTTTGTTTTGTTTTGTTTTGTTTTCCTGAGAATTGACCCCAGGGTCTCATTCTAAATGTTCTCCTCAAATTCTAAAAGTCTGAATTTGTGCCCGTCAGAATTGAGGTCCCTTACCTCCCGCCCCTTCCAAAAACACTTTTTCCAAATGTTCTCTAGTTTGTCATTTAAAATGAGAGGTGGGCTGGAGAGCTGGCTCAGAGGTTAAGGGCACTGGCTGCTCTTCCAGAGGTCCTGAGTTCAATTCCCAGCAACCACATGGTGGCTCACAACCATCTATAATGTCATCTGATGCCCTGTGAGTGTACATTCAGAAAGAGCACTGTATTCATAATAATAAATAAATCTTTAAACAAACAAACAAACAAACAAACAAAACAAAACGAAAGGCAGTATCCAGTACCATCTAAACACAGGTCCTTGTAGGGAAGCTGCAAGTTTTAAGCTTGGTACTTAAAAGAAACATACTGAAGTCCAACAAACATCGTATTTTCTAGAGTTTTTGAGACAGTAATTTTATCTTCATAAAATATTTCTAAGCTCCTTCACCTTTATATATTAAGATGGTAGAGGATTATTAAAAAATTCAGAGACCTAATGTATGTGCTAAAGAGATTTACAATTTTAAGAGATATAAAGCAAGTTTGCTGGGCTCCTGCTAAAGAGCCCAAGAGATGCATTGTCTGCATTCCTAACCAGGAACTTCACAACAAAGAGGAAGTGGCTTCTGTAAAAGAACATTGTTGCTCTTTGCTGTGTTCAGTGGATCTAGGGCTGATTGCAAGTGTTAGGAGTCAGTACCCAGATGCAAAGCAGCCACATAGGGAGCCTGCTGCAACAGGTTAGCCTCATCAGGAAAGAACAGAAAGCATGTTCTTAGGGAAGGAAAGACACAAGCTACTCTGTTGTATTTATATCCCAGAAAATAAAAGAGAAAAACTCTGCCTGTGGGAGAGGATAAACTCAGATTGGATTTGGGGAGCTTCATTTGCATTGAATTCCTCATGCTAAGCTAAATGTAATTTGTTGGAATGTGGTTTTCATCCGAGGCTAGTGTCCTCATAAATGAGGAAGGCTCATGGGTGCCTTCTTTATATGGGTAAAATTCTTTAAGTTGGCTTCCTACTTTTCAGCACATAAACATAGCTGTTTGCAGCCTGTCTCAGGGAGGGCAGACAGCCATCATAGGGCTTGGTGGTTGGGCGGGGCGGAGTTGCAGCTCTCTGGGGAGTCAGGCCTCTGAGCTATTAGCTCCTGAAGGTCAGGGTTGGTATGGGGCATTCCTTAATGCATGTCAGGTTTCTACTCAACATTTTGTTGTGAACTTATTACAAAATGGATTTGTTTCTCCTCTAATTAGCTGCTAATTGAGATGTCTGAGTAATGCGTCCCCACTACTGAAGAACTGTGGGCATGCCCCACAGTGATTAGGACATGGCCAAGGTCACAGCTTGTAACCATCAATGAGCATTTATCACGGACCACAAAGTTTTAACCTCAAGACAAAAGATAGCTGAGGCTTAAAAACTTTTTTAGTGCATTAAGTTCATTGGAACAAACTTCTAGAGTTGATGCATGTGTGTATTATAAAAGAGCCCAGGGCCAAACGAGTAATGTTTGACAGAAAATTTTCAGTTGAAATATATTTAAATTGTCTACATGGATTTGGATATTTCTGTATAAAGAAAACTTTAAATATTTTAAGAACTATTGAAAGTTAAGAAAGCATCCATCTGCACTACATTTTATAGAGAAATGGTTCCTCAGTTGTGAATTAATTAACCCCCTAGAGGTAAGTGCATGTTGTCAAAGAGACCTTAAATTTCAGTAGGCTCATACTTAAGCCCTTGTAGAACAGTGTCACATTGCCATCCAGTGGCCACAGTGCACACCAGCAGTGGAGGGGAGGGAAGGGGAGCGGGCCAGTTTCCTCTGCTGGCTCCCACCCACGGTTAATGAAATGACTTTCCAGTAATAGAAAAACTTGAGAGAAGTGACTGTATATGGATGTAAAGTTAGTATTTCCCTCTTCCTCAAACACAAGACAAAACAAAGAGAACCCACCCCAGGGTTAGGTTGAACAGTTTTGCGTTGCACAGCTGTGATGAATGCTTACTCTGCTGTGGTTCGCTACTTTGGCCTTCACAGGAGTACGGTAGCTGTGATGGGTAAACGGGAAATACTTTCTTCTGACTGATCACTGTTGGTCAGCTGTTTTTCCTCCCCCCCACTGTCCCCATCTGTCTCTCTTCCTCTCTACCTACCTCTATGTTTTTTCTTTATTGTTTTTCTTTAAATAAGAAAATAAAAAAGTTTAAATGTAAAGAACTGTTCTCACCAAATCTTTACAATCTTTGGCCTTTTTCAAATTGTTTTTGTCCTTCTTGTTGACTCTTAGGCAAAGAGATAAAATAAAAATCTACAGCTGGGTCTGCAGAGATGGCTCAGTGGTTAAGAGCACTAGCTGCTCTTCCAGAGGACCTGGGTTCAATTCCCAGGACCCAGATGGCAGCGTAGAACTGCCTATATATAGCTCTCGTTCCAGGAAATCCAGTGCCATCTTCTGACCTCCACAGGCACCAGGGCCTCACATGGTACACAACCATAATATAGGCAAAACACAGACACAGGAAATTTCTTTTTAAAAAACTAAAAAGAATAAAAAACCCCAACAGCTTTGTCACTTGTTAGTGAATGAAAACCATTTAATATACTTCATTATGAACAGAGTATTAAGGACAAATATTGGCAAGTGTTTTACTAGTTGGTTAAATTTTAGCTTTACTTTAAAAAATTGGTAGTGATGCTATAATGTAGCAGCCTTTGCTTTTGCTGTTGTAACAGGAGGGGCCTTGCACTTTGCCTTTTCAGGTATCTCTCTGACCTCCATGCACCTGGTGACCCTGCTTGGCAGTGTATCGGAGCTCAGCACAAGTGGACCCTCAAACTCATGCAAGACTGCAAAGAAGGCCACATGAAGAGCCTAAAAGGCAAGAGATTCTCTTCTGACTTACTTGCTTGTTAATGCTTAGTAGTTAAGAGGATGATGAGGAGATAGTCTTGGTATTGGTACCTGTCTTCACTGTTGAGTATTGTAACAGTCGGTGCCAAAAAGTAAGGGAGAACACTCCTTTAATAAATCTGTGTTTTTTGGTTAACTAGTAATATTGATAAAACTTTACTGTATTTTATGGAAGCATTAGATTTTACCAGGGGTGGACATGATTCTGTAGAAACTGTGTTAGTCCTTGATAAGTTCTACTCTTCATCAGACATATCTGGAGTCCTTGTGAATCAGGCAAGTATCCTGTGCTAGTAGATGGTGGTGAATGAAAGAGAAGCAGAAACGTATTAAACATGCAGCTAGGCAATTAAAATATTGAGACCAGCGACAAAAAGAAAACTAACAAAGACTTTCAAGGGTGGTAACTGAGAAGAGCATTTCACGCAGTCAGTTTGAGGAGCTAACTTACAGAGGCTCCAGATTAGCTAGGAGCTGGAAGCAGCTGCCAGGCAACCTCTAGCTTGAGAAGGGATTGCTCTCCAGGAACCACTGACAGCCACTGTTGTCAGAGCAGCCACAAAGCTCTGATTTGTACATGCTTCCAGCACGGTGACCGTGACTGGCAGGTAACTGACTATTGGAATGCTGGTCACTTCCTAAGACAAGAGAAGTTCTGAGTGGTGTGGTAGCTCACAGGAGCAAGTTCTGATCCAGGCTCTGAGGGTCAGGGCAGGAGTGTTGTGAGATCTGTATTGGAACAAAAAAGAAAGATTGGAGAAAACTTGAAATTGGAAAAAAAGGATTGGAGGGAAAAAAAAAATCTGTTCCAGGAAGAACATCAGGGAGCCAGAGGCAGCCTTGCATTCTCTGTGGCTGGGGCTGAGCGTGTGCTAAAGAAAGCTGGAGGGGTTAGGGTATAGTTAAGATGATCAAATGATGGACCTTGTTAGCTGCTTGGAGGAGTTTGGAGGTTGTGCAGAGCAGTGAGGGAGGTATGGAGTGACCACAAGCAGGGTAACAGCCTGTCTCTGTTCCATGTGGAGAATGGCTAAGGAGGAGCAATTCCACAGCAGGGTTGGGGAGGTTGGCCACTAACTGACCTAGCGTAGGGTGGGGAATGTGAGGCACAGGGAGGGAGTCGGGGCCGTGTAGGAAATAGAATGTACAGGGCTAGGGTTGGACGTAGGAGCAGGAGGAAGAGGTAGAGGAACAGAACCTCCTAGAAGTCTACATCTGCCTGACGTAGCTCATTAGCATGGTGGTGCTGTTGAGAACTAGTGTTTGCCCCCAGCCTGAAAGAATTTGGAATCATGTGTCATGAAAGAAGACAGATCTATTCAAGAGGTAGTTGGAGCTAAAGATTCAGAGACGTGGAGGTGGTTTGTGCCCAGATGTTTCCTTGAAGTTTATGCATTTATTCATGAAGATGGAAAAAACAAAGAAGAAAACCAAGGAACGAGGGCCCTTGGTAAATGACAGGGAGAAGAGGAGAAGCCTGCAATGGTGGTCCCAGGGCAGCGTGGCAACATGACAGCATAGTTTCAGAAACCAAAGATGAGTGTTCCTGAAGGTTGAAAATTGAGGTAGAAGAACAAAGACCTTCATGGATTGAGCACCAAGGCTCTGCTGGTGTCCTTGGTGAGTGCAGCTTCAGTGCCTTAGTCCCCTTGGAAGAGAAGATTGATAGTAACCAGCTCCCAGGAATGCGGAGGAACAAACAACGTGAAGTCGACATTGCGGTACCATCTAGAGATACTGGGAAGATGGCAGCCTTCATTCGTAGTATAGTTGTTATTAATGAGCTGTCTTAAGTTTTTTTGTAATTTTTAGTTCTAATTCTGTTTCTAAGTTTGATACCCATGTATTATAAACTGATTTCTAATTTCAACTGTCAAATTGTTTGTATTTTTACAAGGGAAAATGACAGCAAATGATATGGACAGCATTGGAAATCTTAAGAGTGCTTTTACATACATGTCAACCACTCATTTTTGAGTCCACTCTGTCCTGTTGACTGACCAATAGAATCCCGAGGTGTTTTAACGTCTGCCGTTTACTACCTTCCACTCAGAGGCATAGCTTTTTGACTTTGTGATAGAAACTTGTGGTCTACAAAGTTCAAGTTCCCAAGCTTGAAAGTTTATGAAACAAACAAAAACAAACAAACAAACAAACAAACAAGCCCAACCAACTGTGAGACAAAACCAACCTCCCCAATCTGGTTTTCTGTAAATTTATGGTAATGTGCTAGGCTGCATTCTTGGCTCTCATGTGGCTCTTGCAGCCCACAGGTTAAAGACTGGATTATGCCTGCTAGCTTCGCTGATTGCAGAGTGCAGGCCACATGCAGCCAGGCTGCGTCATCAGTGTGCTAGGTTTTGTGCTAGAGGTACAAGATGGTGGTGAGCAGACCTCCTGGAGCTTTGGGTCTATGGAACATGTAATTTTTTCAAATGCCACAAGTGTGTGATTACAGTTGTGATGGGAAATGCAGAGTGCAGATGTTTATAAAGTGAGATTACAGGAGTGCCTAGCCTGCTGGCAAAAGACAAGGAAGGTGTCTGGAGATGTGGTCCTGGTGCTCAACACTGTCAGTGTTTGCTTGCTACACAGAGGATGTGTTCTGACAGTGGATTTTCGTACCTGTGCTTGTTAGAAACAGTTTGAAGAGATATTTTACTATGAAAGTATACACATTTCTGGGATATTTCAGCATGCTTATTTGAAAACAGCATCCCTGAAAAGTTCATGCCACCTCTGCCTAAGAGTGCTGAACACCAATATTCCTTCACTGAAAAGTCTGAGTCTAGTTTTCCCTCCACACTAGGGGTGGATGCTGTGTTAGGCAAGTTCTCTTCACCTACCTGCATGCCCAGCCCTCCTTCCTACCCCACATTATGTATTCATATGTGTGTATGTATTAATGTACTTAAAGTCAAATTTTCAAAAGAAAAGGCGAAAAAGTATACATGTAATCAGATTCCTCTAGGTTTTTTTTTCCCTGAAAATTTGTGTAGCGCTTCCTCATTACTTGAGAGGATGTTGTTACAAGATTTACCTAGTTCATGTCGTAGGTTGCTTTTCTTAATCAAAAGTAAATACGGCCCCTTCCAGCTCTTTGAACCCACTCTGCATACTTCTCAATGGTAACATTTAATTTCCTAAACTCGTTAGGCAAATTTAAGTGGGTTATTGTTGAATTTAATTTTTCTTTTAGTTTTCTGAATATACTTAGGTATGCGTTTGTTTTGTTGCTAATAAATACTAATATGAATTTGATAATTTTAAGTAATAGCTTTTCTTTTCTGAAAGTTCCTAACACTATATTCAATCAGCGTTACCCTTCCTCCAGCCGCCCAGTGCCGTGGCCCATCTCCCTCTCAACTTTATGTCTTCCTTTTATTTTTTCTTTTTGTTATTAATAACCACAAGTCTAGTTAGTGCTGGATTTTAAAATCTAACATTTAATTAAAAGATTGATGGAGTCTTTTGAAGAAGCAGTTTTTATTAGTTCATTTTTGAAAGCCATATGCACGTACATGCACACACATAGTGCTGGCAACTAAATTCAGGGCCTTACACATGCCTCCAGTCACCATATTTGAGAGCAAGATGTACACATACACGCATGCATGCATGCACGCACCCACACATCAGCCCCCCCATATGTACACACACACACACACACACACACACACACACACACACACACACACACACACTTTCTCATATGCCTAGCTTACTTTAATCAGCTGTTAGCAAATAGCTAACCCTTCCCCTGCCAGTTCCCTGTCATTCTGTATTATTTGAAGTAGACCATAATTATCTATGTATTTTTCTGAGGTAAGGGCTATTTAAAATTTTTTTAATTGAAATACCAATGTCAGTAATTGAAATATCAGTAATCTATTCCTATTTGGGGGTTTCTTGTTTGTTTTTTTTTTGGCTTTTGTTTGTTTGTTTTGAGACAGGATTTATGTAGCCCAAGATGGTCTAGAATTTGCAATGATCTTCTGGTCTCATCCTTCTGAGTCCTGGAATTGCAGGCGTGTGCCACCATGCCTGATCCTGATGACTCATTAATAACAAATATCTGTTAATTTTCATGCTCAATTTAATTTTCTCCAGTGTCCTTAGGTGCGTATGCCATCCTTTTTACACTTGATCTTAGCCAAAAGCCAAGAGCAATGATACCATCGCTTTTAACAGATACTCTGTAGACGTATTAGCAGATGTGCCATGTATACAAGCAGAGTTTGTTTCCTAGCGCAGAAAAATTGGTTACTGGGAAAATCATTGGCTTTGACCCTTTTGCACATGGATATTTTCATTTTAGCTTTATCTGTGCATAAGCCATTGGCTGTGCTACTCCTTTAACACACTTACAGTTTGACAGGCAATGTAATGATGGTGTGCACGTCTGTGTAGGGGCGAGTCTTTATCTAAAACGTGTGCCTTAAGTATGTGTTTGCATGGAATAGAGTTGTTCATTCATGTAATCTGTAGTTGTTGATGAACTCCTGACAGATACTTATAATTTTCTTAATTAAGTATGCTATAATGTAAGGCAGAGTGGAAGAAGGTTCACTAAGTATGTGGGCCCTCCATCAGTCATACTTTCCTAATGGTGATAGGTTGGGTTGGGAGGAAAGTAGAAGAAAGGGTAGCAGTGGACTGCAGATCCATTGTCTTTGTGAGGAGGTATCACAGGAACCCGTGACAGACACACCTTCTCCGAACACTGAAGATAGGAAGGAGTGCATGTCCAGTTACCTTTTTGGTCGCACCATCCTCTTCTCCCCAGGCCTGTGAATCACTGCATGGGCTGCACTATTGCAGCAAATACTTCATTAGGCTGCCTGTCTCTGGCAGGAAGGCAGGCTGGCCACAGGCCACCTAGGAAGACCTGTGCAGAATTTTCCCAGGCTGGATGAGCCACTTTCACATGCTGTGTTTTTATGCTCATTTTATGCCACAGGTGGATTTTATTAAGGAAAGGTTTACAGTACTAATTAGTAATGTCTGAAGTGACAGCCTCAGTGTAAGTGCGTGCCCTGAGTTGACACTTTGAGAGTGACTGCTCGAAGGGGCCCAGCAGTTACGGTTGGATCTGAGCACGATACCGCTAATTTTCCTTTTAAAGCTATAAGACTCAGAGGTGGCAGGGATGGAAAAAGGCAACACCAGCAGCTTATCTGATGGTACGTGTGGCTTGATTTGATTGGCCCCTGTGTTCAGAGACAGAGTACCTAATTGCCTGGCAGGTGCAAGCTTGGTGGTATTGATCATAGCTGTCTGTTGAAGGCACCTGCATTCGAGAAGGTGACTAATATTCCAGCTGTCGGATGTTGTAGAAGTGGTGTGTGTGCTCTGAAGCAGTGATGCCCGTGTTTCCTCTGGAATCTGTTGTCAGGGTGCCTTGGTTCTCAGAGGGGATTCTCGGGAACCTCATTTCAGAGAGAAAGCGGCTTGTCCTCCCGACCTAAACGCAGTGTGTGAAGGCGTTCTTCTCCAGCCACTGCACCTAGATAGTAGCTCTGGAGAAGAGAGGGGGCGGGGGCTGCAGTTGCTGAAACCCAGGCAAAACAGTGGCTAAGAACAGGAACAGTGTGTGAAATAAAGCCCCATTTAAATGCGTAGACTATAAATAGTAAGAGCAGGGAAAGAATTCTAGGTGTGCCTTAAAAAGCAGCACTGTTCTTTATACATGGCCTGTGCTGAGGACTGGGGTAGGCCCTCCTGAGGACCTCAGTTGTTACAGTATTAGTGGACAGTCACCCTGGCAGATGCTGCTCATCAATTGCTCACCACCTTCCTCACAGCTGGTACCCCGATATCCGCCCTGCTCCCTGGGCCCTGACCCAGAAGCCCAAGTGTGATCTTTGGGATTTTCTACGTTGAAGAAAGGTATCAGGGGGTAAAACCAGTGTTTAATGTTGGAGAAACATATGTATTTTAAGTTTTTTTCTAAATTTGGTGATTTACGTACATTATAAAACCTAATTTTGAAAGTTTGAATCCGGATGGAGGATTTGAGTACTGTGTTTTTCCAGCCTGAACTGAGTGACCACCCTGCTTCCGGCGCCCTTTGTGCAAAGCACCCTGAGCTCTGAACCGTTGCACATGTTGAATTTTTTCCACTGCCTGAGGATTGGTCTCTGGGAATTCCTATGAAACAGGTCCAAAATTAGAGTACTACGTCTTAAGGTTTCCTGGCAGGAAAGGCCTTTGGTTAACCCCTGCTGGGATGCTCAAACAGGACTTTGAAAGGTGGCCTTCAAAGGTGTCGTCTTCTTTGTTCCTAAAATGGCCTGAGTTTACCTTTCGGCCCAGCTGGCTGTCTGGTAAACTGGGGGAAAGGCCATCAGCTGGCTCTGCATCTTGGGATCTGTGCTCTAATCAGGACTTAAGGAAAGACTTCCTAGACTTAGATAGAGCTCAGTGCGGGACATTTCGAAAAAGAGCCAGGGCTTCTTACAAATAGACACAACAGAAAGGAAGGGACAGTCATATCCAGCTCAGACTGTCTTTGAAGACTTGTGGACATGTCACACCTGAGTGGCCTTTTCTCAGCATTCACAGTGGTGAGTGGGCTGTAGGCAGTGGGCTGCTCAGAAGTGGCTCACAACTCCACATGCTCAAAACCCTGGGTTTGGTGCACTATAAACCAACCACCAGCAGAAGGCGGCTTTAATGATTTCCAACATGTAGCAGATTGTTAAGTACTCACTGAAGAAACTAAAAATATTTATGTTTGTCCAAGGACCTTACGATATAAAAGGTTCTGTTTTTAGTTGATGCTTATTCAGCTGTATATACACTGTTTGGTTACATTTATACAGTATAACTAAACTGTTTTTATTGACATTTATCTAAAATATAGCAATTTATGTACATATTTTATACATAAACCTTTTAAATAATAGGTTTACTAATATAATTCCCATAGTTAGGAAGGCAGTAGACATATGTCATACACATATTAAATATTTTTTAATTATATTTTTTATTTTAAGGTTGTAGTGTGGCTATACATTAGGAAGGTTTCATTATGGAATTCATTTCCTAGAGAAGAAAGAATGTAGTTTTTCTCCTCCGTGTTTGCCATAGCATGCCCTGAAGGATAGCATTTGGAATGAGAAGACATTGCAGCAAGTGCAGATAGATTCAAGTTGATCTCCATCTTTTTCCTGCTGCTAAGCCCCCTCCGTTATTGGGAGCATCACCCATGGGCATCACTCCTGGGAGGGAGCCCTTCAGCTGGACCCTTGTTCTTTCGCATGCTGTGATGCCAGTGTGCTCAAAGGGAGAATGTTTGGCAGGATTTGTTGCCTGCGTTAAGTCTGGGAGCTCTATGGGGATGCGCAGGATAAAGTAGATGCAGGAGAGGGAAGCGTGGGGTTAAGAGTTGAGCCCAAAGCATTCTTCTCAGCGAGGGCGAGCCTTTCCATTCTCCTCTGTCCATGTATTCAGAGGGGGGAAGCACATGAATCAGATTCAGAGTGCCTGTACTAGAAATTGCCACAGATTGGCACTGGAAGTGGCATAGGTGTATATAAACAGTTATATTTGCCAGAATACAGATTGCCATTTTTTAACACAGTTGGTTGTAGATTGTAAAGTGCATATATAATTTGGTGACTGTCTTGGTTTATTTTTCTGTTGCTGTGATAAAACCCTGACCCAGAACAGCTTAGGGGTAAAGGAAAGGCTTTATTTCAGCTTGTGAATTATTGTCCGTCCCTGAGAAGTGAGGCAGGAACTCAGGGGCAGGACCATGGAACTGGGACACGAAAGCAGAAGCCATAGAGGAATGCTGTGGACTGGCTCACTCAGCTTGCTTTCTTATGCCACCCTAGACCACCTGCCCCCGGGTGGCATCCCTCACAGGCCCTCCCACATCAACCATTAGTCAAGAAACTGCTTCATAAGTTTGCCGACAGGCCAATGCGATGGAGGCATTTTCTCAATTGCGGTTCCTCGTCTCAGATAATTCTAACTTGTGTCAAGTTGAAAACAAACAAGCAAACAAAGCCCACCCCAAACCTAAGGAGCACAATGACAGTTTTACCTTTCAAATAAAAACTAAGACCAATAATTAGTACCAGTGATTTAGGCACATTTTCAAAGAGCAGTTACAACTTGAGGAGTTTGGTTTGCCTTTGGAATGGCCTTTTGGTTCTGCACAGGAGAGCAAGAACTGCTGTGAGCCATGGGGAAGAACTGGATGTTGTTCTCCTGCCGCAAGAGATCTCGTCACCTGTGTGTTTTACACAGACAGGCGACAGGCTTCGTCGGGCGACCTCTTCTGTGGGTTGCCCTGCAGCTAGTTCTCTGCAGACTTCTTGCAGTGAGAGCCACTTCATGCCTAACTAATCCTGTCCTTCCTTCTTAATAGAAACTAAGCTTTAGCACTAAATGTCAAGTACACATCAGTTCAAAACACGTACAAGGTAATTTTTAAGTGGTGCCTGTTGCAAGTATTTTTATTGTACATTCTGTGATTTTCATACCTCTTTGACTTGCATAATGTAGGTATCTTTTCCTATGTCATCTGCTTATAACTGCTGTGAAGTGTGAGACCTTAGTGAAAGCACCGGCTGTCCCTTGTGGTTGCTCCTGTACCCACCTTACGACAAACTGCTTCACTGGCCATGCTGTACTGCTAGCATCTTGAAAGTTCATGTGTAATTTTGTTTTTAAATGCATTTCCTTTTCTAAACTGCTGTTTTGAATGATGTTGAAACACATACCGGAAATATGGCCTAGAACCCAATCAGGAAGCTCCAATGTGAAGTAAACTGTGGTGACCGTGACTCACTTGGGTCAATTTGGATTAAATTATTCCCTTTAAATTGAGGAAATCTCTCTGTTGGAGCTTCAAATCTATATAGTCAGAAGATCAAAGAGCATTTTTTTTATCTGTTGACACAGGTCTAATTCGTGAGGAATTTGTAATTCTGCCTTGATACACCCACCCCCACCCCAGCCTTGGCATTGAAATTCCTCTGTGTGGTGCTTGAAAGGAATCCTATCCTGCCTCTGCCTGGAGGCTCCTGGCCCTACATGTTTGGTCAACAAGCAACAGTGGGTGGTCGGGCTGCAGGACAGGACAAGGGCACCGCTGTGCACAGGAAAATGTGTTCAAAAGTGTTTAAGGGTGGTGAGGAAGTAGGCTGCCCTCCTGAGTCTGGGGCCCTGGATCAGGGTTCCCCCACTTTTCTAGATTGTGAGAAATTTGCCACAGGAGGCAGGAGGAAAAATACAGGGAAGGTAGTCACCTGGCTCCACATCTGCGGGCTTGCCTTAGGACTCTTCTGCCCTTTATGCTGTTTATGTAGTGTCTGTTAAACAAATTTTAACAAGTAGATGCATTTAAAATAGGAAAATCCTTGCTTTTTTTATTTGATGCATTATATTCAGGATATATGTATGATAATTAGGATTTCATTTTTATAGTTCATATCACTATTTGAAACTGATTGTTCCAAGTTTACACATCAAGTTTGTGAGCCTCACAAGAGCACTTTCTGAAACAATTAAAAGCTAAAGAGCTTTTATCTATTATAAATCCCACAGTTTTCAGAAAGAAAATCAGAATTGTTTCAAATTCATAGCCAATGGTGACTGACAAACGGTGGTCTGACTAGGATTGCCTTTTGTTTTCCTGTCAAATGACTTATGCTACTTCTAAACCAAAATTTCAACTGGTTTTCTTTTAATAAAACAAGATTTCTGTTCTGTGTTTATATTAGTTCAGAAATAACTTCCAGACTTAATGTTTGTTTTAATTTGTTCATATCTACATACTTCAAATTAGAAGAAAGAACAAATAAGGAAAACATTACTTTTTAAGAATGTTACTTCCACGGGCTACAGAAAATTAAACTGGAGAAATAAGACTAACTTTTGGTTGTCTCCAATGAAGAAATGTCATTGTGTCTCGTGTGTGTGTGTGTGTGTGTGTGTGTGTGTGTGTGTGTGTGTATGTGTGTGTGTGTATGTGTGTGTGTATGTGTGTGTGTATGTGTGTGTGTGTGTGCATTTGTGTATGTTCAATGTAAAGTGTCTTGTGAACTCTTTCTTTCAGACATTTGGTAAACTTATAAATGGAGGCAGCTGGATGCTGCGATTCCCTTCTAGAATTGTCTTGCTATTGTATTCTGTACTGCATGGAATTTCAGAAGGAAACTCTGCATCGAGGACCTGTGCTGCAGGGCTCTGTGGTGCAGGGCTCTGTGCTGAGGACCTGTGCTGCAGGGCTCTGTGCTGCAGGGCTCTGTGGTGCAGGGCTCTGTGCTGAGGACCTGTGCTGCAGGGCTCTGTGCTGCAGGGCTCTATGCTGAGGGGCTCTGTGTTGCAGGGCTCTGTGCTGCAGGGCTCTGTGCTGCGGGGCTCTGTGCTGAGGACCTGTGCTGCAGGGCTCTGTGCTGCGGGGCTCTGTGCTGAGGACCTGTGCTGCAGGGCTCTGTGCTGCAGGGCTCTGTGCTGCAGGACTCTGTGCTGAGGACCTGTGCTGCAGGGCTCTCTGTGCTGAGGGCCTGTGCTGCAGGGCTCTCTGTGCTGCAGGGCTCTGTGCTGCGGGGCTCTGTGCTAAGGGGCTCTGTGCTGCGGGGCTCTGTGCTGAGGACCTGTGCTGCAGGGCTCTCTGTGCTGAGGGCCTGTGCTGCGGGGCTCTGTGCCCCCTTGAGATTTGTCTCCAGAGTCATCTCTGCATGGTAGTCAATCAGCAGGTAGCGCCCACAGATCGCAGTGAAGGAGTTTCAGTCAGACGTTCGTTCATCATCATTCATCCCTTCAATGCACAGTGTGCAGGGTGCTCAACGTGAAGCGGCAAACTTTATACCTTTAATTAAATAACAGTGCCTGTCAAAGTGTATGCTTTCCATTCTGTTCATATGAACAATGCAAAATTTCAGATTGAAACTCGGAATCATAAAATCATAATTTTAGAGCTAGAACAGTTTCCTGGCTGCGTTGCTTAAAGAATAATCTTTGTAGCTCCATTTTCAACACTGAGCTGCTACTGCTAGCCGTGGGACTTCCTCTTCGTAGGAGTTCCTACCACTGTTCCTATGATGGGGGACAGTTAGTAAATGTAGCAGCCTCATCATTGACAATAAAGTTTTTAGTGTTTTCCATATGCTGGAGTTGTAGCCCCGAGGTAAAGTAGAGCCATTCCTGATCCCCAATCCCCCAAATTCTACTCAGCAAAAACCACAAGAGTTTGGTTTTTTGGACAATATTTACACTGAAGAAAATAATTAGTTTGTCAGAATTCTTGCTAATTTAGTAGTAGTTTGAAAAAGAATGGCATTAAAAACTTGGTTCACTGTCACTATAGAAAAAGGTCCAATGCAGACACTAACTAAAGCCTAAAACTGTGTTGTGATGGAGAACGTTGTCCTCAGCTGATTCCCCATGGCCAGGTCTTTGAGCTTTCAAAGAAAATATACAAAGTGACATCATCTTCAATTGTTTATGTTTTTAAACAAAGATGACTTCACTGTAAATTATGTGTATGTATGTGAGTCTGTGCACATGGGTCCAGTGTCCACTGTAAATTATGTGTATGTATGTGAGTCTGTGTGTGGGTATGTGCACATGGGTCCAGCATCCACTGTAAATTATGTATATGTATGTGAGTCTGTGTGTGGGTACGTGCACATGGGTCCAGTGTCCCCTGTAAATTATGTGTATGTATGTGAGTCTGTGTGTGGGTATGTGCACATGGGTCCCAGTGTCCAGGAGGCCAAGAAAAGGCACAGAATCCCATGGAGCTGGTTCTCCGTGGGCGCTGGAAACTGAGCCTGGGTCCTCTGCAGGAGCAGCGAGTGTGCTGAGTCACCCAGTCCTCACTTCAGTCCCAGTTGTATGTGCTCTGTATAGTGAACAGACTCTTCCAAGCTACTTGTATACCAGCATAAGGTAAAGACAATCAAGAAGAAAAGGCTGAATTTTTGCGAAGTATTTTAAAGGCTTACTGATTTTTTAGTTTACCAAAAAAGTATTTCCCTTTCTTCATTGTCTTATAGGAATACTCACGATTAAAACAACTTAACTGTAATCATCTTGAGAAATAAAAGTATTGAATGACATAATTGAAGCTTTAAAAGAATTTCAGAATCCACAAGGCTTTCCGATTTTTTATATAATGATTTGTGATAAATGGTTTGTCTTAAATAAATTGGATACATTTTCTTTTAAATGCATAATACTTCTAATTTCCTGTAACACACTGTGAGAGCTTCCACGAGAAGAAACTAAGTTAAACCTTTGGGAGAGAAACTCTAGATTAGTGCTCACTGCTTAGCTGGAGAGTTTAAAAAGTGGTTCTCAACCTTCCTAATAGTGCTGTGACCACTTAATACAGTTTCTCATGTGTGTGACACAAACCATAAAATTGTTCTTTTTTGTTTTTGTATCATAACTGTAATTTTGCTACTGTTATGAAGTGTACCATAAATATTTTTGAAGATAATTGCCAAAGGGGTTGTGACCCACAGGTTGAGAACCACTTTTTTAAACGTGTATAGCTCTGCAGTGCCACCTTCTGGTTGTTTAACTCCCATACAAGGATGTTTCCAGTGCCAGCTGGACCTGCCCAGCACCTGCTGCTTCAGCTACCTGCTCTGAGTTATCCTTGATGGTACTGCTCATTACCAGCTAAGGAATTCTTCCAGGTGTAGCCAACAGAACATGATGAAGTCCCTTCTGATTGGACTGAACACATGTAATGATAAACCAATCTTTAAGTTTCAAAATTCAAGTCTTTTAAAACTCCAAATAATATCAAACCATTTAAGTTAAAGTCAAAATACCAGTTATGAAGAAAAAACTTTTCTGAGGATCCACTTAAGCAATAGTAATTGCAATATTTGTAGAAATGTAGATAGTATATTTTCATGAGGCTAGAAAACCTTTCTTTCCTTCTTAGTCATAAATGTGTAGCCTCAGGTCCTGTGAAAGTAATGTGAAGCATGCATTCATAAAGTAAAAGCATTTTGTGAAGTTTTTAATATCCATATTTATATATTTTTTGAATTTTCAAATAACTTTTAACATGTTTCTAAATGTAAGTCCATTTATCTTTCTGGCACACCAGAAAATGAATGTTTTCATATAAATTTCTTGAATTCTGTAATTAGTAACAGTGAAGTCTGTTACTACAATGTAAAATGTCATATATAAATCATGAAAATTTCCTCACAGATCTTCTATTTAATTTGGAAAGAAATCAATTACAAAACCTTTATGGTACCTGCTTTAATTACTTTTGCTGTCCCTGTTATGACAGTGACAGACTCTGTGCAGGGGCAGCTGTTATGACCGTGACAGACGCTGTGCACAGGCAGCTGTAGGGACAAGGCTTTGCTCCTGCTCAGTTGTATTTACAGTCCATCATGGCGGCGAGGTCCAGGCAGCAGACCTGTCCACAACCAGGGAGAGAGAGAGAACAAAGGGTCTGTGCTTGGCCAGCTTCCTCCTCCTGTAAGCTCGGACACAAGTTCAGAGAAGTTTAGCAGGGGTCTTCCCACCTCAGCCCAGTCAGTGTAATCCCTCAGGGTGTGGGAGACTTACCCACATGTCCACTGATATCAGCTGTCTCACTTACTGTTGGCAGTTTTAAACTCTACATCATATGCCACTTATTTTACATTTTGGATTATAGAAGTCTTGCTTTATATGTAATATATTCCTAAGTAGGACTAAATGAGCAGTAGTTAGCACAGTCATCAACAGTCCTCACATACTGTATTCCACTTAGAAAGAGAGAAAGAGAGAAAGAAAAAAGAAAGAAAGAAAGAAAGAAAGAAAGAAAGAAAGAAAGAAGTCTGTCCATTTGCTATGTGTAAAACCCATTGGTAGAATGTAGCCAGTACTGCTCTAAATTTGGTGCCACATAGAATCAGGGGCCTGTGAAAAAAGGTTCCATTCCTTCTCACTCTGTATTACCTGAATAGCAACTTAAATTATATTTGTTTGTTGGTTTATTTTTCTGCCTCCACTCAACCAGAATCTAAACTCCTCAGAACAGCGCACATAGGATTGGTCAGTAAATGCTTGTTAGATGCTACTGAATATTTGCCATTTGTGTTGCTATTTAAATACCGCTTTATTCTCCTTAAAGTATTAAATTATTTTAATTTGTAAATGTTTCTTTTCTTTAGAATTTGAAAGTATTCATGTTGTTAAAATTAAATTAGAAACTATAAGGAATACAGTTTTTAGTAACTTGAAATCAGCCATTCTTTTTCAATTTTTGAAAAATTTTTATTTTTAATCTGCTCATTTAAAAATTTTTATTTATTTATTTTTATTTTTAAAATTTTCTATTTTTAATTTGTTCAAGTCACTCTTACCTTAAAGGAGTTGTCTGTGTTAGGCCCAGTGACAATAGAGATAAAATAATCAGTTCTTGTTTCCCAAGGGGACAGTGAGCTAGCTTGGAGGCAGACAGCACAAAACTGTTGATAGACAACAGGAAGTTGTCAGAGTGGTACACATTCTGACTGCTCTTGGAGGCAGTGAAAGTGGAAAGCGTTTTTCGTTAGGCCAGCAGCTGGCCAGGCAGTAGCTGTGATAATTGCATCTTTAAGGATAGAAGTTTAAATGGATGAAGGAAAGTGATGAGTGAGGCCTGCTGGTGGAGAGAATAGTAAATAAAGCAAGAAAGCAGAGGAGGCCGCCTTCCCTCCGCTTTTCCCACTCAGCCAACACAAAAAGAAAAAAAAAAATCCATATTTGTTTGCATTTTAAGACAGGGTCTCCTGTAGCCCAGGCTGGCCTGAACTTGGTGTGTAGCTAGGGCTGGCATTAAAGTACTGGTCCTCGTGGTACCTCTTCCTAAGTGCTTCGGTGACAGCTGTGGAGTTTCTTGACAGAAGTAGAATGTTCAGCTTCTACAGTATGAGCAGTATCGGGTGAGAAGGATTCCGATTTGGTGCCTGACACCAGCAGTGAACGTAGGGAATCACATCCATATCCCAAAGAGAGAGACAGCAAAAGCGAGGAGCAAGTGTGAGTCGTGGCATTTATGTGTGCAGCAGTGTGAGAAACCGGCGTGGAAGCCCTGCTTTCCTCTCTAAGCCGGGTCTTGTTTTGCAGCAGGTGACTCCTCACTGTCTGCGTTTGTAGTGTCGCCACACCTAATCTTGCTGCATTCTCAAACTACGCACTCACTCCACCACGCTGTCTCTTAGACCTTTGTATGAGGCCAGAATGGGAGGTTGAGTTCTCCGCATGCGCCGTAAAGGAAATGACTTCACGGCTACATGTAAGCTGGTGGCAGAACTCGGACATGAGGGCCTGGATTCAAGCCTCAGCACCACAAGAAATTTTAAAAAAAACTCAAAAGCTGTTTGAAGACATTTTTATTTAAATTCTTTATTTACAAGAGTAGAATGATTGAGCAAGAAATAGCCTTGAAGAAGCACTCCATTAGATCCAGCTACACAGAGATACTGTCTCTCTTCCAGGTAACCCAGGCCCGCACAGTCCCATGCCGGACCTGGATAGTGACGTGCGCCCCTCCGTGTTGGGTCATCTCAGTCAGACAGCGTCACTGAAGAGGGGCAGCAGCTTTCAGTCCGGTCGCGATGACAGTAAGTTAGCACCTCTACCTCCTCGTGATCTTTCAGATCTGTATACTTTGAAGGGATGTGGTAAAAAGACCCCATTTCATACTTGAGAAAATTGGCAGGTGCCAAAAGCTGAAGGAGAGTATGATACTCTTCCCCTTGCTCCATGGAGTGGGTCCTGGAACCACACTGGTTTGCATAGGCCGGGATGACCAAGCGACCACGTGTTAAGTACCAGGGCCCTTGGACGACTGAGCCAGCAGTATGCTAAGTACTTGCAGCACATCCAGCACTACAGAGTCTGTCTGATGACACTGTCCAGCGGTGTGTAAGCCTCGTCCACTGCTGTGAATTGGGACAAAGTAATCTACCCACTCATCTGCCTTAAGAGATTTGATAAATTAAGCTTTTGGAATCAGTTTGATAGTTAAAAAAAATCATTGTTAAGTAATTTTCTCATCATAAAATGGTTTCAGTTATAATATGTATTACTAGATTTAAGAAGGGAGCTGAATCAAGAGGAGACTTGATACCCTAGGGTCATATACAGGGGGAGGAGGTCCCCTTCAGTCACAGTCATAGGGGAGGGGAATAGGGTGAAAGTGGGAGGGAGGGAGGAATGGGAGGATACAAGGGGTGGGATAACAATTGAGATGCAATATGAATATTATCAATAAAAAAAGAGAAGGGAGCTGAGTTTACTTTTTGCTCCTGTTGGGGCTTTTCAAGTAATATTGTTTGTTTTTAAATCAGTGATCAGTCAGGATTCCATCTTTTTCACTGGTGCTAGAGAACGAATTTTGTTATCAGCTGCTTTGAGGTTTGTAGGTGGCACAGGTATGAATCTGGGTGATGAGACCTGCGCTGTTAGCTGTATGTGTGCATGGGGCGAGTGCACAGTCAGACCACTCAGATCTCTGCCTGCCTCCGCAGCCACAGGCCCTTGGGCTCTGTCCATGTTGCTCTCACTTACTACCCAGCAAAGGATACACGAGATAGGGATATACCTTACCTAGGTAAAACCTAGGGTGTTTACTGGTAACTTCTGACAGGCTGAGATTTGTCTCTATTAATTATTGGCTGCACAACAGGCCTTAACTTGGCCTTTTCTTTGCCAGCTAAAGGTTTGGCTTTTATTATTTATTTTTAAATGTTTTATTTTTAGAATTTTTTCATGTCTTTGTGTCCTGAGACTCAAAAGAGAAAAATCAGTTCCACAATTTTGAGCCAAATTTGAGGCAAGCTTTAATTAAATACTGACCAGGATGGACTTTGGTCAGAACCATCCCTGGTTTACTAGTGAGTGGCCTCCCCACCAGACATGTGTTATAGGGGTTTTTAAGGACAAAACCATATGGCCGCCATATTTTCCCATGTGACAATGTTATTTTCCAGGAACTACAACTACCAGAATTTCAGGAAGTTACCTGGTCCTTGGGTAGGTGGGGCTTACAAACGCCCGGTGCCCCTGTAGGTCAGAAGAGGCTGTTAGATCCCCTGGAAGTGGAGTTACAGACAGTTCTGAGCACCAGGTGATTGCTGGGAATTGAACCCTGGCAGGAGCAAGTGCTCTCGACCTCTAAGCCATTCTTCAGCCCCCAGGTCTGGTTTTTAAAAGAAAAACTAAGAATCCTGCGGATACGGGTAAAGCACTGTTTCTTGAGGCCTTGGCAGCTGCTCTACCCTGGCCCCTGCCTGGCATTGCCACTCTAATGCTGAGGGAAATGCCTCCTCATCAGAAAAAGGGAAGGGGCAGGGGCACCGTGTTCTAGTAGATTTGTCTTTTGATTCAAACATCTACTCATAGTGTTTTATTCTTTTACTCTTTAGCATGGAGGTATAAAACTCCCCACAGAGTGGCATTTGTTGAAAAGTTAACCAAGCTTGTGTTAAGTCAGTTGCCTAACTTCTGGAAACTCTGGATTTCCTATGTCAATGGAAGTCTTTTCAGTGAGGTATGTATACACTGATGGCTGCAGGTAGAGACGCGACACTAGATTTCTGGTCTTAACACTTAAGATTTTGAGCTTCTTTTTTAAAGTCTTAGGTGTAGAAATTCTTTATCCATTTTCACTTAATACTGAAAATTTATAAACTTTATTATAAAAAGATTACATACTAATATTAGCCGTTTTCACCATTTTAAGATTAATAAAAACATTGTGAATACCTGTGACTTTGAGCTCATTATGTGATTGTCTGAGACTTAGTTTTCTTATCTGTAAACAGGGAATAGCAAGGTTCTCCTGCTGCACAAGTGGTTCTCAGGTGGATGCACAGCTAAAGAAAAAGGACAAGGAAGTCAATTCAGAGAATCAGAATCAAGTGGAAGGTCAGCCAGGTCAAATTGTGTGGACCAAACAGTGATAGACAAGGAAGGGCCCTGGAGCTGGGGCACAGTCATCTGGCCCCTGGCTGTGTTTGTACATTTTGTAAACTGTTGCTCTTTTCGATTCAACATTTAGTGAATATATTCTTAATATAATATTTTCAATTTTTTCTTTGAGGATTTCACATATGTATACACTGTATTTTGATTATATCTATTTCCTTTCTTCCTCTAACTCACTCTGGTTGCCCACAACATCCCCCCTCCCAACTTCATCAAGTAGCCCTGATTGTCTGTCTCCCTCTACTACCCACAGATGTCTATACATATGGGTATGGGGCATCCGCTAGGGGCAGTAACAGCCTTCCAGAGGACATACCCCACACCTCACAACTAACATCTGCCAGTTGCTCCTCAGCTAGGGCTGGGTCCTCATGAGCCGTCCTCGCTCCTGCTTGAATTTTGTGGGCTTGATGTTGTGAAAGGTGTTGGTCACGTTAACCACAGCTGCTGTGAGCTCATGAGGGCAACAGACATGACATGTCCAGAAGGCTGCATTTCACAGCACTCTTCTTTGTCCTCTGACTCTTAATTCATTCTGCATCTTCTTCTGTAGGTATCCCACTTAGGGCCAAGCAGTCAGTCCCTTCTTCATGGCACTTTGACTAATGATGAGTCTTTGCCCATGGCAGAAAGAAGCTTTTGTGATCAAGGTTGAGAGCAACACAGTTGCTGGCCTGTTTCCTGAGCAACTGAAGTCCTATACAGAAAGACTTTACCTATGCCTTTATCTTGAGTGTGCTCCTTATTGTTTCCTCCAGCAGTTTTGGAGTGTCAGGTTTTATGTTGAGGTCCTTGAGCCATTTGGCATTGAATTTTATGCAGGTGAGATATAAGGATCTAGTTTCATCTACCTGTAGACATTGAATTGAATCAGTGCTATTTGTTGAGATGTTGTCCTTTCTCCTTGTCAAAAATCAAGTGACTACAGGTATGTAGGTTTATATCTGGGTCTATTTTTCCATTGACCTATGCATCTGCTTTTGTGCCAGCATTGTACTGTTTTTATGACTATGGCTCTATAGTATAGTTTGAAACCGTACCTCCAGCAGTATTGTTTTTGCTTAGGATTACTTTGGCTCTCTGGGAACTTTTTTACTTCCATATGAATTTTAACATTTTGTTTTTCCGCCAAAGAATGTCACTGGGATTTTTAAGACTTTTATTTATTTATTTTATGTATATGAGTGCTCTATCTGCATGTACACACCTGCAAGCCAGAAGAGAGCATCCAGTCACATTATAGATAGTTGTGAGCCACCATGTGGTTGTTGGCAGTTGAACTCAGAACCTCTGGAAGAGTAGACATTGCTCTTAACCACTGAGTCATCTCCCCAGCCCCAATTTTTAGGACATTTAACAGGAAGGGATGCTGGGTTTTTAAAACCTTTTCCATGTCTATCCAGATGACCGTGTGGTTTCTATCCTTGAGACCATTATATAATTTATAGCATTGGTTGATTAATGCATATTTAATACTCTATAGATATCTGGAGTAAAACCAACTTGTTCATGATGAATAATCTTTTGAATGTGTCCTTTAATTGGTTGGTAAGTATTTTGATGATAACTATTGAGTCAGTGTTCATCAGAGAGATGGATCTGTAATTTTTGTTTTTTCTTTCATATTTGTCTCATTTTGAATATCAGGGTAATACTAGCTTAGCTAGAAGAGTTTAGTAATGTCCCCTTCTATTTATGTCATAATTTGAGAAAGCATTGGTATTAGTCCTATGGCATGATATAGATCTTTAAAATTATCTCACCTTGGTTAATTTTGGTAGGTCATATATATCCAAGAATTTATAGATGTCTTATATTTATTTCTAGTTTAGTAGAGCTTTTTTTGGTAATACGAAAGATACCACTGAAATTCAGAAAATTGTTTTGTATCACCTAAAAGCAGTACTAAGTTGGTATCAGCTGAGTGATAGCTGCTTGTTCCTAGGCTCTTTGTTTGCAATGTGCATCTCCATCCTTTATCTGAAGGTATTGTCTATCTTTTGAGAGGAAGTGCCTTCCTTGGAGGCAACAAATAGATAGCTCTTGCTTTTTGATTCAGTATACTAGCTTGTGCCTTTTGAATGGGGAACTGACACCATCAGCATTCTGAATTTTGATTGAAAGATGTATACTGATTCCTGCCAACCTGTAGATCTTGTCCGGTTTTCCTTCTTCCCTTCTCTTGCTTAGCTATAGTTCTGGTGTGGGTTGTTCCTTCTGGTTGCCTTGTGAATGACTTCCCTCCAAGTATCTTACGTAGAGCTTAGTGTCATAAATTCCTTTAGTCTGTTTTTATTCTGAAAAGTTGACTAAGTTATGACAGGTTGCTTTATTGATTTTGTAATCTGGGTAGACACTTGTTGTCTAAACCATCTTGACTTCTAAGGTTTCAAACTAATAGCTACTGTGTTCTAGTGTTTCCCGTTGGCCTGGTGTTTCTCTCCTGTTGCTCTCCATATGCTTTCTTTCTGTTCTGTGTAGTTAGTGTTTTTATCATGACCTCAGGTAGGAGGCTCTTTCATGGAATAGTTCATCTGGTATCCTAACTGCCTCCAGTGTCTAGAGTGGCATCTCTTTTCCTAACTCCGGGTGTTTTCTGTTGTGATCTCTTGAAAATGTTTCTTATGCCTTTAGCACAAGGTTTTTCTCCTTCTGTGCCCATCATCTTTAAGTTTAGGATTTTCAGAGTGTCCAGTGTATCTTCAGATGCCCGTTAGTACCTTCTTAATGTCTTAGTCCTTTTTGGATTGTTCAAGCTCCTCCACTTTGCCCTCAACTCCAGATACTCTGTTTTCTCCTTCCCTCACTTACTGTATTACTAAGACTCTACAGATTTTTTTTTTGAATTTCCTTATTTTGTTTCAACATTTAAGTAATTTTCTCTTTGTTGAATTCCTCCTTCATGTCTTGTATCACCTTCCCTATTTTTTTTCAGCTGTTTTCTTGTGTCTTTAAACATACCTCAAATTATTTTGAGTTCTCTGGGATTTCATTTACCTTACTCTCACTCTCTCATTACTGTAGGGTTAATAATCTTTGGAGGAGCTATGTTGTCTTGTCTTATTCTATTTCTTTTGTTACTGCATTGGAATGTATGCATCTGGTGTTATTTTTGCTTTTTATATTTAACTTTGTCAGCTATTCAAGTATTTTCAATGTTCATGTGGGACTTGAGTATGGTAGAATTGAGTGTGTAGTTTAGAAGATAATTCTTCAGTCTAGGAGAATAATTCTTGAGTCTAGGAGTTCATGGTGTCTGGTGAGAACTCTGTATTATTCCTTGAGTAGGCAATTAAATGGAGAGCAGCCACATCTGTTTACTATTAGCACTGCGTAAAAGTCATATTAGCCAATTAATAACAGTGGCCCCTTTGACTCCAGTTGCTCCTGAAGGATAAACAACCAAGCGTGCTATGGAGTAGACTTGGATTTTAGCTAATAAGATTAGGAGTGGGGGAGAAGGATAAGGATAAGAATGGAGGATTAGATCAACTTAAAAAAAAACTGAAGTGGATAAAGTAGCTGGGATACTGTGGGTCTACAGATCGTAGAGAGGGTTAAAGATGTGGAAGGTTACAATCAAGAAGTAAAAAGATGGGGGGGTAAGTATGAGAGAAAGAAGAAAAATGTAGGAATGAGTGAATTCTGTGAGGTGTGGCTGAAGAGTATGGTAATGCCTTAGTAGCTGGGTGGAGAAAATAAGGAGCAGTCCTAAGACCTCACTGAGCAGTGTCCAAGCAAAAGCAAAACCCTCGAGGCAGACAGTCAGGGGTGTAATAGAAAGTACGCAGTCAAAAGAGAACTTAGGAGTGGATTGCTGGCAGCACAGCTGCTCTGAGTTAAAAGGTGAGGTTCTCAGCTCTCAGGCTCTAGCAGCTTCCTTGGGGCTCTGTGTAGAGAACAGGACGGGAGCCTTGCGTCTCTGCAGACTCAGCACTCTTAGAATTCTGGCGTGTAGGAAGGGGAGGTTGTAAGTCCTTTTCTGTAATTCCTTCAGACCTCTGCACTGCACCTTGGCCTCCTGGTCCTGCAGGTATTGTGTATGTGAGGAACAGCACTTCCCTTGCAGCTTTTCACATTTACCGAGCATCTTAATCACAATATACACCTTTCCCCATTTGTGAGGTTGTGAAAACTATGCACATCTAAAAGAAATGCACTTTGAATTTTGATTACTTTACGGGCTAGTGAAAAGTGGCGTTGCCATCTCCTCAAGTACCGATCTAGAGAAACAAGTGGTACTCGGATAAGCTGTGTTTCTAAGTTAACAAGAACACACTCCAGTGGTAGAGTCTTGTCTAAAATGCAGTAGACACAGTTTGAGCCCTTGTGTCATGTGCCCCATAAGAACTATTCCAGTGTTTGAAGTGAGGTTGGCCTGGCAGATACAGGTGCAAAAAGATTTAATAGCATTGGAAAGTAGTAGATTAATGAACTTCTACAGAAGTACAAAAGAATGTGAAGGTAAATTAGTCCCCTAGAAAATGGATTTTAAGCCATGTTACTTTTTTCCACCCTAGTGTTTTTTGATTATTGTTGTTGTTGTTGTTGTTTTCCTGGTCACTTCAACCAACTGTCCCTCCCTCCCTCCCTCCCTCCCTCCCTCCCTCCCTCCATCTCTCTCTCTCTCTCTCTCTCTCTCTCTCTCTCTCTCTCTCTCTCTCTCTCTCTCTCTCTCTCTCTCTCACTCACTCTCTGTCTGTTTGTTTTTCAAGACCAGGTTTCTCTGTGTTGTCCTGGCTGTCTGGGGAACTCACTCTGTAGACCAGGCTGGCCTTGAATTTAGAGATCCACCTGCCTCTGCCTCCCAAATGCTGGGATTAAAATGCACCACTACTGCCTGGCTGGATCATTTCTTACATGTAGCACATCACAAATGCTGAGTAGTTGCTTTGTATCTTTCTAGAGTCATAAAGTTGACAAATGGTTCCGATCTTCCCTATTTAAGTTCCTTGTAGGTCCCACCTAATTAAAATAAATATAATAAATATTTGGTTGTAGATGAAAACTGTGACTTCATGACAACATATTGTTGCAATGAAAACAAATGTATTTTAATTAGGCTACTGAATTGGCTATGCCTATAATGTTTCTATCTATTTATGTCCATAAATTTTCTTTATAAGTTTATAGTAATAAGTGTGATTCTTTCCAAAAACTCCACCTGGTTTTAGAGAATTTACTCTATCAAGAAGCTTGGAAGCCACAATAGGAAAGTAGCAAGAAGCAGAGTTGGAAAGTGTACCTACTCAGTCAGTCTATGAGTGAAACCAGAAACTTCAATAAATGAGCATTGGGAGGAGGTCTGGCAATTTAAATAATTGATATTCTCTTATATAAGAGCTTTAAACACAGGTCACTGTAAATGTCCTTATTTTTCTTACTGTGGAACTGTCTTGGCTTATTAAGAGCTCATTTGTTACAAGTTTCTAGCAGTTTAAACAGTAGTCACTTCTTTAAACCATTTGGGCCCATGTGAATCAGAACAGTGAAATCTGCCGTTGGGCTCACCACAAACTGGTTTTGGTCTGTGTGTGCAGGAAAGAGCTGAGGCTTTACTTAACGAAATAGTTAACAGTGCTCTCTCACCTGTGGGTGCTTCAAATGTCGTGTATTTTAAAGCATCAAGTAATTGTTAAATATCAAGAACCAACATTTTAAAAGTCCTAGAACTTAAAGCAAATTTAAATATTATTCAAATATGTACCCCTATATTGATTGCTCATTTCTGTAATATCAAAATGACCAGAAACTGTTGCCATCACACAAAACTCTCAGCCCTCTGCTCTTCATTTTGTTGACAGTTAGGTCTCCAGAAAAGAGCTGATCACCAAGCTTGTCGGAAGCCATTGCATAACATGTAATATAGCCATGCCATAGCTGTGCCATAGGCATAGCATAGCATCATAGGATAGCATATCATGGCACAGCACAGCACAGCACAGGACAGCACAGCACAGCACAGCACAGCGCAGCGCAGCGCAGCGCAGCGCAGCGCAGCACAGCACAGCAAAGCACAGCACAGCACAGCAAGCACAGCACAGCACAGCACAGCACAGCACAGCACAGCACAGCAAAGCACAGCACAGCACAGCAAAGCAAAGCATAGCAAAACAAAACAAATATAGCATGCTGTACCCTGGTAGCTGGCCAGTCTGTCACAACAAGACCTGATACTAGGTGATTTTGGAAGGCATTTAGATCAGCACAGATTGAAGGTAGAGATGCTTTTGAAAGCATGTTCATAACAGGATGCTAATCAGGGTGTGCCAAGTACAGATACATACACATGTATATACATGTTATACATTTGCACACATATAGTGTACTTGCATAAATCCATTCCAAAATACTCAGATATCCGGTAAATGAAACAATGACTGAGATGAACTTTACTCTCTTCCCCTCGCGAAGAGGTAAATTAAAAGTTAGTTTTTAATAACTCATCCTAATTCTGTGAATCCGTATCAAAGGAACAAAGCCGAGCTTGTAATGCAGGTGGTCAGTCAGTCATGGGATGCAGAGGAAAAGAAGGACTCAAAGGGACATATCTTTCATCTGAGCCTTAGCACGTGGATCAGACAAAGGAGCTCACACAGCACACGTGTCACCTAGGGGAGGCTCCGTGCACAGGCCCTAGCAGGCTTAGGTATCCGTGGAGTGGGATGGCGTGGGCTGGAAGCACAGTGGGTCAGCTGCCTTTTAGAGAGAATCGTGGGAAGAAACAGTAGGGCTGTGTGTGCAGGAAGAATGGGAGTGAGAGAGGTGTTGTCAGTGGAGGTGGAGAGAAGGTAGCAGTGGTTTGCATGCAGAGGTTGTGTGCAGGTCTTGCTGGTGGATCCTGGGGGAGATGAAGGCAAGCGTTCAGATACAGCACTGAAACAGGCTTCTGGCTACGCAGGGGCCACTCACAGACTCTTTCTCGGATGACACCTGGTAGGTTCCTGAGAACTATTTAAAAGATAGTAGAGAATTTGAGAACCCTGTGTGAGTCTTACAGAATTTGAGGTGCAGATGCCCATATAGGAGATATTATTTGAAACTATAGGCAACATTAGTGGAGAGGATAGAAGAGAGAAATATGTCCCAAACTAAGATCTGACAAACGGCAGAGTGTGTCACTTCACTCTGTGGGTGTGTGGGAGTGGGACAAAGCAGAAGGCCGGGCAGTGGAGCCTTGTGGTTTGGCTGGGAGGAAGAGAAACAGTTTTGATGTGGTACCTTCTTGTCTGTGGCAGCATCTCACCTGTGCGCACCTGCACTCTTGCAACCCTCAGGCTGGCCCAGAGCTTGCTCATCATTACTGGACACCTAATCTTGGCACTTCCCCGCTTACTACACTTTGGGTATTTCTCATTTGTACTAAAAATAAAGAGATGGATGGTCCATCTCATGCACATAATTTGGAGTGCAAAGAAATTGGCCATGAACTCAGGAGTTAGCTTTTTCAGTGATTATGAGGTAAACTTAGAATTAACATTTTTAAAAAATTTTTATTAATTTATTCTTGTTACATCTCAATGGTTATCCCATCCCTTGTATCCTCCCATTCTTCCCTCCCTCCCATTTTCCCCTTACTCCCCTCCCCGATGACTGTTCCTGAGGGGGATTTCCTCCCCCTGTATATGCTCATAGGGTATCAAGTCTCTTCTTGGTAACCTGCTATCCTTCCTCTGAGAATTAACATTTTTAAGTTTCAAAGTAAAAGTATATTTTTACAAAGAAAAAAATGATAAAAGCTTTATAGCTTAATGTGAAACTTTAGACACATGTGATTTAAAGGGTGTATGCTGTGTGTATGTTGATTACTGGTTCTTAATCAGCACAACAGCCTAAGCCTTCCTTACTCCACATCACTGATGTTCATTCTATAAACCAGCTCCACATGCTGTGTCTCTAACATGTGTGTAATGCAGACACAGGTAAAAAGCATTACATTCTCACACTGACGTCAAGCTAATATTGTAATTATTTATGATATGCCTACTCTTAACTTGAAAGATCTCTTGATATATCTTTAAATTTAACCAACAATACCTGAAGAATTTAACCTCAATAGATGTTTTGTATTGTGTCAGCGAAGTGTCTGAATTTGTTCTATGCTACTTAACTTTGTCAGTGCTTCTTTATCTGAAAAGGACATAAGCTTGTCCTTTCAGGGCATTTTATGTAGTAGCATTTGGTTGTCAGAACATTTGTTAATGAGAAACTAGCAGAAATCCAGTAAGATTTCTCTTAACTATGAAAACAGTTTTGCACGCATTACACTAAGTAAAGAAAAGCATAGGCTTTATGGGTAAACAGAAATAAATATTTCCAGAATAGTAAAATGCATTCCCTCCTAAGGTACACTGCAAAGAAGACAATGATTTATAAATAAAGATAAAGTGACAGATGTAGTACTATGTTTATAGTAAATGCTTACCAAAGGGATGGGATGGATAATCTGGGATCGCTCCATTAGCTCAGAGTTTACTCCTCCTTTGTACCTTGCCAGACAGTAAGATATGACGGGAAGAACAATCATGGGTGTGATGCACTGTGCTTCAATTGTATTGATTGTTGGGAAACAAACAAACAAAAAACAAACAGCACAGCCAGACAGTTGACCTATAAAATTTGTAGTTTCAACTTGATGTTTGAGTTTGTTCATAAATATATACCCTCGTCTTAGAATAAGGGTTTTGGAATAAAGGTTTTTTTTGGCGGGAGGTATGTATTAATATTTTGTTCAATCAGGTTAAGTTTCATGTCTTTATGTCTAGATGTTAAAGCATTTCCTAAATTTCCTAAGTTATTTCTAAAAGAGAGCTAATATTTTTCTTTTTTTCAATTCCTAAGACTGCTGAGAAATCAGGCCAGATTGAAAGATCAAAGACCGTAAGGCAGAGACAAAATGATTTCAAGGTAAGTGAGGATGAGAATGTCAGCTTTTCAGAGCGCTGGCCTCTCTCTGCCAGCATTAGTGAAGACTTTACAGTGGAGAGACGTTTATCATTCGGTACAATCTTTATCACACTGATGATCATAATGCAGTTTTGGTTTTCATCTTCTAGAAAATGATCCAGGAAGTAATGCAGTCCCTGGTGAAGCTGATCCGAGGAGCCCTGCTCCCTCTCAGCCTCCGAGAGGGCGATGGGAGGCAGTATGGAGGCTGGGAGGTGCAGGCGGAGCTCTCAGGGCAGTGGCTCGCACACGTTATCCAGACCATAAGGTAAGCATGGACACGTGGGAGCCATGCTCATTGAAAGGGCTCAGTGAGTTTGCGTATATTTGTTTGCTTAGTGCCTTTTGAAAACAGTCAACCCCTAGGGTTGTATGTGCTGCTTAACTGTCAGGGAAGAATCTATTTTCCATCTCTCTGTCCTGCTGCTTCTATTTCTCACTTATAATCTAAGCTGGCAGCCCGTAAGCATCCCTGGTGTGTGTGCTGGGTGAGTGTTATGCCTTATGTGCATCCATCTATTGCATAGACCCTGTACCGCCCCTGCTGTGCTCTCTACTTTCAGCCTAATGCTGTTGCTCATAACCTCCATGAAGCCTATTACAGGACAGTCCAAGCAGTGATAGGGATTGCTTGGGATCCCGTTTACTCACTTGTGTTGTGTTGTGTTTGGCAGGCTGACTTATGAGTCATTGACTGCCCTGGAAATTCCCAATGACATGTTACAGATTATCCAGGACCTAATTTTGGATCTCCGCATACGTTGCATAATGGTAACACTACAACACACAGCAGAAGGTATGTTAGGAAATAACTTTTACTGGGCAATGTTACCTGAGCTGGCTTCCTTCCAGTTTCCAAAGCCTTGAAAATAAACCAGTGTTAGGGAAATTAGCATGTATTTATTCATTTCTTGCTACAGAATAGAATGTTTTCTCTTTTTTAAAAGTATCTTTTCAAAATAATTTAGTTGTTTTAAGACACTGTAGAAATTAAAGTAGATGCACCTGAAACTAAGAATATAAGAATATCTTTATAGTAAAATTTAAACAAACTGCTGAATATAAAAGTCCATGTAAAATATGGACCTAGTTTTAAAACATGTCAACATTTTCTAATTTTAAAATTCACATGAAATCAGAACACCATTAGTATGCTTCTATGGACTGTAGGAATTATACATACATTTTTTTATACTTTAAAATTTTTCCAGAATTTTCTATATTGAATCACCGACTTAGTATTTTATTGCTATGAAGAGACACCATGACCATGGCAACTTTTCAAAGGAAAGCATTTCACTGTGGCTGGCTTACAGCCTCAGAGGATTAGTCCATTATCATCAAGGCAGGAAGCATGGCAGCATGTAGGCAGACATGGGGCTGGAGAAGGAGCTGAGAGCTCTACATCCTGATCCACAAGAGGCCCAGCTTGAGCACATGAGCCCACCCCCAGTAACTCACTTCCAACAGCAAAGCCACACCTACTCCAGCAAGGCGGGTACCTCCTACTCGTGCAGTTCTCTGAGCCTTTGGAGGCCATTTTCTTTTAAATCACTACAGCAACCAAACGGTCACCAAGTTATTTTTATAAAATGACCTTTGAGGTTTTAAGTGTTTTAAAAAACAAGAACATTGTTATAACAACATAAGCCATTATATTCTGCCACCAAGATTTTAAGTGGGGAGGGCCCTGCACTGTAGAATTTGCAGTTAATACAGTGTGTCAAAAGAGAGTGGAATCCAGTTTAAGAAGGCAAACATTCCTCTTTGACTGCACCTAAGCAAGCCTGGCCTGCTGAAAGTTTGGGCAAGTGTCATTCCTCAAGTGAAAGCGAGCCACCATTCAGGATTGATAAAAACTCCACTGCTATGCCCGTGTCTGCCCCTGCTGGGAAGAATACTGACTATATAGTCACTGTTGTGAAGTATCTTTGCTCCTAGTCTAGAAGGCTCCAGATTAGGCTGTGCTGTTAAAAACAAAACAAAAGCCCACAAATATTTACGTGAATATTTTGTTAGAAAGTGTGCAGAGAAAAGAAAGAGAGAAAAAAAGAAAGTGTGCAGAATACATTACTATTTCTTAAATCTGCCAATAGGTTGGTAGATTTTCTCTGTTTTACAAACTTATATAAAATAATTAAAAGCCACAACTCATTGCTATTTTGGTCTCTGTTGATGTTCAGTGAGACAATTATAACAGAAAGTCTTGTGTTCTTGTTTCTACGTAGAAATAAAGAGGTTAGCTGAAAAGGAAGACTGGATTGTTGATAATGAAGGACTGACTTCCCTAGTAAGTTTGAATTATTTTTTGTTAGTTGTCATTAGTGTTTGTTATACAAAATAAATGCTTTTATGTTAATAAGGATCATATTCATTTTATATTACACTCAGGTTTCTAGACACTGTAAAATAATCCTAAAATACTCTTTCTCAAAGTTAGTTTTGCTTACTGCTGATCACAGACATTTTAAATGAGTGAAAGCAGTGGACTTATTTTAGTTAGAGTCATGTCAGCCTGTATCACTACTGTATTGCTACTTTAGTTTGCATTACTTTTTAATTAGATTGTGCTTAATTCCACACTATTAGCAACTTGAAGTCTTCAGAAAAGCAAGACAGGAGAATGATGTTTCTGTCCACAAAACTAAAAGTAAACAAGCCAAGAAGCAGAAGCCACTGCAGGTAGATGCCCAGGTCAGGCAGCAAACACCCATGATGTGTTCAGTCTAGAAACATTCTCTTTCTGGGTGGGTTTAGAATTCAAGTACCTTTGAAAATACTTCTCATGATTTTTCATGTTTTCATGTCTGTCTGAGGGATGTTCCTAACAGTCTGATAGGGACTGAGTCACTAGTAAAATACAGAGGACACAGGACAGGGGTTGCCATTTTCCCTCACACTGGCCAGACAGCCTGTCCTGCATCCAGCCAGGGTCACTGTTTGCCTTTGTGACCCTCTGCACTGGTTTTTGTGTGGCTGTCCTGGAGGTTCCATCAAGCCTTGACCCTGTTAGGAAGAAAATAAAGCAATCTCCAAGCAGCCACAGCCAGTCTCAAGAGGCTGTTGGACAGAAGCATCCCCATGCCCCAGAAAATTAGCTGCTCAGCAGACCATATGGCTACTGCCAGTTTCTTTCATGTCCTCTTTTGCAAGGGGGAGAAAATTAATTCTAAGGATGGAACTTTATAAAGTGGCTTTGGCAATACAAGTTATAAGCTAGCCCTACGTCAGGAACAGAGATCCCACATGGCATCTCCCTTTCCCAGGATCCCTGCATGGGGTCTGGTTAGGCTGAGGTTGGAAGCTGGGACTGGTTGTCTTCCTCTGAAGGCCAAGGCACTGCTCCAAGTCAGTGTAAATTCATTCAAGTAGACTTCAGGGTTAGAAAAGACATGCCTACTTCCAGTGTCATGCAAGACATGGGTTGGGAAAGTTCATTATTTTTAATAAATCAGTTATGATTTTATTTGGCTGGATTTGTTCTGTTGATTAAATTATTTGCATGTAAATAAGTATTCTTTGGTTAGTTCTTTCTTACATTAAATTCTTAGAGAAAGGGTGTATATATTATTTAGCTCATCACTCTCTGAGATACATAGAAAATTATAAAACAGCTTTTATATTGATGATATATTGAAGCCATTTGAATATTCTAGTTTCGTTTCTGTTGCTGTGTTAAAATACTCTGACTAAACACAGCTTAGGGAAAGAAAGGGATTCTTCAGCTTACACAGGTCCAGGTCACAGTCCGTCATGAGGGAAGTTAGGCTGTTCTACACAGCATTGCCTTCAGTCAAAGAATTCACTTCACAGTCTGTGGAGTAAAGTAGGAACCATGGGAGAGGTTCTCAGTGACTGGAAGTGGACTCAGTCCCCACTGGCTTTCTTGTACAGTTCAGAACAACCTGTCTAGGCTGTGCTGCCCACAGCGGGCTGCACCCTCCTGTATCAGTTAACAAGACAACCATCCACACACATGCACAGGCTGATCTGATGTAGATAGCTGCTGAGCTGAGGCTCTCCTCTCAAATGGCTCTACTGTGTCAAGGTGGCTGTTCAGTAGCCAACAAAGAGATGCCGTCCTAAACCAGTTGTATTAAAATTTCTTCTTAAGCTGCCTAACATGGTTCCTGGGATATCTCACATCTCCTCGGTGGCTTACGTGCACAGCACACACCACTCTTCTGTAGGATGCTGACATGGAAGCAACTGTACTGTACTCCACTGTAAGACCTGCCCTAGGGAAGATCCAGAATCTGTTTGGCCTGAGTCCCCATTTGTATGGCAGGAGCAGGACGTCTTCACAGTGTGGGCTTAGAAGTAACCATGGGCTTGGCTTGGTGGTGCACACCTGTAATCCTAGCACTCAGGGAGGCAGAGGCAGGCGGATCTCTGTGAGTTTGAGGCCAGCCTGCTCCACAAAGTGAGTCCAGAATAGCCAAGGCTACACAGAAACCCTATCTTGGGGCTTGGGGGGAGGAATTAAACAGTCTGTACCCTAAAGCATGTTGTATACTGTGTTATGTCCAGTTTGAGAATGTTAAAGTGTGAGTTTCATTAAACAAGAGAAACTGACCAATAGCAGCCCTCTGTGCATAGCAGCTGTTGCCTTTAGATCCTTCCTGCTCAGTAAGGCAGCATGCATAGCCTCCTGTAACCTGCCCCAGTGGCAGGCAGCGTTCTGCTAGGTAGTGTGGTTACTGTAGCGTGGTCCTGGGAAAATGACTGGACTGATTAGTAGGGAAACATGGCTATAGTCTGCTTTTAAATAATAATTTTGTGTTTGACGCCGCCCCCCTCCCCCACCACATGAGTACACACGGTTAAAAACTACTAAACCCAGTGGGTCATGCGGAAAAACAACAGAAATGGCATATCTGGAGTCAGCCAAAGCATCCTCCAGTCAAATGCGGATGAAGAAGGAAGCTATCCTGGTTTGATAGCTTGATGTGGATGACCCTTGTAGCTGTTCAGGACAGAGCAAGAGGAAAGGAGTATGAGCCTACATCCCAGCGCTGGGCAGCTCTACCCAGTCCTCTGGGCCTCTGAAAGGGACAGAAGAATTTACATGCCCTTAACCTTTTTCTAACTCCTGGGAGGAGACTGCTTCTTCCTTCACGGAAACCATGCTGGCAAATCCCTGACCTCCCTGTGCCCTCAGCTCCTGTGGTTTCCTGCCACTGCATATGCCATGCTGTCCTCACACCCACTTCCCCTGCCACTGGGGCAGGTTACAGGAGGCTGTGCATTCTGCCTTACTGAGCAGGAAGGGTCTAAAGGTAACAGCTGCTATGCACAGAGGGCTGCTATTGGTCAGTTTCTCTTGTTTAATGAAACACACACTTTAACATTCTCAAACTGGACATAACACAGTATACAACATGCTTTAGGGTACAGAACTGTTCTCAGCTACTCTGACCATCCTATTTAGAGAGAAGCTCCTCCAGCACCATTTACCTATGTATTCCAGTATGCTATCATGATGTTTATTGATTAAATTAGTTTCACTCTTACACAGTAAATGAATGAATAAATAAATGGGTGGATGGGTGAATGTTTCGCAATTCGGAAAAGCATGTGATGAGAATTCTGCCTATCAGATCCACTCATGGGAACTTCACGTGAACACAGAACACAGGCACTAGGGTGTTGGAGGTCTCTTCCCTCTTTCCTTGGAGTATCTTTGCTTAAACGTATTTGCAAGTTTCATCTTTTGACTTAGTATATGTAGAAAATGAGTAGCAAGACTTAGTTGGCTGTTAAGGACTTGCACCCACTCTAGGTGGTTGTCAGAGTGTTAGGCTTTACTGAGCATACAAGAGGCAGTCCACCTCAGATATTGAGCACATCCTAACATGCACACAATGCAGTCCTCAAGTGTGAGCACCTTACATGTGCTCCTTGTCAATTCCCTATGAAAAGATAATTTTGATGATACGTTTACTCAGTTCTAGATGATTTAGATGAGCCTTCATCTCAAAATATATCTGCTTAAAACATGCTGATCTCAGCCTCCATGAGTATAGATCTCGGTCAGATTGTGTCCTTGTTATTTGCTGTAAATGTGGACACTTGAGCTTTCTGGATGTCTAGCTCCATAACTACACCTTCCCAGCCAGTGCTGTGTCTATGTTTAAGGAGGTTCTTTTTTTTTTCCAGCCATGTCAGTTTGAACAGAGCATCGTGCACTCCCTGCAGTCGCTGAAGGGTGTTGTGGATTGCAAGCCTGGAGAAGCCAGCGTGAGTTTCCATTCTGTTCTACCTGCTTCGTAAGGTCTTAAGACATCCCAGCCAAGTATGGCGGCCATGCCTCTATTCCCAGAACTCAGGGAGGCAGAGGCAGGCGGATCACTGTGAGTTTGAGGCCAGCCTGGTCTACAAAGCAAGTCCAGGACAGCTAAGGCTACATAGAGAAACCCTGTCTCAAAAAAACTCAAAAAAAAAAAAAAAAAAAAAAAAAGACAGACAGACAGACAGAAAGAAAGAGAGATCCCTGCTTGGGGATCGCAGTAAACAGTAGAGCCACTGACAACGTCTAAGAGCTATTGTCTTACTAAATGCACTCCTTTAGTACCTATGTAACTAAAGGAATTATTTCCAGGGCAGGCTGAGCAGTTAAAATATGAGTCCAGCAGCTACAAGCAGACCAGGGTCCTTGTGGACTGATTGACTGACTGACTTGGATATTGTCAGCCACCTGGGGATCAGAGCCACCATAGGTAGGAAGCCACCTAAAGCTAGCCCATCACAGTAACGATGCCGACACCCGGGATGGTTTTCCATGCATTAGCTTTTATATCGAACTTATCAAGCAAAATGTTTTGTTTTCTTAGCAAAATCAAAACTGTTTTTTAATCTAAATTATTCTTCTTAGGTCTTTCAACAGCCTAAAACACAGGAAGAGGTTTGCCAACTAAGCATCAATATCATGCAGGTAACTGAAAGCAGTGATGTAGGCTCTTAAGTCATGCATTGATTTGTCATTCACAGTTGGTAATGTTCATATCACTATTAAATACAGATTCTTTTAAAATCCCATCTGTATACATAAGAGTTTGGAGCAAGACAATAGATACAAGTGAAAATTAATGGAGGATCTGCTCCTTTTTTGTTTTGACAGTACCTGTGTGCTTCATCTATATTGTATTTTCTTGTGTGTGTCCTCATGGTACTTTGTATTCAGTTCCATTAGAGAACAGAGTGAATTAAATGAAAATTAGTTGCTTGTGATTTACCTGGAGTTGTAGAGTTGTTTGATTGGGACCAGTGCATAAATGAAGTTGAGTATTTGTGAATGAGTAAGGAGAAGTAAAGGTATCTTTCTCCTAAAATATTTTCAAGAACATAATAATCAATTCAAACAAGGCTCCTTTAATATTCTATCACTTATGTAGTTAGATATTGATAGGGTATATATTGCTACCACTTAGCCCGCTACTTTGTTTTTTATGGCCAGATAGTTCTGTTTTGGGAATATGAAAATTGTTTTCATATTCAAATACATTGACACCTGAGAATTCATATCACTAAAACTTACTATTTTTAATCCAGGTTTTTATATACTGCCTGGAACAGCTGAGCACCAAGCCTGATGCAGACATAGATACTACTCAGTAAGTAAAAATGTAATGGATCTTGTTGATGTGTTTAAGAGTAATAAAATGTAAGCACATGCTGCCCAGGTTGGCGAGCACTTCCTGTGTGCTTGGCTGCCCTCCCTCTCTGCAGTCCCCAGCCTTCCTAGTCCATGCCCAGCCCTGACTCCTGACAGACGCTTGCTCTTTCCCAGCTGTCTCTCTCTCCATGCTCTACACAGAGCAGCAACACATAGTGCTCTTGTGCTCATTTTCTGACTTAGCATTTTCTGGATGACACTTGTCGTGTGACACTCCTGTGCACCTAAACTTCCAACATTAACACAGATAGTATCAAAATAAGTGTTTGAATCTAATTGGCAATTTGAGAATTTTTCTGTTTCCTGGCATTAACTTTTGCTCTTTGGGATATAAAACTGTCATCTCTACTGACCAAATACATTGTTTAATTTGTGTGTGTATGTACATGCCCAGTGTGCTTGCATGCGTGTGTAAGCATGGTTTTGTGTGTGTGAGTGTGTGGGCATTTTATGGCCAGAAGTAGATGATGATGTTTTTCTCACATATGCCTCTGCCGCATATTTAGGCAGGGTCTTTGATTTGAACCCAGAGCTCACTGACTCAGCTTGTCAAGTCAGCCCATTTCTACCTCCCATGTACAGGTGAGCTCTTGTACTCACTGGTACTTACAAAGGTGCTAGAGGTCTGACTCTGCTCCTCACAGTTGGTACCCACAGTAGTCTCTCCAGCCCCACATTTTTCATGCCTGTGGGTCATCTACAACCTGACTTTAAGTATGTGGCTCATTATCCCACCAGAACTCTGTGTTGCTACTCACAGCCTTGATCTCACAGCTTAAACCAATCAATCTTTTCTGGTTATTTTGTTCAAGTTCCTGTTTCATACATAGCTGGATTTTTAATGTGTATTGCAACATTTCCGAACTTGATGTTCTTCTGTATTCATTCAGTATACTTCATATCAGTTGGTGCTATTTTAATTACCATTTGTTTATATTTCAACTCTTTACATATTGGCATTTTTTTTAACTTTATTTCTATTTTAAAGTATTATTCAATATTCCATCATGTTAGACTTCCATATGAATTCAAGTCAGTCAAGTTGAAACAAAAATTCTGTTAAGGTGTTTCTTACAATTCTGTTAAATCAATGTTAATTAATGGGTTAGTTGCCCTGCTCTCCCTTTTCATCTTGTTATGTTTTTGATTGCTTTTGAGTTGTCAACAAAAGTTTTTAGCTCACCAATAAGTAGGTTACTGTGAAACTAGGCTTCAAGTCTTCCCCTAGAAACTCTTATAGTCAAAAAATTTTAATTATATGAGTATTATTTTATATTTTCTCTTTCAGTAATTTGCTTTTAAATTTAATAAAGTCACTTGAGTATTGTGAATGCCCCCAACAAGTGTTATATGGCCCAGAGTAAGACACAGTCCTTAGTACTTCCTTATGGTACTAGTAATTAAATATAAGGAAATCTACAGAAAGTTGCACAGCCATTTTCATCAAAACATTTGAAGTCATTGTACTTTTGAGCCAGTTTTAATTTTGACTGTTCTCTTGCCTCTTCTGCATTTAGCCTTTCTGTTGATGTTTCTTCTCCTGATTTGTTTGGAAGCATCCATGAAGACTTCAGTTTGACTTCAGTAAGTAAAATGGCAAACACAGAAGTAAAGTGTGTCATGTTACATTCACTTGAATGGAAAACATCATTTCATGTAAGATGGACACTGTGGGCACTGCAGTACACTTTGGGACTACCTTACGTTGAATGGATATTTGTGTATATTTCACACTGAAAAAAAACCCTTTAACCAGAGTTACATAAACAGATCCAACACAGCCTCTGCATCTTGAGTGCTAATAGCTGCCTCAGTTGTTCCTTAGTGCTGCAAAGTTGCCTGGACGGACCGGGAGAAGGCAGAAGGCAAGGCCTCTTTAGCCCAACACACTCCACTTTCTCTGCTTTAGTTCTATAAGTCTCCTGTTTTATTTGGACATAGGTTACATGCCTAAGCCAAAATCAAATCCCTACAAACAATCTGATGGAGGCATTTTCTCAACGGAGATTCCTCTTTGCAGATAACTCCAGCTTGTGTTAAATAAAAATAAAGCAAAACAATAACAACAGCAAAATTAGCAAGAAAAGTGACAAGAGCGAAGAGAAACCATGACGTGGATTGAAATCAGCCATTCCATGTAAATCTAGGGGGACAGTAAGGTGGAAGGAGTGGGGCTGAAGGAAAGAGCCTTTGACACTAAGACCTTGCTCTAGCCATCTGCCCCAACTGTGCTTTTGTTCCCGTTGTCTTTCAAAAGGAGCCTAAATGATACACAGTGACATTTCTCACCTTTGTTTCCTTCCTACCTCTCAGCAAACTCTTTGTGACCCATCAGCCATTTCCCCGCTGATTTGTGTGTACCTCAATTTGGAGTGCTACTCTGAGCCTCCCGTCCCTCTTTAGGAATAGAGAGGAGTGCAGGATAGTTCCCTGTGACCCATTTCCAGGAGATGCAGAGCTGCCACCAGGCTCTCAGCACTGCCCAGAGTTTTCACTTACTATTGCTCTTCCCAGCTTCTTACCTGTCCACTTACTTCCCAAGATGCAGTCATTGTTTTCCAAAATTTGTTCCTGTGTTCTTCCCCAGTGAAGGGGTCTCATCAGATCTCACTCATCGTCTCAGAAGACTGAGATCCTCTCAGGGCTGTGCTATCCAGAAGGAAATGGGTAGCATTGGATAGCATCCCTTATCGATTTGATAAAAAAAAAAATCTAGATTTAGAGTCTAAGGATTCTTACTCACAGCCTCGGGCGCTCTGAGTGTTCATTGCTAGTGCTCTCTGGGAGTACAGAGAAGCAATACGTAAGGCCTGTTCCTTCACATTCAGGGATTCCTTCATATGGGTCAACTGAACTGTTAGGGTCAAAGGCATATCTCTATACCAGGCTCAAGCGAGCTTCAGATTAACCATCCAAGTATAAAGATTAGATTGTTGTTATTCTATTGTTCTTCCCACTTTGATTTCATATGATGTTTCACATAACATATAGGAACAAAATATACTTGCTAAGAGTTAGTCTTTACATCTCTGAAGTAGTTTTGGAACAGTTCCATAAATGCTGTAGTGAGGGAAAAGTAAGTCACAACCATTGGGGGACAGGGCAGGAAGGACTTGCAGGCTCAATCAGCTGGAATGGAAGTTTGAGTTCTAAATCAAAGAGTGGTAAAGGATGGGCTTGAAGCCAGTTGAGGCATTTGTGGGGCTCAGCATATTTGGAGTGGCTGCTGGAAAGTTATTTATTTCACGTACTATAAAAGGTATGTTATGATAAGATGACGAAGGTGGCAAAAGGGAAGATAGCCTCACTATACCCAGCGTGCTTATTTTCTTATATGGTTCTGCCATGCATTCACTATCGTAAAACAGTGTCATAGAGTATGACCTCCTCTGGCCTTTTTATATTCCATTTCCTATCTAAAAGTTAATTCATGGCCAGCAGCAGCAGCCTTTTGTTTGTCTGGGTTATTTAATAGCTCTCTAGCCTTTGACATATGTCTGTTGATAACCAAAACTGGCAGTAAGTGGGCTAAGAAATAACAATAGGAAATTGTGATGAAGAATTGAGAAGATGTTGGGCACTTGACTGAGCTCAGGATTACCAGAAGATACATTTGCTTGGTTCTTGACTTTAAAGAGTGTAGCTCATCCTTTGCTCCACGTGCCTCAAAGAACGAGAACCTGTGCTTGTCCGCCTTTTCTCCCCTGCAGTACTTAACTGTAAGTTACTCTGATTCTGCACAGAAAGTAACCAAGTGTGGGTGAGAACTGTTCCTGGAAAGTGATTTTGCCTTAGTTTTAGTCAAGGATCTCTACAGAAGGCCTGGATGAGTCACCATTCCAGAGAATGCCTCCCACCTGTGGGAACACAGACTCAGGGTGCCCTGAAGTGAACCGCAGCCTCAGCAGAGCAGGGGCCATTCCTAGAACCTTATTTACAGATATGGTTCTTTGAACTGTGAAAAGCCCACTGTATTCATTAGCATTGCAGTTGCAGTCTAATGGTAAGCAATGGTTTAGGTGGGAAGAGCCTTCAAGAATGTAACAGGAGAGGCACTTTTCCCTCTCTTTATCTTCTTGTAGGGATGTGGGGAGATGGGGATGTTGGGGGACAGGATGGCAGGTGGCATGAGACTCGGCCTCAGGACACTCACTCCCCACTAGAAGGATTGCATACAGGAAGCATTCCCACAAGCCCTCACAGACAGGAACTTTTTAAAGGAACAAGGAGCCCTTCAGATAGACAGTATGACATTAAAATGTTCTGTCAAGTTGTAGAAGATTCACAAACCATTTTCTAATAGTTCCTACATTTATATAGTTATTCATAATATCAATGTGTGTGGCTTTTTGTGTATGTAAAATAGTAAGTGAAACATTTGACTCTTCTTTGGGGGATATTGGGGGTAGAACGCAGAGCCTTGGGCTGTCCAGAGAAGGATCATTGCTGAGCTGTACCCCAAGCTCTGCTTAACTCTTCAGTGTAAATGGAATAAGTCAGTGGAATTGTAATATGTTTCTCTGTGTGTTAATTTTAGGAAATAAACAGCCAAGAAAATCAAGGTGTTGGATATTGATGTTAAAGGGCAGAAGCCTCTAATTAGACTCAGTACAAAATGTAAGATCAGGGTTGTCTCTGCCATTGGCCAGGACTATCTGTGTCAACTTCTAATGGCTTGTTTGACTTGTAGGAGCAGCGGCTTTTGATAGTCCTGAGCAATTGCTGCTATTTAGAACGTCACACCTTCCTAAATATAGCAGAACATTTTGAAAAGCACAACTTCCAAGGAATAGAAAAAATAACCCAGGTAAGTGCTATGTTATTTTTTCTCAGCAGCTCCCTGGCTCCCCTGCACTCCGGTGCCCCCAGCCCTACACCCATTCTTCTCACCTCACCTACGTGGGAACGATTTCCTTCCTCACCTTAAATTGTTAATGTAACACTGCTTTTCTCATGGTTGAACTGGTTACTTAACTGGATCTAGGCTGTTTAAAAGTCAGGCAAGAATCAGGAGAGAAGCATCAAACCTAAATCTTTAAGAGTTTCCTCATCTGACTCCTGCTGGGAGTACCTGCAAGCACTAGAGCAACCCAGATCCTGATTGGATGAGGTGCTTCCTGCCCTTGCACTGTTCTCCCTGTGACTGCTGCCTTGCCTTTGCGAGGCTGCTTAAGCCCCCGCATGCGCACATCCTGCTCTCTAGCTGCTGGCCCCTTCCTTCCTGGCGCAACCAGAAAGAACTTCTGCATGCTTTGCGCCCCGCCTGCTGGATGTAGGCAAAAATGTACATGTACGTGCAAGTTAGTGAAGCCAGTTTCCTGCCTTAGGATGTTCGTTCTCTTGTTTATAGTTTTTCAAATAATCAGAAAAGGGGGAAAAAATGAAGTACCTTGTTAAAGGTCAGCTAGTTCCTGAGCAAAGTTTATCAGATTTCTAGGTAAAACTGTGCCAACCCCACTGCCTAATACCAGTGCACTTTTCTCAGTGAAGAAAACAAGAAAGATAATCATCTTGTTAATCATATATCAGCGTTTACTCTGAGTGGACGATCTACTTTTTATAAATGATGCTTCCAGTTTATAAACTAGGTTGGTTTGTTTGGTTTCTTTTTTTTTTTTTTTTAAGAATGAAAAAATGAAAATGTCAGAGTGGGTGGCTCTGTCTTGTTTTCCTGCCTTTTCGTAAAGCTTAATCATCCTGCTGATAAATGTTATGACTTAAGGCTTTGAGGCTAAATGACTAGTTTATTTCCAGAAATTTTCATGTTCATAATTGCAAGATCTGTTTTTATTCAATAAAATAGTAATATGACTATACATACATATGGAGAACTTTATCATTAAAATGTGTCATTAAGAATTGCATGTGAAAGAAATGACATTTGATTTTTTTCTAAGTTTTTATGAAGTAATAAGTAGAAATTACGTTCCTCAGTTTATACTATTGAGAAGCAAGCAGAATGAAACTGACCTAAAGGAAGGCTTGGTCTCTTTTCCTGTCTTTGTCTGAATCACAGAGAAAAGTAATACGAAGACCTGGGGACAGCTTGCAATAAGCAATAGGCTTTTTGTCCCATCAGCGTTATGAGTTTTAAAAATGATTTCTTGACTGTCTTGAACGTATACAGCCGTGGCTGAAGTGAATGGAGTAATGTCCCTCAGACCACAGCTCACCTGCTTACTGGACTGTGTGCCAGAGAAGCTCTTGTTTCTGTTTCATCAAGAAAGTTAAACCTCCTCTTTAAACCAGCCTGGCCTTGAACTCACAAAGATTCACCTGCCTCTGCCTCCCCAAGTGCTGGGATAGGTGGCATAGTTTCCTTGTGGGTCCCCTAATATGGGGGTCAGGGGCTACTTCTGACATGGGCTCTGGTGCCCACTCATTGATCACATCCCCCTGGCGGGGCTGCCTTGCCAGGCCACAGAGGAAGAGGATGCAGGCATCCAGATGAGGCTTGATAGGCTGGGGTCAGATGGTAAGGGAGGAGGGCTCCCCCTTTCTGAGGTCAAGGGGAGGGGGAGGCAGGATGAGAGAAGGGGGTGTGACCAGGAGACAATAGGGAGGGGAGACATAATCAGCATGTAAAGTGAACAAATTAAAATTTTAAAAAATATTTAAAAACAAATATACTTTCAAATAATAAAGAAAGTCAAACCCACTTGCCCTGAAGGAAAACAAAGGTCACTCACAGCCTTATTTTCCACAGTTTTTCTCCTATGACACAACCTAGAAGCCTGCCAGCAAAGTCGTAGGGCAGGTCACAGTGGACAGCGTCTCCTCTGTTTCTGTGTTTGCCCTGTCAGGTCATGCTGTCTCAGCAGACTCCTCTCACAGTGTCAATAGATGCCAGGCCTTCTCTCCATCCGTGCTGTGGGGCTGCTGGCTGGTGGGACAGGGCAAGAGGCCTTTCCACTCAGATTCCTTCCTCCTTGCCCTTCCTTCCCCCCACCTTTCCTTTTCCCTTCTCATTTTCTTTTCTTATTGGTGCTCTCGTAGTAGAAGCCTGAAAGCAACCGTTTCTAAAATGCCTTTCATCTTCTTTCTTTTCTAAAATTAATTATTTAAATTTCTTGTTTCCATTTTAAAATTTTACCATGCTGCACGTGTCATGGCATTCATGTGGAGGTCAGAGGGCAACTCATGGGACTTGATTCTCTCCCTCTACCATGTGAGTCCCAGGATTGAACTCAGCTCATCGGGCTCAGCAGCCAGCACCTTTACCAGCTGGGCCATCTCTCTAGCACCTTCGTTTTGTTTTTTTTCTTCAAAATAGAATTGAATTCCTATAGAAATAGTATATACATAATTATTCTTTGTAGGACTTTATCCAAATGTGACAATCAGTGCCATTTAAGGATGGAATGATTTCATAGATGTACTTTTATTTATTTTTATGGTTTGATGTGTATTGTATTCATATGTATGTGTTGATGTGTGTACACCTCTCTCCCTCCCTCCCTCCCTCCCTCCCTCCCTCCCTCTTCCCCCCTCCCCTCCTCTCTCTCTCTCTGTGTATGTGTGTGTGTTTGCAGGGGTGGTTCTATGTAGGCCAGAGGCTAACATCATCAGGTGTCTACATCAATTTTCTCTCTTATTTTTTGAGGCAGGCTCTCACTGAACCTAGCCCTCGCCTATTTGGCAAGACTCGTCGGCCATCAAATCCTGGATTACATGTACACACCACCATAGTCAGGATTCGGGCTTAGGTCCTCATGCTTGTGCAGGGAGTTCTGACCTACCTAGCTATCTCCCCAGCCCCACGTATATAATATTATTTAAGGTAGAATCTCTTGAGAAATAAATGAGGATGATATTTTAGTCCCGTGATTTTCATAGGGGCTGAGGTGTAGAGTGTATAGACTTTGCTTAAAAGTAGTGTGGACTTGAAAATGAGTCTGTTGATTCCAAGTCTTGATTGCTTCCAGCCTCACACCATAGCCCAAGATCAAGAGTGGAGCCAGTCTCATGAATGCCCCAGGGAAAGGAAAAGTAGGCTTGAAGCTAATATAATGGATGTCATTTTAACCTTGAGAGGCACTGAGTGGTGATTCATTAGATAAGAATATACAAGTGCTCTTACCCAGTAAGGCTCCACCTTCTAGTGAGCCCCTGCGGGACACACAGGCCTCTGTACCTCCTGGGTCACACGTAGCAAGTGCTGTGTGCCTAGAAAGTTCCACCTACTCATCCGTTTTCTTGTTCTCTATCTATCTATCTATCTATCTATCTATCTATCTAAACTTGTTATTGATTCTTTGGGAGTTTCACATGCACCCCAGTCCCACTCACCTACTCATCCCTGCCTATCTACCTTTTGCTCTTGTACCCTTCCTCCCAAAATGAAAATACACACACAAACAAAAATAAAGTGTACAGTATCTCGTTATGGAATCTGTAGTCTATCACAGTGTATCCCACAGTATAGCCCTCTGTCCACACACTTGCAAATATTTATTGTAATGACAACTATATTTTTGAAAAGGAGAAATAAAAACAAATATCATCTGTAAAATGTTTATTGTTAATAAGAGGTGATTACTTCTGACTTGTCCAGTCACCCCCTACAGTTAACCTAGACCTTTTCCTAATCACCACCCCCATACACATCAATATCACTTCACTACCCCACAGTTCCTGTCACTGACTTCTTATGGGACCCCAAAATAGCCATGCTGTTTTGGGGGAGATGATTACATTATGTTTAGACCATGATGTCCCAGCATGGTTTTAAATTTTTATATATCCATTTGTGTGTTTTACTTTGCATGCCTTTTCCTTTGGGAAGTGAGTTCTTTTGCATTTTTACTGCCTGTGTTGTAGAAGAGATAGCTTGGAAGCATTTAGAGAGCAAGAGACACAGAGCTTTGTTCTGAGGACGGAGGCCAGGTATAACAGAGACCAGGTTCCTCAGGAGCATTGGCGGGGACATCAGAGCTGTATGGTTGATAAGCCTTAGTTTTATTTTATTGTGGCAGCTGTAATGATGTAATTCTGAGGACATTTTGTTTGTTTGGTCAGTTGTTTTTGTTTTCTGGCATATAGCAGCTGATACCTGCATCAGTCATAAGGAAACAACCAGCTCTACAATTGATTTAGCATGTACATAATTGCTGATTCTTCCTGACGTGAGAGTATGGGCACTGATCAAGTCTGGTAGTAAATGCATTGCTGAGCTCTTATTTAAGCTCCTAAGTTCAGAAACTCCACTCAGAAGGGTGAGGGGACAGTTTCTTTTCATCACAAATCCAGGAAAATCTGTTATATCTAGCAACCAATTTAAAGTACTTCTTATTGCTTGAGCTCTTCGTACTACATGTAATATGTAATTCATTATTTTTAGCTTAATTGAGTATACTTCTTAGATACCGAGGCCATTTGAATTTGTTGATGGGAATGAATGCAGCTTTGTTTCCTTCCTGCTGTGTTTTCTGTGTCTATGCTTGTTTTATCTTCCTCGTTTCTTCATATGAGAGTATATTAACTAAATTTTGTCAAGATTTTTTTTTTTAACTTATTGATTCTTTGTGAAGTTCACATCATGCACTCCAATCCAACTCATTTCTGTGTAGCTGATGCTTTGGCTACTTTGTGAGTTCTTTTATCTCTCTTTCACCTTTCTCCACCCTTATTAACCCCCTAATACCAGGTAAGAGAGAAAAGGATAGAGGGGAAGGGGGGGGCAATGATTATCGGTAGACTACTTCCTGATGAGTAGGGGTGTTTAGTTCCTCAGGGCAAATTTGGTCTTCGAGGTCAGGATATTTTTTTTCTTCTTCTTGTTTCTTTGCACATGGCCTCTTAACAAATGCAACCAACTGCATCCAACCACCAACCAGTCAACATCAGTAACAGCAGCTACTCTGCCTCTTAGGGCCCTATCGTATATATATATCCTCCGAAAAGTTTCCAGACTTCCAAATGTCACACACTTACAGACACTATCTGTAGCTGGCAAACCCATGTCCCTGCTAGAGCATGAGGCAAATCATAGTCACCTGTTATGAAACAGCTTCTTACCCTCACACCTAAGATTAAAACAAAAGCACATTCCCATTATGGAAAACATTTCTGTGGGTGTTTGTTTGTTTGTTTGTTTGCATTTCTGTTTTTAAAAGAAACCAAAACTACAAAATTCTTACTACATCTCCATGTTCCTTCCTATCCACCCCCCACCCGTACAACCTCCCCCTGCCCCAGCAAAAAAAAAAAAAACTAAACCACTGATGCCAGCCTCTCTGTCTGTTTTGTCCGTACTGCCAGTAGCAGCCACTGTTGTCCTTTGCTAAACTATACCTAAATGTGTGCCTGTAGTACTCACACCAGGACTGTCTCTCGTAGCATCTTTGGTCTGTTGTTTGAACCCTGAGGGAATAAGACCTGGTGTCTCCATGGAGTGACTGTAGGACAACTCAGACTGCTCGGCACTAAGACACATCTCAGTCATGCAGACATGTGATTGGAGGAAGCCTGGGCAGCCACAGACAGGTTGTTAGGACAGGACGCCTTCAAAGGATGTCACTGATGTGGAACACTGCAGTCGATGTCCTTTGTATTGAAGGTCACTGGCTGTTCAGTATTTATACTGTCAGTTTGGTCTGCCGACCAGAATTAAAGTTTAAAGTATTCTGTAAGACAACCGGTAGTCCATAGGTGGGAATTATTTCTTAACGTGTAAGATAAGATGGAAACCTGAACTTTACAGAAAAATTCTTTTAAAAATATTTCGGATATTTACTTGTACTATTTTATTTTCCCTTCATTCTTAAATTGGCATATTTATATTCTTTGTCTTATAGGTTAGCATGACATCACTGAAAGAACTAGACCAACGACTCTTTGAAAACTACATTGAGCTAAAAGCAGATCCTATTGTTGGATCCTTGGAACCTGGGATATATGCTGGCTATTTTGACTGGAAAGACTGTCTGCCTCCAACAGGTAAGTCTAGAAAGCATTCTTGGCCTCTCCGAATGCTAGCTAGGGTAATAGGTGTAGAAAGGCTTCTGTCAACCAAGATGTAGTTAAACTGTTCTTCTTTATATTCATTGTTTCCTGTTCTTACCAAAGACAAGACCATTTATTATTTTTACTTACTGTTTCAAATCGTTTTTTAAAAATTCTTCCTTTTTAGAAATGTATTCCTCTCTTATATATTATTGCATCCTGATTGTAGTTTCCCACCCTTTCCTCCCCCAGTCTTTTCCCCTCACCTTCCCTTTCCCACAGATCCACACCCTGTCCCCTGCCTTTCCTCAGAAAGGAGCAGGCCTCACAACGACATCAACCAGACAGGGAATGACAAGCTACAGTAAGACTAGGCACATACCCTCATATCAAGGCTGGACGAGGCAACACAGTGGGGGGAAAAGGGTCCCAAAAGTGGACAAAAGAGTCAGAGACAGTTGCTGCTCCCACTCTCCCACAAGAACACCACGCTACCTAATTGTAACGTATATGCAGAGGACCTAGATCAGACCCATATAGGCTCCCTGATCACTGCTAGCCCCCATGAGTCCTGGTCACTTGATTCTGTGGGCTGGGTTCTTATGATGTTCTTGATCCCTCTGGTTCCTCCAGTTCTTCCTCCTCTTCCTCTGCTGGATTCTGAATTCCACCTAATGTTTGGCTAGGGGGCTCTGCATCTGCTCCCATCAAGGGCTGGATGAAAACTCACTGGTCTTTCTAATGACGATTCTGCTAGGCTCTAAAGGTATTCTGCAGGCAGCACCAACTCGTAGGTTGAAGGTTTTGTGGCTGGGTTGATGTCCAGTTGAGACCTAGCCTGGTTGAGGAGGCAGTTGGTAAAGGTACCTTGTCCTCTATTGCTAGGAGTCTTTGCTAGGGTCACACTCAGATTCCATGGAGTTATCTTAGTACCCCCTAGATGTCCCCGCCCTCAATTGCAGTCATCTCTCCCTGTATTCTCTCTGTCCATCTGCCCCAACCTCATCTCTCCTGTTCCCATCCTCTCCCTGCCTTCCCACCCTGAGTCTACCACAAAATCTATACGGTTTCCTCTTCCCAGGGAGATCCTTGCATTGCTTCTTAAGTGTTCCTTAATATTTAGCCTCTCTGGATTGTAGCATGATTATCCTTTACATTTAACATACACTTATAACTGAGTACATGCTATGTTTGTCTTTCTGGTCTGGATTACCTCACTCAGGATGATGTTTTCTAGTTCCATTCATTTGCCTGCAAATTTCATGATGTCATTTTTTTAATAGCTGAGTAATACTTCATTGTGTAATTGTACCCCATTTTCTTTATTCTTTTTTCAGTTGAAGGTCATCTAGGTTGTTTCCAGTTTCAGGCTATTATAAATAAAGCCTCAGTGAGCATAGTTGAGCATACGTCCCTGTGGTAGGATGGATGTCCTTGGGTACATATATGCCCAGGAGTGGAATAGCTGGGTCTTGAGGTAGATTGACTCCTAATTTTCTGAGGAACCTCTATATTGATTTCCATAGTGGTAGTATATGTTTGCATTCCCACCAGCAAAGGAGGGCTGTTCCCCTTGCTCTGCATCTTTGCCAGCATAAGCTGTCATTTGTGTTATTGATCTTAACCATTCTGATAGGTGTAAGATGGAATCTCAGAGTCATTTTGATTTGCATAGCCCTGGTGGCTAAGGATATTGAAAATTTCTTTAAGTATTTCTAGGTCATTTGAGATTCCTCTATTGAGAATTTTCTGTTTAGATCTGTATGCCATATTTTTTAGTTTATCGAGTTTTTTATGTATAGTTTCTTGGTTTCTTTCTGTATTTTAGATATCAGACCTCTATTGAATATAGAGTTGGTAAAATAAAATCTTTTCCCATTCTGTAGGCTGCTGCTTTGTCCTAGTAATGGTGTCCTTTGCCTTATAGAAGCTTTTCAGTTTCATGAGGTCCCATTTATTAATTGTTCATCTCAGTGCCTGAGTTATCAGTGTTGTGTTGCAGAAAGTTGTCTCCTGTGCCAATTCAACCAAGGCCATCCACAGTTTTTCTTCTATCAGGTTTAGTATATCTGGTTTTATGTTGAGGTCTTTGATCCACTTGGATGAAAAAATGGACCTAACAGATGTATACAGAACACTTCACTTAAACAGAAAAGAGTATAGCTTCTTCTTAGCACCTCATGAACTTTCTCCAAAACTGACCACATACTCAGACACGAAGCAAGTCTCAACAGATACAAGGAAACTGAAATGACTCTCTGAACCCTTCATCAGACTAAAACCAGATATCAGCAACAGAAAGCTTGCAAAGTCATGGAAGCTGAACAACTTTCTACTGAATGAAAAATGAGTCAAGAAAGAAAGAAAATAAAAACTTTCTAAAATTTAATGAAAATAAGTACACTCAGCATATCTAAACATATGTGATATAATGAAAGTGGTGTTAACACTAAGTGCCTTACATAAATGAAATAGGAGAGATGTCTTAACACCACACTTGAAAGCTCTAGAACAAAAAGAAACAAACACATCCGAGAGCAGTAAATGGCAGGAAATAATCAAATTGAGGGCTATAGACAGCAAGAAGTAATCAAACTGAGGGCTGAAATCAATAAAATAGAAACAAAGAGAACAGTACAAAGAATCAAAGAGAGTTGGTTCTTGGAGAAAATCAAAATAGACAAACCCTTATGGAAGCTAACTAAAAGATAAAATATCCAAATTAATAAAATTGAAAATGAAAAGGGGGCATAACAGATAACAAGGAAATTCAGAGAAATCATAAAGACATACTTTAAAAACCTATACACTACCAGATTTGAAAATCTGAAGAAAATGGATTATTTTCTCCCTAGGTACCACTTAAACAATTTAGATAGACCTATAACCCCTAGTAAAGTAGGAACAGTCATTAAAAGTCTCCCAACCAAAACAAAAAACAAAACGCCCAAGGCCAGATGATGTTGGCACAGAGTTCTACCAGACTTTCAAAGAAGAGTTAATGCCAGTACTTCTCAAATTATTTCACAAAATAGAAACAGAAGGAACATTGCCCAATTTATTATATGAGGCCACAGTTACCCCGATACCCAAGCCACATAAAGACTCAACAAAGAAAGAGAATTACAGACCAATAACTCTTATGAACATAGATGCAAAAATACTCAATAAAATACTTGCAAACTGAATATAGGAACACACACAAAAAATCATCTGCAGTGATCAAGTAGGCTGTATCCCAGAGATGCAAGGATGACTCAACATATGAAAATCAATAGATAAACAAACTGAAAGAACAAAAACATAATCATCTCAATAGATGCAGAAAAGGCCTTTGACAAAAACACAGTATCCTTCATGATAAAAGCCCTGGAGAGATTAGAGATGCAAGAGGCATACCTAAACGTAATAAAGGCAGCATATAGGAAGCTGATAGCTAGCATCAATTAATGAAGAAAAACCCAAAGCAGTTCCACTAAAATCAGGAACAAGACAAGGTAGTCCACTCTCTCTCTATCTATTCAATATAGTACTTGGAGTTTTAGCTTTAGCAGTAAGACATTTGAAGAAGATCAAAGGGATACAAATTGGAAAGGAAAAAAGAAGTCAAACTACCATTATATAATAATATACGTCACTCAAACTATGGCACCAGCAAGGAAAATATAGGCAGTAAACTTCGAACCCCTACCCAGACCTAGCCAATGGACAGGACATTCTCCACTGTTGAGTGGAGAGTGAGGTCTGACTTTCATACAAACTCTGGTGCCCCATTTTTGACCACGTCTCCTTGATGGGGAGGCCTGGTGGCACTGATAGGAAGGATAACAGGTCACCAAGAAGAGACTTGATACCCTATGAGCATATACAAGGAGAGGAGGTCCCCCTCAGCCACAGACATAGGGGAGGAGAGTAGGGGGGGAAGCGGGAGGGAGGGAAGAATGGGAGGATACAAGGGATGGGCTAACAATTGAGATGTAATATGAATAAATTATAAAATATTAAAAAATAATATACATAAGTCACCCTAAAAATTCTACCAGGGAGCTCCAACAACTGATAAGTACTTTCAGGGAAGTGACAGGATACAAGATTAATTAAAAACAAACAAACTAGAATTCTCCCTATTTACAAATGACTAATAGACTGAAAAGAAATCAAGGAAACAATACCCTTCATAGTAGCCACAAATAATATAAAATATCTTGGGGTAACTAACCATACAAGTGAAAGACTTGTATGACAAAATCTTCAAGTCTTTAAATTTAAAAAAAAATTGAAAAAGATGTCAGACAATGGGAAGATCTCCCATGCTCTTGGATCTGTAGGATTAATATAGTATTTTTTAAAAAGGGCCATCTTATCAAAAGCAATTTTCAGATTCATTACATTTCCCGTCAAAATTCCAATACAATCTAAGACTTTGAAAGGACAATACTCAACTTGATATGAGAAAAAAAAAACAAAAACAAAAACAAAAAAAACAGCAAACACCTCAGAATAACTAAAACAGTCCTGAACAATAAAAGAACTCCCGGAAGGATCACTATCACTGATCTCAAGTAGTACAGAACAATAGTAATAAAACTCATTGGCCCAAAACCAGACACATTGGTCAGTAGAATCAAATTGAAGATCCAGACATAAATCTATATGCCTGTGAGCACCTGGGTTTTGATAAAGAAGCCAGTAATACACACTGAAAAAGAAAGCATTTTCAACAAAAACTTGACTTTATCTCTCTTATAGTCGCATAGGCTGATCCTGTAACTTGAATTGTATAAAAACAGTTCCACAATAAATGTGGCTATGTAGAACTTGTAGTTTTTAAGGACCCTCTGTGCTGATTTCTATATGCCCAAGCTAATTTAACTCTCTTCCCAATCCTCTCTAACATCTGTTAATGTTATTTCTTGAAAATGTCATTTTCTTGGCTGTGGTGAAATGAAATCTCAATACCTCGTTTATTTGCATTTCCCTAATAACAATATATTGAATATGCTTTCATATATTTGCTGGATATTTGACTTCTTTTGAGAATTTCTATTCATTGCCCATTGATTTATTGGGTAATTGAGGACCAGTTTGCTATGGATAAAAATTGACATAACCATTCAAAAACATTTTGACCAACAATCTTAATGGTATTTTTAGAGTTTTCATCTCCAGGAAGTGATTGTACAAATCACATAGGAAACTAATTACTAATTACAGGTGTTAACAGTAGGTTGTGTTTCTAGGGCTACATGCAGTAATTTTAGCGGCAGTGTCAGCTGGCCATTTCCATGTGGTATGAACCCTGTGGCAACACTTGAGGTAATTAATCAGAGGGAAAGGGGTGTGGGAATGGCAGTGCTGGGGCAGGGCCTGTCCAGTCCTTTAGATAGCAGGACTGTACAGTCCCACAGCCTCTAATGTTTATAGTGCAGGTAACCAAAGTCTTCATGACACTTCTGGGTTAGGGTTAGAGTGTTAAATACCCAGTCATAAGATTTATCTTAATAATATTAGCTTTGAAGCTGGGTACGGTGGCACACGCCTTTAATCCCAGCACTCACGGAGGCAGAGGCAGGTGGATCTCTGTTAGTTTGAGGCCAGCCTGGTCTATAAATCGAGTCCAGGATTTGGGTACACAGAGAAACCTTGTCTCGAAAAACTTAGTAGTAGTAGTAGTAGTTGTAGTGGTGGTGGTGGTGGTGGTGGTGGTGGTGGTGATGATGGTGGTGGTAATTAGTAGTAGTAGTAATAGCAGCCTCAAACTTTTCAGCATCAAGGTTTGCTGGCTCTGTGGCATGGAGCCTTTTTACCTAGTTTAATCTTAATTGTAAGATTCCTTTCATAAACAAATAGCACTGACAACAATTTGCATTTCTCACATTGCAAATACACTAGGAAGGTCTGCATTTATTTCACTTGTCAACCTTATTCAGTTCTGTTCTTTGGGTAGTTTTGACTTGGTTACATCTGACCCCTCAGCCTTGTATAGTCATTTAGCGAGTATTAGCTTGTTTAAAGCGCAGCCCTCTTGTCAAGTGATGGGTCAAAATTGACATAACCATTCTAATATATTTGGATCAACAACTTTAATAGTATTTTTAGAGTTTTCATCTCCAGAGACTGAATTGTCCAGACTACATAGGTAACTGACTACTAACTTAACTACAGGAGTTAGCAGTAAATTGTGTTTCCGATACTGTATGCATCGATTTTTAATTCATGATTTAAGAAGAAATTTCTGTTAAAACCGCAGTTATGTTTTTAAACTGACAGATACTTCTTATTATTGGTATGTTTGTCACTGAGATTATTCTTGCTAGTTCTGCGTCACATGACAATCCCAAATGATTTCAAGTGTTCTATTGTCTGTGATTAAGAGGAGCTTCTTGAGTATTACATTTTATGAATTTCAGCAAAATTGACAATGGTCTCTCATTGTCACATACACATGCAAGGTCTTTGAAGCGTATTGAGAAAAACTTTCTTTAATTTTTCTCTTAAATACTATTTTTATCTATTTTTAATCTATAATGCATATAAGCTTAAATTTATTAAAATTCTTTAAAGTATTTAATAAATGAATTTAAACTTAACCACTTTTATTCAAGTAAAGTACATAATTTATTTTTAATTCAAGTGCTTTGTATTAGTAGTGGTGTGTAGATTTCTGACATGCATAGAGAGATTGACGGGTGTCATGACATGAAATGTGTAGCGCAGCTCTGGAATCACACCTCAGTGACAGTCTTGAGTAGGTCATGTCTGTGGTCCAGAGCAGCGTGATTCCAACTCCTCGTGCTGGGTCAGACACAGTCCATGGTGCCCCGAGTCATGACCAAGCCATTAGTTATTAGATGTCTGCTGCCAGGGTGATTCATACATCTCACACAGAACATATGTGCACTACTCATGTGACGTAGTAAGTGCGTAGTTCTTCCATGTGTATGTTTGCTTTCCTCAGAGCAGCTTCAGCTTTATCTTCATATCTCTACCTTTGGGGTCTGTCTGGTGTATTTCACTGTGTGAGAGACGTAATGCAGTTCAGCTGTCATGTAGTACGTCTTATAACATGAGTCATTTGGAACACAAGCCCACTTAGCATTTCTAGAAAAAAAAAGATGCTAGAAGGATGAAGATAAGGAAAAGTTTGCTTTTTCAGTTGATAAGACAAAACAAAACAAAAACAAAAAACAACAACAAAAAAAAACTTGACCACCAAAGACAACCTAACTATTGCTCCCTAACTACTAGTCATTAATGTAAATGTTTGTGGCTCTCTGCCTTTTCCTCTGTGCTCTCATTCCTCTGTGCTGCTGTAAGAAAATGCCTCCAACCAGATAGTTTATAAAGAATAAGGATGAGAGTCTAAGATCAAGGTCTCGTGAATTCAGTGGTACTATGGCTGTATCCTTCAGAGAGGACAAAGCCTGTATTCGTGCACAGGGAAGGATGTGGGACAAGAGACTAACTTACTCATGATCCTTTATAAGGCACTCATCCATTGACTTTTCCAAATTGTGTTTGTGTAAGTTAATATTATTTGTAATTGTCTATACACTGTATTGTTGTATTAATTGCAAGCAATAAACATAATGAGTATATGACTAATATCTCTGGGTATACAAAAAAGAGAAAGGTATGATTAATGTGGGCAAATAAAATTGTGCCACCCCATTAACAAAGCATTTATTCCAGCTAACTGTTTCCATATTAATTCCTATACAAGTGAAATACTTCTGCTAACACTTCAAAAAAAATTACTTGTAAAAATCACTTGTAAACTATAATTGAACTTTGAAGGTTTTCTTCCTAAATACCTCCTGGATTTTTAGGCAATGGATTCCAGCAGTCGGTTGCCCCTCATGTATGCCCCTCTGTCCCTCCCTCCCTCCCTCCCTCCCTCCCTTCCTCCCTCCCTCCCTCCCTCCCTCGCTCCCACTAGCCTGTGGAGAGGCTACCCTCAAACTCACTATACCCATTCCCGGGCCTCTCACCCTTTGAGACTCCACTGGAGAAACCAGTTTTCTCCTTTGCAAGCTGATGTTAATTGGAGATAACTTACTGGGTAAGGGTGGGAGCCCATGTCCACTTCCCCGCCTTAGCACAGGGACGCAGTCTGGTTGAACCTGTCCAGGTCCTGTGCATGCTGCTACAGTCTGTGAATTCATATGTGCATCAGTCTTGTTGTGTCTGGAAGACACTGTTTCCTTGGAATCACTCATCCCCTCTGGTTCCAATAATCTTTCCATCTCCTCTTCCACATAGCTCCCTGAGCCCTGAGGGGAGAGGTTTGATTACAACATCCCATTTAGGACTGAGTGTTCCAAAAACTCTTAGTCTCTGCACGTTGTACAGTTGTAGGTCTCTGTATTGCCATCCCCTGCGAGAGGAAGCTTTTCTGATGATGGCTGAGCAAGGCACTGACCTATGGATAGAGCAGAATGTCCTTAGGAGTTACCTTATTGCTTTGTTCCTTTAGCAGAAAAATAGTATTTGTTTTGTTTCCCTGTGCCCATTGTCTTTCCAGTATTCGGTTCTTGGTTACTTGAGCAGTGTCAGGCGTGGATCCCATCTCATGGAGTGGGCCTTAAATCATAGAGTGGTTGGTTGCTCCCATGCTTGTGCCATTGTTATATCAGCAAATCACCAATGTAGACTGAAGGCTCTGTAGTTGGGTTGGTGTTTACCTTTTCCATCTGGTAGCATGCAGAGTCCTTTCCAATACCACGAACACTGGTCAGTAGGAGTGAAGGCTCTAGTCAGACACCAGCTTGACTTCTCTGTGTTCAGTGAGATGTAGAAGTGTTATTGTCAGCAATAGGATTTTACTCTCAGGTTATGGAGAACAACCAATAGCTTTGGCAGTAGCCTGAGATGCTTTAAGGTTTCCAGAGAGGCCTATTTGTCTCAGGGACATACAGAGTTTTAGCACTGGTCATGAGCTGACGCAGTGGCCCTCTTTAGCCTCATCGCTTAATATAAGCTATTCTTGTAACCAGCACCTAGCTGTGCAGTTATTGCCATTCCCAGTGCATGGCATTGTCTCCCTGAGACCCCTGCACACAGTGCTCCCTCCACTGCACTTGCCACCACCTTGCCAGCTCCTGCTGAGGCCTCTAGATGGACACAGAGTGCAGCTTGAACCTGGTCCAGGACTTCTCTCCTGGTGTTCCCCGGGCTCTTTCCCCTGCCCGAGCTTGTTTTATTCTGTGCTGTGCCTACCCTCCATAGGATCTACCTCAGCATGCATTCTCTGACAGACTCTTACAGCAAGTAGTAGGTTGATTCATGAGAGACACCCTGACAAAGGTTCTTCAAGCAATGTACACTATGAAAATAACAGCAGTTAAAATACAGTTTACAGTTTAGTTTTTAGATGAATAGATATTTTCAACAGAATTCCAGATTAAATCATCTATTCTTAGTGAATGTCAAAGAAGGAACTTTGTTAATTAAATAACATAACAGTTCAGTTGCAAAGATAATGGACAGCCAAGTAAAAGGATCAGAGTATTTACAATGCACTTTGCACTAAGGGTCCCTTAAAGGAAGCGCCACTTGTCTAGAGCCTTTCTCACAATTCCTTGAGCCGCACAGATCATATGCCATATGCCTGGGCACTTCTCAAAACTGTTTCTTCTCTGGATGTGGAATGTGCGCTTGTGCTGCGTGCAGTCCTCCTTGGCTCCTGGACTCCTACTGTGAGCAGCTCAGCTCAGTATCAGTGCTGCTTTAGATGAAAACACGCCAGCTAAGTGGACCTCGTCCCTGAATGCCCTGGTCCTTCATCCTTTTCTGCTCTGACCTATGAAGGAAAAGTTTTCACAACCCCTAGGAATATTCTTTATTTCACTTGAGAAGTTTTATGAGGACATCCTAATGGTCCTATATTTAATCTGCTCATAAGCAGAAAAGCAGTTTTCCATTTTCTGAAGGAGGATAAGCCTCGTTGTTCATCCGTCTTTCTAAGTCACAGTTTCATTATGTAAGCTTGCTTTGTTTTTCAGACCTTGTCTCCTTTTTACAAACAGTTTAATATAATATAGTCAATGCCATAAAACCATTGGTACAGTGCTTTGGACATTTGGTTATAATTTCTTTGTCTGCCAAGCATTTTTCAATAAAGCTTAATTTTGGCTTTACTCATCTTCAATGTGAAATTGATTAACCTTGAGATGGACTGTGGCTTGCATATTTCTTTTTTGCATGTCTTATCTGCTAAAGTATTTATTATGTATTAAATTGATAGCTGTAAACTATGCTGCTTGGCATCAGGATAAACTAATAGCCTATTGTGCAAACGTAACTTATTTTTTAAGTTTTATTATAGAAAATTTCAAACACTTATCAGAATAGAAGTTTTGTCCCTATGTGTTCCGTCTACACTCCTGAACTCCTTCTGCTTCTTAGACCTATTATTTTGAAGTAAATCCCAGACATTAGAGCGTGTCATCTGTATGCAGATCACATGGCTACTTTTTCCTACAGAAACATAACCAATCATAATACCATTATAAGACTTGGAAGACAGTAATAATAATTCCTTAATTTCACCAAAAATCCTGTCACTGTTCAAACTCCCAGATGCTTATTGCCCAGAAATTTTGCTTAGGGTCCTCAGGTCTCTGTACTGCTTTGGTTGATTTAGCCCTTGTTTTTTTCTTTGTTGATTGATTAGTGTTTTTTTTAACTCTGTAGGGTCTCCCTTTTCAGTTTACTTGTTGAATAAATTAGGTTCTTTGTTGTGTGGATTTTCTGAAGTCCTGGGTTTTAGGATTGTTTCCCTATGCTGTTATCTGTCCGGTGCATTTCCCATGAGTCAATAAAAAGGTGTTAGGTGTTAGGTTACACTCTGTTTCCATGTAAGTTTACTTAGAACAGATGCTCCATGGTACTCATGGTTGTTATTCTTCCTGTTTGTGATGTTAGAATTGAAAGTTGAATTCAAGTGTTATTTGGACCATCCTTTTAATGGTTCATAGTGAACTTGCATCTAATGATTTATCACCACTTACTTGTGCCAAGATCTATCTCTTTCTTCGTGTTTTAGTCTGTGTCCATCTGAGTGGAGAGTGCACATACCCTGACACACATGTGGAAGTCAGCAGACTTTCTTCCAACTTGGTTTTTTAAGGCAGGGTCTCAGGAGTTTCTGTCACACTGCATACTCCAGGCTGGCTGGCCCAGTTGCTTCCTCCTGTCCTCGCCTCCCATCTCACTGTAAGTGTTAGGATTACGCATGAGTAGCACCTCATCTGACTTTTCTACTTGGGTTCTGTGGCTTGAATGTAGGTCATCAGCAAGTCCCTTTCCTTTCCCCACTGAGCTGCCTCATCCACTGCTCTGTTTGTCCTTTGTCTCTTTAATCTCATTGTTAATGCTTAATAAGATATAACTCACAATGTGAAGTGTCTCTCTCCCTCCTTTTCCCTGCCTTCCTTCTGCCGAATGCCAACCCCGGGGCCTGCACCTTCTGCATGTGGGGCAAGTTGTCCACCACACAGCTACATCCCAGCTGCTACAGTGCGAACAGACATTAAGATGAAAAGGAATGTGCAGGTTATCTGGGCCAGGAACCCTGAGGATGGTAAACAAGGAGGGCTTCCATCTGAGTATAAGATAGCCAAGCTGCGAGGCGAGAGGAAGGCAGGTAGGTCGTGCGGGCTGGCTCCCACAAAGCACCCGCACCCCGCAAGCAACATAAACAAGGTGCTGTAAGTAAGAATGGCTTAGAACATTTCCCACCTATTCAAGGAAGACTGCTCCGTAGACAAGGAGGTAAACATGAGGTAGCCAAGAAAAACTACAGCTACATCTTGTAACTGTGATAAGTGTTAACTACCCATTGACAATAAAGAAAAAAGATCTGTGATAAACTACAAGCTGATCAAAAGATATAAATGTGAGAACAAGGGCAACACAACAGACCCGATTTTGTCTGAGACCAGCAGCACGTGTAAGGTTGAGCATTGCAGTGCAAGCCTGGCCTAATGACTAACAGGCAGTCAAGGATAGCAGCTAGTAAAGCAAGTCAGAGACGGACAGAATGGAGCAGAGGGTGGGAAGCCTTTCCCCCTGACTGAGTGAGCAGCTCAGAAACTGGTTTGGCCAGGGAAATTACAAAGGGCAGGGCTGCCTTAATTGGTTTGGCATGTAATTAGCCCAGAGAAACTAGCCAGTCTCAATAGAAATCGTCTTAGTCTTTGTCTGATTTCTCTCCTAAGCCCTATAAGGTGCCCCCAGGAAAACTTCCCAGTGGGTGTTTCCCTCTCATAGGTCCTTTTCCACATGGGAGCTAATCTCCTTTCTGGGGACCCTATCTTGGGACCTCTGCAGTCTCACTTGCTTTCTGTAGCTCTGCTTTCTGCTATAGCTTTAAGCTTTCTTCATTAAGCATTCTCTCTGTAGTAAAAACTCCTTGAAAACTGATCTCTCTGGTGCTGTAGACTTCAGTCTACAGTGGGTGAGACAACAGCGAGGAGCAGAACCGCCGACTCAGTTGAAGTTCTGGGTGACGGGGAGTGTCCAGCACCCTAACTCCCGAGTTACAGCCACCTGAGACAGGAATGCTTCCCTGCCCTCAGTTCCACCCAGAGAAGCTATTTCTTATTAAGGATTACAAAAATATTTTCCCTATTGGCTATTTGGTTCCTTCATAGGAAAGGGCTGGACAACGTCCTTCTTTGCTTAGCTATTTCCAAACAAGTTGGTTTCCTAGCATTTTTCAAGGACTATCAACAAGATAGTTCTAGCTATAAAGTTTTATGGACACATTATGATATGTGATAAATTTCAGTTCATGATAGTAGTTGGTTTTATTGTTTACTAATGCTAGCCCTGAACTTGTTTACTGCCAACCCCTGGAGTGAACTTCTGGACATGAATGCTGTTGCTGCTGTCATCTTGTGTTCAGGTGTAGTGATGCACATCACATTCAGTTCAATATCTTTGTCCCAGAGGGACCTGCCACTGACAGGCAAGAAGATGTGAAAAAATGAGCTCTTCCTCTCTGTTCTCCTCCTCTCCCTGCACGGTGTCCTACCCATCTCACCTTGCCCAGGTTTCTTGGTTTCCATCAGTAAATCTCATCCAGAAATCTGTTCTGTAGTTGGCTGAGCAGTGTTAGGACTTAGTGCCTCTTACATTGCAAGGATACCATGGCTCTGTTTGAAGCTCGCACCTGTGAGTGCTTGCAGAGTACCACTATTCCTATCTGACCAGAGGTAGAGGTGATGTTCCTGCTCTCTGCAGCAGCCCCTTCCAGGTAGCGAGGCACTGGAAAAAGTATGCATGTTATTCTGTAATTCTGTATCTTATTGAACTTGTGGAACTTAAGCTTCTGAAGTACTATGGAAAGTGTTAGGGGTTTCCCCCCCCTCACTCTACCCTATTCTGTTTGTCTGGCTATAAATCTAAGAGGCTCTTTCCAAAATTAATTTTCTTACTTTACAGCCTGTTGCCCAGCAGTGAGCAGTATGGCAAAAAGAAGAGGTACCCTAGAGTCCTGGCTTGGCATGCTTTTCTCCATGTTTCTGTTTAGTTCTTGTGTGTGACCCATTACACTAGAGTTATGCTAGCCCTCAACTTACTGTGTCTCTTCAACAGTTCTGTCTCTAAGTGTTCATAGGGCATTTGAGGACCTGCCCTGTGGTGTTCTCACACTCAGTCTGCCAAGAGCCACCTTTGTCTGTTGAGTAAACTGATTGCTTGGATGGCCAGCTGTCTGCATAGGGGCACAAGCTCCATGTTTGAGACCATTGAAAGTTTACAGTAAATGTTAAAATTTGGATTGTCGGTTTCATATGTTTAGCCTAAGAGTTGTCATGATGTTACCCTGACACCTGTTCAAAACAATAGCCTTGCTTAGTAGTCAGATCCCAGTCTAGTAAGTAAAGCATGTGGCTTCTCTAGACTCTGGGTAGAAAACCCACTAGACTTATAGTGCCATCTTCACTGGGGGTTGAAAATGAGGCTGGATAACACTTGAGGGTTACCATGAGATTTGGATGGGTGGAACACTGCCCTCCATGACATAAGCAGATCCATGTCATTAAGTTGAACTGGGAAAAGGATCAGTGCTGTGATTTATAGCGCACATCACAATAGAAAGCCAAAGTCCAGATGGGTTCCAAATGTTAAATTTGGACCACTTCCTGGGTCTAAGTCACGATCAAAGGTGCCTTGATAGTGTAACCCATTTCCTAGGATCTGAGTGATCTGAGTCGCAGTAGTGAAGCTGAGGACAGACAAGTCATCTGTAAAGAAACCCAGAGGTCATTTTGTGCTTGGCTTAGGTACTCAAGGCCACTTGTGTGTGTATATCCGTGCATGGAGGAAGGGCATTTTTAATGGAAAACGATTGTGTAACAGGAATTATTGTTGCTAGCTCTGCCCTCCCCAGGAGCAGGGTGTCTCTTCCCAGTTAACACACCGAGGTGTGAGTGACTGCAGTCAGCTTTGAAGCTGTTGGTGGCCTTTAGACGTATTGTGTAACATGGGAATTTTGCAACCACAGAGCTACACATTGGGGGTGGAAGTGAGTTCCGTGTGCTTTAGTGTGGATATGTGCACCTGTGCATGCTGGGGTTGTCAGATACCTTTTCTGGATTCCTTTCTGTCTCTATTGTTCTGCCACAGGATCTCTCACAGAACCCGAAGCCCATTGTTCTTGCTAGGCAGACTAGCCAATGAGCTTCAGGGAGCCCCCCCCCCATCTTTACTCCCCCACTGCTGGGATTGGAGGCGTGCACTGCCACCTTCAGCTTTTCCACAGAGGCCCGAGTGCTTGGGCAGTAGGTAACTTACTGAGCTCGAAAGATGACAGATCAGCAGGGGATGCTGAGGAGACAAGGAGGATGGGGCTTTTCTTCATTCTCTTCTGCTACCCACATTTCTTAGCCTGCCTTTCAGGGATTTGGTTGCTTTCAAATTTCTTTCTTTCTTTCTGCTCCAGAGGTAGAGGGTAAAATGGATTATAATTCCTAGCTACTAATTTTGAGCAATTAAAATAATTCTGAGAGTTGAATTGAAAAAAGTCTGTATTTCAAGGATCCTCTCCTTTACATACAACCATTATGAATTTATTGGGGGTTTGATGAAAAACAGCATCACTCGTATGTCTCTTGTAAGACAGGGTTTTTTTGGTTCTATTTTTAATTTTTTTGAAAATTTCCTGCAGGTGTGTTGTGTTCGCACCATTTCTTCCCCTCTCTCTGTCCCTCCAACTCCTCCTGTGTCCCTTCAACTCCTCCTGTGTCCCTTCAACTCCTCCTGTGTCCCTTCAACTCCTCCTGTGTCCCTGCTGCTCCCTCTCAAGTTCATGACCTCTTCTTTAATTATTATCTAATATATATTCCATTTAGTACAAATGTGTTTGGGGCTCACCACTTGGGTAACTTTCCAGGAGGCTCATCCATGAAGAAGACTGATTGTCCTTCTCCTGACAGCTGTAAATGTCTTGTGTAACTTCCCCCATTCGTGTTGGCGTGTCAGCTGGTATTATAAACATGAAGGTGTGTCAGGCAGGCACACTGCTGAGCCCTCATAGGGACAGCTTCCTTGTCATGTCTAAATGACACTCTAGCAGCAGGCATCTTAGTCCTCTGCTTCTCACAGCCTTTCCACCCTACTTCTACCACGTGCCCTGAGCCTTAGGTGAAGGCGTGCATTGTGGCTGTATCCGCTGGGGCTGGGCCTCACTCTTTGCGTTTTGACTAGTTTTGGATTTCTGTAATAGTCTTCATCTGTTGCAAAAAGAAGTGTGCATGTGTGTGCACGCTGGGGGATGCGAGCTGTCCCTACCTGTGGGTGTAAGTATTTAGAAAGCAGATAGAAATTATATTGGTTTAGGAAAACAGCCGGTTCTCTCCTAGAGTCTATGTCCCCTCCAGCCACTGGTAGTTGGCTAGGTTTACAGTACCAGGCACATTATGTGTGGTTAGACAGCTGTTGGTTACACCCAAGACAAAAGCACTTCTATTTCATGATTAGGGCTGGTTTGCTGTGCTGGTCATTGTAGGCTTTACCACTGTACAGGACTACTGATTACTTTTCTCTCTCGGCAGCTTGCATAGCACCTTCTGGTACTATGAGAGTTAGTCTTCAGGGTGCAGCCTATCAGGTTAGTTCCACCTCAGTTTCTCCAAGTCCTGTGTTTGAGATGTCAGTGTCTTGCCAATAGGAGTTTACCTTTAAGTTCTGGGAAGCAACCAAGAGCTACGTTAATAGGCTACATTGTTTTAGGAGTCTCTTCAGTTCCCCTGACCAACACCGTGTGTGTGTGTGTGTGTGTGTGTGTGTGTGTGTGTGTGTGTGTGTGTGTGTGTTAATATAATTTCCATTTATTCCTTGAGACTTTCATGTGCATGTACAATATATTTTAGTGATATTTCCCCCTGAGACTCCCCGCAGACTCCCTCCCCATTTTGTTCCCCTCGCAACTTCTTGTCCTCTTTGGTTTGTGGGTTTTTTTGTTTTTTGTTTTTTGTTTTTTAATTGACTTAGTTATTCACTTTACATCCTGGTTGCAGCTCCTCCTCCTCCTCTCCTCCCAGTCCTCCCCCTTGTACTCCTTCCTCCCATTTTCCCCTCTCTTCCTCAGAGGTCCTCCACAGGTACCAACCCACCTTGGCACATTAAGTCGCTATAGAACTAGGTGCATCCTTTCCTACTGAGACCAGATAAGGCAGCCTGGGTAAGGGAACAGGATCCAAAGGGAGGTATCAGATTCAGAGAGGGCCCCCACTCCAGCTGTTGGGGACCCACATGAAGAACAAGCTGTGCATCTGTTCTATGTGCAGGGGGCCTATAACCAGTCCATTTATGCTCTTTGGTTGGTGGTTCAGCCCCCATGGGTCCAGGCTAGTTAACTCCATAGGTGTGCTCATGGAGCCCTTGACCCCTCCAGCTCCCTCCATGGTTTCCCCAACTCTTTCACGGGACTCCCTGACCTCTGTCTAAGGATTGGCTGTAGGTCTCTGTCTGTTTCCATCAGCTGCTGGATGAAGTCTCTCAGAGGAGTAATGCTAGGCTCCTGTCTGCAAGTATAGCAGAGTAACATTAATAGTGTCAGAGATTGGCTCTCTGTCATGGGATGGGTCTCAAGTAGGCCAAGTCTTTGGTTGGCCATTCCTTCAGTCTTTGCTCCATCTTTGTCCCTGAACATCTTGTATGGCCAGCTACTTTTAAGGGAGGATTTCCATGGCTATCACAAGGGTGTTTTTAGATAGTTTATGGCTCTTGGAGAGAGCACTATCACCCCAAGTGGCATAAATTCATATATGTATATGAGTGTGTGTTTATATTATACATGTATTTCTAAATAAAATAATATGATTCCCTATTGCTTTTTCAAACATCCTTGAAACTGTTTATCTGTCTTCTCTCCCTCTCCCTCTGGACTGCCCCCCTCCCCAGTTAAAATTGCCCATTTCCCCCATTCTTTGTAGTAACTGTTATCCTCCTCTCTAGAGCCCCCCCTCCCCGTGGTCCCCTTTAAGGATGATTAATTCAGAATGGAGCTTCCATTGCTTAACTTCTTTGTTTGTTTGTTTGTTTGTTTGTTTGTTTAAGATACGACTATTGGTTCCCATCACTTCCCCTTCAAAATACATTTAAAGATTCTTTTTTTTTTTTTTTTTTTTTTTTTTTTTTTTGGTTTTTTGAGACAGGGTTTCTCTGTGTAGCCTTGGCTGTCCTGGACTCGCTTTGTAGACCAGGCTGGCCTCGAACTCACAGCGATCCGCCTGCCTCTGCCTCCCGAAAAGATTCTTTTTTTACCCTCTGCTTCTCTCTGCCTTTCTTGTACAATCCATCTTGAATCTGGGACCCTGTGGGTATGGCGCAGGACTCTCTTGAAAATTTTCCCCAGTGTGTCAGCTTCCTGAGAGCCCTGAGGTATGAAAATGCAGGGAGGGGGGCGAGGGGCGAGGTGCTCTGGTAAACCATTAGCTGCATATCTGTGAATGGCCTGTTTTTGGATAGAAGACCCAGAGACCTAGTCCTCTTAGTGAAAGTGAGCAGCTGATAGGATTTTTTAAGCGTGTTAAACCACAGAACAGTCCCTACTCAGGTTAGAGTTGCCTTTGCATATGTGTCCTCTGGCACCACAGATAAAGGTGCTTCGTATGAAGCAGTCACTTGGAGAATTCTTCTGCTCTCTCCAGCTAAGCACCACAATCCACCTGCATAGCACAGTAATTAGCCGTCAAGATTCTGAAGAGTAGGGTGCCAACTTCTGCACCTTTCAAAACAAGATCTTGAATATTTCCTAGAAATCCATTGAAGGAAAAAGTTAGAGGTCTGAGGTGGCAGAAAAACCTTGGACACCCCTCCTTTCATAGTTGAGATGTTCTCTAGACCAGGGTTTCCTGGAATTTCCCTCTTTTGGCTTCTCCAAAAATACCGTTATCAGCAAGCTAGTTAGTGTGCCTAAGGGGCAGGAAGATGGCTTAGCCTGGCATCCTGAGTTCAGTCCCCAGGCCCAAGTGACAGAGGGAGAGGACCACTCTTACAAGTGTCCTTGACCACACGGACACATACACAAGAGTAGATACAAAAAGTGCTTTTTAAAATTTGTCTGAACACTGCATTGTATAAGAAGAAAGAAAGAAAGAAAGGAAGGAAGGAAGGAAGAAAGAAAGAAAGAAAGAAAGAAAGAAAGAAAGAAAGAAAGAAAAGATATTTAAAATAAAAAACTCAGCAAGTGGCTATGTCTTAAGCATTTGGAACAAAATGAAGCAGTTTGTGTCTATCAGAGCAAGTTAAAGAATGTTAGTACAACGTCTATTGTGCAGAGTGCTCAGGTGTGCCTTTTTTTTTTAATCAATTGACTTCAATTTTCTGATAACACCGTACACTAATAATCAGAATTTTTGAGTGACAATCACAGTAAATTCATAAATATGATATACTTGAAAACCCATTCTTGCTTTTTGAAGTTGCTGTCATTTCTGGTTGCAAATGCTTCGACAACCTGTGATTATGATGACAAGGACTTTTAAGAATTTTCTGAAGACTGCATATCATGTTAGCAAGTTTGTGTGTTAATAATAGGTTTTATAAAATCACAGAAACTGTCTTCACAAACTTTAAATAGGATGGAGATGAAAAAATGTAATATCTTGTACCCTGCTCTTGGGTAGTGTTAAAGAAAAGAAAAATGGTTTGTATTCTTGGGCTTTTATTTCTCTTCTTTGTTGCTTGGTGCGATGACTTATGTTTTTATATTGTGCTGAGAAGGGGTATAGCAAAAAAAGAAGGTCTGGCAGTTCTGTTTTGTTTTCATTAGAGGCAGTGCTACTTGTATATATGAGAGCCCACATGGAACAGCCTTGAAAGTAAACTATTTAATGAAGCTGTGCTTCAGGTGGGACTGTATCCCTGCTGCCCAGCTGCTCACCAGCAACTGGCTACCCAGCCTCGAGAATGGCATGTGCAGTAGCCATGTGAACAAGCAAGCTTGTGAACAGTGACTGCCCACTACAGATCAGCGTGTGTGTGTGTGTGTGTGTGTGTGTGTGTGTGTGTGTGTGTGTGTGCAGTGACCACCCACTACAGATCAGCCTGTGTGTGTGCAGTGAACATGCCCTACAGGTCAGCATGTGAGTATGCAGTAACCACCCACTACACATCAGCATGTGCATGTTCACTCATGAATGTGAGTGTGTGTGCATGTTCACAGAGATAGGTGGCAGGAAAGGGCTGCTCCAGTCTACTGGAAATCCTGTTTGCCTTCTTTATCTTGCCAGTACATGTGGGCTGTATGTTGTGTATGCATGTGAAAAATCAAATGGTATACAAAGGAATCACATAGTTCATTATGTAGTAGTTATACTTTACTTTAAGACAGAAGGAAAAACTCCTCTGAAAGACCCTAACAGCCAAGGATAGTGATTTAATGAGAGGTAAAAGTACACATTTCTTAGTGGGATAGTTTCTCAGTTATGAAAGCCACTAAATCTGGGCAGCAAAATAAAGTGGACTTAATCAGACCTTCATATGATTTAAATATTAACTTTGGAATACTTCTCATGCTGTGTAAGTATGGAGCCATCTGCTGCTGCTGACTGGATGCCTGCTCCCTCCTGGGGGAGGGCTCTGCTGGATTTGCCTGTGTCTGTTGTCATGGAAGTTTGTGCTGCAGTGGACTTCCTGAATCTGGACCAGAGCCACCAAATTGACTGGACCCCGTTACCAGTCTTGGACATATCGTGTGACACATTTTTATAAAATAAATGTTTTCTATTTAGATCATGTTATAGCTTTAGATATAAATATATGTATATTAAGAGGGGTAAATTTTGTTTGCCTTTGATTTGAACAATCCCATAGATTTCAAAAACGTTTCTTAGATTATGTCTCCTGCTGGCAGATATAATGTCTTAAATCACCTTGGGGTGCTACCACAAGTCCCTCATAGGAATGGCAAAATACCAGGGACAGTAAAGGCATTGCACTCTTTGGCATTAAAAATCTGCATTGAGCTATTGCAGGACACTCAGGATGCATTCGGCAGAGTGACAGGAGCACCAGGCCTTATATGAGGACAGGGAGCAGCTCAGTGGTTGGAGTGAAATGGCCATTTGAATTTTTACATGTGAAGGAAGATTGCATTTTAAGGAGTCAGAAATAAAATCCTATGAATGAAATGAGGAGCTGACCCCTCTTGTGTCTTGAAAAATCTCTTGCTACTCTTGGGCTGTGTGTCTTGTGTTCAGTCAGAACCATCTCTGAGACCTGTTATCGTGGCTCTGTAAGTACAGACTAGGGCAGGCAGACAGCTCGTGGGAGCTGGAGACACACACTCAAACCCACAATCCTGTCCTTCCTAGTCGGCCTCCTGCTTGTGCCATTGGATTCGACAGGATGCAAAGCCAGCACTTTGTGGCTTTACTACTCTGATCAGACGAGTGGCTTGTACAAAACATTAGAACTCTAGAGCCAGTCACTTCTACTTGGGTTTCTTATCATGGACATGAGATTTGAGTAACTCATAGCTATTGACTTTCATTGTTAAAGACTAAAAGTTTTTAGTTTGCAGATCTCTCCTTTGTTTTAATGACTAAAATTACAACAGTGGGCTTCTACTTCTTATCAAAGATCAGCACATGGAACTAGGTGTTGAGGATGAGGGTGCACCTAGTTCCTTCTATGCTCCACAGTCTAGTCCAGTCCTGGGGCAGCCTTGCCACTCCCTGTTGTCACAAGCCCTGTCAGATGGTACAAGCAGGTCTGCACCTTCTGTGTGCAGGTGCCAGGCCGTGGACATGCTCCCGTGATTCACATTTTATCCCAGAGGAAACAGCTCCTTAGCCTGCTTCCCAGTAGCGCTTCCATCCCAAGCATCAGGGGTTTCAATTCTATTGAAATCATCCTGTCTTTAAATTACTCGCCTTGAGATTTTGAAAACTGAACAGTCCTTATTGATGCAATATTATGTCCAGAAGTAGGTAGTTCACAGTGTGAATACAAAACATTCATTTGCATGTAGAGAATGATTTGTATTTTCTTATTACTTTCACTTTTCCAATTGGGGCTACTTTCTTTCTTTTCTTTTTTCTTTTTTCTCCACCGTCCCCCGCTCAGGCCTGATGGAAGTTTATTTGAACACTGAACAAGAACTAACTGGTCAGGGTCACAGTCCATGCTCAGGAATCAGACTGTGATGCCGGTCTGTTTCTAAGGCAGGCTTTTTATAGAGGCTGCTTTCTAATGAAAAATTTGGTGTGTGTATGTGTGTGTGTGTGTGTAAAGACTAATTGAAACAAGGCAGTTTACTTAGTTCCTACTATCTCCTTTTAAGTCTAAAGTTCGGCACATCTGGTTTATGAAGGATGAAATGACTTTGTGTGCTAATTGAACAAAGTGTCCTGTAACATGTTACATTAGTATGATTTGTGGTCCATTTTATGCATCAAGTAAGTTTCTAAAAAGAGGGGCTTATGCTCCCCTTGCCTGTTTTTTAAAAACATATACATTTATATTATTACACATGAATAAAATAAACTACATATATCAGGAAGAACCATGACACAATCAGGAATTATATAAATGTTACATTCATGCTGATTTGGCTATTTGTATTTGGCAGACTTGAAGTAAACATCTTTTCTATCTTGTTGGGTCTAAATTTCTGAATGAAAATCAATATCTGTCACCCTTGCCTGTTTTTAAGTCTTGAAAGCTGTTTGTCTATACAGTTTATTGATGTTAAGTGTCATTGAATTATGTATATGTATATATATATATATGGATATAAAATAAACCATGAACTCATTAGCATTTTCATTGCAGATAGTATTTTGTGTTTTCTAAATGGTTTCAACTTCTCCTATGAAACCCACCATAATTATCAGTAGGACAGCGTATTGATAGGAGGAAAAAATCCTGGAATAGAAAATAGAACACTGTAGAGGCAGAAGTTATTCACACACTCACAGGAAGGCTACCTTGCCCGTGGGTACACATTTAAACACATTGCAGTATGGGAATGTGCACTAAGACAGGAAGACCCGTACTTCCAACAGAAACTTGCTTTCTCTATGCCAACAGAAGCTTATTGTATTATGTAATATTTAGGCTCTTTTGTCTGTTATGCCAAATATTGATACTGTTTCTGACTACCTTTTTTTTTTTTTTAACAAAGAACAGGCGGTGGTGATCTTTATGTCTTTAAAGTATAATTGAATAGATAATTTACTTGAAAAAAAAGGCCTCAGGCTTCTTTCATGTATTGTTTCAGTTTGACAATTTTAAAAAGTACATTGTGGGATATTTATAGTATTTTTCGATCTATTTTTGTCAGTAGACTAGGAGCGCTAACTGATTTAGGGCACAGGGGTTAAAAACAGGAAATGTGGTATATGAAGTAGGTTGTCTCCAGACTTTCCAGTTCGCTTTCTTGAAGTACTGCTGGGGAGTGCCGTGTGTCAAAACAACATTAGGCAGAGTACCCTGAGTGAGCTGTCTGTAGAGAAGTCCTGTCAGTTCTGCCAGGAAGTGCTTCCTGGGAAGGGAGATCTGCGTTCTTGGTACAGGCTCACATAGCACAGCGTGCTTTCTGTAGCTCCTTCCGAGACTTCATACAGGCAGAGGTGTCTGCGTGTCTTTGACACATCTTTTTTGACCTTTAAATTTTGCTTAAAATTCTACTTGATTGTTTCAATGAAAAGTTTTGTCAAGTAGCTATTTAAGAAGTACTCAGAATACTGAGGCAGGAGGATTACTGAAAGTTCAGGGCCATCTGGTCTACAAGGACTACATACTGTATGACCCCAAATTATTACATTCTGGAAAGGGCAGAACAGTGGAAGGAGAGAAAGCTTAGTGGCTTTAGGGTTACTGGAGAGGGCAACGTGAAGGAGAGAGGCAGCAGTGACATTTCAGGGAGTAAAGACTGTCCACGTCACTGTCTAGCAGTAAGTATACACCACTAAACCAACAAAATGTGCACCTCCAATAATGTCCCTAATGCAGACCATGGCCTCTGGGTCTAGGGTGTGGTGCTAGGGCCTTCAGTGTGTCAGCTGTACCCCTCTAGAGGGTCAGTGCCTGGAAAGCTGCTATTCTTAGTGGGAGCAGGAGTGCATGGGAGGCCATATTCTGCCTGCATTGCTGAAGATCCAGCTCTGTTATAAAGAGCAGACTGTTTTTATGGTTTTTAAGAGTGTTATATAATGAAGTTTTAACAAGAGAATAGTAACATAGCCTCTTTCTTTTTAAAAATATATTCCTGGGCAAAAGTCTGAAGAATATATCAAATTGTCAGGTGTCATTTTCCTGGGGAAAGTGGTAAAGACAACATTTAGTTGTTATTAAATAAACCTATATTTCTACATTTATTTTTCCAGCAGACATTTAATTTTTAAAATTTCAAAATTAAAAAAAGAAGAAGAAAGCCTTGATCATTCAGTAGTGTGTTCTCCCATGGAGCACATCCTCAGCAGTTCGCCTAGCAGCTTGTTCATATTGTTAATGAAAAGAATCAAATCTGTCTGCATAACACTGTAAGCATGCACTGTGCATTAAGAACTCAAACCTCAGATACCTTCCTGACTTTCAGGTGCCCTTTAAACACTTTCCATTGCAGTACACATTGCAGTATCACATTGTGAGTAGGAAGCATTCTTGTGAAATGGACACAGGAACACCAGGTCCCTTTAACAAGGGATGGGGTCATTTGTTACAGTGACGCTCTTCTCATGCAGAGCAGTCTTGTCTTTGCCAAATGAGGCTTTACTGTTCACCTGAGTAGTGTTATGTCGTATAGCTGTTTTCCTGTCTAAGAATACTTTAGTTTGCTCTTTTTCTTATATGTAAGAGATATAATATAAGTTATTATATTGAACCTGGGCGTTGCCTCTCTCAGCTCTGGAGAAGGTCTCTCGTGTTTTCCTCAGGACCTGAAATGGTGCTTCGCACAGAATACTAATATTAGGCTCCCACTATGTATTTTAAACAATAGTGTACCTATCCCCAAAATCATGTGACCTCTCTGCTCAAAAAAGAAGAAACTGACAAGCTGACCAGAACTGAAGTGTGCAAACACTGTCTCCCTTGTGGGGGATCTCAGATCACAAAGACTCTCTAACCGGAAGCCCACCATGCAAGCAGCAGCCTACGGGACCTTGCTCAGAGGAGAGGCAAACTCTGTGTTCTCCTTGGGGAATTTCCACAGTAGGCTTCTAGATTAATTGCTAAGTGATCGTCTGGGTTCATACTGTGTGGGTGGGGACACTTTGCTGGTCAAATATCATGACACATTCTAATTTCATATTCAGAGCAGAGAAGGTCGATATTATGAATGCTCAGAAATGGCTTCTCAATCCTTCACTTAAATAACATGGAAAGTTGTGGGGGTTTATCTAAGTAGAGCTCTTTTAAAAACAACACTCACAGCTACATCATCATAATAACCTGGCACTTTCCTGCAACTCCAAGAAGCAAGTCAGTCCCCGTGACCCCCCCCCACCTCCCCCCGGACCTTGTACACTGTCACACTGTCAACGCTGCTGCCCCCTTTCCTAATCAGGACTGTACTGTACACTTGATGGCTTCCTGCCATTGGAGTGCAGACCAAAACCCAGGTCTTCTGACACACACAAGGTGCACCCACTGTGTTCTTATCTCCCTGAGCATTGCCATGGTGGCTCGTACATTGTGGGCTCTGAGCAAAACAGTACCTACTGCTTGGGACAAGCTGTCACCAGAAGAGCAAAGCTTGTTTGGAAAGCAAGTTGGTTGAGCCTCAGCAGCATTGCATTCTGCTCTGCTTTCTCTAATTGTATGTCTAAGTGGAGCCTGCTGCTTAACCAGAAAGACTGTCCTTGCTTTCCTGTCTCCTATGAAAAGGAAGGTGGCCTGCCAGAAGACAGCTCCCCATAACAGACACGCGGGTCTCTAGTTAGCCCTGCTGAAAGCTGAGCCTCTTGGACTGTGGATCATATAAAGCTTACAAGTGGTTCAGTTTTCCTCTAATTACTGATGCATTCTCCACTCAACAGTTTATTTAGACGGTTCAGCCCTAAAAATCTAGTGGTGAAGCCAGGTGAATGCACAGAGCAGCCTTGGTGTGAGACTGTCACAGACAGAGCCCTGTCAGACCCCACTGCAGCCACGCTGCACGGCATGGCAACTGCCTGCTGCCACCATATAGTACTAACAAGTTTTCAGTGGTTAACTGATTCCTGTCTGCTTGCTCAGAAGAACCTCATGTGCAGCTGGACGGCAGTCACAGTGTGTTATAGTTTGCACTTGTCCACCTGGAGTTTCAGAAGACACAGCTGTAATTAGTGCGTTTTATACTCAGTGCCTGTTAGCCAGCTGTCTATGTCTTATCTAAGGCTGTATCCTTGCCATGTATGTCCTTGTTGAGACCCACAAAAGTCTGGTCTCTCTTGGGGCTGCAAGCTGTGTTTGTTCTGCCCACTTCCTACACCACACTGGTGGTGTTCACACAGGGTATGGACACTGTTGAAGAATGAGAGAATAAACAGCATTTTGAAAATGGCTTTGTTAGCAAAGGACGCACTGTAATTGCTGCCTTTCAGAATTGGCAGTCACTTGAGAGGCAAACTGAGTTGTCATCTGAGGTCATGTAGTTACTGATTGACAAACCAGAATTTGGATCTTAGATGTACTTTTTGTCACTTCAAGGAACATAAAAAGTAATTAGCAACTGTCATTGTTAATAATGTTAAAATAAAATAAAATGTGACAAGAGAAAACAACATTTGCCACCAGAGTAGATGACAGTGTGGTTCCTCCCTCATAGTCACCTACCCTGTAAAAATAGCCTCTTCATCAAAAATCAAATTCTGGTCCTGCCCGCTGGCACCAAAGCCAGGGACTTTTGAAATCCATCCTAGCATTTGTTTTAGGCAGTGAGTATCTGTACAGTTTCCCTGGGATCTTCCTCAGGTGACATCTTCCTCAGCTTCGGCCTTCCTTTCCTTGTACCACTCCTCAATGAAGGGAGAGATGGCAGGCTTAGATCCCTGAGGCCACAGGCGAGGGCCAGCCCCTCATTCCAAACTCCATCTGCCACAGCTTCCCTAGTGCAGACACAAGGGCCTCAGAATCTTGTTCCATTCTGCGAAAAGGCACAGAACTACACAGAACTCTGAATGTCCTCCCTCAGCTGTAAGTCACTGCTAGATTCCTAATGCTGACAAACACGGATATCTGTTAAAGGCCTTTACTTCGGGAATAATGACAGGGAAATATGCTTGTATTGATGCTTTCCATATTCTACACTTGCGACGGGTTGACTCTATCTCTGGGCGAGCAGTCTCTGGGTTTGGAAGCCCAGTTGTTGTACATTTTCTTTGCCCAGCCAGCAAAAAGCACGCTTGCCAGCTGCTTGCCACCAGTGAGGGGTCAGGCCGAGTGGCCATCTCCAAGCGTAGATGATCCCTGGGCTGACACTTTGGGTTGCTTTTTACCTCAGTACTAGTGTTCAACCAGCTGAGAGTGACACCAAAAGAAGAGAGCAACAAAACACACCTACAAATTATTTTAAACTGCCTTTCTTTGCCACATAAAACCCTTTCATATAACTGTCATGTATGAATTTGCTATATGTAATTATAGACGCAAACCAACTGCAGTAAATTGTGATCACACTTGTAGTAACTATTTGGTCTTCTTTGTGGGACCATCAGCATGTTCCACTAAAAAGGCCCAATGCTGGGCATGTACCTACTAGTCCACCGCATAAGAGAACCCTAGGAAATCTGTGTTAACAAATGAGGGAGTATGTGTAGCCACTTCCTTTAAATGAATATATTAATTCACTTGGCAGTAAAAGACTCTTGGTTAATGTAGTGAGTTGCTCTTTGGGAAGAGAAAGCCCGGGGTTCAGTATTTTCAGTACTTTTCTTTTATTGAAAATAGATTCTTTCCTCAGTATATCCTGATTATAGTTTCCCCTTGCTTCATTCCTCCCAGTGTCTCACCCCCCCCCCAGAACCGCTCCCATTCTGTCTCTCATGTGAATATTTTCTATGACATTACCAGAAAAGCTTTTGACTTATGACCGTATAAAAATACTAATGAATAAACACATAATTTAAAATAAAAAAGAGGAAACAACAGGCTTTTAAAAGATAACAACCAAACATGACAAAATAAAATAAAACATAAGATGAAGCAAAAACTATTCTATCGAAGTTGGATATGGTAACCCAACAGGAGGAAGGACTCAAATCCTTCTGCCTCAGCTGCCTGGGTTCTAGGATTATGGGCGTGCCCCACTCTAACCAGTTTAGCCTGGTAATTGTTGTTATACTGTAGGGTATATGTTGCTTTGAGAGGTTAACACTTTGCTTTAGCAAGATCCAGTTCTGGCTGGTTGCCCTTTGTAGAGCTGACCAACATCAGCCTGTCCCTTCTCCCGTCACTGGCCTGACACCTTGCCTAAGCTTAGAGTTGTTTGTATCCATCCTTGGCTATCATCCCTTCTCTCTTCCAGCATGCCCCGTAGCCCCACAGCTAGGGTTAATTCTGCTATTCATGGAAAACCTGCAGTCAAGCTAACAGGGGAAGCATGTTTTTTCAGTTTCTGTTGGAAATGTTCTCTTGGATGAAATATCCCTTACGGGTATCCTTACTGTTCTCTGTCACAGCTGCGTCTGTAGAATTGTGTTGACTAATCCAAGGCTGTCTCTGCTGTGGGGTACTTTGTTGGTGACTCTTAGTGTAAAGTTCCTGCCAGCATCAGAGGGGGAGTTGAGTTCCTAGTATACGGTCACTGGGCATGTGACTGCCCTGCTTGAGTCTAAGTTTAATTTTTGTCTTAGTAGTCAGCACTGCAGCCCACTCTCACTTGGCGTGAGAGTGTTTTAGATTGTGAAGCTGCCCTTACATTTTCAGTCATCACTGCGACAGCTGCACTGCAGTGGCACCAGCAGAGCCTGGTTTCACATGACAGAGGCTGCTGAGGTTTAACTCTTGGTTCATCAGAGCATCACTGTTCTCCTTCTGGCCTTGGATCTCAGTATCTGTACATGTTAGGTGCACAGAGATACACATGCATGAGCTGCTCCCTCACAAACTGCCCTGGGCCCCAGGTTTTGAGTGGTGCACATGCATGTGCTTTGCTCTAACACCCAGAGTGATGCTCAAGGCGCTGTCTAGAGAAGCAGGCCCAGCTCCCACAGGGAACCTCCATGGCATGGCTGGACTTCCACTGGAAGAAGCTGCTGTGTTCTACTACTTAGTGCATTGCACTTTCATACATCCCTTGTGTTCTGCTGTCCTGACCCTCCCTCGGTGATGCAGCTGTAACCTCAGCACTTGGGGAGGGAATCAGAGGGATCAGGAACTCAAGGTCTTCCTCAACTGCATAGTGAGTTCAGGACCAGCTTGGACCATACAAGATTTTGTCTAAAAAAAAAAACAGAAAAAAAAATGATTACAGTTAATGGTCCCTGGTTCAAGCTATGGATGACATCCTGAGAGAATGCTGTCCTTCACTTTGTAGTTAATTCTAGAGGACAGTCTAGACGATCCCAGTCCAGAAGACAGCAGTCATTTTGGAGTTATAGGAAAACAACACTGCTGCACGTTCTTCTTACACCACGGCAATGAGGGTCTCTTTAAGAGGATGGTGAACAGTAGGATGTGTGCCTGTGGTCACCGTTAATCCTCACTGCAGCCTGGCTAAAGAGGTGCAAAATCTACACTTGCTCGATATGTGGGAAGGCCTTCTCAGCAAAAGTCACAGCTAGGAGGTGGTTGGTTCAGAAAGCTGTGACCGCACACTCAGCAGTGTGACCTGGTTGCTGCTGCTAACTCAGGCTCTGCTCATTAATTCTGGCCCACAGTCTGATATCTATTTTGTCCAATCTAACTTTTTTTTTTTTTAAAGTAGAATCAGGTCTAACTAATTTCGTGACAGCTTTTAGTTGTGTGTGTAGTAGGGTATATGGACACATGGGGGCGCACACCTATGTGTCCTGCTCTATCACCCTCTGTCTTATCCCCTTAAGGCAGGGTCTGTCACTGAACCTGCAGCTGGGCTGGCATCCAGGAAGCCCAAGTGATCATCCTGTCTCTACCTCCATCCCCCCATGGAACTGGGGTTAAAGCACAAACAGCCTTGACCAGCCTAGCATTTTCACATGGATACTTGGGTTTCAAGCATGGGTCTTCATGCTGGCACAGGAAGCACTCTTACCAACTGGATGGTCTCCAAGACCTTAAGGTTTTTTCTTTGAAAGCCATTCATGGCTGGAGCGATGGCTCAGCAGTTTAGGGCACTTACTGGTCTTACAGAGGACTGTTTTGGTTCCCAGTACCCATGCCGTGTAGCTTACAACTACCTATGACTTCAGTTCCAATGGATTTGATGCCCTCTAGCCTCAGCAGGCACCTGTACATCAATGTACACATAAACACACACATGCCTGCACATACACACACACACACACACACACACACACACACACACACACACACACACAAATAAATTAAAGTTATTTCTTAGGATCAAAGCTTCTTTCTCTATAATGCTGTGGTGTCTAACATCTGCAACACCCTCTTTTTGTCTTCTGTACTTTGTCTACTATGCATCTGAAATAGAAGGACATTTTAAAGTTTGGATTTTGAGGCCAACTGATAGTAAATTCAGAGCAAATCGAGATATGAATGAAAAAGAGTGAAAGAAAATTTCTCATTTAAGCTCTTTTGGTTTTAACCTCTCTGTAAATAGTCCTTTCACCATTTGATCTCAAAAGGAAATGGACAGCAATGGTGTTATTTTCAGTCTCACCTCAGACCACTCTGGCAGTTGCCTGCTGATGCTGCAGAGAGAGAGCTGGCTGAGGATGTCACTGAGTGCCTGTCCCTCCCCCATCTTGATTTCAGGTGTCAGAAACTATTTAAAAGAAGCATTGGTGAATATAATTGCTGTGCATGCAGAGGTAAGCTGTCATTAACTGTTCCTTCGAAAGTAGGTAATTGAAGGGGAAGAAAGAAAGAGAAGCAAATTGGATTATTTTTACCAAAGAGGGGTCTCTTTTTCCCTTTCAGAATGTATCTTGGGCATATAAGTAAAATAGAGCTCAGCGTGTGTGTGTGTGTGTGTGTGTGTGTGTGTGTGTGTGTGTGTGTGTGTCTTGCATATGTATCTTTGCATGTGTGTCTGTGTGCATGCATGTGTGAGCATACTTATGTGTGTGTATGAATCTATGTGTCGGTGTGCATTTGTGTCTCTGTGTACATATGCTTGTGTTTGTGTCTGTAAATGCTTGCATCTTTGCGTGTGAGTGTGTGAGTGTGTCTGCTTGTGTGAAAATATACATATCTTCTGTGATCCTTATAGCAACACTGAAGTCAGTGTAAATTAGTTTTGTTGCTTCGGTGTATAGATGCTGCTGCCCAGGGTTCACACAAGCTGTCCCCACAGTTACCGTGTGAGGTGTGCTGGCATCCTTACTGGACATCTGGCATTGGGAGTCACTCTTCTGAGGCACACTGGAAAACAAGCTGCCACCTTTGGTGCCTCAGCCACCACTGCTGCCTGCATTTTCATGCAGCGATCTCAAGGTCCAGCACTCTCAGGGTGGCTCACAGAAGGATGGGAAACTGTCAAACAAAGCAAGGTCAAAACAGTTAATAGAGTTGATCAGGTGCCTCCTCAGCTTAGCTCTAGGCATCCAGGCAGTTGCTTATGTGGCCTTCTCTTCTAGAAGGTTTAGAGGCCATCATGGTATCTTTAAAAATATGCATGAGGACAACAAAAGCAGAAGGACAGGACAGCCAGAGAAAACAGGTGACACCTCCTCCTCTTACACTGTCCACTTTGTAGCAAAGGAGCTCAGGAGCTCCTCTCTGGGAAGATTTTATGTGACTTAACTCTGATTTTATTTAAAATTAGGAGGTATTCTTTTTTTTAATTATTTGTTTCTTTTTTTTTTTTTGGTGTTGCTATTTATTTATTATGTATACAGTACACATCAGATCATATTATAGATGGTTGTGAGCCACCATGTGGTTGCTGGGAATTGAACTCAGGGTCTCTGGAAGAGCAGTCGGTGCTCTTAACTGCTGAGACATCTCTCCAGCCCTAGGAGGTAATTCTTGTGTCCATTTCTTTTGAGATTAAAGCATAAATGAAATCGGTGGTGGGTAGGAGCATCCTGTATGCAGAGAACTGAGCAACTGCAGACATCAGGGCTCTAAGGGTCGCTCTGGTTCTGTCCTGAAGGCTGCCTATAGCCATATCCACAGCTGTGAGAACTGTCTAAGTATTAGCCTCTCAAGTCCCCTTTAGTTTAGCCCAGTAACCTTGTGACAAAATTTTAAATTGCCCAAATAATTGTTGAGTGCTCAAGTTGTTTGGGTTGACACATGTTTAATTAACACTAGAACCTCAAACTGGGAACAGGCAAAGCTAAAAAGAAAACATACTTTAATTTGTTAATTAGCAAGGTAAAGCTTTTTACTAAACCTTCAAATATAACTTTGTTAAAATTTGAAATAGGGCCACCAAGATGGCTCAGTAGATAAAGCATGTGTAACCAGGCTTTATGAACTGAGTTTGATCGGCAAAACCCACATAGTGGAAGAGAGAGCTAATTCCTGTAAGTTGTCCCTTGACTTCTATTTGTATGACAAGGTATATGTGCCTGTGTGTGCACAAAGACACACACACACGGTGTGGGGAGAGATAAATACACAAATTAAGAAAGAAATTGTTTATCAAATAAAACTGGATAGTACACAGTAAAACTGGAAAGCTTATCCAATACGAAATAATGAAACTCATGTTTATTTATAAGACACAGGTTCTCACTGTGTTGCCCAAGCTGGACTCAAACTCCTCCTGAGTCAAAGCGCTCTTCCTACTCATCTCTTTGAGTAGCCAGGATAGCAGGTGCACACCACTACACCAGTGCCCTAGTCCACGTAATCCTTTTTGAATTGTGGCAAATACTTATCCAGAGGCTTTTTCCCTTTTAGAGATTTTGTTTCTTAACAAGGACACATTAAAAACACAAAATTTTCAAAACAATTTTTAGTCTACATCTGCAATACATTTATAAAAAAGAAGTTGTTTTGTCATTAGTCAGTAAGTACAACTAAAGTATACCTCTGGGGACTGAAGAGATGGTTCAGTAGTTAAGAGCACTTGATGTTCTTGCAGAAGATATAGGTTTGCTCCCAGTACCACATGGTGTCTCATAACCACTCCAGTTCCAGGGCATCTGATGCCTTCTTCTGACCTCTGCAGGTGCCAGGCCTGCATGTGGTACGCACACATATGTGTAGGCAAAACACTCACACATACAGAATAAAATAAATCTTAAAACAAAAGCTTATGCATAACTGTGTATCTTTCATTCATAAGTTTGGTTTTTTAAAATTATGGCTTAGAAAACTTAAGAAATGTGGTTATTTATTTACTTATTTATTTACTTATTCATTTATGTTATTGACAGGCACAAGTTAGGAAAAGTGTATGTAACACACTTGTTTTTATTCTAAACCTCCCATCAGGTGTTCACTATTTCTAAAGAACTGGTGCCCCGGGTCCTGGCCAGGGTGGTAGAAGCAGTCTCTGAAGAGCTGAGCCGGCTGATGCAGTGCGTCTCGTCCTTCAGCAGAAATGGAGCGCTGCAGGTACCAAAATCATCTACCTCTGTGCTAACTACCAGCCTTAGAGACACAGCGGGTATTTTTGATGCCCTTGCTAATTGCACAGGCATACACATACACAAACACAAGCATACACATAACATGTGCATACATCCAAACATACAAGCTATGCCCACTGTGCATGCACACATGCAGGTATACACACACACACACACACACACACACACACACACACACACACACACACACTCACTCACTCACTCACTCACTCACACTGTGTATTGTCTGCAATTCCCAGAGGTTCTATTTTAGGCATTAAAAACAGACAAGCACTTCAAGAAGTTTTATAAAACGATTTGAATGCAGATACACAGAGTCCTCATGTGTTTCCAAAGCATTCAGGCAAGTTACCTTGGTGAGGTAACTGTTATGATGCAGGTACACATGTGGAGGGGACAATGGCCTACCTGTGAGCTTTCTGAGTATTGAGACATTTGTTGTGCATTTACAGAAGGGGTTGGGTAGCTTAGTGGTATAGGCTGTGCTTGGCTTGTATGGGACCCTGGAGGCTCACACATGCATGTGTACACACCCACACTAAAACAATAACAGTTCTTCAGCTCATAGGAAGCTCTTTCAGGCCTGCCTGTTGCATCCAATACTTGCAAACTTAACATCTTTATTAAATAAACATCTCAATTGATGATTCCAACGAGCAAGCTGGAATTGAGTTAGAAGAAATACACTTCAGTAAATTTCCCACTTCCCTGCCTTTAGCCTGAAGGTCATCTCACTTTAATTCAAGCCTTCTCATCTTTGTGGCTAGATTTTTGGGCCAACCCAGACACAAGCAAGTACCCCAGAGAGCAGCATCATAGCCCTGTGTGTACGGCCCAGATTCCTCTTGAGCATGTGTGCTTGGTCAGATTCCATCCACTCTGACCAACTGTCCTGAGACTAGGAAACTTGAAGTGAAAATGCATCTGCTGCTGGACATGGTGGTCCATGCCCGGAATCCCAGCTCCTCAAGAGGCTAAGACAGGAAGATGGCAAATTCAGGCCAGCTCTCCTGTGCTCTTGCCCTCAGGGCTGGCTCACCTGCACCCTCACCATCAGGGTCAACACTACTGTACTGCCCAGGTGAGATGCAGGGCCCACTCTCCTGAGTGCTGCAGCCAGTGAGGGACAGGGACAGCTTACCTCTCATGACCCTGGGGCCAGCTGTCCTGATTGCCACAGGGGTTGGGGGGAGGACATCACCCTCACACCCATGACACCTCCCAGCAGATGAATGGTGTGGCCAGCTCAACCACGCCCCTCAACCAGAGCCAACTTCACTGTACTGTCTGGGCAAGGCACAGGGCCTACTCTCCAGAGTGCTGTCTCTCGTGAGCGGTGGGGCAAGCAAGCTCTCCAGAATGATGACAGCAGGGGCAAGTCCTGTACAGCCCCTGGCCACCAATACCATGTGCCCTGGTGATAATATGAACCATGGACTTCAACACCAATCCCTGCAGCTACATAGCCACAGACCCAGACATGGCCCTCAGCTGAGCCCTCACCATGGTTCCAGATAGCAGGGCTGGCCACTCCTCTCTACTCCTGAGTCTCCAGTTCCATCTCTTCTCATAATGGTCCAGCTGCTCCACTTCTCTTTCTCTCACATCTGTCCGCCACATATTCTGTACATACGCTCCCATCTGTGCACCACATATACATTGTGGTGGCTGCCACCGCAAGCTGACCACATGGCTGGTGGGGCCTGGGTGACATCCTCCAGCTAGTGGGTCTCTGTGGCTCACCTGTGCCAAAGGTCTAGAGGGCAGGTCTTTGGGTGACATAGTAGTCCACAGGTCCCTGTTTAACTTCCTTCTCCCACACTATGTTGCCTGAATTTGATTTGATTGATTTTTACGTGTCCTAGGCATAAAACAGCTTTGGCCTCCAAACGAGGCATCAAGCTAGGATAGTTTTTGTTTTTACATTTATTTTCCATTAAGGGAGTTTGAGCTTCACTTTCTCCGTATGTGGGTCCAGTTGTGCTGTTTCTGTTTGCCAGATGGGTGCGTCCTCCACCACATTGGGGCTCTCATCTGCACTTCTGAGCTCCTTGCCTGTCCTCATCTGGTGCCACGCCGCTGTGATTTAGTGTGGCCTGCTGTGAGGGTGCTGGAAATTAGAAAACGTGAGGCTTCCAAATGTGTGGTTGTTTCCCAGCATCATTTTAACTTTTCTGGGGCCTTTACATTTCCATTTTAGTTTTAGGATTAACTTGTCAATTTTCATTTTCTCAAAGTTCATCCATGAATTTAACAGAGATTGCATTGACTTCTTAGAGCCTGGCTGTATTGGAGAGGAGACAGTGTATCTCAAACGTTGCAGGTACCAGGACTCCAGCCTAGCCACCTGGGCTGATGTGTTAGTTCCTTCCCTCTCACAGCCAGGCGAAAAGGCAAATACCAGTCAGTGGTGATTTTCATGGCGATATGTCTGTCCCTCCCACAGCCCTGTTTGACAGCAGGGTTAAAGGAGACACTTTATGTTAGTTCTGTTCTTTGGATCTTTTCACAGCAAACTGTCATTGTGGTGTTGTTCTGACTAGCCTCACTACAGTAAGCAGGCTTCAGACTGTGTCCAAAGTACTTGTTGTCATTTGGTAACTGACATTTGTCACTCTTGCATTTTTCTCCTCTTTAGGCCAGACTTGAAATTTGTGCCCTCAGGGACACTGTAGCCATTTACCTGACCCCGGAAAGCAGGTAAGGTGCCAAGTGTTTCTGTTCAGTTCTTCCTGTGATCAAAATCGCTTTGCTCACGTGTTGTGTCCTCTGTTAGATACTTACAAAGTAAATACTCATAAATTTGTGTTTCAATAAAGTTGATGTTTCATCAGAATTTTTTTACTAAAAAGCACAAGCCTTCAGTAAGTAAGATGATGATTCTCAAGGCCACTTCTTTAGAGCACATTATAAATTTGATGTAATTTTATTTTTTTCATTCCTTATTTATAAATCTTAGTCTCATAAGTAATATGACCAAGTATGACATATTCCTTTTATTAAAAACAGACCAAAAAAGTTAAATCTCATCAAATTTGAAGGACAGTTTGAGTGTTGTAAATATCAGTGTAAGAGGAAGCCTTGTGGTTTCTTTGCGAAGTTTGTAGTGGAAATTTGATGGTAACTTTGCTGTTTTGAATGAAAGTCAGGATTTCCTACTATTGAGACATCAGTAGGTGAAATGAGAGAGCTACAACCCGTGTGCACAGAACTGTTCACCACAGACACAGCTTTGCCCAGGAAGTCTGAGCTGTGCAGTGAGCACGAGGTCCCTGCAAGGACCTCTCATTTCATTTCCAGATTTTGGTGACATGGCTGTGCCATCACCCTTACTGTCACCAGTACCACTGAAAACTTTCTTTATTTTCTTAACAGATAAAATTAGCTTCTTCCTGCTTGCCATGGTGTACCACAAGCCGTTTCTAGATGGTTCCTATGTTCATTGTTTAAAAACACACTTCCCAACCACACTTTTTGTTGTTGTTGTTGTTGCTGTTGTTGTTGAAAATGAGACAGACAATAGGAAGTACCCAGTCCATATTGCTTAGTAGGAGTGCCTACCTGACCCTTTAAACGTAACCTTTTGTGAACTAGGTTCCTTGTTTATAAAAGCAAGATAATAGCAAAAGTATGTTCAATTTTTGATTTTGTGTGGTGTGTGTGAGTGTGTGGGTGTGGGTGTCTTTGTGTTGGATGAAAACTTATCTTGAAGTTGGAACTCAGATCTAAACAAGGAATTCATTTATGTTTCATTGCACCCATACACAAACAAATGATAATTTGATCATTTATCATTTAATGCTTGAAGGCCCGGAAGGATGGCTCAGTAGTTAAGAGATCTGGAAGACCTGCTACAGGACCTGGGTTTGAGTCCCAGTACTTACCTGGTGGCTCACAACCATCTGCAACTCAGTACCAGGGGACCCAACACCCTCTCCTACCCACCCTTCATGCCCATCAGTCATGCATGTATACACAGACATACATGCAGTCAGCATACCCATGCACATGAAAGAAAATGAACATGAAAAAATGAGTGCTTGATATGGAACTTTCCATTTTATTGCCCAAAGCATTTCAAATCTTGTAGTACATTGAATTTCACATTGGAGATGCTCAAGCTGTGAACTCCTAGACAGGCTTGTGAGGTCGAGGACATGTCAGCTCACCTAGGCTGTTGGTGTCCTACAGAGAATAGAATGCCTTCATCTTCATCACCGTTATTTGTTCTGGCAACAAAGAACAATTGAGCACCATGTTAGTTGCAGTTAACCAGGCTGTGGGGAGTGAGATGTTAGCATAATAGGAAGTGACATCCCTCTCCCCGAGGAAAGAGGAGAGCCCACTGAGCATGGAAAGACAGCTGAGTCTGCTAACAGACACTGTCCCCACCCACACCCTGCCTCAGCAAGGGAGAATGGAGGAGTCCCAGAGGCACTTTTGTAACTCTGTGGGGACTTTCATTCACCTTATATGTCCTTAATTTAAGAAGCATTCATATCTTGGTCAGTTGAAGAGGCTAAGTTTACTTCTAGAGGGAAGACCTCCTTGCTTGGTGGTGATTACATTTATTTCCTCAGCTCCACTAGAACAATAGAAGACATGAAAAGCTCAGCTGTTCTTAGGGGCAATAGTTATCATCAAATTAGCTGTCCATTGTGGTCCTTACTCCACTCAGTAACTCTTCTGGTACTATCTACTTCCAAAAAACTAAACAGGTAGTTTTTCAATTCCTTCATTTTACCTTCGCATGTAAGGATATTATATTGTTCAAAATTATATGTAAATACTTTCCTTTCCTGCCCATGTTAATTCTAATAAGAACTAGATACTGTCCCCATGTCCTCTGAGAAGGCAGGGCTGTAAAGCAGGCCCTGGCCCTGTCAGTGCGTGACCATCCGAGTTCTGTTCCGCATACCACCCCATCTCTACCTGCTCTCTTCCCATCTTCACAGTTGCTTTACCTATAGTTTTGTTTTAAAAAGAAAGTTCCCTTTCCTCCCCTTCCTCCTTCCCCTCGCTCTATGCCCCCCCCATCTGCACAGTCACACCAGCCTCACCTCTGCTGAGCAGCATCCCTTGGGGTCAGGTTCCACTTCCTGGCTGCATCTCTCTGGCCCTGCCTGTCTGCTCACCGTAGCCTTACTTTTACTTTTTCTTTTTCTGTCATTTCTCACTTTTACTTTTCTAGCACATCTCCACTCCCTTCACTGGCCTCTGTCGGTTTCTTTATATTTAAGATGTGCTTCCAGGTGTTGACAGTGACCCCCTATGGCTGCACTCAGACTGTGGACCGTCTGAGCTGGTGTGCTTTTGTGTTGCAGGTCTAGCTTCAAACAGGCCCTGGAAGCCCTGCCTCAGCTGGCAAGTGGCGCAGACAAAAAGTAAGTCCCCACGTGCTGTCCTCAGCCCACTGGCCGAGCTGAATGTGAGCTGTGGGAGCCAGAGACCCGCTGGAAGGACTGAGAGGGGCCCAGGTGCAAGGAGAGCGTGGGTTCCCTGTAATGTGGTGTGCTGGCTTACCTGTGTCCCACTTATCCTCAAGGGACAGGATGAATTTTGTCTTTTAGGCTTGACTTTAAAAATTATCTCTATTACAGTTTTACATGACAAGTACGGATGTAAGAAAAGCATGTGGCTTCGTTGATCAGCTGCAGCTTTGGCTTCTGTATTGAGGAGAGAGCGCGGACCTCAGCCATTTCTCCTCCACTGGTTTAGACACACTTTGGCTTCTATAAAACATGGAGATTTAGACAAGTGTCACTGCCACATTAATGAGCTCGACCTGCATTTAAACTTTACTCTTCATATAACAGGAAATTGTGGCCTGAGGGGAAGTCTAGGCCAGTCATCTTTTGTAAATGCCCATCTAGCTGCAGCATAGGCAGTGGAGACCCTGTAGCTCTGTGGCTTCTCGCCCCTCCCAGTTAGTCTACCTGCTGGGCACTGTGGCCAAGCCTAGTGGAACAATGGTCAGAGAAGGTGCCTGGACCAAGCGTTACTGGGCCTAGGACGAAGGGAGCAGACTAGCTTTCCTACTTATGTGACCCCAAGTGCAGAACCTTGTGAATGTCTCCACACGGTCAGGCAAGCCGCAGAACAATGCTCCCCAACACAGAAACCTTGCTTTGTTTTTGTCTTGAATTCATTCCAAGCCCTTTTCACTGCTTTAAAATAAAAAATAAAAATAGCCATCACTATGTTTCAAAAGTCATTTGAGCATCAAGAAAAGCCAGTAATAGACTGTTTAAAGTGATACACTGCTGTGTTTGGGGTCTGTTGTGCACATAGTGCCAGCACTCAGGAGCTGGCAGATTGGAAGGTCTAGGCCAGGACAGTTCAGTGGGTAAAATCCCTACTGGGGAAGTCTGAAGGCCTGAGCTCTGTTCCTCATGTAACGATGGAGGAGAACCAGCTCCACAGCTTGTCCTCCGACCTGCATGCCTGTTCATGTGCCCACCCCTTCCGCATAGCATGCACACATTATTTTTCACATAAAATAATAATAAATATAGGTATTTATTTAAATTCCTAGAGCTGCCTGGGCTACAAACTGAGACCTCCACATGTGTGCCTTGGCATGCAGGCCAGCACCCCCAACACACATACACACACACACACACACACACACACACACACACACACACTAATAATGATAAATAAAATGAAATTAACAATTTAATGAGTAGGATAAAAAAAAAGTCCTGTCTCCTGGAGCAGGTTACTACTATGTACACTTGACAGCAGTGATAGAAGTGGAAATCAAAGAGTGAGTTTTTAGTTTTTCTTGATTGTTTGAGTAACTTTAAGAGAGGAGACCTAAGTACTGTTCTGTTTAGGAAGGATTGTAGAGAAGGAGCGTAAAGAGAATAACTAAAGATAAATATAGACCTACTTATTAATGTGTTATTTGATTAGCCTCTTTTCCTTTGGTTGTCAACCAAAAGGAAACATTTTTGTTATTTATATACAGTGGCTTTTTTGGCTTTCTTCTAAACACAGCATGGCAGTCAGGCCTTGGCCACCAGCTCTGCGTTGTTAAGCTATTGAGGTGGCTAATCTTGGTTGTCAATTTGACAGCCTGGGCAAAGGGAACCTCTTTTGAGGAATTGCCTCCATCACATTGCCTGTAGCATGTCTAAGGGACATTTTCTTGATTGCTAATTGACATAAGAAGACCCGGTCCACTGTGCATTGTACCATCCCTAAGCAGGTGGCCTGTGTAAGAAAGACGGCTTGTTGTGAGACTGATGACAAGCCAGTAAACAACCTTCCCTCTAGGATTTCTGCTCCAAGATCCTGCCTTGAGTTTCTGCTTTGGGTTCCCCAGATGATGGATGGACTGTATTGTAATCTAAATGCATCATTCTGAGTTGCTTTTGGTCATGGTGTTGTATCACAACAACAGAAAAGCAACTAAGACAACCACCTTGTCAGAGTTACTATTACTTATGAGACACCGTGACTTTGAGCAATGGCGGGGGGGGGGGGGGGGGGGAGGGTTGTCTTAGGCTTTTACAGCACTGTTTATCATTGATCAGGGTAGGAATTCAAACAGGGCAGGAACCTGGAGTCAGGAGCTGATGCAAAGGCCATGGAGGAGTGCTGCTTACTGGCTTGCTCAACATGCCTTGCTCGGCCTGCTTTCTTATAGAACTTAAGACCACCAGCCCAGGGATGGCACCACCTACCATGGGCTGGGACCTCCTCCATCAATCATTAAGTAAGAAAATAACCTCCAAGCTTACCTACTTATAAAAGCATTTTCTCAATTGAAGCTCCCTCTTCTCTGATGATAAGCTTATGTCAAGTTGGCGTACAGCTTGGCAGCACAGACCTTTACTGTCAGAATATAAAATTACGTCCTCCCTTCAGGTTGCTGGAAGAGCTGCTCAACAAGTTCAAGAGTAGTATGCATCTGCAGCTCGCCTGCTTCCAAGCTGCATCTCCAACAACGATGAAAACCTAGGTGCTGGTGGAAGAAGAGCATCCAGATACAGCAAGTGTGAGACCGTCCTCTTCGTGCGCCAGAGAGATGCCCCGTGTCCAAGCACTGCATCTAGCTCCTGCCTTTGCCCCAGCATGGGGGGGAGCGGTGCAGAAAGATGTTGGTGGATATTTAATTTCAACCTATTTAAACAACCCTACTTTAAATGTCCAACTAGCATTGTTCCTGCAAGTCTACATAGTGTACTCTTCAAAATGTTTTTTCTTAGCTAAATGTTGCATGGTGTGAGCTTTGGGGGCTTCTCCAGAGTGTTCTAAAGCGGCCTGTGGTGTGTGTGAATGCAGTTCTCGGCAGCCCTTTACCAGGCTTCAGTGTTGGCAGTTTCTGACCTAGTGAGGCATTTGAGAAGAGATTTGAAGTCACAGCTTTGGAGCTTTGTCCTAACTTTAAAACCACCATTCCATGCAAGTGGTTCTAAGCTCCTAATATACAGTCTACATTTAAAAATGTTTCAGTTTGGATAATTTGTGACCCAGGTGTCCATAAATGAACTCTGAATTACATAATCTGGCTTAATTTTTCCCAGTGCTAAACATTGAAGCTTCTGGTTCTCACTCACACTGAAGCTGGTGTATCGCTGTGCAGCGCTGTGGTGAGGGTTCACAGGACCTGTGTGTGGAGGCCTTGTTAACCCACAGCCCTGTGGAAGCCTTGTGGTCTTCAATGCAACCTAAAGATGAAGCCGGGCTCCTGGGCAAGGCAGCACTCCTTCCCCTCTCGCACGCCACTCCCCTCTGCCACTTCTCACCCTTTGAAGTGTCTTGCTCCATAGCTGGAAAGATGCCGCTTTGGCACAGAGCGTGTTTTGTAAAGATCTGAGGTGCCCGGGTCACCAGGCATTGAGTGGTGACTCACTGCTGACTGGCCTGTGTAGTAGAATCAGGTCACTGTGACCTGCACGCAGCTCTTCCACCTCACTCCATCCTACCCTGGCTTCAGCTCTAGTTCACTTTTCAAAGTGATCTATAGACAATGCAGGCTCCTCTCTTTCAGTTGACAAAATCCATGTCACTTTTAATTCAGGTAACTCCGTAGCACAATATGTACACACTATGGGTTATTTGAGTTTAGTAAATGCGTACTTGTAGTAACTGAAGTACACATATAATCTTTTACAAATGTGTTGACAAAGCTGATAAGTATGTGTACCATTGTCTCTCTTGTGTGCTGGTATTATATTTAAGGTAACCAAACTAAATTCCAAAGCAGAAGTACGGACTGATTTGTTATTCAAATACTTAATAAATACAGTACGCAAAGCCAGTAGCCTCCCTTCTCTGTAAGATGCTATTAAGTTAATAAACACAGTGCACAAAGCCAGTAGGCTTCTTTCTCTATAAAATGCTACTTAGTTGACATGTTACCTCTAAGTGTCTTTATTGCAACATTTTTATTAGCTCTGTAATTGTTTATATTTCTAATTTTAATATCCAAAATAAATAAGTGAGTTCTCTGTTTTATCCTGTGCTTATGTCTTCCTTGTTAGACATCATTTATCAAGTGTCTTATAAATTGAATTAGGAATGTGCCACAGACACTAAATTACTTCATTCCAGACACTTGTTAGGGCAACCTCCTAGGAGCCTAGAGAGAGCTGAGTTACTTCTGAGACTTTGAGGCTGGGATGTGGCTGAAGACCCATGCTTGCACTCACAACTTTCTGGTTTCCTGGTCCTGAACTGCACCACAACCCACTTCTTCCTCCCAGTTCAACACAGTCTTTGTCATCCTTCCACTGGGGCCACAGCTCAGGGAGAGCACATAAGCAGAGGGCTGAAAAACTAGTAACTCAGAACATGTAAACACTTTTATGGCTCAGAGAGTAGAGGGGAGCGGCATGAAAACCCCATACCCAAACGAGGGAGTCGAAAGACAACTTCCAACAAGTCATGGGGGACTTCTTGGAAGAAGGGGATTTCAAAAGCTTGAGTTACAGAAGATGGATGGGGAGTTTGGTGGTGAAGAGGTGAGAGCAACACAACAAAGTAGAAGAAAGTTGAGAGGCAGACCAGGCTTTTGACGGGTGGCAACAAGGACGTGAGGAAGGATGGAAATGCTCCAAGGCTCGCTCTTCCTTGGGGGAACTTCTGGCTTTAGCAAGGCCACGCCTGTGTGGCTCAGCATGGCTTCATGAAAGTTAACACATTGGTCTCACTAGAAATAATTTTGTTTTCCTAAGACTTTCTATATCAGTGTACCATGAAAGTGGTGTGTTCTAGAAATGATTTGGGCATTGCAAAACAAGCGCCACTGGCACAGGCAGAGCTCACATGCTCGCCCTCCTCTCTGTATCAGCCTTGCATGCAGTTCCTTAAAGAAAATGTGTGGACTGCATTACATTACAGCTCTGGTTTAAGTACAACATAGTGGTATATGTTTATATTTAGAATGTGTGCTGTAGAGTACTCTACTATTAGTTGTATTATTATTAATTTTTAATTAAACTTTAAAGATTAATAGAATATGATTTTTTTAACTGTGTCCTTTTGATTCTCTTGAGTTTCCTCAGTGTCTGTTGTATCATCCTTTTCATCTCTGATTTTGTTAATTTGGCTAGGAGTTTATCAATCTTATTTATCTTTTCAAAGAGCCAAGTCTTTATCTCATTAACTCTTTGTGTTGGTATTTTCTTTTTTTATTTCATTAATGTAACCCCTTATTTTTTGATACCTCTTCCTAATACTATTTTATGTGTGTTATTTGTTCTTGTTTTTCCAGAGCCTTCAAATTCATCATTAAACTATGTATTTGAGATCTCTAATTTTTTTTGTCCGTTTTTTTCAATACAGGATTCTCTGTGTAGCCCTGGTTGTCCTGGACCCACCTTGTAGACCTGCCTCGGCCTCCTGAGTGCTGGTATATTGTATTTTTATTTTCATTCAATTCTAGGAATTTTTAAATTTCCTTCTTGATTTCTTTTTGCCCCAGTTATCATCTAGTAGTGTGTTGCTCATTTTCCATAGGTTTGTGTACTTTCTGTAGTCCCCTTCACTTTTGAGGTCTAGCTTTATTCCATTATAAGTCAGGTAGAATGCAGGATGATTTCCATTTTCCTATGTTTGTTGAGACTTTTTATCTTAATATGTGATCAATTTCAGAGAAAGTTATATGAACTGCTAAGAAGAATGTATACTCTTTAGTGTTTGTGTAGAATTTTCTATAGATGTCTGCTAGGTTCATTTGATTGATAATGCCATTTGATGTCAATGTTTTCCTGTTTAGTTTTGTCCAGATGACCTCCCCCAGGTATGAGGGTGAAGTATCAGTGTCACCCACTATCACTATGTTGAGTTATTTTGTAATTTTATATCTAATAGCATGAAATTGGTTGTACTTGTGTTTTGTGGGTCTCCTAGTTTGTTTTCTGTTGCTGTGATAAACGTCATGACCAAAAAACAACTTAGGGAGGGAAAGTTTTGTCTTTTACTGGAGAAAATCAGGGTAGGAAGTCAAGGCAGAAACCTAGAGCCGGGAGCTGAAGCAGAACCAGGCAGGAACTGTGCTCACTGCCTTATTCCCCTTGGCTTGCTCAGCCTGTTACCCACCCAGGACCACCTGCCCAGGAGTGGCACCTTGTGTCGTTAACTGGCACATCAATCATTAATCAAGAAAATGCTCCCCAGGCAAGCCCACAGGACAGTCTAATGGAGGCAGCTCCCCTGTGAAGAATCCCTCTTTCAAGCTATAGTTAGGTTTGTGTAAGTTTACACGAACTAACCGACACAGTGAGTATATGTTTATTGCAGCATCCTCTTGGTGGGTTGTCCTTAATGAGATTGAAGTGCCTTTCCTTGTCTCTTCTGACCAGTTTTGCTTTGAAGTCCATTTTACCAATATTGGAGTAGCTGCGCTTGCTTGTGTCTTAGTTCTGTCTGCTAGAGTGCCTTTCTCCATCCTTTTACCCTCAGGTAAATTCTTATAAAACAATTAGATATCAATTATGTATTTTTACACTTGGTGAAATTATGCATACCTGTTAACCAGAAATTGTACGCCTTTCGTTAAGCATGTATTGATAGTATTGTAACAAACCATCCTTTTACACCAGCTCAGGTGGTGTTTATAAGAATCTTCTTGCCGGGCAGTGGTGGCTCACGCCTTTAATCCTAGCACTCGGGAGGCAGAGGCAGGTGGATTGTTGTGAGTTCGAGGCCAGACTGATCTACAAAGTGAGTCCAGGACAGCCAAGGCTACACAAAGAGACTCTGTTTCAAAAAGCAAAACTAAACAAAATCTTCTTACAGTAAATGCTAATTAATACAGACATCTATAGCTGGTCATCATGTGGAGAACGAGAGGCCAGAGTGCTCCGCTCTAAATGAGGCGTTTATATCATCCTCCTTTCCCCCAAGGTTTAGGGTTGTAAGCGCCACAGGTAGTGGGTAGTGGACATCTGCAGCATCATTTGCTGGGCGTGACAGGTCCATTGCCTACATTGACTGCATGCACAAGACCTGTACAAGGTCAAACCTGGTAAAACCGCAGCATGGATGGAAGGTGTTCATGAAGATCCACGCCCCAACTGAGCAGCTCTTGGCAGCTGATGCCTACTGTGAAAAGAGAATAAGTTGCCTTCAGGGATGGGGTGCTTGAAAGGCCTCCTATGCTCCAATAGATGGTTTTGCACCTGTGCACATGCAGCCAGCCATCAGTGCACCTGGTGTTTTAAAACTGCACATTAAGTTCAGGGAGGAAAGTAGTAGGGGAGGAATAGGAGGATTGCAGGGGAGGGCCCAGGAGGGGGTGGTCAAACACTCATTAAAAATAAGGATTCAGTCGCTAAAATAATTCAGTATATTAAAACAATTAGATTTTAAGTATATCTTTTTATACTGGATAAAATTGTGTTCACCTGTCAACTGAAAATTATATGCCTTTCATTAAATATCCGTAGTAGTGTAATGATCTTCATACAGATGTATTAGCTGGTCTAAAAATCTAAAGATAATACTGAATATTAGATGCTGTACCTCAGTGTAAGAAGCAGCCACACTGAGCCCTACCTTGTTCTCACAAATAGTTGTATAGTGTATTTGAGGACTTCATTTCTATTAACCAACCTTTTTAAGTTTTAGCATATGTGTCACAAGCCAGCCTTTTTCTGCTTGGTGGGGTTATAAAGACATAGCACTAAATATGCTTGTGAATAGGACCCAAGCCTTTAGAGTACCTATTATCACCTCAGAGGTAAAGCCAATAGGAAGGTAGCATATCCTTTCTTTCTTTCTTTTTTTTTTTTTTTTTTTTTTTTTTTTTTGCCTCTAGTCAAGACTAATCCGGAAGTGGGGAGGGAATGCTCATGTTTGCACATGTGGAGGCCGGAAGTCGACATCAGTCATCTTTCCCAATCACTGCCTGCCTTATTTCTGAGATCAGCTGCAATAGCCAGCAAAGGCAGGCTGCATGTCTGACTCCACGGTGCTGGGGTTATGGATGTGAGCCAGGACACTGGCTTTTACATGGGGACTGGGCATCTGAGCTCAGATTCATGTTGGTGCGGTAGGCGCTTTTACTGCCAGCCATCTCCCCAGTCCTTGTCTTTTGACCATGCTAATGCTGTGATTGATCACTGCTAATATTGTCACAGCTATTACTGCTGTCCTCACATTTTTTGAAGCAGTACTACTGATCCATTGGCCTACATACCTTCTAGGTCAGTGGTTCTCTACCTCCTAATGCTGTGACCCTCATCATGTTGGGGACATCCAGTGATAAAATTACTTAGTAGCTATTTATAGCTGTAATTTTGCCACCGCTACGAATCATAATGTAAATATCTGATATGCAGCCTATCTCTATGCCCCCCCAAGGGCATTGTGACCCCCAGGTTGAGAACCGCTGCTCCAGGTAGCTAGGAATTGCTGAGAGGCCTGACCACTACCTGACTTTAAACTGTCCCAAAGGACCCTGAAGCTCTCCAGTGGCTAAGAAGGTAGAAAGCCAAGGAAGAATAGGGTCCCAAAGAATGATTTACAGCAGAAAGAGACTGTAGGCAAAGTCAAGCACAGATGTCAAAGGAATGAGTCCTGAGAAATGGCTAAGTCTAGAATTTAGAGGGATCATAAATAAAGGAACCAGGATGTGGCTCAGTTGGCAGTTTTTGCCAGCATGCAGGAAGCCCTGGCGTCCATGTCAGCCCTGTATAAACTGTATGAAGCATTGTGGCGTGTGCCTCTACCCAGCACTCAGGAGATGGGGCCAGCGTCATCAGAAACCTAAGGTCCTGTTTTCTACATCGTGACTTCAAGGCCGCTTTGGACTACATAAGACCTTGTCTAACAAAACAAAGAGGAACCAGAGGAGTATACTGTGTGGATCGTGTCCCTAAACTCAAGTAGGTGATCTTAGGACAGCTGCTGTTTCCTTGAGCAGAGAATGCCCTGCCCCTCCCCCACAGTCCACCCCCTCTCTCTCTCTCTCTCTCTCTCTCTCTCTCTCTCTCTCTCTCTCTCTCTCTCTCTCTCTCTCTCTCACACGCACACACACACACACACACACACACACTGCCTTGGAGGCTCTTTCCTCAGTTCCCCCTTCTAGAAATCTGATTGTGTCCTGTTGCCCCTGCTTCTGTCCCCACCATGGTGCTCATGTCTACTGGATCTCTACAGTCATGACAGGTACAGATGCCCAGTGGCAGTGGGTGGTTTTCTGTACTGCCATGTTCTCTACACTTGAGCTGCCTCAAAGACCTTCTGTACTGCAGCCAGGGTTCCCTGCCTTGTCTGCATGCCCCACTCCCAGGCCAGAGACATAAGGTCCCAGCACTACAGCTAGTGTTGAGTAACCCTTTGGGGAATAGTCATGCAGTGTTATTGATGAAATCGTGTTGGCAGGTGTGTCCAGTTTTTGTAATTTTAGTTAAATAAATAACTAGTCAGATCCTTATCCTCCTTCCCCACTTAGCTCCTCCAAAGTAAACCAACTTATTTTATTTATTTGCCTGTCCTTTATCATTTGGTAATGACATCTGTATCACTTCCTAACAGCTTTAAGTTGTTCTTTTTTTAATAGTTCAGTTTGGGTCATTATGGTCTTTGTACAATTGCATGGAAGAATTTAGCTCTCTCCTCTCCTTATAACTTGCCTTCATGTCCTCTGGCACTTTTGCTTTGCTTAGGTAGATATTCACTGTCTACATTACTAAGCCTGTGGATATGGTGCTCAGGCCTTGACTGTAATAAACTGATGCTTTTCTGATGTGCTTTTGTATTTTCTGTGTATCCTGTGTTGTTTTCACTTTCTCAGAATCCACCTCCATCCTGAATATTCAAATGTCCTTGTGGAAGTTCTTGACAGCTTGGCCAGCAGGTCCACACATGTACTGAGCTGGTCCACACGTATACAGAGAAGTCTTCCCAGCAAGGACTTCCTACCAATCAGCAGCCCGAATTCACCTTTGCTCTTCTGTGGGAGATCAGCCACTTCGCATCGCTTCTGTTTGCTCCCTCAAATGGCAGGATCCAGCCTCCAGTAACTTCCTGCAGAAGGAATACACTGGAAGTAAAAGTTTTGAGGCCTTCATATCTGAACAAAATCTGTATTGGTCCCTTGGATGGAAGTAGAATTCTAGACTGAAAATCACTTGCCCTCGGTATTCAGAAGCCTCCACACAGCTGTCCTCTGGTATCTGCCCCTCGCCATGCTTGCAACGTCTCTCCTCTGCCTAGGTTTCTGAAATCCGTGATGCTGTTCTGTATTGATGCTCTTCGGTTCCTACTAGGGAGTAAAATGTTGCAAATTCTGGGAAATTCTCTTGAATTGTTTCCATAAGTCTTCAGCAGCCCTGGATGGTTGGTTAGTTCTGTTGGTTGTTTTCCATTATTCTTGGTTTTTGGATTTCCTAGCTGAGTCCTTTCATTTTAAAAATCTTTTCCTTCTTATTTTCTGTGTTCATCCTACTTTCTGAGAATTGTTTTAACATTAAGTTTTGGTCCCCTGACTATTCTCTTAGGAGCTGCTTATTTATTTTTCCTGGAAATGAGCATAATGCTCTGTTGAAGGATTTTGTTTTATTTCTGTTTTCATCTGTCTGTAGTGGAAGTAAATGCTGTGGATACATAGTAGTATTTATGAGTGGGGTTCCCCAAAGCTGATGGAGATTGTGGCACTATATAGTGGGCAGGACCAGTCAGCTGACGAGTCGCTCATACTGGGATGGGCACTCAGTAGGGAGTCTTCAGTTTTCTCATATTTGGGTCATTTCTCTAGGGCTGCTCAGATTCCAAGGGAAAGATGTTAGAGTCTCATGCGAGGGAGCCCCTGGGAGCCACGTGAGGAGGAAATCTCTGAGGTCGTTAGTTATGGGCAGTAGCCTGTTCATGGTGATTCCTAAGCTCTTTGCATCTTCTTCCCAGAAAAAGTGAAGCCCTGACCTTGGGGACAGGATGTCAAGATGTTTTCCCAGGTGTGTGGGCAAGAAGGGGACCCTGGGTACCAGGCTGTTTATTAAATGCCCTCAGACTGACCAGTGGATTTAGACCCTAACGTAATCCTTGCTCCTGGATCTGTACTAGGAATTTTGCACTGGGAATTCCGATTTTGTATGTCTTATTTGAAACCCTGCTAGCGTCCAACCTAAATTGTGTGGATACTGAATCAGGACACGTACCCATGTGCAGTAGGAGCAATGGAAGCTCCCCATCCCCACAGGCTGGTCTGGCATTTGCCTTTGGTGACACTGAGGTGCACGTATTTCCAATCTATATGTAGCTGAAAGTTCAGGTTAAATTTGATTATGATAACAGTGTCCTTGTGTGCACTGCTTGGTGTTGTCCTGAGATGTGAAAGAATCATAACAGAAGGAGGCCATGGGCTGTCTGTTCTATGAATTCACTCTCTCGATCCCTGATCACTAACAGTATTGCCAAAACAGGGCCAGCATGCAGGAAATAGTCTTTTGAACATTAGTTAGAAACAAGGATTAGAACTCACCAGTAAAGTAGTCTCCTTAACAATACAGAAAACTTAAGGAAGAGAAACATCCTGGGGGCCACATGACACAGTCAGCATTTCTGGAAATAAAAGCAAACAGCCACATTTCCCCAGGAAGGAAATACAAGGAAAGAGAGATACTACACAATAGCAGAGAGTTCCAAGATCCATCACCCAGAGGCATTGTGCAGACCAAGAAATGCTTCACTAATCATTCAAACATGTTAAATGCTGCCTAAGGAGCTGGAGAGATGGCTTAACAGTTAAGTGCACTGGCTGCTCTTCCAGAAGACCAGGGTTCAATTCTCAGCGCCTACATTGCAACTCACAGCTGACTGTGACTCCAGTCCCAAGGGTATCTGATACCCTCTTCTGCCTTCCATGGCCACTGCATGCATGTGGTACCTAGACAAACATTCAGGAAAATACTCATATACACATAAAATAAAAATAAATAAAATCTCTAAGCGGTGTTGATAGTAAGGACTTGTTAATATTTTAGATGTGTAACTATGAGTCTTAAGTCATTGCTAAAAATAACTGAATTAATAAATAAGACAGACTAGAGCCCAGAGGTAGACCTACACAAATATTGTCACATGATCTCAGACAATGGAGCAAAGGAGTATATAGTAAGAAAGTCAAACAAATGGTGCTGAAACAACTGAACATGCGACTGCAAAAAGTAAATATAGATACAGAGTTCTCAGTCTTCACAAAGGTGCATTCAAAATGGACTGTACATCTATGTTTAACATGAAAACTAGAAAACTCCTGGAAAATAGCAAGAAAAATGAAATGACCTTGGGATCATAACATTTTAGGGACAGCAGGTATGTAAAATTTCCCAAACTTGCAAGCAACCTGCATGACCTTTTGTGGGTAGCTGGATAAATAAATGGTTCATCCAGACAGCACATGAACACTCAGCAGTAAGACACATACATCAAGCTTTGAGAAGGCAGGGCACAACCCTCAGTGCTTATATTGACAAGTCATTATGAGACAGCTCTGTGCTGTGTGATTCTGACCACTGACATTTGAGGAGGGAAACACTATGAAGCCCTCGAGGAAACTGATGTTTTCCAGAACTGCAGGGGAGAGAGGATTAGACAGAGCACAGTTTTTCAGGCAGTGGAACTATCTCACGTGGTCATACAGTGATGGATATCCTCCTTGGACCTGTCTCAAAACCCGTAGCAAGTGCATACCTAGTCTGAACCCTATGCTGCAGAGCAAATGACAATGAGGTGTCAGGAGAGGATCATTGTAGCCAGTGTGCCATATGGCAGATAATGTTGCTTGGGTGGGGCTAAGGGTCTGAGAGGCCAGTATGTATCATGGGAACTGTATTTCCCACTCAGTTTTGATGTGAACTTACAACCGGGAGTAGGGGCTACTTCTGACATGGACTCTGCCCCTCCCCCGTCCTTGATCACGTCCCCTTGGCAGGGCAGCCTTGCCAGGCCACAGAAAAGAGGGTACAGGTAGTACGGATGAGACTTGATAGTCTGAGGTCAGATGTTACTGGAGGAGGGCTCCCCTTTCTGAGGACTAGAGGAGGGAGGGAGGGAGGGTGAGATTAGGCAATGATGGGGGGGGGGGTTAAAACCGGGATGTAAAGAGAACGAATTAAAAAATTAAAAATTAAAGAAATATTTTTAAAGCGTCTCTGAAAAAAAAAAGTACTGGAAGAGATATAGAGTGGGGGTCCCTCTGTGTCTGCTAACTCCACCCTCAGAGTCAACCAATGGCCGACTGAAAGTATTCACCGTGAGAAACCTCTTAAGAGGTTTCAAAACCGGAGCTTGAATTTGACGCGCCCCAAGCCCTGTGCTAAGTGCACACTGAAGAGGAGTGTGTCGGGTCCCTGTAGCCCTGCTGCTGCTGCTGCTGCTGCCCGTCTCCCCACAGCGCTCCTGTGAACATCAGCCAAAGCCAGTCTGCCTGCTGCTAGACCATGACGGTCCCTTCTGTGCCAGGCTTGTGCAGACTGTTTTCTGTACAGATGACAACTGCTTGCATGGCATTGCTATAGGATTTGATAGTACGTGTACTTTGAAGATGGTTCAAGCACACAGCATGTGTGCAGGTTGTAAGCAAATGATAGGCCATTTTATGTAAGAGACTTGAACACCTGTAAATCTGGATATCCATGGAGGCCTTGGAACCAATACCACCAGGGGTCCTGAGGGACAGCTGTGTATTTCTATGTCTGGGGTTTGCTTCAAACACACAAGTGAGTGGAAACAGAGTAGACTCTAGATAAGGGAAGAATGAAGAAAGCATGTAAAGTCAGGGTGAGTGTAAGGCCCAGAGTGAGCCACTGTGGAGTCTCGAGTCTCACGCTACAGTGACATGGATTGCACTTTTAAATTATTCTAAAGTGTAATCAGTTAAACAGGGGCAGTCCCAAAATCCTTTCTTACTGGGAAAAGGTGAGTGGAGAGCCACTGGGTGTTGGGCACCAGCAAGAAGCAATGGGGTGCGGAGCCGTGTTTAGGCAGATGCGTGGGATAGCAGCTCGTCATGGTTGGTCTTTGTTGTCACGTTGGCAGGACTTGACATCACCTCGGAGACACCGCTGGCCATGCTGTGAGGGCGTTTCTAGAAAGGTTTGACTGAAGAGGAAGGAGCCTCCCCTGAATGTGGGTGGCACCACCTATCGTGTGAGATTGCGGACTGAATAAAGACCCACTTTGAAGGCGGGTGCTACCATCCTATGGCCTGAGAGGCCAGAGTGAACCAAAAAAGGGAAAAGGAAAAGGCTAGTTAGACGCCAGCATTGGTCTCTCTGCTTTGTGACTAAGGACACTGGGTGACCGGCCAGTTCATCCACCTACTGTTAGGCCTTCCTGGTGTAATGGACTGGGTCCCTTCTTAAACAGGGGCCAAAGTAAAAATTTCTTCCCTGAAGTCACTTCTTACCAGGTATTTGGTCACAGCCACCAGAAAAGTGACTAATCCCGGGTGTTTTAAAGAGCAAATGTTCATTGATCACTTTATGGGAACTCACGTCTGTGGTCTTGGGTTGGCAGTGAAACATTTGTTCCCTTCCACGCTATTGCCAGTGACCTGTACAATCAAGAATCAGAAAAGATAGTTCTCTTTAAAAAAAAAAAAAAGTTTTGTATGGAGAAAAGCTATCTCCCTTCTATCATGACTGCTAGGAGTATCGGTGTATTTGTTTGTTCATTCATTCATTCATTCATCCATCCATTCATTCATTCACTCATTCAGCACCCCTGAGGACAAATACAGGGAACAAGCGCTCCATCATTGAGTTCTATCTCCAAGCCAGGATTAGCTTTTTAATGACTATTATCAGAGTCAGAATAAAACTTAATAACAGTGCAGAAAGAACTGCATTGTAATTCTCTTTACTGGGTAAAATCCCTTAACCTTGATACTGTGAGGTAACAACCATGCACTCTGACTGTAGCACATAAAAAAAAAAAAAAGCCTACCCGCAGGCACAGAAATGAATAGAGCACCCACACTGGCAGTAATCCAGATGTGCAGAGCGGTTTCCCGCTTGCATGGCTTTAGCATGAAACCACTACAAGGAACCCAGCACTGAAGGTGCCAGAGGCACCAGGGAGGAAATTGCTCTTCCTGGTCGCAGGACCCAGAAAACTGAATGCAGCAAATAACAGCTACTGGAGTGAAGTGGGAGATGGTTTTCAGAAAAGAGAAAAGATCTCCCAAGACCACTGAAATCTCGGGACACCTGAAAGAAAGCAAGCCTGCATGCCGCAGACTCAGAACAGGTCAGCTGGAGTCACGTGCTTAGCTGAGATGAAAAGAGTCATCTGAGAAAAGGAGTGACAGTCCCAGTCCACAAAAGATGACTGCTAAGGAAGTCAAAAGAAGGCAGGAGCCAGAGCAGCCATCACTTGCCGTTCGTAGTGTGGAGGACCAACTCCAAAACTACCTGACACATGCTGAACAAAAGAAAAACCTGGGACACGTTTTCAAGAGGATCTCAAGTCAACTGACACTAAAATGATCCAGATGTTGTAATTAGCATGGAATTTTAAAACTATTTCTATTTTTGAGATTATACTATAATTACATCATTTTCTCCCTTCTCTAACCCCCTCCAGACCCTTCCATACTCTTCCTCTCTTTCAAATTTGTGACTTCTTTTTTCATCAGTTATTGTCACATACATACATGTATATATGTATATATATATGCATACACATGTATAAACATATAAATACAGCCTGCTTAGTTAGCCTGTATAATGTTGCTTGTGTGAGTGTTCTTAGGGTTGGCCATGTGAAAAGCCAATTGGTGGTTAGCAGAGAATGTCAGTGCACACGTTGTAACCTCCCACAGTGAAGTCAAAGAAAACATCCCAGCAACCAGTGAGTAGGAAATCTCAGCAGAAAGTGGAAGTATCATGAAAAGTTTGGAACTGAAAAATCGTTTACAAGATAAACAGTTTGTGTGGAGTTAAGTAGTTGTGGGAACCCCTGTCCTCTGGGCGTAAGGTGGCTGTTGTATCTCTGCACTGTCAGCAACTGTAGTTACTCAAGGGAGACCTGCACAAAACTGTCCCCATTAACTTTCCATCATGGCCAAGTGAAGAGGCTAAGGGTGCACCCCTCACTCTGAATGTACGGACAGCTCTCAGTTTTTGCTTCCATGGGCTAGCTATCCAAACGCTGCCCGTGTTCCTGTGAATAACTCTAATCAAGTTCGCTGTTCCACTCCACTAGGCTTGAGTAGAAGTCTTTCTTTGGCCTGTGGTAAGCGACCTATCTGAGGTAAATAAATATTTGTTCATCTTCCTAGGAAAAGTTCATCACAGAACTTGGCACTCATACGTGAGACATGACAAAACCAATGCTGAGTTTGGGAGGGGCACCTCTGCTGTGGGGGATGAGACATGCTACAGAAGCTATCTGCACTGCAGCCTCTGCAGGGGCGATCCCAACATGGCCATTCCTGGTGTGCTGTGGTGGCAGCTGTCTTTGTCCCTTCCAAGGGTGAAAGGACAAGCAGCTGAGCCTGCCTTGGCTCTGAAGGGGGAGTGTCGAGGCTGGGAATCCTAGGGTGACCGACTGCTTCTTTGTGGAGTGAGGTAACCAGACATCTTGATGAATGGGCATACAGCCCCTTAGAGACACTTTAAGGCTGTACACAAGGTGTGACATCAGCCCTGTGGCCCTTACTATGGGCAATAAAGTATGTGTCTGGGGCTTAGCTGCCTTCCCCAAAAGAACACTCCCTCAAAAAAGGAGGAATTAAAATGAGAAAAAGACAGGCAGGTGCCATTGTAGGCATTAGCTTCTGTAGGGACAGGAAACTGAAAAGCAGAGAAGAATGAGACGAAGTGTGCTCACCGTTTGCCATGGCCGAGGCAGGGGAGACATAAGGCAAACACGAGAAATTAGATCTGTGCTAGATCGCCCTTCCTGGGATCCAAAATTTTGAAAGTCCTTCAAAGAACTGGCTGTGGAGGGGCCGACTGAGACTGAGGTGACAGAAGATTCCGCTTGTGTGACCTTCAGTATGGAGGAAGGGAAATCCATGGCGCAGCAGGCAGAGGGGCCCTTAATAATAGCCCAGGAAACTGACAGTGGAGGGATAGTCCCTAGCTAGCCTAGAGCTCACTATGTAGACCAAATAGGCTGGCCTCGAACTCTAGCGATCCTCCTGCTGCCATTGCCAAAATTCTGGGATTAAGGTCATGTGCCTCCAAACCTGGTGTGGAATTGGGAAATACTTTAAAACCAGAAATGAGTGAGGGTCTCACAACCTAGTTCATGAGGGTTTAGGACAAGGACCAGATGCGACCAGTGTTGTAGGAGCAAAGAAACCAAGTAACACAACTACACATTCCTCACAAAAAACTACGCATCTGAGGCCATAGGAAGGAAATCCTTGGCAGATGTGCTGGCCCACTAGGGCCCTTCGGGGCCACTTTGTTATTGCCTGCTGTGATCCAATGATATCAAGGACATTCCTGAAAAGAGAGCTAAGAATCAACAAGGCACAAAGACATTTGAAAACAAAATTACTTAGGAGTAAAATCTACACAGAGATAAAAAAAATACTTTTATAAGAAAATAAAAAAATATATATAACCTTCATATACATAATTTTAAAGTTTCTGGAATTTGCAATTAATATTTGTATTAGTGAGTTTTTAACAAAATTTCTTCATGGTTGGTAAGTTAAATTGGTAAAAAAAAAATCATCTAATTGGAAAGAAAATTTGAACAGCAGTTAGCAAGTTTAATGTGGCTGAAGCGGCAAATGACTACACAGCAGCCACACAGCAAGTCTTGAGGAGAGAGGAGAACTCTCCCACCATGGTGACAGCACTCTATAGATCAGTAACAGAAAGGAACCTGACATGTGTTGCATGTGTGGCGGCTCTGGAACACACTTCTAATTAGCACATGACCCAAAAAAGAAACCGTCCAAAATTTAGAAAAATCAAAAGTGGGCCTAAAGAGATGGCTCAGTGGTTAAAAGCACTGCCTGCTCTTCTGGAAGATCTGGGTTTGAGTCCTAGCACCCACGTGGTGGCTCACAACCATCTGTGACTTCAGTTCCAGGGAGTCTGATGCAGCTTTGGCCTCCCTGGGCACCAGGCACAGACATGGTGGTATAGACATGTATGCAGGCAAACCAAGGTAAAGTTGACAAAAAGGAAAAGCCAAGCACTGAACAATAGTAAACATGTTCCCATCCAGATGCGTAAATCACATGACTGAGTCAGGGGACGGTGCACCTTTTGTTGGGAACATTTCATTGCAAGTGAAGTGGGTATCAAACACAAAACTTTAAAAAAAATTTTTTTTAAAGAATGGTTACAAAGAAAGTAGAGGGGAGGAAATTAAAGACAGCAGTGAAAACAATAGATGAAGCATTGATGGTCAAATAAAATATTTTTTAGTTAAAGGAGCCCAGGGACCAAATTAGGCAAGGGGAGCCAAAGGAGAAAAAGAAGAGGTTGGAGCCAAATGTCTGGAATAAGGAAAGAAATGACACACGAAGCTCTTCTTAAGTATGACATTTTCCAAGTGAACAGGCCTTCATCAGAGCAAGCTGCAGGCCTGGACCAGGTCAGCGGGGCAGGAAGTACAGATGCCAGCTAGCCAAGCTCTCCCCAAGTCTCTCTCCTAGCCTTCCTGCCATCCTAACAGAACAGGAAACTCAGCTGCTCCACCAGCCAGCCCCTCCCCCACTCCAGTGCAAGCAGCCACCTAGAACTTAGCAGGTCCTCACTGAAAGAGGGGTTCCTTTGAGAGTAGGAAGCTGCCAAGTGGGATTTTTTTTTTAAACTTTATTGTCCTGTGTTTGGCAGTACCAAGTCACATCAGGAAATTCTATTACATGTGAGCTGAGGGGTAAGGTATCATCAAGGTGGCATTCTGAATAACAGATGGCTCTTGAAAAATGTAGGTTCCTAGCCATAGCCTTAGAAAAACAGTGCCATGTATAAGAATATGGCTCATCCTCTCCCTCAGCATGCACATGATGACATGCCTGGATGCATGGAGCTGAACTAACATCCTCATTCACCCTCCTTATGATGCAGCCTCTCCACAGACACAGGCTGATGAGCAAAAAGTGGGGGAGGAGAGGAGAGCCTGGTTATTCCTCCTGCTTTACTTTTCAAGGGAAGGAGAACAATCCAGAAGTATGATCTAAGAACGTAGACACCAACCGTTGGAATCACCCGGGAGACACAATCAAGTCTTGATTCCTTGGAGAAGCCCCAGCTTCCATGTTCTTGAAACAAACAAACAAACAAACAAATCCTCAGGGCATCTGAGTTGTGCACAGCAGAGGGTTTCAGCACCTACACTTTCCAACGTCTGTGGCATGTCACTTTAGGTGTCCCTTGGTCCCTGGCTGACATTAAGCCCTTACTATCTGGCAAGCATTGTTGTAAGTTGACACGTATGAGCATTTCCAGGTCTGCAGTATCATCCTCAGTTTACACACGGTGACTAAAGTACACCGAAGTCGAATAATGTGCTCATAGCTACTAGGAGGGAAGGAACAAAGGCCAGTGCAAAAACAAAGACAGCATTTGAGGAGGCTTGCTGTAGTGCTCAGGCACTTTGCAGCCAGCCACCTACTCTGGCTTGAAGTGACTTTAAGCAGCAGAGCTATGCTGAGTAGGAAGCTGTCTCTCAAGCTGGTGAAGGGCCCGCATGGAGCATGTTCATTGGGCTTGATGGAGTCCTGGTCAGAGTGAGAAGCAGCCCTTGGCTGATGGGTGGATCTGGCTCCAGAGGTTTGGAGACATCTGATCTACCCATAAGCAGTGCAGAAAGCCCTAAAAGAACAGTGACGTGGCCGCTGTGTTCCACACCAGGAAACAAAGATCTCTTCTTGGTCCTTGGGTCGGTTGCCATTGGCAAGCCCATTATTCTAAAGGAAGGAAATGATTTTAAAAAGTGAGGCTGTTGGAAACTCAAGTGATTTCCTCAGCTTTCTGAACTTCTTGTTGAGGTTTGAAGATGTTGTCAAGACTACTCAGAGATGTTGGGGGACCATGGAGAGTGAACATGATTGTACTTGTTGATGAGGCCTAGAAAGACGGACTGGAACGGGACTCCAGCCAGCCCAGCCTGAAGGGGCAGATCACAGAGTCAAGGGTGCTGGATGGTCTTATGTCAACTTGAGATTAAGCTAAAGTCATCTGAGAGGAGTGAGCCTCAATTAAGAAAATGCTTCCATAAGACCAGGCTGTAGGCAAACCCTCTATGGTATTTTCTTAATTAGTAATTGATAGGAGAGGGCCCAGCCTATTGTGGGAGATGCCATCCCTGGGCTGGTGGTCCTACCTACGTTCTATAAGAGAGCTGGCCCTGCTTGAGTTCCTGACCTGACTCCCTTTGATGATGAATAATTAAACCCTTTCCTCTCCAATTTGCTTTGGCCATGTTATTTCATCAGAGCAATAGAAACCCTAACAAGACAGCAGGTGACAAAATTGGTGCAGAGACAGAGGAAACACACTGTATCACAGTCCACCATTTCGAAATGGGCTCAAACAGCCACTGAGCAGATTTTGAAGGGAAAATCTGGCCAAGCCAACCTTTCCACAAGATGCCACTTTAGCCTCAGCAGTGCAGCCCCTGGTACTCGTAGGAGAGCCAGGGTGCAACTGAGGATGCCAGTGATGGGTCTTAATGTGACGAGCTAATTACTCAGCTATGCAGGTCCTGCTACAGATACCATCACCACTGACACCCCAGAGCCACTCCTGGCCCACATGTCTGCACAGGTGTACCTATATTTACCACAGCTTCTGGCTGGGACAGCACCTCATAGGTGTAGTACGTGGCCCTTTTTCAAGAACCTCCAGGTACTGAATTTCATCAGAATATTTTTAACATCTGCATTTTTGAACAGAGGAAGTAGGCCAGGAGAGTTTAATGACTCATCTAAAATCACTAATTCATTTGAGAAAAGGATGAGAGAAAAACCAAGACCCATGGACTCATACTTTGGTGGCACTCTTCTTGCCATGGGGGATAAAGCTTGATTGAAGAGGACAAGAGAAAGATCCTGTTGACTTTCTCCTTGGGATTAACCACTTGCCCTCGGCTCTTGCACAAACCTCAAGCAGAGGGAGGAATGTGCGTGTGAGTGTGTTTGCGTGCTTGGTGGCATGCATGTCTACATGAGTGAATGTGCGAGGTTGCATGAGTGTGTGGGTGCATGCCTGGGTGTGTACATGCATGTTCATCGTGTGGTTGCATGGTTGCATTCGTGTGTGTGTGTGTGTGTGTGTGTGTGTGTGTGTGTGTGTGTGTGTGAACATGCCAGGGTACCGGCATGGAGGACAGCCTTACATATGAGTCTTTGCCTTCCACTTTATTTGAGACAGAGTTTTTGTTGTTCTCTGCTGAGTTTACCAGTCTAGCTTGCCCACAGCTTCCAAGAATTCTGTCCCTGTCTCCCATCTTGTCGTAGGAGCACTGAGATCACAGATGCACACTACCTCAGCCAGCTTTTATCTGGGGATGTGAACTCAGGTCCTCTCATGCAGCAAGCACTTTGCCCACTGAGTCATTTCTCCAGTCTCCAAGAGGACTGGCTGTACCCATATCAGAACTCACAATCTGAATGGATTGTGTCTTTACTGTTGTGTACTTCTATATGACAATAACTGTCAAGAAAAAGCATAACGTGAGGGTTGGAATGTAATCACAGAGAGCTTAAACATGGTCTGCAGGTTGATGATTTGTAGAAGTCAGCTCAAGTGAGTGTCATAGTGGTATTGCCCATGTGGGAATGTGGCCTTCTTCTCTGTGTCTGTACTGCATGTATGCAGGTACGAAATGCCAGGTGTTCAGGCTTTTTGACAGTGACACTGTACCAGCATGAAGCCTGTGGAGATAAATTACACATCCTTAATAAAAGACAACTTTGCTTCTCGAATGTCAGTTTTGTTTATTTTGATTTATAGAAAGTCCATAAAAATCGATTTGAATTATAAGCCTGTAAACAATTCTTCTGGGCTGGGTGCAGACAGCTTTTCCATTGCTCCTCACCCTAAGGCGCCACTGGCATGGAAGGACTTTGTCTCTGACAGACCAGCAGTCCTGGCAGCCAGGGTTGCTATTTGAAGAGCTTCCTTACCTTGCTTTTCTGAATCCCATGATCAAGGTGAAAAGCAGATGCTCCTTCATTCCCAGAGTCCACTGTGTGGGACCATGATGGATGCCCTAGTCACAGAATGACACAGAGAACGGAGAGGCTCCTTGGGGGTGGGTGGCAAGGACAGCTGATCATCAGAAACTGATGATGTCTCTGAAATGATGGCTCATCTTGTTTCCAGAGATTGGAGTGGGCAAGCTATCAAGGGGCTGCCTGTGAAGAAAGAGGAAGAGGTGGCCCTAGACCACCATAGCTTCCGGTGACTTGGACCTTACCCAGATCATCCAGAGAGTTCTAACAGGCATTAAAGCCACCAGTTGTCCCTCACACGCACTCTACACTTTAAAAGAAAAGTGAGACATTTGCTACTAAGAGACACCGCTTTTTCTGTTTTCACTTTTCAGGAAAACGCAACTCAGAAAATTAAAAGTATGCTAAAAAACTTCCTTTTAAGAGCATTGCAAAGCCATCCCCAGTGGCAGGAGGAGCAGCTTTACCGCATGTAAGGAGTCAGCCCAGGGGCCTGTCAAGCCACCTGCACACTTTCCACTTGGAAGATGTGTCTATCCTTAAGGGTTATAATTCGGTGCAAGCCATCTGACTTGTCTTCGTCAGCAGTACTTCCTCTAGTTAATCCCCTGCAGTAGAAAAGTCACTCTGGCCATTAGTTATCAAGCTTGTTCACGTGTAGCCAATGTGTGTGACAAGCCTGGCCTCTACTACCCCATATACACACCTGCTCTCAAGCTGTGAGGTCCTCACACCTGATGGAGACAGTGAGGTTCAGGTTGAGGGATAATGCTGTTTGGTACCCAAAGCAAATGATTCTGCCACTATTGCAATGGGTTCCAAAGCTCTCCCTATACCAGACTGCTTTATTTAGGGTGACCTCAGTGTCCTTTCGTCTGAAGAAAATGCCATAAATACTTTTCTATGCCCCTAAGAAAGTGCTTGCTCATTAAATAAAAAGACAATGCTTTTGATAACTCGCCCCACAAACAAAACTCAAGTAGTTCTGAATAGTTTGAAAGCACAAAGATACTCATTTAAAAAACAGACAAAACAAACGAAATAAAGCCACAGAGTATTAAGTCATTAAACATAAAAATGTTCTGAGTCAAAACAGAATTTCTGTCAGCATCTCTGAGTACGAACCCCCAGGAAAAAGTGAAAGAGAATTGAAATTTCATATTCCCAAACTAGGGGTTCCCTAAGCCTTCCTTGACTCCGGCAGAATTTCTGCTTCTTGGGCTGGCAGGCTTGGGATGGCCTGGGCTTAACGTCTGCCATCCTGACATGCCTTCGCCTTTACTCGACATCAGAAGTGCAGCGGAGGTTGGCTGTCTTATTTCTGCCTTAGCTGGGAGCTTCCCCCCAGAAGCCGGTGCTCTGGGGCTATGGTTGAAATTGTTAGCAGAACAACACTGGCATCTCAGATGTCCAAGCAGGCGGTCCCTGCTCAGCTCTGATCTGGAAGAAGCCACTCCCAGCACTGAGGTTTTGTCTCTGTGCCTAGTGGAGATGGACCAGGTCATTGCCAACGCCCTTTCTCTCTCTCTAGGAGTCACCTATGGTGAGTCATGCTCTGATTCTGGACACCCTTTAGTCATTTTGCGAGGAACCCTGTAAACTGTAAAGTACCCCACAACCATTATCTCCTTCTCTATCAGGTAGCTGGTCTCTCCCCACAACAACCCACAACAGAATTGTTTTGCTAACACTTTCACCCTCAGAGGGCCATCAAGACACGGAGCAGAGGTGACAGCGCATGCTTCCCACCTGACTTGGTTCACCCCTCTGTCCGGCTCAGTGGTGCCTGCAGGTCCAAGATGTAGCAAATGCGTTGGGATTTGGGGACAGTGAGAACAGGTCTCCTGCTGGTTCGCTACCCTGGAACTTGCCCCGCTGCAAATGGCATAATTGCCTTCATTAAGTGTCATACAGATCTGAATACAAATTCTGTGTCTTTAGTAACATTAATTCCAGTTTGCATGGTTCTACAATGCTTGTGGGGGGGGGGAGACATGAGCTTTAAAAGAAATCAAAAGTATGTGGTCATCTTCTGAGATATTCATACTGCTGTCATCTGAAGTGACTTCAAAATAAAGTGCTGGGACGAACATGAGGCCATTTAAGCATGTTAAAAGTTAAAGTGATGCTTAAGAATTTCTCCCCCTAAGGAGTTTTAGAGTGCAGGTCCTGACAGCGAGAATGGAGGTTTGGAAAAGTGCCTAGAGATGATCACCCAGTTTCCAGGGAGTCATTTACCTGTCAGTAACCCAGCACCCTCTAGAGCAGTGGTTCTCTACCTTTGGGTCACTACCCCTTTGGGGGGGGGTCACATATCAGATATTCTACATATGAGATATTTACATTATGATTCATAACAGTAGCAAAATTACTGCTATGAAGTAGCAACAAAGTAATTTTACGGTTGGGGGGGGCGGGTCATCATGACAGGAGGCACTGCGTTAAAGGGCTGTAGCATTAGGAAGGTTGAGAGCCACACTGCTGTAGAGGCAGTGACTGCGTGTGACATGAAATTAACCTCCCCACTTCTAATGACAAGGGCTTTGTCTCCACTACTAAAGAGAATGTCATGTTTCTGAATGTCAAAGCCAAGCTCTTCAAACCAGATCTCAATTCCCCCTTTCTTGTTTTCCTTTTCCTTCAAGATCTCCATTAGCCAAAAGGTCCCCATGCTCCCAATGCTCTTACAGGCTGGCACCATCTCCCTTCCCCTCCGCAGCCTCTCCTGCCAGCCCAGGATACAGAGTACGTTAGATACTATGTATCTATTGTGACCTACTGTGTGAGATCCTATCTCAAAGAAGAAGAATTGAATAACCCAAATGTTAAAATTGGGTTTACAGTTATCATTTCTCTCACAAGGAAACTTCTAGGTCTAGATGTCTTCCTTCACAAATTTTAAATATTGAAAGAAAAATTTTAATTATTTTGAAACATAAATCCCAAAGATCCATGTGCTAGAGAGTTGGTACCCAAGGAGGTAGTGTACTCTTAAATGGTAGGGCTTATGGTCTGGTTTTAGGTCATTGGGGTGTCCCTGGAATAGATTAAAGCACTCCTAGTCTGTCTCTGACTCTGTGCCCACCCCCAACCATGAGAAAAAATGGTTTTCCTCCACCATGTGCCAGGCTCTTATAGGTGCTCACTATAACGGAAATCAGCTCGTCACAGGCTGAGCCCTCCAAAGACAGCTGCGGAGAACCTCTCTTCTTAATAAGCTGGTGGCTTTTCCCAAGTATTTATTGATGTCATGCGATGCTATCAGATCTCTTTCAGAACTTTATTTTCTAGTTCTAAGATCAGAGTCATTACAAGAAAGAAAAGAAAGCTACTGACCCATGTGGCATTCACAGTCTCACCTAATGAGAGGCTAGGGTTTGGTCTCCAGTGGCCAGTGACACCAAGTGTCCAATGCACTGTCATGTTCTGCTTGCTTTTGTTTTAAAATGACCTCCTTATTATCCCAAAGTAGGAGCCAGGCATGGTGGTGCACGCCTTTAATCCCAGCACTCGGGAGGCAGAGGCAGGCAGATTGCTGTGAATTTGAGGCCAGTCTGGTCTACAAAGCAAGTCTAGGATAGCCAAGACTACACAGAGAAACCTTGTCTCAGAAGAAGAGAGAGAGAGAGAGAGAGAGAGAGAGAGAGAGAGAGAGAGAGAGAGAGAGAGAGAGAGAGAGAGAGAGATCCCTAAGTAGTCACTGCAAGTAATGTCTAAGTCCAGGGCCAGGAGAAAGAAGGCCATATCCCTGCAATGTCTCTACTCATAGGAGGGGGTGAGTCCCCTCCAGGACCCACTCCGTCTGCCAGTAAGTGTCACATCTCTGTCTGGTGAGAACTCAATCACTTTAGGGGCCTTCCCTAAGTGGTGTGGCTTCTTGGAAGGAGAACAGAATTGGGTCTTCTTAGTGGTAAAGCAGTGACAGGTGGCCCTTTGCCCATCGCAGTCCCTCCAGGCTGTTAGCTAGCCTGTGGTCCTGCCAGCTCCCTGACAGGAGCAGATCTTCTCTGTACGGATCATTCCCATAGGCGTGCAAGCCTCACTGGGTCCCCCTAAAAAGCATTCTCCCCTCTCAGGGCATCCCAACACTCGCTGAATCTCTCAGTTCCCCTCTATATAGTCACTCCTAGAGTCACTCAAACTCATTCTGACAATTCATCTTCTTTCACTGACTTTCATCTGTCACCCCCAAACTGCAGTGGCCAAGATCACCAACTCCGGGGGGGGGGTTGTCCTGGCAGCATTCCATGAATAACGGCCCTCTCCAGCTTCCTGGTCACTTCTTTCAACCTGTGCTTCTCCTCCTCACCCCTGGCCTGGCCTCTCTTTTTCTCCCTGGCCCTGTTCTTTGCCGTTCTCACATCACTACTGCACTTGCCCTGTGACGGTTTGCGGATGACCTCAGGCATTGCAGCCATGCCTCCGCTCCTGGTGGTGCTTGCAGTGCAGCTCCTTTGGCAAGCCTCCAGTCATCTGATGAACAGCCACACATCTCCACACTCAGGAGCTTTCCTGCTCCTCCCCCTCTGCCTTGTATCCACAGCTAACCTTGTCACAGGTACCACAATCCCTTCCCTTAAGTCAGGGTCAGCCAGAGCTCTCCTGTGCATCTCATCCCATGCTCACTGGCACTGGCATAGCGCTCACTGCTCCCTTTCTCACCGTGGCCTCCTGACCAGTCAGGGCACTCTCCACAGTGGAGGTTGGATCTCTGCACCCTAGCAGCCCATCCTAGCTCCTTTGCCTCTGCTGCCTTCCTGGGTTCCAGCTGCAGCACCTCTGTGCTTTCCCAGCCCCCGCTTGAACCACTTAGACCACATACTTTTCCTGTACATCTGGTTTGTTCCTCCCATCACACACTTACAGGACACTCAGGAAACACGGCTGGTTCCTGTTGGGAACGAGGACCCAATTTGGGGACCTCAATTTCCTCAGCTGTAAAATGAGGATTCCGTTCAATAGGTTCTGTGTTCCTTTGCAGGAAGCTGACTCTAGGAAAATGCTGTACTGCTGTAAGACACACCACACTGCACAAATTGCAGACTATTTGCTCATAACCCTGAAGACTGATACAAGATCCATCACAGACAGTGCTGGCACTCCAGAGGACTCTCTAGCTTGGAGATGATGTTTGTTTCCTTGTTTCACATGGTGCTCCTCAGTGTGTGCCTGTGCTCTTCTCTCTCTCTCTCTCTCTCTCTCTCTCTCTCTGTGTGTGTGTGTGTGTGTGTGTGTGTGTGTGTGTGTGTTGTCTTCTCGGCCTAGGACTCAGTGATTAGGCTGGCCTGGCTGTCCATCTAAAATTCAGTGCTAGAGAGCTAGGAAGCGCATCAGCCCCCTGCCTGTCCCTCTGCCCTCGGGTTTCCCCAGTGTCTCCAGCCTGCCTCAGCCTGCCTTCCACTGCGGGCTTCTTGGTTTCTCGTAAAAGACAAGATTAGAGTAACCCTGACTTTATTCCCACCTTGTTTCATAAACAAGACAGGGAAATGCCAACGACACGCAGGCCGTTCCTCAAACCACCTTGTTTTTGAGCTCAGCGATGGAAACACACCACTTCCTTCCACTGAGTCAGGCCAGCCGCGCCTCTTTTTCGCAGAGCCACGGCAGCTGCCTGTGCCAGCTAAACAGGACCAAGCACTGCATCACTGTTTCCACCAAGAAAGTTGACTTTCCCGGTGGAACTCAGTCACTGAATCTGTGGCTTGCGTTTCTGTTGTTGTTTAGTTTGGGTTTTTTTTTTTTTCAATTGCATAAGTCATTCACTAAGTAGGTTAAAGGGGGTGAGGATGGTGTGCTGGCTGCTGGCCCCAACCTGAGGCAGCCTAGGACTGCTCATCACGTCCACACTTAGGAGACCACTGGCTCCCGCTACTTCAATCCAAGGTGGGGAGCTGAAAGCTCAAGGAAATGAAGGGTAGACCAGGGGACAAGCCAGCAGGGCAGAGCTGAGGAGCAGGGAAAATGCCTGCAGGATACCCACAACATCTTATCGTTAAGTGTTAAGTGTTCCTCTTACCAGCCACCCTTTGTATACTGAATTCTGTCTACACTAGAACTGTTTGGCTGCTTCAGGGAGAAGGGGCTCCCATGCCAGCCCCTGCTCTGCGCCCTTCACTGTCTCCCCATTGCGGATGGAGAGTGACATCTACTTGAAGCTTCCTCGACAGAAGCTTCTCTGCCTCAAGCCCCGTCTCCCCTCCAAGACATGCTTTCCCAGTCTCCATCTGTCCTCCTGTAGGGAGCCAGGTAAGTCATGAGAGTTGTGTTGGAGGGTTCTGGAAGCCCTAACCCAGAAACACAGGAAGTTGCAAGACAAAATATGGGGCAGGAGGTTAAGAGACAGGCTCAACACATTTCCACGAGAGAAAACGCAGCAGCATTGAGCCTGGCAGTCTCTCAGTCCCCGCCAAAGCCCAGCACAGGTACTATGGCTATGTTGAATTGGTTAGGGTGGTACCACCCGGAGCCTTATCAAGATGGCTGCAAAGCCTACTCCTGCTTCCTATTGTTCATCCCTCCATCCAGGCAGCTGTCCCTATCTTTATCCACAGACTCAGTCCTTGTACTGGAATTTGCTGAAGGCCCAAAGGAACCCCAGGATCCCACATGACCAGCCCACAAACGTCTGTGTGTGGACCTTGCTGGCCCCTCCTTGAAGGCTGGATTCCCCGAAGACAACCCCCAGCTGGGGTATGAATGCCATTGAGCACTCACTGCCTTGACTATCTAAAGTGCTGTGGAGCTGGGGACAGGGCCCTGGAGCATTAAGGAAACTGTCCTATTCTTGATTAGTACAGATCTCCCTATGGCTCTTCACCAGGACCCTATGTTTGGGCTTCGGATCCCCACAACCCCACTACCTTGCCATGTTGCCTGACCTGAATTTTAAAGACTAGTAGTGCCACATTTTATTATAGGTGACATATTTCTGGCATGGCCCATCTGTGTTTCCAGGGCTCTGTGGACCTGTGATAGCTTCTGGAGCTTCTCCAGGCTGCAGAAACCACCCCTGGGCATGAGGCACAGCCCTTTTAGCCTTCCACCTGTGTGTGTGTTTCTTCTGAACTTCCACTGTTGAAACAGCAGAGCTAAAGTGACCAGAGAGCAGGCCAGCTCAGGCAGGGTGAGCTCATTGACAGGGATTCTAATGAACACTGCTACTTCTAACTCTGAAAAACCAGAGGAAATAAAAAACAAAACAAAACAAAACACATTCGTTATAGTCATCTGAAAAGGAAAATCAAGCAGCGCGAGTCAGGTTTCTGAGCCCGGGGATGGGTGGCTGCTTTTCCACTGTCTGCCACACTCTGCAAGCCTCGTCCTCTCTAGAACCATCTCTTGTTTCCTCCTCACGAGTTGTGGTTTACCCTTTGATTTCAAACTCATTCAACGTCCATTCAGCAAAAATCTCAATGAGCATGTTGCCAGCTCCATGAACCAACTGCACCCTGGCAGTCTGCCTTGCTGTGGAGCCCAGTTGTGTTTTAAAGGATACCACACCGCACCTCACCTAAGGCTAGAGCCATAGCAGAGGAGTGAAGGGCTGGACCCGTGTGGATACTGTACCTTTCCTGTTCTCATGAAGAGTCTCTGTGAGACCCAAAAAAGGCATTTAGGAATTTCACAAGCTTGGTGAGCTGTGTTGAAACAGCAACTGTATAATTATTATTGTTGTTATTATTATTATTTTATTATTATTACTACTACTAGTAGTAGCAGCAGCAGCAGCAGCAGCAGCAGTAGTAATAGTAGTAGTACTGTTATTATTAATTGCTTAGAAAATGGAAGGCAAATAGTCTAAGACTAAAAGATGTTAAGAGCCTTGCAACCCCTATAAATGGAGTGTGTTTAAAAGGTAGAGTCCTAGCAAAAATAGACAGAGCAATTGTTTATTACTCGGTCCCAGAGGCAGGCTTCCACATTCTAGCCACAGCCCATCACTGGAGGAAGTCAGAGCAGGGACTCAAGCTGGAACTGAGGCAGAGTTCAGAGAGAGTCGGCTTCCTGCCTGCTACTAGATGGCTTGTTCAGCTTCCTTTTCTACAACCCATGACCACCAGTCCAGAGGTGGCATCACCCACAACGGGCAGGGCCCTCCCACATCAATCATTAACCGAGAAAATGTCCCCACAGATTTGCCCTACAGGCCAGTCTGATGGAGGTGCTGTCTCAGGTAAGGCTCCATCTTCCCACATAGCTCTAGCGTGTGTCAGGTTGACAAAAACTGATGTAAGCTGGATGCTTGTGACTAAAGGCCTGGTTTCCGGGCTAGGGCCATTTGCAAATGATAGAACTTTCAGGAATTAGGACCCCCCCCCCACGTGAAGTTTTCACATCAAGGGCACAGGCCCCTGAAGGCACTGTGGGGCCTCATCTGCTCTCTAACTTCCTGTGGGAGCACTCAGCTTCCCACACACAGGCTCAAGTGCTTCCAACCTGATGTGACTGTCATAGCAGCTTTATTGCCAGATGTGAGCTGATGCAGGTGCCACATCCCCACCCCGCCAAGACTGAGCAAAATCAACTGCCCTGGGTGTTTTGTTGCAGGTCTGAAAGCTGACCAATGAAGCCAACTTAAATGTCAGCAGCAGGGAATCCAGAAACAAAGCGTGGTGCTCAGTAACATGCCTCACGGTCACACAGCCGTGGAAGACTTTTTATTTTACAAGCGAACAACAACATTGGGTTTATACTGTAATTGCAGCCAGCGGGATGTGCACAGGCATCAGATGGGAACAAAGAAGCTACAAACGTGGGGTGTTAAAGAGCCCTTCCAAAGAGGGGTGGTGCTGAGGAGGCCCTCAAAAGGCATGCAATCTGCGGCCCTGATTTGCTCATAGGGGTCTAAAAATATGACCATGCACAAACGCTTCGTTGAGCAGTGCTGGATTACTCTGTGGTGATGGCTCCTCATCCATGGTTGTCCCTGTTGTGAGTGTGTGTCTGGTGGGGGATGACAGCAATCAGGGTCACTGTGTTTCCTGAGAGGCTAGATAAAAGGCCACACCCAAACTCAGGATCTTCTCAGAGTGGGGATTTTTTTTTCACCTCACTCCCTGGAGCCCAGGACTCTGCCCCTCACACTGGTGAACTTGTGGCTCTGGCCCAGGGGTAGGACGTATGATGTGTCCCTGAGCCTGAGTGCTGACATCACAGGACGTAACCCTGGGTCTTTAGAAGCACATGAAGAGCAGAGGCACTTTCTGTAAGGCCAGGCTAGCAAAGTGGGACCAGGAGACACGAAGGCAGAAACAGTATACCGCCCATGGAGGATGCTGCACCACCTCCCTCCATCCTGTAGCTACCTGGTGAGAAGGAAGTACCTCTCTGGACATGGCACACCGGGAGAGAGCTGTAATAACCTGCCATAGTGAATCAGTAAAGGGAAAATTGGAAACAGCTGCTCTTTCCAGCCCAGCACATGTCCCAGGCCTGGGCCACTCCCAGGAGTGGGCAGGGTACATGTGGCACCTGCGTCCTGGCTGTTCCCACACAGGCTGTGACTCATCCCCCAGCCCATCCAGAGAGGTCACCCAGAATTTCCCTGTGGAGCACGGAAGAGGCCACATTTCTTGAAATTGGATATGGGTGGGGAGGCCCTCAGTTGGTGCCAGACAAACCAGGACCGATGGCCACCCTACCCCGATGGCAGAGCCCTCTTGTCCCACCTGCAGCAAGACGGGAGGTGCTGGAATGTTCCTGACATCCCACCTTCCAAGTCACAGCATCAGTGTACTAAGCAGAGAACATGGCAGCGTTGGATTGGGAGGCTTGAGGTGTGAGTGGGTCGGCTGGGTCAGCTGAACGGGCTGGGTGAAGAAGGAAAGAGGCAGGCACTGAACTGTGAGCTGGTAACAGGCAGGCTCCTCCAGCATGTAACACATGTATGTGTGCTTGGCAAGGAAAAGAAGACACTGGCACACCATGCACCCACTCTTAAAGTATTCATGCGAGATGACACAAGTCATTTCCTCTCACGCTCTATCTGTCAAAGTAGGTGACAGAGGGGAGCTATAGTTCAAAACCATGAATTCAATAGCATATGCAATTCAATAGCATAACATAGGGATAGAAGAAAATGGGATAGGGTGTGTCTGGAAGGAATGGGAAAGCAAGGTGCAGACGAACAGATGAGACTATCCAGAAAGGGAAGTGAAGCTATGGACAGCCTCTTGGGTGGCCTGCAGCCTCTTGCCTTCTCCTGGCAGTGGTAGGCTGGGAGAGGATGCTGGAATCCAACGTAATGGAAGATGGGATGGGATGGGGTAGAGTGAGAGGTGGGATGGAGTAGGGTGGGATCATATGGGATGGGGTGGGATGTTGGAATCCACTGAGACAGGCGATGGGACAGGATGGGATGGGACAGGATGGGATGGGACAGGATGGGATGCTGGAATCCAGTGTGATAGGAGATTGGATGGGATGGGATGCTGGAATCCAGTGTGATGGCAGATAGGATGAGATGGCTGAGGTGGCATGCGGTAGGGTAGGATGGGATGTTGCAATTCAATAGGATAACACAGGGATAGAAGAAGTGGGATAGGGCGTGTCTGGAAGGAATGGGAAGGAAAGGTGCAGCTGTGTAAGGATGGTGTGATAATTTGAATCTGGAATGGCCTCCAACACATGCAGGCTCATATTTTAATATGCTTGCTCGTCTGCTGGTGGCATTATTTTTGGAGGCTGTGGAAATTGTAGGGAGTGGGGTCTGGCAAGATCGAATAGCTTGCTGGGGTGGCCTTCTGAAATCTAGACTCAGGCCCTGGTTTTGTCCTTCTCTTTGTTTCCCTGTCCACCCCGAAGTGAAAAGCGCTTATTTCACACTCCCGCCATCATCACTCCACTGTGCCCTCTCCGCCCTGAGGACTCAGAGCCCTCCCCTCCCCTGAGTTGTTCTGTAAAGCATTGTGGTCACAGCCATACATGGTGACCAATGCATCTGGGAGGAGATGGCATGAGATAAGATGAGATGTGACAGGAGGGCATGGTGCTGTGGTCTGGCTGTCTCCCAAAGGTCCACATGTCCACGGCGTGGTCATTGTGGTGGCGTAGTTAGGGAACCATGGGACCTTAGCAGGTGACAACTTCGGAAAGATTCAGAGCAGTTAAAGACTTGCCTGCATAGATTGTAGGACCAGTCCCTTCCTCTTTTCCCTCTCTGCTTTCTGGCTGATAAACTGGTTTTGCTCTACCTTTGCATGGTGTGCTGCCTTCCCCGGGCCCAAAGCAATGCACTCAATCAGTCATGAACTAAAGCTCCCAAAATGGTGGGCCAAAATTAATGCTTCTGCTTTAAAATGGAACTGCCTTAGTTATTCATTATAGTGAAGGACACCTCAGGTGGGAGGGAAAAGCTTGGAATACCTGCTTCTTGGGCTCAGGCAGGCCCATCAAGATCCCAGCCTAGGAGTGACATGCCAGGCAAGACTATTCCCCTCCAAGGCCATGGTGACATGCCTGACCCTCAGCTCAACTGATAGAACATGAAGGGCACCCTTTGGCTGGCCCGGAGTTCAAAGTAAAAACTGTTCACTAGGAAGCTGCAAAAAGAAGCAAAAATCTCAGCAGGCAGAACAGAACCCCAAGAAGGGAAGTCCGGTCCCAAATGTGCCCACAGTATTGAGCCTGATGTGGTTTGCACCCTAAGATTCCTTCTGTGAACTGCAGATAAGGCATGGGAACTGATATGCATGTGAGATGCTGTGAGGGAAAGTTGGCTGACTGAAAAGTGCTGGACAGATGGCAGATACCTGAGGTCCCAGAAGGGTGCTTATCGCAAAGCCACCGACCAATGCCATGTCTGCACGTGGCTGCAGTGAGTTGATCTTTCCCAACTGATTTCAAGAAGGTGACTTGTGAGAACAGCTTCCACAACACCCTCTCCTTAGGCTCCACAGCTTCCGAGTCCCAGTCTGGCAGGTGTGACCTACCTACACCCAGTCAGCTATCAACCGGGCTCTCCTGGGAAATTTTCATTTCATTGTGTTTCCCAATACTCTAAGATATTCTTTAAGGCAATTGCATGAGTGTGATGCATATGCACAAGAGAAAAACAATCTTATGATCAGTGCAAGTGGACTGGTAAAATGTGTTTGGTGTTTTATTTCAGGAAATAGGAAGTAGTTTTTTTTTTCCTGCTCAGTGCAGATAAACCCAAACCAAAAAGATGATAGATATCAGGATAGTGTAATTGCTTAGTAAATTTCTCTTAAATAAGAAGTAGGCTGAGATCTATGAACTTTAAAACAGGCTTGCCATGTGACATGATGTCTAGCATGTGTTTCCATACGGTCCCAGGGGAAGAAGGGGGAGCAGATCTGTGGATGGATGACCCAAGATTAGTTAGAGGTGTGGGTGGGGCATAGGGAATGTGACCAGAGGTTTCAAAGTATCTGTGAGATCTGCAGATGATTATAAGGACTGTAAAACATAAGGCGTGTGAGGCATCCCTGGAACAGACACTGTGAAGGTAAGTAGCCTCAGGACTGGTTTCACAAAAAGTCAAAGTCTATAGTTTGCCATCTCAATAAGCTGCTACATGCTGACAGCCATAAAGAAGAGGAGGCCAAGGTGTGGATCTCTCTCTCTCTCTCTCTCTCTCTCTCTCTCATACACACACACACACACACACACACACACACACACACACACACCAACCCAGGTAATGACTATGCGAACTTGAGTGTGTCTAGGGGACTTCAATGGGCCTTATTGACTCCTGTACAGAGAACGTGCACAACCGATGTGCCACTTCACACGTACGTGTGCATTTAATATCTTTACCCTCAACTCCATTTCATGCAGTAAAATGCTATGCAGCCATGAAAGGAAGGAAATTCTTGCCTATGCTACAACATGATGAAACTTGAGTTCCCTATGACCCAAGTAATAGGATGGTCACGTGAAAAGGAAAAACACGCATGAGGCTCCTAGAGGAGTGAAACCTGCGGAAACGCAGGGCAGACCAGAGGTCACCAAGGGGTCAGAGTGGGAGGATGAGGAATTGTAGAGCTTTAGTTTGACAAGAGGAAAAGGTTCTGATGGTAGATGGAAGTGATGATGTCACAGCCACAGGGTTGGATTTATTTTGTTTTTGTTTCTGTTTCTCTTTTGTTTGTTTGCTTGTTTGTTTGTTGTGGGTTTTTGAGACAGGGTTTCCCTGTGTAGCTTTGACTGCCCTGGACTCGCTTTGTAAACCAGCCTGGCCTCGAACTTACAGCGATCCACCTCTGTCTGCCTCCTGAGTGCTGGGATTAAAGGCACACGTCACCACACCCCGCCCCACATGGTTGGATTTAATGCTACTAAACTGAGTAATTAAAAATGGCTAACATGATACATTTTTTTTAATGGAGTGCACATTTCCTTAGTCTTTTATTCACTACACACAGCTCAGAGCCCGAAGCTGCCTCTTCTCTTCCTAGAGACGATGCCATGTATTCTCTTGACCTTCGCAACAGTTGCTGGGGAGCTCAGCCAAATACCACACAGGGGCAAGTCAGGAGTTGGTGAGTGGCTCAGGTTTGATTGCGAAGCCCCGGATGGACATTCCTCTGTACAGCCACACAAAACCTCCGTAGCATAGCTGGTGTCTTACAGTCAGATCTGAGGCCAGAGCCAGGCTACCAGGGCTACCAGAGGCCACTGGCTCTACTTTGAGGGTTCCCCCATCTGCGAGTAGGACGGAGCCTAGGCTGTCCCTCAAGAGACAGTTCTGAAGTGCAACCGCAGGTTCTGACTGAGATTGCAGGTGGCAGTGCCAGCGAAGAGGTTGCAAACCTGGGAGTATTGATCGCCTGACCATCTGCGTTCTAGCCCTGGGCCCCAGATGCAGCTTCTGTCAAAACGCCAGCATCCACCCATCAGTGCTCAGAGGCTGACAGAGATTTGTGTTTCTCCTCTCCTCACTCACCCTAATCAAAACCAAATGAGGCTGCTAGCATGGAACTAGTCTCTGTGTTTCAGTTCATGCCAGTAGCTATGGCCAAGGATCCGGGGAACCACAGAGCAGTTCTAATAACTGAAGAACTGTGTGTGACCTGGGCGTTTTCTCCTTACAAGCTGACAGTTGATCAGTAAAGAATGAAAACGCACATCATAGAAATGAGTCACAGCTCAGCCTCCTTTCCACTCGGCCACTCTGCCTCTGTCTGACCCCAGGATCACAGCCTCTTCATGTGTGTCTTCCCTGCCCTGCCCAGTCATAGGGCTCCTCAGGCCAAGGTATGTATTGTTACCAAACTTCGTGAGGAAGAGACACGCAAGAGAGCCCCGTGTATCCTTGCTGGACTGAAGTGGCCATGTCTAACAATGCAGCTCTCACTGTGATGATACACTGCTTATTCTCTGGGCACAGTCTGAGGTCTACACAAATAATACTTCTAGGACCAGCCAACTTCCCCCCACCCCCAAAATACACTGTTCATATATATGCCTGGTGATTCTGCCCCTCCCTTTGAGATGCAGAGTCGTGGACAACCCAAGCTGGCTTCTTTCTCATTTTAGTGACTCACCAGTGAAGTTCATCCCCAGTCAGATGGTGATCCCTGGATTATCACACAGCCTGTTGCAGCACACACCTCCAAGGAGGGCAGGGGCCAGCTGCCCAGTACTCATGTGGTTTTGTGGCTACTAGACACCCAGGTAGTTGTTACAAAGGCATCCGGAAGCCAGATTTGTCATGAAGGGTGAAGCAGAGATGTGAGTGAAAGGCTTTGTCTGGCCCATGGTGACCATGCTGCAGGGACTGTCCTGGTGCTGTCATACAGAATCCCCATGGATGTTTTGTGCATTCCCTACATCAGAGGCATCCACACATATCAGTGCTCAGGGTCCAGCAAGGAAAGAGGATGCTTGGGGTGAATATTTAGTGAAACTGGAACTGGCTACCTACTTAAGGCCCAGCCTTCAGCATCACTTCTGCTATTATTTTCTTCAGGCTGGACAAGGCTGCTTTGCTCTTCTGGCTAGACAAGGCTGCGTTGCTCTTTGGGCTGGACAAGGCTGCGTTGCTCTTTGGGCTGGACAAGGCTGCGTTGCTTTCAGGCTAGACAAGGCTGCGTTGCTCTTTGGACTGGGTCTTTCTCCCGTGGTTTTCATTTTGCAGGCTCTGCTGAGGAGATCTTAAACTCTGGTGGATACAGTCATGCACACTGTCTCTCATCCTTTGAAGAGCTCTGCCTGCCTCTATGAGCATGTGGTTCACAGCAACACTGGGTATTGCTTCAACTCCATGAGACTGAGGCATGAGCACCTCTTAGGAGCCCTTTCCCCATTGTGCTGACTCGGGGACAGGCTGAAAGGGGTAAGCATCTTCTTCCATGGCTTCTTGGGCTGAGTTCTTGTCTCTTTTTGTCTATTTCTTTGAGATTTTTGTACATGCTTTGACCATATTTATTCCATCTGCCAACTCTTCCCAGATCCCTACTCACCCAACTTTGAATCTTTAAAAAAAAATTCAAGACCCAAATATCTTTGGCAGTGTGATCTTTCACTGGATTCTGGTCAACTTACTAGGGGCCACAGTCTTAGGGAAAACTGTCTCTCCTCTTCCAATCAGCTAACAGTTTTGCCAACAGCTTCATGGGTAGGGGTAGGATTTTATGCTCAATTCTAATCTCCATGCTGAGATTTGGTCTGGCTTGGTCTTACATGGCTCTTGTGCATACTGCTGTAACTACTGTCCATCTGCCCTGATGAGTCAAAGCACACTGTTTCCTTGTGGTTATCCTCTGGCTCAGAGCCTTAGTAGGGAGAAATGCTGTACATATGTTTCCCATAGGGCTGAGAATTCTACAGTCTCATTCTCTGCACCCTGGCCAGCTGTGGTTCCCTTTGTTCATTAATCACCATCTACTGCAAATGAAAGCTTCTAGATGAGGGCTCAGAGATGCACTGATCTATGGGCAGAATGACAAATCATTAGGACTTGGCTTAATGCAATGACAGTTTTTCCTAAGAGTATTAGTAAGTTCTCCCCTACTGCCCATGACCAGTCAAGTCAGAGGTTCTTGGTAGGGTTAATATGTCAGATATGTGTTTCATTTTGTGGAGTTGGACTTACATCCAATTTAAAAGTGATCAATTACTCTCATGTCTTTATGTCCTTATTGCATCAGTAAGCATGCCTTGCAACTCACTGGGAAGGAACCATCTGAAACTACTTGTGGTGGAAATTCCCTCTGGCTCCAAGGTTGGGCCAACCTCTTTGTTGAGTGGATGGAACTTAGAGCAAAGCCATCACATAGAGTCCAGAGGACACCAATGAGGAGTGGGCCATCTCTAAGGCATGTCTATGGACATCTAGGTCATAGTCAAAGGGACTCCAGTACAGAAATCCTGGGCCAGCCATGCTACTTGTGCCCAGGCTCCCTGTGGCAGCCCAGCATGTTTCTCAGATGTCAATCATGGATACTGATACCCTTTGGGGGAGCTGACTCATGTTCTGGGTATGTGTGACCCCAGGAGTTCAGGAGGCTGAAGCTGATATATTATCTTCATAAACTGTGGGGCTCCTGGGGATGTCCCCAACACTGAGGCAGCTCAGGGGTACATTAGCAGGTATTTGGCCCACTGAGAACAGTAAGACCAGAGCAGGAAGTTTCATACCAGGGCAGAGTGAAGCTAGTGTCAAGCACACAGCACAACTGGTCACTTGCCTAGGGCCCGTATTTCATTCCTAACCGTGTCCTTGTATTTTTACTATAAGCCTTGTTTCTTTCTTTGCTGTCCCATATAGTGGTGGTATTTTTTGTTTGTTTTGCTTTGTTTTCGAGTGTCTTTCCTGTTAGTGGATTGTTTCATTGACTTTTTCTATAGTAACAGACTCATGGGACTGCTTCCTCTAGTGAAGTGATGAGAAGGCAGGGCCACTGTGCAGTATTACACATGTCTATACTATATAACCTGGGGATGTCATTACACTGAAATCACCATACATGTATTAATAAATACAGGCCTCTATTAATACTTGTGTATGTACTCAGTACAACTTTGTGATGGTTGGCTACACAGACGGTTTAAGAAGAGGCATCTTGTTTCTATACCAGTTCAGCTAGGCTAATAGCTGCCTTGATTACAATCAACAAGAAGTGTGAACAGAGTCTCAGAACAATTCTGCATAGTACAGAGTGCTCACCCTCTCTACCCACTGCAGGATCTGGCTGCTTAATTGTCAAGTTCCGAAAGTCAACATCTCCCGCATAGAGATGTGTTCAGTGTATGTTTGTTTCCAACTGAAGGAAGTTACTGAGCACTGGTGCTCTCTGCTGAATGACAAGCCAAGAAAGCACATCTCCTGAAGCTTCCACATGAGCACCTCACAGCACTGGAGGACCTCGGGGTGCTAGGGAGTGCCAGGCACCTGCAAGATGCTGCTGGCCTTGTGGGTTCACAGGGCTGATTTCTTACCTGAGAAAACCTGAGTGCAAAGATAGGTAAAGGTCTTAAGTCTCCATAGGACTCAGACCTCAGAGCTATGTGATTCCTGACTGCATGCTAAGTCCTAATCTTCACAGGCCAGGAGGACAGTGATAGCCACTGGTCACATATGATTACTAAGGACTTGACATGCACTTGGTATGCACGGAGTGTGTAGCAAGTCCAAAAAGTAATGTAACCTGAATCTCTAATAATTCAATAATGTGAGCTGTAAAAAATGGCATTAGCTTATACAGATTATTGGAAAACGTATTCTATCTATCTATCTATCTATATATGTATTAATTTGTAAATTAAATTTAATTTATATATATTAACTTTAAGGCCTGCTTGGAAATTTACCATCACAGAGACAGTTCACACTGGCAGCCTGTGCTTGTCTATAGTGAAAACCCCAGAGTGAGTTCTGTATTCAGGATGGGAAGAACATGGCTGGGCCACTGCAAACTTGGACCCTCAGTTTCATCAGTCCCATGGCCCAGGCCAGCCTCACGCCTGCCCTGTGCTTATGTTTTCTTTTCCTGTAAAACTGTCAGGAAGCCTTTTGATGGCTCCTCGGTTTAGATTAATGTCACAGGATCTATGCCCTGTTTCTCCTTCTTCCTAAAATCACACAGCTGCACTGGTGGTTTGAGGTTTAGACACTTAACTGCCCAGTGGAGAAGAAGATAATCATTTTCCCAGGGTGCAGAGGAAATCGTTTGATGTGATTGTTCTTCCTCTAACCCCAGTGGCATGAAGGCCATATGGCTCAGGCATGGGAGGACATTTAAGGACCAAGAAGTCATCACCAGTGAGAGTCAGGCAACTTTGGTTCTTAGTGACTTCTAGAATGTTGCTTCTCTCCTGCTCCTCATTTCTTGATTGTGGTTTATTTCACCAACCCGGGACCTAGCTACAGTCACTTCCCTGTAACTTGTAGATAGCATCTGCTTCACTAAATATAGTATGCTGCCTCTGTCGGTGCACTTTAAAGGCAAGCCCTATCTTGCATGGAAATTAAACAAGAACTTAGAACTACTAATACCAACATAACAGCTGAGCTTAAGATGTCTCAACAAAGAGAATGCCATCAATGTGTAGCTATTGCAATGTTTTCCACTCATTTCTGGTCACACACCTTCCAAAGCAGGTGCCCTTTTACGTCATTTTTGCTCCTTTGGCAGGTATACAGCAAATCTGGAAACTATCAAGTGATGGGGGGAGGCCAGCTTCTTGCCCATAGTGGCCAACTGTCCCCTCTCTTAGCCAATGTGCCTCCGTCCGTCCATTCTCTCGGAATAAAGAGCTAAGGTCTAAAGCCTTCCTCAGGTCTCCAAAATTATGCCACTCAACTTTGCTCCTTGTTTCTATGTGACTACTCTAATGTCAAGAGACTTTTTCTCAAGCCTGGGTAACTCACAGAAGAAAGACCCCTGTGCAGATGGTGTGCTCAGTCCAGGAAGGGACAGCGGATGACCACAGTGTGATGGCAGCAGGAGAGGCTGAAAGAGCAGGGACTTGGGCTGTCTTGCATGTGAATGGGATTGTGTTTGCTTCCTGTGCCCGCCTTTGAAGTAGATGAAGCCTCAGGTCAGTGAAGAGAGGGCCCATTGGGAACAAGAGGTCGCGAGGTGAGTGTGTAAGTATCTCCCAGGTCACAGAGCTACATAAAAATCAGGGAAAGAGGATGGAAGGCCAGTGAGACCTAGACATATGTAGGCAGCTACTGTTGTGATCCAGCCTTAGGACAAATCCCTAGGATCAGCCCTGCAGAAAGCTCTGAGACTCTCCTCCGATCCCTAAATGCAGGTCCTGGTGATTTTCTTCCTCTCCACCTGGGGTCATTCAGGACCCAGCATTTGGGCATCTGCCTCCAGTCAAGGCTCATAAGGATAGGCCACTCCATGCTGTTATCATAGAAAACTCCAGATGAGAGTGGCCCTGGTCACCTCTGCCACTGTTCCTCTCACCCTAATGCTTGAAAAGCAGCTCCACTCAGAAGAAGGAGAAATGAACACAAAATAGCAAACCACCCCAGCCAGTGTTGTGCTGTGGTGTGCAGATAGATGCTTGCAACCAGTCAGCAGGAGGAAGAAGAAATGAAGTCCTGGTTTGAGGTGTCTACAGATTCTTGTGGGGTAAAGATATCCATCACAGTCGGCCAAGGTGCCAACCCGACACCACTGAATGTGAGGCAGGAGAAATACTTGCGGAGCACGGCCCCTCCCTGCGCCCCCTCCCCGCCGCCCAGATGAGATGCATGTGAGTGGCCCAGATGAACAACATTCATGAAGACGGACTGGAGGGCCCCATACCTTCCACTCTGTCCAGTGACACAGGCCAGGAGTGCACCTGTGAAACCTAACCTGACCATTAAGGAGGTGGACATAGTCACCCTGATTTGAACAGTACATGAAACATGTATGTCACATCACACACACACACACACACACACACACACACACACACACTCCTAAATACATATACATTTGCCAATTTAAAAAATTAAAGTCTGGAGACATGGTCCAGTGGTTAAGAGCACTTGTTACTCTTCCAGAAGACCCAAGTTCAATTCATATCACCCAGGCTTGACAGCTCATAACTCTGTTAACTCTTGACATAATGCCCCTTTCTTTCCTTAGTGAGCATCTACTCTAACACATGATACCTATACACACACACACACACACACACACACACACACACACACACACACACACACACACACACCATGCCTGCAGCCTGATGGAACCCAGGAAACCTTTTTGCCCTGCGTTCAGGATACATGTACAAAAAGTAAACTCTTGGGTTCCTGCAATAGAGAAAATGTGAAATTTGTATTTCTCAGCCTGGCTTATTTTAATTAATGCAGCTATTTCCTATTCTATCGGTTTCCTTGTAAATATTGTGATTTTTCTCTACAGTCAAATAGAATTTCATTGTATATATGCACCATGTTTTTAGCTGTTAATCTACCGATGGGTATCTGGGCCATTCTAGTTCTTAGCTTTTGTGAATAGGACAGAAATAAACAATGGACGGCCTAGTATATCTTGATAGTACTTAGGATCCTCTGTCATATTCCAGGGATAAAAACACTGGGTTGTTGGTAGTTCAATTTTTAGTTTTTTGAGACTCTTCCATGCTGATTTCCACAGAGGCTGTACAGATTCGTGCTTGCCCCAACACTGAGAAGGAGTCTTCTCACATCTCCACCCCATGCCCCTCCCAGTCCCACTCCATCCTTGCCAGTGTTGTGAGTGATCGTTTTCTGGGTCTCAGTACAGTTTTAACTCGCATTTGCCTGATGGTTAAGGATGTTGGACCTGTATTGGTCATCTGTGTCTCTTCTTCTGAGAACTGTCTATTCAGTACTTTAGCCCATTTATTGACTAGAAATTTTGTTTGTGTGTTTGTGATATATATATACATATGCATATATCTTAAGATAGTCTAGATGTTAACCCTTTGTTGGAAGTGTGATTAAAATAATTTTTTCTCCTCTCCGGTCTGATCTGAATCTCCCCTCTAGTGACTCTAAACACAACAGATCTATTAAAATAAGTGAGAAGGGGCTGGCTGGTGGTGACACACGCCTTTAATCCCAGCACTTGGAAGACAGAGGCAGGCCGATCTCCATGAGTTCAAGGCCAGGTTGGTCTACAGAACGAGTTCCAAGACAGCCGGAGCTGTTACACAGAGAAACCCTGTCTTGAAAAACCAAATGAATGAATTGAATGAATGAATGAAAATAAGTGAGAAGGAATAAACTTGATTATTTGAGTATGCTGGAAGTGCAGCTTAATAGCTTTCCAAATGAGAAGATGACAGAGGCAATTTTTTACCTGAGTGGTCACCCAAAATTCTCTATTATGTTGGAGCATCTTCTTCAGCCTTCTGGCCCAATATATCTGACAGACATATTTATGAGGCAGGAACTATTGAGGACTTGCTTACCCTGTCTTGGCAAAGTTTGGCCATTGACTCTGCCTGTATCCAAGTTTGCCCTCTTTTAGGCAGAATTCTGTCTGTGGTAGAAATGAGGACATGTTGCCCAGTGGCTTATTTGCCACATTTGAAGCCATCTCCATAAGGAGGTTCTTTGATGCTCATCGTCCTCTTTGAGGTAGGCTGGGTGTTGCCAGGAGTTAAAATGTCTCATTGTCAGTGAATATTTAAAATAATAAAAACATTTTTAAATGCCATATTCTGCATGTCTCTGAGGTTTTTGAAGACCTTGTCTAACTATCCCACCTTATCTTTCCATAGAATCATATCTATCTGCCGCACCTAAGATGTATATTCTTGTGATGAAAGTAAACTAGTGATTGACATGACCATGATTTGATCAGCTAACCATTAACTTGTATAATTTATTTATCCTAAACAGCCTGTAATAGCACTTTCAAAGTATTAGAAGTAAACCTTGTATTATAATTGAGTTATATGGGTACAATCAGGTAGCTTAGTTTTACAATGGAGTTTAGTTTTTTAAGGGTTAAGATGTTTTTAGGTCTAGATGGATGTTTTAAGTCGCTAATGACAAGATGTAATAGAGATTGATTTGCATTCAGAATTTTAGATGCACCAAGATAGGAAAGATGTTTTCTTCAAGGCTATCAAACACAAACAGACAAAACACTAAGAATGTAACATTTATATAATTTCTAATGTGTCATGGTTCTTCTTGCTATAAGTAGTTGATTGTATATATGTATAATAATATAAATGTATACGTATAAAATATAAATGTTTAATTAATCAAAAAAAGTGAGAATCTTCCATAAAACCTTAAGATACCAGAGAATAGATTTTCCTCATTCCCCACAATGCAAAATGTTACTGTCCAAATTCAGAGTTAGTATGCAAAAGGCTATTTTTTAGTTTGAACTCTACTTTATCAGGTACAAAGGGCAGTTCTAACAGTTTGGTGTAAGCTTACATTTGCTTACTAGATTAATTTCTTTCCTTTGACTCTTAGCTTGTGAATTTTTTAGTTAGTTAGAGTTTGTATTGCTGTGATAAAACATCAAAACCAAAGCAATTTGGGAAAGAAAGGGATTTTTCCAGCTTATAGTTTGTAGTCCATTATCCAAAGCCTCTTCTTCAGTTCCTGCCTCTAGGTTCCTGCCTTGAGTTCCTGTACTCACTTCCCTGTGTACAGTGTATTTTGAACACATCAATCCCTAGTCTTCCCTCAACTTCTCCAAGAGCCACTCCCACCTCTCTATGAACCCAATTTCATGTCTTCTTCTTAAAATAACACATCAAGTCCAATTAGCACTGCCAAATGCTCCTATATGTGAGGTTATACATTGGAGCATGGTTTTGGTTATTGACTCTCTCTCTCCCCCAGAAGCCATCAACTATCTATAGCTCCTCAGTTAGAATTTGGGCCTCATGGACTTATGCCCCCTTCGTGCCATAATATTGACTGGTTTGTACTTGTTCATGAGTTCTACAGTCTTTCTGTCTCTAGGAGATAGTGTTTTGCTCTGGTTCTTCTCAATAGCTAGCTCTTACAACACCAAAATCCTTCTGCCCCCTCCTCCTTAATAGTCCCTAATGCTTGGAGGGCGTATGATGTGGATGTCCCATTTGTGGCTGAGTATTACACTGACTCTTATTCTCTGCAAATTAGCTGCTTGCGAGTTACTGTATTAAGTACCATCCACTGCATAAAGAAACTTCTCAGAAGAGGGTTGAAAGTTGCATTGATCTATGTATATAGAGATATGAATTTAGAGGCCACTTTGATACTACGTCCACTTAACAGAATAATAGCATTAGGTTCCCCACGATGGCCTATGAGATTCCCTACCAGGGGTTCTAGATCAGATCTACAGCACCAGGCATGAGTTTTCCTCGCGTGGAATAGACCTTAAATCCAATCAGAAAGTAGTTGGTTATTTATACAACATCTATGCCACACCAGTAATTACTATATTACACAGGGCTCACAGGCAGGAAAGGTTATTTATGACAGTCTCTCTCCCTCCATGTATCATCTTCAGTACTATAAAAGATAAACAGCTTCCTAGTAAGTACCAACTTGATTTCTTTGTCCTCATGACCAATGTGTGTGATGTGTTCAGCAATAGGGTGTACCAGGAAGTTCTGGTGGGCACCAACACAATGGCAATAACCTGCATTGTTTTGAAGATCTCCAGGACACCTCTTACCAGTAACTCAAGAGCAAATATCTCATAGTTGCCACTGGCAACATATGGCTTCTGGGATAAGCATTACTTCCTGTGTAGGGTAACCCCAATTAAATCCATGTGGTGTGTGTGAAGCTTGTGATCCAGTAAGTTTCTATATGGCCTTTATTGACATTCTTAATATTATTTTTCCCTCTCTTACAGATTTTAAGGTTTTTTTCTTTGCATACTTGAAATCTAGAATCTGAGTTGATTGCTTTACTTCATTCGTGTATGTATTAAACTCTTCTATGCTGTCACTGACCCTTTATAAAAGTGAGGCCCTGAAATCTTTTTCTATCATTTCATCTTTTGTTTCACAGAATTAAGTTTCTGTGAGGCTGTGGAGGTGTCAAGGTGGCTACTGTTTCCTGTTTCATGTATCTTTGTTTTGGTTTACACTTGGTTAGATGTGTCCCCCAATTTTTATTCTTTCATCCATTCTTTTTGTGTGTTCATTTTGTTTCTCTCGAGCCTTCCTGATGAGTTGCCTTCACTTGAACTCCTGTTCCCCAGGACAATTTAGGGGAAAGCCAACAGCAGTGACAGATATGATGGTTTCATAGCCATCCTTATGTTAACTTGCAGTAGAAGACACATGTGTGTCACTCGTGTCCCAGGAAGCTTTAGAGATAGCAGTACTAGCATACTGATGGTGTGTGATATAGTTACTCATTTAATGTATCAATAATTAAGTAGTCAAATGATGCAGAAATGGGAAAAGGTAGAAGGAGGAAGTAAAGTATGAATGTGTGTGTAAGAGGTATGACAAGAGCAAAGAAAATATTCTGGCATAGATGCAGAGAAAGAAAGGGCATTAAAGTACAAGAGTGTACATTAAAAGTATTTTAGGTTTAAAAATTAAGTAAAAGCTGGGCGTGGTGGCACACACTTACAATCCCAGCACTAGGAGAGGCAGAGGCACATATATCTCTCTGAGTTTGAGGCTAGCCTGGTCTACAAAGCAAGTCCAGGGCAGCCAAGGCTACACAGAGAAACTGCATCTCAAACAACAACAACAACAACAACAACAACAACAACACCCCATTAAACAGAAGGTACTACAACCTTACCTGTGGCTCCTAGATGGCACAATATGATTTTTTTTTCTCTCCTTGATTATATTTTGTAGAACTCTCTGCCTGAGGGAGGTGGGGTGGTGCCTGCTGGTTTTAAGAATTCCAACAAGGTAAGGAAGTACGTCCTTCCTGACAGGAAGCATTTCTGCTGTGGGAACTCTCCCTTCAGATGGGATTCTCCAGCCTGAGGCATTCCACCTGCCGAGTACAACCTCACCTCTCATGTTTAGAGTGTCACTCTTTCCAATGCACAGGGTTTCCCATGACCAAAGTCTGAGAGCCTGTGGGATGCCCACCTGCCTGTACTGACCCTGATAACCAGCACAACCCTTCCCAGGCACACCCACCACCGACTGCGCCAAGCTTAGCAGCATGCTTTCTGAGCTTCTCCGTAGCTCATCTGAACAGTCACAGGGATTGACCACTCCACGCCACCTGTGGAAAATCTGAACTTCAGGTTTGTTTGGTTGGTTTTTTTTTTTTCCAAAGAGGAAAATTCTACTTGAGTAATTTCTTTTTTTGTTCAACTTTCTTTGACAAGAATTGCATCTGATTTTTTCATCCTAACTCGGGTCTTTCACCATAGCACATAGAGATAGGTTCTAATCTCCATCATATGTTACATCGTTTTAAAAAACTTTCTTTGAACCTAACAAAGTAATAATCACTTTCTCATGTCATGAAGCACCTACCTAGCACTCAGCTTTAAGTGGCTATACACTATTTTGGTCCATAGATGCATCACCTGTGAACCTTAGTGGACATTGCTACCTATATATGCTTCCACATCCAATCTTTTCCCATATATTTTCTTAGCTCCCACCATGGGCTGATAATAGATGTAAAATGGCATACACAGTTTCTGTCTTTAAGGAGTTGGTAGTCAGGAGGGCAAATCAATGAACTTGTAAACTGTCAAATGGCCAGAGTTCCCTGCCCCTCCCTAGCTGCAGCCCTCAGAGCAGCGGGCCCTGTACCTCCCACAAGCAGTACAATACCCTGGTGGCAGAGGTGCAAGTGAGCATGAGGGCACGAGAGCAGGAGAGCTGACCCCACCCCTTGTAGGCTGTGGCATTGGGTGAGCTAGGCAGGGCAGTGCTGGAGAGCCTACCCTGGTGGGGTGGGTGCAGGAGAACTGGCAGGCTGGCCAACTTGGCTACCACCCAGGTCCTGATCCAGGGCTTTGAGTTGGCCCACACCAACATCTACCCCATTGATAAATTGCTGTAGTACACGAAGGGACTGGTCCTGTAGATCTAATACTTCAGGATCGCCATGATGCAAGACAACACATAGTGTCTGAGAGGAGTCATGGTGAGGATCTAGCGTGTAACAAAAGCCAGAGGCCTCAGACCAGACCAGTGACTCATTGCAATGAACATTTGCAAGTAAAGAAGTGTGGACAAAAGGGACACTGTGGGGCACACTACAGCTTCCACAAGAAGATTATTTTTTCTTTGTGGGGGTGGCAAGGGCAGAGGATGGGTATGAAGGTGTAGGGAGATGAATAGGACTCGGGCGCATGACATTGATTCACAAAGAATCAAAAAAAAAAGTTAAAATAAAAAGAATGGAAAAAAAAAAAGGTCAATGTTATGCTGTAGACACAGACATTTCAAACTGGAGTCCATAGCTTCTGTGCTTGGGAAGCAGTACTGGGAGGTGATACCATCTTTAGTACAGTGAGGAAGTTAGATAAATAAAGGCATGCCCTTGAAGGAGCTAGTGGGACCCTAGCCTGCCCCGCCCTTATGTGCACGTGTGTGTGTATGTGTGTGTGTGTGTGTGTGCGCGCTCGTGTGTTAATGGTCCTGGCTCAGCTCTGCTCAGCCTCATCTCAGCATGTCCATCATTCTTAGCTACTGGTCCATAGAGTCAACCATGGAGTCATCCTCTCATCCTGCATATGTGCTCCTTTCTACCCTGTGGTTCCCACCGTTCCATCCAGCACACTCTTCTCAGATTAACAGCCCCCAAGGCTCTTCCAGGAGGCAGAACACAATTATTGTTTTAAGCGACAGCTGGTACCTACACCTCATTTGTTCTTCCATCTTATCTCCCTAGATTAAGCATTTTCTTCTCCTCAGGTAGGAGGCTAACAGGGCTGAAAGAGTTTGTCTTACTATGCTGGCCATTTTGATCCCTGGTCCCAAAGGAGAGGGGGCAAAGCAAGAGATAGAGTGTGCAATTGTTTCTCAGTGGCACAGGACCTAATAGGGTACACATAGACGGTGAAGTGCCTCTTGTAAGAAAGGGTAGTCTATTCTCATGGGAGAGAGCCATTGAGGTGAGCAGAGGACCTGTGTAGACATCCTGGTGATAGGCCTGTGGCCACTGGCTCAAGCTGTAGAAGGAACGTGCTGGTTGGCCTCGGAGGCCCTTTAACTCACAACTGGAAATTGAAAAGGCATGTGTCTGCTAGAAATCATGAGATAGTACAACCAACACTTCAGTCCCTCCCCAGAAATATGGCATGTAGGGGACATCGTGCTTTTCTGGGATGGAAGAGTATTGCTCATGTGCAAAGCACATCTGTGTTTGTGTTGGTACTACCAGCTAATTGCAGGAAACCAACTCCAACAGTTAGAGTTTGAACTCAAAGGAAATGTCTAAGACCTGGGGCCCTGTGGGAACAAACAAACAAACAAACAAACAAACAAACAAAAAACCCTAAAACAACAACAACAAAAACAAAACCCCCCAAAACAAAAACCAGCCAACCAACCAACCAACCAAACAAACAAACAAAACACTCCAGAACGCAAGCCAGCAACATTTTTTCAAACAAGCTTAGCTTCACGTAGTAGAATTACTTGGTGAAATCCTGGCTGTATGTGCTGACCTGGGCCCATCTATGCTCAGCGAGTTCCCAAAGCAAAAGTAGCAGGGTAACTGATTACCATTTAGTAAATTCAAAATTACTATAATATTCTGGGCATCCAAGGTCTTTGCTAGAACCTTTTCCCAGAACGCTGTGAATCCCTGGGCTTTTTGCAGCCAAGGCTCCAGCCCTGGGCTGACAGTCTTCCTATGAGACATGGAAGCTCCCAGCCATGTCAGGAAGACTGATGCAGACGAGAATGAGATTCTCTGGCTTGGCCTTTCGGAGAGGTCGTTCAGCCAAGGTTCTCTCTTGGGGGACAGCCAGGATTCCCCTTATACCCCGTGCCTGTCCCCTAGAATCTGGCCTATCATAATGCTGGCTCACTCTTGGGTACCCACATGATAACAAAATGAGAGGAACTTGAAGTATAAAACAAAACATCGAAACAATGTTTTAAAAACCTATTTCTCCTGATGGGAGAGATGGCTCAACTTGGTGAAGAGTGCTTGCTGCTCTTCCAGAGGGCTGGAATTCTGGGCCTAGTTCCCACTTATGTGGCTAACAACCACTTGTGTCTACGGCCACAGGGGATCAGACTCCATTCTTGACCATACAGACACTTGCATGTGCATGTACCTACACTTAGGCAAACACATACACTATAATTTTTTCATATTCTTAATATGAAAAAAAAATCTCAAGGTCCACCAGGCCTTTTGGAACATAGATCTAGGAAGGAGGAGACAGGATTAAGGGGCGCAGGGTGAACAGGTGCTCCCCCAGACACAGCTGAGGAGACTCAGGCAGAGTTGTGGAGCTAGTTTGCTTTCCTTCCTCCCTCCCTCTCTCCCTCCCTCTCCCCTCTCTGTCTCTGTCTGTCTCTGTCTCTCTGTCTCTCTCTGTCTTTGTCTCTCTCTGTCTCTTTCTCTACCTCTCTCTCTGTCTCTCTCTGTCTCTCTCTGTCTCTTTCTCTACCTCTCTCTCTGTCTCTCTCTGTCTCTCTCTCTCTCTCTCTCTCTCTCTCTCTCTCTCTCTCTCTCTCTCTTCCCTCTCTCTCTGCTGAACACTTTAGAGATCTGATTTCAGGGACACACAGGCAGCAGCCAGGAAGGAAGTAGGGCTGCTGACGGCCTCACCAAGAACCCAGCAGATAGAGGAAGTATTTCAAGGGCTGTCGGGATGGCAATAAAAATGCTCTACAATCAATCTTCCTAGAAATTCTTTATTTATCAAATATTTAAAAACACACAGTCTGCTTTGTGAAGCAACTTTACAGCGAAATCCATGGCGTAGGCAAACACTGCCCACAGGGTGGCAGGCAGGGTTGCCTGGCAGGCCCAGACATGGCAGAACGTCCAAAGTATGAGCTCTAACCAAGAACTCTGAGTCCTAGTCCCCAACAGTTCTCTCCCCGTGAGGTGGGTGCACAGGGCATGGGAGCAGAGCAGCATCCGTGCTTTTCTGTGTGAGGTGGGTTCACCTTGAAGGGCTTGAAGCATGTGTCGGTGTCTTATAGACCTGGCTTGTCGGATTCTCTTCTCTTCTGCTTCAATATACCCTGGAGACATGTTCTTCAAAGCAGTGGGAATAAAGTCCAGGAAAATCAGCCTTCCCAGCCTTCAGTGAGCAGTAGTTAGCAAGGACCGAGGGAATCCTACTTACAGCGCAGACTTCAGCTAGTGAAGAAACAAACTGCGCAAAGGTGTGTGTGCTATGGCAGGTTCACGGCCACACTGAAATGTGTGAAGCAGTCACGCGATTTAGGGAGATTAAGTAACAAAACGGAGACCTTAACAATTTCATAATTTTCACCAATAACCCCAAAAGGTATTAATAGCCACTAATGGGTAGGACAAGACTGACTGGAGAGGAATGAAAGGCTTTTAAACCTTGTTGGGCATTTTATCAAACTATCACCAATGGGAAAATACGTTTTAAAAGCAGTATCAAAGGCCCTTCCTGTGTGGGACATGATACTCAGACTCCCAGAATCCTCTGTTGCTGGGGCTCACACTCACGTCCTCTGCAGGGCAAGGGCACCTTACATATGCCATAGCCAGGCACCAAACTCAGCCTGCTGGCATTCCTTGTGCCTGGCATACAACCACTCGGGCAGTGCACCCAGGCCCCTGCAGTCCCGGTGTGTTCACAATGAAGCAGGCCCTTCCTTGATCCAATCCCAGAGTCTACCTGGATCTCTCTATGTAGTTTCTATCAGCTTCTCTGTCCAGGACAACAACAGAGGGGTTTGGGGCTTTTGGTTTTAAGCTAGACACTACTGACTGCTCTGGGAGCAGAAACAAGATGATGGCATGCACCCTGTATGCAGTGTTCCTCAGCCTACCTCCTCCACAGCAACTTCCAAAGAGGACAGCCTGAATCCCACTATGTGCGTCCCCTTTGCTTCGCCAAGGGTTGAGAGAGCTTTTCCTTATGTGTCGGGAGTGTTTGCCTATCATTCTGTGCCTCACTTTCCTACAGAGCCCTCAAGATTGAAGCCATCAGCACGCATGGCTGTAAAGGGACATATGAGTTGGTGGCCCAAACCATCAAGCATTTTCCAGAGAATTCAGCTTCACTGTCAAAGCAGCATAACATTAAGGAAAAGGAAAAAAAAATGCACATGGCCACTAGGATGAAGGGTATGTTCAGAGGAGAAGATTCGCTCTCCTAAGGGACAAGGCAGAGAAGTCCGGTGAAGTGCCAGATAAGGGCATGGTTAAATACCCCCTCCTCCAGGAGGGCAGCTATGGTGCGAGGCTTCCAGGAAAGAGCACTTCCCAATTTTGCCTTCATTTTCCCTTGGGATAATATATCCCAGAATGTTTTGCATCTATAAGATGTATAAGTGACTTCAGTTCATGAGACTCAGTGGACTGCTGGGATGCACTCATGACTAGCAGCTAATGAGATGTCTAAACTGCACCCAGGCACACTGCGGTGGAGTTCCACATGCCACTCAAAAGACGAGGTAACTTTGTACCATTAGGCACATAAGAATGTGTCATCGTATTTCTCTCTGTCTCTTTTAAAAGGCAAATCATGTTTAACAGGCTGAATTATTGGAGCTAATTCTAGGAAGGAAGAATTAAGTTTAAAAAGCTTTTCATTTTTCCCTTCCCTAAATTGCTTACATTTTCTGTAATATGTATTATTTAGTAAAGGCTCCTTTTAAAAAATAAACGACACCCAATGTTCTGTTGCTTATTGAATGTACGATGCTGAGTGACTTAAGACATATTAAGAGTGGCATTTTTTTTAAAGCTAGTGTTTGAGAACAGTTGACTCTTTCTTAGCCTGGAAGAAACAGAAATTATTTTGTGGTAGGAGAAAAATCCTGGAGCACGGCAAAGCCATCTAAACAAAACATTAACAAGAAAATAAAGGGCCAGATTTCTGAAGGTAAAGAGGACCTTTTGGGATTACGTGAAAGAATGCATTTTTTTGAAAAGTCTGTTAAATTTTGAGGATCTGTCAAATTATTATCGGCACGAGGAAGCATCTAATATACAAAATAAGCAGAAATAGCCCACTGAGTCTGCAGCTGCAAGCTGAACCGCTGGTGTCAGGGCAGTTCCCAACCTGCACAAAAGCTCCGCCCCTCCAATGTTGCCATGGAGACTTCTGATGGCCAACAAAACAAATACAAAGGGAAATGGCATAGAACTTTAAAAATCCATCTCTAGTATTCCGTCTCTCTCTCTCTCTCTCTCTCTCTCTCTCTCTCTCTCTCTCTCTCTCTCTCTCTCTCTGTCCTTTAGAAAAACAAGTCAGCAATAATTCTAAAGAATGAGATGCAAAACCAAAAAGGGAAACAACAAAATACTTTCTAGTTATTACTAAATGGAAGGACATATATAAAAATGCCCCATCTTATATATCCCTAATTTTTTTGGCTCAAGTATGTGACAGCAGAACCCTCCATGTGGCTTTTCGGGAAGGCCAAGGAAAAGGAACAAATGGGAGGCAGGGTCCACTTGGAGAGACTGTGCATGATTGGGACGTTACAGGACATTATAGTCTCTTCAGTCTGTGGCATGATCCAGCAGAACTGCCGCTCTTCCATGCAGGAATACATTTCTCTTTTAGTAGATGGAGTAGTCTCCAGTTTAGACTTTACTTCCCTGAGAAATGGACCAATAGTACTTAAATCTGCCTTCTCTAGTCAGAGATTCACACTGGCACAGCTTTTCAGTCTTCAAGCAAAGACCCATCGACACCAGGCTAAAACCAGCATTTAAGGACATGTAAACACGTCACTGATAAAGTTTCACAGTTAGCAGTCAGAGCACAGTCACCAGTGTGCTGGTACTTGTCAGACCTGGATGATAGTCACTCTTCTGGGGCAAGCTCCTCTGTTGAGCAGGTACAGCTGTTTTTCCTCACAAATCCCTTGTGTTGTCTTCAGCTGTGAACCCACTTCTTAGCTCTTCAAAGAAAAAGGGCACCTATCAGCTGCCCTGTCAGAGTATTTACAACAAAGCAAAATCCTTCCCGGAGGCTGGCTTTTCACTCTTGGATGGAGGAATGACGGAGGGACCGATGGTAATCTGGAGTGCCAATGTGTTCAGATAAATCATAGCCCCTCAGGAAGTGTCCACTGTTTTGTTGAGCAAAATAATACAGTTGTCTGGCTAGTAGAGGTTCCACCTTTAATAAGACATTTTTTTTAAAAAAGGCATTACTAGAACATTCTTTTCAAAACCACACAACTGGGGCATCATGAAATGACCCGCAGACTCTAAGCAAAACCACAAGCTGTATAAAATAACATAGCAAATCATTTCATATTCAGATCAATTAAAAAAACTAGTTTTGTTTGTTCTTATAATACCTGGAATAGAATACCCTGGAAATAGACTTCTTGGTTTTATAATTGAAGCTAAATGTGGCATTTTCAAGTCAATTGCCTCTTGCATTTTTGTTTTGTTTTGTTTTTTGAGATTTTATTTTTGGTTTTTGTTTTTGGGTTGGGGGTGTGGGGTTTTTTTGGGGGGGGATGGGTTCTCTGTGTAGCCTTGGCTGTCCTGGACTCACTAAGTAGACTAGGCTGGCCTCAAACTCACAGTGATCCTCCTGCCTCTGCCTTCCTGAGTGCTGGGATTACAGGCATGCACCACCATGCCTGGCTGCCTCTTAGAATTTATATTTGACTAAATAACTGGACATTATCAGGTAAAATGATCAAATCAAAAGGCTAAGTAAAATTCAGGATAAGTTAGGCTCATGAATTTGACAGAAAGAGGGGCCCACATCATGCCATGCAATACACAAAATTCTGAACCACAAGCAGAAGACAGGGTTGAACAACATGAAACATCCATATGGCAAGCAGTGGCTCACTGGCTCTGATGGGTCTAGTTTTTTTATGAGCATCGATCACACTCCCAATCAAAGGCAGCCCTCATCAAGTCAGGCTGAATGGCGTGTGTCAGTCACTCATACATAAACCAAACCTTTTTTATAGTAACTGGTATGACTCTCTGTAACCACTCATATCAATTAAACCTGTAATAAGAAAACCAGGAGAGGCCATGGGTGTGCCCATGCCTGTTTTTCAGCTATGGAAATATACAGCAGCATTTTAAGGCACTTTGACTATAGGATCATCGTTGTCTTTTTTTTTTTTTTTTGAGTACCAATGGACCTAAATCCTTAAAATTAGATATATGTAGGAATTTACTCACTACTTTAAAAAAAAAAATACTGCCAAACAACGCTAGACTCACCCACTCATTCGTAATTTCATTTGGTATCAACCACCAGACAGAACTGAGAAAATGCTCAAGTCCAGGACTGTATTTTTGTTACTTCTTGAGTTTTGTTTTTGCAACCAAGAAGGGAGGCTGGGTGTTCAACGTCAGTGCCCCTAAGCCCATCCCTCATTAGGCCTGGAAGCAGAGCTTTACCAGTTCTGGGTAAGTGCCTGCCACTGAGCTATATACCCAGCCTTCAATTTTCACTTAAAAAAAAAACATCACAATTAAAATCCCATTTGCATTGAGATATTGTGGCTATTCTGGGATTTACTTGGTACTGCATACTTTTCTAGATATGTAGTAAAGTAAAATTATCTAATTAAAAACATCAGGTATTCAGAACTCATTTTAATTATTAAGTGATTGTTAAATATTATCTAAATAAACGATGTTTACTGGCCAGAGTTGTACCCATCTTAAACTGGATTTGCTATGAAGATGAAGATGGATTGACCTCCCTGGATTCCTGGGAAGACTAGATCTCCCCCAAAGACTCCCTTGTCCAACTATTAAATAACTTCCCAAAGTCCGGCAATGAAAAGAGGGCCTGGGAACTGTCTGAAGTCATGAGGAACTATGCGGCCCTAACGCACTGCAGGCAGCTTCCTGGTGGGAAAGTTCTACTCTGCCAGAATAGACAACTTTTTAAAAACCACAGAGAAGCCGAGGTGTCAGAGTGCGGTACTTGGTACCAACTATTAAAAAATTCCTGTAGAAGGGGAGATAACAGTCCGAACCAACGAAGAGTACAGGACAAGCGAAGCGGTTCGTGGCATCCACCCTGCTGATTCTGTGGTGACAGACTTTGGCTGGAAGTAGGTTGTGGGTCCCTGAGCTGTGTTGCTCACTGGGGCCTGCTTCCTCCTACGCTATTTTAAGGTCTACATTTATTTTCCCAGGTGATTTGACATTTACTCTTCATTTGCCACATCTCTAAAAGGGACATCTCCACACTGTGTGATTTAACAGTGATGTAACCGGGTACTCACATGAGCTGTGATGAGCTTCCTCTGCCTGTGAGGGTCTGGAAATTCCTCACCGAAGCACAGGGTCACCTGGAATCTTGGTGCTGGCCGGCCATGGTGAGCAAACACTTGCAGCTCTGAGAACCCACAAGAAAAAAAAAAACCTGCTCAGACACCTGGTAAAATGGGCTGAGCGGAAAACATGAGCCACGTGTAATTCTGCTTTGGGGGAGCCCAGGCTCTGTTTTCCTAAGTCTGGCCCTTAGGGTAGACAGCAGACACAAAAACCACATGTTCAAGTTCACAACTGATTTCCAGACTTGATGTTGGTTTTACTTCATTATTCTTGAGGATTGAAGAGCTTGGGTCTGTGACATCAGCCTCCCAGAAATGCATGAGGTTAGAGAAAGAAGTGAGGGGGGACAGAAAAGAAAAAGGAAGGTGGCTATGTTGAGGCAAACAAGCAGCACAGGCAAAGGAGATGTTTTAATATAAAGAGTTAAAATGTCCTGGTGGCCCAAGGTTATTTGTTACACCTCACTGGCTAACAGTGGAGGCCACGTGGTGTTTGGGTGCCAAGGGCATCTATAACCCATACCAGCTGATGGCAGCTGGGTCTCCACTTGGTACTAGGTCTGAAACCCCAATCAGTAGAGCTGAGTAGACTTCAGTCTCATTTTGGAGACAGAATGATGCAGTGAGAAGGGGACCGATGAACCCCCCTCTGACAAGGATGTACGTGCTGAGGCCATTCCCACTCGAGAGACACAAGACAGGCGAGAAGATTGGTGAAAAGAGACATGTTCATGGCTGGGGCATCACCACCGGCAGAACACTTGCTTACGCCATGCAAAGCCCTGGCTTCCACCCCCAACACTGCTAAAAAGGACAAGAAGGCCACATCCAATCGCTGGCATGAACCCTTGCTCTTCCTGCTGGTGCTGGGTTCCCAGGCCTTCTCTGCATTAAAGAACTGACATAAGGGAGCTGCCTGTGCAGAACAGCCATGAAGACTCTGCCCCCATCAGATATGAATTCTCAACTGTGCCTATGGGGACTGTCCCGAGTAGGGGTGCAAATCCTGAATGGGTAGACATCAAAGGTTTCCACTGCTCTCTGCACCTGTAGAGCTCCGAGAAGCTCGCAGAACTGACTTCCTGCATTTCTTGCTCCTTCCAGAATTCAAATCAAACCCAGTGGTTTAGTCACAATGTGTGGAGTGTAATCGCACGTGGCCGGGAAGACACCTACACAGGTTAGGCCAGATTAGCAGGTGAGTACAATTCTCTAAGAAAGTGTACATCAGCCTGATAACTCAAGAACACTGGGTGGGGATCCCTAGGTACAGAACCCGATGGGCCTAGCAGCAGCAGCAGCAGCAGCAGCAGCAGCAGCAGCAGCAGCAGCAGCAGCAGAAGCAGCAGCAGCAACGTTATCTTCCCTGAGCCTCAGCGAGGCTTGGAGACTCTGGGCAGCAAAAACAACAGGCCCCACTACAGAAGAAGGAAACAAAAGGGAACTGCTCCTGCTTATGGATCACTAATAGGTCATAAGAAGCAGATTTCTAGCCCAAGGTGTCCATTCTATTTTGACATTTGCCTCCTGCCTGGATCCTCAATGATACCCCAAGACTGTGTACCCCGTAGTCCTGTCTCTGGCAATTGTCATTGTTCTGGGCTACCTTAATCAAGCAGGGAGTTAGTGGGAGCCTTCAAGGGGAGCACATGAGGACTTCCAGACCCCAGAGCAGGCATAGGATATGCAGACAGCCATCTTCAGATGTTGTTTTTCTTTGCCTTGGTCCACAAGCACTAGAACTCACTCCAAGAGCAGGGAAGGCTTAGTCTGGCCAAGGTTTAGCTCATGCCCAGCTCCAAGGATTTCATCAGGTATCTGCCTTGGAGTCTGAGATGAGTCTCTTCCCTGCGTCCCAACTCCCAGAAGAGGATATTTATCAAGGAGCAGGCTTATTTTGGGAAATGAAAGAGGATTTGGGTGAGCATAAACAAATATTGGTCACTGGACGTCAGAAGGCTGAGGGCATGCCACCAGTACCGAGCACATGAGCGGTCTGTGTCTTCAGTGTGAATGAACTAAAGGAAGAAGTACAGTGAGGATTCAGCAGGCCTCCTTCCGTGTATGTATCCAAGGCAGAGTAAGTCAGTTGTGGAGAGATGCCCCCATATGACAGCATCACAAACCCGAGCTGCATCCACAAGGAAGGAGTCACCCCAAGTGCCCGCCAGTGAACACGCAGATAAGGAGTACATGACGGGATGCAGATAACTCAACGGAATATTGCCAAGCCTTTAAAACGAAGGAAGACCTGTCATTTGTAACAACACAGATGAGCCTGGAAAAGATCACACTAAGTGACATTAGCCATGCACACAAAGACAAAGACAAAGACTGCATGATTCTCCCATGTGAACTCTAAATTAGTTGAACTCATAAAAGTAGCACTGAACAGTGGTCAACACAAGTGGAGGAGGGGTGAGTGGCTAGGAAGCTGTGGGTCAAAGAATTTACACGCTCACTAAGACAGGAGGAGTTTGCTGAACACAAGCTCAACAATGGCTGTAATAATGGACCATGCATGTACTTGAAAGATGCTAAATGTGAATTTCAAGTAGTGTTCTTACCAAATAAATAAATAAATAAATAAATACATAAATATATAAATAAAAGATAGAAATGTGGCAGGTGTGGTGGCCCACGCCTGTAATCCCAGCACTTGGGGAGGCAGAGGCAGGAAGATTTCTGTGAGTTTGAGGACAGCCTGGTCCACAAAGTGAGTCCAGGAGAGCCAAGGCTTCACAGAGAAAACATGTCTGGAAAAACCAAAAACCAAAATCCAAACATACACACACACACACACAGAGAGAGAGAGAGAGAGAGAGAGAGAGAGAGAGAGAGAGAGAGAGAGAGAGAGAAAGGAAAAGATAGACATGCAAAGTGATACACATACTAATCAGTGAAACTTGGCCATAACATAGTGTACATGGATTCTAAGTCAAAGGCATCACAGTGTACAGAGCTGACAGGGGCAATGCAAGTTCAGGTTCAAAAAAAGCCAGATGTATGAGCTGTTTGGAAAAGACACTGGGAAGAGAACAAGCTCAGGACAGGATGGGAGGACTGGCAGCAGAGCAGAGCAGCCTATCTCCTCCAAGGCAACCTCTGCTAGATTCTAGGGAAAGGCTCTGGCTGGTACCAGGCAGTGGCGGGGCTAATGGCCTCATGTAAGCCAGCCCGGGACTAACTTAACTCCACACAATCACAGTTCAAACCAGAAGAAGCACAGGTTCTGGAAAACATGATCAGAAGCCTCCATATGGCCAAGATAAGGCCAAGCTTCCTCAGAATTTCCCCCTCACTGATGCAGCTCCTTACCCTCTCAGCTTTGTCCTGCCTGCAGTGTGGAACTTTTGTAAGGGTGACACATCTCATAACCAAGAATGTTAACAACGTGCTTCTACCTTCTCGACTGTTCTAGGAACCCCTAATGAGCTGAAGTGTCAGCAGATAAACTTGCTGAGAGCATAGAGTCAATACAGTGGAATCTTTCGGGGGGAAGGGCACATGCTGCTGAAAACCCACATTTTAACTCATTGGCCAGTTGTAGTGGTGCACATATTCCCAAGGCAGGAAGATATCTAGTTCTAGGCCAGTCTGAGCTACATAGATTATTTATAAAAAAAAAGACCCATAATAATGACAAATTAACATATCAACCTGTACCATTGTCTGTCCTGGCCAGCTCATATGGTCCCTTTTTCTGGCTAATAAGGGGCACACAAAGCAGACATGAACCAGGCAGAAACCCGATTCCTGGGTGAGCTCTCTGGTCTTAGGAGAAAGACCTCTGCCTGGGGTTAGGCAGACACTGTCATTTGAGACCTTCATGACTAGCACCCAGTGCCACCTCCATTCCAACAGATTGTAAGGTGTGTTACCTGACAGAAACTGCTGTGTGTCAAAGAGCTTGCAGGTCTGGTCTCTTTCTAGTTTGTTGGGCCGGTCACTGCACAATGCCAGGGGCCCATCCCAGTAGATCCTGCTCTGGCAAAGTCTTTTGGCATAAAGGCCATCTGGGGCCATCCAGAGGACCAGTCCCCTCTCCAGGTGGCTCAGCAGCTTCTCAATGTTCTTCCTTTGCCCATTGTCCTCTGGGTAGGGGAACAGGACCTGGTCCAGGTTGCTGACATCATAAGTATGTCCATGGGAGATGCGGCAGCCTTCGGGGCTGGACGTGGTCACCTCTTTCACTAGGATGTCCCGGTAATACAGGCAGATATGTAGGCGGCAGTCTGTGAACAAAACTCTGATGTCAGTGCTGTCGGACCTGAGACAAGTGCCACAATGCTCAGAGGCCCAAAGACTCAACCACTAGACTACAGCAGGTGGAACACCACTAGTGTGTCAAGATGCTCCACAAACAAGGGGGAGGTCCTAGGGCCAAGGAAGTTTGGGAGATGTTAGCCGCCCTTTTCCCCTTGCTAGACTGCAAGCACATTCAATACCAAGAGAAGCCCACAGAAAGAACTTATTTCTCTAACACAGCCATTTTCAAGTGTTAATGTGGCCATTTACTCATCTTGGGGAACATATGCATTTCTTGGATTTTCAGCCAAAATTTACTAGGAAGCACCTCTGTTATGAAGGTTTTTTTTTTTTTGTGGGGGTGTGTGATGATGTTAGTACTGATGACACTTGTCTAAAATACGAAGTAATACCACTGAATGGGAGTCCACATTCCAGCAACTCAAGTTTGATTTTGGAGTTGAACTCTGAGACTAATTTCTATTACTAAAAAATATAGAGCCATCTCAGAAGAAAAGCTCTGGACTTCCCTAAAATGTCACCATGATGCCATTTAGCTTAAAACAAAACAAAACAAAACAAAACAACAACAAAACCCCCATAGATATGTTGTAGGTCATTACTAAAATAACAATTTCTGGGCTGTGGAAAGTGATACTTTTATTTTCTCATTTTTAAGTCAGTTTTCTTGGGGCAGGGAAAGGAATTGATGAGAAAATGTTCCAAAAGCCAATAGTTAGCATAAAACCTCCTGATTCCCCCCTACACTTTGTGTTCAACTCTGAAAAGAACGCAACAACTCTGTCTGTGTGTATGTGTGTGTGTGTTTTACAGCTTTAAGACAGGAACTTATTGACAAATGATTTTACTGATTGCAGAAACCGCTTTAAAACACCACCCACAGGCTGAAAGGGCAAGCTGGGTGTGTAAAGGGCTCCCCAGGCAGAGACAGCTACCGTGGTGGTGGTTGGAGCCCAAACAATGCCTGGAAAGAATAGCTTTCTGAAAAGTGCACTGAGGGCTGATCATTAATTATGCAAACTCCGAGAAAGAAACCCACAAAAGCCTCGTGTTCTTCAACGGCAGGTTCTGACAACCCACATCATGGTGTCTTCCATTTCTGCCGCTATAAACAGCAAGTCAAGTGGTGCGCCAAAGAGAGGGGGCGTTGGCTATCTGAGGTGACTGGTAGGGCAGGTTTCATTTCATTTAATGTCACCAGAATTACAAGATGGCAGAGATATAAATAGACATTTATTTCCTACTCTTTGGGCACCCACACAAGTTTGGGTGTTCTAGAAGAGGGTTGGGCGCTTTCTAGAGTCCGTGATAAGCCCTGATGCTCAGAAGTGTCCCTCTGCCATTCTTGAGTGGCTCACAGGGTTTCTCTGAACATCTGAACTGGAAGGAACTAGGTGTTAAAACTTCCTCCCTGCAGAACAAGGGAAGTATTTAAAACTGTGAAAATGTAGTTGGTGTTTTCAATTACAGACTTTTAAGGTAGCCACAGGCATGATGAGAATTGTAATGTGCAAGCTATTCATTTTTAATATCCATTCAAAATCCATTTGAGGACATTCCCCCTCAAAAAATCATCTTAAGACTTAATGGGCATAGGATGCATGCTTCAAGTGTGCTGGGGCTTCCTTAAAAGTGATCAGCATCTTCAGGTGCAGGATTCCTTAGTAACAGAACTTTAAAATTAGATCAAGCCCATGCATGCTCAGCAGTTCTATCAAAGCTGCAGAGAAGACAAAGCTATATGGTCCTTTGGAGGCATAAGGACTTGTCAGAGACAGAGTCCAAAACCAGTGTTCCCTGGAAGCAGTTCAGGGCCTCCCTGTTTGTGACTGACCCCAAACAGACAAACAACTCTTGGAAAAGAAAAGCCCTTGTGGATAGGAAGCCTCTCTGCACTGTGAGGATGTTGACTGGGGGAGGGGCCTGGTGACACATTCCTGGAAAGCTGGGCAGGTAATACTGTGGAGGTTAAAGACTTCATCCAAATAGTGTTTATCTACCTACTACTGCTGCGGAGATTTCTAATAGTGTTCTTCATTCACTGTGATGTCCATGTCCACACAGCCTGCGCCAGACCTACTCCAGACCCCAGGAGCTGCAAGGGGAGAGTCTAAATCCTAAACTAACCTACCCAGAGGAGAGATGCCACCTCCCTCAGAGCCTTAAAGGAAGCGCTGCACTCACCTGACAGGGCCAAGGCTTCAGCAGACCTTATGCTTGGCTCAATGGGGATTCCAGGAGCCTGGGACTCAGGTGGGGCACAAGCATAAAAGGTTCCTGTCACCTGGCAACCTGCATTTGCAAATAAAAATCAGTTGATGTCTAAGCAGAGAGTCCAAGTGCAGGGAGGCTCTTGAGTTGGGAGGAACCATGACTGTCACCTTCAACCCAAGCTTGACAGGCTGTAAACACCCACTGACCGCAGAGCATGTGATTCTAAGACAAAGGACAAAGTCCAAGTCCAGTGAAAAAATGCAGGGTGATGGAGCCACAGTGTGCTCTGGAGGGAAACGTGGAGCTCTCTGCGAAACTCATCAATAGGGAAACTGAGGCCCAGAAGAAGAGGGATTTGCACTACCCCACACAACAAGTTCCCAGCAAAGCCAAAGTTCAAATTTAAATGAGGCTAGTTTAAAAAAAAAATAAAACAAATAAATTATTCAACCTTCAACCTTGTTCTGCTTGGGGGAAAATGAACCATGTTTCCTGGCAGCAGAGAAGCTTAGGTCACACTAAACCAAGGTTGATCTAAGCATGAATGGGATGCAGGTACTGAGGGTGTGTGTGTGTGTGAAATTGTGATAAGGAAATTATTTCCAGAACAATATAAATGAACTACTCATGTGGTGACCCGTGTCAAGACTATTTAAATGATGAGCTTGAAAGTCCTAAAAACTTCTTGTATTATGCCCAGCCTGGTGGCACAGGCCTGTACCCAGCTATTCAAGAGTTCAAGGCAGGAGGGACCAAGTGTAATCTAACCAAGGTAATTTAGCAAGACGACCTTAAAACACACAGTCAAAAGAGGACTTTTTTTTTGGGGGGGGGGGGGTGGCAGCTCAGTACACTTGCCTAAATAAATGCTTAAATAACCATTTTCACTGAGCGTTTGTGAAAATGTCTGTCTGGCTAATTAGTGTTTCTTCTGTGGAAGCTCATCTCACGTCTTGGGGGAGCCATGTGGCTCTTTTGGAGGCTAACACTGTTGAAGGGATATTGTATGGATTGCTTTTGCTCTGGTCCTTCCTTGGTACCAGGAACAGCCACAAATGACTCATCACTGTTCAAGGGACATGAGCTGACAATGGTTTCCTTAAGTCCCTACAGAGGTGGCCTGGGGTCTTTTAGTTAAGTTCCCACACAGAGTGAGGCCTATCATGGCTCTGAAGACTTCCACATCTTACGGGATAAGGTGACCGCACCCTCCACCCCCATACACACACCAGCTGCATGTGATGTCCCTCTGGCATCTCTGTGGAAGGAGAAAGCCCTGTGGTGCTGCCCGGGAGGGGTCACCCAGCATTGCCCACACACGCACACACACACACACACACACACACACACCGAGCCCAGGTTGTTATTTTGTCTGTTGCCCTGGCACATTCCTTACCATTTTCACAAGATGGGGCTTGCCAGTGGTGGCTGCGGGGGCCAAATGTCACAGGACACTGATATGGGATGTCTGGGTGTGACTGGTCAGGGGCATAATCCCTCCAGCTCCTGTCATGGGGTGGCACCATGTAGTTATGCACCTGCTGACAAAGGACAGGGATTGCTAAAAGGAAACCATCAGTGGGGGTTGGGATCCTTTCATATCATGCAAACTCCTTGGGGAACCTCTTTTTTATTTTTATTTTTATTTTTTACCAACAGCCAAGTCATTTTGTCCAAAAAATGTCATGAACTGTCTATCACACTAGGTAGAAAACAACCACAGAGGGTCTAAAAGCACAGTGGAGGCATTGTGTAAAGCCATGATTTTTGTAAAGTTTCATCATATGGCTGAGCCTGGCACCAAAAATACTGCAATGAAATCTGCCCTTTTTAAGCCACCAAAGTGAATCAAACAGTGCTGTAATTCACATCGGGGAAGCCTAAAGAAGTCAGCTGCCCTGTGGTTTCACATGATAAAGTACTACTTCGAAAACCTTTGACTTCCACAAAAGGTCTGGTTCCCAGAAGATCTGACCAGCAGTAGACATGTATCTCCACAGGTGGGACACCAAACTCCCCAACTTAGCCATGGCGGCAGGGACAGTGACACCATGTTGAAACTGAAACACCCTTCTCTGACCAGGAGTCTGTTCAGCCAATAGGAAGGCAGTTCTGCAGATTTCATTTGCGATTTCCCCCTCTGTGTGCAGCCAACCAAAATCTCAGCCTAGCCTTCCACAAGACCAAGAGTCTGCCACATACCTGCGCTGGCAGTGAGCCATAAGGTGCTGTCATGGGGTAGGGGTGGCCCATAGCCATCTGGGTGTCTTCCAATGTGAGCTGCTTTGCTCCTGTGTGTTTTGGGAGAAAAGAAACAGCACAGAGTAAAACAAGGAATTGACTTAGCTGATCAGCAAATCGTACAAAAGCACCTGAGCACTTAATTCTTAGAATGCCTAGCCACGCTAACCAATCCGGTGTTTGTATTTTAAGTAATTTGCTTTCTCCAGGCCATGAAATTGATTAGACAAACTCTGACTTGTGTGCGACAGCCACAGGAGGAAACACCACACAGGCTCTGTGATCTACCGAGTGGTTAACGGCAGTGAGATGGTGCCGAGCTGAGGCAGCCTGCAGGACTGGAACACAGCACAGATGCCTGGACACAGCTCTAGGTGCACTAGTTGGAATCTTGAGAAAGGGCAACTCAAAGTCTGATTTTTCATAGGTACCCCAGCACACCATGTCATACTAGAAACTGGCATTTTTAATCACAATAAATGTGAATACTTTTGGGGTGTGTGGTGTGTTTTCTTCTCTGAAGAGTAGGGGCTTTTAGGTAAGTAAATCTTTAATGGAGATGCTTTTTTTTTTTTTTTTGAAATTTGGTCCATGTTCCCATTGAATGGAGTAACCACAATGCTTGTGTATACATATCTACACGCCCATGGGCTTAAAACCTGAGAGGTTATCCTACAGAAACACCATAAGGTTTTTCACTTACAACCCTAACAGCCTGGACTAAGAGAGTGCTGGGCTTAACCATGCATGGGGCAGAAGGTAGCAGGCTACACAACAGTCGTTGTAGAAAGTGACCCTCAGTAGGAACCAAAGCTCCGTGAGTGTCCCATTGCCTCTATCCTGTGATCTGTACTGGGAAAATCCTCTACCTTTTTTGGCTCCCTCTGGAACAATCCTGTACACCTTGTACGGGTCAGAGATATCCAGCTGGCTCCTCTCTACCAGTTCCTCAAAGTCATTGCTCTTGTTTAGAGCACATCGAAGTCTTGTCTTCCAAGTAGGAGGATCTGGCTTGTCGATACCTTCTCGAAACTTCCCTTTAAATAGTGCCCAAGCCTGAGAAAGGAGAGAAGGAAAAGTCAAGCTCAGGTCTTCAAAAGGAATCCATGGATTGCGGGTTCTGAAAGGAAGGTTGGTGTTTCAGATCTGCTGTTGCCCAAATGTGGACCACGATGATAGCGGAGGCCCTCTAAGGAAAGAACTTCTCACCGAGGACCCTGGGGTGAGATAGGGAGACTACCCCCAGTGTGGGCTGTACACACCCAGTGTCTGAATCAAATGTAGACAAGACAGAGCTGTGGAGAAAGCTGGCCCGGAGAGAACGTCTACAAAATCACAGAGGTACTTGGAACAAATTCCCGCAGGAAGTCCCCTTCCCCTACCCTGCTTGCAGATGGAAGCTGGGGGGCTTCACAGTTCAGTGAGCAAGCTCTTTTGGGTCCTCAGGGACTCCCACGGGGTGGGGGGGGGCGTGCGGCTCCCAGAGAAAGACTTGAAATAGCCAAAGCCACTCAGAGAATCAGAAACAGAGATGGAAGCTTCCAGAACTAGAATCACACAGCAGAGGAGCCCAAGCAAAGAAACAAAACTCACAGAGAAGTTCAGAAAAGTAGCAGAACAGAGACCGGGAAGCAGAGTGGTCCTAGCAGTCAGCAGTGGCAAGGGCAGGGAACAGACTAAATGGGCTGTGCAACAGGAACCCCAGCCTCGGGACACCTCTAGAGCCCCAGGGATGCTCCTGGGACTGGAAGTACTTCCTCCACACAAATTTAAGATTGGGACCTGGATTCCCATTTGTGTAATCCCTAGAGAGCTTGCAGCCTCTTTCCCCAGGACTTTCGCCAAGCAGGACTCAGTTCTCGTGGGGAGGGGGCCCACCCGACCTCCAAATCCCTTGCCCTGAAGCCACAAAGCATCTAGAGCTGTCAGACTCGCCGCCTCTCTTCCCCGGACTCCTTTCTGCCCTGGGATCCCGAATGCCAGTCACCTTGAAGAGGGCGGCGTCCTCCTCTCGGTTGTAGTCTTGCTTGCCCGCGTGCTTCCACGGGATGCGGAAGACGCTCTTCTCCTCGTTCTCCCACACCAGGCCGGGGTACTTGCCGCTGTCGATCTGGTCGATCAGCCACTGGCGGAGTTTCCCGTTGCCGCAGCTTACCGCGCTCATGCCGAACTCTGCGCCCCTGCCGCCGGCTTCCAGGTTCATGCTGTGCCTGTGCCGACCTCCTGCGCTCTCGCGCTGCAAGGAGACAAACTTCCTTGCAGCCACCTTTGCCTTGTTCTTGAGGCTCCCTGTCCCAAACTCTCGCAGCAACCACGAGGCCCCGGGAGTCTCTGAGGCTGCGAGGTGCTCGCGTGCAGTGCCAGTGTCTCCGGAGTCCGCCAAGAGAAAGTACTTTGGCTAAGTTGTGGGGAGCATCCCGAGGAGCGCACCATCCTCAAGGTCCTTCCTCTCACCCCATCTAGAACTCACTGTCTAGTATTTTAACGCACTCCATCGCAAGCTCCTAGACATACAACTGTTCTCAGACCCCAACTCTTGCATCTCAAGTCATGGGCGCCCCGTTAGCTTGCTCACTAGTTCCAAACTGCTTTCACCCTATTTTCCCCTCACTCTACTTCTACCGCCCCTTCCTGGGTTCAGGCTGCCTTGGTGCCCTTAGGCGCGACGGACCTGGCACGTGGACTAGCCCTTGTCCAGGTCCTGTGGCCATGCCTTACAGGTGTGCAGTACCTAGATGTCTTCTCCCTTGACTTTCTTCTTGGACACCCTCACTTTGTCCCGGGATTAACGCCAGGCCTACCCAGCCAGAGACAATTACGTGCACCCTGGAAGCAACAAGTCTGGATATGGGACAAACGCCGCAGCCAAGAAGCGGGAGATTCCGGCCTAGAGAGGGTCAGCGCGACCCCAGGCGGGAGCAAAGGCGATGCAAGGTGCTGCGGACAGCAACACCGGCTCCCTTGCGCGGGAAGCGAAGAAAGGCGTGGGGGAAGGGGCTTTGAGCTCCCCAAGTTTGGAGCTCCTAGTTCTCTTCAGCCATCTGGCTAGGAATCCTGCGCTGCACCCCTCGATGAGTTTGGGGTCTCTTATGAACCAAGGTTGAGAAAGGAGTTCCTGACAGAAACAGGCAGCGTCAGGGATTGTCCCCCCTGTGGAAAAGCTGCTGCTAGTGCGTGTTCCTTTGATGACACGACAGTCCCGTTAACTTATCCCGCCCAGCCCGTGGGGATGTTCTGGAACGCCCGCCCAAGCAGCTTCACACAGAACACGCAGTGTGCACGTCCTGGGCCAGCTCAGATTAAGGGAGCCGGAGCCCCGTATCTCCGCAAGCAACCTCCGGGCCTCGGGCTCAGAGATGGAAGCCGGACTTCTCGCTCCCGCCCCATCCTCTGCCTCCAGCCTCACACTCCTTCTTTTGCCCGACTCCAGGCCTTACCTCACCCGCACTCTGAGCTGAGGGCAGCAAAGGGTCCCAAGTTCAAGTGGTGAAACTCAAAGTGAGGTGAGAAAGAGGAACTTTATAGAGCCGGAGGCGGGGAGCAGCGCTGGGCGGGGCACGGCGGCTCCGCCTGCGAGGGCGTGGCTCTCCTAGACTGAGGCGGGCCGTCCACTCCAGCCCCCGGCCTGGCCAAAGCGAAGGTGGCGGGCTCGAATTGGAGCTTTGGACTGGAGCCCATAGGGTCAGGGGCTTTCTCCCTGTGGACAATCCTTGACTTTCTCCAGCCCTTCCAGTGGAGGGGGCTGGGGTTCTGACGCACTCGGAAATCCTCAGCCCAGTGGGACAGTCACTATGGCCCGTTCTTGTGGAGGACCAGGCAAGCAAAGGGGAACTCAGCTCCGTACTAGAACCTGCACGGAGGTTAGCTGATGACTAGCCACCGCTCAATTCAGGTTGGGAGTGGTGAAGGCTCTGGAGCCCAGGGGACTTGGTTCTCACAGCACGTGTCAGAAGAGATAGACTGAGAGGTGGGGAGCATCCTTGGCATGGGCAAAGGCTGTCTCTCTGCACTGTTTAGAGAAAGAATATCACGCTCATTAAAAAGAAAATACACAGGCAAGTTTATAAATCGTACTCCACATACTGTGTTTGAAACGCTTATGCACTTTGAGTGTATGAAACCGATTGAGATGACTCAGACAATGCACAGCCACCAAAGTTTCAATTATGGCAACATAAAAGAGATGGGGGATCCCTAAGCATTCAGGTAGATAGCACTTCCGGACGTCAATTCACCTTAAAATAATAGCTTTAACCTCAGTCTCCTAGGAGACAGTTATCCTTGGAGTACGAATGCCCCCAAATACAAATAATAGCTAAGTTGACTGAGGGTTTTTATCCATTTCCTGTGCTGTGTTCAACCTTCAGATTCAACTCCCTGACTTGGATACCTGGAGCATGTATGTTTGTTTACTTAGCATTTTCAGGTAAGCACTCAGATCGCCACTTTCTAAATGATTTTACATCACCACCACCACAAGCCAAATTGGAACGTTTGTAAAGTTTTTTTTTTTCATTTCACTCATTTCTCGGCTTTTCTTTTAATCTTCTCCCATGGGTCCTGGACTTCAGGAAACAGCTGAGTTCAGCCCCAGTGAAACAGGCACAGAGATGCCCACAGGTATGCTTTTTTCCAAACACCAGCATGCTTTCTCAGAAATTAACAGGATGCCATGTCGTTATTTCACACCAATAAGTTTTCCATTGTCACAGCCCGAGTAGTAAACAACAGTTTCGTTCAAAGAAAATTTTGGTCACACACCTTTCCCCCTCTTCTTCCTTCATGGCTTCATTCATTCAAAAATATTCTTTGAACACCCCCTGTCTGTCGGGAACTCTCCTGGCCACTGGAGACACATCTCTGAGCAAAGCAGAGATTGTTGCTTCAGATAGCATTGCCACTGAGGAATTACTTTTCTTCAAAGTATCCACAAATAAGAGACTGCTAAGAGCAAAAACAGCAAACCAGAGGTTTTTTTTTTTTCACTTTCATACACGTGTCCTCTGCCTTAGCTTAGACGGTTTCAACATTTTCCTCACCCATCCACATCCTCTGTTCTTACAAGCTTAAACAACAGTCATTACAAGAAACCTTTTGAGACTTCTCATGGCTAGCTCGTTCAAAGATACGATCACTAGTCTTCAACGCCATCTTCTGGTTTACTCGGTTGTCATATGGATCCCCTAGAAGTGATATTTTAACGATGAGGTGAATGCAAGCCATAAACCATCTGAATCATTACTACTTTCTATTTTATTAGCACCTGTTAATTACAGGCAGCAATGGATTTCATTATGACATTTTCATACACAGATCACTTTCACCTCCTTTATTGACATTTCTTACCACTCACCTCCCCCCAGCTTTCCTACATCCTTAAGCAGCCCCCCTTTTACTTTCACACCCCTCCCCCAACATGTGAGACACATATTTGAGAGACTGGCTTATTTCACACAACACATTGAGGTCCAATTCCAACCATTCCTTGCCAACAGCATGGTCTGTTTCTCTTTTTGCCTGACTGAAATTTCCTTATGAATCACTGAAGTTCTTGGTGTTCGCGCTGTCACTGGTGGAGAGGAAAGCGGCCAGGTGTGTGCTTCCGGGTACTCACGAAGAACTTCTTAAATCATAGTGGCAGTTGTCAGAAAAAGGACAATTTTGGGAGTAGGAGATTCGTCATCCCCTTTCTCACTGATACTTAAAACCAATATGCTCCACAGTGAAATGGGAGACAGTTGTTCTAGAATGTCATAGGAAATTAGTTAATTGAGCATGCATCCTAAAAGCAGAAAACTCTATAGTCCACATGGAGATTATTTCTGCTAAAGGGCTGCTGAGGGAACTAGGTCTGAATGGGGTAGACTTTTCATTCATACCACAAAGAGACTGTAAGAAAAGCTAAATATGCCTAAGGTCAGTATTTTAAGAATTGATCTTTTAAAATTATACATTCAAATATTTTTAAAAAGTGGTTTATAGAGCCAGTCCATGTTAGGCAGGCAAACAGACATTATTAGGCCAGGGTGTACCTTGGCAGTAGAATGCTTGTCTATCTCACAGAAGGTATAGGGTTCAATCCCGAGCAACCCAAAGCAAAGCAATCCCTCCTTCATAGACTGAGACCTTGTTTTGGATAAGTGTATTTTCTCATGAATTCACCCCTTAAAATGAGACTTAAAATGTAACTGTTTTTTTTTTCATCATTTGAAAAATAAAATAAATAAAACAGGAGAGTTTTTAAAAACCCTCTATTGTTTTGATGCATTGCCTCTGATAAAAATTAAATCTCTGATACCCTGACTCCAGGTGTGTTGGAATGCCTAGGGTGACCCCTGACAACTACTCTGTGGGATATGGCAGTAGGGAAGTGACTAGAGTTCACAGGAGTGAAGGTTCGGATAGTGATTTAAGTTTACCATGTTCAAGAGTGGGGTGACCCTACCTCCTGCTGTGTCCTGAAAGTGATATTATGCACATCACAAGTATTCACCCACTTAGAACTATGATTGTTTGTATCCTATCTCAGCACATGGAAAGTGTACCAGAAATAATGACATTTATCCTTCAACATACAAGTATTTTTCATATAGTTCTGTGTATACCTTCATAACTGAAATTGCAAATTGTTCTTAGTGTTTTGGTAACTTCAAACAGTTCCGGTATCAAACAGCCCCAGAGCCTATGCCATTGCAAAGGGGAAGCTGTTGGGAACACGGTTAATGCCAGGAGTCAATGCATGTGGCTATTTCCTAGGCAGAAAATAACCACTTTTAGCCTTATAGGAAACTAGATTTGTCATTTTAACCAGTTATGTAATAAGGAGCCATGAAGTCTATGACTCTAGGATAACATTGTTCCTTCTCTTTCGTCATGTTTATAAACAACGGACTGTTCCCTTTTTGTCTCCTTTTATCACCAGCATTCTAAGAAGTTCCCTTGTGACACCCCTTTCTCTCTGACTTGTTATGCTTGCTGCGTAAATAGTGACGTGGCCCTAAGCAAGGAACCACTTGATACTGCCAACTCCAGTGCCCAAGCCAACAATAATGCAAATGGTGTGCAATCGCTGGGGACAATTTTCTGTAAACTGAAGCAATGGGTGAAAGGCAAATGGCATCATCTCTTTTCACCCATTTGTAACATCGCTTGACTCTGGATTATACCAAACTGTATCTGCTATTCTTTCAGCAGAATACTGCAAAACAGTGCACCACCACTTGTCACACAGGAGTGATGCTGGCACACCTGGGGTAGTAGAGCTTATGTCTAAAGGCGAGTTCCATTGTGTCAATCTGGGGGCTTAGGGCAGTGAGTTCTTTCTTGTTCATTCATATGGGCTGTTCTGGACCAGTTAGGTTGGAACAGCCTTAATCACTGGCAAAGAGAAAAAGGATTCAGGAAGAAATGCACACTGGCTTCTCATGCTGGCAATTAGTGGTACGCACAGTGCCCTGACCCGCATCACCTGGTAGGAGATGAGAGCCCCAGCAAAGGAGGAATTATCTGGCTGTGGTTGGGTGTGGCAGACAGGGAGGAACGACTAGGATTCCTGCAAGGATTCTATAGAAGGAGACAAGTTCTCAGACAGAGCAGGCAGATGGCAAACAGGGGGTGGTAAGGAAGAGAGGGCAAGAGGCTTGATGAGGATGGACTGAGAGATCCAGGTGCAAACGTGAGGAAATGGTACCACATGGGAATCCACTTCCCAGACTCTCTCAGGGAAGTGTGACTCTGAGTTGGAGGCTCACTTTATAGGTTGACTGTCTCATATCCTAAAATTTTGGGCTATCTCTCCCCTGACAAACATCTGGGCAGCACAGGATAGTGCCTCCCAAAGTCTGTGCCTTGTTCTATTTGATCTATTTCTGCTCATGCCTGCCAGGAACAGTGCCTCCAGGCGTCCTACCTACCTTTCTGCCTAGAAGAGTTTTGCCAGTTACGGCATATAAAAGTGTATAATTAGGAATAAAATTTGGATTTCAGATAAAAGGTAATGTTTTAGTATAAGTATGCCCCCTGCAGCATTTGAAGCTACTTTGCCTGAGATTCAGGTGTATATCAGATGTAATTTGATGGGTAATTTGAATGTACTCTCTGACACTTGTGAGTTGGCCATTTAATTCCCCAGTGAAACTGTACTTGGTAGAGGTGGGGCCTTTGGAAAGTAAATAGGATTCATAACTTTCTGCATGTTGGCAGAAAAGGCATTATGAGAACAAGAAGAGAGGCCTGAACTAGCTGCTTGCTTTGTGTCACCACATGGTGCCGTGTGTCATGCTATGATTTAGCAAAATAGCCTCTGCAGATCATGTGAGGACCATGCTCTCAGCCTTCCCAGCCTCCAGATGTGAGGACCATGCTTCCAGCCTTCCCAGCCTCCAGATGTGAGGACCGTGCTCCCAGCCTTCCCAGCCTCCAGATGTGAGGACCATGCTCCCAGCCTTCCCAGCCTCCAGATGTGAGGACCGTGCTCCCAGCCTTCCCAGCCTCCAGATGTGAGGACCATGCTCCCAGCCTTCCCAGCCTCCAGAACTTCGAACTATGCAAATCTCTTCTTTATACATCACCTACTATCCGTTTCTACAGGCAGATGACAAAGGGAGACTTCGGGCCACCATATTCTGGTGGGAATGCAGAAGTGGTAGGTAAGTGAGGTAAATTCCAACCCTGGCTCATCAAGAGCTTCCTCTTGTCCTTTTCAGACTTTTTCATAATCCACCAATGCTGCGGTTTGGATGTGTTTTCAGATCTGGTGCCCCATTACCCCCTCCCTCCCCGGGCACAAGTCTCATGTACTGGATGCTTGGTCTTCAGTGGCCTGGACTTGAGGATGGTGTGGCTTTTAAGAGCTGAGGTCTAGCAGAAAGTAACTAGACCACTATAAGAGGTGGCCTTAGAAGATATTGATATGGCTCTCTAGCTAGTTTTCATGAGAAGACTGTAAGGAAAAAGCAAGAAAAACCCTGCCCTGTTTCTGGTCTTTAGAGTCACTGTGTGATCCGCCATTTTTAATATATCCCTGCTACTATGATACCATCTGCCATGAGATCCTCACCAGGCATGGAGTTATGTCTAGAGAAATTGATGCCATAGCCTTCAAATTGTAAGCTAAATAGCATATATGGGGAGAGGGCATTAAATCATAACACTGGATATGAATATGAATCTCAACAAAGTAGCTTAAATACTTACACGTGTGCACACACATACTCCAAACCAGACATTTAAAGGAAGCCATGGAAAGTGGGCTAGTAGGTCACCTCTCTCTTTGCTCAACCAGAGACGAGATAAAGCAAGCCTTCAGGCACGATGAGCCTGAATTTCTGATCATCATCAACTCCTTCCTGGTCAAAAGGTTCGGTGTGCCCTTTATAGTTGCCCATCAACACTGACAAATAAGAACCAAGGGTCTCCATGTGGGTCCCCTTGTCCCTCTGCATTGAATGAATAGTAACTCCCTCTTCAGATGATCAGCGTGTTGATAACATCTTCTTACTGGCTCTCCCACCCACACTCCCTGAGCAACCTTTTGAATTCCTAGCTCAGCATCCAGCCACGTGCACTCTCTCTCTCTCTCTCTGTATCTTCTGGTCCTCTAATCTGCAGAGTTTATCTCTGAGAGACTGTCCAGTGATGGTGGGCAGTACTGGTGAGCGGGGGTGCTGGTCATTGAGTTGGCTTTCTGAAGATGAATAGGAGCAGCCTGGCAGTTGCTGTCTCCCCTGATTGTTGTGGGCCATGGGACTCTCTCTTCTGGGAATCCCAGAGTGGTGTGTTTCTAGCATCCCTAGGGGTCTTTCTGAGTGTGCCATGTTGTGTCCTCTGAGCAAGGCCACACAGTGATTTTCTCTTATCTGAACCAGTGGTCCTCACTTCCTTACCCGGCATCCCCAGAACCAGGCCCAATGGGGGCTCTCCCTCCAGGTAGGTACAGGTGCTCCTCAGCTTCTGACAGTGCTGTGTCAAACCCATTGCAAGTTGAAAACATCAAAAGTCGGAACACGTTACTACAGTTAAACTTTCAAACATCTTACCTTCAGAGCATACTACAGAGTTGTTTCCTCCTGTGGCAGTGCTGTGACTGGGAGCTGAGGCTCCTGCTGCTGCTTGGCTTGGCCAGAGAGAATCAGCTCTTTGTGGCTAACTTGGGAAAGAACCAGAGTCCAGAATTCAAAGGATAGTTTTACTGGGTGTGACTCATTTTCATTATAAAATTAAAAAAAAATCAAGTTAAACTAAGTAAATTGGAGACCCTATCCTGTGGTTCCTTTTGGATCCTCCATCCTCCATACTGTGCACAGCACGGCCCCGGCAAGACCATCACTTTGACACCAGCTGTCTCTACACAGCCATGAGGATGGGGTGCAGGAGGTGCAGCTAATGGGAACATGGTGGCTTGCAGAAGGGAAGTGTCTGTCACTATCCTCTTCATCGTAAGGAAAGCTGAGCACCCCTAAGAATGGCAGTGTGCCCTCTGCAGCCAAAGAGAGAGCCCTTCTTTCCCAAGGACCACCTGGGAAGTACCTCCTGCATCCACACAGGGTATTGTTGGGCATCTCTTCTTCTCTGTGTTCTGTGTGGGGGTCACCTGCTAGTTTCCTTGACTCCCCCCTCCCCATGCTTCCCCACTGGTCTTCTTCAACATCTTGACAGTTTGTTGATGCAGATTGTCCTATGGCAAGAGACAAAAGAGAAACTTTCACAGTTGCGTTAAAGCTTTCCTTGCTTATCCCCGATGACTGTGAACTCACAGAAGCAGCAGCACTCCTGAGCTCCTTTGGTTCTGTTGAGGTAGAGAGGGAAAGGATGTATGGTCTCTGATCCAAAGCATTCTTACCTCTCCTATCATACAAATAGACAACACCTGTCTCCCACATTAGGGGGCCAACATTTCTCAATTTAAGCATATCTTTTAGATGACTAAAAAAAAAAACATGAAAATTGTGTGTACTACTGAGGTGCTATACGGTGTTTTGAGACCTGTGTACTCCGTGTGTTTTTATCCATGATGTGAGTGACAGCAAATGACACATAACTTGTGTGGGATCAATCACCATACCTTCCTGAGATTTAGGGAGAAAAAAAATCCCCACAGTAGACACCGACATGAAGATATTCAGAGAGTGCAAAGAAACTATCATATAAGAAGCCACATATGAGCAGAAACTCTGAGAGAACTGGGCTCCTTCAGGCCGGGCAAAGTGGAGGAAAATTCCAGATTGAGGCACCAGAGGCAGAGGCAGCAGCGAACAGACCCATTTCCCACCATGGTTTTGGGGACCACTCTGGCTCTGGGCCCTGGAGTCACCCCTCTAGCTGCTAGGGGTGGCTTCAGGAAGGCAATTTTAGAGGAGACTGTTGGGGTCTCACTTATTCTGTGTTGCACTCCTATGGAAAAGAAACACTTTAAGTGATTTTCACAAAACCATCTTGAGCCAGAGGGGTGAAAGCATCATTTTATTGTCACTGTTACACAACCTGCAACAAATCCTCTTTCACCGTCTCTTCATAGACATTTAAACAGCGGAACCCGCTTTCTCTTCAATATTCTAAGGTGATCATTTATGAATACGGTTGATTTTTTCCATGTTTAAAGTAGAGAGGATGCCTAGGCAAGACAGCCAGGGCTCTATTTGTACAGGGATTTAGATTTGTACCCGCCATCTACCCTGCAAGGCCAGTTGCAGTTGTGAAAAATGATGCCTCTGGAAGCTGAGTGTGGAGTTCAAACTTTGAATTTTGAACTTGAGCTAAGGGCTGATACTTCTTCGGGTCCCTGCTTTTGTCTACGGGCAGGTCCCTAAGGCAGTGTGGTATGGCAGTGTCCACAGACCTGCCATGGCGGATGGTAAATATGTAGTGTTTTTCTGCAGTGGAACTGAGGCCTGCTCCACAGACCTGCTCTAGATTTGGATGTGCAACCCTGCCTTTCTGATCTCACATGGCAGCTGTGGCACATACCCTTACCTCCAGCTCCGTAGCAGCCTGCAGACAATGAACCTCATCTCTTATACCCCAAAGCAGTGTTGTGCTGCACCCAGATATAGTTTTCACAATCACGTTTTCTTAGGGCCAGGTGAGGATTATGGTCCTGTTTCAGAGAGGACTAGGTTGACAGCAGGGAGGTCACCTGGAGTAGTCCAGACGGCAATGGAACCATCTGAGATTGAGGACAACCTCACCACACACTCACCAGTGCTCCTAGGCTTCGGTCAGCTCTTTCAACCTCTCTGGGGTCACCATCCTGGGTAGTTCTCTTTGTGTTCCTCTCCTCAGACTTATCCTGGTCTTTGAGAAGCTCAGTCAAGCAGACATGGTCTGGCTTATGGAGAAATATTATGTCCCCTTGGTTTTCATCTTTGACTTACTTCTCACAGTTCACAGTCACCAATGCCTTTGTGGTACCTGCAACCAACCTTCCTCCTTCTGCAGAGAAACTAGCATATGTGACTCAAGCAGCCTGTGATTCACCTTCCTCTCTCTCCTTCTCAGAGGAGGCTTCAGCCTTTGCTCCCATGGCCCAAGAGTGAGGGAAAGAATTATGGAGTCCACCAAGTGATGTTTGTTCTATGGCCCTTAAAGCCACTACATAGTCACACATCAAGATTCATAATTTTTAATGTGGCTTACGCATTTTGTCTCAAACATTTGGAATTCTGGGAAGACAGAGTGATAGTATTAATGGTGCTATGGGCATGGACAGAGGTCATGTTGGGGACCTTCAAATTTTCAGAACAGTTTGGACAGTATACAAAACATTAAGATGGGGAAAGAGGAGAGAACGGGAAGATACAAGTGAGGGGTTAAAAATAGGGATGTAATCTGAATAAATTATTTTTTTAAAAGTTAAGATGGAGTGAAAGTGCTAAAGGCACTGTAGGCGTGGACATAGGTCACGTTGGGAACATTCCATTTTTAGTGTTGGACACCATACAAAAACATTTTGGCAATCTCTAAGGGAACATGTGATTTAGATTATTTTATATACGATGTTTTTTTTTTCCTACCAGTGGCAGCCACAAGGAGCACTGATGGCACAAATTTGTTAAGAACTGTCCTGTGATCCCCATGACAGGGACGCCTCCTTGCTGTGGAACTTGTGAGCAACTTCCTGCCCCTTTCCTCCCTCCATACCTTCCAGGTCTCCTTGAATTTTTTCCCCACATGCTTTTGGAAGCATTTTTTGCTCAGCCTGCTGAAAAGCTTCATTGTGACTGAAGAAAACCGGGCTCATCAGCTTGGACTAACTGAAAATCACCTTCTGAGCTAAACCGTGTGTCCCCCGCCCCCCCTTGACTCTTTGTAAAGTCATCATCCAGAGGCCATTTTTTGTTTGTTTGTTTGGTTTGGTTTGGTTTTTTTGTTTTGTTTTGTTTTTTGTTTTCTTTTTGTTTTTGTTTTTTTCTGAATAAGAATATGTGCTTGGCTACTTGTAGTTCCAAAATATATTGTTTTTGATACCATCCACTAATTATAAAAGAAATCAATACATACCTAAGAGAAACCCCCAGAGAGCCAGCTGTGAGGATGCTCTCTGTTAGGTACGCAACAGCCATGGTGCATTGTTGGCCCTGGTGGGGTGATCACCTGCAAAAATATAGATTCCTCTGGGTGACAGGTGAGCGTGCTTAGAGGCAATGAGCTACACAGAACTTTGGAAGCTAAACTGTTGAATTTTTGTGCTTTTTGTTTGTTTGTTTGTTTGCATACACTTTTAATTTTCTAGCCCCTCTTTTACTGAGCAGAACTTGGGTATCCTGCAACATTTGACATCAGACAAACTTGAAAATAACAAGGAGAGCCATTGGCTGTCTTTTCCATCTGCCCAGTAAGGGAAGACATCCCAACATGCCACGATTTTATCCGAGAGGGAACTTGACTTTACAGGGCATGTGGACTCGCTAAGTAAACGGCAGCACCACCACCCCTCTTGGATCTGAGGCTCCAGCTCATCTTTCATACTTTCTCCCCTTCTCTTTGTCATGAGGCACCTGTCCCAAGGGCCAGTGACCACTTTTCTGTTGCTCCATGTCCCTGTTCTGCAGAGGCCCCACATCCTGTGTGGGGCGTGGCATTGTTTCATGGGTCAATGAGATATTCTACCATATGCAGCTGCCTTCTGCCAAGGTAGTGCTCGCAAAAACAAACAAACAAAACCATAGTCCTAAAGTTGGTGGCACTGCTGCTGTGACGTCAAAGCTCCCCGTCTTTGAGGTCTACCTCCCCTTGTTATGGCACTCTGGGACTCACAGCTCAAGCTAGAATGACCAGCTGCATGGAACACTGTGATGGGCTCTGGAAGGTTCTGTGATTTGTCTCGGCCCTTTAGCTCCTGTGAGGCACAGGATGAGGCAATGAGGCATGGCCGAGACCCGGGGTTGCCCAAAAGAGTATGTTGACAGTGACTCAGCTTGGTACTGGGTACATATCACTCATCCCCCCCCCCCCCGAAAAGGTATCAATTCTCTGGGAAAGTACCAAGAAGGTGGAGATGATTGAGAGGACCAAAGAGACCATCAGAAGCTCTGAGCCTTGTCTTGTTCTGAACCTTGTCGTCACAGGATTTCAATACATGAAAGAAAAGAACATTGAGGTTTGAGACTAGCAAGGTTGAAAATCTTCAAGTACCACAGGGCATGTTAGTAGAAGAGTAAACATTTGGAGGTAGAGGTGGGGACTGAGAAACCGGAAAGGGAAGACCATAGAGAAACTCTGAACTGTTACGGTGCTTGCTTTGGGGAGAGTGTTAGTTCGTCAACATCACAGGGATTGGGTGCACTCAGGGGCCAGCTCAGACACTGGGATGGCCATGTAGACCTTGGAATCTACATCTCTGCTAGATATTAGGGGGATAAGAGTATGAGTTACTTCACTCACAGTTGGAAGAGAAAAGGCGAGGTATGTATAATGAAAGTTTGTAGTTGTAAGTGATTCGGCTCAACTGGAGTTTCAGGAAGGCAAATATGCAAAAGTAGCCTGGATAGAGGTGCAAACTATGGAAAGATAGGACATGCTGAGGGGATTATGAGCCTGTGATTCAGAGGACAAAAGCAAGGGGAATCGGGACCTCCAGGATGGTGAGCACTGTCATCGCCAGAGAAAGCAAGCAATGACAAAGGTGATATTTAGGATGGAAGGCTAGAAGTGAGAAAGTTAATACTGAAGGTCAAGCTAACAAGATGGTGAGAGAACCACCACGCAAACAACCTGTGGAGAAGTTTCTAGAAGAAGTTAGTTGAGATCTAAAGATCCACCTTGACAGCAAATGGCATCATCCTATGGGCTAGAGTCCTGAACTGAACAAAAGGGAGAGAGGGAGCACAGCCTTAACAGTCATATTCCTCGGCACCCTGGCTGCTGATACAATGTGACCAATTGCTTCAAGCCCTCACCACCATGACTTCCCAGAATACCCTGAGACTGCGAGCCTGGGCACACACATCTAAGATTTACCTGTGCACACAGAGGGACCACAAAGATGCTGAAGTATCTTGAACACAGTGGATATTGTGGCAAGCAGCTAGCTTCTCTATTTTCTTGCCTCTAACTGGTTAGGTCATGGCCAGGGGAGGTCAGGAGGAACCAGGCTCCTTATGACCATGGACACTGGTCACTTCCCTCCCTCACTGCAGGTCTGTTCAGCATGGCTTTAAAATCTCTCTGAGTAGGAACAGCCAAGATCACTTTTGGTTTTTTTGAAGTAGGTTCCTGCACATTGGAAGGACATGCTGCCTATCTGGAAGGCATACGGGCAGCAGCCTGAAGAGAGGGAAACTGATCCTTTTGAGTGCACATGGTGTGAGACATGGTCTGAGGAAACTATATAGGAAAGAAGAGAGTGACGTGAACCTTCTTGCCCTAAGTTGGTTTTGAGGCATTGAGCCTGGAGTTGGTGGTCAGCCTGGGGCCTGGTTCCACTGGCTCCATCACTGAGAAAGGTCTTGGGAGGCAGGGTGACACCATGGAAGAGCCTTAGCCACTTTCAATCTTGGGTCGGCCTTGGGCATCAATGTGCACAAGGACCAACCTGGTATCTGGTGGGAGGCTGTATGACTTTCTTCACGGAACCTCAGTAATTTCTCATGTAACTGAGCATTATAATTCCATCCTATAGAGTACAGTGAGGTAAAGGGGAGTTGCCCAAGCTCTCCAGTGTCAGAGCCATCTGGGCAGTGAGGGCAGACTCTGCCAGGACCATGCCTCATTGAGAAACACCCTATATGAACAATCAAGAGAACCGCATCCACCCTCATTAGCAATTGCTTCTTTGGAATGCTGCCTGCCCTCTGCCTTCCTTCAGGCCTTTACTCAAAGGCCACTTCCTAGGGAGTCTTTGGGGGTTCCCACACTCACACAGTGACTTATCCACAAAGCCCTGGTTGCTGGTCACTCTTGACCTCAGTCACTCTAAGTGTGGGTCACAGACTGTTTTCTCTGACTACCACAGTTTGGGTCTTTGATTGTTTTGTTCTCTGGTATCATGGCCACTAGAAAGTACCTCTCACACAGAGAGGCAGGGGGTGTTTTTTGAATAAGTGGACAAGTGATTGGCAATTTAAAAAGACAGCAAATTCACATGCATTAAAATAAGGACAGATAAGAATCATGTGGCTAAAAGGGACACATTTCTTCCAGCGTCTTCAAAGACATCTTGGATGTCACTGACTTGGAGGACACTAAGAAATACTTTAAATATTGAATCATAGGGGAACAAATAAATATTCATTGGTACATCTGCACAGTTGGAAACTTATATTTATGAAAATTTTCGTCAATTTGGGGGAAAAGCTTGTGATTCGGGGCTAAAGGGAGATAGCAGATGCAAAATCGCATGCATGATGTGATCTTAATGCTGAGAAAAAGCTATGGCAGTTAGGGGAATCCCCAACATGTTACCAACATTGTAGGAGCCACACAGCATTCATATAAATGTTTTTTCTATTCCCCCCGCAAGTTTAACCCTCTTTGGGGACAAGCACACATATTGTGAACCCATAAAGATATTTCGTTAGATCAGAAAATTAGTTCTCAGCAAACTTAACTAGTGATGTTGATTTACAGCCAAGTCCAAGGAAAATGTCTCTCTACCTCTGCTTTAACAGCGCCTTCTTCCACAGCAGACCCTGTTCCTCTTCCTTTCCGTTGGAGTGTTGATCCCTGAAGCATGACTTTGATGCTGGCTGCTTCTATCTTTATATGAGTGCCTTTTTCTGGATTACTTGAAATCTGGCTTGGTTGAAAGCTTGGCTGAACCCACTGTCCTGCTCTGTGCTGGGTGTTCGGGGAAATACAGACACAGTGGAGCGTGGTTCCTGTCCAGAGCACACTATCAGATGAATGAGTGGCTCTTCATCTCTGGTCTTTACCTTGAAGGAGCTGCATTTACCAGAAATGCCAGCGGCATTCTTTTGACAAAATTCCAGTGGCCTCGGTGCCTTTTCTAAGCCTCTGGGCCTCTCAACACTTCTACCAAGATGGTCAGTCCCATATGACATCTCTCCACTGTGGTCACTGGGGGTGTTTTGCTCCCTCAGTCAGTGCTCATGGCATGATCCACTGGGCACCAAGCATCCCTTCCTCCCTCTCAGACCTCTGGGCCTCACCATGCAGTCCTGTAGGCCTCAGGGTTGGAGTAAGTACCTCACCGGTTTCCATATTCACCACCCTGTCTTCTCTTGCGTCCCTTGGCCTATGCTGCTCACCATCGCCCCACAGAACCTCACTGCTGCCCCTCACCTCCAGCCATTCCACCTCCAGGAGAGTCAGTGCTTTCTCCAGAGCAGGAGGAAGGCCTCTCACCACCCAGCTCTGGCTCTACCTCCCTTTTCCTGGTCAGTGCTGTCTGACCCACTCACCTTTATGGGCTACCTGAAGCTAATGCGTATATGATGTGCAGTATCTATGGAAACTTTGAAAAATAGTTGCTAGCCACAATGAAGCTTTTGGCTTTAAAACTTATTGTCCAAAATAGCGGGTTCTACTTCAGATTTTTATGTATAGCATTTTACTTGCCAGTTGCACTACCTTCCTCCAACTCCCCATTTTTCCTTCCAGTGGTTTCCCTCAAGTAGTTCTTCTGTTTTCACGTGATCATACACATTTTTGATCATATGTGTATTCTGCATATGCTTTTAAAATACATGATATTTTGTCTCCTCTATCATGTTAGCTCCCTTTAGACTTCTTCCTTCTTCTCAGTATCCCTTCTACTACCATCCACATAAAGTTATTAATATTACCTAGATTGAGAATAGGAGAGAAATTTATGATATATATATGTGTGTGTGTATATAGTGTGTGTATGATAGATATCATATATGATTTCATCATATATAATACATCATATACATACACCATATATATAAACATACACACATTTTTCATATCTACTCCTCTGTGGATGTTTAGGTTGGTCCATATGGCTGCCCTAGGGCTCCGCAGGTATGTTTCTAAGGGTGTGGTACAGCAAAGCCACATACATGGTAATTTTAAGTACTTTAAGAAATTTTTTCTTTTAATAAACTTATATAATGATTTTTGCGGTGACTGGACCAATTTGTGTCTCCACTGGCAGTTTAAAAGGGTTTCCCCTTCTCCAAATCCTCACCAGCACTTGTTGTTATTATTTTCTTGATGACAATAGGCATCCTGGCTGGTACAAGACTCTCAGTGTAATTTTAATTTGTATAAAATACTTTTTTGTAGTATGGAATCGAAAGCCAGCAAAACATGTTATTTATTTTGTCCTGATTTTCCTCCCTTTCTCTCCCTCCCTCCCTCTCTCCCTCCATCCTTTTCTTCCTCTTCCCCCTCTCCTGTCCCTCCTTCCCCCCTCCCTCCTCCCTCTCCACTCCTCCCTTCTTTCCCTCAATTTGAATTGACAAATAAAAACTGTACATACTTATTGTTTGGTAAACTTTCCATTTCTGTGACAAAACAAGTGATATGATTAACTTAAAAGGAGGAAAATGTTGTTTTGGATCATGAGTTAGGCCCTGTTCCTTTGGTTCTGAGATGGCAAAGTATGTCATGTCACAGGTACATAGAGAGAAGGCTGCCCCTGTTGTGGCAGCTGGGAAGACTTCTGGGCCAATAGCCCCTTCCTATGGTATTTACGAGTGGCTCAACTTCCTTCCACTAGACCCCACCTCCTGAGGTCCTGCTACCTTTCCATGCCTGGTGACCAAGCCTTTACACATGGCCTTTGGGAGACATTCCAAACCACAGTATTCATGGTGCACAATAGTATGTTCTGGTCTCTGTATATACTGTGGATTGACTGAATTTACCTGACTGATCTGCATTTCTTCATTTATTTATTTACTTAGCAAGAACACTTATCCACTCTTGAGCGATTTTCAAGTATATAATTCATTGTCTATAACTGTAGTCGCCATGTAGATCCCACAAATGTATTCTTCTTTTCTGAGTGATATTCTGTATTCTTTAACTAACATCTCCCCAATTTCTCACCTCCCAGGGGCCCCAGCCTTTGGTAACTGCTTTTCTGGTCTTTGCTTCTGAGTTGGATGTCTTTAGAGTCCACATACAATGGGGTTCTGCAGTGTTCTTTCTGCGCCTGGTCTATTTCACAACATGATGGCCTCCGCATTCTCTGTTCTTACAAACAGCAGGGCTTCATTCTCTTATGAGTCTGCCTTGTAATATTTCATTTGCATATTGTTAGCCATGTTTATCATACTGTGCAACAAGACACCAGAAATCCTTTTTCCTGCCTAACTGAAATTCTGCATCCATTATCCACATTTCCTCCGCCCCTGAACTTTATATCCACCATCGGGTACTTGTTTCTAAGAGTGTGAAACGTGTCTTTCTAAAAGACTTATTTATTTATTATTTATTGTATATGAGCATTTTATCTGCAGAAGAGGGCATCAGTATCACATTACGGATGGTTGTGAGCCACCATGTCGTTGCTAGGAATTGAACTCAGGACCTCTGGAAGAGCAGGCGGTGCTCTAAACCACTGAGCCATCTCTCCAGCCCCAAAACTTGTCTTTCTATCCTTGGATATTTGTTTTCACATGATGTCCCCAGAGCATCCATGTCATCACAAGTAGCCGGATTTCATTCCCTTTGAAGGTTATATATTATCCTATCATGTATGTCCACTGTTTTCTTCACCCAGTCCTTTCTATGGTGGACACATAGTTTGATTCAGTATCTTGGCTATTGTGAGTGGGTGCTATCTCTTTGACATGCTTAAAATCATAGGATGCAGCTATTTCTTTGACATGTTCAATAAATTTTGGATATATATTGAGTAACAGGATTATTGATGCTTATGTACTTTACTTTTTTTTTTTAATGACGATTTCCCACCCTATTTCCCACAGTGGTTGTTGCACTAATTTAACTTCCACCATCAGTGGACCAGGCTTTCTTTTTCCCCTGTGTGCATCATTTTTATTTTTTAAAGATTTCTTTATTTATATCTTCTGCATGTGAGTGTTTCCTTACATGTACGTATGTGAACAATGTGCATGCCTGGTGCCTACAGAGGCCAGAAGAGGGTGTTAGATCTTCCGGAACTGAAGTTATAGGTGGTTGCAGCTGTTATGTGGGTACTGGGACCTAAACCCAGGTTTTCTGTTGGAGCAGCCAGTGATCTTGACTGGCTATATCTCCAGCCCCCGGCATTGTTTGAATCTTTGATTCATGTATTTCTCTTGCTATATTACATCTGCCCCAGGAACTTCCAAGGATAAGGATCATACCTTTTATTTCTTATCTTTCAGCACACTTAAAATAGTGTTGTGCACAGAGCAAACTGCTCAGAAAAAAAACCCAGAAAGTTGTGCACTATTTTTAAAAAAATAAGGGTAATTTAAATTTTCTGCTTTATCTTGTTTTTTAAATAGCATACAAAATGATCGGTTTCATTATGTATATCAAAGTATTCCCTCACCCGCTGTCCTCCACTCACCGTTATTGTCTTTGCTTCCCACATCTCTTCCCACTAGTTGTCTTCCTATCCTGTGTGTGTGTGGGTGTGTGTGTGTGTGTGTGTGTGTGTGTGTGAAATCTAGATTCTACATATGTGTTTCTGAATCTGTTTTATTTTTCCTAAGAAGATGGACTCCTGCTGTATTTATTTCTTGCAAATAATGTATTTAGTTTTTGTTTATGGCTGAATGGACTTAGTGTTTGTTTATGGCTGAACGAAACTCCATTGTGCGTTGTTGACAAGCATCAAGGCTGGTTGTGCGTCATAGCTGTTGTGAATAATGCAGCAGCAAACATGGATGTGAGCTATTTTTTGGAATAATTCCTATATTTTATTTTATTCAGTTACTATAATTTATTCACATTATCTCGCTATTGTTATCCCTTCGCTCTTATCTTCCCACTCCACCCCGCCCCCTCTTCTGCCTATTCCCCTCCCCTAGACCTCTGACAGGGGGGGTGATGAGTTGGAACCCTTTAGGCCCATACCCAGAAGTGGTGTAGCTAGGTGACATAATGGTCACATTTTCTCTTTCAGAACTGTACTTCTACAGTGCTGCTCCAGTTTGCAAGTCCGTCAGTAACGTATAAGGGTTTGTTTCAGTTTGCTCCTAGCCTCAGCACTATTCGGCGTTGTTCTTTTATATTTTATTAATGTATTCATATTACACTTCAACTGTTATCCCCTCCCTTGTATCCTCCCATTCCTCTCTCCCTCCCATTTCCCCCTACTCCCCTCCGCTATGACTGTGACTGAGGAGGACCTCCTCCCCCTGTATATGATCATAGGGTATCAAATCTCTTCGTGGTAGCCTGCTATCCTTTCTCTGAGTGCCACCAGGCCTCCCCCTCCAGGGGACATGGTCAAATATGGAGCACCAGAGTTCGTGTGAAAGTCAGTCCCCACTCTCCATTCAACTGTGGAGAATGTCCTGTCCATTGGCTAGATCTGGGTAGGGGTTCGAAGTTTACTGCCCGTATTGTCCTTGGCTGGTGCCATAGTTTGAGCAGGACCCCTGGGCCCAGATCCACCCGTCATAATGTTCTTCTTGTAGGTTTCTAGGACCCTCTGGATCATTCTATTTCCCCATTCTCCCATGCTTCTGTCACCTAGAATCCCAATAGGATGTCCTCTCTTCTGACTCACTTTCCTGAATTGGCATTGTTTTTGATAACAGCTATTCAATGGGATGAGACAGACACCAGTGAACTTTTGATTTGTGTTTACACAATGGCTGAAACTGTGAACAACTGGAGACACACCTTGCAGTCTTTTGCATGTCTTTGAGAACTGTTCATAATTCATTTGCTCACTCTTCAACTGGATAATGTGTGTGTGTGCGCGTGCGCGTGCATGTGTGTGTGTGTGTGTGTGTGTGTGTGTTGTTTGTTAGGCTTTTTTCTGCTTTGGTGTTTGTTATTTTGAGTTTCTTTCTGATTCTAGATATAACTCTGTGTCAGATGCTTAGCCGATAAAGACATCCTGCTTCCCCTTCACTCTGTTGATGGTTTCCTTTACTGTGGGGCTGGGGGCTTTTAATTCAAACCCATTTGTCAATTCTTGGGCTTATGTCTTATGCAGTCAGAGTCCTTTTTGGAAAAATCCTTGTCCATGCCTATGTCAGTGTTTGCTTCTAAAAGGTTTTCAGGTATATACTTAGACCCTTCATCCATTTGGTACTATTATTATTATTATTATTATTATTATTATTATTATTATTACTATTATTATCATCATCATTATTTTTTTTTTCAGAAAGACAACAGATCTAGTTTCATCCTTATATGTGTGGCTCACTCTTTAGAACAATTTGTTGAAGAGGTTGTCTTTTCTCCAGTATGTATTTTGGCATGTTTTTGAGGATCACTTGATCTGCAACTGTGTAGGTGAATAAAACTAAGTTTAATGGTTTCATATTGTATGGTGGCTACACCGAGGTGCCTTCTCTTTTTTTCTTTTTACACCAACCCAGAGGTACAAGGATGCTTAGCTTCAGCCAGGGCTTCAGGCATCCCAAACTCTATTATTTTGGTGATTTTAAATTTATTTTTGTGCATGCAACAAGGTCTTGATATATAGCCCAGGCTGGCCTCATTGAACGCATGGTGCTCTTCCTGTCTCAGCCTCCTGAGTACCACTGTGCATGGCTCTCATTTTGATGTTGAGGGGAGCAGTAGAATTTTTTAACGGCTGGTCCCTCTGGCGGTTTTGGGTCCTCCCTTGTTGTTCGTGCTGCAATGCTTTTGATACCACCAGTCAGCAATTTTGCAGAATGCCTCTGCATTGCCTGATTTATGTTCTGGTAGCCTTGAGGTCAGTGCACTTTTGGCAAAAATCCCAGAGATGTGATGCTGTGCCCTCACGCATAACATCAACGGACATGTGACAGTAACGGGCTTATTAGTGTTGCTCTTGCAATTGACAGTCCAGTTAGGGTTATAACCGAAGGTTTTCCCCAGTGATTGGTGACCGGGTTTTTCTTTCTAATTGGCCTCTCTCTTGGGAGAGATAAGTCCAGACTATGCAAATATAGTCACTCCCTTGTGCTGTGCCTAGTGACTCAGTGACTGCAGGTAGTCTGAGTTATTACTGTGAAACGTAATGGTGATTTTGTACTTTTCTCATTCCGTCCACATCTGCCCACCTGAACTATTCTACCACCAGGAGTGCTCCATCCTTCTACTTATTTATTCACTCAAGTGGATGTCAGTTTTGGACTCATGGTCACTTATTTTATTCCTTGGGTTAGACTCCAATAATTCGTTGTTCTAATTATACCAGTTTGACCCCATCAGGAGATTTTAATTGGCTCTGTAGCTTCTTAGCATGTTTCTTTCTTTTTCAAGCACTTCCTTGTTTCTCGGCTGCACAAATGTCTCAGGCTCGTCACATATTCTCTTCCTTTTAAAGTCCTTGGCATCAGCCACTTCTCTCTGAAACCCGTCCTGTGTTGGAGCTTTTTCAAAATCATCATTGATTTCAGTCATTACCTTCTGCGGGGATGCTGACCACCAAAAGGCCAGGAGCTGGCTGCTGGGACCCAGCCACAATCCACAGCACCGCGCTCCAGAGCAAGCCAGGATTTAATACCCCCCCATCCCCCCACCCCCCGCCATCTGCGTTAGTGGTTTCTGATCACTCAGCAAACCTTCCTGGAGAGTGGCCAGAGAGAACTGGCGACTGTGAGGCAATTCCAGCTTCTGCCAGCCTGTGGAGCCTGGAACTAGCACTCAAACCTCTGTCCTCGTTTTTCTCAAGATGGTTCTTAAGGAAATAGGACCCACAACAGCTCAAGCCACTCACACAGCCGAGTGCAACCCAGGCTGCCAGAAAAGACAGGACATCTCGGCAGTGGCATTTGTGGACACAAATGTGTAGGAATTTATCAGTGGGTATTTAACAAATAAATGCACAGATAACTGAGAGCCAGATCAGGAACCACTCAGCAGGCTCAGGATGATAGCCAGCCGACTATATGCTAGAGTGTTGCTCAGTCTAAAGCTAAGTACTCAAAAGCTAAGTACTCAAAAACATCATCTGGTGTCTTATCTTTGCCAAAACACTCAAACCAGGTGATTGTGCTTTTCTTTGATTGGTCTGAACACTTTTCTCTGTTTGCAGTTACTGCATTGGTGATGTTAGTAGATGCACGCAGTCGCAGAAATTCCCAATCCATGACATGGTAAAGTGTGAATAATTTATAGTTTACAAGGAAAGTCACAGGTGTCAGGATCTTAAGAAATCTTCAAATGCTCCCAATCACTCTGGAGCACAAGAACTAGGGAACCCGTGAGACTCGGGGTCGCCTCTGGGAGATTGCAGAAAGCAGGCTTTGAAGATGGAGCCTGCTCTGGCCTCAGCTGCACTTCCTCAGCCTTCACTCTTCATCAGTTACACACGATGCTAATATGGCAGTGTGGAGACACCATACGGAGCATCCTTGGATCCTCACTGCCACCAAAGCAGACTTGGTGCTTCTTCTTGTGAATGCCAGGCTCTACCACCGAGCCACACCCCAGCCCATGCTTCTCCATAGCAACACAGTTTCATGGAGCTTCTACACTGCCAGCCCAGAGCCTGTGTGAATGGATAGTACCATTTTTTTTTTTTTTGCTTGACTTGGTTCTTGCCAACGGGAGCTCTTACCGGTCAGTGACCACACCCCTGCTGCTGGTTCTACAGACTGGGAGGCAAGGATTCATCAAGCTTGACCTAAGGGTACTGATATGGGAAAGGCCCATGGGGGAGGGAAGAGAGGCTTGTGGGGTGCAAGAGGGTTGCAAAGGGGAGAGGGTGCTGCCTTTGAGGAACTGAAAGAGCTGCAGGCTGTGCCGGTGGGCAAGCGCTGAGGAGGTGGAGTTCAGTGGGTACTGCTGCAAGAGGCTGGGGCAAGTGGAGGCGCTCAGATGGCTTTCAAGGGAACTGAAGCCTGTATGGGCTTTGGGATGGGCTGGTTTAGGATGTAAGGGTGATAACATATAGTGTTGGAGCATCAGTTGGCACAAAGAGGGTGTTGACAGAGGGATGTTGTTGTGTGTCACTGCCACTGCTACTGCTGTCGCTGCTCCTGCTGCTGCTGGTATTATGGATGCTGCCTGCTGGTACTATCCTCCTGTTCCACTGTGACTCCTGTCACTACTGCTGTTGCTGTGGCTGCAGTCCTCTGTTACAATGGCCACATCTCTTCTGTCTTCTGCATTTTAATCTCTACTTAAGAGACTGTAGGAAAGGTCCTTTATCTGTGCTCCTTCTGCAAGTCAGAAGACTAGATCCTAGACATTCAACTCTGCTGATAATTTTCATGGAAGGGGTCTGGACCCAGGTACAGGGAGCTGGTCTCCTGGCCTTAGGGAGCCCCACGTTGGGGATGTAAAATGACTAGGAGGCAGTGACTCCAAATAAACCTTTGTTACCTACCAGTACATTAGCCTGGGCCTTGTGGAAAGGTGGGTTGAGCCCCAATCTATCACTTCCTCAGCAGGCAAGCACCAGGTATCTATGCCATGGCAGGTACTACTCTAGGGCCAGGCCCCCAGAGCTTGCATCTGAGAGAGCAGAGGTGTCTCATATGTCTACATATCTGTTTACTCCTGTTGTGATGTTACATGTTAAAATGTAAGCTGAAGTAGGTCTGTAGCCTAGACAGAGACACTGGCTTCACATGAGCACCCGTGAGGTACCACGTGCCCCAAGAGAAGGGTCCATGGGGAGGTGGCCTTTAAAGGCCTGCAGGTGGCTGTGGAGCCCTCCCCAGAGACAATGATGGCTCACTCTAAGTATCTTCCTTCAGTGGGCCTCTGGGTTCCAGTTTTAAGCAGACAACCCCCCAAATGAACTATTCAAACCAAAAGAAATCAACCCCTATGCTTGAAATGTTCAAAATGGCTGTTTGATATTGACTCTGTTTCACAGGATGGAGGCGGGACCCTACTGCCACCTCCCCCCCACCCCCCACTAACTGCCTGCTCTCTGTAGAAAGTCAGAGCATACAGACTTAGGAAAGCCTCACACTCGCCGAATGAATGATTTATTCAATAGCATTTACAATAGACATATTTTGGGGAGAGAGTAAGATACCATCCCTAACTTCAAAGTCTCAGTCCTCCCTGTCCCCCCACCCTCAGTGTGCCAATGTACCATGCAACAAGAGGACCATGGCTTCTGCACAGATGAAGGTCTATGGGGCAACAGAGAACGTGTCTGGGGACAAGGGAGGGTTCTAAAAAGCACAGGCCTGGGGACGAGGGAGCTGGTAGGCTTCCCGTAAGACAGCACACCAGACCAAAGGCCAGCCCAAGAGGAAGCAGGGATCTAAGTGTGCAAACAGGAGGGACAGCAGAAGTTCCAACATGGAGACTAGAGGCCTGGGGCTTAGCAAGATGGCTTCCGGGCACTGATACCTCATGCCACAATACAACCTGTTGTCCTGGCCTACGCAGCCCACGTCAAGGAACTGAAAGGCTACAAGCACCAGAAACTCATTTGCATAATTACCTGCGGACTCTGGAGTTCATAACTGAGTCTCACAGGTACTTGGGGACACAGTGTGTCTCCCAGTCTGTCTTCACTGTCAAGCCAGGCCCCATGAAGGTGCAGTGGTAAGTCCTACTTTAGCGTACCCCAGTACCACCACGACAGTGACTTTGATCCACACTCCTTGCCTATTTTTAACCTTTATATGTGCACTTATAAACTAGAAATGGCTTTCTTTTGCTTGTTTAAAAAAGGTGATGGGTGTTTGTGGGGCTTGGGGATAAATCCTGTAATCCCAGCACTGAGGGGCCATAGTAGGGGAATCCTGTTGCTGAAGTCAGCCATAGAAACATCTTGAGACTTACCTCACAAACACAACACAAAACAACAAACACAAGCAAAAACGCCAAGATTATAGAGAATATATTTGAAATGTACAGTAATTGTACTGATATATACATTTACAAAAAAAAGCAAACGTGCTAAAATATTATCAGTGATTAAAGCTGCTATTTATGTAATAGTATACTTTGCAGATTTTATATTTCCTCTCATCAAAAGAAGCAATAAAGAGGGCTGGGTAGCTCAGTGTTTCAGAGTAGTCGCTGCTCTTGCAGAGGACATGGGTTGGGTGCCCAACACATACATGGTGACTTAAAATAGTCTGTAACTTCAGTCTGATTCCCTCTCTGGGCTTCTAAGGGAACCAGAAACACATGTGGTATACATACACACATGCAGAAAAAACATACGCATGTTTTTTATTTTTTTATTCCAAAAAATAAAGCTTGAGGAGACAAATGGCTGAGCCTGAGCCCTCCAGGTACCCCATTACCTGGAGACAAGACAGCACACAGAGTTCCTCAGCGACTGCTCTAGGCTCCCTAAGGCCCCTTCCATGGGCAGGTGAACCCTGAATGCCTGGGTTGTGATGCAGGACCTCATGGGTCCTGGCATGGAGCCCTTACTCCATCATTTTAACTAAGCGACCCTGAGCAGGTTTCCCAATGGTTAGCATAGGAATAGCTGGAGAACCAGACTGGATGATTCAAGGTCTAAAATTCTCAGCCTGCAGTTGGCAGGAGCCGGAGGAAGTGGGAAGAGGCACTGTGTTCCTCTGCACCATGCTTTCCTTCTGATGTGATTTTAAAAAAAGGAGACCAGTCTCTTTTCCTTTTCAGAGATGTGGAGAGCACCTACCAGACAGGGACAAGATTCAGAAAATGCCCTCTGAGTGCTCTGTGATAACTCCAGCCGATTAGCATCCATGGCACCTCACCTACGGTACATGATGTGTGATCCAGCTCTTGAACTCCAAGATGTGTACACATTTCAAAACATCACAAACACAATAGTTCGATCAAATTTTAAAAAACTAAAAGAGATTGAAGATGACATGAGAAGATGGAATGTTCTTCCTTGCTTGTGGATTGGGAGAATTAACAGAGTAAAAATGGCCATCTTACCAAAAGCAATTTACAGATTCAGTGCAATCCCTATCAAAATACCTACACACTTTTTAAAAAGACATTGAAAGGTCAATTTCCAGAATAGCTAAAACAATCTTGTACAATAAAAGATCCTCTGGAGGAATCTCCATACCTGATCTCAAGCTGTACTATAAAGCAACAGTAATTAAAACAGCATGGTACTGGCACAGCAATAGGCTGGTTGATCAGTGGAATGAAATCGAAGACGCAGAAATGAACCCACACACATATGGTCACTTGATTTTTGACGAAGAAGCCAAATCTATCCAATGGAAAAATGATAGCATCTTCAACAAATGATGCTGGTCTAACTGGATGTCTACGTGTAAAAAAAAAAAAAATGCAATCAGACCCATGTTTGTCACCATGCACAAAACTCAAGTCCAAGTGGATCAAAAACCTCAACATAAAACCAGAGACACTAAGTCACTTAGAAGAAAAAGTAGGGAAGAGCCTGGAACACGTGCGCACAGGAGACAGCTTCCTGAACAGTACACCAACAGCCCAGGCCTTAAGGTCAACAATTAATAAATGGGACCTCATGAGGCTGAGAAGCTTCTGTAAGTCAGGAGACACTATCAACAGAACAAAGACACAGCCTACAGACTGGGAAAAGATCTTCACCAACCCTGCATCTGACAAAGGACTAATATCCAAAATATATAAAGAACTCAAGAAATTAAACATCACCAAACCAAATAACCCAATTGAGAAATGGGGCTCAGAACTAAACAGAGAATTCTCAACAGAGGAATATCGAATGGCTGAGAAACACTTAAAGAAATGCTCAACCTCCTTAGTCATCAGGGAAATGCAAATCAAAACAACTCTGAGATTCCATCTTACACCCATCAGAATGGCTAAGATCAAAAATTCAAGCGACACCACATGCTGGCGAGGATGTGGAGAGAGAGAAACACTCCTACATTGCTGGTGGGAATGCAAACTAGTACAGCCACTTTGGAAATCTATCTGGTGCTATCTCAGAAAACTGGGAATAGGGCTTCCTCAAGACCCAGCTATTCCACTCCTTGGAATATACCCAGAAGATGCTCCAGCACACAACAAGAAAATTTGCTCAACTATGTTCATAGCAGCCTTATTCATAATAGCCAGAATATGGAAATAGCCTAAGTGTCCCTCAGTAGAAGAATGGATAAAGAAACTGTGGTACATATACACTATGGAATACTACTCAGCTATTAAAAACAAGGAATTCCCGAAATTTGTGGACAAATGAATTGAACTAGAAATGATCATAATGAGTAAGCTAACCCAGAAGCAGAAAGACTCAAATGGTATATACTCACTTATATCTGGATACTAGCCCAAGGGGCATGTCCCATGAAAGTCTTCACTTACCAGGAAAGTGGGACAGAGGGGAGGACATCCTATTGGGACTCTAGATGAGAGAAGCATGGGAAAATGGGGAAATAGAAGGATCCAGAGGGTCCTAGAAACCTACAAGAACATTATGATAGGCGGATCTGGGCCCAGGGGTTTTGCTCAAACTATGGCACCAGCCAAGGACAATACAAGCAGTAAATTTTGAACCCCTACCCAGATCTAGCCAATGGACAGGAAATTCTCCACAGTTGAATGGAGAGTGGGGACTGACTTTCATATGAACTCTGGTGCCCCATGTTTGACCATGTCCCCTGGATGGAGAGGCCTGGTGGCATTCAGAGGAAGGATAGCAAGCTACCAAGAAGAGACTTGATACCCTATGATCATATACAGGGGGAGGAGGTCCCCCTCAGTCACAGACCTAGGGGAGGGGAGTGGGGGGAAAGCGGAGGGAGGGAGGAATGGGAGGATACAAGGGATGGGAAAGTTTTTTAAAAACCTAAATTATAGATTAAAGTGTGCTGTGCTTTCTAGTAGGAGAGATAGTTTATAAACACAGGACAGTGTATCCTTCCACTTGGCAGTATGGGAACCAGCCTCAACCAAGAGCTAGAGCCGGACATGGGGGGTTGTCAGTTTTTAATGATGCCGCCCCATGCTCCCGCCTCTCTGGTTGTACTTAAGGTCAGTGTAGGCCTCTTCCAAAACTGGAGAGAACATTTTATGAGTGCCAGAGTCACCCTTAAAAATAATAGTAACCCAAGCCCTGTTATCTACAAAATTAAAATGTCTCTACAGAAGATATATGAATGACAAAGGCATCCCTTAAAAAAAAAGGCTTAAGAAGTGGAATACAGGAGTAGCTTTGTCTGTGCATTTGAGTGAGGTCAGGGAACAGGAGCACAGCTTTAGGGGTATAGGGCAGAGGTGGGCTCCTGCTCAGAGATTCATTCAATCTCTGGGCAACAAAAGCTTCCAAGGAGACGGGCTGTCTCCATTAGTCACAGAGGGACAGAGTTCTTGAGGATAAGAAAGAGTAACTGGAGAGAAGAGGGCTTCTGCTGTGGGGCTCTCCGAGCTTCACCTGCCCACTAGCTCTGCAGTGAGAAGATAGACCCTGAAGCCTCTCAGACCATCCCTGCCCACTAGCACCTGCCTCCCGCCTCTCAGACCATCCCTGCCCACTAGCACCTGCCTCCCGCCTCTCAGACCATCCCTGCCCACTAGCACCTGCCTCCCACCTCTCAGACCATCCCTGCCCACTAACACCTGCCTCCCGCCTCTCAGACCATCCCTGCCCACTAACACCTGCCTCCCGCCTCTCAGACCATCCCTGCCCACTAGCACCTGCCTCCCGCCTCTCAGACCATCCCTGCCCACTAGCAAACACCTGCTGCCCGCCTTTGCAAATCCAAACACAGATTCCTAGAAAAAGTACAGAAGGAGGGAGGAAAGAGGGTGCAAATTTGCATTTCCTTCTTTCAATGGGAGGACAGGAGAGTGAGAGCCAGAACAGGGGAGGGGAGGGAGGGCACAATCCTGTTTGGCTTTGTTGTGCACATGCCAATCGCAGTGCCATCCTGCCCTGTTTCTGGAGGATAGCCAAGTGTGCAGTTCCTATGTCTTGGTGGCATTTCTGGAAAATTACTTGAAGGAGAGAAAGGTATTTCCCCAAGTCTTCCAAAGAAGGTACAAGCAGTGCCAGCAGAGCAGCAGCCTCACCCCTTGTCTCTTACTTCTTGTGTCCTGACTCATTCTTTTCCCCTTCTGACTAGGATGTAGGTGCCCCCAGGATAAAAGAGCAGCTGGCGCATCCACAAGATGGAGAAGACTACTTGGCACAGCACAGATATTTGGCCAATGCGTGCTGAAAAAAAAATCTGAGATGCTTGGAAAATGGCTCCAAATGAGAGGCGGGGAGGGAGGGAGGGAGGGAGGGAGGGGGAGAGAGGGAGAGGGGAGGGAGGGAGAGAGAGGGGAGGGAGGGAGGGAGAGAGAGAAAGAGAGAGAGAGAGAGAGAGAGAGAGAGAGAGAGAGAGAGAGAGAGAGAGAGAGAGAAGGACCTACCAAGCAGATAGTGGTTGTGAATTTACATGGCTATTATGAAGACACAGAATTAGACATGTTGACACAGAACACAAACATGCTCTGGTGAGTGACAACAGCCTGCAATGGGACAGTGCCCATCGATAGTATGGTATGTGCACACCTGTCCACCTATCCAATTGTATCCATCTGTCCAAGCACTGGCTGACAAGCTGCCAAAGGAAGGCTGACCACGTGTGGTGACTGCTTCTCTCGCAGAAGGATGGAGGCAATGCTTGCTTTCTTCTTATATTTCATATGCATGCATACTACTTGGACAACACACATCTGCTAATTTTAGTCTTAGAAAATGTGCTGATTTTATTTGAAGATGGTGGATTAGGTCATCACTCAACTGTGCAGCAAGCCCAAAGAGAGTTTCTTGAACCCACACCTAGAAATTTTGTCTACTTTTGATGGAATACACGCATATCCATATGCTGTGTGTGTGTGCATGTGTGTGTGTGTGTGTGTATGTGGTGGATTGTTCTCAGTTTACTTCTACAATATGTTTTTTGTTTGTTTGTTTTCTCTTTGCAGTGATGGGGTTGGAGGCCAGGGCCTTGTATGCAGTAAGTAACTGGTCACTACTGAGCTAGACCCCATTTTCAGCGCATGCTCTGACATGGTTTATTGTTCCTGTGGACAGGAGAGAGAAAGGCAGTTCCTATACATGCTCTCCTGCCTCTCTGCAGCAATTCGCTTTGAGGATGCCTGTGTTTTCTTGTCACCACTGAGCCTCCCAGGAGGGAGGCAGAGCTGCCCTCTGGAGCAAAAGAGGGGTCAGAGGGAGGGGAAGTTGCCCAGGGTAAGCTGAAAATGCTGCTGTTTACTTGACAAATTCCCATAGGTCCCTCTGCTGAGCACAGTGTTCTGAGTTACCGCATCAGTCTCCTTTTACGTTAGTGAGCTCCAAACAGAGTACTTTGTTACTAATTCAACATTTTGCGTAAGCCATAGAGAAGTGAGAGATAGAATTCCACCTCTTGGCATCCCAGCCACCCTAGAGAGAAGATTTAGGCAGCCAGCAAGTCCCTGGTCTGGGATAAAAGAAATATTTTAATTCTGGTTGATATCTTCTTGCTCATGCATGGTTTTATGTTGTGCCAAAGGCTGGGTGATAAGGGCTTTAGTTTTGTTTTCTTGGATCTGTTTTGTTTCCAATTCTACTGCTATGCAGACTTTATCTCTTCTCATCAAGAATAACACAGGCCCAGAAATCCTGATTGTTTCATGACGTCTTGGGATCTTATTTGTACCAGCCAATACCCGCTCATCCCTCTCTCCCACCTCCTCCCCTGGTGAAAAGTATATAAAATAGAATAACGTATCAGGGGACTCCAGAACGTACCCAAATGGTTAAAAAGAAGAGATCAAATTCGCAAGCATCCATGTTTTAGATACACATCAAAATTGGACAAAACATCAATGCAGTGACAGACAAGTCACTCAGCGGGAAGGGTAGCACCATGTTTCTCCAATGTATAGGAGAAGCCCTAATGACAAGTGGAACTCCAGGGGACAATCCTTAGCCTTCGCGCTTAGCACATTTGCCCAGTGACTTCACAGTTGAGGGCTGTTCTTTGTACTTCCGCCATCAACAGCAATCTGGCCTGTGTGACAGATGGCAGTAGCATCCTCTTGCCCAGGTGTGACAAGCAAACACATCTTCCCAAAGGGGCACAATCAGCCCCAGCAGAGAGCTACTGGTTGTCCCCTGCCCTCACTCATCATGAGGCCTTGAGTCCAGTAAAAAGTGATAGTAAACCAGGATAGTGAAGGAAGAGGAAAGGCATGCTGCTATAGGCCACAGAGGAGCAAATCTCAACACCTTTACACAGGAGCCAGGATGCCAGACAGGGGAAAGTGCACACTGTATGTTGTGTGAATCTGGGTCAATACAGTGGCCTTGAAAGGCAATTCTACAGGAACAGGAGGGCACTGGAGTTGAGCAGTGATGGCAGGTAGAAGTGCCAGAAGGGCAGGCCAGTCTTGCTAGGTGACAAACATGTTCAGAAATCACAGGCTGAAGATGGCCAAGCAACTTGGTGGACTTACTGCAGTCACTGAATTTACACTTTAGATGGGTGAGTTTTATGGCATTTAAAATCCTGCTAGACAATTTTTTTTCTTTTAAGTATGCAAAACAGGAGGTTGACAATGGACACGAGGAAGAGACAGTCAAAACAGGCACGTGCTTCGTGACGAACTGTCTTCTTTAAACAGAGGTCAGATCCCCTTTGTTCTGTCTGCCCAAAAGACGGTTACCAGAAGCTCACAATATTTTTGATGGCCAGACAGCTGCAGTCTGTTAGCACCTGATGCACCCCAACGGGCTGTTTAATTAGCCCTGGCCTATATCTCTCTATGGAAAATAGTATGTATGCATGGTCACTCATGTTCAACACAGCCAAGAAGGTGGCAAGCAACCAGCATGGGTGTGTCCTACAGGCAGTCTGTATTCTCTGTTAGAATATGAATTAATTCAAACAGATGGTCCAGTATATCTGGTATAACTTGCTATCTACAGAGGAAAAAAGGTCAGAAACAATGCAGAATTCACCGCTCCCCATTCCAACCTCTGCCAAAGCGAGACAGAGAAACAAACCCCCGAACAGTTTTCTCTTTCTCTGTCTTTTGGTTTACATGGCCGGTTAAAATGCTGTCATTATTCAAAGAAATTCTAGGGACTCTTGTTATAAATGGTGCAGCACAAGTCTTATTGGTGAATGTTAACTGCTGTTGAAATCACTACAAGAACATGCAAGGTGGGTGAGTGACATCCAGGATGCCAGTAGGATGTGTGTGTTTTGCCCTGGAGGCCTTTTCCTAGCTGCCTGGTTACAGACACTACCCTGACAGAACACAATCCAATGAGAGGGAACACTCAGCATTCTTAGCGTCTTTAGTCTAATCCCTAAACAAAGTGAGAAATGGGGTTGGGGCCAAGTTTCCCAAGACCTCACCTTGGTAAAGTTGTGGGTTAAAAAAATAGGGAACTAGGGAAAATTCTTTTCATCTCTTTCGTTGAAAACTATGCAGACAATGAAGAGAACAGGTAAGTGTGAATGTTTGGATTCCTTCTAACAGTCACACAACGGAGGATGCTTTCTTCTCTTGTTCATGACCCATCTGATGTTACTGAAACTGAGGAAGGCCGGGCCCACTGCTTGGCTCAGCAAACTGACGCTTGAAGCTCCAGGTCTGTTTGGGGATGGGGAGAAAGCAGCCAGTGAGGCAAAGAACCCACTTAGGGTCTGGTAGCACTTTAGAAAAAAAAAAAGATGAAATAAACATTTCTGGTTAAGCCTGATTTGAAAATCTGGAGCTCCAGGGCACCAGTTAACTCGCCAGCTCCCATCAGCTTCCTGGGGAATGCCATGAAGACTTTACATTTTCATTGACCAACAGATGCTGTGATCTCCACACAGCAGGGCTTACCCCATGCATCGCCTGTGAAAAAATACGCATACCTTGATTTCCTGAAGACAGCCCTGTGTCCCTGGGCGGGAATCAAATGGTTTAGAAGCAAAGATCTCATAAACTATGGAAACGAGGTGCATGTTCCTGACTCCCGTGGTCAGATTCATCACTGAACGCTTCAGAGGTCATGTTGGAAAGATTTTCACATCGATAGTTGTGAAGCGCCATATTCCCTTCATGGATTCCTGCCTTCTGCCCTGTGAGTGGACACCTACAGGGGGCAGAGGTGCATGTGGGATGCTGGGACACTGGCATCATAAGCAAGGGTCGTTCCAGATCAGAGTGCCAGAGGTAGATTTTCCCTTCTTGTCAGCCATTTTCTCATATGTCATAACTCACTTTGAGCCATTGCTTCCTTTTCCGCCCCAAAACTTCTCTAATAAGGTGTATGTCAGTGACTAGAGCTTTTTGTTTGTTTTTAATGTTTTGGAGCAAAAACAATGTCACCTCTGAGGTTGGAGGACATTCACTGTGGTGTTACAATTGTTCTCAGTTGTGGGGGTAGTCCAGGTGTCCTGTCACTGGGGCACCTGCCTGACCCAAGTCACATTCCATTGTCCCTGTCTGAGTGGTTCTTGGGCTATGATCTGCATGAGTTTAACAGGGGTTTCTGCTACTGTTTGTGATTATAAACTTGTAACACATAGGCGGAGCTGTGTGGTTACTCACAGGCTTGCTGGGAAAAGGACCATTACATGTGACTGTGCTCCGCAAGTGAAAAGGCAGTGGACAGAGCCTACAGGACTGACTAAATGAAACTAGTCTTCTCAATCTCAAAATGGAATTCTTTTATTTTGGAGAATAAGAAATTTTGCAGTCTCAGAAAGAAGTTCACGGCAGGAAACCCAGAGCCAAGGTGTTTTTCTAAAGAACCCTAGGTGAAAAGATACTGGAAGTAGCTCTGTCCTCCGGGTCCACGAGACCCTGCTATGTGAACAGGACCCAGTGTGGCCCTGGCTGTCAGTGTGTTGGCTTTGGAGTGATGCACAGGTGCTTCAGGGGCTGTTCAGATCCCCTACAGCGCAGAACTCTGGGTATTCCTAAAGGAAAAGCGGCCTCCAGAAAGCTTAGGAACCAGTGCAGTGAACTTTGTTCACAGCTAGCTTCATAGCAAACAGTCAGCAACGGGTTCTTCTGAGAAATAAGGGCAGATTGTGAGAAAGGCGATGAATGAAACAACCCAGGAGCAGAGGCCATCACAAAGTAAGTGCATGGGTTTGAGTGAGAGGTGACAAGAGTAATGTCAAAGGGCTGGGGGAAGCTCAGCCAGAGGCGGAGAAGCCAGAGAATGGCTGTTAAAATGGAGCGGATGGCACTGGGCTTTCCTTCTGCCAGATATAGCCCTGGCCCTCTCATGGGTGAAAAACAAAAACAAAGCAAAAGAAAACAAAACAAAAAAACCCCAAACCAACCAGCCAGCCAACCAACCAAAAAACACTTCCAGTGCACATGGGAGGGGGCCATTATTAACCTTAACTAACACTATGTAAAAGGAGACAGGGCACAGAGCCCCTAGAGTTCCTAGACTAGTTCATCTCATGCACTAGGTTATTCTAAGTAGTGGATAAGACTCAGGCCCTGCCCTCAAGGGGCGTGCAGTCTCTGGGAAGGCTGGAGCCCTACAGTGTATACATATGCAATGCAATTCCCAGCTCAGAAGGGAGTGTTTTTATGACTGGGAATCATTTAAAAAAAATCTAGCTCCTTCTGTGGACGGAGTGATAGATAGTCTTAGGAAATTGTATGCACACAGAACGATTCTATATATGATTCTGAAATGTTCATGGGAAGAGAGCAATTTTAAGCCATGCCAATAGAAATTCTTTGACAAAGAGCGAGGGACAAGGGCCAGCCTTCGCTCCTGTGAAAGCTGGACTTCCCTATGCTGGCTCTTTTCATTGAGGAAGAGCCACAGAAGCGCCACACAAGGCAACAGTAGCATTCTCACCAAGGTCTCGAACACAACCACAGTAATATTCAGTTGTCTCCAGAGATGAGCCAGAAAAATGAAAGGACATGTGAAAAGTCAGAGAATTTTCATTTTCTATCTGTAGAAACAATGAAATAGAACCAGCTGGTCAAGCCCCAGGTATTGGAGAGCTCTAACAAAAGTAAGTGAAAGACGAGAAGATGAGCATCCCAGAAACCCACTTACTAGCCGGGTTCCCAGGAAAGGGGGAGGGGTTAACAGGACAGTGATGGACATGGAAGTTTCTATTGTTTTTCAGGAAGGAGCCTGTGAGCAGCGCTGTGTCAGGTACTTCTGATATTCTGCTAGATGGCAGTTGCCAGTGTTCAGAAACCAAACAGATGGCAAGGGACACAAAAGAAATGCCCACAGTTCCCAGGCAGGCAGGTGGAGTCCAGCCATACACTTGTCTGCCCGCTTGCCGGTGGATCACTGTCATGTCCCGACAAGTCCAAAGGCAGTGTCCAGTGTCCAGGAACACGGAGCTCTCCCTTGGCTTGCTCCCACACCTAGGATGCCCTTGGCCCTTCTTCCACGGTCTCTACATCCATGCTCAGCACCTGTCCTAAGGCCCTGGGCCTTGTGCTTACAGCCTGAGCTTAGTGTACGCTCATGGAATATTCTCTAGTCAGACTGATCAAAACGTCCATCTCCCTTGTGGCAGACTGCACCTAGTGTGGCTTAGAGGGATGACAGGGACACAGTGGACTGCCCTCTCCCCCACTTTGTAGAGAGAAGGACTGGAAGATGACGCAGCTCGGCTCGTAGCAGATGTCCTTCCCGCTGGAGAGTGTCATCTCTCCACATAGGTTGAAGCGGGGGGGGGGGGGGGGTTGAATGCTCCTAGAATGCTTTCTAAAGATGAAAGCCGTCACAAGAAAGGCTCTGATTGGCATGTTCTAGGGCAAATGTGTAGCAGATCAGAACCCCCACCCCCACCCCCACCCCTGATCACTTTTAGCTGCAGCAATTAAGGCTGTTGCCAAGTCCCTGGCCCCCTCCATGCGATTCCCAATGCCACCCAAACCAAATAGACAAGAGGGCGAGGCACAGTGAGCCCCATCCAACTCTTCTCCCTCACAGCACTCCTTAAAGGGAATCCTATGGATACCTCTACGTGGCGGCCAGACCTTACTGGGTTCTGGGGACACCGTCTCCTAGCTCTTCCTTTTGGCCACAAGGGTGGAAGGAACTCTTGGCTGACTCTGGCTGCTGCAGCAAGCAGCCCATGCTTCCTTTGGCTCTGTCCGTCACTAGTGTTCTCTGAGGGATCTGTTTCCTGCTAGGAGTCTCTAAGTTTCTGCAATCCATTCCTTATTTTGCAGTAATAATGGAGCATGGGTCACAGAAAGCCTTCTGCTGATGGTCTGGAACTAAGCCACTCCCCTCACTCCCCCACCCCCCACAGGCCATTGTCTTCCTGCAGGGGGCATCCCTTGCAGCTGGATGGTGTTGGCATCTTAAACGGACTAGGAATTTGGGGCACTTCTAGGCAGCAAACCTTACTGAGTCCTGCCTTCATGATTTCCTGGCTGTGACGCTGGGATTTAATTTCATTTGTTAAGTGAGGCAATAGTGTAAGGCCTGCCTCACGAGACCGTCACGGATTTCTCAATCCCTGCTCCGAGGGCATGCATTTAGTGTTCAGTGACAGCTGGCCGCTATTCAGCAACTGTCCTGCCATCCAGGGGGAGGGGCTTGGTGATAAGAAAATTCACAAACACGAATGATACCTAGGAAGCTGGTCCTGGCTACATCATTGTTCCAGTAGACAGGACCCCTTTCTTCTCTCACATAGGGATTTTCTGCCACAGCAGGGCACAGTAGAAAGTCCTCACATGAATGGGTGGCCTGCTCTGGGACTCTCCCAAGTGTTCTAGAGAACAGGATCAAAGTGGGCCTCAGTCATGCTTGGCTAGCCCATGGTTCCCAGGCCAATCTGGTCAACACCAAGAGTCTCAGAGCATCTGCTAAGGAAGCACTTTCGCTTTGCTGTATAACCTGGACCCACACCTCACTCCTGGGCAGGTAGATGATGACCAGAGGAGGCTCTGAATGCACAGAACAGGGCATTCTATGGTAAGGCAGTGACTTAAAAGCCGTGAGGCCACTTCAGACCACCCCATACCACACTGTTAGACAGAGCTGAATCTACAAGCAGCCGACATCCACTGCTGAGCAAAGCTCCCCTCTCCACATGCCTGTCTCCCCCCATTCACCATCTTAGTCTAGTTTCACACAAGACTGAAGAGGATCCTAACCTTGGGACCCAGGCACATGACAGGTTTCTTTCTAAACTCAGGGTCTGAGGGAAATGCGTATCCTTGGGCTTGGAGTAGCAAAGGACACACCCATTGCAAAGCAGAAGGTAGCATTTCTCTGAGGCACACATAAAGCTTTCTGATCTTCATTTTCCAACATGGCTCTGACCAGTGCTCTGGGGTTCCCCAGGGCACAGATCTTACCAGAAGTCCTGCTTCCTGTTTATACTACCTTAGCAGCATCTGGGGACAAGAGTTAAGGATTAGAGCAGGGCAGACCATGCTAAGAGGATCCTGAGAGGAGAAAACAGTCAGCTGTCCTGCTCCCGACAAGCTCCATGCACACGGACGTCTTTAATTAAGCAAGTAGCAGCCGGCCTACATTTTCCTGGATCGTTGGACCAGTCAGCAGGGATCCCCTAGAATGGTCCCAAGAGGCATTATTTCTTGAAGGAACTGTTCCAGAAAGATCTTTCTCCAGGCTCTGACACCATTTTAAAATGTAAATGTTTGCACATGGGTATGTGTAAGAACAATCCATTCCAAACACCTCTTGTGTAACCCAGCCTCTAAGTTGACAGCCACCAACCACCTGCCCATACTTTCAGGCACCTGCTACAATAGCTCTTTTGGGGTGACCAGATTCTAATAACCAAACTAAAAGCTTCAGGAAAATCAACTGTGAGCTACGAACTCTTATGATCAATAGTTTGCATAGAGACCTGGAGCCAAAATAAACCTCAACTTGCAGATGTTCAGACATGTGCTGGTAAGTCTTTCCCATGATGGAAATATGTGGGCTCAGTGCTTACAGCACTATCAGATGTTTCCTGGAGCCCCTTGAACCTGGGCTGAAAAAAGAAATGACACTACTTTGTGATCCTGCAGAAGTGACAGCGAAATCATCTCACCCTGTGTCTTGGCATTACAGGTCTCAGGGTCTTGAGCTGCAACAGGGCGACAAGAATATAAAGAGACCAGCACTCAGGGCACGAAGAGGTGCCCATATACAACCCTGACTGTGCTCTGGGTTCTGGTGCACCTGAGGATCAGGAGATGTCGCTGAATGGAAGAAAGGAAAGAAGTTTCCAAGTAGGGAGGCAAGGGCAGCGTTTTTTGTTTCTCCCTCTCTCTGGCAATAAGGGAAGCGGAACCACCCTTTGCAGTCTTGGTGATTTCTTGTTAAGTACATATATAAATACCAGAGTGTTGAAAGCACATTCTTAATAAAAGTATTAATAACTCAGGGTCAGGATGGGAGGAGCCAGCTGATGTGGGATGGCAAGGGTGTGGCTCTCTGTGTGTTCCCTATTTCTATGACCAGAGGCTGGCATGCAAAGTGACAGTTGGTAGTCAGCTCTGGCTGCGGGAATATGGGCTCATATGCTTTTCAGGCCACTGCCAGGTGCCAACCAACTGAGCACCTGAATGTCCAGGTATTTGAGCTTGGCATGTCATAGACACGGCACATGTGACTCCCCTGGAGGTTAAGGATTTCTTTGGAGTGAATAAACAACAAAGCACCAATAAAAAACAAATACCTTGAGTGCATGCATCTTCTACCCCAACCAACTCCATCACTCAAGCCCCTTGCCAAGACAGAAATGAGAATCATTGCTCAGTAAGCTAAACCACTAGCAGGATCTTTTCCTCAAAGAAAATTGCAAATGCCAACATTTAAGGTTGCTGCTCTGAGAAACAGGATTGGCTGTTGACTTGGCTTTGGTAGAGCATAAGGTGACTGGCCTGCAAGCCATCAAAGGTGTCTTCCTGGAGCAAGCAGCCTTGCCTAGCAAGGGGAGATGGAGCCTTCAGGAACTGTGGGACTTCTCTGTACACTGTGGCAACAGTACTCTTGCAAGGGTATACAGCCAGGTCAGGACCAGGTCCCCAGCTCTGGAGCTCACATTCGGACTCTCGGTGCTCACTGCACAGGCCTGTCCTGATCTGTCTTCTAGTGCTGTGATAAACACCATGGCCCAAAGCAACCTGGAGAGGAAAGTGCTTATGTCATCTCACGGCTTCCTTGGGAAGCCAAGGCAGGAATTCAAGGTAGGTATCAGGAGGCAGGGCGGAAAGCAGCGGTGATGGATGAACACAGCTCACTGGCTGGCTCTCCATGGCTTGTTCAGTTTACTTTCTTACACTACCCAGGACCAAGTGTCCGGGACTTGCATCACCCACGGTGAGCCACACCAATCATTAATCAAGAAATGCCCCCACAGAATTCCAGGATAATCTGATGGAGGGGTTCTCTCAGATTAGGTACTTTCTTCTAGGATGATCGCATCAATAGCTAGCACAGGAGCACAGGGACGAAGTTCATGTCCCAGAAGTGCTGACAATGACACAGATGGCTTGGCCAGGACACAACATTCATCTTCTAGAAAGTCAGTATTTCCCTCTCAACAATTAGGATATTGAAGGCTGATTTGTACATTAAGGTTCATGAGTCTGGCTCCTGGGTTTTTGTTCTCGGTGGATGGACGGGCTTAAGTATTTACATGGTAGAGCTGTTCGTGCACAGGGATGCGCCTCCTTGGAGATCTGCCAGTTTCTTCTTTACCATTTTCCTTATATCTAACCTTAACATGGCAGAGGCACACACCGCCATGGAGTGCAGGACACACACTTATCAAAGAACAAGTGTTGGCAGCGAGCTCCTGGAGAGCAGACAGGGCCCTAGCCCTCACCTCCCAGTCACTGAATTCCTGACCCTCCCAGGCTCCCGCAGCTCTGGACCACTTGCCTGCTTGGTGGTTCTCCTCACCGTTAGCCTGATCTGGCTCATCTACCACCTTTTCTCACCTGGATGGTGCTCACAGCTGCCCGCTCATGAGCTTCCCCTCCATTCCCAACAATATGGGAGTGTGGAATGAAACCCTTGGAACATTTTCATTTAAAATGCTGTAGCTTGAGTGACAGAAGGCAGAGCGATGGGATGCTGTAGACCCAGGGCCAAACTCACCCTGGGCTCTCTTTAGTCCCCAGGAGGCATTTATTACCCACCTCCCTATCTGACTTAACATCATCTTATTAGGCAAAATGTCTGGGTTAAATTAATTTAGCAGATTAGCAGCTTCCATCAAACCCAAAGGTAAGAGTGTCATTAGATACTCTCTGAGGCCTACAAGAGAGATCTCCCACTTTACTGAAATCTGCACATCTGATGTCTCTGCTAATGGGTTTGGTATATGTAGTAATTTGACTTTCATTTTTTAACTATAGAACATTCGTGTAACTGACTTGGTGGTGGCACACATCATTCAGGTCAACCTGGGCCTGTTGTTATGCCATGGCCACTCCAATTTGGCTCAGAGTAAACTATTCCACATTTGACTTGTGTGCAGCAAGAGCTTTCTTGTGTGCACAGAGCACACACCCTCTCATTCAGCACCGTCCAGTGGGTTCCCGCAGTATCCAGGGAATTCATCGACAGCATGTAGCTTCTTGTCAAGCTCTCAGCTCGAGTAAAGCCACGGCCGATGGGAAAAGGCCAGTGAGGAGCGCTGGGGTAAGGAGCAGCACCGGGGTAAGGAGGAGCACAAGTGTACGGGGCCTCTGTGAGTGACGGCTGGCTGCCACAACAGGTCAATTGCTTTTAACCTCAACTGTGAGATACACAATGTTCCCAAATCCAAGTTGTTGGAGCACTGGTATATTCCACAAATGAGAAATCCCATACTTGCTGTCTCAAGTGTCAAGAAACAGTCAAAACACAGGCACGCTGATAAGCGTGAAAGACTTACCTCCAGACTCTGTACATCATATGTCTATGTGCTTAAGAAACATGGAGCAGGTGAATTTTAGACTTACACGGGGCCCTGTTCCTAAGATATTTCATGATGCTTATGAAGATGTTCTAATCAGAAAACCACCCCCACTCCCAAACACTTCCACTCCCTAATGTTTCCAGTCAGGGATCTGAGTTTGTACCAGCACTGGACTGGTCAGGCAAAGCCTTTTACAGCTCCCCACTGCTGCCTATGCTCTGTGGCTCTCTAAGTCTCTGGAGACAGCTTGTGTCTCCTGATGCTGAGCTCTCACGCCTTCAGGCTCACCCACAGGTGCACCCTCAGCCTGGGCTCACATTGCTTTACATCACACTGACTTAGATCTCAGGTCTCAGACGAGGCCCCCACTGTTTTCAAGATGCTTTACGCCAAAATTCCTATCCCCCTCAAGTGGGAGTTCCCACTCGTGCAGAGCACCAGGGGCAGCTGCGCTGGTCCTTCCACACCCCTTTGCTATCACGACTGCACCTTATGGCCTTGGGCCCAGCTGTGAAAGACAAAACATCAGCTGAATCAAGGAACAAGATGAATTCACTTTCCTTTTTATAGACAATCTAAGTTACAGGCTGTAGGTCTGTGATTGAAGAAAACCAACTGCAGAGCTGCACTGGACCACGATCTATCTCATCTTATAAGCCAAGGCATGCAAATCCCAGGGCTCATCTTCATCATGGCCCACAAGTACCTGGGCTTCGAGTCTAACCAAGCCAATGCTCCACCCAGGGAGCTTCCAGATAAAAGCAGGGTGACTCCTACCCAGGAACTTCCCGTGAGGCTAGGTGCAGGCTTCAGGTCCGAACAAGCAGGGAGGGAAACATTTCCTCTTCTAAGTTTAGAAGCTGGAGTGTTGGGTGTTAGCATCAGATGTGGTTGGTTACACAGTGAGAAATAGTCAGGAAGGCAAGGCAGGCTACAAGTGGTGTTGGCTCAGGAGGACAGGTTTGTGGCCAACGAGCCTGCTTTCCTGCTGTGCTTTCTTCTCCCTACAGAGACATGACAGTTCTCCTGGGGCTGTGATGGGCCTCACAGTGCTCCCACACTGTCATCTCAGTGCTCCCACACTGTCACCTCAGTGCTCCCACAGCTTCACAGCTGGTTTGGGAGACATGCTCACGTCTCCTTGTCTGACACATAAAAAACATGGGACTACCTGTCAGTATGCAGGGTCTGCTCCACCCTCCTGGAGTCATGCCGGGAGCTTCCAGGTGCCAGACACAATCCACATGTCAAGCCCACGTGCACTAACTCTTCATATCACCTGCCTTTCCTTTAAGCTGACCCTCACCAGGTATAGACAAGGAAACCTTAGTAGCTGGCCTTAAATTGCTCTTCAAGTGAGTTTTGAGTTCCTTCACATTAAGAACTGAAAATGGATTTAGAATGAGTTCTTGGCCTGCCTGGACAGTGTACCCCTGTGGTGCATGCCCTGACCTCAGAGAGGCCAAATACGCCATCCTCAGTTTGCAGGGAAGTTTCACTCCTGTGTCTGAATTTCTTCACATCCACAAAATTAAAAAAAAAAAAATCAGTTTTCCCTTTTGGTGCTAGGGATGAGAAACACAAGTTAAGGGCTTTTCTGTAAGCTACACCTCCTGCCCCAACAACCCCAAGACATTTTTATTTATGACTTAGCATGTCTTCTGAGCCAAAGACCAGGCCCACTGGGATCCTCCACAGAGAAACACATGTGACTTTCATACGTCACATAAGAACACACTGCACGTAACACTAGACTTGGCTGACTTGCTCTTTATTAACCAAACTGAGTAGCTTTTGGTAACTCTACCACAGGAAACAACAGCCATGGCTAGAACACACACCAAGACATGTCTTGAGCTGGAGAACTTGACGGGAGGTCAGAGGTCACACTGCACACTTCCCAGGTGCTGGCTCCTTCCCTGGATCATGTTCTCGAGAAGTAGTTACAATTAGGAAACAGACAGAGCTCTTGAGATGATTCTGCGAGCATTGGTGAGGTCGAAGGAACAACCACAGCAGTGGAGTTAAGGCAAAGGTATTTTTCTCTTGCTACAGAATCTCCATAGTTCTTACCATAGTCCAACATGATTATACATGCATTCAGTTTAAAATGAAAAAATAAACAAGTTTACAAATCAATACTGGATTCTTAAAAAATAAATGCTATGCCATTTTTCTTTTCTTTTTTTTTTTTTTTTTTGGCAGCACCAGCCTGAACTTTGCAATATTTCAGAAACTTCAGGTACATTACAGTCTTCTGAGAAAGGCCCAGTACTTCAGAATTCCCGGGGCGGCTGTGGAGAAAGAACGTTACTGGCAACAAAAGTTAAGACAGTTGAACCTACGGAAATACATGTAGCTGTTGACACATGTGCACACGTATTTAGGCTGCACTTCCTACCCTACTGCTTTGTACCTGTCTTTCTCTTTGCAGTGCTGAGGCCTCACACCTAGCCCACGGTGCTCTAGCAGGTCTCCTGCGTGCTCTTCTAGCTGGCGTACCTTCCACTCCTTTTTGGCTTAAGGCAAGTCATTTCAGCAGAAGACGTCAAGTTACTGGACACCTTTCCTTTTCTCACTACACACACATGGGGAGTTCTCAAGCTCACTTCCCGTGGGCCCCCAAAGGCTCACTGTTGACACCCTCGACACATACAGGAAGATTACTGCTTTTACTCAATGGCTCTTTTTATGACAGCATTCAGAGAAACCTGCATGCAGCATCTTTTGGGGGGAGAGGTTGCATGTAGTTTTTCATGTGCATGGTTCTGTGTGCCTAGGAAATGTGAATTGGTACAAAGGATGGGACACTGGACTGTACAGAGCTTCATGGGGTGCCTGCTGCCACGAACTTTGAGCAGAGGAGCTCTAATGGCCAGAATGTGGGATCTGACCACTAGAAAACCTCATGGAGGCCCCAACTGGAAATTTTAAATAGCTCACTAACATAAATGTCTTTCTCATTCTTTGGTTTCAAAAACAAAAGTGACCATGACTAACATTTTCAACTATGCAGCAGAATTGGCTGGGATAACAAAGAACTCCAAGAGAAAGACAGAGACGGGGGCTGGGGCGAGGTATCAGTCTAATGAGGTAGGTCAGGATCAAGTCCACAGCATACACCAATGAGCTCAGTAACTGCTCAGGCATTTCAAAACAAACTGCTATGGTGTTTAATAACTGTTCTTTCTGTCCAATTCCTGCAGGAAATGTAAACCTGAGACAAGGCCCCTGCAACATGAGGCCAGCCAGAGGCTGGAGTCTTCAGAAATAGACAGGAGGCAGGCCAGACCTCTGGAGTAAGGGCTACTGTGACTCAGATCCTCCCTGCCACCATGTCACCATAGACTTCAAATGATGCTGGTCCCACACAGAGCAGGCACCAAGGAGAACTCAGGGACATGACGGGCTGGCAAGTGGTATATGACTTGAGGCAGCAGGGAGGCTGGGGTCTGGTATACCTAACAAGCCCAGGCAATACTCAAAAATCCTCTCCCCTGGTCCTATACGCACAGTCCTTCCAGGGATTCTGCCACCCTCCCTCAGGAGGGTCCTGTTGCCTTCCTCTGTGGCATCTCAGGTTCGGGACCACCACTGATTCCAGCTGCTCATGTCTCGAGTTCTCACGGATCACAGGTACAGGATGTTACTTGGTGCGTAGCTTTCAGAGGCCAAGTTCAAATGACTTCCATGCAGAGTTGGACAGAAATGTGGCCATCCCAATTCTGGCAGCAGGGGTTTTATAACGTTCCGCACCATAAACATTCAGTTCCCACATGCAAAGACACATTTACATGTATACTTCTTCATAACGTATACATTTGTAGGCATATATGCACACTCTTACACACATGCATGCACATACGCCCACTTACACACATATAGGAAGTACACAGCAGGCCAGTGGCATCTCAGGATCAGCAAGCTCAGGTAAGGCCAAGATTGGGGCGAAGGTGGGCACAGAGTGAAAAGGCCTGACCAGGGCAGGGTATGGCTGCTTGGGAAGGAGCCCTGAGTGGTCCACCTCGCTGTGACCTCCTTTTGTAGTCCTTAGAGGCAGTAGCCAGCACCTGTAGGCAACCCAGAAGACCCATAGCAGGAAGGAAAACACCAGAACTCTCTGTTAGGTCTGTGTGGTGTAGTTATCGTAGGTGAGAAAAGGCAGGGCTGAAAAGCTGCTCCACCGCCTGCTTCTAGGCCGGGGCTCCATGCGCCCTTGCTCTTTATATTTACCCAGAATGCTTTTGGCTTCTTCTGCATCCCGCAAAGGGTTCTCTCCATATTCTTCTTTCAGCCACTGCCGATACTGGAAAAGTTGAAAGCAAATCCCAAATGTCACACACACACATACATACGTGAATTCCTAGTGACTTTCACCTCTTAAGCAATGGTGAGGTTTCCACATAAAACATGGAATTAAGCAGGCAACAAGGGCATCGATCACAGCTTTGTGGTTCGCAGCCAACAGCAAGCAAGAGAAGTAACTGCTCCTCCAACGATCTGGGCTCAAGACTTGAAAACCTGCTGAACTATATGTGCATTCACTTAGCAGACTTGGAGCAGTTACTGTCTGATGTTAAGGGATCTAAGACGAACACAAGAAAAACGTGATCTTGTGCCATCTGCCTGTGATAGCCGGGACTGATGGAAAGGATCCAGGGAGAAAACAGGAAGAGATAAGGTTTACAGTTCAGCATCATTTTGTAGAAAGGTGATCGTGTTTTCCTGCAGCAAAGAACCTAATATGTGAGTTACCACAATTAGTATGGAAAACATTCCCTTCCACTCTCACTAGCTGATCATAATTTTAATGGCTTAAAGGGTGAGATGAATTTAAAGCAAAAAAGAAAAATAAGAAGAAAGTAGGGCAAACTAGGAAACTGTAACTATACCTAAAGGGAGAGAAATGAGCTGACATGGAGTACCAGGCATAACAAAACAGGAAATTGTAAGATCCGGTGGCTGCAGTACAGGAGCACAGAGGATGCAGGGCGACTCTCTAAGGGTGCAGGGGGAACCTTGGATCTGGTGACTTATGTGGGCCTTTCAGTTCCAAGCACCACAATTCTCAAAGTGCAAGGCATGGCCCGGGGTGGCTGTCTCCATGTGAGATGTTCCCCGGAAGACCACTCACCTGGTGCACTTCATGTTTCTCAAACTCTTGCAGCTGCCTCTGGAAGCCCAGGTTGGGGTTGGCACAGGACCTCCCCGCACGAACTGTGTGCAAGGCATCTTCCCAACCAAAGTCAGTGACAGTCATGATGTATGCGATCACCAGTGTCACGCTCCTGGAGACCCCAGCCAGGCTGCAGAACCAAAATAGCCACATGTTGCAAGGGCGCTTTGGGAACTGCAGACCCCTCACTCCAAACATCCTAAGGATCTCATTTTAGAGAGTCTGTCTGCCCTGAGGTTTTCACGGAAGCAGGCAAGGGCTTACCAGAGAATTACTCAGAAACATGCCAAGAACTCTCCTCCGCTACAGATGCTGGAGGTGCAAGCATTCTATGGGCATTTCAGTCACATTTTCCATAGTTATATAGGCTATGACCTAGATATTTCCTATCTCCTTGGACAATAATATAACTGTAGCACAGTAAAGGGGTTTGGACTTGTAACAATTCCAACCAAACCTGATCTAGGCTCAGAAGGCTTCTTGGCTTTCTTAAACTGCTGTAGGTGAAGGCTAAATCTATGATTTTAAAAGTCCAAAAAAGGACTGGGAATGTAGGTTGATGGTAGAGTCCTTGGCTGGCACGCTCAAAGGTCAAACGCGCGCGCACGCGCACACACACACACACACACACACACACACACACACACACACACACACACACACACACACGCACACATGTCCACAGACTGCAGAAGCCCTTACCAAGTCTTAACTTCTATATTTGTTTTGATCCTTGAAGCAAGCAGAGCCCTATGGCAGGCAGAATGAACACTCCATGCGCCAAAGCAATGGCCAGGGTGCTTGAAGCAAGAATGGTTGGTTTGCTGCTTGGTTATCACCATTAAGGCATAATTTGCAAGTTAAGGCATAGGAAGGCTTTCTCTGTGTGCCCTATCAATGACTGAACACAGGAAAGCTCAGAGAATATCCTACTTTTTGGAATTTTTTTTTCAGATATACACAAGTACACTAACCAGGAATTCTCAGAAAACCAGGCCAGGAGTATTCTGTGACAACAATAATAAACCCTCCTCTTAAGCCCTGGCTTGTCACCAGCCTTTTTACTAGGAACTTGCAAGGGAGTTTTAAACAAATATATCCTCTTAGGCTACAATTCTTGATATGAATTCACCAGAAGCCTAGAGAGAGGCAGGGCCTGGTGTTTCAGAATCTATATCAACTGCCTCCAATAGCACTCCCAAAGCACTTTAAGCCAAATGTTTTAAACAAAAGAACCATCATTTGCACTGGCTGTACTACTTACTTTTAAAAATAGTATAGCAAACAAAACAAAACAAAACAAAACCCCTACACATTATTTAATGTATAAACATCAATCTGTGTTTGCCCCACTTTGCAATCTGCAAAACCCCATTTTGAAAGCAACTGAAATATCTCCTGTGCTTTTCTGCTTTCCTGGATGACTGGCTCAAAGCTCTTGGATGTGGCTTCTCTGTCTCTTGTATTGTGGCAGGGCTGTCACCAGCCTAAGCACTTCACATTGCTTGTGCTGCAAGGGCTGGTGCTTTCAGTCAATCAAAAGACTTATATTTTCAGTTAGCTAACGTCACACAGCATTCAAGACAGAGGGGTATGATCAGTCTCCATTTTAACTATGGCAGCCCTGGCTGGAGAACGCTGTGAGCTATGTTATCACTGTCAGTGGTAATACTTACCGAGAACTCAGCAGGGGAGATCAGACAGAGCACCGTGCAAACACTACACTTACTAAGCGCGCTGGCTTGCCTTTCTTGTCAGAGTGTGTGCTAGCGTGCAAGTACAGCTGTCCTTTCTGTCCATGGGTCGCTGGTCCCAGGACTCACTGTGGACAGCAGAATTCATGGTGTTCAAGGTCTTACAAGCAAGGCACAGTACTCAGTGCCACCTCTGCACATCCTCCCAAATGTTCAAGCATCTGCAAGTGACACTGAAGCACATGACCATACAAATGCCAGCTCAGCGGCTGCTCTCCTATACTGTTTAGGAAATAGGGAAAAGAGAAGCGTGTACATGTGTGGCATATACACATTTTTATGGATACTCTTGCCTGGATTTGGAACCCATGGAATTTTGGGTATGGAATTTTGGCCTTCCATGTATGATACGAAGAACAACAGACAGCGACAGCAGGTGGGTCACTGTCTAGGGAATATTTAATTTTAAGTCTGCTTGGATCACTCAAAAGTAAAGTACTAAACCAATCACACACACATACACACACACACACACACACACACACACACACACACACACACACACACACACACACACACACACCGCAACCTGCAGGTGGAAAGGAGTCAGTCTGGTGTTATAGAAATGTATCACTAAGCACCCACAGTTGCTGCCACAGTGGGCAGGAGTTAGCAGGGCCTTGGAATGGCCACCATGGGGTCTTGTACGAGCCTGATAGGATGAGCTGACACGTGAGAAGCAGGTCTAATGAAATGTCAAGCTAGTCATGACAGTAGTTTGTGCCACTGACCTTGACAGGAGCCTACGGAAATCCTACCAGTGACTGAAGCAAAAAACGAAAGCAAAGCCAGGCAGTTTTCTTCCAGCAAAAGGAAACAAGGATTGCCATGGGGCAGGGCAGCAGTACAGCACGCATATGAGATACTGCTCCAGCACCATGCCCCGCCCACCTGCCACCATGCTTCTCACCTTGGTGGTTATAAACTCTAACTCCCTGGAGCTGGGAGCCCCCAGTTAAATGTTTCAGCATCAGAGAAGCAACTGAGATAGAAAGACACTGACTGGAAATCAAACTTAGGAAGATAAATCAAGCAAGAGTCGTACATACCAGTGCACGAGGCAGCTCTCACCCTGGAGCCGGCACTCGTGAATGAACTTAATACTTTCTTTAAAATGTCTTGTCCTGTGCAGGAAAAAAAAAGTGAGGCGGGGCATTAATTGTTTAAGATCTGATGAAAAGGAATGTCTACTCGGATTTCCTAAGGTGTCTTAGTCTACTTATCTCGAGGCAGAACATACTGGGACCAGGGTGGCCTCAGCCTTAGATGGCCACAGGCATGCTGAGGCTTAGAAGGCCTCCAATCATCACAACTTTATCTTCAGGCCATCCTTGAATCACATGATTGCTGCTGATTGACACATGGAGCTCTTGCTTAACCTTCTATGTTTGTTCTGCCCCGACACTGGCTGTAAACCCTGTACAGCCACAGTGGCTCAGATGAGGAAGGTATCCCTGCTGTGTGGACTCCCAAGTCCTGGAAACTGGCTAATTTCTGAAATGGAAAGCTTAGAAGCACTGGCTGTAATCATCTCTCTAAGGAACTCCTGGGTCAGTCTCATCACTCAAGTGCTATACGCCACTGGAGCTGAGGGAAAGGATAGTTTAGTCCCAAGCCCCGTTCTGTCACTCTGTGTGGCTTTCCAAGCATGATTCAGAAAACAAGGGTGATGGTCACAGAGGACACATGGTATGAAATTGGTATGCTTTGCAAACTCTGCAGTTTGCAATGATGGTGAATTGTCACACTTCTTTCTTCTGACCCTTATCCCTTTGGGTCATTTCTTTTCTGGGCACTTATTATTCAGCACATGACTCTTCAGGAGAGTCACTGTCAAGTTCCCAGGCGGTTGGTGTGTTTTACCCCACAATGGCAGAATCTGCACCATATCAGGTGGCAAGTAAAGGCTGAGAGGGGTGGGCACAGACCCTTTACCAGGTGTGTTCTACCTTCAGCCAGTTCCTAAAGCACTGAAACACCCAAAGCTGCCTATGGACCCAATGCACTCCTCTATGAACACCAACTCCTGGCCATTTACCAGGGAGTATGAGAGGCTGAGAGACAACCACCTGGTGAGGAATCCTTTTCCACGCAGAATGACAGGGAAAACGAAGTGAGTCAGAACGGGAAGCTCCGATGCAGCATAACCAACTAACCCAGTTACTGCTCACAGAGCTGCTCATGGGGTTATGCTGGCAAGAGGCAAGGAGCGTTTTCACTGAGATGAATGCACATACAACATACACACATCTATGGCTGCCAGCAAGTGTCACCGCAAGTGGAGATTCCAAGTACACCAACCTCAGGTCACCAGACTGCTACAGAATCTCTAGAGAGCCCAGCCCAGCCTAGCCTAGTCTAGCCTAGCCTAGCCTAGCCCAGCCCAGCCCAGCCTAACCCAGCATAGCCTAGCCTAGCCTAGCCCAGCCCAGCCTAGCCTAGCCCAGTCTAGCCCAGCCTAGTCCAGCCCAGCCCAGCCCAGCCCAGCCCAGCCTATTCCAGCCCAGCCCAGCCTAGCCTAGCCTAACCCAGCCCAGCCTAGCCTAGCCTAGCCCAGTCTAGCCTAGCCTAGGCCATCCTAGCCCAGCCCAGCCCAGTCTAGCCTAGCCTAGCCTAGCCCAGCCCAGCCCAGCCCAGCCTAGTCTAGCCTAGCCTAGCCTAGCCCAGCCTAGCCCAGTCTAGCCTAGCCCAGCCTAGCCTAGCCTAGCCCAGGCCAGCCCAGCCCAGCCCAGCCCAGGCCAGCCCAGCAGCTTCTAATAATTTTTTTTTTTTTGCCAGAAAAAAAGATATAAACACAGAGCTTAGAGAACTGCAGTGTTGTTCCCAAATGGTCAATAGCAGGCAAAACCACATCCTTGCTAAAACCCTGTACGGGGCAGCACTAGTCCTCAGGAGCCAAGTGCAGGAGCAGGTGGGAGGCGTGGGTGCAGGAGCAATCTAACAACCAAAGGGGAGCATGCCCTCAGGCATGGTGGCATATTTTGGAGGGCTACAGCAGGAGGACAGAGCTTCCCATGCTACAAGCCAAACAAACCACCTGGAGTTGGCCAGGAAGTCTCGACATCACAGCTAAACAGGCTAGGTACAGTGATTCAGGTTGGGGCAGCAAAGTTCTCAGGTTCTGAGACTACTCTGCTTCTGCCAGCTGGGGCAACAGACAGAAAAAGAGAAGGCTATGGGAGAGGAGGGCTGCAAAGGTCTCTTTTTGAGGAAAGGAAAGCACTCTGTCTGGCCTTCAGCCGCCAGCCAGAGAGTTACAAAAGTCTTAGGGCTACATCAGAAGCACAGAACTCCAGGGTAAATTCTGCAGGATGGGAAGCCAGTTCCCACAGGATACCTGAGCTTTGCTGGCAGCCTTGGGAGTACCACTCCTAGGCTTCTCTAGGCAGCATCTCTCCCTGAGACAATATCAAAGAAACAGTCCACTTACAGACAAATGCAACTAGTTCAGGGATTAAAGCCCAAGCTACCTCACCTAGGCCAGGAGTGTCTTGTGATGGCTAGTTTTCTGTCACAGGCCAGAGTCATTTTTGGAAGAGGGAATCTCAATTGAGAACATGTCCTCACCCGATTGGCCTGTGGACAAACCTATAGTGCATTTTCTTAATTAATGATTGATGTGGGAGGGGCCAGCTCCCCGTGGTCCTGTGTGGTATATAAGAGCAGGCTGAGCAAGCCATGAGGAGCAAGCTGGTAAGCAGCATTCCTCCATGATCTCTGCATCAGTTTCTGCCCTGACTTCCAAGGATGCCAGACTACAAGCTGCAAGATGACGTCAAGTCTTTCCTCCCCAAGTTGCTTTTGGCCACGGTGTTTTATTACAGCAGTAGACCTAAGCTACTAGGCTGCAATCTGTCTCGTGCTTACACAGAGGCATATTAAGCCTCTGTCAGTCACAGCGCTGGATTCCAGACCTCAGACTTGACAACCTATCTGACTTTATGATCACTTCAGACCAGCTGAACATCAGGGGATGGCCAGATGGCACATTCCTTTGTCCATGGGGCTGTCCACACTGTGGTTGTCAAGAGTGTGCAGGGATCCCTCTCCCTGCTGCAGGTCCTAACATTTTGGGGGGGGGTGTTTTCTTTTTGGATGGGGATCACTGGTTTATAAGCAAAGACCTGGAAAAAAGCACAAGAGCCACAAAAGCAAAACCAGAAAGCAATGCATGAGAACTGCCCAAGTGAAGGAAGGAGCCAGACTGCCTCAGAACATTTTTCCATGAGCAAAAGCCTGCTGAGCTCCTCTGAGCCCACAGAGGACTGAGTCTCCAGGAAGCGGCTAGTTCTACAGGCTCATTAAGATCTTGCTAAGAGGACTGGCCAATTCTTCTACCGAGGCTTTCTGGGGAGCGATGCCTTACATATGTTTTCCACACCTGCATGCCACAAATTCACACATCATGAAATCAGGCTTCCTATGTACTGTCAGGTAGAAACTGGATTCAAGAACTAGCCTTGCCACACCTGGGCTAAGCAACACCCAAACCTGTACTGAGCCCACAGTAGGGTAAGGGTATGAAGGAGCCTTGGGGAAGTGGTCCCACCTGCTCCCCCTGACAGCCTTTCCCTCCTTTGATTGGCATGTCTTCATGTGATAGATGCTAACTCAAGGATGTGACACGGGATTCCATTTCTGGCTACCACTGTGCTGGGGGGAAGGACTGCAGAGCCCCAAGGCAGGCATCTCAGTCTCAGAGTACAACTATGCCCAGGGAGACCATGCAGAACTCCACCATGAGACTTGACTCAGATACAAAACCAGGCACAAGGCCAAAGCAAGCCGACATTCCTAGAAATGCCTTTTACAAGAAAGGCCAAGAGGCGGGCTGGCCCGATGCTGCTCTGGTTTAAAACTGGGTATTGCAGAGAGAGGTGTGTGTGGGGGTTATTTCCAGGGAAAAACATGACATAAGTCCAAGCGCTGGTCCTTAAACTCCCTCCTCCACAGTGGGAAATACCCACAGTCTGGGTTCTTATATTTTTCAACTCCAGTTTGAAGCAGAAGCGTCAGTCTGCAGCCCCAACCCCCTCAGCTGTTTACATGACCACCAGTTCCCCCTTTGTGCTCCTCCTTTGGTTGGCAGTCACCCTGACTTCCATACGAAGACATGTGTGACAGGCCTGTCGGCAGAAGAAAGCATGCCCACAGGTGGATTACTCACTCAGCAGTGCCTATATGATCATAGGAGCTACTGCCAACAGCCCCAATAGAACACCTCAGCGGTGGTGAGGAGCTCTGGTGGCGAGATGTTCTTCACACGGATTAAGCAGGGAACCTAGCAGTCGCAAATTGCCCTCTTGCTTCTTAGTGAGCAGGACCTCAACCCCTCCGGCTCTGTATCAGAGGCTAAGAGTGACCAGATGGGCCTTGCTGATTTCTGAGGTGGTGGGTAGAGAGTGTAAGCCACACCATAGGCACTCTTAGGTGGATGCTTCGTGCTTTAAGACCCATGGTCTTAGATGCTCTGATCCCAAGTGTGACTGACAGAGTCTTTGGGTTCAGGGCTTTGCCCAGTGACCTAGCCACCTGGAATGGTGGTGGGGCTTACTTCAAAGCCAGTGGTATCAGAAGAGGTTGTGATGACAGCAAACACCACAGAAACATGTTTCTCCTCTCCAACTGAATCCAAGTGTGTGCAGAGAAAAACGTCAACAAAGGCAAGCAAGCAGCTATGGTCTCCCCTCCTTTTCAAGGCAAAAGGGTTTAGCACTCTATGTTGGGAGGTTCTTCCTGAGGCCAAACAGGTTCAGATACCCCAGGCTCCTACGCCCATCTCTCAGCTAGAGCTCTGAAAGCAACCCCCCAGCATTAATCACAGACAACTCACACTTGTTACAATGACTCCCAAACTATATGCCTCAGGAACGGTCACCATTAAAAAAGAACTGAGCCAGGCGGTGGTGGCGCACGCCTTTAATCCCAGCACTCAAGAGGCAGGGGCAGGCAGATCGCTGTGAGTTCAAGGCCAACCTGGTCTACAAAGCAAGTCTACGGCAGTGAAGGCTATGCAGAGAAGCCCTGTGAAAAACAAAACAAAACAAAACAAAAACAAAAAAGAAAGAAAGAAAGAAAAAAAATCAAAACAAAACAAAAAACCTGAGGGATGTTCTTATTTTTCCACATATTGCATTTTGCTAGGTACATTCATTTGAAAAGACAGTTAAAAAAAAAACAAGAAAACAAAACCACCACTTTACCCTTTAGCATGGCATCATTTCACAAATAATAGTTCTATCAAGAGTGACAAGGACTCACGCCTGAGATCAGAGGGCTCTTGCTTGAGTGACAGGATGGCTGTGGTAGCAAACACTGATTGCATACATCCCAACGTTCTCATTACCCCAGGACCAAGAGAGCATCACTGAGGAGTGCAAAGACCTCAAAAATCATCTGGAAGGATGGCCACAGTGGTGCAAGGGCTCACCGACTTCTGATCTTGAAAAACTGCTCATTAATAGGAGAAATAGGAAAAAAAAAAAGCCAAGGCTACACAGAGAAACCCTGAGTCACAAAAAAAAAAAAAAAAAAAAAGAGGCAAATGGAAGAAAAAAGTGGGAGTACAGAGAATATGCGCTATAATAAAATAACACAGAGAAAATGACAGCGTGGTAAACTAAGACCAGGGTGTTCGCTGAGGCCCCCTACTGAGCTCTGTGGACTGCTCACGCTCACTTCTCCACAAGATCTCTGAAACCACAGACCACCGCAGAGATCACTGTTCCAGTGCAACACTACAGATGCCAGAGCCTAGGACAGACTCCATGGAGACCAGAAAGAAAGATTATTGACTAAATGCTGTGTGGCAACAAACACAAATTTACTATGTAATAAAATATGAAAATGCATGTGAATATATACCTAAACATTTACTTTCAAAATACATTAGCATTCCTTACTTGAATAGAAAGAAAATACAATCTTATTTCACAAATATTAAAGAATTAACAAAATATCCAATTTTATACACCATCTCCAATGAGATGGGCAGATTAAGTGGGAAGGTTAAAGTGACTTGCTTTAGGGAGCCCATAGAGAAAACAAACGCAAATGGGTTTGACGTACTGAGACCTAGCACTGGCCACCCGACACACACGCCCAGTGTGCACCTAACACCCACTCCAGCGTATCTCTCATTTACGACAGCATCATGCAAAACACACCACACTCGGGTTGTGAGGTTATCGGGACATGGAGAACTTGACTTTTATATTTCCTGACTAGGGCAGGCTAGGTGGCTGGGGGAACTGAGCTAAAATTTTGCGCTAATGTTATCTCAAATCAGGTTTCTGCATTTTAAGTTCAGGGAAGGTCAGATCGGGGAGATTCTCTAAGGATTAAGGCCAAGACAGAAAGCCAACTTGTCTGCAGTTCAGAGCAACTGACTATCAGGTGACTGAAGTGTCAAAGGTCACACACCGCTTGCTAAGCATAATCAGCCCGAAAACCTGCTGGTTTGGGGCTTTGCAGGGAAACAATATTTAAACTTTATCTTACCACATGGGGAGTTATGTCCCCAGACTAACACTTAGAAAAGAAACCATTTCATCCAAACTTAGACTCATTTTAAAAGTCGGCATCTACATTTAAAGCAGTAAGAAGAATGGATTTCCAAGAGGTGTTTTGTCACTGAAGAGAGGGAGCCAGGCACCAGGAACTCAATGTGGTCAGCCAGGGAGATTGGCCCTTCATAGGCCTCTGGGTTACCAAGAGCAAGTTTTACAAACTACTGAAGTTTTCACTTGCTTTCTGTTATCCAAAGCATTAAGAATATTTATCTTGGGTTTGGAGAGATGGCTCAGTCTTATCAGTCAGAGCACTGGCTGATCTTCTAGAGGACCTGGGTTCAGTTCCCGGTGCTGTCTGTAACTCCAGTTGCAGGGGTTTTGAAGCCATCTTCTAGCCTGTGTGGGCACTGCATGATCCTAGCACACAGGCATACAAGCAGGCAAAACACCCATGCACATGAAATTAAAATAAGTAAGTATTTTCTTTAAAAAAAAAAAAAGATCTGTATTAAAAATAAACCAGATAAAAAAAGGAATACTGATCTCATACCCATCCACATTAGTTGATGAGAGAGAAAGTGTGGGTTCATTGTGAACTTCTGACATTGAATAGTAAACTTAGGAAATGCTAAATAAGTTAGATCATACGGCAGTTAGCATTCTGCCTGCCAACTGCAGGTGGATCTCTTGATTTTGCCATGGAACCACACTGTTATAGTCTGAATGCCCGGTCCCCTAATTTGTTCAGTGGGACGTTAATTCCTAACTCTGGCAGCTTTTGGAGACAGGGCTTGGAGGAGTGGTTTGCAGTATCTGGGTCGTGGAGGTAGAGGCTTGAGGAACGACTCAAGCCCTTGGCCCCCACCTCTCCACCCAGGCTCATTCTTTCTGTCTTTCCACTGTTGTGTTATGAAGCAGGAAAGAGGCTCTCGACAGCTAAGGCTGCCCAAGCTTGGACGGCAAGCCTCCTGCACTGTGAGACAAAACATAGTAGCTTTCTATATTAATTACCCGGTCTCAGATACTCTGCTGTAACAGCAGAACGGAAAGAAGACACTCAGCCTTCATCACTGGCAACAGATAAAGTTTAAGCTGCCACCAAAACTTATCTCAGCAATCACTCCTCTAACTCTGAAGGCACCCGCTCGAGAGAAATAAATTCATACTTTTGGAAGTGCCCAGAGTTCACAGATACATGGTCATGTACATGACTTTGCCTCTCCAAATCTCTCAGACGAGAGAGCTGAAACGCAGACTAGTTGAACTGACAGACAACAGGTGAGACTGCCTTGAAATGTGGGATTTTCTGACACTTAGCACTTGTCCATAATGCAGGACCGTCAATATGTATGAGATCACTGTTGTGGAAGCTGAAGACAGCACTTAGCTCCTAGGAAAGCTAAGGTCTCACAGCACCTCAACAACGAGGGGCTGTGTGCTCTGACAGCGCACACCCAGGACAGGTTCCAGCTTGATGTCTGCCAATCAGATGCTGACACATTCAACATCATGGCTGAATCTTGATTGTAGATGAGAGCAAAGCAATCATTCCGAAAATAGTCACCAAAACAAGGGCAGAAGATTGCTGTGGTCTTCGGAGAAAGGCAGCGCCTCACTTCCTTCCGCAGGGACCATGCCCTTCCAACCACTTCTGTTTCTTGACACGACCAGTAACCAAGGAAGTTCTCTAATGTTGCTGCTTCTCCTTCCAGGCTGAGCTACTACTTTGTTTTCCTAGTAAAAATCTCCCCTCTGCCTTTCCCAGTGTAGAGGTTCCTCCTCTGTGAAACATCGGGAGTCAGGGTAGAAACAGACCCTGGTCTGTACTAACTTCCCATTACTCAGTGCTTGCCTGGTCTAACTCTATATCCTCTGTCCCCTGTCCGGACACCCTGCCCCTCCTGCAATAGGTCGGTCTTGTAAAGCCACAGCCTGATCCATGATTTCTCTGCTCTCTGGCAGTTGAGACTTAAGGAGGGCTGACATTCAGGTATCTTTGGGAGAAGCTGGTCAGATGGGATGGAAAACACAAGTGTGCAGACCATGTCACTGACACAGAAGATCTGCATGCACCAGCACTTGTGCACAATGAAGGATGAGCCCTGTGTCTTCCAGACTCAAAAGCAACATTTGAATCTGGAATGCCTCTGATGAAACAGTAACGTGTGGTTCTAGGATGGCTGCTGGGCTAGCGCCCCGCAAGCAGCCCAAGACAGGTAGAAAATCAGAGGCCACACTCAAGGGTCAAATGTAGGCCCGTGGAAACTATCACCCATCCATGTTGGGTCTAGCCTGGGACCAAAGGTGCTTGTTGCAGTTATAACTGGGTCTCCAATGCTCCAGCCCATCCTATGAAGGCTGCATCACTGCACGATGTGCATGTGTGCTGCCACTGAGGTGAGCTGCAATAGTGAATCCCTCTTGGCTTGTTAAAATGACAAAGAAGACCGTGAGGGTGCTTCTGCACAAGCCTGACCCTGAAGTAGCTCCTCAGAGGCCACACTGAAGACAAAAACTAACTCCTAGAAGTTGTCCTTTGACTTCCAAGTGTACAGCATGACACACATGCCCACACTCATGCACACACATTATATGTACACACATAATAAAAAAGTAAAGCATAGACATATATGGAGGAAAACAAGATGAATAGGGCTAAAATTATGTCAAAGATTTATTCAGCTACAAAAGCATAGCCCACTGGACTTGGGTAAAGCAGAGAGAGGAGGTCACTGACCAGTCAGGCCCGAGCTCTGCATCCCACAGGGGACACTAAATGTGAACACAGACCACAGCAGAGAAGAGCGGCCAGAACAGAAAATGCACATGGATTGCTGCGACAGTATGAGGCCATGGTATGAAACGCCTTGGAGATTTTTATATTTAACACACATATATTTTTACATATAATAACTACATTTTAGACGTATCGGCTTATTAAACTATTAGAATGAATGCTGACTGCTTCTTATTTATGTTTAGGAAGACCCAAGAAAATTTACAGTCCCCTGTACGGCTTCCATTTAACTGGATATTCTATTTCTACCAGGCAGCTATGCTTTAGACAATAGCTAGGAACTTCTTTAAAAGTTTGCTTCTACAGGAGAATGCTGAAGTTATGGTCTCAGTGCTCACTCTCTCGTTCTCTTGTGCTTGCTCATGCACTTTCCCTCCCTCCCTCCCTCCCTTTGTGTGTGTGTGTGTATGCACGTGCGTATGAGGTTGCATCATAGGTACGAGTATGAACATACATGGACTCTGTATGGAGGTCAAAGGACAAGCTTAGATATTGGGTATTGGTCTTCAAGTACTCCCACTTCTTCTTTAAGACAAAGTTTCTCATTGACCTGGGATTTCACCAGGAAGGCCAGGCAAGCTTTCCTCAGTTTCCAGAGCTCCACACACACCTCCGACTTCATGCAGGCTCTGGGGATTTGCACTCAGGTCCTCAAACTTGCAAGGCAAACACTTTGTTGCCTGAGGCACCTTCTCTACACCTCAGGGGTTGTGTGGACATGTGTATGTCTGTGTATGCACTTGACTCTATGCATGTGGAGATGAGAGATGGCTGGCCGGTGTTTTCTCTTATCATTCCTCACCTCATTCTTTGAGACAGAATCTCTCCTCTCCCTGAATCTGCAGCTCATCAATTTGGCTGACTAGCTGAGTGATGTGCTCTAGAGATCAATGTATCGGTAGGCCCCTAGCATTGGGGTTATAAGTATGTGCCTGGGCTAGCACATGGGTGCTGGGTTCCTGAACTCTGGCCCTCAGGCTTGCACAAAAGGCATATTACTGACTGAGCCATCTTCCTAGACGTCAGGTCTTTAAAAAAACAAAAACAAAAACAAAAACAAAAACCCTTCCTGTGGATAGCCCAGGCTCCATGTTTCACAGCAGCACTGGATGATAACAAGGTGCTCCCAGGCACAGTTTGCCGCTGGCTTGGCCAGTTTTAATTTCTGCAGACGCATATCTCTCCATCCTCAGGTAGAAGCTAGGCAGGGACACTAACTCCTCCACTGGCTCGCACAAGTATGAACTTATTTACCTTCAGAGCCCTGTATTTGCTTTTCGTTTGGCCCAAGAACTGCTGAAACACACACTGCTGTCTTGTTTTTAATGTCCCCAGATACAGAGAAAACTTACAGGTTTTGAGATGGTGAGTCCGCTGCTGGGATACACAGGTATTTAACTCCCTGTAGAATGATAAAAAGATCCACATAAATGAAACTAAAACAGATAATAACACAGTGGAGTAAAATATTAAAAGGAACCATTTACTCAGGTCAAAAAACCCAGAAAGATAAAAAGGAGAAGTTTTTTACTCATCTTTTGTTGCCAAGGAACTGAGGACAAGCTCTTTGGTGCAGGTCCCTGACTCTTTTCCATGGTATGTCAATATTCATGCTTTGGTGTACAAGCAGCACATCCAATAAATTTGGATACAATGTGAGGGATCAAAACAAAATAAAACAAAACAAACCAGGAGTTGAGCACTTCAGTGTCAAGGTTCACAACTGTCATCTTAACGCTTGTTCGCACACTTTCTGTTTCTTTTGGATCCTGAGTATCCCAAAAGGAGGCAGTGCTAGTAAACACCTTCAAAAACGGCGGAAAACTGTAGTGTCACACCAAAGCTTTCTATGCCAATTTTAGTGTTATAAAAATTACCAATCCCACTAGTAGGCCTTTGAAAGCTGGAAACAATGCTGCTTGCTTTGCAGAACAACAGGAAAAGCTTGAGTGATAAACTAATACATTTCTTTATTTTCCCCTAATTTGAGGGGGGAAAAGTTACCCAAGGGAATGACTCAAAATTATGCTAAACTAAAGTTTTTAAAAAAAGAAACAAACTGAGCAGGGCATGGTGGCCAACACCTTTAATCCCAGAACTCAGGAGGCAGAGGCAGGTGGATCACTATGAGTTTGGGGCCAGCCTGGTCTACAAAGTGAGTCCAGGACAGCCAAGGCTAACACAGAGAGACTCTGTCATGGAAAAACCAAAACCAAAACAAACCAACAAAACAAACAAATGAAACAAACTGGTTTCCTTCTCTACAGGAAAGACAGACACTGTAGTTCTAAAGTCCTCAATGCCAGTCAACAAAGGGCACCAATCTCAGCAACCTTGGCAGTGGAATATGAGAGAGAAGCCTGATGCATGATAAGAAAACAGATGCAGCCAAATCCCCTGCAAACCACCTGTATTTTCAGATTTACTTGAAGTCTTTCTGTAATTTTTACTAGAATTAGGACAGCCACTGTACAGGCATCCTGCCTACCCATCCTGAGGCTTGGGTGCAGGTTCAGCAAAGTTCTGTAAGCTTGTGGAAAGTAGGTTCTGAACTAGCAGGAGGGACAGAGCATGGCAGCTGGCTTTGCAGAATACTAGACCACTGTGTAACGAGAGCCATGAGCCGGTTCTGGGACCTCAGCATAGAGCCCGTTTGTCCAGCTCTCTGAGCAAGCTATAGGCCTCTGACTACCTCTGACTCCACCCCTTTCTGCCGAAAGTGACTCAGAGTGTGATGTGCTGTCAGCAAATGAACACCTGAATGGTACAACCTGTCCCTTCCCATCGGCCATTATGCGGTGGGGGTTCATGGGGGGAAAACCCTCAGAAATAAAAATCAATTTCCCCTCATCATTTCTGTGCATCTTTTCAAACTTTGAAAAAATTAAATCATCTAACCATAATTTAAGGAAAATCATTACATACAGCAGTTATTGTAGCTCTCAGTATATACTCCTGAGTCCTGGCGAAGATGAATTTTACCTGTTATCCCAATAGGAACATTTCATCCAAGAACAAATGGACTTAGCCACGAGTGGCAGATGTGCTGGCAGGAGAGGGAAGGGAAGTGGTGGGTTCTCGCTTGCATGGCTTATACTTGTCAACCCACCAGCTCCTTCAGCCTCTGTCTTCCTGTTTCTTGGGCCCCAGAAGCTGTGTTGAGCTGGGAACATTGGCCAGTTGTTTTAAACATTTAACGTTCTCCCAAACCTCGTGACATATCACAGCATAATTTGAAGGGCAAGACACTAGAAAAGGAAGTACTTCTGCCAAAAAAGGGCATTTCCCTCCTCTCTTCCACTGAGATGAACACACCTGTTGTCGACTACACACACCCAGCGCTTCCTCCTGCTATCACTGGAGTGCCCCCCCCTTTTTTTTTTTGGCTCTTGAGAGCTGGCAGTTAGCTGGTTAGGTCCAGAAATCCCTCCTCCCACACACTTCCTCCATCCTCATGTCAGGCCACACTCCCAGAGGGACAGGATTCTCAAGTATATGACTGCCATCTCAGCCTGGCAACCGCAATCAGGCAAAGGGTGAGGTCTGCACTCCAGGACAGTGCAGAAAGGCCCACTTCTCCCTCTTGCTGATGGACGGCCACTTCAGTCCAGCCGAAGCTATGTCAGCCTGGTCTATGTGTTTGCAAGATAGACAAAAGGCGAGAAAATGAAGAGAATGGACAGAGGTTAGGCCAAACAACACTTTGCCTACTAAGAGCATGTCCCTGAGCGCTCGTTAGCAGGGAAAGAGGGAAGCATTGTGCTTCTTTTAGGCTGCACCAGATAGGGCCACGTTTACCTCTGTGCCACCTGCACAGAGAAGGAAATAAGCTTGGGCCCATAAAGTAGAACCTGCCCAGGGTGCAGGAGACTCTACCAGCCGCAGGAAGCACGTGGACGGTAGTCTCTCCCTGGGAGCCACCAGGATAAGGAAGGGACGTGTGGTCATTCTAGGCCCCATAGCGGAGACGGGCATGTGGCATCTTCAGCTTCCCACTCATGCAGCTGGTAAAGATGAATGTGCGGCTCTCAGTTACATTTGGGTGCCCAGCGCTGTAAAAGCACAGCAGAGAAATAGACTAGACTGTGTAGCATCAAAAACTCTAACCACAAGAACAGTTAACTTCCTGGAATGATGCCTGGCACATGCCGGGCATTCGCTCAAAGTCCAAGTGCTGTGGATAGGTGTTAGCTCCATAAAGGCTGAGGCATGAGAGGAGTGCAAGGTGTGTGTGTGTGTGCTTGTGTGCTGTTGAGTACCATCAGGGAAGGAGGCGAACTGGTTTTTAGGCTATGCAAAGAGCATGTCTACATATTCTCTAGTGACACTCAAACAGAACATAAACCACTTCACTATGACCTACAATAAGAAATATGCAAATCCAGTCATGGAAGGAGTCAAAACTGTCAAAAAAGGCTTAGCTGCTCGCCCCCAACAGCGTCTATTTATCGTGACTTAGTCATTAACGAAGCACAGATATCTCTGAGGCCACAGAGGCAGAACTACAGCCACCTAAAAAGGCTGTCAGATGCCTGCACATGTGCACAGCTTTTAACAGTTAGTTACTAATTCAGAAAGCAGCACTGAGAGCCCTGTGCCACCAGAAAGCAGAGCTGACTTAAAATCGCCCCTGTACCGATGAGTGGGATAGAACTTCCTCTCTATGAACTATACAGAGGGTCATCTCTGGTGGCTTTGTAGAGAGTGACAGATGAAGGAAAGCATGGGTTTAGTTACATTATGTAAAGGACAGCAAAAAAAGGAGGTTAAAAAAGGAACCTGGAAATCTCCAACAATCGAAAAATCTATAAGGAGTAAAAATAGCAACAATGTTTCCAGTAATATATAGCATTTGTTATATATTTTCTGCCTCATGTTCTAATATTTTGAAACACGTAAAAATAAAATTGGTTTTCTTCTTCCTTAAAGGAAAATTCTTACAAAATAAGGAACAATGAAAACATGCACTTTCTATGGTGTCTCAGAACAGCAGGCTGGTTGGAAGCCAATTAACATTTACAGAGCTATTAAATATCCAGTCACAACTTTTCAAGCCGCAGAACAGTCTCATGTTATACTACAACATAAAAACTGGATCAATTAATGTTCTGCACGCGCTTTAAAACTCACAGTTCCTATGGGAACAGAGGAAGAGCTTGTTGCTTTGCGTGGCCTTCTGAGGGGCCAGCCTGCCCAGGCACCAGCAGCAGTGCTGATGAAGTGAGCACCAGTCATAAGACATGGGAATGTGGAAACGCTGTATCCACAGGGAGTGACCACACACGCTGGCCACGCATCACTCCAAGAGCCTCACAGTGCGAAAGCTAGAAAACGCGAGACAGAAGAAGTAAAGGAGTTACGAGGGTTCGGCCCTGAGGAGCTTCCTGCTGAAATGCTTGTATTTGGGTTTTGAAATTACGTCAATAGACAACAGTGGGTCAAGAAGAAAGTTCAGAAAGAAATTACATCAATAGACATCACGGTGGAAGAAGAAAGTTTAGAAAGCATACCAGAGGCTTGATCTGAATAAGCCAGACTGTCACTGTCTCAAAAGCTCCACCATTTTTTTTTCAGTTTTCTGTTTCAGCAAGTATAATAACCACCAAAAGGTAGGGTTTTGCCTTTCTTTGACTGAAACTAGAGATTACACTTCAAATGACAGGCAGGCAGATATACCTGAGAAGCAGAGGCAAGCTTCGGATCACAAAACCAGGAAAAGGCCAAACTCTTGCTTGTTTCAAGTGCAATTTAAAAAACTACCCCGACCCCCAGGCATAGTATGAGTCTTCTGAGAATCCAGGTGCCTGCTCTGCAGAAGACGCAGCTGTGCACAGCCATTCTTTCTCACAAGGAAGCTAGTGTGATGTGTGTATGAGCAGAACTCCATCTCACACTTACAACAACATGGCTGGACCCTCAGGGCATCACAGCCGCACATAGGGTCTTCCTGACCCACAGGAGCTAACTGTTCTTCTCATGCACAAGGCCTAGTGGATACTAGAACCTGGGCAGGCTGGGGAGGAAGGAATGTGGACAGGGCTGGCAATGGCAAAAAAAAAAAAAAAAAAAAAAAAAGGATAACTACTCCAGATCACAGCAGGGAAGCAGAGGTGGCAACAGCAGAGAGGATGGAGGTGACGTGAGCTGCTCTGACTCAATCACTGTACAATGTATACATGTGGCAAAATATGTACAGATACCATGTACCTGCTTTTTTTTTTTAAAGAACACAACTGCATCCTTGTAGAATTATTAGCAAAACAAAACAAAAACAGAACCAACCAACCAAACAACAAACAAATAAATAAACAAAAAACCAAAAGGAGTAAGTTCTAGAAAGGGCTAGAAATCCACACAATGGAAAAGTTACTTTAGCTGTCAGAAAAAGATGTTACTATTAGAATTTAGCACCAGGGACAGGCTTGGTGAACCAATGGGCTTCCTCCTAAAAAGATGGCATCTTTCCTTTGATAAAGGAGTCCATTGAGATTCCCAGGAGCCCTGATAAGCCAGTCTTTCCTGTTCCAAACATGCAAGTCTTAATGACACAAGGACAGAATATGCCTGTAACCCTACCAAGAATTAATTTCTCCAGGTCCCAACTACTGATTCTCCACCCCAAGAAAGAAAAAATAAAATTAAAAGCAAAATTAAAATTTCAACTGACCTTGTTTGATCAGAAGCCAGACCACGACTTTATGCACTGCTACAGAACCCCCAAAGCCCTGGTGCCCTGGTGGCCAGATGCACTGCTACAGAACCCCCAAAGACCTGGTGCCCTGGTGTCCTGGTGCCCTGGTGTATGCTTTTTGCCTCAGTACTTGGGAGGCAGAAGCAGAAGAATCAGAGTTCAAGGCCTTTCCCATCTATACAGCCAGTATGAAGCTAGCCTGAATTACATGAGACCCTGTCTCAAAACAGAAACAAGCAAGACTCCCAAATCACACATGAAAGCACGTTCCATTGACAGTCCACAACACTGAGGCAGACAAGAAAACAGTTTAGTCATCTGGGACCCTGCTTGGTTTGGGCTATATACATCTCCTCTCTAGGAATGCACCGAGCAGCCAAGGTCCCTTACCTAAATGTACTGTGCACACATAACCCTCTCTGGATAAAGCACTCAGCAACATTTGGATCCCTATCTTCAGCGGGCTGCATGTATAACCCATCTCTAGAAGATAGGGTAAGTTTCTCTACCCCTAATACAGTCAAATTTAGACGGCTTCTATGCAAGTGCAATCCTAATGTGTCTAGTATGAAGACTAGAAAAAACTGTTCCAGTTTGAACTGGTTTTGGGTACAAGCACAACAAAGCAAAACTGTGTATGCTCAAGCAAACTTTCAGGGAGAATTCCCTACTTAGCACTGTCTGTATGCCTATGGGTAATTGGGGATGAGTAATTAAAATAATTTAAAGTAATTAAAATTAGATGCATAATGGGAACATGCACAATAAAAAATGGATAGTCAATCACTCAAAATAGAGAACCATCCACACTACACCCACTGGTAACTCAAGTTCTTCTTCTCTTGAGTCCATAAAAGGAAGCTCTGAACAGTAACCGGGGCCTTGAGTCTTTACCCATGTGGCCCGCCGCTCTCTTGCAGTGTCTTCTGATCTTTAACACTGTTTTCTCTGAATCATTTCCTTGCTACTTTTGCCAATCTGTGTAAGCGCTCACCTTCAGTTCTCTGGACTAGAAGCCAAGAACCTGGAAACACCCAACACTCATATGGACCACCAGTATCACACCACATTTTTTAAAATTGGGTTTTCAAGACAGGGTTTTCTGTGTAGCTTTGGGTGGCCTGGAACTGGTTCTGTAGACCAGGCTGGCCTTGAACTCATAGAAATCCATGTGGCCTCTGCCTCCCAAGTGCTGGGATTAAAGGTGTGCCGCACCATCACCTGGCTACTCTTTTCACTTACGGTAAAATAAATATACATAATGTAAATTTACTATCTTAACTTTATTTTACTTTTTTTTCTGGCAGAACTAGAGATTGAACCAAGGCCTTGCATATGCTAGATTATCAAATCATTATTCCCAGTTCTCCTTTTATTTTCTATTTTGAGACAGGTCCTACTAAATTGCCAAGATTGGCCTTGAACTTGCATCCTTCTGCCTCAGCCTCCTTAGTAGCAGTAGTCACAGGCCTGTGCCATCAGTTTGGATTTATTTTGTTTGTTTGAAGTGGAGATTCTCTATGCTACCCAGACTGGTCTTGAACTTGTGGAATTAAGGGAATCCCCATGTGTACCAGATGCCATATTGATCTTTCCTGAGTGAACACCTTCATGGTTATAAATAATCACCATGATCCACATCTGGAGCTTCGTCTTCTTCCCAAAGCAGATTCTGTGCCCACTATATACTAACTCCTTTTCCTTCCCTATCCATTACCCCTGGAGATGGCCACTGTCTTCTATTACTACTTTGAAAATCAAGATCCTTGGAGGTCATAGACCAAAAAGATGACAACTGTTGATGAGAAACTTCCTTGACATGCACATTCCTTCATTAGGGCCCTCTTTCCAAGGGTGTGTACTCCAGAGAGGCACTGGACACTGGCACCTTTTATAGTATATGTGCAAGCCAGGTTCAGAGCCTGGTCCATGAGTTTTGATTGATGTCTTTCTTCAATCTAAAAATTCACACAGCCTGTAACAGTTTAAAACAAAATAAACAAAACAAAACAAAAATGTGCTGTATCAAAGGGAAAAGGGTAAGTTAAGGTTACGTCCCCAGGAAGAATAATCTAGAAGCACTCTAAGTGCCATTTGACTAGGAATTAGAAGTCAAAATAGAAAATAAAGAATAGGTGAGGTCAAGTCTTGGTCACTTATTTTGTACATTTCTCATATGGCAAAGCTATCAGTGGAATCACTAAAGAAAATCACAGCTCAAGATAAACACAGTCTTGCAGTGACACTCCATAATGCATGCTTTAAGTCTAGATTCTGAACTGAAAAGACATTTTCTGAAAGTACCCATTTGCCACTGATTCTTCCTGCATGCTAAATTTAGGCGGTATACTACAAATAACAACTTCCAAGAACACTGTGGTCCTTGGTGGGGTTTGTGGGGGCAGTGGGAAGGTCAGAGTGGAGAGGTAAGATTTAGCCTTGGGTTTGATTTTGTGAACCAAGATGCAAATAAGAAGCCTTTCCACCTGCTGCTGCTTTCAGGTTAGTCAAAAAATGACGCCCATTTGACTTGTCAGAGTGACTGAAGAGCATTCTGATGTTTATTTTTGTTCAAGGTTTCAAAGAAAGATGATCGTGGCCTCAGTACAAGGGGTTTCCTCAGGCCCTCAAGGGATGGATTATAGGAAGGCAACGAGGGAGATCTGGGCTGCTGCACCTCCCCACCTCCTCTGGGTCTGGTTCAGTGTGAGGGTTAGTTGATGTGCCAGCTGTGACTCCTAAAATCTGAGGCCAGTTTAACATGTGCTCAACACCCTAGCATTCTGCAATGTACCTTCGTGAACAGTAGCACCATTCAATCACATCAAAAGGTGGTTGGGAATCAAAGTGCTGCTTAGAAACCAATAGAACATCATTAAGGAGAACGTTCTTTCTGTAAGACAGATTTTTACGTGACTGTATATGCCTGAACACTTTTCAGCAGCACCCCAAATCTGAAAAGTAAAGAAGATCCAACTTCAAGACCTGCAGTGTGTCCACAGCCCCATCCTATCACAATCTGCTCTCTCCAACCCTCAGCTTGGCTGCTCAGGGCCACTGGATTGCCTGAGTCAGTCTCTGCATGCCTTGTCCTTCCCTGGAGTCCTGCCCTGAGCCCTCTGGTTCCTTCTCTATAGGCGCCTCCCAATGGCCTTTCCTCAGCGGAACTTCCAACTTCGTGCAGTGTCTCTTTTCACAGCTTCTGTCACCAACGTGGCTTAAAAACACTCCAGCTCTGTGCTCTGAGTGTCTACAAGACCCCAGAATGCAGGTGCCTTAGCCCAGCACGCCAGACTTGGGATGTTGCTTGATTGCAACCTCTTACAGCGGTCACCATTTTCTGTCTCTCAGCTCTTGCACTTTGACAATCATCAGCAAATGCCTTTAAGTGAAGAAAAGGAGTCTTCAAAAGGTAGATGCATCTTTCAAATTTTAAACCTGGATGTCCTAAAGGCACAGTCCCTAAGCTGGCCGTGACATGTGGAGCTGGCTTTAGAGTCATGGTTCCATGCAGACATACTGGTCTCTTCATCTCAGAAGGCTTGGCCTCAACTTTCACTGCCTGTTGCTAATGGTCTCAGCAGGACATACGGTGAACGAGTTCAGTAAGAATGAAAAACTTAGGCAGCCATTATGGTGAGATTTCATGAGCTAGTGTCTCTGACATTTCTATGAAACAAAGTCTCACAGAAACTTCCTGCCTCTCTGGCTTTTATATTCTTCCTGCTCCCTCTCTGCCATGGTCCCTGAGCTTTAGGTGCAGCTGTGCTGTGGATGTATCAGTTAGGGCTGGGCATCACATGGTCACTTACTCTCCACATCTTGATGGGCTGGGTTTTCTATAATGGCTGCCATCTGTTGCGATGGCTGCCTAGAGAAGGTATGAACACGTATGACACCAATAGACACGATAACACGGAAAAGAAATCTCATGGGTCATCAACTCTGGACAAAGAATTACAGACAAGTAGGTCAGCCCTGAAATCACACACACACACACACACACACACACACACCAATTAAAGAAATAGAGGCCATGAATTTGAGATGGAGGATTATAGGAGAAGGGAGGGAGAAAATGATGTAATTATATTTTAATTTCAAAAAGAATGGAAAATTGCAAACAGTGAGTATAAGGCAAAGCCGGTCACATAGTCTCAGAAGCCACTAAACTGGGATAACACAGCTCAAGCTTCCGGCCAGCTGGCCTCTGGAGTCATTCCAAGTCCGCTGTACCAGAGACTCCTCCTAGGCACTGACAGTGAAGGCAAGTAGGGAAAACTGAGGCCTGTGTTTGCCTAGCATAGTCACACCTGTTTCTTATATACAACGTATGGTTCCATGTTCACAGCAGAGTGGAGAAGTTTAACAGAACCTTCAAAGGCCAAATCCTTACCTCTCTTGACCTTGACAGACCAAAGTGTGCTGAGCCGTGGTCTAGGCAGATCCATTTTCATACACCCATTCAGATGATATGAAGCTCAATTCTTTCTTTTGATCTATCTATCTATCTATCTATCTATCTATCTATCCATCCATCTACCTATCTCTTCAAGACAGGGATTCTTTGCATAGCCTTGGTAACCAACTCTATAGACCAGGGTGGCCTTGAACTCACAGAGAGCCCCTGTCTCCTGAGTGCTAGAGTTCAAGGCGCATACCACCACAGCCCGGCTCCCCTTCTTAAAAAACAGCTGCACCCCCTTCTCTTCCTTTCTCTGCTACTGAGTGCGAGGAGGGGGTTTGACCCCAGTGCTTAGGAAATGAGATCAAACTATGAAAGACCCCAAATACAATGCCAGCACACAGTAGGTGCCCAAGAAGTGGCTGACAGCATGCGTGTGGTTAGTGGCTCTCACGTGATGGCACTCCTATCAGCTCAGCTATCAGCAAACAGCACCACAAAGACTAGGAAATGAATGAGCAGCTGTGTCCCCAGGAGAGTATCTGCCAAGCCAGTCTCCCTGTCTCAGGACATGGCTGCCCCTCAAGCCATGTGTGCCTGAGGGCATCTTCTCAGATGCCAGTGAGTGCTTGCAGTGTCTCGCCTATGAAGAGTGCACTCAATGGCGGTCTGAGTCACTGGCCGTATCACTGCCCCTTGCTTCAGGATTGGCTAAGTACAGTGCTGTCAAAGCCCTTTCTGAACAGCAGCCATGGCACACTAGTCTGGCTCTGTGTCCCTTTTCTGGGTCACCCCTTGGGCATGTTTGAGAAGGAGGGAAACATGACTAAGAACTGGGTGTTGCTCTTAAGAGCTAGCCAATTCCTTCAAGGTGGGGCTCAGGCTCTCAAAGGCAGGGGCCACATTTAGCAAGAGTGTCTGAACGACATGAGCAAGGCAGGGAGATTTTAGAGTAGGAAGGATTCAGTAGCTGGGCACTTAGGGAGAAGTAAGGCAAGGCTGGCATCTTCTGCCTTTTCTCCTGCACACGAGGAGTAGCATCTTTCTGCAGTGTGGTCAAATATGAATGCTGCCATGGTTGCCATGGTACTGCCTGAGGTTTACAACATGGTAGGTGCAGCTGGAAGGGTGCCTTCCTCTCTCCACCTACGTACCGGTGTCCTAGGGCCTCCTTTTGATGGGGCAGTGCTTTGCCCCACCCCTCCCCCTTCCACTGTGAGCAATTTGATGAGCTATTTTTATTTCAACAGCTGTAAGCTCTAGCACCGGACACAGATGGAAGCCCCGGGCCACCGTGGGCAGAGCTCACATTAGGGAAAGCCCTAGGACATAGAGCTCTGTGGCCACCAAGGAGGCAGAGGGTCACCAGGGTCTCAGGTTGACCAGTAGGAGCCACTCAGTTGTGCTGCCATTGCTCGAGCAGAAGCAGGAAGAGCAGTTTCCATCAGAAGAGACAGGAAACCTCAGCTTGAAGGAACACCAGAACAAGACAGAGATGTTTAGGAACACTGCCCATACTGAGTTAGGCAGGAAACAGTTTTTCTTGAGGGCAGAATACCACAATGCAGCTGAAGTGCACCTCCTTAGTAAGGAAGGGCTGGTTCCTTGAAAAAGGAACTCTAATTTAGGGAAATTATGTGTATTTGCCACATCATGCTAGGAAGTTCCTGAGTGTGAGAGTCTCAACATTTGGACTTCGTTCTGTCCATCCAAAGTACCTCACCCCAGAATTATCAAGTGACAAGGAGGACAGCTGGTCCTCACCTAGAGCCTCCTGCATTCTGGCACTGGACACGGTCAAAGGAACCAGGGGCTTTGTGGCTCATCTCACTCCCAGTACAAGAAAGTCTCGGGGAAGAAAAAAAAGTTCCAAGCCAGACCTGGTGGTCTAGCTCTATAATCCCAGCTACTTGAAAGCTGAGGAAGGATTACAAGTTCAAGGCCTGACTGGGCTAGAATGATTTCAAGGCTAGCCTGGGCTACTTAATAAGACCCTGGCTCAAAATAAAGTTTGAAAAGGGTTTGGAGATATAATTTAGTGGGAGAATGCTTGCCTAGTTTGCAGCAGTCCCTGGATTAAAACCTTAGTAAGACAAAAAAAAAAAAAGAAAGAAAGAAAGAAAGAAAAAGAAAAAAGAAAAGAAAAGAACGAGAAAGGAAGAGAAAGAAAGAAAGAAAGAAAGAAAGAAAGAAAGAAAGAAAGAAAAAAGAGGTTTTAAGATACTGGGAACACTGAACCCAGTACTGTGAACCACCTACAGTTTGGTTTGCTATAATGTTCACCCTGCATTGTTTTCTCTCCCATCAAAGAAGTAAAGAGGTGACCAATAATTCGCCTGCTCTGTGATCAAGGATGAAAATTGACATCTGCTGTGGCTGAGGTAACAACTGAAAGGAGACTAGCAACATTGTCGGTGCACATTCAGGGGTGGACCACACACAAGTCCCAAGAGCATCCCAGGGAGCTGGGCTATAGGGAGGGTAGCACATTCCCAAAGCATTCTGGACACAGCTGGTTTGCCTGGCCTGCCCTGAGCTAGGCACTTACTTCACACTCAGAAATTTAAATAAAATTGCATCACTTCCCTTGCAGGTGTGGGCAGGCACTGAACCACCTGTGCCACTACCTAGCAGTGAATTATTAAGAGCGCACGAAAACAACAGATTTGCTTAAACTAATCTTAAGTAAACCTGGACCCATTTAAAATAATCATTTCCTATTCCTATGGTGAAAGACAATATTGGTGTTCATCGCAACCTTGAGCCCAGACTTAGCTCTTTACCACTGAGTACTTTCTGTTTTCCATTCAAACTTCTGACTAAAGACTCTGAGGACTTTTCCTAAAGACCCTGCAACATACGGAGACCCCTTGGGAAAGACACTGTCCCTGTTCATCACAGTGCTCAGGGTGACCAGTTTCTGCCAGCCACACACTGCACTGTCCCCACGATAGCCAGAGAAATATGCTTTCCCTCTGTAGATGCTCTCTGGTTACTTCCACCAAACCAAGTCAGTTTAAACCCTTTAAACACCTTGGTAGACATCGCCTGCCCATTAAACTTTATCCCTTTTGCTTTATATGTAACATACCTGCTCCTCTTTTGGTTGCCTATAATAGCCACACAGATAAAAGTCTCCTCCATACTAAAGAACTAGAGATGCTCATCTGAGGTAAAAGAGAATGTAAATCCTACACCTGGTTCAGGGTATTCTATAGTGTCCTGCATAGACCACCAAGCACTGCAATGAGAAAAGTGGAGGGATGAATAGAAATGACACATACACAGTTAACACCAAATCAGTGAATTTGGTGACTGATGAGATCCCTCTGCTGTGCTGCAAACACCATGCTATAACACACATGATTCCCTGGTCCTTCGATCTCGGCCCCATGAAGCTATTATGTAATCTACCATGACTCCTCCTTTGCCCCACTCCACCACTAAACACTAGACAATTCCGTTCCACTCTACCTGAGAAATGGCCTTTTGTTTTAAAAGTTGTTCCTGAGATGCCTAGAGGTTAATGGTTGCTACGACTTTCTGATGGATTCTTTCTTCTGTCGCTTATGTAGTTGATCTCTTTGCTTTTGGACCTAGCATGTGTATTTTAATAAGACTACTGTTAGTTTCCTTCTTCTTTGGGCTCATTTTTTGCTTCAGAATTTTTTCCCATTCTTTCATTTTCAACATTGCTGTATCATTTTGTGTGACAGTCCCAGATCCAACCTGATCTTTTATTTCTAGGAAACAAATCTTACTGCCTTGTGTTCCAGGCCAGACCCTTCTTTCTAACTAGGATTAAGGCAAGTGCTTCCAAGCATCTCCACGATATAATCTCCTCCCCCCGGTTCTATTTCTTCATTGATTCTACTGGGAAAGCAGCCTGACTGTGTCGCTTGACCTGGTGCACAAATCTTGGGTGAGTCTCTAATTCCCATTATATTCTTTTTAAAAAAATATTTTATTAATTTATTCATATTACATCTCAATTGCTAGTCCATCCCTTGTATCCTCTCATTCCTCCCTCCCTCCCGCTTTCCCCCTACTCCCCTCCCCTATGACTGTGACTGAGGGGGACCTCCTCCCCCTGTATATGATCATAGGGTATCAAGTCTCTTCTTGGTAGCCTGCTATCCTTCCTCTGAATGCCACCAGGCCTCCCCATCCAGGGGATATGGTCAAATATGGGGCACCAGAGTTTGTGTGAAAGTCAGTCCCCACTCTCCACTCAACTGTAGAGAATGTCCTGTCCATTGACTAGATCTGGGTAGGGGTTCAAAGTTTACTGCACATATTGTCCTTGGCTGGTGCCATAGTTTGAGCAGGACCCCTGGGCCCAGATCTGCCTGTCATAATGTTCTTCTTGTAGGTTTCTAGGACCCTCTGGATCCTTCTATTTCCCCATTCTCCCATGCTTCTCTCACCTAGAGTCCCAATAGGATGTCCTCCCCTCTGTCCCACTTTCTTGGTAAGTGAAGACTTTCATGGGACATGCCCCTTGGACTAGTGTCCAGATATAAGTGAGTATATACCATTTGAGTCTTTCTGCTTCTGGGTTAACTCACTCATTATGATCATTTCTAGCTTCATCCATTTGTCCACAAATTTCGGGAATTCCTTGTTTTTAATAGCTGAGTAGTATTCTATAGTGTAAATATACCACAGTTTCTTTATTCATTCTTCTACTGAGGGACACTTAGGCTGTTTCCATGTTCTGGATCTTCACCAACCCTACATGTGACAAAGGTCTAATTTCCAAAATATATAAAGAACTCAAGAAATTAAACACCACCAAACCAAATAACCCAATTAATAAATGGGGCTCAGAGCTAAACAGAGAATTCTCGCCAGAGGAATATTGAATGGCTGAGAAATACATAAAGAAATGCTCAACCTCCTTAGTCATCAGAGAAATGCAAATCAAAACAACTCTGAGATTCCATCTTACACCCATCAGAATGGCTAAGATCAAAAATTCAAGTGACACCACATGCTGGTGAGGATGTGGAGAGAGAGGAACACACCTTCATTGCTGGTGAGAGTGCAAACTTGTACAACCACTTTGGAAATCTATCTGGCGCTATCTCAGAAAACTGGGATTAGGGCTTCCTCAAGACCCAGCTATTCCACTGCTTGGAATATACCCAGAAAATGCTCCACCACACAACAGGTTCATATGCTCAACCATGTTCATAGTGGCCTTATTCATAATAGCCAGAACATGGAAACAGCCCATTATACTCTTAAGCCTGACAAACAACTGACTCTCTCTGAGGTTGCCTTTCCAGCCTGGCTACCCTTAAGATCTGCTCTGTTGAGCCTTCATGCAGGTCAGGACACACCCTGCCTCTGCACTCTCATGTCACTACATGTGCTGTTCTTTACTAGGAAACACATCCCATCCCACTGTCCTCACCATCACTACCTAGCAAACTGACTGTCCTTTAGGACCAAACAAAACTGTCTCCCTTTGGTGCAAGCTTACTGGCTGCCACACCCTCCTGAGTGTCCTGGGTCCACTCATGTCTGGTCCACGCTTACAACTCTGCCGCACTGTGAGGATTTATATGTCTGCATCAACGTGGGACCCCCGCTTATTTCTCTTTGTATCACCCATAATCCAAGGCTAGTGAGCAGGAGCACTTCAGAGAATTGTGAGGAGGAGGGACACAATGTTTGCCAAAAGTTTGGCTATGCTACCAGGAGACAAACATGGAGCCCCTTCATTCTGGAGGTTTAGGAAACACCACATTTCTCCCGGAATTAGTCTGGTTTTAGGGGGCTCCAGCCTTTCCCCTGCCCCATGCAGCCTTGTCAAGCTAATGCTCCATTTGCTGGCAGGACAGCAGCAGGCAGATGAGAGCCCAATCTCTTCTGCACTTGGTTGCCCCCACACAGGGAACTCAAGGAGGCCGATTCAAGAAAGAGCAATTACTAGACAGTTTTCGATCCCTATAGTGATTATTTCTATTTGAGTCATATCTATTTAAGTCTGGGGTTGATTTGAAACAAATTTGCTTTAACACATGAGACGCGCTGCAATCCCTGAGCAGAGCAGGTACCACTGCTGTTTAGATGACATCTCAAAATTTTCATAGAGAAGTGAGAGCCAGCTAAGGCTATTAGAAACAGCTGTCAAGCAGAAGAAAATGCCAGGGCAATCAGTTGCTTGTTTCCAAAGGCTCTGGGCTTCACCACCAGCTGGATAGTTTGGTGTTTGTGCAATGCTAGTAAGAAACAACACCACCCAGGTTGGAGGAGACAATGACCATCTACACGGGAACCACTGCCTAAGTGCTTTAAGCCCCAGCACCTGGTGAATCTGAGAATCATGAAAGAAGGGCATAAAAACATTCATGTGTCCAGTCAATCCAGTAGAAGCAGACTACCTTGATGCTGAAAATAAAGCCTTTATGATTACAGGCATGTCCTGGGCTAGCTTCTGCCTTTGAAGATTAAGACAACTTTGTATCTGCTGACCACAAACCACAAAGGATGCTTGATGTAACACAATCACACATGAATCCATGGCACACAGTGATAAAACAGAATGTTTTCAGGCTAAGCCTGAATATGCACATAAAGTCAACCTGTTGTTATCACAGGCACTAAGAGTAATGCTCACCAAGCTTTCCTTCCCATCACTCAAAGAGATACTCTTACTGCAGTGGTTCTCAGCCTGTGGATCGCACCCCTTTGGGGACGGGGGTCTAACAGGGGTTTCCCAGGGGTTGCCTAAGACTATCTTCATATCAGATATTTACATTATGATTCATAACACTAGCAAAAATACAGCTATGAGGTAGAAAACAAAAATAATTTTATGGTTGGAGTCACTCCAACATGAGGAACTGTATTAAGGGGTCACAACATTAGGAAGGTTGAGAACCACTGCTCTTATTGGAACAAACAAACTAAAGCTGAGAGAACATAAAGAAAACAATACTTCTCTATTCTTGGGAGTCTGGTGTGATCCTTTCAGACCTTTATCTTGTGTGTGCAATAGAAACATAATGCTGATTTTAAATTTTACATAAATGAGATCGTATTATAGATATTTGCTAAGGCTTCTTTCTGTTTGTTAATGAACTCTCTCATTATGACGTCCCCTCTTTTGGAATTGTTTCAAGCATTTTTGCATATGGCCTGGCTCCACTGCCAGTGTGCCCATTAACTTCAGTGCAAACAAACATCTGCAAACCTCTGTGTGCTAAAACGAGTAATTTTGGGAGTCTATTCTCCTTATGCTAGGAGAAAGATGGCTTACAGTTTCTACAACTTGGGCTAGACTTTACACTCACATACACACTGCCAGCTAGGACTCAGTGTCCTAAGAACAGGGGAACCCAGTGACCAACAGACAAGAGAGGCAGAGGAAGAGGCAACACCTGAGTGTACGCCTGGGTAGCTACCCTTTCCTAAGCCAGACACGAAGTTTTGGTCTGAATATAACCTCAGTTTCTATAATGTAATTGTAGGCTCCACAAAGTCCAAAAGACCATCTCCTTTGAGCACCCTGTGTGCCCAGCTTGAGCATGGCAAAGCTTCAGTTGACTGTTATGAAGACTCATCATCTTTTTTTATGGAAGGAATCTTGCAATGCCAGCCAAAGGTGCTGTAGGACCATTTAGAGTTCAGTGAGAAGGTCACTGAGCCTTGTGAGGAGACTAGAGGGTAGTGCTTCTATAATAGAGGCTTTAGCAGTACCACAGAACTTGATACTGTGCTGCTGCCATCGCCTCCTGAAGGGGAAGAATTATGGCAGCAGCCCACACTGCTCAGACCTCTGGCATCACAAGCCCCCGACAGGAAGAAGTCATTCTTGACACAGCTGTTTTCCTGAACCAATGAGCCACATGTGACCAAAGAAATGGTCCCTCACTTTGGGATGGAGTTTATAATGTACATGGTTCTTTGTTCTTTGGCAAACATCGACATCGCTATGTGCAAGAGTAACTGGACACCATCGGAACCAAAGAAACAAAGGCAGCTAGCTACCTATCCATTGGCTCAAGAGTGTTACATAGATAGAAAAGACTTGGAATATCAAGTTGTTATTCCAAGTGAGGCTGTCAAAGATGGACAAAATTCATGTCTCAACCAAGAGCACAGAGTAGGCACCACGCGAATGGCAAGAAGCCTAAGGTTCTCTTTCCTTTAGATAGGGAAGTGCACGTACAGCAGTGACTGAAGTCTTGGAAAGAGAGGCTGAACTGCATCAGGATTTTCTACAGGCATGCACTACCATGCTGAGCCACACTGGGAAGGAGAGGAGCAAGAGAAGCAGTCTTCCTTACATTTTAAACACCACTTAACACTGCTTCTGGCTTCCTTCTTATTTCAGAACCCAACAAAACTTCTGCTCAAGAGAAATTCAGAAGGGTATAGGGCAGGAGCACCACAGTTTCTGCAGGGGTCCTTCATCAGCCACAGAGTCTAGACCCATGGTCAAAGTAAAGGATTATCCAAGCAGATGCAGAGCCTCATCTTGTTGAGTGTGTCCTCACAAAGAGGCAGGTGAAGGCAGAAGGCAGTGGGGACATGCAGGTGATAGCCTGTGTTGGAATAAACAGAAGCAGCCAGGTAAAGCAAAACTACAAGGTTAGATATTGGACAAGGAATGATCGAAAAGCATCTTTAGTGTTGATGGAAAGAAAAAGCTGACTCGGTAAGAATAAACATCTGGGTAGGTATCACTGGGGGCCCGTGCCTGTGACCCCAGCACTTGGGAGGCTGAGCAGCTTAGGCATCACAGTGGGAGCCTATCACACAATGAATGAATACATAAACTAGCATAGAAACTATGCTAGTTATTACTGAACTCATTCGAAATACAAACTCAAAAGCATCCAAATCAAATTCCAGCTCATACAATCTACCTGCTAAACATATAGCATACTTGTATGTAGATTTTGTTTCTCTATTGAGTTCATCAATGCAAATTAAAATCTTTGATGTGAAATTGTGCGATAGAATGAGGATACTTTTAAAGTGTTTCTATTAATAGTGAAAAGTAGTTGTTTCCTGCAGGTGCTCTGCCAAATACATAGAACGAAAAATGAAACAAACTCTGAAAATTTTACATCAGAAAGACAAGGTTCTGTTTCTTTTCTCAGGGGAAGAGAGAAACCTTTCATTATTCAATATTACTTCCTCAGCACCTACAAACAATATTGAGTTTATAATTGGAAAAAAAATCAGCACTTTCCACCTCTCCTCAATGCTGGGGACACCATACTCATGCATATGCTGGTGCACTGTGCAGGCCACATGTCTGCACATGTCAGTAGAGGTCAGAGGACAACCTCAGGTATTGTTTAGGTGGTGTCCACCTTTTTTTTTTCATTTCATTAATTTATTTATTGCTTTATACCTCAGTTACAGCTTCCCCTCCATCCTCTATCCCCAGTCTCTCCATCTCCCCTCCCCTTCCCTGTTCCCCCTCCCTTTCTCCTCAGAGAAGGGGAGGCCTCCCACGGCATACCAAATTGAGGGAGGACTAGGTACATCTTCTCCTACTGAGGCTAGACACAGCAGCCTAGTTAGGAGAAAGGAATCCAAAGGCTGGCAACAGAGTCACAGGTAGCCCCTGCTCCAATTGTTAGGAATCCCACATGAGAATCAGGCTGTACATCTGTTACATACGTGTAGGGGACCTATGTCCATCCCATACATGCTCTCTGGTTCTGTGAACCCCCTACGGGTCCAAGTTAGTTGAATCTGTAGGTTTTTTTTTATGGTGTCCTTTTCTGGCTCCTTTTATCCTTCTTGCCCCCTCTTCACAAGATTCTCCAACATTCACCTAATGTTTGACTGTGAGTCTGCACCTTTTCCCATCAGCTGCTATGTGAAGCCTCTCAGAGGACAGTTATGCTAGGCTCTTGTTTGCAAGTATAGCAGAATATCATTAATAGTATTGGGGGTTGGCTCACTTTTATGAGCTGGTTCTCAATTTGGAGCAGTCATTGGTTGGCCATTCCCTCAATTTCTGCTCCATCTTTATCCCTGTGCCTCTTCTAGGCAGGACAAATTTTGGGTCAAAGACTTTGTGGGTGGCTGTTGTTCCCACCCTCCACTGGAAGTCTTCGATGGGACAAAATGGCAGCCTACAGACTGGGGAAAGAGCTCCGCTAACCCTACATTAAACAAAGGGCTGATATCTAAAATAAATAAAGAACTCAAGAAATTAGATACCAATAAGCAAAAAAAAAAAAACAAAACAAAAAAAACAAAAACAAAAAACAAAAAAAACAGAGAATTCTCAACAAAGGAATCGCTAATGGCCAAGAAGCACTTAAAGAAATGTCCACTAGTTCCTACCTCACAAATATATATGTCAGATATACTGGGCCAGAAGGCTGAAGATGATGCTCCAACACTATAGAGAGTTTTCAGTGACAGTTCAGGCAGCAAACTGTCTCTGTCATTTTTTTTTTCACTTTGGAAGCTTCTAACCTGCATTTCCTGTTTACTTGGGTAATTAATTTTATTCCTTCTCAAGTCTCTGATGGGGTTGAAGACCAGATAGTTTAGTGTTACAGTTAAGCTTAGTTGTTTAGGGGTTAAGATGTTTTTAGGTCTAGATAGATGTTTTAAGTTGATAGAGATGAGATATGATAGATATTGATTTACATTCAGAATTTTAGACTCACCAAGATAGGAAAGATGTTTTCTTCAGGGCTGCCAAATACAAATAGCCAAATGTATTGTATGAATGTAACATTTCTATAATTCCTGATTGTTTCATGGTTATTCTTGCTATATACAGTTTATTATATATATAATATATATGTGTGTTAATTATATAAATGTATATGTAAAAATTATAAGGGAAATACAAATCAAAATGACTCGGAGATTCCATCTTTCACCCATCAGAATGGTTAAGATAAAAAACTCAAGTGACACCACATGCTGGCAAGGTCGTGGGGCAAGAGGAGCACTCCTCCATTGCTGGTGTGAGTGCAAACTTGTACAATTACTGCAGAAACCAATGACTGCAGAAACCAATCTGGTGGCTTTTCAAAAAACGTTTGATAGTTCTGCCTCAAGACCCAGCCATACCACTCCTGGGCATATACCCAAAAGATACCCCACCATACCACAAGGACACTTACTGAACTATATTCATAGCAGCTTTATTTATAATAGCCGGAAACTGGAAAACAACCAAGATGTCCCTCAATCAAAGAATGGATAAAGAAACTACGGGACATTTACACAATGAAATACTACTCAGCTATTAAAAAGAAAGAAATCATGAAATCTGTAGGCAAATGGATAGAATTAGAAAATATCATCCTGAGTGAGGTGACACAGACCTCAAAAGATACACATGGTATATACTCACTTATAAGTGGATATCAGCCATAAAGTACAAAATAACTTTGCTACAATCCATAGACCCAAAGAGATAAGTTACAAAGAGGATCTAAGGGAGGATGTTTAAGTCTCACTCAGAAGAGGAAATAGAATAGACATCGGAGGTAGATGGAAGGAGGGAACTAAGTGGGAGATGGGGTAGGGAGAACGGGAGGGATCAAGTGCAGGAAGGACTGAGGAACAGAACTAGGAAAGAGAACCAAACTTGGTTGGGGTGGGGGTGGGGGGGGCGAGCGGTGCAGCTCTAGGACCAGGCAGAAACCTCCAGCCACAGCTCAAGCATAGAATAAGACAAAGCATTTTTATACGCTGAATACTGTAACTACAGGTCTAGAGTTGTGTTTTTTGTTTTTAATTAATCTATGTGTTGATGGTTTCTCCATATAAATGCACTAGTAACACGTACTTCAATGACTAATGCCAAAGCACAGTGCCAAATGCATGTGTCCAGAATAAAGACCTTTGCCTTTATAGTGAGAAGACCTCAGGGTCTAACCTTGGTCAGGGTCCATTTTCTGACAGGTGGAGTCACCAGAATCAGTATGTTCCAAAAAAGTAAGGATAATGCTGCCTGCTTGCTAGGCTTGGAAGTCTTGGAGGATCGAAGCGATCATAGTCAAGTGTCCAGGCCACGCAGAAGGGTTACATTCTAGTTCTTTCTTTCTTCTGGACAGAACCCCATAGGCTGGTGATATGAGCTCCCAGACACTGCTTAAGGCCCACGCAGATGCACGCTCAGTGCAAACAACTCCAGATTTATGGATGAAGACAGACTCTTTCATCTTCCAATCTACTGTTCCTATCTGATTTGTCACCTACTTTGAGCCACAGCTCTTCTTTCACTAGAATGTAATGACAATGAATATTTATAAAGTAATCACAATATGATCTTGTCTATGCATTGAAGGTCCTACAAAGGCTGAGGGGGTGGGGGTCAGCATACTTTCAGTATCTTCTTTGTCTATTACTGGGAATGCACATGCTAAATGCTCAAGGGGCAAATACACCATTTGTTCCCAGCATCCATGCAGAAGAGCTGTCTTGGAAAGGAACAAGATTTTGACCAAAAAAAACAAAAAACAAAAAAAACAAAAAAACAAAAACAAAGCAAAACATAATTTTTTCTAAGTGAAAAGAATAAAAGAACAAGAGAGGGTAGTGGATGTTACCAAAGTATATTCCAGCCAGGCATGGAAATATCACAATAACATCTATTAGTTTGTACAATTGATACAAGCTTTAAAAAATAAAACTGTGCTGGTACAGGGAAAAAGCACATCTACACACACTGCGAGGGAGAGCTCAATAGTACACCCCTTCCCTAATGTCAAAGAACCACTCCTAGGAAGGCAGGCTTAGCTAGAATCAGATAGAAGAATCAGCCCTTTAAGAGACATCTCTCTTTCCCAGATGTCCTGTCCCTAGCACAGTAGCGTGCGCGGCCACCACTGTACAGCGCTGCACCTCTTCTCAATTGCTCCTGAAAGCCAGCTTCTCCCTGTTCTGTTGCTGTGTGCTTGAGGCTGCGCTCTCTGACCCCGGGGGATGGGGGCAGGAAGGGGGGCTTCGAACTCTCCCTCTAAAGCTATGGCTGCTAGTCTGCCTTGAGTCTGACTTGCACTCCAATGCAATGCCGTGCCTTTGTTTCTGAGGAGGTTTTTCTCGCTTGCTTGCTTGCTTATTGAAACTCAAGAACAATTCTATTAGAGTTTAAAAGAAAAATCTCCTAGCTCAGGCAACCACCAGGAGGGGAAGAATGGCAGAGAGGAGGAGGGCATTGTGGCGCACGCCTTTAATCCCAGCACTCAGGAAACAGAGGCAGGCAGATCACTGTGAGTTCAAAGCCAGCCTGGTCTACAAAGCGAGTTCAGGACAGCCAAGGCTAACAGAAAAACCAAAAAAGGAGAAACTCTTCTAGGACAGTGCAAGCAGCTCCGGGTTTCTTTTCTGGACTGACTGCCTTATTCTGTGCACCTGAGGCCACACAAACCCTGGGCCATCAGAAACTCCTGCTTCCACTGGAGAGAGCTGAGCTCAGTGGCCTCCAATCCCTCCCGGCATGTTGGTAGGAGTGTTAGACACTTCAAGTATTATTCTGGAAACTTCCTCCAAAATCAACTAAATAATAGCAAGTTATATGTAGGCCAACTAAAAATCTAATAAAGCATGAACTAACCTGTGTGGTGGGTGCAGTTTAGGATGCTGTGCTGGTCAGGAATTGTGACAGAAAAATAGGGATTCTCAGATTCCCTCATCAACTCTTGAAGCATGTTCAATGATGTGACCACATGCTCTCACTTGCCCTCTCTTCCATTAAAAGGTGCTATAGAGACTCTAAAGCGCTTGATGGCAAGGACCTTAATGCCTTAAAACCATTGAGGTGTTCGCTGAGAAGACCCAAGAAGTACCCATACCATAGAGCCCCATATATGGCTGCCTGGCAGCCATGCTTCTGGAAGTCCTGCCTGGATGTTGTGGGACTAAAATCTCTTGATTTGGGGAAGAGACCACCTACTTTCTTCCTGCCCATCCCAGAGGAAGGATGCCCAGACTACGCTAGGGGAATTTCATAAACTTGTCTGGTTTTGAAGTTCTCAGAAAACGCGGAGTCTCAGCTCCTTCTCGCCCCACCCCTTCCTCTACCCTCGGGCAGGCTCCGCCCAAAGGAGAGCATCTGCTCAGCCTGCTTATGGCACCCTGTCCCGCATCTTCAGCCCTGCCCCAGCTCCCTTCAGGGATCCGGGCCAGCAGAACACAGGGCTGTGGGAGACCCACAACAGGAACTTCCCAGCCTCCTCTCCACAGTGCTTAGGCCATGGATCCTGGAACTGATTTTGGGATTTCAGAGGGAAGATGGCGAATCAAAGCTCCGGAACATGTGGAAGTCCAGCAACGTAATTACTGTGTACACATCGCTCCACATAACTTCCCACACATGCAGCTGGAGGGGCTGCTGATTAGCTTCATAGGAACACGTTAACAAATTGCCTATGACATAAAAGATGAGTGCCATGAGACGGGCAGTGTTAAACTCTGCCATGCTGTAAACCTGCAGTGTAACCTTCCTATCCAGCTGCGGCAGTAGCAGGATCCAGTGGGTACAACACAGCACAGAGGAGTCTGAAAGCTCAGGATAGGAAACTGCAGGTGCAGGGTGATGGTGCTTTGAGAAAACATAAAAACTATACCAAAGGGAGCACAGTGACTTCCCTCTCCCTCTCTCTCTCCACTTCCCTCTTGTCTTTGTAAAGGCAGAATTTGTCCCTAAGGACAAAATACATTGAATACAATGGACATACAGTGTGTTAAGAATGGAGGCCCACAGCCTGCCCATAGCTCTGAGGTTCGTGCACACAGCGGCTTCTTTATTCCCGGATTACAATCCCACCTGCCGTACTTTCCAGTCCAGGTAGAGTTCGTGTGTGGCAGAGACTGGAGCTGTCTCACTCCTAACACTTGAGGACCTTATATGCAGACAGAAAGTAAGAGATGGAGAGTAGTGCTCAAAGCCCCATTACAGTTTGTACACAACCTGAAGGCAGACCTGGGGATGACGGGGAAGTACTGCTGTGCAATTTATTAAAATAAAGGAAACCTCAAGCCTCATCTTGTGATTTAAGAGGAAGTCAGTCATGACCACTTTGCAGTTTACCTTGTCTATATTTTAAACACAAACTAGCACTAACAGATTAAATAATGGAATAGCTATTTTCAAACTAACTGTTGGAGGTAAAAAAAAAAAAAAAGTCTGCCATTTCCACTGAGACTAACACAGTACCCTGGCAAACACCCATGGGAACAGCAGAAGGAAGTATGAGCTTCTGCCTGGGAAGATAAAATGGGAGAGATCTGGGCAGCACTGATCGTCTGCTGCACACTTCAAGACTATTTCTCAGCCTCCATTTTCACCTCTCTACTTTAGCTTGTTTTGTAGTGGCTAAAACCTGGAAGCTCCAAAGTCCAAAGAAAACAGACACACACACACACACACACACCCTACTGTTGCATGGTATGACTTTCAATGAAAACAGCTTGAGCCAGGATTCTTTCTTTCAGAACAAGTACCCCTCCCTTCCCAATACCCCACCCTAAGATAGAAAAAACATGCATCACAACCACACAGGCATTGTTTTCTAAAAAGAGGTTAACTTGGGCTGTGCCACGGCAGAAACAAAAATAGATATTGCTCCTAACCAACAGCTCAAACCGTCCATGGGGTAAAGTTAAAGATGTTTTTGGAATTAGTGTGCAAGCAGACACACCCTGTTTACCCCACAAACCTAAAACACAACAGCTCTCTACTCAACTGTTTTGTCCTGGCTCAGTTAGAACCAGTATCCATGAGGTGTCCATTCAGACCAGGCCTGGGAAAGTCAAGTGGGGGAGGGGAGGAGGGCACTTGCCTTCCTTTACTCCTTAACTCAAATGGTAGTAAAACTTTTGTGCCAACATCATAAGGAAATAAGCAACTTGAATTCACGAGGACACCACACCCACAACAGGAGAAATAATTTTCCAGGGATGGAACCTAGATCTTCATGTGTGCTAGGCTACCCTACCACCATGATGCCCTCAGTCTGATTTTTTTTATTGTTTTAATTTTTATTTATTTATTATTTTATTTTGACACAGGGTCTCACTCTATAGCCTAACCAGGCTGGAATTCACTACGTAACCCAGGTTGGCCTTAAAACGTGAAGCCATCTTCTTGCCTGAGTGCTGTGAGTACAAGTATATAAGTCACCACTAGGCTGTAAATTGTGTTTTAAGTAACCTAAATATTCAAAGGGAAAGGCAGTATCAGTTTGTTTGTTGGTTGGTTGGTTGGTTTGTTGGCATTTAGAAAAATGTCAATCAAGTGATGCAGCAGCAGTACAAGAAGGATGCCCTCTGCGTCAGGCCCCAGCATGTCTGCAAGTGGGCACAGGTGTAAATTTAACTTAATACAAAGGTATTGTGCGCGCGCGCGCGCGCACACACACACACACACACACACAAACACAGTTCTCTCTTACCTCCAACATGGGCCTGGCACTGTCGTGGACAGAGAGAATGTGTGTCACCTTGTTCTTGCTCAGTTGTTCAGCATCCTTTGCATCTGCCAGCAAACAGAGACGGGACATTTTAATAGTCTTAATGAGTGCAACACTCATACAGTCTAAGCAGAGAACGGTGCATGACTTGCAGATTTTTTTTTCTTGATACTTCATCACTAACAACTATCCAGTATAATCTAACTTGGTGAAGTTAGGAATATTGCTTTTACGTATTTTGTCTTAATTTAGTTCTAACTGAACTTTTGAGCTCAAGAATTATAGCCAGATTTTAAAAAGATTGTAATTGGGAAGGCTGTTAAAAGAAATACAAGACATTATAGTATAGTAAGTCAGTACATTTTTATAATACACATGTTTATTAAAACAAACAAACCAACCCAGCTACCTCTTACTGATCACTTATTTTGAAAGCAAAATCCCAGGACCCACTCACTGTGGAAGACAGCGGAGCATGATGGATATATCTTACTCTGAGAGAGGGAAATCTTGAGACAGGACTATGGTTTATAATATTGATATCCATGTTAGAGCAAAAACAAGCCAACAAAAATTTTCCATAAATCCCACATGGAATTATCAACCAGCTATTAAATTATCTTCATAAGAAACTGACACCAAATTATATTCCCTTCTAATGCTCCTACTTATAGAAGAAAATATGAATTTGGGGATGCTCTGAATTAGACACCTTGGCTAAGCTACAAAGTAGTCCAGCAAGAAAAAAGAAGGCCTGCTCTTCCGAGTCCTAAGCCTTGACCAAGCTCGTCAAAGGGATACAAGAGGAAAAGCACCAAGAGGCGAATGTATGATGATGATATTCCTCAAGAGTATCTGGTGACATGGGAAATGCCCAGGGCCTGCTGGGAAAATGAAAGCACCAAGCCTAAGTACTCTAGAAACTCAGTTTGTACAAACATATGGAGCCAGAATCACATGCGGGGACAAGCAGGGACCAGGCTCACTAAGGTGGGGAATAATGAGAGAAGGTCTACTCTTTACAGTGCATGTGGGTGTGCGGCTAAGGGTTTACCACACACAACCACTCTGGGCAGCACATCAGAAAGGCTAGTTCCTGGGTTCTAATCTCATTCCGGGTCTATAGTCAAACTATTTACATTCCCAACAAGTCCTGGAATAGAGCAAAAACTAAGAAACAATGTTCTAAAAAAAAAAATGCTGCGAAGTCAGGAAAAAGTCTTTAAATGTAATATTAAAATGTTTGTTTTCAATTTGAAATTTTTCCTCATTGATTTAACCATCCCAAACTTCAGATTCCCGCTTGAAAAAGCAGCCTTCTACTCCACACCCAGTGACCTCAGCCACAGCCTGGCGTCAGGAGCATAAGCTGGGGCAGCACAGCTTTGAATCACGTCATCCTGCAGAATGCAGTGCAGGACGCCTTTCAAAGGCTTGCGCCTTAACGCCTGGATCCTCAGTTTAGTGCTGCTGGAAGGTGGTGAGTCCCTCAGTAGGTGATTTTTAAGTCACATGGGCCATGTTCTTGAAGGAGGTAACAGGACACTGGTCCCTTCTTTTCTTTTTTACTTCCCTGATGCCATGAAGTGAGCACCATCTTCTGTAACCCTTTCTCCACTCCCAATATGAGCTGCTGTCACGCTTCCAAAAGCAATGAGTCAACTGACTGTGGACTCAAACCTCCTCAACAGAAAGCAAAGTGAACCTTTCCTCTTTTTAAGCTGATTATTTCAGGTTATTTGTTATAGGAACGAAAAGCTGACCAACACAAACAGGAAAAAGAACTGTTTAGGGGAGGGGCTGGCTAAATGGCCCAGTGAATAAAGTCACTTGATTTGAAGGCCTGACAGCTTGAGTTTAATCCTGGAGTCCACGTAGAGGTAAAAGAGAGCCTCAGAGGTGACCTCTGACCTTGTCTTAGTTAGGGTTTTATTGCTGTGAAGAGACATCATGACCACGGCAGCTCTTATAAAGGACAACATTTAATTGGGGCTGGTATACAGTTCAGATTTTAGTTTAGTCCATTATCATCATGGTGGGAAACATGGCAGCATCTGGGCAGACACGGTGCTGGAGAAGGAGCTAAGAGTTCCTCTATAGCTTGATCTGAAGGCAGCAAGGAGACTGTGTGTCACTCTGGGTGGAGCTGGAGCATAGGAGAACTCAATGCCAGCCCCACAGTGACACAGTTCCTTCAACAAGGCCACACCTCCTAGTAGTGCCACTCCTCATGGGCCAAGCATTCAAACACACGAGTTTATAATGGCCATATCTATTCAAACTACCATATTCCGCTCCCTGGCCCCTCCCTGACCTCCAGGCTTATAACCATAACTTAATGCAAAATGCATCTAGTCCAACCTGTAAAGTTCCCATAGTCTAACACAGTCTCAACAAGGCTTGAAAGTCCAAAGTTCAAAGCCTCTTCTGAGCTTCAAGCAATCTCTTAACTACAATCCCTTATAAAATCTAATCAAAGAGCAGATCACATGCTTCTAACACATCACGGCACAGGATATGGTTACTATTCCAAAACGTAGGGAAGGGAGCACAGTGAGGTAATACTGGACCAAAGCAAGGCAGAAACCCAATTGGTTAAACTCCAAACTCATTGCCATGTCTGATGTCACAGAGCTCTTCAGCTCCTCTCATCTTGGTTGACTACAGCACAGTTTTTTCTCCTGGGCTGGTTCCACTCCCAGGTATCAGCTTTCCTTGACAGGGATCCCACAACTCTGGCATCTCCAGCATCTTGAGGTCTCCAATAGAAATCCAGATTTCAACTTCACAGCTCCATCCAGTGACCTTTCACAGCTTCACACAATGGCCTCTCTGGGCCTCCACGCAGTGACACCCCTGCCTTATGCCTGTCCTTAGTCACAGAAGGAAATTCCATGCTTAATTCTAAAGCCAAGAACCACGTGGCTGATGCTGTCAAGTTCTGCTGCTTGCTGGGGCTGGACCATGGCTCCCTCCTTCAATTACATCCTCACGAGTCTTTTGTATCCACGTTTTTTTTTCACTGCCTGAGATGGGCTATCCCGGAACTTGCTCTGCAGATCAGGCTGGCCTTGAACTCAGAGCTCTGCATGCCTCTGCCTCCCGGGTGCTAGGATTAAAAGCCTGTACCAGTACACTTGGACCTAAGCCTCCATGGAGCCGTATGAGTTCGTGTCTACAAGGAGCCCAGGAACCAAATATCCTCTCTATTTAAGCCCTAGCATATCTCTGCCCAGAAGGGATGGTTCATGGAGATAACAGAAAAAAATGTCTCTAAGGTTCCCCAAAACTGGGTTGGGAGGCCAGGGACAAGCCTTATCTGGGTGGGATCTTATCCTGAGGTCGGCACTTCCTTGGTTCCATTTAACATCCTTGAAAATAGGACTTAGCTCCATTCTGCTTCCTGGTGCACCTTTAATCTCTGAACCATACATTTTGCTTTTTTTTTTCTTGCTCAGTTTACAAACCCTCTCTTCATAAGAGTGAACCACAGGGCAGAGTCTACACTAGGCTGTTTTGAGATTTTCTTTGTCAATGCAATCAGTCTAAATCTCTTCACTTTAACCTGTGGCATACTCTTCTGATATGGGCAAAAGGCAGCCAATTCATCACTAAAATATCACAAGAAAGATCCCCATGCAACATACTAAAATCCTCTCCTCTGAAACCTCTTGAGCCAGACCCTCACAGTTCAGGTCACCCCGAGCACCACTTCTTCCATGTTCCTACTAGGATGGCCCAGTAAGCAGTACTTAAAGTATTCCACTGCTTTCCTTATCTAAAGTCCCAAAGCCACTGTCCTCCAAACAAAGGCATGGTCAGCCCTATCACAGCAATGTCCTAGAGTTCCTGGTAGCAACCTCTGACTTAATTTGGGTTTTATTGCTGTGAAGAGACACCATGACCGTGACAACTCTTATAAAGGAAAACATTTAATTGGGGCTGGATTGCAATTTCAGAGGCTTAGCCCATTATTATCATGGTGGTAAACATGGCAGCATCCAGGCAGACATGGTGCTGGAGAAGGAGCTGAGAGCTCTCCATCTGCATCCACAAGCAGCATGGAGGAGACTGTGCTCTCCATACTGGGTGGAACAGGAGACCTCAAAGCCCAGTCCCACAGTGACACACTACTTCCAACAAGGCCCCACATCTTAGTAGTGCCACTCCTCATGGGCTAAGCATTTAAACACATGAGTCTATGGGGGCAAAACCTATGCAAACCATCATAGGACCTCCACATTGGTCCACATTGCTGTGAAGAGACATCATGACCACGGCAGCTCTTATAAAGGACAACATTTAATTGGGGCTGGTATACAGTTCAGATTTTAGTTTAGTCCATTATCATCATGGTGGGAAACATGGCAGCATCTGGGAAGGCACGGTGCTGGAGAAGGAGCTAAGAGTTCCTCTATAGCTTGATCTGAAGGCAGCAAGGAGACTGTGTGTCACTCTGGGTGGAGCTGGAGCATAGAACTCAATGCCAGCCCCACAGTGACACAGTTCCTTCAACAAGGCCACACCTCCTAGTAGTGCCACTCCTCATGGGCCAAGCATTCAAACACACGAGTTTATAATGGCCATATCTATTCAAACTACCATATTCCGCTCCCTGGCCCCTCCCTGACCTCCAGGCTTATAACCATAACTTAATGCAAAATGCATCTAGTCCAACCTGTAAAGTTCCCATAGTCTAACACAGTCTCAACAAGGCTTGAAAGTCCAAAGTTCAAAGCCTCTTCTGAGCTTCAAGCAATCTCTTAACTACAATCCCTTATAAAATCTAATCAAAGAGCAGATCACATGCTTCTAACACATCACGGCACAGGATATGGTTACTATTCCAAAACGTAGGGAAGGGAGCACAGTGAGGTAATACTGGACCAAAGCAAGGCAGAAACCCAATTGGTTAAACTCCAAACTCATCGCCATGTCTGATGTCACAGAGCTCTTCAGCTCCTCTCATCTTGGTTGACTACAGCACAGTTTTTTCTCCTGGGCTGGTTCCACTCCCAGGTATCAGCTTTCCTTGACAGGGATCCCACAACTCTGGCATCTCCAGCATCTTGAGGTCTCCAATAGAAATCCAGATTTCAACTTCACAGCTCCATCCAGTGACCTTTCACAGCTTCACACAATGGCCTCTCTGGGCCTCCACGCAGTGACACCCCTGCCTTATGCCTGTCCTTAGTCACAGAAGGAAATTCCATGCTTAATTCTAAAGCCAAGAACCATGTGGCTGATGCTGTCAAGTTCTGCTGCTTGCTGGGGCTGGACCATGGCTCCCTCCTTCAATTACATCCTCTCGAGTCTTTTGTATCCACGGTTTTTTTCACTGCCTGAGATGGGCTATCCCGGAACTTGCTCTGTAGATCAGGCTGGCCTTGAACTCAGAGCTCTGCATGCCTCTGCCTCCCGGGTGCTAGGATTAAAAGCCTGTACCAGTACACTTGGACCTAAGCCTCCATGGAGCCGTATGAGTTCGTGTCTGCAAGGAGCCCAGGAACCAAATATCCTCTCTATTTAAGCCCTAGCATATCTCTGCCCAGAAGGGATGGTTCATGGAGATAACAGAAAAAAATGTCTCTAAGGTTCCCCAAAACTGGGTTGGGAGGCCAGGGACAAGCCTTATCTGGGTGGGATCTTATCCTGAGGTCGGCACTTCCTTAGTTCCATTTAACATCCTTGAAAATAGGACTTAGCTCCATTCTGCTTCCTGGTGCACCTTTAATCTCTGAACCATATATTTTGTTTTTTGTTTGTTTGTTTGTTTTTGTTTTTCTTGCTCAGTTTACAAACCCTCTCTTCATAAGAGTGAACCACAGGGCAGAGTCTACACTAGGCTGTTTTGAGATTTTTCTTTGTCAATGCAATCAATCTAAATCTCTTCACTTTAACCTGTGGCATACTCTTCTGATATGGGCAAAAGGCAGCCAATTCATCACTAAAATATCACAAGAAAGATCCCCATGCAACATACTAAAATCCTCTCCTCTGAAACCTCTTGAGCCAGACCCTCACAGTTCAGGTCACCCCGAGCACCACTTCTTCCATGTTCCTACTAGGATGGCCCAGTAAGCAGTACTTAAAGTATTCCACTGCTTTCCTTATCTAAAGTCCCAAAGCCACTGTCCTCCAAACAAAGGCATGGTCAGCCCTATCACAGCAATGCCCTAGAGTTCCTGGTACCAACCTCTGTCTTAATTTGGGTTTTTTTTGCTGTGAAGAGACACCATGACCGTGACAACTCTTATAAAGGAAAACATTTAATTGGGGCTGGATTGCAATTTCAGAGGTTTAGCCCATTATTATCATGGTGGTAAACATGGCAGCATCCAGGCAGACATGGTGCTGGAGAAGGAGCTGAGAGCTCTCCACCTGCATCCACAAACAGCATGGAGGAGACTGTGCTCCATACTGGGTGGAACAGGAGACCTCAAAGCCCCATCCCACAGTGACATACTTCTTCCAACAAGGCCACACATCTTAGTAGTGTCACTCCTCATGGGCTAAGCATTTAAACACATGAGTCTATGGGGGCAAAACCTATTCAAACCATCATAGACCTCCACATTGGTACCCTGGCACAAATGTACACACACACACACACACACACACACACACACACACACACACACACACACACACACACACACACACACCTCCATGACCCTTTCAAACATATTAATAAGAAATAAAGTTAAATTTAATAAAAGAATGGTTCAGGAACCCACAGTTATCCACCCACACATTGACGTCAATGCATAACGTCCCAGTTTCCTCCTGTGTATGCAGCTTAGGAATGCAGATGTGGCTGGTGCCTCTGGAGCCCACCGACAGCTGGACGGAAAGCCTGATGGAGCACATTCATGGCACTGCTGTTTCTCAGGGCTTCTCCAGATTCCAAGCCCATCAGGATTTAAATTTTAAGAAAAACTTACTGGCAGATATCATTTGCATGAAACAAAAGGTTTTATTCTGACAACTGACATATTTTTAAGATGTTTTAATTATATTTAGCCCATTCTCCATCCTCCTGTCTCGTGCCTTATCTCGCTTCTCTTAACTAACTGCCCTTCTACTTTCATCTTGTTTCCTTATGAGAGGACACATTGTCTTTCTGAGTCTGGCTATTTCACTTAACATGACCGTCTCCTACTTCCACAAGATTCACATCTTAGCAATCATTATTTGACTTCATACAAAGTTGCCTTCCTCTACCCAGGAGCTCTGCATCCACAGGTCAACCAAAACTGGAGCAAACGTATTTGACCAAATTATACCTGGACTGAGCATATACAGACATTGGTTCTTGTCATTGCTCCCTAAACAATACATTACGACTCTCACACAACACCTACCCTGTATTAGGTAACCATCTAGAGATGGTTTCAGTTCAGAGGAGACACACTGGGGTTCTATGGATGCATTAAATAAAGGGCTTGACTTCGGTTTTTGGTTTCTACGAAGGATCCTGGAGCTAGATGACAGCAGATATTAGGGGACGATATACTTAATGGACTATTTTTCAACTGTTTTATTTGACACAATAGTGTCAAATGAAAGTATGACTCACATACCATATGATTCATCGTTTTAAGGGTATACATACATGTCAGTGATTTTTAATACATTCAGAGTTGTGCAATTCTAACCACAATTAAATTACAATTTTTCATTACCCATGAAATACATTTTACAACAGCTTACCATTTTAAACTGTGGTTTGGTGATAAAACTGTGAATTTGTCAATTAAGAGGCCCGCTCTACTACACATGACCAGGTGAGCTACTGGATTGCTGGAGACAGGGAAGCGACAGTGGCCAGTGCTGCTGTCACACCTGCCTGTTCTCTGTTGCATCACAGTACAGGCGCATAGTTGCACTACCCTGAGATATCTCTATCTATCTATCTATCTATCTATCTATCTATCTATCTATCTATCTATCTCATGAAGCTCAGCTATGAACTTGAGCATGCAACCAATCACGCTCAATGAAGAAATCCTTCATCCATGCTGTTAAGAGGATGACAGCAGACCTTTGGTACTTACTGACCTCAAATCACTGGGCATCCTAAACGGAAACCCATAACCACAGCCACTGTGGCAATGAGCTGTGCACACAACGCGCTAGCCATAAAAGATTGTAAGTCTGAAATCAGATCTTCCTGTGGTCCTTCAAAACAGTACTACCTGCATAGTGTCAGACATGTCTCAAATCCACAGAGTCACACAGGCCCAACCCACTGAGCTGGGGGAGGGGGCAGTGGGTCATATTTACAATCTGGGATGGAGGGAAAGTTCTGGAAATAGATGGTGATGGTTACATAGCCATGTGAAAATACTTAGGGCTTTTGACTTGGATACAGATAGCTACAAAGGCAATTTTGTGCTATATATGTATTTACCACCATTAAAGAAATAGAGTGATGACTTACCTTTGAAGTTGCCAATGTACAGGCCGGGCAGGATCTGGAAGAGAGACACAGGCATAACATCACAGGATACTTAGACAGTATTGCTGCCCTACAGGTGAAGCTCTCACAAGATGTCCCAGCCAAGCCCAGGGGCCCTCACCTACAATACCTAATTCCAAGTACCTCAGCCTTGATCACAGCCTCTAAGGAAATTTGTTCTAAGGTTACACTGTAACCTTTCAACTCCCTTCAGCTCCCTGAGCTTAGGCTCAGGATAGCATGCTGCTCTGGGCAAAGAGAACACTGCCCTTCTCCCCACTGCACTTCCCTGACTGTCTTGCCAAACATGCCCTCTAATATTCAAGATCTTTGGGTACACAGTGTCCACTGCCAAGTGCTATAAATGGCACCACAGTGTTCTGTGACCCCATTCAGTGATTCTGTGGCAGGCCTAGTTCTCTGCTGGACTAGAAAATTCCCCATCCCCCCTATGGAAGACTTCAGCAGAGCTAAGATACTATGCTTCGCCAACACTTCAGAGTTTTCAAAGTACCAAGGAAATCCCTGTCAGGCTTTCGTAAAGGTGGTGAAATCCAGTTACACGAATGCTCTGGAAACTGAAAGTGCAGTGACCTCCCTGCCACTATTTCTACTTGCACCTGGCTTGCTGGTTCTGCATATACCCAGGTGCTGTAGCAATACAGTCCTCCTGAACTCTGCCCCCTCAGCGCCACCCTCGCAAGGTCCCTATTTTTATGAGGCCGAGTGGAACACGTACCATCGAATTTCTGTTGTAAATAATGCATGTTTATCTTGCAGATAGACCAAGCTGAGGGTCCCTGGCAACTTCTGGCTGCCTGGAGCTTTTCCGCATTTGTCTCCCATTCCCCAGGGTCTCCTGTCTTTTATTAGGATGTAACATCAAATTCTAAATGGCACATTCAGAACATGGCTCTTTTGGCTACTTTACACATTAAGTGATACTGGAAAAACAAATTATCACAGTCCATCACACGTTAACCATACAGAAATGGAGACATTTACAATCAACGCCAAAAGAAAAGGTACTCTGACACTTGTTTAAAAAAAAATGTCCCCCTCAGACACAGACATAGGGGAGGGGAGTAGGGGGGAAGTGGGAGGAAGGGAGGAATGGGAGGATACAAGGGATGAGCTAACAACTGAGATGTAATATGAATAAATTAATTAAAAAATACAAAATCTCAAAATAAAATGGCAAGGAAGGGGCAGGAGAGCTGTCTCAATGGTTAAGAGCACTTGCTATTCTTCCAGAGAATCTGAGTTTGGTCTTCAACATCCACACCAAGCTGCTCACACTGTCTGCAACGACAGTTGCAGGGCAGCTAACAGGTCCAGCCTCCCTGGGCACCTGGGTTCTCAAATACCCACATAATGATACACACACCTACCCATAATTTAAAATTGTATTTTAATGGCAAGGAGGCTACTCAAGACAGGGGACATGTTGAGCTCTCAACTCCTAATAAAAAGGGGGAAAGAATGAGGGAGTGGTCAGAAAAATAAAAATAACCAAGAGAAGGCTCACTGATGGCTGCCAGGGACCGTGGAGCTTGATTCTATGGCTATACTGTACCCTATGGACTAAGAACAAGGCCTACTCTAGAAGAGGACACATGGCTCCTGTGCAGGAGTGAGGGGACAAGGCAGGCAGTAGCAGCAGATTGGGAGATCTGGTCCTGCGCTAAGGACATTCTGCATTTTCAGGGCTCTAGGTTAAATGTAATGAAATTCTACCAAGAAGTGTAGGATGAGTGAGAGTGTTTAATATACCTTAGAAATGCCAGTTCAGAAAAAGGAAGATGAAGTCGTGTGGGCAACACAGGGTTTCACTGCCACAGCACCTCTGTGAATGGGCTGCGTAGACATCTGCCGGGACAGGTTCCGCGCTCTCTCCTTCCTCCCCAGCTCTAAGTTCTAAAGAGCTAAACTCCTACTGCAGAGGCGGTGCAGTGACAGATAACCTGCTCCCACAGGACTTTCCAGCTCTAGGATGAGCATGTGACCTGAGTGTGGACAACAACTCAGAAACAGCTCAGAGTGTCCCTGGCAGCACAGGCAGTGGGTATCAGTGTCAGGTGGTAACCCTTGAGGTGTGTCCCCTAGCCTTCCTGGCCACCTGTCCTGTTCTGCTAACGTAGCTGTGTTTCAATTCCACGGCTTACAGATGAGGTCACTGGTATGGACTTCAAACAGTGAAAAAAGACAGAGGCAACTGAGATGGCTTCTGCCCTAACCTTACTCCCTGAGCTTAGCAGATCCCCTTTACACTTCAGTCTTCTCATAGTATTCACCATAGACAGTAAGGAAGTTCTGTGCCCCAGCACCGAGACCTTCCAAGACTGGCTTTCGGTATTTTCAGCCTCAGTTCTACGCCTGGTGCACCCCCCCCCCCCAGCCCCATGTACACCTGAGAATCATGAACTCAATCACATGGAGACACAGGGAAAATAGATATTTTTACCTTAAATTTTAAAATTACTGAACTATAAGATAAATTAAGAAGGCCTATCTGTGGTCTGACTGTAGCCAATGAACAGTCTGTGACTTCTATCTGCCTCTGCACCTTTAAAGACTGGCTCTAGGTCACCTATGCACCAAGTGAGCCAGAGTCCCTTATGAAAATGGCATTATATTAATAAGCATATATGTTCAATCATCTCCAGGTGACTATAGTAGCTGTCATACATCCTTGGATAGACACAACCATCACAGGCCCAGCTATAGAGTTCAAGAATGAGACCCAGGTGAACGGTGCTTAAGCAAAGAGCACTACAAAAATACCAAGGATCTCAAAAACGATGGGCCTTGACTGCAGTAGTGGACTCCGCCCACATGTCCTTGCAGCCATATTTACAGGTATACACGGCTACCTCTGAGATGTAGATAAGATTCAAGTTTTCTAGACAGGACAGTGAGCTAAAATTTCATAGGTTGGACTAGTAAGCAAATTGCTCCCACCCTTTTCTGTAGCTAGATTCTGGCTCTCTTCCTAATAGAGTTACAGAACAAAAATCAAGGAAAGCTGCTTTCCAACAGATTAAACAGCATGTGGGTAAACTTCTCAACTACTCAGTGTCATGACTTAAACAAGACAGTTGAGTTGAACTCAGCCCTTGGCTGGTATTCTTAGTGCTGGTATCCTCTGGGCCAGACAAAGAAAGGAACGGAACGGCTTTCCCACAGAAAGACGGTGTGTAGAGCAGCCTGCAGAGCAGCGCTCATTGGAGGACACAGGAGACCAGTGCAAACACCGACAGGGAGTAAGGACAGGCACCATCAGCCGGGAGACAGCAAAGATGGGTCGGAAAAGTCTACGCTGTGACTTGGGGATATTTTACTTCTCTGGAAGAGCAAGCTTAGACTCGGTCCTGATCATCAACCCCTTCGTCTGCTGAGACGCCTTCCTCTACCATTTCCCCAGGGGTTCCCTACAGAAGGTCTCTCCTGGTCACACACTCCTCATGTTCTCTCCTTTTGTCTTGTTTTGTTTCCTTACCACGGTTAGCAGGACCCAGTCCTTTCACGTCTTTACTTTCGGGCTGACCTGCTCCGTTTCTGCTGCCACAGCACTGGGCAGCTTATAGAGGGCCGGGGTTTAGCTGGGCTCAGTGTTCTGAAGTCCTAGGACATGGGGCCCCAGCATCTTGGTCAGTTTCTGGCTGGAGCATGTGGTGAGGGGTGTAGGTTGGCACATGTGGGAGAGAGAGACTGAACTACAACAGCTAACCAGCTCCCGGGGAGAAAGACATCAATCCACCGATAAGTGTGCTGCCTCATGGCTCAAACGCCTCCTCCAGGGCCTACCACCTCCTGCTCTGGGCCACTGAGGATCAGCGTTCAACATACCTTACTGTGGGCTCAAACCACGTTCAAATCAAGGCAGTGTGGTACTCTCGTATGGAACTGGTGAGAGAATACCAACCACAGAGGAACTGGCTCTCTAGAAGCCCCTCCGTCACTGGGAGGTACAGATGGGAGAACAAGCAGAACTCTAAAAGGCAGAAGTGCTCTGGGATAATACAAAAGCACCCAGGGGTTCTCGGCTCCTCTTGATCAATAATCTTCATACACCACATAGTACTCAGCTCTAATATCAACCTCTCAATGGGGCAAAAGTCCCAAAGCCTTTGCCTCAAAGCATACCTGTATCCAAGTGAACTCTGCCTCAGAGGCAGGAAACGCTTGGAATGTATTTTTCAATGTTTCTTAGTACTTCAGGATGCCACAAAATCTAAGAGCCCCACCCAAAAAGATGTGAGAAACTTCTGATCAAGCAGCTGGCATAAAGCAGTATTTCAACTAGGTATGACATTTGGATTTTTCCTACATCAAAAAGGACTTTCTGGGTTTTTAAACCCACGGACATTTGGGAAAACTTTGGTGGATTCCCTGAACTGTGGAATATCAGAGACTTCTCAATATTCTCTGGTCACAGACTTACCCAGTACACATTCATAAAAAAGACATTTTTGAGTGTGCCCTTGTGTATCCTTATAACACTGCCTTACACATCCGCTCCGTTAAGTGTGAAATAAAAATGTAATGCTAAAGGAGAAAAGAGTAGACACCAAAGTACATGTCTGTAATCTCAGCTACCTGGGAGGCTAGAGCAGGAGGATTACACATTCAAGGGCAGCCTAGGACCTAATAGCAAGGGCCTGAATCAAAATAAAATTAGATGCAGGTCAGCGGTAGAGTACTTGCCTAGTAATATGTGGGAACCTAGGTTCAATCCCTAGTACAGGAGTCTTTTAAAGAAATGAGGAAAGGCAAGATTCAGAGGGTACAGGAGAGACAGTATTGTTATGTTTCTCTGTCTGCCCACCAGCCCCAAACATGCACACTTTCTGAAGCGGGTCCTCCATGACCAGAAACGGTGCCTAGGGGAGAGTCTTCGTGGGTCAGTATTATCCCCACTACAGGAACTAGCACTGAGCCTTGCCAGCAGCGGGAACCACTTGGATGGTGAATGGATAGGTGGACAAAGGAGTAACAAACACAGCAGAATTACCTGTGACAATGCAAAGTGTTTAGCAGCTCTGCTCATACTGAAACAGTATTTCTTTCCCACAGGGTTAAGTCCACTCCTTGATAAAGACCCAGTTCCAGGTCAAATATGCTTCTGGGGCTTCTGATACAAAGATCACTAAACCAGAAGTTGGCGACTGGGAACAAGTTTGTCTCCCCCTCCCCCAGGGGACATGGCAAGGTCTGGAGATGTGGGGTTGTCCCAGAGAAGGGGAAGATGCAAATGGCAACTAGGTAGGGGCCTGCAAAGCCTTCTAGCTCCCTGTGATGCTGCAAACAAGTATCAGCCCAAATGTCAACTGGGCAGCCACTGAGGAGCCCTTCTCTAAGCTGGGGCATCGATCTCCTTTGAATGGCGACCCTTTCTTCACTCCGTTATCTTCTCACAGTCATTCTAAAGCAGAAGCCAGCCATATCCAGGGCCAGTTCATCACTACACTGAGCAGTGGACAAATGCAAGAACACTAATCACATAGCTCATGTACCACTTTACAGTTTGTAAATAATGTCACCTAAAGCCCTCCTTTGCGTCTCCCAAGAATCTGAGTAGTAACTGGGAGAGGCATTGTTCTACCCATCTTAGAGAAAATGGACACTGGACTATGCTAACCATTGAAGGCCTTTGAGTTGTAAGTACCTATGAATCCTGAGAGCAAAAATCCAGCTTTTTTCTTTTTTTAATCTTTGCTCTCTTAGCATCAGAGGGACTCTCATGAAAAATATCCACTGAAGTGATAGCAGGCTTCCCTCTAAGTGCCAGGACAACGTCCTTGCCTGCCAGGAGAGGCACAAAGGAGGAAGAGGCCACCGGAGCAACCAGATGATGAGCTAAACAATACTGGAAGCTGCTTACTGGAGGACAAGATGTCAGAGCCGGACGGTCCTCATTTCCTGCCTCACAACGGCTAAACTTCCACCACCTGCCATTATCTTGGGCTGATCAAGCTAAAGGCACGCACAGGAGAAGCATGTGGGGACAGTTCTCTGTGACATCATGCTTAATAAAGAGAGCAGTTATGAAGGGTGGTGTTTTTAATGAGGTATGGCAGTATTTAAGACTAGTAAGATAACAGTGAGGACAGGGGGTCTACATATAGTTTCTCCCTCTAAAATGTGCTGCTCCAAACTCTTGAGAAAATGTTGCATCAACCAGCCTTCAGAGACACCACAGAGAAAGGACATTTACATACAACTGTGTACTTACTTAGTCCCAGTGTTATCAGAAACACTTACTAGGCTGGTCCCTTAGTCATATCATGAGGCCCTCTGCTCTGACCAACTGGCTCTGAGTTCAGGCTCTGCCACTCACCAGCTGGGTAGTTTGATCAGTTCCTTGTGTGTACATATATGTGTATTTGTGTACATGCACACATATCTATATGTGTATGGGGGGGGCAGAAGTGGCTAAATTTAACTTAAGCCATAATTACTCTGTACCTATTTTTTTGAGACATGGTCTGACTGACCAGCAAGCCCTAGAGATCCTCCTGTCTCCACCTCCCTGGAGCTGGGATTCTAAGCACATGCTACCCTGCCTGGCTTTTAGTACCATGCTGAGGATCGAACTTGAATCCTTGTGCATGTGTAGTAAGCACTTTACCAACCAAGTCATCTCTCCTGCCCCTGGATCCTTAAGCTGGTGAAAAACAGGCACGGAATGAGCTTCACTGCTTCTCCAGGTTGGCGAGGAACAAGCAAGTTACTCTTATACAACAAAGAACCGCTGAAAGGCCCAGGCACCACTAACTAGCCAGCTTGGAACATTTACTTGGGACTTATACAAAAAAAATAATTTAAAGAGACAGTTGTGGTTGCCTGCCTTGAACTTCTCCTTTATCCATGTCAATCATGAAGGAAGAGAGTGACTTTTTTTTTTTTTACAATGAGTCTTAATCCGTGCTGGTCTTCTCCAGTTGGCTTTAGAGATTTTAGAAGTCACGTGAGACAAATGGCAGCCTTGGCCAAAGGAAAGAAACCTCTCACCCTCTAATCCTTGGGAACTGGAACTCAAACCAATTACCAACACTTGCGTCAGGACGTAGCTGTCTTACCTACGTTCTCCAAATCTCCATTTCCCAATCTGCGTAAAGAGGAAACTAGCTTCCTTCCGACATGTAAAGTACAGCTACATGAGATGAGGCTCAGAAAACAAAAGACCCAACTGCTTGCTGTCTGTTGCTATTTCATCTTTACCTGAACGGAAAGCACAGGGCATTTCCCTTTCATCCTCGGAACAACACAGGAAACTGGGACAAAGACCTACCACGAGGATAAAAAGATAAAAACTGCTGGTCTCTCAAAGAGTCAGGGTGGGATTTACACTGTTAGTCCATTATAACTCTTTGCCAAAAAAAAGCTGATCTGTATGTGATGAGAAATTTTACTCCATGGACCTCAGATAAACACCCTCCAATTGACACTCTTAAATTCTAAGGCATCACACATTTTACCTATATTCTTAGAATCACATTCTCTGCCATTCACACCGTCTCCTGATTCTGTTAATAAATTGCTCTTTATTTTCTTTTCCCAGCTAGGGAGAAAAAGGAAACTCTGCTTCAAGGTAGACAGCAATGCATGGAAGAGCACTGGTTAAGCTCTTAAGTTACCAACATCCAGCAATGTACTCCACCTCTGCCTTGCCTTGTAATTTGGGTAATTGCCTCTGATCTCAGATTAAGCATGTTGACTCTTGCAGGGATCTCTTACTGGACTGAAGGTCCCATGTAGGTTGATACCTACCTTCCCCCACACTCCGGAAATTATCTTCAGAACCTTTAGCCCTCCACCTGGTGAGCTACCTGACCCCTAACTCTCCCACACACAGGAGGAGAGATGCGGTAATCTGTGCTGGACAGTAGTCGTTGGCCAGTGGTTCCTGAGCATTTAAAACGTAGCAAGTACTTAATGAGAATTTAAGACTCTGCAGAAAAAAAGTATTACACGAACAATTTTCTCTTACTGGTTACATGTTGAAATGTTTTAAACATATTCAGCTTAATAATATTATTTAAATGATCATCATCTGTTCTAACTTTTCAAAGCAATTTCACTAGAAAAATTTAAATGACGTATCTGGTTCATGTGGGCAAGGAACTGTAAAGCCAGTATGCACTGAACCACTGGAGTCTCCAAATCTCTCTGTATATATAGTTTTCCATGTCTACACTAAAAGCTGTCTGTACAAGACAGTTGTAATAAAAGTCAAGAAATCTATTACTATAAAAGGTAAGTGGAGATGAATAATACCCCTTTTGCTGAGAAATGTAAAATTAATATCCCTTAGGCAATCCTTTGTATAACTAAAATTATTATTTCAATTATAATATAAAATACAAGAAACCAAATGCAGAAAGAAAACAGTAAACGACAGGACAAACTAGAAACAACAAAGGAAAGCTGAGGCACACCCGTACTCAACGGGAAGGCAAACAGAGCCCCCGAGCCCCAGATGGACATCTCCACTGGTCTAATTTGAAAAGCAGAAGGCTCACACGGCTGACCCAACCCTGGGCTCATGGGATCATAATACAAGCATATATCCAAGAGACGGAGTTTGCTTCAAATTTGATCAATAACAAGGGGGGGGGGGAGATTAAGTGAATTAAACCTAAGTCAGCAACACACAAAAGCACGGAAACTGAGGGATTCCACCAAGGACACGTTCCCTTTCCGGTATGGCAGGTCCTCGCCTCGACAGTGATTCCCATGGACATAACTAAGCCACTGCGGAGCTCCTCACCAGCAAGGCAGGGACAAATGTTAAAGGGCGAAGCAAAGAGGTAAGAGGGATGCAGGGAGAAAGCAAAACACACTATTAGATCCCATAAACAGGACAGCTAAGGTATGTGGAGACTAGATGGGGGTTGGGGGAGAACATAATGCCAGAAGCTAACCAAATGCAGGACTATTTTAAATGCTTGTACGGAAGTATTTGCCGTAGTCCCCGGCATCTAAAAGCATAATCTTGAGGCTGACACAAATAGACCCCAGAGGACTGTCGCCGCCAGACCGTCCTCAGCATAGGGGGATGAGGAACCTGGCCCAGAGGATTTTGGCTACAACAGGGGCAAGGACAGACTTTCTAAAAGGCCTAGGGGGCCCAACAGCCAGCCAACAGGTTGCCCTACGAAAGCCCCACAACCTAGGGTCAACCAGCTCCAGACGACCTAAAAGCCAGGTCAGTTCTAGGGTTTCCGTGAACTTCCCCACCAGAGCGGCTTATCTGTGCATGCGCACCCAAATCTGGGGAAAAGAGGAAATTACAGAAGCCGCCCATCTGGCCCGGTTCACCAATGCTGTGGGTGGCAGGCGTCAAGGGGCCCGATCTAAGGAGAGGGGGGGACAGACCACATCCAGTACGCGTCCCAGCTCTCAAAGGGCAAGCTGTGCGGGCTGGGCCCGGTGGCGGAAGCCGCAGAAGGAGGGGGGCGGCCGGGCCCGGACGTTACCTGGCTCATCCCACTCCCCATGGCCACGCCGCGATCGCCGCTCTGCGCTCGCGGGAGGAGACCGCGCGCGTTCGGACGGGCGGGTGGGGCGGCGGGAGGCGGCGCCAGGGCGGCGCTCGCTGCGCGTTCCGCCGGGGACGAGGCATGGCTGCCCGGCTCTGTGCACGTCGGGGAGAGCGGCCCTCGCCCCCGCGGCGGGACGCCCACCGCGCACGCGCACCGCGGAGCCTGAGCTCGCGCACGCGCGCCGCGGGGTAGGGGGCGGTCGCTGCGGTAGGGGGTCCCCAAGTCCCCAAAGGCGTTTTCCCCTGGGGCTCCCTGGTGCCAATTACCGGCAGTGTCTCAGGCTTTGACTCCCTGGGTGAATCAGGTGCTAAATGGAGTCTGGGCTCGGGGCTCCCCTGTCTGGGTTTTCTGAGCCAAGTTTTAGGCGGGGGATTCCTGCGGCCTTGCCTCACCCGACCCAGACCAAGAAGGCGCACGCTCTCGGAAAGGTGGGCTAGGTGACTCACCTCTGCAGAGACGTGACCTCAGTTTAGGAGAGGAAGGCAGCTGGCGCCTCTAAATAATCGAGGGTCTTCTTCAAGGGGGTGTGTTAGGATGACAGCTGCCAGAAAGGCCCCCACCCCATATACCTGCATTGCGGTTTTGCATAGGGTAGGTTGCATACTAGCTCACACACACACACACACACACACACACACACAAAGAGACGGGGGGGGGGGGGGGGAGTCTCCTCCAGCTAGAGCAGTAGTTCTCAACCTGGGGGGTCGAACCACCCTGTCACAGGGGTCACTTAAGGTCATCAGAAAACAGATGTTAACATTACTATTATAACAACAAAATTACAGTTATAAAGTAGCGAGAAAAATAATCTTATGGTGTGTGGGGGGGGGGGGGTCACCACAGTATGAAGAACTGTTTTAAAGGGTGGCAGCATTAGGACGGTTGAGAGCCACTGAGCTAGAGGTTTCCATTTTGTATTTTTGACAATGCCCTGCCCACAGCAGATACTCGGAAAGTACTTCTTGAATGAAGATACACCACGCTTCAAGCTGATATGACAGGCCTAATTCTGCTGGCCTCAGATCGTCTGTGGCTTCTTGCTCTTGGAATCAGCCCCAGAGGCTGTCCTGCTCTTTTTAGATGTCCTAGGAACAATCTTGCCCAGGGTCCTGTGCTGACATTTCAACCCAGTTCTTTGCGTTGCTTGTTTGAGGTCTCAAAACCAAGCTCATCTCCCCATGGAGTCTTCTCTCCACCAAATCACCCCGTTTCTAAGGGATACTCCAGGTAGCTGTAACATTACTGCATCATATACTCTCTCATAGCACTTAGGATCAGAAATCATACTTAATTGCTCAATATTGACCCATCTCATGAGCTAGAAAGGCCTCCTGGAAAAGGCCTTTCTGTCTTAGTCACTATGTAGCCATATGACCCAGGCCAACAATTAACACAAAATAGACTAAAAGTTTGCCAAATAAGTTAATGGACTCTTGGCTGAGAAGCCAGTGGAGAGGTTCTAAAAACAAACAGAAAAAAGGAAATGCTGTTGAGGTGGCCTAGCTGGTAAAAGCACTTGCTGTCAAGCCAGATAACCCGAGATCAATTCCTGGAAACCACATTGTGGAAAGAGAGAACCAAGTCCTGTTAAGTTATTCTCTGACCACACCTGTGAGTATACACACACACACACACACACACACACACACACACACACACATGCGCGCGCATAAATAAATAGTAAACAAGCAAATATAAAAAAAAATTTTAAAGGAATTTAGAATTTTAAATAGTGCTAAAAAATTTTGGGAAGAGCCTGTTGACTCTTTCTCCTTGTATACTCTGGTCCTGGGCAATAAAAGGCACGCCCTCCCTCAGTGTGCATGTGCGTTTTTCCCCTGGCCTGCTGCTGCTCCTTGTCACAGGACGGTTCTCCTCTGTCGCCCTCATGTCTCATCCTCTTCCCTCCACAGCATGCTGTCATTATGCTGCTCAGGCACGCAGATACTCTACCAGGGGAAATCCCGTGATCAGCTTCCATCCCCAACTCTTAGAAAGATCCTGGGCAAAAAAAAAATTATTCATTTTCTCAGCATTTTCAGCTTTAAAATGGGTTGTCTAGTCTATGAGTTTATCAAGGCAACCAGCTTCATTCTCCTTAGGTCCCTGTTTCCAGCAGAAAGATGAACTGCCCAAAGCACAATTAGTTCATAAGTTGTTACACACCTACAAATGAAAAAACGCAAACTGTGTTTTTTTCTTCTTCCATCTATTTGTTGTTGTTATTACTATCACTATTATTATTATTATTATTATTATTATTATTATTATTATTATTATTATTACTATAGCTTAGATCATGAGCAAACACTTCCTCATTTCTGTCTCTTGACATATTTAGCACTCTTGCCTACATTTATTCCTTGGCCCTTTCTAGAATACTTACATGCCCAAAACTCATCTCAAATCCTCCAATCTCATTTTAGAGAAAAGGAGGAAAAAATTCAAGAGTCTTGTTGTGTGTTTATTTATTACTTATTTATTTGTTGTGAGAGTTCCCTAACACAAGTTTTTGTCTCTTCTCATCCCTTACCTTCATCCTACAACTAAAACCCACTTCCCTCCACCATAACATGATTATTATTTGGCCTTAAATTCTTGCAGTTCTATAAGTTTTTCTCTCTGTAGCTTCTGATTACAGAAAGGAGGGAAGATCTAAGCAAAACTAGTGTGCTTCATATTCAGTGTAGAACGTGCTTGTTACTTGTATTTTCGCTCATTCATAAATGTTTTGAAGGCCAGAAGCCAAAGAGGATTCCATTCATAACCTTCCTTTCCACCATTTTCCCCACCCTCTGCATTGCCAACCTCACAGATGAGTAAAATATTCATGGCACAATAAATGTCTTGTGGTCAGCCCATACTTAGACGTGGGTAGTGAGAATTTTTTGTCTGCTGGGTGTGGTGGCGCATGCCTTTAATCCACGCACTCAGGAGGCAGAGGCAGGTGGATCGCTGTGAGTTCAAGGCCAGCCTGGTCTATAAAGAGAGTCCAGGACAGCCAAGTCTGCACAGAGAAACACTGTCTCCTGGGGAAAAAAGGAAAAAAAAAAAAAAAGAAAGGAAGGAAGGAAGGAAGAAAGAAAGAAAGAAAGAAAGAGAATTATTTGTGTCTATTTAGTGAGCAATCATTTCAACTTTAAAGTCATGGCATACAAAAAGACCACAAGCAGAGGTTCAGGAGAGCCAGTCAGATCATTAGGTGTGCTAATGATAATTTAAAGAATTCAGAGAGAAACCTCTGCCCTAATGAGTCGTCATGTAATATACCTTGGCCAAAGCATGGCTGAAAGGAAAGGAAATCCAGGCACTAGTAGAGTGTAGGAAGAAAAAACAAGGCAGAACCTAGACTTCGGAAGTAGAAGCCCAGATTGTTTTCTCTGTTTCTGCAGCTCTGTCCAGAGGCTCAGATGACTCCTCAAGGCCTCTGAGGTTACATGACAGCCTGGCCACGGGGTTGGCCCATGTGGAGGATGACCTCATCCAGCCTGACCTCAGTCAGCCTTCTGAATGTCCTTTCCTTCTTTCTGGCAAGAGGCTTAAAGGTCAGATCTCAGAGCTTCAGTACCAGCAGTGTGCTTTAGAGGAGAGAGGCAAGAAGACTGGTTCCCAGGTGGACAGGCAGAGCAGCAAGAGGGGCTTGGGATCTAGGGAGATGCTGCCAGGCTTTTATTATCTGAGAGAGTCTGTTGACCTGTAAAGTCCAGGAATATTGGCGAGACCTAGGTAGAATGGCATTGTGAGAAGGTTACACATCAATATCATGCAAAGACAGAATACTAGTTCCTAAGAGTGGGTGGCAAAGGATGCTTTTCTTTTTCACACTCAAGTCATAGACTTTAAGTTAAGTTATTGCCAGCACAACCAGCGCTTGCCGAAAGGCCAGTTGTTTGTTGTTTGGTTATTTGCTTGTTTTGGTGTTGAGGACTGAAGCCAGAGTTACACTGCCATCCCCAAGCAAAGTTGTTGGATGTGGCATCCAGCATATAAAATTGTTCCTAATCTGAGAAAGTGTCCGTGTTAGATAAGGAGAGAAACATGGCCAGAATGTTGTTAAGTTTTTGTCTTAGGTACTTTTCTTTTGATGTGGTAAGACACTATGACTAATGCAACTTATAAAACAAAGTGTTTAATTTGGGGCCCATCGGTCAGAAGGTTAGAATCTGGGACCATCATGACCAGCTGGAAGCAGCAAGCAAAAGGACGTGACATGAAAACAGCAGCTAAGAGCTTATGGATTTTCCCTGGTATAACATTTTTTATAAATTATTTGGGAATGTCATACAATGCACCTTGATCACACTCATTTCCCATTCCTCCCAAGTCCACCCTTGTGCCACCTAGCTGCAAAAAAAGGAAAACTACACCAAGTCCAATTTGTGTTGACCATACACTCATATGGATGCCCATATACCCACCGGCATGGTGAAACTCCCACTGGCCAGCCCTTTCAAGAAAACCAAGTTCTTCTGCCACAAACCCTCATGGAAACCATCAACAGTGAAGAACTACACTTCAGCTTCTTCATCAAAGTTTTTTAAGGGCTTTCATCTTGATACGCAAGTCAAGGCAGAGCAGGCGACTGTTTGGAAGGGTATGGGATTTTAAAACCGCAAAGCCCACCCTCAGTGACACTCCTCCTTTAACAAGGCCACACCTCCTAAACAGTTCTACCAACTGGGGACCAAGTATTCAAACACATGAGCCCGTGGAGGCCATTTGAGTTCAAACCTCCACACCTGGGGAAGTTTATATGTTAGATAAGAAAGATGTTAAGTTGTCCCAGGCATGAGTTGCACAAATCATTCATGCGTTTATACACCGGACACTGTCAACTCTAAAGCTACTTGTCTTCCTGTCTTCCTCCTTCCCCTCCCCATCTTCTCTTTCTTCCTCTTCCTTTTTACCTTCTCTTTATTGGAGGCACGGTCTTGATGTGTAGCCCCAAGCTAACCTGGGCATTTCTCTATAGCCAAGACTATCCTCAAATTCAAATTTTTCCTGCCTCTGTCCCCAAGTGCTAGGAGGATGTGTGTGCATTGCTACACACAACTCTGTCTTTTTTTTTCTCCCTAAAGCAATATCATTTGTATGTGTCATGGCTCTATTATCTGGGAGTGACCAAACTCCTATTGGCTTCCATTTTTAAAAAACAGATACAATGGGACTCTGATGGAGAAAAGGGGAGGGGTGGTAAGAAGGGGGAGGGCAGGGAAAGGAGGTAGAAAGGTAGGGAACAGAAAAGAGGAAGGAGAAGGATTGGGAGGAGAGCACTAATGTTCTGCATTGCTGGGCTCCACTCCGTGAGCACTGCTGATTTGTCAGCTCTCAGAGGTTTTGGGGTTCCACTCCTTGATATTCTAGTGTCTGATCTTTGGGTAAGAAACTTTGCCTGGCTTAGTCATTTCCGTCTTGGGTATTGTTTGTGGTTATTTTCCCTGCGTGGCATGGTTTGACCCAAGTGCTTCTCTATGCCGGCCAAGAAAGGTCCTGTAACAATCAATTTGTTCCTTTAACATGTTAAATGTTTAAATAAAGCCTTCTTATGGTTGGTAAGTCTATGCCCAAGAAGCTAACAAAATCTGCACCACTAACGTCTTCTCGGATATTAGTGTGGAATACTTGACTTTATCTTGGTATTTGACAGAACAGGACTGACCTAAGATCCAACTTGACCCTTGTTCCACTACCCAACCGCCCCTCTGCCACTGCTCCAGCTCACTTGAGCTTAAGACACACCCAGGAGGCCTACCAAGTCTGCCTCTCTTCAGTATCTAGCCACAGCCTCTAGATCTCCATCAAATCCTGTTCAAACTGACCACGGAAGCTGCGAAGTTGGGGGTGGGGAGAGGTGAGTGGGATCTCCCCTAAGTGTTCCTGGTTAGAGGACTCCATCCATTGGCATTTCCTGCACCTGCACTGGCAGCCATACACCCCGCCCCCCACCCCCCACCCCCCCTCCACCCCCCGCTCCCGAGACTCACTTCTGCTTCTTCAAATGTCTAAAGGGGCCAGAAGCTAGCCTGAAAGTGCAGACAGCCGCGGGGCACCTCGGCTCAGAGCGATTCTGTGCACGGCAAGCTGTTTTAGCCATCTTGTAAGTGTCTACTGGATGTAGTTTTGGAGCGCCTCCCAAAAGAAGGGCTTGAGCTTTGTTTTGTTTATTTAAAAAATTATTTATTCTATGTGAAACCCAAATTCATTTGGAAGTGAAGGCACAAAGATGGGGCCTGGAGAGAGGAGGGGCTTTCCTGCGAGAATGGAATGTCCCAAGAGAAATTTCACTCACCGTGACGGGGAAGTCCATTTAGCATGAAGTGACACTGTCCACACTGAGCATTCTATGTCGGGTTTTACCTTTGTTAATAGTTATGATTGTTTTAATTAGTCAGTCATCGTCAAAGGCTTAGAAGTTTGAGAAACTCATCACACAGTAGACATACCTCAGGTTGGTGGTGGACTAACGATCCGTTATCCGCTATGCTACATTTGCGGGGTGGGGGTGGGGGTGGTTTTTGTTTTCACAGAGCAATTCGTACCTACAAGGCTGGGGCCCAAAAGACACGTTCTCACCCAGTGTAACCACCCAGCACCAGTAACTCATGTTTCCTTGAAAAGGACCTCCCACCACTACAGTACTAGTTGCCCTGGGTTTTTCATATCTTTGTCACACCTCCATAACCTTTCTCCATATATCAACTAGCATAAGAGAAGCTGTTGCACAGAGAACCAAGCGAGACCCGAGGTATATCTGAGTCACATGGGCTTAGAACTGATTTTTCTTCAGCCTCCGTGAGGACCTGAGAGGACTATGGAAAAGAGTGCCCTATTTGCCTTGCGTTTCGTGTGTCACTGAACAGACTGGAGAATTTCTATTTGGATTAGTAATAGCCTCCTCTAGTTCACTCAAAAATACAAGGGAACATTTCTCTTGTAGGTTACTTAAAGGGTCTCTAATGATGATTTTTCTCAAATGGAGATCCGTTCTGTCTACAAGGTGATGTGAGGTCTCTATCTCTTCAGACACAAAGCCTGGAACTTTGAAGTAGTGGCTCCCCATCCTGCTGTCCAAGGGGTCAAAGGGCAGCCCAAAGGGGGAAGCAATGCAGGCAGAGTGGATGGCAAAAAGATGGCCTGGTACCCAACTCAGGTGCATCACAGTGCTTGTACAGATCAGCACATGTGAAATGAACTCTTGCTGTTTTGCAGTGTTTATAACGACTGAGAGAACAGCCGCAGGCCCTTGGCTTGGCTGGCATTTTCCTCATACCATGGCAGGCAGCTGCTTCTTGCTACAAGAGGAAGTTTAATTTCCTCTTGATTGATAGCAACTCTAGCACACAAGGGTCAGTAGAGGTGTTGATTTCAGTGTCTGCACTTGTGTGTTTGAGCACCATAGGGCAACAGAAATAAAATGTCTAATGAAGTAGTAGGCAGACCCAACACTTTAAAGAGGGCACCCACCTGCTATCTCATTAGTTATTAAATGTACTCACCACTCTTTTCCTATTTCTTTAAAGATAACATAATATCCATATTACACATGGACATTTATGTATATATAAATGTGTTTTTATTGCAAGCTTGACCTCTATTCTTTTAAGTTAGTAACATTTCCTAGTTCTCTGATGTTTGGTTATCAGCTATAAAGAATAGATAACCTGGCTCTTTCATTTGGTATAAGATGTCTGTCACATGACGTGAGTGACATGTTCTGGTTTGGCAAACATTTTCCGATGTTCCACCTGAAAAGCCAATGTCCCAGGAACCTCTTTGGTCCTGAGCAGCACAGGATACTTTATATCTATGGTGTGTTTCTGTGAAATGGAGATTCTCTTTGAATGAGAACAAAACTAAATTACCATTTCAGCAGCTGCCTTTTCATTTACATAAAAATCTCACCTGTAGCCAGGCAGTGGTGGTGCATGCTTTTAATCCCAGCACTCTGGAGGCAGAGGCAGGTGGATCCCTGTGAGTTCGAGACCAGCCTGGTCCACAATGTGAGTCCAGGAAAAAAAAAATCTCACCTGTAAAATGTGGAAAGAGAACGACTGCTTGCAATTACTACATGGCACAGGCAATGTGCCTAGAAACTCCTTCTGCTTTCTGGAAAGGAAATACTGGCTGGTTTAGAAAAGTCAGTATCTGTTGCTTGAGAGAAATGTATTTTGATCTTTCTCAAAGTAAGCCAATATTCATGCCTGATTCCATTGAGTGTTTTCTCTAGGAGCCATCACTGGATCAGCTTGAGAAAGCCCAAGAGCCTGATTGTCTAAAAGTGCTTGAAAAGGAGATTGACAGTCTCCTACAGAGTGCCACAGTGTGGTGGGCTAGCACATAAATGCCCCCAATTAATCACCTTTCTCTGAAACCCCTTTACTGTCTGCTGCCCACACATCACCACTGACTTGGTGTCAGAAGCCCCTGGCACGGTGCCCATCTCAAGCACTGAGGAGCTTTTATACTCATTCATTCAACTAATATTTACCAAGAACCTGTTCCTAGGGTTTGTACACATCCACTGCTAAGTCTACTGGAAAGGACACGTACACAATTAATTCCTATTAAGTCTGATAAGCCTTGAGTTTGCCAAACTTTAGAGCTGTCTCCAAGGGCCCTGCTTTTATTTTCTATGCAGTAAAATTTCAAACATACTCTCACATATGCGTTTCGAGATCAACAATGTTGGTGACTTAGGGTTAGAAACGTAAGATTGATTTATCCTCCAGCTGGAGATCTTGATCCACAAATGGCCTTTTCCAAACAGGACTATAGCAAAGGGAGTGAGGTAGGCATCGTATGCCTGGAAGGATAAGGGAAGGAGGGAGGGAGAGAAGGAGGGAGGGAGGGAGAGAAGGAGGGAGGGAGGGAGGGAGGGAGGGAAAAACCTTTTGACTTTAGAGCAGTCACAGATGTAGACAGTAAAGGCAGTTTATACAGGTGCAAATTGATAGTGCTTGACCTTTTGAAGAGAAACCCCCCTTTTTTTTCTTTTTGGTTTTTTGAGACAGGATTTCTCTGTGTAGTTTTGGCTGTCCTGGACAAATTGTAGACCAAGCTGACCTCGAACTCACAGAGATCCTTATGCCTCACCTTTTATCCTACACTTGGGAAGGTAAACCTAGCTTTTGGGAACTAATTAGGACTAATGAGCTAAATCATCAAATCCACCTTTGCAGACATTAACAGAAATCAAATTGTAGAGAAGGTCTCTAGAGATCACCACATTCTAAGCTAAACCAGTTGGCTATTGATGTATCAAGTGGCTTTTTTTTTCAAGACCACACAAAGTAAGGAGAATCAGAAAACGGTTGTTCTCCCAGGTTCTCACTCCATCACCAGATCCTCCTCAGAAATTTTCCCACTTCCAGTTTTATAGCAGCTAAAGGGCCAGAGTCTGGCATACTGTGGCATCCTTGAGTTCTAAACTCAGCTTCTGTAGTTCTGTCAGTGAAGGCAACAGTGCCAGGCTAGCACTAAGAGGAGCGCCTTAGTCAGGGAGGAATTTGTACCACAGATATTGATTACCTACATAGAGCAGACACAACTTGACTTAAAGATACAGAGGTAAACATCATGCTTTCTACTTCTAATGAATCATTAGCCCCACAGAGAAAATCAAGAAGTCATTTGTACCACTAAGTGTTGGAGTACAGCAGGAAAGGCATGCTATGGCATCTGGGCAGGAAACTGAACCCACCCAAAGAGGCTACAGAATGTTAGAGAGGATTTACTTAAGTGACTGGTGGGCCAGGCTTGATGGAATCTAAGCATTCAAAGGCTCCAGTGACTGGAGGCCCTGAGCAGTAGTTGCCAATTATTCAAGTCCTTAGGGAAAAGAGAAAGAATGGATGGGTGGAAGCCCAGGAGGAGCTGGAGTTACAGAATTTTATGACTGAGCTGATGTATGCCTTTGACTTCATGTGTTGAAATTTTAAACCAGTATCTCAGAATTTGCTCACGTTTGAGATTGAATTCAGAGTTAAAGCTTTCATTAAGGCAAAACAAGGTCTTTGGGTAGGACTTGATACAACATGGCACTTTCCTCCCTGCGTCTTCAAGGTCTCATAGTGGTGTGCTCTAAAGTACCAAATCCTTTATCATTACTATCTTAGTTCCTAAGAATCTCAGAGGGTTGGTGTCACTACTACTAACGATTAGGAAAATTAAGATCTAGGAAGCCAAGCAAATGACCAAAGCATCATTCACACACAGGCCTGTCTGCCACCAGTCAAGGTTGTGTCCCATGAGTGCACACTCAGGAAATAGGTAAGGAAGCCTGTGAAAAGGGCAGTTCCAAAGAAGAGTGACATCTCTACCAAGGCTTGCTAGCGGGAAATGCTCTGTGCCTTTGGGCCTAAGTATGGAGTGCCAAGTGTGGAGACAGAAGAGAATGGCAGGGAGGCCTGGACATGTCCTCAGTAATCCCAAATTCAATTCCAGAAACCTTGCAAAGACGTTGAATCTAGGATGAACACCTTGAGACCAGGGTAGGACACTGTTTCTGAAAGGAGAATAACCAGTACAGAAAGCCACATGAAAAGTCATGAGGGCTGTCAGTCAAGATGAGCAGCTGGGATCAGGGCAAAACCGGGGCTGAGGAAGATAAGGCAGGAGACTCACTAGATACAAAGAGTAACAGGAAATACGAAATGAGAGTGAGAAGCAGCCAATGGTGACTATGGCTTTCTATCTTGGAGAAACTGCATGGATAGCGGCCCCATGCCCAAAGACAGAAAACCATGTTCTATTGAAAAAAATGATGAATGCCTTTGAGTTAGCTCTAATTGGAAAATGTAGACATGTTACATGGAACAAACAAACAAACGAACAACAACAGCAAAACCAACAACAGCAAATTCAATGGCAACTTCTTTTGTTCACTAGCTGATAGTAAGATCACTATATTTTGAATGCTCTCCCCCCCCCTCCAAGTGAGTATTTCTCCCTTGGGTATGAGCACTGAGAACATACCACCATGGCTAGCTGACAGTATATTGTTTTGCCCATTATTAAATGCACGGTTAACATTCTAAACTTGCGTGCAGTACTGATATAAGTGTTGGGAAATAAGCAGGTAAGAGAGCAAGAGGTGAATACGATGGTCACGGTGGAGGAGGCAATAATGGCCTTCCCAACAGTAATGCAGGGGGCAGAGAGGATGGATGACACCAGGATGGGCTTATAGCATCTTAACTTTGAACATCTTATGGTCCATCTCCATTTGGTCTTGTTATCCTAACTGTAGCCTCTAGATAGTCCTGGGAGACACAGTCTATTTGAGAGATGGCTCCTAATCTTCACCCAGTTCCCTCACAGTAACATCTGTGTGCTCATAGTATCAGACAAAAAAATATTCCCAGTATATATTTACAGAATAATGAGCAGGTTATGTATTATAAGAGAGAAACCCATGAATTTTGCCACACCAATTTAATTGCACAAAGTTGATTTCTATTTTCATATTATTATTGAAATTTCTGTTCATGGAGAAATAAATTCAAAGAGCTCTAAGTAAAGATGGTCTTTAAATTGTAAGGAGGTTATATTCCAATAAACACACCATAAATAGAAAATATCATAAGTTGAGAATGCATTTAATGCACCATCCCCACAAAGTCCAATCTTTCTGTAGACAGGCTATTTTTGTATCCTCTTACTTCAAGTCTCTGATAGGCTCAAGGAAAGATATAATTTAGCTTTTTCATTGAAAGCATTTTATTATATTTAATACTAAGTTGTGTTTGTGTGGTTGTTAACAGGTATGTGCATGTCACAACATTCATGTAGAGATCAGAGGATACCTGTAGGAGGAGCCTCTTCTCTATTTTTTTCTACATTTTAGAGTGAGAATAATGCTCCTTGCTTTCTATAGGTCCTGACTGACACTGGTTCAAATTGATGTTTTTTTTCCACCACGATGCAACAGTATTGGGTATTAGATAGAACGTTGTTGGAAGGACTCTGCTACTTGAGGTTGCAGTCCTCCCAGTCTGAATAGCTATTCTGAGCCTGGTGTTGGGTGAAGGACTTCTTTTCCCCAGCATGGCCTCCTACTCTTTGCCTGACCTCACCTCACAATAGTAGAGTACATACGTTACGTCACCAAGTAGTTTCTGTGTATATAAAAAGATTTGTATCAGACAAACTGTCTCCTCTGGACACACTAGGAGTTAAAAAACCCATAAAAGGAAGGACTCTGAGGGTCCCTAATGGTAGCATTCTTGCCTAGCTTATGAGAGGCCCTGGTTTGATTCTGAGTACTATTCGCCATCCCATCAAAAACAAAAAACTTCACAAATATGTTGAAATTAAACTGCACACACACACCCAAAAAATGAAGCAGGAAAAAATGACAAAAGAAGTTAGAATATAACATCCAAGCTTACAGGATGTAGCAAAAATACTGCTGAATGGGAAATTTATAGCAATAAATGCTTACATTAAGAAAGATCTCAAATCAACAACCTATATTTATACTTTAAGGAACTAGGAAAAGAAGAACAAACTAACCCCAAAGCTAGCAGAAGGAAGGAAATAATAAAGATTACAGTAGAGATAAACAAAATAGAGAATAGAAAAAATGATAGAGAATCAGGAAAGCCAAAAGTTGGCTCTTCAAAAAGACCATCAACAATAACAAAAATAAAACTTTACCTAGATTGACTAAGAACAAAAGAAAGTAGTCTACGATTACTAAATTCAGAAATGCCAGCAGGGTCATTACTGTCCATTCAACAGAAAGATAAAAGACTATAAAAGAGAACTGTGGACAAGACACCAACAAGTTGGATAACCTAGACGAATGGACAAACACCCACAAACACAAAGCCCTCCAAGAATGAATCATGAAGAAATTTTGTAATTTGTGATAAGATGTGAAATACCTCCCATTGAAGAAAAGTCTAGGGTGCCTTCATTGACGTGTGTTCTACCACTTTAAAGAAACACCATCAATTGTCCTCTAATCCATCCAGAAAGTTGGAAAGGAGTTCCAATAATCTTAAGACGCCACTAGTTGATGAATCCCAAAGTCTAACAATGCTATAAGAAGACTATAGAACATCTATTATGAAGACAGATACAAATAGCCTCAACAAAGTTCTATCCAAACACAGTTAATAGCACCATTAAAGGATTGCTCACCATGACCAAATGGAATCTAACACAGCGTTAGACCAACAGGCAAAAAGCAATTATCTGAAAGTCAGCACACAAGGGCTGGAGAGATCGCTCAGTGACAAAGAGAACATGTTATGCTTGCAGAGAGCCTGGGTTCTGTTTCCCCATACCCACACAGTAGGCCACAGCCATTTATAACTCTAGTTCCAGGGACTCCAATACTTTCTTCTGTCCTTCTTGAACATGCACATGGTGCACTCACACATAAAACAAACTTTTTTTTAAGTTAACATACAAAGACAGTTTGCTTTATTATAAACGAAAATAAGCGAACTAGAATGGAGATAAAGTGAATTATTTCATTAATGATAATATCGAAAGGCATAAAATAATCAGTAACTTAGCCAAGGAGATGAAAGATTTATAAGAAAAAAAACAATAAAACATTGCTGAAGTTATATATATATATATATATATATATATATATATATATATATATATAACTTCTATATATAGATAAACTCATATATAATACATATATTAACATATATATGAGTTAAATGGAAAGATGTCCCATGTTTATGGACTATGACTTAATAGTCCATCAAAAATATTTTTTACACATTTTTGTATCCCTCCCAAAAGCTTGTGTGTTAAAAACTTATACACCAGCTGATGGTGCTGCTGAGATCTGATTGTATTCTGAAGATACTAACTTCACCCATCATTGAGTGAACCTATTGATGAGTTCATTGTTAGAGAACAGACTTGGCTGTAGAAAGTAGATCACTGGGGCCCTGCATTTAAATGTATGCCTTGTCTCCAGCTCCTCTCTCTCTCTCTCTCTCTTCTGTCTCTCTGTCTCTCTATCTCTGTCTCTCTGTCTTTCTCTGTCTCTGTCTCTGTCTCTGTCTCTCTCTCCTTCATGAACACTTAAGGTGAGCAGCTTTGTTCTGCCATGCTGTCCCCTCCATAATGTTCCATCCCATGATAGGCCTATCACAATTGTACCATGTGGCCATGGATTAAAACCTCTGAAACCATAAGCCAAAATAAATATTACTCCTTCAGGTTTTCCTTATTGTTATTGTTGGTTTCAGGTATTTTGTAACAGAGACAAAAGATTGGCTAACACAAAAATAAGTACTATCCAAAGTGATTCACAGATTAAATGCCATCTCTTTCAAAGTTATAAATTGTTTCAGAAATATAAAGCTGCATTCATTCGTGCAAAATCTCAAGGGTCCCAGGATAGCCAAAAGATCTTGAAGAAGAAACAAAAACTTGGAAGTCATGTGTTTCTTAATTTCATAAAGACAGACTGCATTAGAGTTTCTATTGCTATGATAAAACACCATGAAGAAAGGGAGTGTTTCACTCACATTAGTAGCTAAGTAAGTAAGCCCATCCCTGAGGAAAGTCAGGGAAGGGACTCAAAGCTGAATCCTGAGTGCAGGAGGAGCAGCAGAACCCGTGGGGAATTCTGCTTACTGAATTGCTCATCCTGCTTTCTTATACACCCCAGGACCATCTGCCCAGGAGGTGGTACCACTCCTCCTTGGCTGGGCCCTCCCACATCAATCATTAATCAAAAATATTCCCTACAGACTCACCTATAGGTGATCGGATGGTGGTATTTTCTCAATTGTCCTTCCCTGATCATTCTGGCCTGTGTCAAGTTGACGATAAAACAAAGCAAACAAACAAAATCCAACAAGGACATAGACATAGCCACCCATGGAGTAGAAGAGGGAGTTCCTGAATAAAACCTCATAGGAGGGAAAGAAATTAGAACGTGGTTAATATTGCTTGCCAACTTGAAAGGATCTAGGAGACAAACATCTGGGCATGTCCATGAGGGAGTTTTGCCGTTGGGTTTATTGGGAAGACCTACCCAAAGGTAGGTGGTACCACTCTGTGGACTGTGTATCAGAATGAATCCTAAGGAGAAGGCAAGTTGAAACCAGAATTCAAGGCTCTCTACCTTCTGAGTCAGTATGACCAGGCACATCACTTTTCTGCTGCCATGCCCTTCCTATCATGTGGACTCTGGTGCCTATGTAGTGGTGTTGTTTTGAGTTTTGGAATCTGGATTTTAGTGCCAAGTTGGAGGAACTGGGTTGCTTGGGAGCATTGAGGTCTTACCTGGTTTCTGCTTACTAATTCTCCCAGATGTGGGCATCATACCCTGACACCATCACTCAGGACTATACCTACCTCTGTGTCTTTACCATCATGATGGATGAATGCACCTTCAAACTGACCCAAAATAAGTCCATCCATGCTTGTCAAACATCTGATGATAGCCATGAAACAAATAACTAACACACACACACACACACACACACACACACACACACACACGCGCGCGCGCGTACTTATAACCTGCCATTAGTCCACAATTACTAACTGAATGGCATATTTTATTTAGATGTTAATAGGTTTTTCCACGAATGTCTTTTTCTTTACTTCAGGAGCATATGAACACTACCATCAGCACTTTTAGCTGCCTCTTCTGGTCCGTGGGAAATTTTCAGACTTTGTTTTGATAACCTTGGCAATTGGGAGACCTACTGGTCAGGTATTTTCTACGCTGTTCCTCAATTTGGGCTCCTCTGATATTTACTTGTGGTTATGTTGGGTTTACAGAATTTGGAGAGGAGAGCACGGGGTTGAAGTGTCATTCTCGTTGTATCACGCTGGGAGTGCTTTCAACATGACTCATCACTGAGGATGTTGACCTTGGCAACTGGACAGAACAGTGTTTTCCAGTTTCCTATGGTAATATTGCCCCTCCCCTTTGTTATATGCTACATACTGGAGACAAGTCGTGGGTCAGAGCCCACATTCAGCTGAGGGCTAGGAGCAGAAAGGAAGGAACAATCACATGCCCCAGAAGGCAAGGATTCTAAGAGAGATGTTATGATTTTGTTTATGAAAACCTTGATAATTGGGAGACATACTGGCAGGTATTTGTAGACTGTGCCTCGATTTGGGTTTATCTGATATTTACTTGCAGTTGCATTGGGTTCACAGGGTGAATATTGGTAGTCTTTTGGTATTAAACACTTGATTATATTTGTTCCTTTTGTCTTTTGCTTTCTCCTTTCTCACCATCCCTCCCTAATCCCCTTTTTTTCTCTTTTTCTTTTTTCTTTTTTTTTTTGTTGTTGAAGAATGTTTAGAAATTAAGCAGCATAGAGTACAGTCATTTCTGTCCAATCTTGCCCCTTTCAGAGTCAGGAAACACACTAATTACTGTAATAATTTCTATACCTACACGTCTTCTTAGCTCAACATAAGTTCATATCCAGCATTACATAGTTCATACTAACTAGTCTACAGGAAGATGCTACTTTGAAATCCCCCCAATATCAGTTTTGTGCATTTGACTTTACATTTAATTTTAAGATGCCATAAAAACAACACCATGAGCATCAGCTTTCTCTTGAGGCTTTTCATAATTTCCCCAGTTGAATAACACTCACTAGTATGCCTACTTTAAAGACTATTCCTCACTCTATTACTCACAACTTCTTAGATAAAGGTGTGACACACAAAAGCCTATAGATAACTGAAATGTACAACTTTCCATTTTGACATATGCCTATATGCCTATGTGCGTGTGAAAGTATGTGAATTCTCATAAAGCTAACTCCACACCCCTGAGAGTGAATAAATATATATACAATCTCCAAACTTTTTTCATGCCACTTCTTTTTAAAATTTATTTTATTTATGTGTATATATGTGTGGGAGAGTGTGTATATGAGCATGTGAGTATCTGTGCTCACAGAGTCCAGGAGGGGTCATTGGATCCCATGAAGCTGGAGTTACAAATGATTGTGATTTGTATGACATGGGTGCTGGGAACCAAACTTAGATCTTCTGCAAGAACTTAACCATTAAGCCATTTTTCTCAGCCTAAGCATGCTATGATTTTTTAAATATATTTATTTTATTTTATGCATATGAGTGTTTTGCTTGCATCTATTTATGTGCAGCATGTGTGTGCCTGGTACCAATGGAGATCAGAAGATGGCACTGAGTCTCCTGGACCTGGAGTTACAGATGGTTTTGAGCTACTATGTGGATGCTGGGAACTGAACCCAGAGTCTTCTGAAAAAGCAGTAAGTACTTTTAACTGATGAGCCTTTTCTTTTTTTTTTCTTCTTAATTTATTATAATTTATTCAGATTGCATCCTGGTTGTTAACCCCTCACTGTATCTTCCTGTTCCCATCCTCCCTCTCTCTTCTGCCCTATTCCCTTTCCCTAGACCTATGACAGAAGGGGACCTCCTCCCCACCATATGCCCACAGCCTATCAGGTCTCATCCAGATAGCCTGCATCTCCTTCCTCTGTGTGTCCACCCTACCAAGGGGAACTGATCAAATTAGGGGCACCAGAGTTCATGTCAGAGGCAGTCCTAGCTTGCCCCACAGCCATGGAGAATGATGTGTCCATTGGCTATATCTGAAAAGGGGGTCTAGGTTGACTGCATGTATTGTCTTTGGTTGGTGCAACAGTTTGTGCAGGACCCCTGGGTCCAGATCTGCTGGCCTTGATGGTCTCCTTGTGGGGTTACTGAACCCTCTGGATCCTTTCATCCCCATTCTTCCATACCACTCTCAGAACTTTGCCTAAAGTCTGACTGCGAGTCTCGGCGTCTGTCCCGTTCCCCTCTCTGGGCGGAGTCTCTCAGAGGACATGCATGCTGTGCTAATATCCACTTATAAGTGAGTATATACCATGTGTATCTTTCTGGGTCTGGGTTAACTCACTCAGGATGATCATTTCTAGTTCAATCCATTTGCCTGCTAATTTTAAGACTTCCTTGTTTTTAATAGCTGAGTAGTATTCCATTGTGTAAATGTACCACAGTTTCTTTATCTATTCTTCAGTTGAGGGACACCTAAGTTGTTTCCAGATTCTGGCTATTATGATTAAAGCTGCTATGAACATAGATGAGCAAATGTCCTTGTTGTATTGTGGAGCATCTTTTGGGTATATGCACAGGAATGGCTTGGCTGGTTCTTGAGGTGGCACTATTCCCAGTTTTCTGAGGAAGCACCAGATAAATTTCCAAAGTACTTTGCACTCCCACCAGCAATGAAGGAGTGTTCTCCTTTCTTCACATTTTTGCCAGCATATGCTGTCACTTAGCTACTCTGGTAGGTTAAGATGGAATCTCAGAGTCACTTTGATTTGCCTTTCCCTGATGACTAATGATGTTGAGCATTTCTTTAAGTGTTTCTTGGCCATTTGGTGTTCCTCTGTTGAACATTCTCTTTTTAGTTCTGTATGCCAGAGCTAATTGGATTATTTGGTTTGGTGGTGTTTAATTTCTTGAGTTCTTTATATATTTTGGATATTAGCCGTTTGTTTGATGTAGGGTTGGTGAAGATCTTTTCCCAGTCTATAGGCTGTTGTTTTGTTCTGTTGACTGTTTCCTTTGCCTTACAGAAGCCTTTCAATTTCATGGGGTCTCATTTATTAATTGTTGATCTTAGAGCCGGATCTATTGGTGTTCTCTTTAGGAAGTTGTCTCCTGTGCCAATGAGTTCTAGGCTCTTCCCTAAACTGGACTGAAGAAATGGCTCAAGGCAGATGGCTAAAAGACCTCCACATAAAAATCAGACACACTAAATCTATTATGTTTTAAATCCCTCCCTTCTTTCTGCACCTTACCCACTTTCCATCCTCAGGTGACTACTGAGATATCATGCAAAGTGCCAATTTAAAAAAAGCATAAAATAAACTAAAAATATGAGCAGAGCACTTACAGTAAAGGAAAACATTTAGTCTTTTGTTTCCCAAAAAACAAACTTCAAGAATATTGTGAGAGATGGAAAAGTTTAATAGTAACTTTTGTTTTGGCTCAAGTATATGAGCTCATTCATGAAAAAAAAACAATTATAAACATATATACATAAAATATAAGATGTGAACTGACATATTGAAGGAAGAAATACTCAAGAGTTGTAGACTTCAATATCTCTTTTAAATAATGGATGTAACAATCAGACAGAAGGCAGCTTTGCAAACAGAGGGCTTGAATAACATGATAAGCCAACTAAATCCAACAGTCATACAGATCACCCAACAAATGCAGAATATGCTTTCTTCTCACATACACATGGAACATTCTGCAGAACAGACCATGTCTACTCCAACCACAGTGGAATGAAACCACAGCTGGAAACCCAGGATGGAATAATAGAAAAATCACAAGTGTGTGAAAATTACCCACCTGTTTTTAAACTACAACAGAGCCAAAGAAGAAATCAAAAGGGAAATGAGGTAATGCTCAGAAGTGGTTGAAAACAAAGACAGCATATGTTTCTTAGCAAGGACAGCATTTACAGGCAACTGTATAGCTCCAAGTGTTTGCATGTTAAAACACAAGAAACATCAATGAGCAAGCACCTTTACATCTTGAAGATATACAGGAAAGTAAGAGAAAACTAAGCTTTCATCTGCGAAGCTAGAAGGAGGAAGGAAATAGCAAAGATTAGAGTGGAGATAAGGGAAACTGAGAGAAGAAAATAGAGTCAAGAAACTCTATAGTTAGTTGACTTTTCAGCAAGTCTATTGAGACAGAAAAAGGAAAAACAGAAGACACAAATGAATGGAGTCAGAAGTGAGAGTATAGAAATTAGTACCCGTTTTACAGAAATGAAATTGTATACAGGAATACTAGGAACAGTGCGTCCAAACAAATCAGATAAGTTAATTAAATGAAATGGACACATTCTTAGAAACACAAATTATCCAAACTGACATACAAAGAAATAGAAAACCTCTAATTTGTCACCAAAGACTGAACCCAAGAGTGAATATCTCTCCAAGACGATACAGCCTCACCAGTGCATGTTATTGCATGTTCAGGTAGGATCAAAACCAATCCTTTGCAAGCTCTTGCAAAAGAAGAAGGAAAAGAGGGGAAGGGCAACTGAGGAGGAGGAAACCCATCTGAACTTGCTGCAAAAATCTAGCATCACATGGAGACCGAAGCTAAGAACACACAAGATAAGTACAGACACATGTCTTTCAAAGGTGTAAATGCAGCACTCTCAACCTAATGCTAGCAAATGAAACCACATGGCATATTAGGAGGATTGCACACAGGAAGAATTACCCAACCAGGGCAAAGGTGGTTGAAAAAATGTTTAAGGTACTCACAATATTAAATGTATGAAGTTAGTAGGATATCACTGGGGTGGTAGCGAAGAAGGGCAGAGTTAAGAACAGGACCAGCTTGATGAGATGTACGTATGAAGACGTCACTATTACACTGTTACTTTGTATGTCCACTAAAAACAAACTAAAATGAATAGGACAAATGGGAAGGAACACCTTGTCACCTCATTTGGGGCAAAAAGGCATTTGGTAAAATCCAACATGGTTTCAAGATTAAAAAATAACTGACCAAACTGGAGTTTGCATGAAACTTCTTAAATATGCTAAGAGCTATTTGTGGAGAATACAGATGACACCAGGTTCAATAGCGACAAACAGAATAACCTTTTCCATTTTAGATTTCCCAGTTTCCCTTCGAGGCAAGGATGTCTGCTTTCGCCTCTGTGTTCAGCATCATAGATTCTCATCAGGGAAGTCACACGAGGAACAAACGGAAATCAGAATGAATAAATGGACTACTGATGTTGGCAGGGTGCGCAGTTAAAGTTCTAAACACTCTGTTAGGACACAATATTTTGGCTATTGTGGGCCATTTGAAAGTCTTTATAATTTTCAGAATCATCTTTCTCATATCCTCGGTGGAGGACTAATTAGAGTTTACATGTCAAGGGCCAAGATACAGAGAGCGTGGGCAGGAAGCAGAAGTGGGTATCACCTTCAAAGGTTCATGGGCATGACCCACCTCTGCTGTTACCAACCTCACTTCCTATCTCAAAGGTTCTCTGGCGTCTTCTCAAACAGTACTGCCACCTGGGCATTAAGTCTTCAAACTCGTGAGTCTACGAGGGCCATTTTACCTGCAAACCATAACAGAGGACTCATACTTCCTGTCTTAAACTTCCATCAACGAAAATAAGCAGAACAAGGTGGTCCCAACATAGGGATAAATGTATGGACTTACAGAATAGAATTAAGGGTCCCAAATTACATCCACCACCTATGGTGAATTACTTTTGATGTAGGTGCCAGTCTCATCCAATGGGAGGAAAATACGTTCTTTCACAAATGATGGTAGGACAACTTCAGTAAGTAAAAGAACTTAGACCCTGACTTATGTCGAAACTTTACTGGCAATGGATGGGTGGAGTTAAGGAATAATGTGTTTAACTGTTAAACTCTTTGGAAACACTGAGGTGTTTTATGGAACTGAAAATAGAATGATGAAAGGACAGATACCTGTAGACATTAAAACACCAAAAGTAATCCCTGTGGTACATTGTGGACTTTGGGTAACTACGGTGTCCCATGTGGGCTCATAAACCATGTGCACCACCTGAGGGATGATTTTGATAATGAAGGACAGTTGGAATACATGGAAAGCCTTTTATTTTCCTCTAAATTGTTCTGTGAATCTAAAACTTTGAAGGAGGAGGAAAAGGAGGAGAGGAGAACAGTAAGTTGGAAAGATTGTTCAGGACTAAATATTCCTGTTGTGCTTGGAGAGGGCCTGGGTTCAATCCCTAATACGAGCTGGCAGATTACAATTGTCTCTATGTCCAGTTCAGCGAACCTAACACTTCCTTCCGGCCTCCTTGGGCAACATACACATTGTACACACACATATATTGAGGCAACATACTCAAACAAATAAAACATAGATAAATAAATCAATTAAAATATTGAAGAAAAATAAGTCTCCAAAATTTTTAGTAGCCAAATAGTAATAATTTTGAATTACTTGGAATTTGATAATGGTTTCTCATAGAACCAAGCAACAAAAGAAAAAAGTGTGAATATATTATATACTTCATCAGAAGTTTTGTACTTAAAAGATACTATCAAGAAAATGAAAGACATCTATAAAATGTGAATATTTATAAATCATATGTGCCTGGTAAAATTAATATTCAGAACAAAATTTAAAACTCCTAGAATTCAAACATTTGTTTTTGTTAAAAAGACAAAGACAAAAAGCCCAATGAGTTAAGGAAAAAAGGAGGGAGGATGTTCCTCAAAAGAAGATATATCAATGTGTAATAAGGTTATGAATCATTAAGATTAACACTACTAGTCTCTAGGGAGATAGTAATGAAAGCCATGATAAAAAAAAAAAAGTGTTGGTGAAGACACAGATAATCCGGGTCCTTGTGCATTGCTGATGAGAATTTAAAATGCTACAACTATTGGGGAGAACAGTGTAATATTTCTACAAAGGTGAGTACATAATTCTACCACAATTTGGTAGTTCAGTTCTTCGACATGGACCAGAAAGAACTGAGAAGAGTGAGCCAGATACTCAGATCCTACTTTCTATTACAAGTCATTTAATAAACTCTATGTCCACCAAGAATTAAATAAACAAAACAGGGTCTAGCCATACTAGGGGGTGTTATTCAATCTCCCAAATGAATTCTGCTACAATATGGATGAATCTTGGAGGGTTTTCTAAATAAATAAAGCAAACCTCTTGTAAGTGTACACCTGTAAACTAGAGTAGGAAAATTAGTGGAGTGAGAGAGTGAAATACTCCAGATACAGGACTGTGGAGAGAAGGGGGAGCTGTGTTAGTGGGTATGGGATTTCAGCTGAAGAAAGAGAGAAAGCCTGGCACTGGATGACGGCGACACTGACAGTACAACTCTGTGAATGCAATGCCACTAACCTTCACTCTTGTTAGTCATTATGACCACATGTTTTACATTGCGAGCATCTTTACCAAAATACAATTTAAATCTGGGGCTGGCAGTTGGCTCGGCAGTAAAGGGCGTTGGTTCCTCCAGACCACCTCGGGTTGATTCCCAGCATCCACATGACACCTTAACAGTCATCTGTAACTCGAGCCCAAGGAGATCAGGTGACCTCTTCTGACCTCTGCAGGCACCAAGCATGCACATGGTGCATATACATATATTCAGGAAAAACATTCATATCCATAAAATAATAAAATACATAAATCTAAACATTTTTCCCCAAATCCAGACATCTTGGTACATTCCTATAATCCAAGCAATCAAGACATAAGGAATGCAAGCTCTGAGACAGTCTGGGGTACAAAATGATACCTTGTTCCCCCCAAAACAAGAAAGCAAACAATACTTAAAAGCTTTTGCTCCTGCCTTTTGGATAACCGATTAAAACAAAACAGAAATATGAGTTCAAAGCTTGTTTTTCACCACTAAAAAAAAAAGTGTAGTTAATTTGCGGTTGTGGTGTGTTTCCTGCCTTAGAATGAAAGTATCTGGAGCCAAGTGTGGCAGCACGAGCCTGTCATCCCAGCTCCAAGGAGGCACAGGCTGAATCACATAGTGGAGGTAAAGAAAAGGCTGCCACATACACAAAACAAACCACATGTGTAAGTCTCATCTGTAACTCTTGCCTTCCATACAGCTGTTATCCCTTGAACAAGGCTCGCAACATTTTCCAAGTGGCTGTAGTAGGCTTGCTGGCATTCTGGTTTCCATGGAAACGCAGACAGAAGATACCAGCAGGCAAGATTCTCTCTAAAGATAAATTCCCTGGTCACCACAATTCTCACCAGAATGTGAGCTGAGTTGTTTGTTTGTTTTGTTTTGTTTCTGTGAGCTCAGTTTTGTTCTGTGATCCTTACTAAGGTCTTAGAACAGCACAGAGCACACTGAAAATATTGAAAGAATTTTGGTGTGTTGTTTTCTTTTGAGACAAGGTCACATGTAGTGCAGACTGGTCTTGTACTCACTGGTAGATTGTACCTGACAATGACCTTGAGCCCTTGATCTTCCCACCACTACGTCTGAATCCTGGGATTACAGGTATGTACAGACTGGTTTTACACACTGCTAGGGATTGAACCCATGGCCTTGTGTATGCTAGTCAAGCATTCTAACAACTGAGCTATGTTCCTATCTCTCCTTCCCCAGTACCCACATTGAGAAAATTCTTACTTATTTGAATGAAATCCTTCTGCCTTTAGTTTTTTCTTTCTTTCTTTCTTTCTTTCTTCTTCTTCTTCTTCTTCTTCTTCTTCTTCTTCTTCTTCTTCTTCTATTGATTGAAAATTTTATATGTTCATATATTATGTTTTGGTCTTTTTTTTTTTCAAAACAGGGTTTCTCTATGTTACCTTGGCTGTCCTGGACTCCCTTTGTAGACCCGGCTGGCCTCAAACTCACAGCGATCCACCTGCCTCTGCCTCCCAAGTGCTGGGATTAAAGGCATGAGCCACCATGCCTGTCTCCATATGATATGTTTTGATCAAGTACCCCTTCCATTTCCTCCCTGCCTGACTAGGCATTTTGACATTAGGATAAAGAACATGCCAACACCATAAATCAAGAGAGGTCCTAGTGTGTTCAGTAGGAAAAGAGAAGGAAGTGGAGAAGGAAGCTGCATGTCTATAGAATCACTGGGTCCCCAGGGCCACTCAGCACTGCTCGTGCCCACCTTGCCATGGTGGCATGATACTTATTTGAGGCTGGATTGAATGATTTTCACAAATCTGCGTTCAATATTTGCTAGATTTCAGATTCTGGTGCCCTGGGTCAAAAACTCAATAGTCAAGTCAGGTCACAGCTTTGGCCTTGTTACAGCATTCTACAGGACTCATGACCTCCCTGTCCCCCCCTCTCCCCCCCCCCCCCGCCCCTGCTTCAGCCAAGAGACTCTGAACTTGGTGAAGTTGAAAAAAGAACTGCTGTCTTTTCCGCTCTCCCCTGAGTATCTGTGGCTAATTCTGCTGCTCAGCAAGGGTCGTGCTGCTGTGTAAGGCCACTGTGTCCCTGTCCCTTCCGCTTCGGTGTGCACTCCCTCTCGTCTGTCTCTGACACCCTCCTCTCTTGAGTCATTTTTTTTTAAAACAGGAAACACCTGTCCTCCCCCTCCACCGGGTCCTCAAGACCAAGGAGGCAGGTGCTGTCCCTGTCGTGGGAGGCCACAGCTGCTTGCCCATGAAGAGTGGGTTTGAGCGAATTCTCTTAAGATCTTCTGGACTTTGTGTCCAAGTCAAGAGTTATATTCATTGTATCTAATTTCTGTATGTTTTTCAATTAATTTATGAAGCCTTAACAGGAAAGGGAGATGATGAATGTGCATTCTCAAACTCAAACCACAATGGTGAGTTTGATGATCCTTAAGAATGGAGGCCATTTAAAAGCGAACAAATTGGAAGCCAGTCTACAGCCTTCTGTAATGAGCTTTCTCATGGCTGAAATCCAGTGTGTCAGGATTAGTTTTAGAGGAGAAAGACTTTTACTGATTCTTTCCGATATTTTGGTCTATAGGATCCTAACTGCTGACTGGAACTATTTAAGAGGTAAGACTAACGAGTTACTAGGTAGTAATAAAGGTTTCTACAGGCAAGCACAGGCTTTTCCAGAAAATCTTGGGCTTTCCCACTTGATCTTGGGCAATGTCACAGCATCCTTATCCTAGTCCATTTTCTGACACTGGGCAATTTACAAGAAAAAGGGGTTCATTTGGCTCACTGTTCTGGAGGTTCAAGATGTATGTTCGCCTGGTTCCTAGAGGTAAGTCACAGTAGGTGGGCAAGGGACACATACAAAGAGAGATTATTTGTGACAATCCACTCTTGAGGTAACTCCTTTGTTCTCATGAGGATTGCTCCATCTGTAGAAGAATGGCCTTAATCTCTCTCAACAAAGCAATCGCTCACCTCTTACAGGTCTCACCTTCCAAGCCTGCACACAGCCAAGCAGATTCTACATGAGTTTTGGTAGTGACAAGCCACATCCAAAACAAACCCAACATTATTTCTAGAACTGGAAATTAATAGACCTCAGAAGTCCAACCAAGCAAGACTTTCTACAGAACTAAAGCTTGCTTCATGTGGGCGTTCATGAGTCTAAGATGAAGAAAGAGAGACAGCTATGGATTTCAGTTGGGTGAGGGGCTGTGATGTATATGAACACCCAACACAGTCCACCAACGACACTCCTCCTGGTAGAAAAAGAGTTCAGAAATGGACCAACACAGACAAGGAGACATGCCAGCCATCCTCGGGAAACTTGTAAAAATGCTGAGCTGAGTATCTGGGGAGTTCAGAGCCAGGAACAACAGCAGGCACCGGAGGCTGATGGGAGGCCGGGAGATCAGTTCTCTATGCAGCTTGCTTACACACACTCTTTTCAGTGAAAGCCTAACTTACCTGCAGTGAAGCACACAGTGCTTAGCGTTACAGATTTCTTGTGTATACACAAGACACATGCACCTCTGACCAACATTTTTTAGGGCAATTTCTAGAGGACTTGTTCACACCTTATGCTCATACGAGTCTCTTACAAGTCCATCCAAGAACACATTCCCCAAACCCATAGATGTATTCCTTTAAGAAAGAAGATAAGGAGGAGGAGGAGAAAAAGAAAGAATCTTATAGCATCAACACTTAGTTCTATTCCAATGTTTTTCTTGCTAGCATTTAACTTATAAGAGTATACTTTAAATCAGGTCCACTCTATCAGTTTTAGAAGTAGCCTTGCATTTTAAACAACCAAGTAACTAATTGTCTAAGGTTAAACAATTCTCTGTCTTAGAAAATGTATTCTTTCAGAGTAAAGCTGTCTGTATGAAGCACTGATACCCTCTTAAGGAAAAAAAATGGAAGTTTCCTTTTCCCCACCATGATAAAGTCAGAATTAGAACTATCTCATCATGGGGAGATTTCTTAGGATTAGTCAACCAAAGCAGTCAGAGGAAGATCAAGTTAATTTCTAAAAGGAAACTGTTTCAGGAAGTACGATTTTTTCCCTAGAATACCTTTAGTGCTTTAGAGGGAAAAAATGTGTTGACTTTTCTAATAGGTATACTATAGTTCTGAAATTTTTCCCAAAAACTTTTATGTACAAGATATTTTGTTTTATTGAATTTACATTTAAAATAAATATTATTTTAAAACTTTCAAATAAATAAAAACATCACACACACATAGGTCTGTACAACTCCCTGAAGCTCTCTACACACATAGAACATGCACTCAAAAAGGGTACTGTGGGGCTCCACATTAGATTTTACACTTTCCCTATTAAATACATTTTATGAACTTATCCACTTTAGATTTGAAAAATAAGATTACCTTAATTTTTAAAGAAGACAAACATCAAACACTTCTTTCCTTTGGAGGGCATCATAAGATATGAACAAGATGAAATCTAGGAAAAATGTTCATTCATCAGAATTTGTATTTTATAGTATTAAATATAATTTGACAGTGGGTATGATACATTTATATGAATGTAGTACAGATATTTCTATAAATATTTGTTAAGTATGAATAATTTGGCATAACATGTCCTGGCTCTTTTCCCTCTAGGCCTCCTCATGCTGCCTACGTGGCTGTTGGCACAAAGGTCCATCTGTCATTTCCATCAGGCATCTACTGAAGAGTCAAAGAGACTCAGACTATACATGTCAATTTCAACATAGCATGCCTGAGCCAAAGCCAGGGACAGCAAGAGCTAGCAAGCACAAACCAGGTGGAAATATCACCACAGCAGAACAGTGTAGATAAGAACAATAGAGAATCTGATGTGTGAATACCAAACCCGGATTGGACCAGATCGGAACCAGCACCTGGGTGACTAAACCATGAACAGTCCTAGTATAGGCTTGGTCTGACTCTAAGCTCTCAAAGAATGCGGCCCTTTAGTCACTGTGTACAAGTAACATTAGTGACAACTGAAGATTGATAATTTCCCAGAACAGGAAGTGGGGGTCCCCATGCCTTCAGGTGACAGGGAGTTGTTGAGCCTCTTGTAAAATGAGGAAGGGCTAATGGCAGATTTAGGCTCATTTGCACTCTTCGATGCCACCGTTTTCCATGAGATACTTTCTTCACAGACTTTAAAGTTGTAACCACGAGGAAGCAAACTCAAAGGCATCCTTTTCCTAGGCTCTGTCCATTCCCTACTGATGTCAGAACTTTTAAGGGGAAGTAAGACTCTGTAAGAGCCCCCCAAAAGTCACTGAAAATTCAAAAACTATGTCATCTCATTGTCAGTTCCCTCTTGTCCTCTCCTCACGGGAAAACGCAGGCTCGTAGCAGCAGGGTGTCTTCTGTCTCTTGCATGCTGATAACATGTTGGGAGCTTAGGTTTTTAGTGCCAAGTTTCATTGCCTTCTAGGAACTTCATTTCAAAAGCTGGCTGGCTTATGTTCTGCAGTTAATATCCTTTTAGTTTCTTTTTAAAGCCAAAAACATAGGGTTCACTTGGTGAACCTCTCTGTACCAGGACCTTCACTTTCAGGTGGTTATTGTCATGTGTGCATTCACTCAGACCTCAGGTGAAGAGTTCTATGCCAGAGCTCAGAAATCGGAGTAAACCAGCTTTGGTGGTGGCCCCTCATAGACTTGGAAGCCAGATACTTCCTGGGCAGGAGTTTCTCCCACCCCAGTCCTGTGAGATGCACTAAAGGCCACTGCAATCTCCACTTTAGCTTGGTCTAGTAGAGTGGAGCAGGACTGAGGGAGAGGGGCTTGGTACAACACTGGCTGTTCACCCTCCTTAGGAATTCAGACTAGAGAGTGAGAGGAAGTTTGTCTCTTCCCATGTAAAATGTCAGAGCTGTTATCTACCAAGCCGCTAATTGAACAAAAGTAGAGAATGAAGAATGCTTATGGGGAGAAAGGAGGCAGCTGGGTGAAATACCTTCTTTTCTTTTCCTGCTTCCCTTTACATTTTTCCTTCCTTCCTTCCTTTCTTCCTTCCTTCCTTCCCTCCTTCCTCCCCCCACCCTCTCTTTCTTGCCTCTTCCTCTTTCTCCTCTTCCCCCTCTTTTTCTCAGACCTGGGGATATAATCCAGTGCCATGTCTTCCCTGGAACAGTGGGATGAGTGAGATAAACTTCTGGTTTTGCTCCGCACTCCATCTGAGGCATGGTACTGTGCTTAGTCCCACTGGTACTGTTGCTGATGACTTTTACGAGCTACTTGGTGCCCCTAAATCTCCTAAGCCCTTACCTTGGCTAAGGTTGTCCCCTGTATGTGCCTTTGCTGTTCATAATCAAAGCATATCCTTGCCTATGCACAGATAAATAACTGGCAAGCAGGATGGAAAAGTACACTGAAATGTTTCATGATGTGGTTCGATTACGAGCTCCCTGTATCCTTAACACATGGAGGAGGTCTGTGGAAAGGATGTTGACCCTGCAAGCAAGTTGGTGAAGGAAGAACAGTGGTACCTTGAACATATTCTCTCCCACTCTCTTCCTAGGTTCCTCATCTAGAAGGACCTTTAGAAATAGTTTTTAACAGGCTACTAAGATGAGACTTGATAGCCTATGACCATATAGTGGGGGAGGAGGTCCCCCTTGGTCTTAGACCTAGGGGAGGGGAATAGGTTGAAAGTGGGAAGGAGGGAGGAATGGGAGGATACAAGTGATGGGATAACAATTGAGTTGTAATCTGAATAAACTAATAAAATTAAAATAAATTTTTAAAAAAAGAAATAGCCTTGAAGTATTTATTTCCCAGAGGAGGAACTTAAGGACCAGAGAGGTAAAACCATCTGCAAGGTCACACAGCTAGTTCAGAGCAGAACTGAAAGTATGCGCAAGGTCTCGAATCTACCGCTGTACCTCACCCTGGCCTGGGATAACTGCTGCCTCAGAATCAGCCCTCAGCCTCCCAGAACCAGGGCGCCCCCACTCAGCTTCTCCTTCCTCTGTACAGGTTCTTAATTTGGCTGCCATTCAGGGCAGTGCAGGATGCTGCCTCCAAGTGGGCTCTCCTAGCCATAGATGCTGTTCAGAGATATTACCCAGAGCTAGTACCCAAGTACTGTGTCATGGAAGATACTAATGTGAAGTAACCAAGGCAATCCACAGAAATGCCAATGAGTTTTATGAATGACTGGAATGGGACTATTCTCTAATTGAGAATCAAAAGCATTCACTCAAATGCAATGGCTGATAGGCGCATCCCCGTAAGATGTGGGAGGAACTTAAAGTCAACCGGCCAATCAACCTTCTAATCAAAAGATGCACAGTGAAAGTCCAATATCAAAAAAGAGGTGGGCTGAACATTGGTTCAGTGATGGAGTGCTTTGCCTAGTGTACACAGGCCCTGGATTTGATTCCCAATACTGAAATGGGGAGGGGGAACAAACAAGTACCAAGATGGGGAAACAAACAAGTACCAAGATGGGGAAAATAGACAAACCAGTATGTGTGGTGTTTATAATTCCAACACCAGGAAGGCCTACGAGGGAGCATGGTGGGTTTGTGGAAAGCACAAGGTTATGTAATGGGACCTTTTCTCAAAAATAACACCAAAGGAACCCAAACAAACAAGCAAAAGCCAAAGCTGAATCAAACAAAAGAAGCAATGTTATGATAAACAAAGGAGCCAGGGTAAGAGTTACTTACCATTTTAAATGTTAGATGCAGAGCAGCAGGGATTAAGAAAGAAAGACTGGTAAACTAGAATTCAGTCATTGTAACTCCAGCTTCTCTGTTGGTCAGAGGGTCCATGGGTCTTGTTTATGCTATTAGAAATGAACAGACAGGAAAAATTAGCCTATGTATGAACCCAAGGTGAAAACCAGTTATGGAGTAAAGACAATGAATAATTAAATGTTGTACAACTGAACCTATACATAAAAGGAACGTGACAAAGAAAAGAAAATGGTGGCATTAATATAATAAATAACCTTACAATTTCAGTCAGGCTATCACTTAATAATTTCATGACAATCTAAGTCTTTGGAGGTTTTGTTAATATTTTACATGTTGAAAATAATCACTGTCCTTCAGTGGCTTCACATCTGGGCTAAGCTGCTGTTGCCGATACATGAGCCACAGCCTCGAAGTTCAGAGTGCTGTAGACAATGCCTGGCTTAGCACTCTAGAGCAAGCCTCTCCACTGAGCATGAGCTTCCTGTGTGTGGCTTGCAGTTTTAGACTGATATGCTCAAACTGCTTCAGTTTCAGTTATGAAATAATTAAAAGCAGGCTTTTCGGGTCCTTCGATGTTTTTAAAGGTACAAGGAGATGTGTGTCTAAGATGGTCTGAAGCAGGATTGGAAAGCTGGAGGTGCTTGGTAGAGCTGAGCATTTCAGAACTGGCTGATGCCTACTAGGAGGTGAGATGAGGGCGGGCATCACATAATCCACCCTTAGAGATCACAGCTCTGTTAGAAAGATTAGTGTAGCCAAGGTGAATCTGACAAAAGAAGCCCTGGGTAAAGGGGATATGGAGACTTTGGATGAATGAGGAATGGGGACTGTAAGCACTAATTTTCAAGCTTTTGTATCAGTCTGAAATCATTTTCGTCTAACAGGATGACAAGTAAACAGTTGAGCAACCTGTTACAGTGAGCATTGCCCTGCTGAGAGAGCAAGACTGGCAGGCTCATTTGAGAGGCTTGGTCAAGTGTTTAGATCAGAATCAAGTATAAGATTTATAAAGGGACAACAATAGCAGATTTGCAAAGAATTTTTTTAAAAAAGTTTAAATAATTATCCCAAGGTTGGAGAAAAAAAAAAAAAGAACTTTAGGAGTGACTATGGTCTCCTTCCATAACCCAGTCATGGGCTGCAGAGCAAAGAATGAGTTCAGCCACAGGGAAATCCGTCAGTAGGTAACAGTTGATCGATTTCTGTAGACTGATTAATGACAAGTCAGCTTCATCTTAGAGGAACAAACCCCCTGTAAAAGGAAGTATGGCAGTTCTGGAGGGGAGAGAGAGAGAGAGAGAGAGAGAGAGAGAGAGAGAGAGAGAGAGAGAGAGAGAGAGAGAGAGAGAAGAAGAAGAAGAAGAAGAAGAAGAAGGAGGAGGAGGAGGAGGAGGAGGAGGAGGAGGAGGAGGAGGAGGAAGAAGAAGAAGAAGAAAAAGAAGAAGAAGAAGAAGAAGAAGAAGAAGAAGAAGAAGAAGAAGAAGAGAAGAAGGGAGGGGAGGGGAGAAGAGAAGAGAGAGAAGAGAGAAGAGAGAGAAGGAGGAACAAAAAAAAACCCATCAAACCCATCAAAATAACAAGACGCTGCTCTGAGCAATTGGAAAACTCAGATGCTGAGGGACAACAATATCAGAAAAATGTTAACTTTGCTAGAATACGTTTTCTCACTTCAGTTTGAATACAAGTTAGCAAGGTCCTTTTGTTGGTGGTGACATTTTTAAAGGTAAATTAGGCAGGAATGATTCATCCCTATGGCGGTTTGAATGAGATGTCCCTCATAGTCTGGGGCATTTTAAGACTTGGTCTCCAGTTGGTGATGCGGTGTGTGGGGAGTGTGGCCTTGTGGGAGGAGGTATGCCACAGGAGACTGGAGGCAGGATTTGAGAGTTTAAAGACTCACTCCATTTCTTGCTTACTCCCTCTGATTCACGCTTGCAGTTCAGGGTGTGAGTCGGCAACTTCTGCTAGGCTGCAGTGCCTGCTGGCTGCTGCCACACTTATCCCTCTAGAACTGCGAGCCCACATAAACCCCTCCTCCTGTGAGTTGCCTTAGTCTTGGTGTTTTACCATGGCAACAGAAAGGTAATGAATGTATCTCCTTTGAATAACAGAACTGAGACCTCTTTTGCAAGAATGAAAGGAGGGATTATCTTCTGTATTTATTCAGTGACTTGGAAATGAAAAGATGTGTTTTCTTGACTTAGTTTTCTGTGAAAGTAGTTCTTCACCAACACATGAGACATTTTATTCAAAGAGAGAGGAAACAAACTTGCAATTAACTTTCAGGAAAGAAGTAGCATTTTCTCTTATGAACCGTTCTAATGAGGAAGGAAGTGTAGAATTTCATATTCTCTATTCTGTTGAAGTTATGAATCATCACAGCTTTGCTAACAATTACATTATAGTTTATGAGCGCTTTCCAGTGTTCTCCCATATCAAGCCAATTGGTGAAATTTCATGCCTTTCTCTTTTACCCACGAGACCTTGCAAAGATGGATTCATAGCTCAGCAGAATAGTATCTCTTCTTTCACTTACTGTGTTTTTTATAATGAAATTTTAAAAGAGGGGTTAAGAGATTGAGTATGTGGAATAAACCATAATAACCTCACCTAACATATCTGTGATACACAACATTTTTGTTTTTTTCCTTTTATTCACTGTCCAGAAAATGAGCCTAATTTAAAGAGAGTATGAGGTGAATGTCGTGGAGAAAGAGAACTCAGAATGAGCTGTTTTATTTTGGCATGTGTGCTGGATATAAACTGCCAAAACTGACAGAAGAAACAGAAATCCGAAGGTTGAATACATTACAAAAAGAAAACCCTTCTCCTCAAGAAAAGCTCAGATTCAGATGGCTTCACTGGAAAGTTCTTAATATTTAAAATAGACCTACCTAGAACCTCTCACAACTCTTTCAAAAAAGGGAACATTGGGGAGCACTTCTCAACTCGTTCTAGGAAGCCAATGTCTCAGACACCAAAACCAGGCTACATCACCACAGGGGGAAAAAATACAAGCCTATGTCCATTGTGAATACAGACCCCAAAAAAGCCCTCAATAAGCTACAAGTTCATTTTAATGAACGGCAGGCAACTGAAAAAAGCCTAGAGAGGTGTCCTTCTCAAGAAAGAGCACAGCTGCTGGCTGTCTGCTGCCAATCGGTAAGCCTTGAAAATGTACATACAAACAACATTATATGGACTCAACAGCTAATATTTAGGAATATATGTATATATGAATTCATGTATGAACGCATAACAATTAGCAAAAAAAAAGCGACCGTGAATTTGAAGGCGAGTGGTCAGGGACATAGGAGGGTTTGGAGGGAGGAAAGTGAAGGGAGAAATAGTGTAATTAAAATATAATCTCAAAAAAAACCTCAATTAAAATTTATTTTGTCACAAGATTTAAAAAAGATGGTTTTGAGAGGAATTTTTGAAGGAATATAAAATAATTTTGCTATTGAAATATCAGTTAATAAACTGGGATGGAAGAGAGAAACAAAACCGTGGGCTGTTCAAGACATGGGGCATTTAACAAAATCTAATAATTTTTTTCCAGAAAAGCACTCCCCATCCCTCCCCATCCCCCCCCCAAAAAAAAACTAAGCAAGAAAGAGAACTTTCTCAAATAGCCCAGCACAGAGCTTCTGCATGATCAGGAACAAGACATGAATGTTGGAGCCCACGATGTACAAGAGCAGATGAAAAGAGAAGTAAAAGCCATCAAATGGAAAAGGAAGAAGTAAAACCAACCCTGTTTGTAAGATGACGTGTTCTTATATGTAGAGTCTGGAGCACTACTCAAAGTATTATAATTAACAGATGAATCACACAGTGTGGTCAATACACAGAAACGAATCCGCTCTTTGTATTATGAATAAACAACTTAAAAATAAAGCCAAGAAAGAATTCCACTTATAGTTGTCTTAAGAAGAATAAGATATCTGAAGTATGCATTTAACAAAAGAAATACATGGTGTTTATAGTGGAATATAAAACAAAAAAAAAAAAGCACTAAAGAATTAGCAAAGATTTAAGTCAATGGAAAGGAATCCCACTGCCACAAAATGAGATAGTTAATAGTTTCTATTAAGAAGACAACATGCCTCAATTTTACCTGCAGATTCATCACAATCCCTTTCAAAGCTTCAGGGCATATTTTGTAGAAAATGAAATGCTGATCCCAGAAAGTAACAGGGAAGCGCAAAAGATCCAGAAAAGCCAGAGAAATTTTGAAAAATAAAATCACACATTCGGATTTCAAGACCTATCACAAAGCTGCAGTGCACAATGTAGTGTGATGTAGAATGCCGTGGAGGATGTAGATGTAGAAAAGGACTGAGAACTCGTAAACAAACCCTTATTTGTGGCCAGTTGATTTTTACATAGTTTCCAAGATGACTCAAGGAGAAAAAAACTTTAATAAATAGTTCTGGTACAACTGACTGCCGAGTGTAAATAAATGAAAGTGGACTTCCTTTTTATATAAGAATTAACTTATAGTCATTAATATTGTCATATGAGCTGAAATTATGCAATTTTTAAAGAAATATAAGGAATATTTTATGTTCATGAGTATTTCACCTGCATATATATCACCATACATGTGTCTTGTGGCTAAGGAAGTCAGCAGAGGACATTGGATCACCTGAAACTGGAGTTATGGATGTTTCTGAGCTACCGTGTGGGTGATGAAAATCAAAGCTCTGTCCTTTGTGAGAGCATCAAGTGCTCTTAACCACTGAGCCTGTTTTTCCAGGCCTGGAATGACTCTGTCTGCCTGTCTGCCTGCCTGCCTGCTTGCCTTCTGTCTGTCTGTCTGCCTATATCCATCTCTAGATAGATAGATAGATAGAGATAATAGACAGACATATGTTAAGTCAGAGTCTAAGCATAATTGGCAAAAGAACAAAATTAATTAATCATGTCTGATCAGAATTGAAAAGTGAATCAGCCCAGGACCAGCTTCAGACTCAGTTTTCTCACCATGGCCTTCTGAGTGCTGGGACTGTAGATGTGTGACCATTGAGAGGTTGTTCTGAAAAGACCTCATCCATTGTGAATATAGACAGAAAAGCTTTAAATAAGTTACTCAGTCCAATGACATCAAAGAGTTAATTCAAAAGGAATGTCATAAAGAATATGAAATTATTTTGCAACTGCAAAAAAATCAATTAATAAAGTGAAAAAAAGCTACAGAATGAGATTTCAAAATGTTTATAAACCAAAGGTTTTAGGCATTAGTTGTATGCAGAATAAATATAAAATACAGAGTGCTGGGAGGGAAAAGAAAAAATATACAGCTCAATGTAAAAGAGAGAAAACATTTTAACAACAAAAAAGCCAAACAGGCAAATAATGTCTTTAGACATTGCCCCCAAACAATGTTTAACTAGCTAATAAATATATGAAAAAATCACTAGCCATTAAGAGAAATGAAAATCCCCAATGACATACTACTTCATATCCCTTAGGATGGTTGTAAACAATAAAACAAATAATGACAAGCATTGGGAAGCATAAAGAAGTATTGTACACTCTTGGTTTATTAGAGCAATGGAAAACGATGAATCCACTTTGGCAAACAGTTAGCAGAATCTTGCAATATCAAGCAATGTTCTCATATGACTTAGAACTTCCTAAGCATATCTGAGTTTTGACAAAGATGTCAGAAAAACATACATTGGAAAAAAGACAGCATCATTAATATATCATGTTGGGGAAAATAGATATCTCTACTTGCACACACATTATTTCCAAGACATATTAGACCTGAAACTCTGTAACTTGTAAAAGGGTAAGGAGTACCTACAGGATACAGGCTCAGATTAGTGCAGCTGTCCAACATCATGAGAGAAGTTTCTTTGTGCAGTGCATGATGGTTAATGCAAGAATACAACAGATCAAAATGAGGAGTACACATGTCAGTGGAGTGCTCAACCATAAATGAAATATCTATATTATCATGCTTCTCCCAAAGGCTCAGGAACCATTATGGAAGATGGAGAGAAAAGACTTTAAGAGCCAGAGATCAGGAAGGATCAGAACAACACAGTATCTTCTAGACATGGCAAGACCACTACACTCATGAACTCAAAGGCCCTGAGGTTTGGCTACCCAAGAGATGCAAAGATGGATCCAGCCAACAGTCTCTTGTGGAGTAAGAAGGAGTTTCCCCATAGCTGAGCTGCTATGGGTAGCTGATGATTGCCGAGGGAGTATGAGTTCTCCTTAAGGGTGTGGATTCTGATAGGTTGACCACTCTCTAGTAGATGGTCCCACACCTATGAGTACATGGACAACACAAAATTAGAGTTGATTGATTATGCTTTTAAAAAATGGATATAAAGTTGAGGGTGGTGGGGACTTGGAATTGATCAGGGAGGAGTTAATAGGAGAAATTAGGGTGAATATGATCAAAATATGGTTGTATGAAGCTCTCAAAGAATTAACAAAATGTTTTAAATTAAAAACATATATCTGAAAGAAATAAAAAAAATATATGTCTATATAAAACGCACATGAATGTTAATAATAACGCCTTTCATAGTAGAACAGAAGCTTGCACAAATGTACATCAAACGATGAACGGATAAACAAAATGTGATGCATTTATATAATGGGATATTATTTAGTCATCAAAAGGTCTAATATATGCTAAACATGGTGAACTCTAAAGATTTGTGCTGAGTGAAGGAAATCAGGTACAAAAGTCCACATTTGAAACATGCACCCAAGATGCTTAGAATAGGCAAATCCATAGACACAGAAATTAAATGACTGATTGTCAGTGACTGGAAAGGGCAGAGATTAGGGACTGAATGGTAGTAGATATGAAATTTGTCGAGGGATTAAAAAAAGCATTCCACATTAGGCAGTGGTGATAGTTACACAGTAATTTGAGTGTAATCACCACCGTGTTTCATGCTTCCCAAGGGTGATTTATGGTATGTGAATAGCATGTCAAAATTATTATGTAAAATGTGTGTACTCTTTCTGTTTTGTTTCTCTATCATCCTGGACCTTAAATGTGTATTTAAATGTGTATGCTCCATTATGACTACTCCGTTAAAGAGATTTTTTCCCTCCTCCTCCTCCTCCTTCTTTCTTAACTTGGAGAAAGCTTAAGTTCCTCTGAACTCAACAGTAACCTTCAGGAACTATGTCCCTGCTGAGCAGTGCTTGCTCACATGGCCGAGTGACATTCAGAGGTGAGACTGTGAAGATGACTCAACACCACTGGGAACAGCAGCATGAGTGTAACCCTCCTAGGCCAGTGTCATCATGGGTGGGACCTAAGCTGTGATGGATGTGGGACAGCGTGGGCTGCTGTGTGGTTGGGGGGTGGAGGGTGTGAAATATAGGAGAACCAATTTCAGAATCTCTGGAACCCCCATAAGCAGAATCATGGCCATAATTTGTCTACTCTTCTGTTTTGGTAGGAAGAGGTCATTCAGATTTTTAAAAAGAAAAAAGGAAAAGAGATTCCTCTCCTGAAATTATTAGGCCTGAAGCAAAGCAGCCAGAAGCAAGACGGAGTTTCAAGCTGCATCGCAACCATCTTGTATTCATTCCCCAAATCATGACTGAGACATGCAAGACCTCTCAGAATGAAAACTCTGACCAAGGTGGTCTCTCCTCACACGGTAACTGAATTTTAGAGCAACAGCTGGTCTTATGCCAGTTCCTGAGCTTATAAGCATCAGTTTTTCTCATGACCTTTCACAAAACTCTCAGAAAGAAGAGCTTAATGAAACATACAAAAACAAAACAAAACAAAAACCCAAAAAGTTCATATGGTTTTCTGCTTATTACCAAGTAACCCATAGAATACTTTAATTGTTTAGAGTTTTGCTAAGTGTAAATGTGCATATGAATGTGTATGTATGTATGTATGTATATACATATATATTTACTACATAGGCATGATATATGTATAAATATATATAAGTAATATGTGTATGTGTATAGGTATATTGAGAGATACTAGATATTTTATATACATACACACACACACACACACACACACACACACATATATATATATATATATATATATATATATATATGCACATACACATGGTAGGGGAATTGAATCATTTGGATTTGCTGATATTTGTCCATTTTTAACTAAGAGACTATTAAGTTGCATATAGTCCAACTCAAAAAACCCTGCATAACCTAAAAGTTTGCATACTGAGAGTATGAAAAGTTGATGAGTCCAAACAAGTACCCAAGAAGTTAGCATTCCCACACTTCTCACAAATGTATAGTGTTTGTCCTGCTTGCCATCCTTCCCTGCTGTCACATCACCTTAGCCCATCACAGACTCGCGAGTTCAAGGGCTGGCTTAGGTTTATCACCGTCTCAGAAGGTGTCTAGGCTATGAGAAGGGAGGAGTAATGAGTAGTGAGAAAATGGATTAAGTGATGATTTTCTTTTATACAAAAATTAAAAGGGGGTAAAATCAAGTCACATATGGTGACAAAGAAATTACACACCTGTAATCCCAGCCCTTAGGAGGTTGAGACAGAGGGACCATGCATTTGAGGCCAGCCTTGCCTATATAGTGAGGCTCTCATATAAAAAAATCTGCAGCCAGCATTAGGGAGGCAGAGGTGTTCAGATCTCTGTGAGTTCAAGGGTAGCCTGGTCTACAAAGCTAGTCCAGGACAGCCAAGGCTACACAGAGAAACCCGATCTCAAAGAACAAAACAAAACAAAAATTGCTTTTCTATAAGTACAGAATGAGCACACATTATATTTTTATAAAGTTAAGTTTATTATTTGACATCACATATCTCTATAACATTCTCAATACTCTCACTCTCTTTTTTCTCCCTCCTACCACCGTCACCCTCCTCACACACACACACACACACACACACACACACACACACACACACACAAGTCCCTTTCCCAGATTCATGTCTTTCTATTTTGTTTTGTGGCCCACTGGACTTAACTGGGGACATCCACATGACCATGAGTGTGGAAGTATCCACTGGAGAATGGCAAAATCACCACCAGGCACACAGTTGAAGACCATGAGCTAGTCTAGGAACCAGAGCTGCTGTGAGTACATGATGTAAGGCCTGTGTCATTCTCAGAAGATAGCACTTTACAGCTTTTCTCACAATCACCCACCTGGACCATACATTCTTTCCTCCCCATCTTCTGGAATGTTTCCCAAGCCTTAGAAAGAATGGTGTATATATAATCCTGTTTAGAGCTGCATATTTAACAGTCACTTATTCTCCACATTTTGAGCAGCCATGAGTGTCTGCAGGCACTTCCAGTCAAAGCTGATAGTATCACTTGTTTATGAGTATAAACATGAATATTTAAAAGATGATTTCATACCACATCAACTTAGCAAAATAACAGGTATAAGTCCTTTCCTATAGCCTGTGATCTCTCTAGCCATAGGTTTTGACCAGGTTTATAGTACCACGTACGAATTCTCTCCCAAGCAGTGGGATTCAAATTCAATCACAGAGTGAGCAGTTTCCCCAGTAACAATCAGGCCACGGCTTGCCCCAGTGGTACCTTCTTGCCTAGCAGGTTGGTGTAGCGTGCAAGGTCCACTGTTGGGTGAGGTGTTGCAAGTTTTCTTCCTTAGCAGCCTACCTAACAACTTCTGGCACTATGAGCATTAGTCAACAGGGAGGGAGATTATTATTTCATTCCATTTCAAAGAGAAAAGTAACAATTATAATTAATTCGATGAAGAATTCCAGAACTATACATATGTATGAAGGAAACTAAGAATTATAAGGCAATTTTACAAAGTCATAAAACCATTTTTTTTCACAAAGTAATACTGGATTCAAGTACAAGGAAATTCTCTAAGGCTTTGGGAAGGATTCAGGCAAGGGCTGATAGAAAGGTCATACCTGAAGGCTAAGGAACTACCAAAGTGCAGTCACATTTATAAGGCAAGAGACCAGAGAAAATTTTATTCATTCGGAATTAAAATCATGGAAAGTGTAAAATAAACTCTTTAGTTTAATGAAAAGTAGCATGGAAATCCTAAAAATAACCATAGCTCCTGTTTCACACCCCAGAAGTAGCTTTCTGTCTGTCTGTCTGACTGTCTGTCTGGTTGATATACCAGGCTGTCAAAAGTTTACTGAGAAGGTAAGAAATGGCCCTTAACATTGCTATTATCAGTTCATCATGCGGGTTTGCATTGAAATTTTAATTACAACCACCTTCTGCAAAAATAACAGTTCTCTATATTGGCCTATTGTCTGGGGTATTTTGTTTGTTTGTTTGTTGTTTTTCAACAATACAGAGAAAATTATGACATACTGTCATTCTGAGTTCTGCAGTCACCAGAATCATTGACTTACAGTTTTGAAGGTCTTAGTCAACAGGCCTGTGGGGAGGCAGCACATCATGTGCAAAGCACTAGTGAACAAAGGCTTCACATCTCCTGGAGCCAAGAAATGGGAGAGAGGCAGGAAGGGTCCTGGGTCCCTCAGCACAGCCAATACATGCCCCCAGTGACAAAAGACATCCCACTGGTCTCTATTTCTGAACGTTTGCCACCGCCTCTCACTGGTCCCAGGTTGGTTGGGAAGAAACCTTTAACCCTTAAGTGTCCTTCACCTCCATCCAGACTATAGGACAGGGGTTCTAAACCTTCCTAATGCCGCAGCCTTTAAATTCACTTCCTCAGGTGGTGACCCCCACAGATAGTTGGTTGCTGATCCATTTCTTTAACCTTGCTCCTGTTTTGAATCTTAACATAAATATCTGATATGCAGGATATCTGACACGTGACCCCTGCGGAAGGGTTGGTCAGCCCTAGGGGGGGTCACCACCACTCACAGGCTGAACATTGCTGTAGGAGGTATATACCAAATTCCCGTGCCTCGTGCTTCTCGAATTCTCCGTTTCAGGTTTGTTCTTAGACTTCAGTGCTGCCAGGGGGCTGTACTGGTACGGCCTTCTGGTTCATGAGCGCGTGGACTTGTCAGATGATTTATGAGAAAAGACTGAAAAACATTTAAGAACACTGAAACGCATGGTGTTGATTGTTGTTATTACTGCTGCTGTTAGCTATAGGGGAGAGGCTGCCGTGTGTGTGTGTGTGTGTGTGTGTGTGTGTGTGTGTGTGTGTGTGTGCGCGCGCACACACACACACGTGCGCGCGTGGTAGCCAAAGGGGGACATCGAATGTCCTTCTCTATCACTCTCTGCCTTACTCCCTGAACTCGAAGCCCACAGATTTTCCGCACAGCTGGCTGTCTGGTAAGCCCCACTGACCCGCCATCTCAGCACTGCTCTCCAGTCCAGTACTGCGGTTATAGGTGCATGCGGCCACAGCTGCCTTTACACAGGCGCTGGAGACCTGAACTCAGGTCCTCAGCCTTGCTTTATCCACCAAGTCATCTCTTCACTCCCTGAAGAAAACATTTTGATAAAAATAACAAAGAATTTTTAGAAAAAAGTAATAGTACCTCTGGTCATCTGGGCACACTTACTTTTAAATTTTCTAATTTTGCGGTGGCACACACCTCTAACCCTAGCACTCAAGGGGCAGAGACAGGAAGATCTCTGTTAGTTTGAGGCATGATCTACATAGTGAGCTCCAGGTTAGCCAGGCTACATAGTGACTCAACAAACAAACAAATAATAAAGATATGGATAATACAGTGCAAACGTTTTAGGAAAACAACATGCTTAAGTTGCCTATAATCTGGAGAAATTATTGATGTTTAACTCTGCATTATTATTATTTTTTCTATTTACATATAAAATATGTCTTTACAAGACAATTCAACAAAATATTATCTCATGCATTTTTCAACATACCATAGATATTTTTTATGCAATGAAACAGTTTACAACAAATGTCAGTACAGTGGCTCTTAACGTGTGGGTCACAAGCTTTTAGGGGGTCAAAAGACCCTTTCACAAGGGCTGCCTAAGACAATTGGAAAACACAGATATTTACATTATGATTAATAAGTGTAGCAAAATTACAATTAGGAAGTAGCAATGAAAATAACTGTGGTTGGGGTCACCACAGCATGAGGAACAGTGTTAAAGGGTCGCAGCGTCAGGAAGGTTGCCAACAGCTGCTCTAGGAATTGTCTAGTTTCTCTGGCATGTAGAAAAGCTATGAGACACTTCACGACTTTTTATGTGGCACCCACTTTAAATGACGTACTATTTAAGCACTTTCGGGTAGGCACATAATTTTAAAATGCAGAATAAAATTGCTCTCAAAAAGATCGATGGGCGCCCTAGCACTAAGGTTTTTGTGTTTGTCATCACAAGGACAGTGTGCCATCCAAAGTCCTCCTGTTGGAAATGAGGGTGGGGGATGGGTGGAAGCATCGATACCTGCAGCAAGGTCACAGTGGCAGCTACGGTGGGTGTTTATCAAGCACTATGGACAAAAGAAATGGTATTTTCATTTTGTTCTATACTGAAACACCAGCTTAGGGTTGTACTGTGTGATTAAAAAAAAGTTTTCCTGGAACAATGCAACGCATGTGTCTAGTCATCCCAGAGAAGAACCTCACTACAGGGAAAGTACTGACACCAACAAAGTCCAATTTGGTGAACTGATGAGTTTTATTGGGGTTATTTACAGGAATATGAGGGAGGGGTCGCTTCCAGGAGCAGAAACAACACGAATACAGCTGCACCTCCAGATCCCACCCCAGCTTGGGTGAACCTGGCAACCTGGAGCACACTGCACAGCCTGTGGGCAGCCCTACAGGTACCTGCAGGCACTTCAGCTGATCTTGGCTTCTACCGACAGCTGGTCTGGTCCCAGAGGCTTTAGCTTGGTTGATGAGAGTTACTCTGGGCGTTTTATTGCTTCCTCTGTAGCCTAGAGAATCTGGTCAGTTTCAGAACTGAAGCTGTGCTTAGTTGTTTACCCTCCTGTTTAAATCCTTCCCTGCAGGATGGAATGTTTCAGTATCGAGGAAACTGTTACACAAGAGGTTGAAACTTGGGGTCTAGAAGCATAAAAACAGTGCAAAGGTAAACACACCAGTAACCTTCCAGAAGCTTTCAGTGACACCAAAGTGCCAAACGAGCATGATTTGCTACACCTGTAGTCCATTGGAATGGAGACGGGTTAGCTAAGGGGGTAAAGGTTTCAAATCACCAAGAATGAAAAGCAAGCAAGTGGTGTGTCTGGGAAGACAGGTCAGCGTTGCCTTGGACTTCCTGTGGGTGCTCGAATGGCACCGGCAGCAAACAGGCTTGTTGTGCCCCCATCAGAGCCAGTGGGTCTGGAATGAGCTTGGCTCTTAGGTACCTGCACTCTTGCAATGGGGTGAGAAGACAGACTGACACCATGAGGACACCACGAGGACAAAATTCAGAGAGAAGCCAGCTCCAGTCTCAGAAAAGCCAGACAGTTGCGCTTTCTGTCCACACGGCTCTGGGGAGGAAGCAAAGGCCTACAGCGGCTCTTTCCAGAATATTATTTTTTCCTTTCTATTGTGGTTCAGATTCTCCAGAACGCTGCATTCCCAGGACTGGTGTAAGTGCACCAAGGTGGCAAAGACCTGGATTGGTGAGGTTGTCCCTGTGGTTAGCCCATCAATGCTTTGGCTTTGGCTTTCTACCTGGCTTTCCAGACTCTGATCACCTCCCATCAGATTAGATGCATAAATAATTTGATCTCTCTCTCTCTCTCTCTCTCTCTCTCTCTCTCTCTGTTCTCCCCAGTGAGAAGTTTCTTTCTGTAAAGTGACTAACCACACCTCTTCACACTTGCCCATGTGTGGGTGGTACTCTGTCCTGGTCCTGGTCAGTTTTTGCAAGGTAAGTTTCTTTTCTGCCCTTTGATGTCAGAAAGAAAAGGGGGGGGGAAAAACCAAACTGAGAAGTGACAGAGACAGACAAAGGGAGACAAAGGGAGACAGAGAACACGCCTGAGAGAGACAGAAGAGAAAGAGACATAAAAGGAAACAAAAAGCTAGAGAGAGTGAGAGGGGGTGAGAATGAGAGAGACACCGAGAGAGAGAACAGGCAAGCAAGGGGGGGTTGGGGAGGGACCCACTCAGAAAGTTTCTAAACTCTTTTTCCTTTGATTTTTCTTTTTGAATGGGAAGATATCTGTGTACACTCCTCACAGGTTTCTAAGGCAGGGACTGTTGTTTTCAGACTTATCTGGGCTCACTGTGGGCGTGGGTAGAGCACACAGAAATGACGGAGGGACTTGTGAAGGCCGACATGAATTCCTGATGAAGAATTGGGAGCCAATTTACCGACTGTGGGAAACGCTAAAAAAGGTGTTCCCACGTGTCCCTGTGTCAGAAAGCCAGGGCTCCTGCTCCGAAGCTGATTGCAGTCTGCTCTCCACCTTCCGGCTTCTCTCCAGGCACCATCCATGGAGGAGGTTTCAGCTTTCATCGGAACAGGAAGGGCGAGGAGGAAAAACACTACACTGCTTTGGACCAAGCAATGAATTCCCAGTGCTGGGGCTCTGCATGTGTCAGCAGAGCAAGGGTGGCCTTTCCCTCCATCCCATTTACTCCCTTCCAAGGCTACATGTTTCTCTGCAGCCTTGCATTCCCAGAGAAAGCTATAGTTGGCAACAGGTACTTCCTTACTTTCTTTTCAAAAATTCTTTATTGGTAAACAAAATAATGGGTTTCATTGTAACATATTTACACATGCTTAGTATGTACTTTGCTAATATCCACAAGCCCCAGGACACTGTCATTTTCCTCTTTCTCTTAGCTTGCTGGATGGTTCCTTGCTCTCCACAAAATGTGTTTGTGTAAGTTTAAATACATAATGCATATTATATATTATATATAAATAAAATATATTATATATTTTATATAAATACATATTTATACATATAAACATATAACTCTATAACATATTTACATGTTACATAAATACATTTAAATATACAAGTATAAACATATATGTAATATATAAGTTATATATTCTATATCAAAACACATGTATTATATGTATTATATATCAACACAGACATATGTTAAGATTCCACATATAAGAGATGTAGTGTTTGCTTGTCTGAGTCAGGGCTTTTTTATTTAGCATGACCATTTCTAGTTCCATATATTTCCTTGCTAATGGCATGATTTTGTTCTATATAATTGAATAAAACTCTATTGTGTATAGTGCTCATTTTAAAAAATCTGTTCTTCTGTTGACAGCCATCCAGGCTGATTCCATCTCTTTCTGTTACTGTAGGCACTTTCTTCTCATCACCATCACTAATAAAGATTCCCGGATCAGGAAACCCTTGGAACAACCCTAATGCAGTCAAAGAAGGAGGGGCAAAGGTCACTCCGGAAGCATAGATGCACCTTCTCTAGAAGCTGAGAGTGTGGTCTTAACAGAACTAACATAAAAACAAGCGCCTACTGCACACGGTGAGTCCAGGCTCCGCGCCTCCCTTCCAAGCCTTCTTACCAGGGCAAGACAGAGCACAGAGCCGGTTCTTATGGGTCGATGTTCAGGTCCCTACTGTGCCATTGTGTAATTTTGGGAAGGTAATTTCCTCTCAGCTTTCTTATATGAGAAGCTGAAACCGTGCTTGCTTAGGGGCAATAATATTTGCCATGTGTGTCTCATAAAGCATGCCCTTCGAAACCAAAATGATGGAAGAGACAAAGTTCTCCGCTTGACTCCTTATTTTTAGCATTGTTTATTATTGTTATTTATTATCATTATTATTACTATCATCATCATCATTATTATTACTGATATTAAGCCTTGTCTAGCTCCATTTGTACTTCTATTAGTCAGCCTTTTATCACCAAGCAGAAACCTGAGATAGTTAACTTAAACATTTATTTTGGCCCAAGGGTTCAGTTCACCGTTGTTTGGCACCATTGCCTTTGTGGCAACACAGCATATAGAAGGTGATATGTAAGAGAGGAAGAATCCCATCTTATGGTGGCAAAAAAGGAGGAGGAGAGGAGGAGGAGGAAGAAGATGAAGCACTGGATTTCAACAATCACTTTTGAAGACACCCCTAGTGACTTGAAGACATATTCCTACTAGGACCCTCCTAAAGACTCCACCACCTCCCATTGGCATTTTGGGCCTTTCATGTGTCTTTAGGGGGACAGTCCAGGCTCAATATATCGTTATCTCCCTGGGTTGAATACCACTTGGCTGCACACAGCTCTGTGATCATTCTGTGGAATGAGGGATGTTCTGGCCACTGCCTGTACAAGGTGAAAAGAGGAAGCGAGCTACCCTTAGCTCCCTTCTCTCCCCACCCACCCTATGTATGCTTTGCTGGAGCAGCAGTGACTGGGAATGCATCAGACTTCTTCAATTGTTTGAACTTAGACAGTACAGAGAAGGACGTAGCACGTCTGATTCTCTTGGAATAAGATGACCTCACTACAGGCCCTTGCTGTGGGTTCATGCTTCCTACTTTATGATCACCTGCATTTGTTCCCTACAGCTGTCCTAATAAATCATCACAAGCTTGGGGCCTTAAAGCCAAAGCCACATCCATCCTCCGCCCTCACGGTTTCAGAGGTCAGAAACTCCAAAATAAGATGTTGAAAAGTTCCCGCTCTCTCCCACTTTCTGCTGATGACTGGCAAACCATGGTGATCCTCGATCAATAGATGTGTCACTTCCAGCTTATACCTTGGTCATCATGCAGCCTTTTCTCTGAGCATCTGTGAACAGTCATCATCCTATCCCAGCGTGACCTCATTTGAACTTCACAAATTACATTGGCAATGACCCTGTTTCCAAATAAGGCCACACACCAGAGGTTAGAATGGCAATGCGTCATTTTAGGGGTCAGAGTCAGTTCCTAATAATATACTCTGCACAAAACGGAGCTCATGATCTGCGCATTTTAAATCAAAGGCGGTGGAGGTCAGCAGCCATCATAGGTGTACAACGAGTGACCCCCCTTTCTGGCTGCTGTGGGGTTCCTGATCTGTGTAGAGCAGGCCAGGCACAAGGCACATGCAGGCTTTGGGGAGGCTCCTGGGTCTCTCCAGAAAGCTTCTATGCTTCCATCTTAACAGAAAAAAAAAATCTTTTCCCAAAGGAAGCTGGTGCCTTTATTACCCAGAAGGCTGAGGGCTTCTTGACATTTAAAGCCACACCTCATCATATGTGAAAGAAGGTGTAAAGATTTCTATTCCAGTAACGGATCTGTTTGAATGTTTACCGAAGCATGACCACGAATTCACTGAATACCCCTGAGCAACTCTATGGCTCTGTATTGACAAATGATCTCCCCGGGACTTTTTGTAGTTGCGGGACTCTAGACTACTTGTACCTCATCCTTCCATGTTGCTCTCAGTAAGGCAGAAAAGAAAAAAAAAAGCCCCAGGGATCTTTTCTGTATATTCAACAAGAGACGCTTTTCCACACCATCTCATTTTTTTTCACTTGTATTGCTTTTTTGAAATGTAAAATTGGTGCATGTTGATTATGTACAGCTTGGAAATTTATGGAAAAATAACTTTATAATCACATAAAGTCTGATAGGGTTAGAGAGGGATTGCCACTTGCCGTCTAGTAAACGTTCTCGCCACCGTAACCTTTGGCATGACGTCAGCCACACGCTAAGGACACCAAGGAGCCACAGACTGTAGACCAAAACCAAACAGGGAAGCACGGGCAGGGTAGCATGGAGGGTCTGTGTGGCAGACCCTATTGGCTTACCGAGCTGCCAGTCTCCTGCTCCTAGCTCTATCCTAGATGTAAACATTGGAGCTGTTGGTCCCCTCTCTGGCCTCCTTGGTGGCTGCATGGCCACAAGGCTGGTCACTGAAGTGGCAAAAGGAATGTGTCAAGCATCTCCTGTGATAATTCTTATTATTTTACTAAAGGAAACTGAAAACACAGTATCACCTTTTCTTATTTCTTCTTCCTTTGCCTACCATAGCTGGGGTAACAACTGTCTGCCTTTCTGTTGTATGATATAAAAGACTGCTGTGGCTGAAGTGTGTCCCCACAAAATTCGTATGTTGGAGTTTTAATGTCAGAGTCTCATGATGGAATCGTATTTAGAGACAGAGTCTTTAAAAAGACAACTAAGTTAAAATGGGCATATTAGGGTAGACCACAATCCAATCTGAATGATGTTCTGAGAAGAAATTAGGAAGTGAAGGAAGACTGTGACGACACAGTGTGAAGAGAGCCACTACACACCAAGAAAGAGGGCCTCACATGTCACCAGCCGTGCTGCCTCCGGGATTGCAGACTGTAGCCCTTGGACCCTGTTTAGTTGGTTTCTGTCATTTATATTCTCTTGTGGCATCCCTGGCCAATGAATAGAAATGCCTGATTCTTAAACTGTTGATAGCTGTGTCCTGTTACTTTCAACTAAAAGCATTCTGAGTAATTTCCAGTTCTTTAGAAATTGTGTGTGTGTGTGTGTGTGTGTGTGTGTGTGTGTGTGTGTGTCTGAGTGTCCTGTTACTTTCTCTTTTATTCTTATTTATTTACTTATTATGTATACAGCGCTCTGTCTGCATGGACACCTACACATCAGAAGAGGACACCAGATCTTATTATAGATGGTTGTGAGCCACCATGTGGTTGCCGGGAATTGAACTCAGGATCTTTGGAAGAGCAGCCAGTGCTTTTAACCTCTGAGCCACTACTTTCAACTAAAAGTATTCTGAATAATTTCCAGTGTGTGTGTGTGTGTGTGTGTGTGTGTGTGTGTGTGTGTGTGTGTACATTTGAAGCCTTTACTTTATCTCTCAGTATTGGATATAGTTTAAGGAGATGTTATATAACGGGAATGGAATTTAATTTGGGGTTCAAGGTATTTCAATGTAAAAATACCAGGACCAGCTTGTCAGCTGCTGACTTCTGACTTGGAAGGTGGGGTCCTGACAGGCTGTGAGAAGTCCACGAGTTTCAGTTCACATGGCTCAAAGCACAAAGTACTGAAGGGTCAGCCCCATGTACCACACATGCTGAGGGGTTTCAATTTGACTTTAGAGAGCTTTTAAACATGAGAGACAACACCAACCACATACACACAGGTGAGTTTCATTGTTAAACCATTGAAACTGGTTTGGACACACACACACACACACACACACACACACACACACACACACACACGCACATGCACACACCCCACACACAGGCTGCCAGAGCCCATTAGATACCATGGGAGGGATACAATACTGTAACTTGGTCCCCCAGTTGCTGTGGCAGAATTATGTACTTTCCTCTTGCTCTCCTTCAAAGGTTTTTCAGAGCAAGGATGCAAAGATGGACTAGGCCGGGCTTCACCAAGGCCTTCACACAGTGAGGGAAAGAGAGACACTGCTTTGAAAAAAATTGTTTCCAGAGGCACATTATTTTAATTCTATTCTGATGTATCAATAGTTTAAAAATGCATGTCTTCTCACCCTAGAAGACACAGACAAAAAAGGACTAAAAGACTAGCCAAAAAACATGTGATGAGTCCTTTTGGGTAAACAAAAAATTTGCCTTGTTTTATACTAACCAAAAGAATGAGAAAACACAAGCTTTGCTTTTTTAAAAAATTTATTTTTATATAAAAGTTTACCTCAAAAAGTGTGACCATTATATTAAGCTAGAATAAGTCATGGATAAATGAACATGATCTTGCACAGGTTTGTTGTAAAGCACATTGAGTTTAAGAATATGTATAAGCTATATTTACAAGTGCTGTTGCTGTTTGGTTTGCCTTTCTTGTCTTCCTCAATCTTTCCTACCATTATCTGGTTACTTCCCTTCCTTTTCTAGCCTTTTCATTGCTCAGACCTTTAGCTATATTTCCTGCCCAGAGGAACATGATTATGTTCAGGTATAACTGGATGATATAAAACATAAACGTTATCTTTTTCGGGTCTGGGGAGTTGGCTCAGTGGTTAAGAGCACTGGCTGCTCTTCCAGAGGCCCTGAATTCAATTCTTAGCAAATGCATGATGGCTCACAACCATCTGTAATGAGATCTGATGCCCTCTTCTGGTATTCATGAAGACAGAACACTCATGTACATAAAATACATACATAAATAAATCTTTTTTAAAAAAGGTTATTCTTTTCCCAGTCTAGGAGACAATGTATCATCTTGTACTGACCAAGGAGATATTAAAGGAAATTCTCTTGAAGTGACTCAGAAATGCTCTGCTCCCTGAAAAAGGAGATGGGTACCAAAACAGAAAGGCCCTATTAGAGCCACCAACTTCCACATTAAACCACGACAGAAAGCTACGGTTCTCACTCACTGTCTTGTGAAGGTTAATATCTGGCTTTTCAAGGACTTAAGTAAATAGAATGTCCCCATGTTTTAATGTTACTGAGAGAGAGAGAGAGAGAGAGAGAGAGAGAGAGAGAGAGAGAGAGAGAAGAAGAAGAAGAAGAAGAAGAAGAAGAAGAAGAAGAAGAAGAAGAAGAAGAAAACAGACAAACAGACAATCTTACTACATATCCAGGCTTAAAACAAATGGGAAAATGTGTAAAATAGAAAAAATAGAGGAAGTCATAGTGAGCAGGATTGTGTAAATATGACCCCAAACACTGGTTATATAAGACAAGGATTGGAGCGCAGCTCTGCCCCAGGGAGGCTCTGAGGGTTTACCTAGGAGTCTCATTTCGGTCAGGAGGTGCCAAGTATTCTCCAGGAAGTCCAGCAGAGTCTGGGAGAGAAGCTTAATTCTGTGGGAGGGAAGCTGGACAGTAAGCTGAGGCCAGGTGATGGCAGGTCACGTGATAAATTCTCAGTAGTGATGGTTTTATCCTCTCAGTAAGAGGGCGTGTGGACATGTGTGTGTCAGAACACTCAATATTTGCCCTCCTATATAATAAGGATCTCACTAGCTATTGTTTCCCGGTCTTGGCAGGGAGCCCCTAGCTCCCCAAAGGGTGTAAGTGCCTTGGATCTTTGTGGCGGCCCCTGGTAGCTGACCAGATAATTCACTGGGATTGGTCCTGATAGAAAGACCTTCTGTGTACTTTTGGGCCTTTGAGTCTGACTGATATAAACGTGGTGGTATCTATAAAGCCAGTTCAACTCCACAGCCAATGGTTGTAGCAGGTGACACATCTTGAGCAGAGAGCCAAAATTCAAGAGACGTGAGTCGTGGAATCTCAAACCGCAGGATGGAGATGGGCTTCTCTGCAGCCCAAGTCTATAGATTGACTGCTGCTTCAAACAAACAAACAAAACACTTAGTATTTAGTTGCAAGGGGCACAAAGGATGAAAATGAAGAAGTCTGAGAAAAAAGATCAGAAAACCAATGCCATCCTGCATATAGCCCTTGAAGGTAGCTCACTGATATCCATGAATCCTTATCACAACGCACATTATCAAAGTCAAGATGCAAATATTCCTCCCAGGGTCCAAATCCATTTTTTTTAGAGTAAATAAAAACAACAACAACAAGAAGAAGAACAAAAAACCCGCTAAACAACCTTAGGGGGAAATTTTCATCTTAATAATGATTCTTCTTGGAAATACTACTCTCTCTCTCTCTCTCTCTCTCTCTCTCTCTCTCTCTCTCTCTTATTTATTTATTTATTTAATAATTTTATAGCCTGATCCCAGCCGCTTCCCTCTTCTTCTCCTAGCTTCTAGTCTCACCCTCACACATTCTTCCCCCATTTGCCCCTCCTCTTCTCAGAGAAAGGGATGCCCCCAAGGGAAACCAACCCTCCTTGGCACCTCAAGTCACAGCAGGACTAAAGGCATTCTCTCCCATTGAGGCCAGAAAAGGCAGCCTAGGTAGAGGAAAGGGATCCAAAAGCAGGCAACAGAGTTAGAGACAGCCCCTAGTCTCGTTGTCAGGAGACCCACATGATGACCAAGCTTCACATCTGCTACATACATGTAGCCCACGCTTGCTCTTTGGTTGGTGGCTTTGTCTCTGGGAGCTCCCATGGGCCAGGTCACTTTACTCTCTAAGTCTTCTTGTGGTGTCCTGGGCCCCCTCTGGCTCCTTCAGTACTTCTTCCAAGTCTCCCACAAAACTCCCTGAGTTTGTTTGGCTGTGGGTCTTTGAATCTGTTCCCATCAGCTGCTGAATGAAGCTGCTCAGAAGACAGTTATGCGAGGTGCCTGTCCATAAGCATAGCAGAGTATCAGTAATAAGTTCAGAGGTTGGCTTTCTCCCATCCGCTGGGTCACAAGTTGGGCCAGTTATTAGTTTGCCATTCCCTCCATCTCTGCAAAAAAATTTTTATTATAATTTATTCAGATTACATCTGATTGTTAGCTCCTCACTTGTATCTTCCTGTTCCCCCCTTCCCTCACTCTTTCACCCAATTCCCCTCCCCTAGGCCTCTAACAGAAGAGGACACCCTCCCTTGCTGTATGATCATAGCCTATCAGGTCTAATCTGGATAGCCAGCATCCAGATCTCTGTGTTCCATCTTAATCCCTACACTTCTTGTAGGTGAGACAAGTTTTGGGTCGAAAGTTTTACAGATCAGTTGGTGCCCTACTCCCTTCATTGGAAGTCCCACCTGGCTATAGGGGGTGGTGACTTCAGGCTCCATATCTCGCGGTGACTTCAGGCTCCATATCTCGCTCCCAACATCCCCTAAACCCTGCTGCTAGAAGTCTCAGCTAGGGTCACCCCCATAGACTTCTAAGAGGCCTCCCCTGTCTCAGAGATGCCCACCCCCATTGAATTCCATTCTTTCTCCTGGCCCCCCACCTCTCCTCTGCTCACACCTAATCCCCATCCCTATTAACTTTCCCCACCCCCTCTTTAACCTAGTTCCCTCCCTCCATCTACTTCAGGTGTCTATTTTATTTCCTCTTCTGAGTGAGATTCAAGCATCCTCTCTTGGGCCTCCTTGGCTTCTTTGCGTCTGTGGACAGTAGCCTGGCTATCCTGTTCTTTATGGCTAATGTCCACTTATACGTGAGTACATACCATGTTTGTCTTGCTGGGTCTGGGTTACCTCATGTCACAATGAGCAAAGGGCCCCAGGGCAAACATCCCTTCAGGAGCTTTTCTGTGACTCTAGCTCTGAAAGTCAGCAGACCAGGCTCTGAGTACCCACAGCACTGAGTTGTCCCACCCAGAAAGCCCTGTGGAGGAAGTTAAGTCCTGTTGATGGGGCTTTGTAATGAATCACAGAGGCTGGAGTATCTGATAAGAATTTCTCTCACCTCTCTGCTTTCTCTTCCTCCTCACTTTCCCCCAAGCTACTTCCCTATGGGAGTTGTGTTTACTGCTGTGAACAATGCATGGACAGGCACTGGGCATCATGAGAGTAGGTCTCAGAGGGCAGGAGAGGGCCAGGAAACAGGCAAAGGGCTGGCTCCTTTTCACAGGCAGGTACTGTGGACCCCAGAAAAGTGGAATGGGTGCGCTCTCCTGATGAGGTGCTGCTGTTCCTACCTGAGAGAAGAGGGCTGTCTTCGGGGTTAGAGGAGCATGTGCAGACATTCGTGGCCAGAACCTGAAGGAGAATTACAGTTATTTTCCTAAGGTAAAAAAAAAAATGAGGCAGTGATCCAGCTACAGAAGGAAGAAGCCAAGAATAAAATGGGCTGGACAGAGTACATAGAGCCAACCCTTTACCATGTTTTTTAATATTCATGGTTAAGGTCAGGTAACTGAAACTTTTGCAAGCAAAACTGCAGATAGAGTGAGTACGATAAAAATAAACATGTATGAACATCCCATAATAAAACCCATTATCATGTATAATTAACATAGCTAAACACATTTTAAATACTAAAGGCTACTATTTCAGAGATTCCTGGGCTAAAGTGTGCTCAGCTTTAGCCCATGTCTTCCTATTTCCACTGCCTCTTCATCTCCTAACCTCTACAGTGGAGGTGGTAATACTGTCCAGTGTCATTGATGTGCAAGCTGGCATTAAGAGCAACTACGAAGGCTGGGCGTGGTGGCGCACGCCTTTAATCCTAGCACTCGGGAGGCAGAGGCAGGCGGATCGCTGTGAGTTCGAGGCCAGCCTGGTCTACAAAGCGAGTCTGGGACAGCCAAGGCTACACAGAGAAACCTTGTCTCATTAAAAAAAAAAAAAGAGCAACTACGAACGTGAAACAGTACTTGGCACAAAACAAGCATTCACATAATATTTAAAACAATCTAACGCATAGTTGGAAAAAAAAATGTACCCAAAGAGTTGTGAGAAACACCACACACTCAGGAGTTTCGCGGCTAGGGGCTCCGTATTCTTACTACCCGAATTTGTATTTGATATTTAGGATGCTGTACTTTCAAAACCCAGAAATCAGTGTCACTCAATCAGTGCCCTCCAGCGCCTCTATCAAGTCCCAACAGGTGGTCAGCAGAGCTAAGAACCAATGCCACGGGGGTTTCCATGCTGTTTTTTTTTTTTTTTCAGAGAACCCAGTTTGTTTTCAGCCTCTCAGACATCTGGGTGGGAAGGCAGCAAGTCCTGAGTCACAATGGCCGCTCTGCCACCTCCTGGGTACATGAGGAAGGCAGAGGTCCGCTGACCTTGACAGCAAGCGCTGAATCAGGCTTGCGGTATGACTCAGCCCTCCCTCCCTGAGACTATTTTCGCGAAAGGCGCTGTAAAGATGTTCACAGGCAAGACAAGGACCATGAAGGGTCTGAGTGATTTCTGGAAATAGTTCCACTTTGAGACACTGCCATTTCGTAGATTCAACAACTTAAAGCCTGAGTCACAGATAGCGAAGCCAGCAGCCAACCTTACTTCCTACAAGCCAGGCCCCATGGCGCCACTAGAGAGTGCGCGTGCCCAGGCAGCACTGTGCCAAGAAGGAATCAATCTGGAGTCAGGCTGGCCTTGGTGTCCCTTCTGAGTAAAGTATCCAAGGGAGAAAAGACACAAAGCCTTTATCTGCTCAGATTCCAGAGAATCTGTCCCCAGAGGCTTCTGTCTGGTGTCGACATCATCCTCGTCTCTGCCTTTCTTAGGCTGAGACATGCTCACATTGGAGCAATTTTCTGCCTGGTGGAGAGTTACCCTGTGTAACTTGCTGAGCACCAATTGCTTTCACGTCATAAATGTAGGATAGATTTTCTGGAAAGCTCCTTTCACTCTGTGCATCACATGGCTTCACATCCACTTCCTGGGTGGTCACACCTGCTGACCATTCTGAGACCATCCAGCAAACGCCCACTTGTGCTGTACTTAAAAGGACACCAACACCTGCTTCACCCAAAATACATCCTCTCCAAATCTCTCCTTCCTCTTCTGAGCATGGAATGATAAACTCATCTTCCTTAGAGCGTTGCCATGAAGATTTAGGAGCACAGGTTACCCTTAGAGTCCAATTCAGAGCCGGAAGTACAGTCAGATCCTACCTCGGGTGGTCAATTGGCTACAACTGCATAGAGGAAAGTGCCCGCTCATTCAGCACCCAGCCACGGCCTCAGGAGGGCTTCAAAAGCCTCTCAAACATGGACCATGGTGAAGCTGTTTCTCTCCTGCTTTGGAAGTGGAGGGCGAGTGAACTTATGTATTTAAGAGAAACTGTATGTCTGAACTAGGAACCTGGCTTCTACACTCTTCTAGGATTTTTTGTTTTCGTTTGTTTGTTTGTTTGTTTGTTGAGATGGGATTTCTCTGTTAGCCCTGGCTTTGCTTCTGGAACTCGCTTTGTAGGCCAGGTTAGCCTTGAACTCACAAAGATCTACCTGCCTCTGCCTCTCAAGTGCTGGGATTAAAGGCGTGCCCTACCACTCTTGGCTCCTCTAGGAATGTCTAAGAAGCTTTTTCATTACAAATTACTCACAGCCAACTGTCAAGCAGATGTGAGTAATGAAGTATAATTATGACTTCTCACGAGAAGCCAGAGCTTTAGCAAGGGCCAAACACTATATATGGAGTTATGGTTTCATGCTTGACTTTGAGACTCTGGTATCTTCTAGATAGCAAATCCCCCCAGGGGTCATTCCCACTCAAGTCAGAGAAGACCCTGAATTTACCTAGCAATGAGAGGCTCTTCTCTAAACTTCTCAAAGTCCTTGCCTCATGACTCAGTGGCTAAGACAGAGTTGTGTATCAGTAAGTGGTAACTGACAGGACTGTGGATGCTTTAGCCCAAGGGCTCTTACATTTATGGTTGTATGGCAAGAAGACTATAAACTCAACCAGCCACCTGCTCTATAACATTTTTTTTTCTTCTCTGTTATTCCAGTGCAAATATCCAATGTAAAACCGTTTCTGAGGCAATTCTAATGACAAAATGAACACCAACTAAGTCAACGAAAAAGGGTAAGTGCCCCAGGACCCACATTCTGCTTGCTTGTTCCCAGATTGTCAGGGAAGGTCTTAAGTGTCTGGTTGGTGGGATCAGGTTGTTGACTTGAGCTACAGCAGCCTATTATCATGGTTAGCCTGGACTTAGTCTGGAGAGATCTCTGTTCTTTGATTTTTTTAAGAAGAGCTTTGTTGATAGATGTGCTTAGAAATGGTGTTCACTCACAATATGTTTAATGAATTCTGAAAGAGGCAGGGATGTTAAAGACTGAGAGATTTCATTTATCAGATAATGATTGATTCTTTGGTAAGTTATCATGCAACCTGAAGTGCCCATCATTAGATGGCGTGGGGGAAAGCGGATGTTATCTGTCCTGCCAAGGTATAAATCTGGATACATCTAGAATTAATCGGTTATCACATGGAAGTGATATATACATGAGCAGGCCCTTAAGGCAAGTAAGTTATATGAAGAAGTGATACAAATGCCTATTGTCCCTACTCCTGCTACAATGCTTTCTGTCTTCAAGCATGAAGCAATGGCCCCATAGAGTGCTCAGTTTGTTTGTTTTACTTTTTCTGTTCCTCTGAATGAAAGACCCAAAATCAAGTGAGGAAGGAAAAGGTTTGTTTTGAAGGAACCATCCCCCTTAAGGACCCTTATTAAGGCCAAAGTCTGGGAAAATGTAAAAGTCAGCCTACCCAGTCCTCCCTTAAAGACCCCCATTAAGGCCAAAGCATGTAAATTTCTAGATGGTCCAGCTTGAACCAAGGACAGACAGATATCAGACCACTGTGTGTGTGTGTGTGGCAGGGATAGGAAAAATCTTGAAAAGTCCAACTTGACTCAAGGTCTCAGTCTGTGCTCAGGGTCCAGCTGGACTCAAGGACAACCAGCTGTGTTTAAAATTTCCACTACCCCTCCCCAACTAAAAAAGTTCCTAAACGCCCCCTGTGACTGCTTCAACCAATCTTTTCCATAGGTTAACTTGCCCCTCCACCCGTTATCCAACCACAAAACGCCAAGATTTATAACTCCCTGCTTGCAGCTTTTCTGCCCAAATGCCAACCAATCATATACTGTAAAACTCATTTCTTTGTCTAAAACCTATAAAAGGCCCATGCCTCTGCTTCTTGGGGTCTGCAGCTTGAAAGAGCTGGATAGACCCCATCACGATGGCTCAATAAATTTCTATACATTTGCATCGACAACTAACTCCGTCTCTTAGTGGAGGCTCCGGGAGTAGACTAGAAATCTCAGTCTTACATTTTCATCTTACCTTTCCATCAGAGTAGGCACTCAAGGCAGGAACCTGGAAGCAGAGATCTGGGAGAATACTGCTTAGTAGCTTACCTCTGCCACTCATGTTCAGAAAGCTTTCTTATACAACCCAGAACCACCGGCACAGGGGTACCTTCACCCACCCCAGTTAGCCCCTCTCTCAGTTAGCAATCAAAATCCGAGCAAGGCAGGTTCTTCAATTGGCTCTCTTTCATAATTCCAGGCTGTGCTGAACTGACAGCTGAAAGTACCTGGAAGATGAAGGGTACCCTATAAGCAGCTGACTGAGAGGAGAAAACTAGAGTCTGGCTTACAGATGGTTCCACACACCACTCAGGCACAACCCAGAAGTAGACAACTGTGATGTTTTGGGTTTTTTTTTGGGGGGGGGGAGAACTCTTAAGTAGATTGGTGTAGGATAACCTTTTCATTGGGCAGACCTTCGGGCAAGTGCACATGGCCATGTACTTTTCTTGAAAGACAAAATGGTCACTATGTGTGACTATACATTGGGCCCATGGGCTGTGACTCATTTTGCTGACTAAGTCAGGATTTGGAAGGAGCATGATTGGAAAATTGGTGAGAAAGACACCTGGGGGCCAAACATGTGGGTAGATTTCTCCAAAGGGGCAAAAGCTGCATGGATACTCATCCCCCTTGTAAATGCTCGTTAAAGAGTGACCTCCCCAGAGGAGGACTTCAAGAATCAAAGTGATAAGACGTCCCACTCTGTGGATTTGTGCTGTGATCTGGTGGCTTGTTCTGTTGCAGAGAGGCGGAGTAAGAAAACACTCATGCCTTTTTTCCTGAAAGCTCAAAGAAAGCTCATTGCAAAGCTGTTGCAAAGGCATTTCCCTCAGTGTGATAACTGTAAGTTTATTACAAACAAGTGTCTCTTGATTCCAGTGTGCTTTCTACTAAAACACTTTTCTGAGAGTTTTCATCAAAAATAAGCTGTAACTCAACATTTTAAAGAGAATTTACAAAATAAAAGGTTAGCTTTCAAAGCAAAGACTATCAAAAAAGTAAAATAAAAACTGACTTGGCTGTGACAGGGTGAGAAGGAAGGGGCCTCCCCATGTGAGGCTTTCTCAGAACTTTTATTCCCAGGACCACATGAGGGCATGGAAATTGAAATGTCAGGTTCAAGACAAATACGTTAAAGTAGACAATTACCAGTTGGATATATCATTATGACATTCTCCATCCAGAATAAAAAGGATATTGATTGTTTGTGTGCGCTGGGGGAAATGTTATAAATAAATATCTCCTGTGGTCAGTACGCATTTTGTTATGGAGATAAGATAAAACTATCAGGGTTTGCATGTTTAATAGAGTCGTTCCATTTTGAAAGCCACAGCTTCTGTTCCGAATGTCAGCTTCAACTGCACAGAAGAAGTTTGTTGAGTTGTATAGACTTTAGACCTGGTTAATTAGGGTCTGGGATGTTTTCATTTATTTTATAATAAAGCAACAGAAGTCTCCTGTTTTATGACTTAACAAGTAGAGTGTTTCCTTTTAGGCCATCATAAAATACCTTTGACAGCATTGGTCTCTTCCTCAGGAACACCTGGTGTCTCACTTGGTCTTGGGTTGTTTTTCCCCCCCTGTGGAAATGTGGAGAAACAGATGAACAGTTGCTAAGGAGCTGCACTGAAATCTTCACATTTGTCATAGTACAGCAAACTGACGTGTGTTCAGTTTTGTTTTTCTCTGGTTCTTCTTAGTCATCTTGCACACACAGAAATCAAATACTTGCTTCCTTTGGCAGAATGGCTTTCAGTTTGGGGAATTAAGAACACTTCACAGTTTTAAGTTTTGGGGCGGGGGGGGGGGATATGTTTTATTTTAATCTGAAAGCGTGTTCGCTCCTCCATACCACTATTTACAGTTACACAAGTAAAATTGAGTGAGTTGGTTCAGCAAGCACTGTCACAGATACCTACTGACAGTGTGGCTCTTTCTCCACTGCTTCTCAAGCACAATTGAGCATCCCTTAAAGGCAGGATAGAATTCACCTCCAGTTGACCATGGTAACCATGGCAACCATGGGCATCTTCTTTTTAAAATATATTTTCATTTAAAATATAATTTGATCACTTCTTCCTTCCCTTTTTCCCCTTCCTCCTAAGCCTCATCCTTCTAAGCCTTCCCAGGCCACCCCCTCTCAACCCCTCCCAATTTAGTGGCTCCATTTTCTTTGCTTGTTATTGTTACGCACATATATGAGTAGATGCACAGATATGTAAATGTAATCTACCGAGTCCATAATTGCTTATCCAATATAAAATGGTAGGCCGTGAAATCATATACACACGAACAACAAAAAATGTCTGTTTTCTCAGGGAAGCCAAAGCCAGCAGTGTTCCAGGAGTGTTCACTAAAGTAGAGACAAATTAGTTCCCTTTTAGGTCCTCACCAATTTTGGTACATTAAAAGAAAATAAAGGTCAGCTCTCTGAGTGGGCAGGCTGGCACACACCTGTAACCCCAGAACTTCAGAAGCATTCAGTAGAAAGCTCAGTGTAAATCTGGTCCATACTGAGTTCTGGGTCAGCCACGGGTACAAGGATAGACTGTGCCTCAGAAAACCAAACCAAGCAAAACAAAGACACACAAAGAGCAGTAGTCTCTTTCTCCTGATGAGTGACCCTGAAGGATGCTTTGGCGACTTAAAAATGCAGCCACTTAAGGTTTTTTTTTTCTTTTTCTTCCTTTATTATCACTCTGCCTGTTCTTACTGGTCAGCTTTGGTTTCACACCGTGAACTAAGTGGTGCTAAGGAGGCATTTACTGGAAACCAGGGGCCTGACTGGAACCCTTGACTTAACAGGTGGCACCGTGGAAGGGGAAGGGCGCAAAGACACACTTGGCATGACAGGAAAAACACATCCGCACAGCTCTCACTTCTGAGTTCCAGACAGAAGGCTTCTACAAAACATACATAGCCATGTATTTTCAAAGCCAACAATAATTATCTTCTTTCCCTGATAATTACCAGATGTGTCCAAAGCCAGTCTTCTGTTAGTACTTCCTCACATTGCCCAAGGGCTACAAAGAATGGAGCCGCATAAAGTCTAGCTTGAATTTGTTTCTTTAGGACCCCTGAGGCCAAGTGGTGAGAACCCTGACCCCCATAGTGAAGTGAAGCAATGGGGCCCCAGAAGCACAGGTGTCCACTGCAACAGAACCCAGACCGCACTGGTTCCAGCCAGCTATACAGAAAGCACAGAAGGCTGAGCACCCGAGCAGCTAACTGGAAGCAAGGCGTGAATGTCCAGTTCTCTTCCAGGATGTCCTTCTCTGAATTTAAGTATGTCTTACACATGTATGAACTGTCTTGGATGTGATGGCAATATTGTGCTTAAACAGGAGAATGTCCTTGTGATTAGGAAGAACAGTTCCAGCCTGCAGTATAGAGTGTATGACAAAACGCACACAACTTACCTTCAAGGTTGTAAGCTAGGGACAGAAACAGAGACTTCTAGGATGCACAAAGATGGCAGATGTTCACAAAAGACCAACCTAATTTGTCAGGTGAGCAAAGCAGATAGGCCTTGCATCATTTGTTGTTGTTGTTGTTGTTGTTGTTGTTGTTAGAAAGAAACTTTTTTCTAAAAAAAATTAAAAACCTAAATACTTGGAGATTTCTTAAATATCCATTTCTAATCTTGACATCTTTAACTTATTTCAAATCCAGTTTCTCTAAACTTTTAAGATGCAGTGCTATTTATTCTCACCAATGAGTTACTGGTTTACATTTCCTTGGTTCCAAGGGGGGTTTGAATTCCAGAGGGGATCGGGGGAAATTTTGTAATCATTTAAAGACACAGCGTACTTTCAAATGAGTAATTTTAAAACTGAAGTCATGAGTCTCCTACCCTAGTTGTAGGAGATTACTCCAGGAAACATCTCTAAATCAAATTATTTGCTTTCCCTGTTCACAAATTATTCTACAAGATTCAGACTCTCCTCTCAGATTGCCAAGAAGCAGGTGAAAGCCCTTAAAGAACATGTATTTATATTTACATGTGAGGAGATACTTTTGAAACACAAACACTAGGGAGGTTATTTCTCATCTCTCTCCATACCTCTGGAACACAGTCAGTTTACCTGAACAGGCAGGAGAGATGAACTAACTAAATCTTCAAGACCGTAGCCAATTCTTTTAGGGTTTAGACTTATTTGTTTTTATTTTATGTGCATAAGCGTTTTGCCTGCATGTCTGTCTGTTCGTCATACACATTTAATGCCTGCAAAAGCTGAAAGAGGGAACCAGATCCCCTGAAACTAGGGCTTGCAGGAGGTTATTAGCTGCTGTGTGGCAGCTGGGAGCCCAACCCAGGTCCTCCGTAAGAACAAGTGTTCCTAACCACTGGACCATCTTTCCAGCACACTAGTGTGTCCAATTCTAATATTCTATCATGTGAAACCGTAATAACCTGTAGAGGCCTCTGTTATTCTTTTTCCATTCTGGTCCTTTCAGAATAAACCCATAACAGTCTACCAGATGCTGAAGCAAGAAACTTGAGTTCCTCAAATTCTTAAAGTTAGTGTTTACACATTGTTGTCCCTCTGAAGTCAATATGCCCATTCTGAGTCACAGGTCTGTTGGCTGAGGAGGAGACATGCCATCTACCCGGGACACTTCTGTTTCTCTTTCTATGTGGGCTGTATACACATGTTATAGTGTAGACATGTGACTGACGGTATACATGCATGTGAGTGTCAGATGTCTATACTGGGTGCCTTTGCTGGTTGCTCTCCGCCTTGTTTTCTGAGGCAGGGCTTCATATTGAATGTGTGTTTTATTCATTGGCTAGGCTAGCAGGCCAGTGAGCTCCAGGGATCCTACCTGAGTCTGTTCCTGCAACCTTGGGCTTATAACTGTGTGCCAGCACTCCTGGTTTTATGTGCGTGCTGAGGATCTGAACTCATGTCCTTCTCCTTACAAGACAGCTTCTTTCCTAACCTAGCCGTCGCCAGAACCTTGCCTTTGAGTCTTTACAGACTCTCAGAATGAGTGGATGCTGAATGTTCACTTTACCATGCTGGTGCCTACGGGGTCTTTTCTTGTAAGTGTAAATTCCCTGAGCTGCAGTGTCGCGCGTGCTCACTGTGTGTTACGCTTTTAGAAGGCTCCTTGCGTCCCTTGGCACTTGCAATTCTGCAATGCCATTCAGCTTCACTTGGAAAATGAAATCCTTCTCGGGCATCTTTAGCCCTTTCTTTTCTCTATTCCTCTTTTCCAGAAAGAGAAAAAAAGGGCAGGGGATGATGATGCGCGAGCCGCTGAGAGAAATGGCGGGCGGAAGTCTGTCGGGACACTTTGTACTCTTCTTTAGTTTAATTTTGCTCATTCTGAGCACAAGATAGTTCTTTCCTTAGTCTATTAATTCATTTTTTTTCTCCAAAGGCTAGAATTAAACCACAAGGTTCATAAGAAAATTTCCCTTGAGTCAACATGCCCTGAAGGAGACAAAAGAGTGAGTTTTGGTGTCTGACAGGCGTAGATTTGAGACTTCCTTCCTCACTTCACTTGAACAATGATATGGCTGCAGTGAGGCTCACTGGCTCCCATCAGACTGTTCAGCTGCATGGACGGTGGCCTCCAGGCCCCAGGGACTTCAATGCAGGTGCTCCTAACATACGATGTAGAGCTTCGCTTCCAGGAATTTGTATCTGCACCAACAGCCCACAGGAGAGCAAGGGACTTAAGGGGATTTCCTAGAACCAAAAGATGGTGCCACATGGAGGGCTTTTTTTTTTTTAAGGAATTAGAAAACCCACTTCTTCCCTCTCTTCATCATAAATATGAAATCATGAAGCTATTCTGGCACTGCACAGAATTAATCTCATGAATCCTGGGGAGTTGGTGATATTGTTCCTATTTGGCTTCCTGAATGGGTGATCTGGGCTAAGAAGAGGTCGAGTGAGGGGCAGAGTCTGAAGGTGAATTTGAGCCTGCAGGCTCTGTCCTTTGAGGACACCAGAATACATGTAACACACATGTACTCTGAAGCAGCGCCCTCTACCTGCTGCAGGCCCATTATGAAGTTGGCAGAGTCTCACAATTTCTGATCCAGCCACCAAGCTGCATCCACCAGGATGCACCCTAGGTTCTGGGCGCGCCCACGGCAAGACCTTAAAGGAAATCCTTTCTTTGTTGCAATGCTTTCCAGAGAGTCTTATCACTTTCTTTAGCTTAACCCACTATCCTCTGAGCAGTTTCTCTGTACTGGACATGGTACTAGATCCGTTAATCAAGTTAAACGTTCCCTGGTCACAGAGCTTGCAACTTAGCTGTGTGAGATGATAACCTTAAAACATATGGAAGATGTCTTCAAGTTCGTTAAGGGACAAAGGGTGCTAAGATTATCACAGCAAGTGTGTGTGATACTTTGTAGGATGGGGAACACTAGTGAAAGACACAGTAATAGATGTTTTCTGGCTTGTGAATCGTAACACTTGGAGCAGCTTTTCAAAGAGGATGTCTATTTTTAACAGATAAGGAAATAAAACTACACAACTGAATACCTTGACCATGCACATATAGCTGGCGTATCTGAAATTCGAACACACGTCTGTATGGGTTCCTAGTCACCTCAGTTTCCATTGTCCCAGATGACCATCAATCCTTGAATTCTATCCTCATTTTAAAGATGCTAAGTAGAGGGTTTAGATTCAGGCTTAGTGTACTGCCCTAAGATGGCACTTCACTCTGCTACAAATCTGTCCAGAGAAACCCACAATGGTCCTGATGAAAGTGTGCCTCTGACCTGATGTCCTAAAGGGAAAAAATAAGGAAGAAAAACACACTGAAGGAGCTGAGTGTTGGGGCCCCCAGAGGATTGGGGAGATTCAGGGCTTGTGTGGAAAAGGTCCCATCATTGCCAATGGCGGTGGGTATGTAGCACCTGCTGTAGGTACATATCCGGCCATGTCCATGAGCAGGATGAGGTTGGCGCTGTAGTGATGTGTTGAGGGGATGGTGGAGATGGAGAGAGACTAAAAGACCGTGACAGGAGTTGTCAACGCAGGCTGATGGTTGGACTCAGTGGTGCATAATGACAATAGTACAATGAGTGTTAAAAACAAGCTTAAAACCAAGAGAGTAGAAAGAGTGGGAAATCTGACTTGAGCGATAGTCCAAAGATGGAAACTGTAGGACTTCATTGGTTGGCTGTGGAGAGAGAAGTTGACATATACAGCGAGCTTGAGTTTTCCAGCCACGGCAATGGGGGAACATGATACAAACACTGGGTGAAATAGGGCAGGCTGAAAAGCAGTTGTCTAGGATAAAAGGCAATAAGCCTTGTGTTGAGGTTTCCCACAACATAGAAGGGAGAAGATAATGTCAAACTTCATAAATGCTGGGTGTTGAGCACAGGAAAGAGAATGCAGGTGCACCCTAGGACACAGGCTTTCTAGCATGGTGCTCAGGACTCAGGGAGCATAGCTAACTGGCATGTAGTACTGGATTAATGCATACTGTTTCTTTCTCTAGACCAGTGGCTCTCAACCTTCTTAATGCTGTGACCCTTTAATGCATTTCCTCATGTTGTGATGACTCCCAACCATAAGATTATTTCATTGCTACTTCCTAACTGTAATTTTGCTACTGCTATGAATCATAATGTAAATATCTGATATGTAGGAGATCTGATATGCAAACCCCAAAGGGGTCACGACACACAGGTTGAGAACCACTGTTGTAGAAGAAACCATTTCCACTGATCGTAAGGTGTTATCTGAAGAAATATAAAAACATCTGGAAATTTGAGTGGTATTCCAGCAGCTGCTTGTTTGTTTTAAATACACACTCATTTGCTACATACTATTATATCACAGAGATATAAGAATAAGAATAGGAATAAAAATAAGAATAAGAATGTGGTACTGGCACAAAAAGACAGGTAAACCAGTGGAACAAGCTAAAAGACCCAAACACGAGTGCATGTGATAACAACATCTCATATTTGACAGAGATGCCAAAAATACACACTGGAGAAAAGACAACATCCACCACAAACAGTCCTGAGAAAACTAAGTGTTACATTTAGAAGAATGAAATTAGATACATATCTTTCTTTTCTTACATTAAAATTTATATAATATATTTTGATCATGGTTCCCTCACCCATTTTCTCCTCTCCACTTCCCTCCCATCTAACTACACATTTTCTTTCCCTCTCTCTTTAGAAAACAAACAGGAAAATATGATGAACAAATCAGAATAAAAAAATTAAAAACAATGTTTAAAAAGCACAAGAGGCACACACAGGCACACGCACATGCCATAAAAACGCAAAATCACAAATGATAATATACAAGCAAGAGACCAATAAGATAAAACAACACCAAAAAAAATTACAAGGCAAAAAAAAAATCTATACAAACATCATTGAACTTGTTTTCTATTGGCTACCTAATGCTGGGTATAGAGCCTAAACTTATAGTAAGTCTGATTTATCCATGAAGCGAGACTCCACTAGAGAAAATTAATTTTTCCTTTGCAAGTAGTTGTCAACTGTCTATAGCTTCTTGGTTATGGATGGGAGATCATATCCACTCCCCTCTATCAGTGCTGAGACCTGCTGTGGTTTGACCGTGTGTGTGTGTGTGTGTGTGTGTGTGTGTGTGTGTGTGTGTGTAGCAGAATGTTGTTTGGAGTTATATTATTGTTATATTCCCTTAGTTTGGTGTCATCCTAGGCCTACGACCTATCTATTCTCATGTTCTTGAACACCAAAACAGTGTCAGGCATGGGTTCCATCTCATGGAGTGGGCCGTAAATCCAATCAAATAGTGTTTAGTTACTCCCACAACATTTGTACCACTGTTGCATTAGCATATCATGCAGGCAATAACAGTTGGAAGCCATAGGGTTTGTAACTGGATTAGTGGCTACCTTTCTCCTCTGGTAGTGTGCAGAGTGCCTTCCAATACCATGGACTCTAGTCAGTAGGGGGTAAAGGCTCCAATTAGGCACCACTCAACTTCTTCATGTTCAATGAGATATATACATGTTGTCTTCAATACTAGGGACTTACCATTAGGTTTTAGAGAGAAACTAACAGCCTTTGCAATGGTCTGAGTTGTTTGGGGGTTTCCAGGTGGTCCTGTGACCAACAACTCAATTACATGTAACGCATTCCTGGCACTAGAAGTTTCACTTGATGATGAAAGATGTCTAGTTGGTCCTTTGCCCTGTTACTTGGTGACTCCATTGGACTTATTTCATACATGCTTACATTTTAAGAAGCTTCTACAGGAGAAGCTTTCACATGGCCCCACAAATGGCCCTTAGTGCTAACTGTTTCTCTCCATATTCCATCTATTACCTACTTTCCTCTCCCCCTCCATATTTAATCCTCCTGTTGCAGTTTCTCCTGTCTTTCCATAACTATATATTCTATTTCTCCTTTCTTGGGTGACCCCTTTCCCCCATCCCTTACCTAACCTCTGTAAGTGTATGGATTGAAGTATGTCTATTAAAGGATGAAAAGCTAGCATCAACATACCAAAGAATACATACCAAGACTCGTGTATGTTCTCCTACAAAAAACATTAACTTGAACTGGGTCAAAGACCTGAATGTGATACCTCAAATTCTTAAATTACTTTAAGAAAACATTGGCAGTGCCCTACAAGATGCAGGTTTAGGAAGGAACTTTGTAAATAATTCTCCATTTGATCAGGAATTAAGGACAAGAATTGACAAATAAAACTTTATAAAACTCAAAACCTTCTGAACAGCAAAGGAAATAGTCACCTTAGGAAAGCAGAAACCCGCAGTGGGGGAAAATCATTGCCACATTTGATGGAAGATTAATACCCACATATTATCCACATAGGAACCAAGGAAACAAATAAGCCAATTTTTAAAAAGGAGCTATGGATTTGAATAAAGAGTTCTCAAAAGAAAAAATAAAAATGGCTAATAAATATCTTTAAGTATTCAACATCCTTAGCAGTTAGGAAAATGTGAACTAAGTCTACCATATGACTAGCTATAACCACTCATTGGCTTATACCCAAAAGATGCTACATGCTATCCCGCTGCTACTTGCTCGGTCATGTTCATTGTTATTCTGTTGACAAAAGCTAGGAGATGGAAGCAAACCAAATGTCTCTCCACTAAAGAACAAACAATAAAAATGTGGTACATATGCACAATGGAATTCTATTCAAGTGTAAGGAAAAAGTTGAAGGTAAATAGATAAAATCGAAAGACATACTAAATGAAGTAACCTGGACCCAGAAAAATAAATGCTACATATTATCTCTTATTTGTAGACCTTAACTCTGAAGGTGTGAGTGTATAACCCGGAATAACCACAAAATCCAGGAAAGTAAAAAGGGGCCATTTATGGAGGACAAAAGGAGCTTCAGAGAGGGGAATAGGAGAACATAGGTGCTATGAAGGGGAAATTGTTGGGAGTTGGGGGGCTTAACCTAGGGGGAGAGAGAAAGAGTCATTGTCTTGGCCATTGTTCTATTGCTGTGAAAAGATACATGACCAAGGCAACTCAAAAGGAAAGGACTTAATGGGGGCTTGTTTACAATTTCAAAGACTTGGTCCATCAGCATGGCAGGGAGCATGGTGACACACATGGCACTGAGGCAGCAGCTGAGAGCTGCATCCTGATCTGTGCATCCGCCATACACAGGCTACAGAATGAGAAACTGGACTGGATTTGGTGTGTGTGTGTGTGTGTGTGTGTGTGTGTGTGTGTGTGTGTGTGTTTTACCTCAAAGCCCACTTCTAATGACATTCTTCCTCTAACAAGGCCACACCTACTCCAACAAGGCAACATCTCCTAGTCCTTCTAATCCTATCAAAGATTTTTTTTTTGAGACAGGGTTTCTCTGTGTAGCCTTGGCTGTCCTGGACTCACTCTGTAGCCCAGGCTGGCCTCGAACTCACAGTGATCTGCCTGCCTCTGCCTCCCAAGTGCTGGGATTAAAGGCATGCGCCACCACGCCCGGCTCTCAAAGACTTCTATTCCCTGGTGACAAAGCATTCAAATACATGAGTCTAAGGGACCATTCTTATTCAGACCACCACAGTAATAGACAAGGAGAGGAAGAAAGGAGCAATAAACAACACTAAATTTGTTTGGAAAAGCCCTAAGAAAATTATTAATTTACAAACTTATTTTAAAATATAGACTCATTATGTGTATATATTATATCCATGTGTGTCCACAGAGTCATAATACTTTTCCCAGGAGTCATAGACTATCAAACAACAACAACAAACAAAAAAATGGTGCCAAACATGAGCAAACTCCATTCAATTTCTTGGTGAGGGGAATCTAAAAGACTTCTCCAGACAACAATAGACTGCACCACTGCCCTTGGTTGTCTCTCAGAATTATAAGACCCTATTGCTGAAGACACCCCACAATTCAGACACAAAACTTGGAGAAATTGAACTGAAGCTGACCTGGAAACCTAGCTGAGGATTCCCTCTCATAGTATCAGAACGTGCTCTGCAAACTGCCCGGGAAGAATACAACCATCAATACTCCCTAGCTGGACCGCCTAGGTACCACATCAATAACAGGCCCAGCAAGATACCTCCAATGGTACAATAGTGGGATTTCTGCCTTGGGTGTAACCAACAGCTGTTTAATTGGACTTAAGGCTCACTCAACAGGAAGGTATTCATGCCTGGTAACTGTAAGCCTACCCAACTACCAGTGACTAGGAAATACATAGATCCAAGAGGAGCACCAAATACTGAAATCTTCCTAAACCAATATAATTCTCTTTTCTAAATAATTCCTTGGTGATGATGTCATCTCATAGCAAGGTAGTAAATGTTTAGTAGATACTTTATACCCAGGACTGGTTTTGACTTTATTGTTGCTTAGCTGTGGGGAATGATAGCCCATTGCACAGGAAGGCTGTAATGAGTGAATTGATAGGTCACAGGCAGTTTCTATGAGTCAGTACAGGACTTATATACCAGCCTATGACTGTGACAGAAATTCATAGTAATGTTCTGAAACCCACACAGGTTTGGTAAGCAAGGGCCCCTTTACATACTTCTTCTGGCCACTTGGCCAGTGGACAGGACAGTGATCATCATATCTATGGTTTGGATTTTTTCCCTTAATCCTATGTGTGAAAGGTTTGGCTCTCATCTCTATTGGAAAGTGGTAAAACCTTGCATCATAAGCCTATTGAGAGGAAGCCAGGTCACTGGAAGAATGTCCTTGGAGGGAAACCCAGTATCTCTTTCTTTGCTTCCCAAAAGACACAAGAGAAACAGGTTTCCTCCACCACTCCCTCCTCTGTAGTGCACTAGGCCACCAAAGGCCCAATGCAAGAGGACCAAGTGGCCATAAGCCAACACTTCTGAGCAAAACCAAGCCTCTTCCTTTATTATGTTTATCATTTCAGGCATTTTGCTACAGTGCAGAGGAGCTGGCTGTCACAATCATTTCCTTTTGTCATCACTGACTGATCTTTTCAGTTCACCATATTCCTTTCCTAGTGGTGAAATAATCTCCTAAGAGACCACAGGGTATACTGGACATGCTGTCATAGGCAGAGAAGGCAAAGTCAAACTGTGAGGTTGCTTTCTGATCTTCCATATTTTAAACAGCCTTGATTGATATGACTCTCCCTGCTTGACCTGTCTTCTCTACCTGATCCAGGCCTCCCCCTGGTGACCATAATAAAAGTTGATGTCTCTTGAGAACTTCTCGCATAGCACCACTGTATACACAATCTTGAGCCGGGAGGTGGTGGCTCACATCTTTGACCCCAGCATTTGGGAGGCAGAGGCAAGAAAATCTATGAGTTCAAAGCCAGCCTAGTCTATGGAGTGAGTTCCAGGACAGCCAGGGATACACAAAGGAACCCTTCTTGAAAAACAAAAAACAAAACAAGCAAACAAACAACAACAAAACCTCCACAATCTCATTCAATCTCCCTGGATTCACTTAAGAATGAGATACTAATATTATGTTCATATCACACACACACACACACACACACACACACACACACACACACTCAGAAGTTGACCTGTGGACCTAATACCGTTGTCTAAGGACATACCACTGCTGCCTTTCTGAGCCTTTCAAGACCAGACCCGCAGTACCACTTTCTCCTGTCCACCTTGTAATTCTATTCCATCTCAGCCCTGGCTGCCAGCCTGCCTCACTCTTCCTTGGCATGTTGATTCTTCCACGTTGCCACTGGTGGAGAGCCCAGCTAGATTTCCCTTGGCTCATTCAGCACAATTCAAACTGGTCCCATTTACTACTAACACAAGTCTTCAGCGTGGAGAGCACAGAAGACAAGGCCAGAAAGAAGACTTTAGCTCTGGCCATGGATGCTGCTGCATCCTCTCTCCCCAGTGTCTGGTCCAGAGCAGATTTCCTCTCCCTCACTATTCCCCATGCTCCTAGGCTTCCTAGCTCATGCATCTAAACACTTCTTGAGAGCTACAGAGACAACCACTGTGCTGACTGTGGCATTGAGGATGACCTTTGCCCTGTAAGCATGTTCTAAGCACATGGTGTGACATGGAGCCACGTGTCAAGACAAAACAAAACAAAACAAACAAAAACCATTTTTCCCATAACTGTCTACATAGAAAAGGAACACTTCATTTGAGAAGCATACTAACTGGCTATGCTGTGTGTTTTCTGTGTGCATATGTACTATATTCTAGCCTCTGCCTCATGAAGCCTTTTCAAAGTGCCCTTGGTATTGGTGGTGCACTGTTTATGCCATCTGAGTTCACATTTGCAAAGCAAATGAAGTAATTGCTAGTATTACAGAAACCAGGTAAATTATATCAAGTAAAACTTACTTGCTTGCAGTAAATATCACACTAAAAAATTATGCTGACATAAAAATATATTTCTTTGAAATTGGTTATTGATTTACAGATGGCCCTGGCCACCGTGCCTGGTGAATATTTGGCATTGTAGAGGAAGAAAACATCAAGTGTCATCATCAGACATGGTTCCAAATCTTTGAGGTTCGTTTTTTTTTAACTAGTAAAATATGCATGACACAAAATTTATAATCTTAACCATTTTAAAATCAGTTTATTTTTTGACAGTTCTCCTCCACCCTTTCTTTGAGTTCAGTGATGTCACATGCGTTCACTCTGCTGTGGACACCCTGCTGAAACTTTCTCACTGTTGCTATTCATGTTTTGGGCCCTAGGATGAAGTAGAACCAAATGTTTCTGAAAGCTTACGTCAGTGTACAGTGCTGTAGAGCTACTAAACAACAGGCACAGGCACAGGCCAAGAAATCTATTCCAACTCCAGGAAAGAGCATGCAAAGTAATTTAGCAAAGAGTAAGTATAAAGCAGCACCCTGGCATGGGAGGCCAGATGGCCTAGTCGGGGAGGGAGCAGAATAGATTGAGGATAAAGAGTTGGAGAAGAGAGATGGGGAGTGCTGCTGAGGTGGGATGGAGAAGGAGAGGCAGGGAAGAAGGGGCTGGGCTTGAGGAGATGGAATGAGCTGAAGTCTTAGGAAACGTGGTGAAGCAAGTCTTACTGAGGCCTGTGTCACAGCAATCAGTCTCCACCGTCACTTACTGGAGAAACATGGAGAAGCCTTCGCTGACTTCAAAATGAGCCCTGAGTTTTCTACTATGAATTCTAGATAATGACCAAGGCATCGGCCATGGCCAATGAGAACAGCTCTTTTCCTCTTCCATGAAAGAACAGAAGCCACAGTCATCAGTGAGATGGGGAAAGGGGAAAGGGAAAACCCTGAAGGATTGACAAATCTTCCTAAGTTGCTAAGGGGCAAAGCCGCTCACGATAGCAGGGGAACCTTGGGCCTCTGGCAAGGGTTGAGTAGGGCCAAGGAAGAATGTCTAGTCAAGAGGGAAGTGAGTGGGGGCTGGAGAGATGGCTTAGTAACTAAGAGCACTTTTTGCTCTTACAAAGGGCCTGGGTTCAGCTCCCAGCAACCACAGAGTAGCTTTATAATCATCTCTAACTTCATAAGGGGAGCTGACATCCTTTTCTAACCTCTGCAGGTTCCAGGCACACACAGACATACATGTAGGCAAAGTATCCACTGACACTGAGCAACAAATCTTTAAAAATTATGATATTAAAAACAAGAAGGAAGAATGTGAGAGGGTCTGATGGGGGGAAGGATGGAGTCTCACAGAATGGTGGCATCGGCCCAGAGATGGGTAGTGGGAAAGAGGAAGACCATGTATGAGGGACCCTCTGACTGATCACTGGCGTGAAGGAAACACCTCTAATTTTGTATAAAGGTTTTGGTCTATGGGATATACACAAGATGAATGTTTTTCATCTTGAACACATATAGAGCAAAGAGAAAGCTGAGACCCCACTGAGTCTGTTATGGCAGACACTGAGCCTGGGAGAGCCCCATCTTCTGGGAGATTCACAAATACCTGAGAGAGCTCAGACTACCCCAGGATGAAGAAGAAGAAGAAGAAGAAGAAGAAGAAGAAGAAGAAGAAGAAGAAGAAGAAGAAGAAGAAGAAGAAGAAGAGACAAAACTATTCAGCCAGTTTCAAAGGATTTCATCCAGAGCCTGCCCCTTCCTATATATTAATAAAGAAATGTTCTGCTATTTATAGTTATTACTCAGCCATAGCTGTGAGACATAGACCTGTTCCCTGCCCCCACACCAACAGAAGTCAGTTAAAAACAGGGGCTCTCGGGAGTAACTGATACTTTCATTATTTATGGCTTGGTTTCCTGGTATGTACTATCTTTTTCCCTTTCTTCTTCTTCTTCTTCTTCTTTTTTTTTTCTTAACTGATCTTAATATTATTTTGAAGATCAATGTGTCATGTAGCTGTTTACATGGTGGTCAGTTTGGTGATTTCCTCTCCACAGAGGGAGGCACCCTGTGGGGATTTCCTGTAAACTCGGAAGTCTCTCCCAAATGGTCCAGGACTATGCCGATGAAGAAGTCACAGGCACCCTCTTCTCTTCACCAATTCTGGGCACCCATCCCTCTAGACATCTTTCTTCTTATATCTAGAACACCCTCGACATTTCTGCTAAACCATGGACCCTGTCCTCAACACAGGCCCCAACCTGAAGTATTCTGAGAAGTCACTGTGGCTTCAGGTTTCAAACTGGGACACTTAGGAAAACAGAGCTCAAGTTAGTCAAGGCTCTGCTCTCCAAAGACAAAGGAAAACATTGAGCTGTTTATTATTCTCATTTATCGGGCTTGGAAATCCACCATGCTTCTGTCCAGGACAAGGACAGGACTAAAGGCTGGTAGAAAGGAGAAAGTGCCCCTTGAAGCTCTACAGGCCCTGCTGATGCATACCTGTGTTGAGCCGGCAGCAGGATGAAGTCTGCCCAGAGAAGAGGCTGGCTTTATGAGGAGCCTCCAAGCTTTCTTCAGAACTCAGTTCTGCCCTTTTCTTCTTCCTGGGAAACTCCCAGGCCACACCCTGACTACTTTGAAATGGGACAGATTGCAGGAGCCTGCAGAAGCTTAAGGGGACACTGGGGATGTGGGAAGAGCAATCCCTCTACTCAGGAGACATTTAGCAATTGACAATCAGCAGATTCCCACTGTCCAACTAGTGGCATTTAACTAGTCAAAGACAGATACAAGGTCTCCAGATGCACCGGTCCAGTTGGACTTTGTCTGCCTTGCTTGCTCTTCTGAAGACTAATTTAGCAACTATTTGCCACTCTTCTAGCATGCCCATACTTTTAAGGATTTCAGGTGCCGGAGATGGAGCCTAGAACAGACAGACCGCCCACCACCACTCCCAATGAAGAGGATCAAATCCATGGCCTCTTATATTTAGGTGGTCCATCTACCACCAAGCTTCTCCCTGACCCCTGGCCCTTCATTATGACAGGGGGATAAATGGAGAGAGAGTTTGTTTTATAAAGGAAAATGCTGCTGAGGCTGGGAGTGGACCCTGAGGGCTGAGACCCTCCTTCTTCTGCCTCCTGCAGGATAGGATCGTAGATGTGGCCACCACACCCAGTATTGCCTTCGCTAGAGCCTAGAAAACGGGAAGCAGGCTAGGCATCTCCATCTGGAGGGGTCTTGAGGAACACAGAGAGATCATGTGATCATGAAAAGCACCCAGGAGCCTACAAAGCAGGCATAAAACAACTCATCTGCCCTGGATTGTTGCTCAGCCCACAGGGCCTGTCTGCGGCATGGCTTGGAAATGTACCTTCAGCTTCCCTTTTCTGGAAACCCTCTCCCACTCGGCGGCTCCTCCTGCCCACCTCATGCACTATGTGGCTAGATTTTTTTCCCCCACTGCCCTCTCCGGCCAAGAAGGCATCAATCAGTCCACGTTACTCTCCTCTTGACGCTGTCAACAAAGTTCACCTTTGGCGGTAGTGATACAGCCTTGTCATCTCTGGGTACCTGAAAGATGCTTCCAAAAGCGCTTTTTGGCTTCATGATAAATCATTACAAATGCCTTTGTACCTGAAAGCTACTGGGGCACCTCAAGAAGTTAAATTCAGAGCTTGTTGGAATTTGAAAAGCTCTAAGAAGGACCTTGTAGACCTGTTGCTTCAAACAAAGGCAGTTGAAAAGTGGGACTCCTGGAAATGACGCAGTCAGCTCCTTCCTTATGTGTGACAAGCACAGTGCTTTGTTCTCCCATGTTCCAACCCTGAACAGGGCCTGGCAACAACTGGTGGCACTCAGCAAGTACTATTTAAACAATTCTAAGATGTTATGTGGGTCGTGGGAATTGAACCCAGGGCCTCATACATGCTGGGAAGGTGCTTTACCAGCGGGATTCACCACCCCTCCTATTTTCAGGAGCAAGAGGATTCAGGCAGGCTCTGGTTGCCTCTAAGGACCAGGTGGGACACTCCCTGGAGGCCAGGGAATATGTTTTTGACCCTTTGGCTCTATATAAGAATGGATCTTACTCCAGGGAAGAGCTGCTACAAATTACTGTGGAGAAGAAAACAGCCTCTTCTTCTAAAAGTGTAATTTATCTTATGTATAAGAGGTGGGGTTTTTTTCCTCCTTTCTGTTTGTTTATGAATCATATGCATACGGTGCCCTTGAAAGCAGAACACAGTATCGGATCCCCTGGAACCAGAATTCCAGACCATTCGTTGTAAGCCATCTCATGGGTGCCGGGTTGGATCTGGGTCCTCGAAAAGAACATCTAGATCCCTGACCCACTTCTCCAGTCTGCCGCTTACTTCTTAAAGAGTCATCCTTGAATGACAGAAAATTCACTGAAATACTCACAGGGTGGTCGTTTCTCATAGGAAGGGACATGTTGCTAAGTCTCATGCCCAGCCTTGTCTATGTATGTGGCTTTGGGCAGTATACAGCTGAGCCTTTAGGAAACATTTGGAAGCAGGCTCAGAGTCACCCTCCCTCTTCCTCAGGTGCCTGTCCATGCTGCAGGCCCAGGACCTGCTTGCATCATACTGTTCCTTTCCTAGCTGGCAGTACCACCAGCTGGACCTCTCTGTTCACTAGCATGCAGAATTCTGTCTCTGGAAGCATCATAAACAAAGGACAGCAGAGGCTTTTTGAGGGAGGCCTAGCTTTGTTTAGGGTCAGGTCACACGCTGCTTGGATGGGGCCGGTGAAGCTAAGGAATGGGCTGCTTGCCCCTGCCACAGACCAGAGAAGTGGAGAATGGGCGCAAAGATCTCGGCGGGGCTGGGCGTGGTGGCGCACGCCTTTAATCACAGCCCTTGGGAGGCAGAGGCTGGCGGATCTCTGTGAGTTCGAGGACAGCCTGGCTTACAAAGTGAGTCCAGGACAGTCAAGGCTACAGAGAGAACCCCTGTCTCGAAAGACCATTAAAAAAAACAAAAACAAAAAACAAAAACTCAGAGGGGAAGGAAAGGAGGATGAAGGTGTAGAGTTACCTTGAAAGGGACAGTTTAGAACAAGAATTTCCCCAACTGAGGTTATTGAGCAGCTTCTAAGAATAGGGCTGAAAAAAAAAATTAGGGCCATCTGCTAAGTAATTTGTCTTTTTAACCTGTGAAGACTCCTACACACACAATTGCCTTGGGGCAGAGAGAGTCCAGGAAGATGGACAAGAAGCCACAGGCCGAATCGCTGAGAACCGGGTGAAGGGCTGCAAGAGAGAAAGCAGACACCTGAGGCAGAGACCACACGTCAACACACATGACTTCCCAAACAGTCCCTGGGGAAATGAAGGTTTCCCCTTGTGTGCAAGATAAGGATTGAGGGAAATTTTTGCCTTAGCTTTGAAAGACAGAGTGGCCCAAGATGATATTTCAGCCACAGTACCAGGCAAATTCCTCATACCAGGAGTGTAAATTCCGTAGAAACTCTAGGACTTCCCTTTTACAATGAAAGAGACTCTTCTGTTCCCGCCCCCTGACATGCTTAGGAGGAGGCCATGCTTTAAAACAGCTTTTCCGTTTATTCCCTGCCCCGGGGAGCTGTGCTGCTCAGCAAAACCATATCACACAGTACACAGAAAATTAAACCTAATTGACAGAAGTTTTGGATAAAGGTGGGATGTTTGAGACAGTTGGTGGGGGGGGAGGGGAGAAGGAGAGGGGCGGGGCTCAGCAAGACATATCTCTCATCAGTGGGGGAAAGGGAGTTTATTTGGGAGAAAAGATGAGTGATCATGGTCTCAGGGTACAGATGCACCTCCAAGGCCATGTTCCAAGGTAGCCATTTCATGAGGAGTTTGAACAAATCAGGACACCTTTCAAGTATATCATTAGAAATATCAGTAAGACATTGCATCACAGTTGTGAAATCTCTACTCTACGCCACAGATACTATCTGATGACACTCTTAGCTTTGGGTCGATGGAAGCTAAGGGTTGGTTTATACACTCTAAAAGGATTTATCCTACAACCACAAGGATGTTGGGCCACGTAAGATAGAACCTCAAATAAGTAGGTTCTAGACCTGTAATATTCTTATTCTCTAGACCTTCTAATCAGTCACCAGACATGTTTAGTATGGTTGTGGATTTTTTTTTCTAATTCGAATGAAAGTTTCTAGAATGAAATCACACCTGCAAATGAGCTTTCCATAAGGCTGGTTAAATGATTAGAACTGCTATGATTGTAGAAAAATTTAAATGTTTTGGGTGCAAAGACTAATTACAATTTATCTTGGGCTATCTTTAGTTCTATATGTTCATTCATTGACTATTTCTGTGTCTTATTGAATCTAATAACTAACAGAAAAAAAAACTAGTAAGATAAGACTAATAGATAAAACATTCTGGGATGTACTAATTTAACAAAACCCAGTTTTCACCAACCAAAAAACTCAAAGTGTCAGCAGACAGCTCTGAGAACCTTAGCTGAGGTCCTCCCACACACATGTAGCTGTAACCCACCTGCTTAGTGTTTCCACTAATGTAATGGATTTATCACTTTCTTCTGTTATTATTTAAAAAAAAAAGTTTAACCCGAATTGCTAAAATGATGGTATATGGAATTTAAGTAACCTAAATCTGCACTCCTTGGCTGTGGGCACTCATCTTTGGTTTCAGAACAAACTGTCTCTTATCCCCTTTGAGGTGAGAGCTATGTTTTTGTATTAACACTGGGAATTTTAGTTAACTAAAGGTTAGGGAAGAAAAAGAAGAAAGATGAAAGAAAAAAGAATCAGAAGGAAAAGAAGAAGAGGGGAGGAGTTGAAGGCGAAGAAGAAGGAGGAGGAGCAGAAGGAGGAGGAGGAGAAAAAGAAGGAGGAGGAGGAGGAGAAGATGGCAAAGAAGAAGAAGGAGAAGGAGGAGGAGGAGGAGGAGGAGGAAGAGGAGGAGGAAGAGGAGGAGAGTCTAGCAACTGGATGGATCCCAAAAGAGACTCATGGAGAAAGTGGAATCTAAAGAGTTTCTGGGTTACCTTGGTGGAGAGGCTCCTGGACTTCTCAGCTTCAGGGTCCTATGAAGACAGGCTTTCTCAGCGGCAAGTGATATCTGGGGGCTAGGAGGATCATTTCCCTAGAGCTGTCTGTACATTCTAGGACATCTACCAGCACCCCAATCTCTGCCATAAGGTGATAATAAAATACCCTTCCCAATATGATAGCCAAAAATATGTCCAGATGTTGCCACATATATGTTGAAAAGAGAAAGTAATTTTATCTCAAAGAGGGAGTTATGTGGCCTCCCCACTGGCTTTAGGTCAGCTTTTTGACAAGTGACCAACTAGAGTAACTATGACCGTATGTTCCTGGGAGCAGTGCATTCTGACAAAATCGAGGCACATCTGGTGGCCATCTGCTCAACCGGCAGCGGCAGCAGCACTAAAAATCTGACTATATATGGACAGTAAGAGGTACATTTAGTTGTGTGCAAATACAACCAGTCAGGAGAGAACCATGAGTGTCAAGACAAAGGATTTGCATTTTTCCCCCCTGTGAAATAGTACAATGTCCTATTCCAGAAAGATAAATTTGACAATGGTGTATCTAGTCAAGTGCAAGGAACACTATACATCCTGACCTACTATAAATCATGGACAGCTTCCTGAGGTCCAGGATCATCACATGATTGTCATATTGTGTTGAATGACTCATCTTCCTGAGGAAGGATCCTGAAGTGCATATCAGAACCTCCATATGTTGAGGGTTATTGGGCAAGAAGATACTCATGTATGGATTAAGTGTGACATAAGTGAGCCAGAAGGTCACAGGACCACAAAAGTATTCTGGAGGTGGCATTACAGCTGGGTCTGCTGTAGTATTGTCTGTCAGCATGTGCCAAGAGAGGGGGAGGAAGTGGGAGAGGAAAGCGCTAATCTGAGAAGGGCAGGCATGGAAGACTCTCATCATTACTATGACTTAGTGACAAACCACACATGGTGAAGGAAGCCAAGGAGGTGGGTGAGTTAAAGTCCCAAGCCAGGAAAGCTGGAGGCTTTACTGGGTGTGGTTGGAGGCAGAAAAAGGAAGGGCATTCTGGGTAGAATGACAATGAGTTTTGAATTTCAACATGTTTAGTAGGAGGCATTGAGACAATCACAAAAATGTATTCATTAAGACCCTAGGGGTGTGGAAATATAGAACTGACATATTCAGAAGAGATAGGCAGACAGGAAGAGGGTCTGCTTTCCCAGCCAATATGGTTGCGCCATGAGGCAGCCTGGTACATCTGTTTTTGTCATGAACTTTCTTGTAGGAGATTTTGTTGTCTCCAAGATGTACAAATTGCTTGATGTCTGAATCCTGGCAAGTTAGATGCTCCAGACGGGCTTGTCCAATATTATTATTAGTGAGCAACTTCAGGGGTTTTACAAGGAAGGGATAGAAATCAGAGAAGCTCTCTTTCCTGGCTCTTGGCCATTCCTAAGAACATGAAGGCAGATTGATGGAGCAGGGGCAGTGAAGGCAAGACTAAGATGGCAAGTCACATGGGGCATGTGGCTGGGAAGTAGCCAGGGCAGCATGGACAGGTTAGAATAGGTAAATATCTGCCCAGGGTAGTGCTTTAAAGCTCTAATAAATCTAATAGGCCTCTGTGTCATTATTGGGAGCCAAACCACGAATAGAATAAAAAACCATTGTATTATTTCAACACGCCTCTTCTCTCCTCTCTAAAATTCATGGCCTCTTTTTTCATTAACTGTTGTTATACACATACATACTCCTAAATACATAGATACAACTGCTCAGTCAAATATAATGTTATTTGTATGTGTGTGTTTCAGCGCTATTTGGTATTGAATAACCATCAATCTGTGTGATTTTCCCTGGGGAAGAATATTATCCTAATTATCTACCTACACATCATCTACCCATCCCTCCATCCACCCACTGTTCAACTGATCCCTTTAACCCACTCACCATATATCCGTATCCCCACAGATTTACACATTGCACTCAATACATTTATAGATCTTATAAAAATCAAAGCAGACATCATCTAGATCTGTGCAGAATTTAAAAACTGAGACAGAGAATAGAATCTAGTCACCGCATCAAAAGAGGCCTTCGGACCCCACAGAAGGACAGAATCCGCCCAATACAATCTCAAAGGCTTCGAATTATGAGAAGTTACGTATATTTGAGAAGCCCTTTGACCTCAAGTTAAAGTTTCCCCTTCCCCACAGCCTCCTGTTCTAGAAGAAAAGGCACATAATAGTTTCCTATAATGAATTTACCAGTGTTCTCCTAAGTGACAATAGACTTAAAGGATGGAATTCAAAATACCTTTGTTTTTTTACAACTTATGTGGTTTGGGGTTTTCTTGAGCAAGACATCAACAGCTATAGACTGAGATGCTGCAGGGCGCTGTGGTTCTGGAAAACACATGTGTTGGGGCCAAAAGAAATATACAAGTTCTCTTGATATTGAAAAGGTTCTGCCCCCCCCCAACACAGCAGTGGGTGACTCACGAAGTATAAACTTTCTGTTTTCTTTTCAGGACTCTCAAGGTTTGTGACTTTCCAGCACATTTCTGAGGGTTTTTTGTTGTAGAAGGGCCAACATTATTCATTCTATGGCCACTCCTAGGGGACAGATGAGCTGAGCCACCACAATTGGTCCTGGAGTCCCACTGAAAAAGTCCAGATTTGTGTTGCATCCCCTGCCTTATAGCTCTTTTCAGTATCAGAGTCCATAGGCTGGCCTGTAGAGTCCACATTCAGGAGAAAACTTTTTATGACATAGAGAAATGCCAATTAGACAATGTTAAGTGGTGCCCAGCTGGTTATAAACATAGGATTAACAGCCTGAATCAATTTATGTCAACAGAATACTACAGAGATATGAACTAAGAAGTGAGGAATCTTTACGCTTCCTTCTGGAGACTTCGTAGATTAAGCTCAACTTTATGCCTGACATGTTAGGAGTCATGTTTGCCATCAGGCACAAAGTGCTATAGGCATTCATCTGTTGTATGTGGACATATGACAAAAGGCCTAGCCTAGGTTGGGTCCTGAGTACTGTGGGAAAAAAATGAATATACAACAACAATTATATATACAACTATACTATTTTATTGTTAAGACTCTTTTGTTCATGTTAAAAGTAAGTTGACTCTATTTGAGAGAATCTGATTCTAGAGGTTCATTTGCTTTTTGTTTAGTTTTGTTTAGTTTTAAAGATTTATTTATTTATTATTTACACAGTATTCTGCCTGTATATGTGCCTGCATGCCAGAAGAGAGCACAAGATCTCACTATAGATGGTTGGGAGCTACCATGTGGTTGCTGGGAGTTGAACTCAGGACCTTTGGAAGAACAGACAGTTCTCTTAACCTCTGAGCCATCTCTCCCGCCCCATTTTTTTTCTTTGTTTTCATGACAAGGTTTCTCTATATAGCTCTGGCTGTCCTGGAACTCGCTCTGTAGACCAGGCTGGCCTCAAACTCAGAGGTCTGCCTTCCAAGTGCTGAGATTAAAGGCGTGTGCCATTACCCACCTGGCTAGAATTTTTTTTAATCCATTTGTCTGTCTCCAGTCAAATACCACCTAGTCTTAGTAACTATGTGCATAATACTCCGAAAGCCCCATTTGTACACCCTTAGAATCTCCTCCTTTATTTGTTTAGATTTTCTGATACGTTTCAGATACTAGGTCCTCAGAGATGGTATACCATCTCCCTCCTTTTGTCTCAGCACACACTGGCACGGTTCTTAACAGCACTAGTGGTAACTCTTGTCATCCTTGGATTGTTGGTCCTTCTTAACAGTTCCAGGAGCAATTGTCTTAGAGAGGCCTTGTGTTTCTCCCGTTAAACCTCCTATCATTCTTACTGAGAAAACAATACAACGAACAGTGGCCGTTATCCAGGATGCCTGGTTTACTTGTCATCACAGGGGCTCAGGGTGGAGCCTGTCCTGGATGTTCCAATGTTCCACGAGGACATGCACCACAGCAAAGAGACTCATATGGGCATCTTGCACTCACTGATTGTATTTTTTACATGCCAGTCAACACAAAGCACCTTAAAGAGTAAGTAACAAATACCCCTTAATGCGTCTGTGGTTTCAGGAAGAATAAAAAGTAAATACAGCCCTACAACTAATTGGTGGATCTATCTCAGGTGCCACAGGGCATCACATAAGACAAACACCTAGGGCCAGGTTTCTGGAAGGGTCAAGAAATCCCAGATGTCCAGGAAAAAAGAATGATCCTTAGTCTGCTGATTCATGGAGCAGATTAAAAAAAGGGCTGAGGAGATTTTCTCAGCCTCATTAATATGCTGAGGAGTTTAAAAGTCAGATGAGAAAGGGGCAACAAAGCAGAGAGACTAGAGGGGAGGAAACCCCAGCAGATGTGCAGTAGGGAAGTTACCTTCTGAAAGTTGCAAGGTGCAGCTCTTAACATGGTCAGGGATCTGGAAGAGTGGCTGTGGTGGTTTAGGGAATTGACTCTTTGTGTGGGAGTCCTGGGGGGGGGGCAGTGGAGGGGGGTGGTTGAGGGCTGGAGGGGGAATGCCCCAAGATCTGCATTGAAAATTCACAAGGTAGACATTGCCGACACAGTTACGTCATTCTTCTGCCAGAGATCTCAGACGGCAGTTGGATTTAGGAATTGTGTTTAGAAGAAGTAATTTAACCCAAATAACAGGAAGTCAAACACTTATGATTTACTATGTCCCAGACAGCTAAGTGTAATAGACGTATGTACTCATTAACTTTCTCCATAAACGTGTTAAAAATGTGGAAACAAGACTAACATTTCCATTTTATGGCTTAGAAACTAAGGCCCAGATGTGTTGGTGATGGTGGTGGTAATGGTGTTTAGACAGAGCCTCGTATTCTCAATCCTCCTGCTTCAGCCCCTTGAGTATTGAGATTATTCCTAATTTAACACTGGGATTTGAATTGAATTTTTTAAAACAGAAGTAGCCGCTTAACAATATTTGTGTGGATGATACAAATGTGATACATAAACACCATGGGGGAGAAATGTGTAGGGAAATGGATCAGTCAAGAGAGGATTATATTAACAATGTGGCCAAGCCTAGGAAAACAAAAACTTAACCACTCATATGCAGAACCACAGCTTACAGTGTGTGTATGTATGCATATAAATTGATATATATATGATGTATAGCATAAAAACTAGAGAGAAGATAAAGAGAGCATGAAAAGAGGCGGCAAAGAAGAGGAAGTGGTAAAGGGCCACGTGATAATGTGAAGGTGTAAAGGAGCCTGGGGAGGGGAGGGCAAAAGAAGGAAGGAAAAGGTATGAGTTGGAGAGGGGAAATCAACTAAAACAAATGCCCTAATGATGTCTAATACTTGTAATTGGTCCTTGCTACTTTGTGGATTCTTCTTTTTCCTACCCTTTATGGCCCTGGTTTCACCCCCTATCACTAGCTAGGAGAGAAAGAAGAAGAAAGGGGGGGGCGAGGGCCAGAGGGGGGGAGGAAGATCCTTGAATCTAAATTCTTTTTTCTTGTTTCTTCTTAGAGCACAACTACCAACAAACTGCAATCAGTCTTTCTAAATGACCAACAACCACTCACATCGCCTAGGAGGCTCCAGCATTTATATACCCTTTGAATAGTTCCCAGAATTTCAAACATCACACAGTCTCAGCAACTATTGCAGCTGGCAAAAATCACACCTCTGCTACAGCATGAGACAAACCATAGTCAGCTGCTGTGGACAGTCCGAAGCAGCCCCATATCACCACAGCTGGGATTAAAACAAAAACGTAAACGTATTCTTACAATACTTCTGTGTTTTTAAAGAAACCAGAATTTCAGAATGCTCACTACAGATACTTTGTATACCTTGCTTTTTAAAGCATGATCCAGCTGCTGAGTGTGGTGGCACATGCCTTTAACTCCAGCACTCAGGGAGGCAGAAGCAGGTGGATCTCTGTGAGTTGGAGGTCTACAAAGTGAATCTAGTATAGCCAGAGCTAAATTAGAGAAACCCTGGTTTTTTTTTAAAGCATGATCTAATTTCCTAGAATTCACACACACATACACACTTATACATCCTATATGAGAGCATCTCCCCAGAAGAGAGGTAGCACTGACATTACTCAGTCAACAATGCGGCCTCAAGCCCAGATTTGTCTCAGTCTTGAGTGCTTTGTCTTTGTCTTCCCTTCCTCCAGAGGCACACCCCCTCCTCCTCAAGGCCTGCTTTCCTCTAGGTCCAGCTGCGGATCCAAGTTCACTCAGCACCTTTCTTTTCAGCTCCCTACCCTGATATTTGAGGTGCTCCCTTCTTTCCCCAGATGAGATAGGCACCGAATTATAAGTCACATGTTGCAAACAGAAACTGAGCTTTGAAGCTAACAGTCATCATTAAGAACATTTTTTTTAAATTGTAATATGTAAGACAAATCCAAAACCCACACCAAAAAAGTACTCAGTGGATCAATACTGACAGTAGACATCTTAGTCACTGCTCCCACAGGAGGGAAGGTGGGCATTATGTGGAAGAAGATGCTGAAGGCTTTTGCTAGGATCTGCAATCCACAGCCTGCATGTGACCAGGCTGTACAGAACAGCTTAGACAAACTGTGCTCTTCTTACAACTGTGGCTGGAGCCAGGCTTGGCTTAACTCATTACTGCATTGCTGGCATCATCTTGACAGTCTTAATCATTTTTAGATAAGATTTCCTCATTTCTATCTTGTGCTGGACATCTTCCTCATCAATTGTCTCACTGGTCAGGCTAGCCTTTGAAAAAGTATGCTATTTGGGGGCTGGCCTGTGCTGGTCTTCAAGTAGTCAATGGCTTGAAACTCTGGCCTTTGCAAGCTCCATCTCTAACACAGACTCAGTTCTCTTAAAATGAAAGATGGCTCTCTTAGTTAGCTTCATCAGTCAACGTGACACAGCCCAGAGTTATCTGAGGGATCCACAGTTGGGTGATTGTCTTAATCAGATTGGCCTGTGGCCATGTCTATAGGGCATTTTCTTGATAACTTATGCAGAAGTGCCCATCCTAATATGGGCAGTGCCAGCCCTGGAGCAGTGGTCCTGAGTTGTATAAGAATTCTGGGTGAGCAGAAAGCCAGAGAAAAAGTAGCATTTCTCTCTGTGATTTCTGCTTCAAAGTCCTGCCTTGAATCCTGCTCTGGCTTCCACCAATGATGGACTATAACCTGTAAACTGAGATAAGCCCTTTCCTCCCTCAAGTTGCTTTGAGTTGGTGTTTTATCACAGAAAAGCAAGCTAAGACAACAGCCTTTTTTTTCTCCTTCCTGCTGTCTACCAAGGCTTAGAGCTGATAGGTTCTTGATGGCTTTTCTCCCTCACTCCAAGTCCAGGGCTTCCGGCATGAGCTGAAAGAGACCGGAGCATTGCTTTCTTTGGGAAATTTGAAAATGCCTTCCCACTTGGATTGTTTTTGAGTGGCAAGGTAGTGTCTGTCTCCGACATATTTGCACAAAAATGGCTTCTGGGAGACTCTGTGAAGAGTGTCTAGCCACATATCTGCCATGGACCTTGAAGTCATCCCTGGCCAATGGCCTTCCTTGTTGCTAACAGAAACCAAGAAGCTCATTGGCTAGCATATTCTTGAGCTGTGTTTGCGTAGGACCTTCAGTACAGCCACAGTTAGATCCTTGCCTTCTGGGAAGCCGACTGAAACACCCTGGATTGTTCCCTTGTCCGGGGCTAAGGTGAGTCATTCTCCAGGTATGATGACCACTCCTACCCAGGCACCTGTGGGGTCTGTACCCTGAAGATCACTCCTGGGCAGATAGAGGTTAGCAATGCAACACTCCCCAAAGCACCTGAACCCCAGAGCACAAGGTTATGTGTGGGGAAGTATAAAGCCTCCAGGCCTTTCTTCATTCCCTACTTAGCCAGAGAACACTCTCCCCTCCTTGTGAGAACTCTAACCCATAGTAGGCTCAGAACCCTGCCCTAATGTTATAGTTCAGAAATACTGTCATTTGCTCAGTCACCAGATCGCAGGTTCATTCAATGCTCATCTGCGAGTCTTTTATATGTCTCAGTGATATTTAAGTTGAGGAGGAAGACATGGGAAGGGATAGACACAACTAGCTTGGCAAGGTTGACCTAGGAAAGGAAGATGCTCACTGATGTTGGGACCACAAAGCCTCTCAGCCCTCGGGGAAGACAAACCTCAGGGAATGTCTCAGGGATGTCAAACAGGTTGGCCTCCAGCGCATGTGCCTGTTGGGAGTGGGCAGATGAGGGTGCTTCTGGCAGCAGAGACCAGAGCAGCTGATCCCAGAAGTCCCTGACAACCCACTGTATGTTCCCAGTATGGCCACTCAGCAGGAAGACAGGGAGTCAATCCTTCTGGGTCAGGCAGAAGCTTTTGACCATCCAGTAGAAGTATTAGGGGGTCATTTATCTGCTGAAGCAGCCACAGCAAGGTAACAACACAAGTAGATTATGGTTGACTGTAGCTACTGGCAGAGGACTAGCTGTAGACAGACCACCTGATCTAGATGTCAAGTTGATTTAAATAAAAATAATTTCATTAAAAGAGACCTCAAGAAGCATGAAGCATATCATGTAGAGATGCCAAAAGTTACCAGAATCCCCTGGGCCCGGAACCCAGACTGCTGTCCTTTAGATTCATGACAACATAAAGTTTCAGTTGCCTGAAGCTCCCATCTTGGTGGTAGTTTATTGAAGGAGCTCTGACAAACTCACATTGTTATCTATAAAAGGATGGCGATTCCAGACAGTTTGTGGCACCAACAAGCTGCCAGGCTGGAGAAAGCAAGGTCTGTGCTGGGTGGGAACTGTTAGAGAGGCCTTGGGGCTGAAGCCATCGGAAGTGTGGGGTGTGGTCAAGACACATCATGGTGACCCTCGATCCTAGGTGTGGAGCAGCAACTCAGCAATTGGGAAACTTGTTAGGCAACAATCAGAGCCTGGGGGTGAGACCCAGTGTGTGAGAGACAACATGGCTCATGGCTGAGTTTGGATCCTCCAGACCCAAGTGAATAGCTAGACACGTCTGTGTGTACCTTGTCATCCTTCGGTTGATGTAGGGGAGACAAGAGGCTTGTTGGGGCTTGCTGGCTGCTAGCCTAGTGTGCCTCCTGTTCAATGAAAGACCCTAACTCAAGGAAACAAGTGGGTGGTGATAGATCAGAGCATCAGATGGGTTCTTCAAGTTACCACAGGTGCTCATGGGTGTACAAATGTGTGTATACATGATATAATGAGGGGAGGGGGACAGAGAAACAGTGTCTTAGAAAAGAGCAAAGAAGCCAGTCACACAAGTAAAAGTCAGGAGGAAGATGTGGCCACAGACACAAGTCCATGAGAAGTAGACACTGTCCTGAAATGTCTATGGACCATCTGCGAGTGTTCCAGCCAAACCAAAGGTCACTCTGCTCTTCTGCAACACTCAGAAACCACCTGGGAGAGAGGGATGGCCTGTCACCTTCACAGGACTTAGTGAAAGCCCAAGAGATGGCTTAGAAAATAAAAGGTTCATGCTGCCAAGTCTGGCGACCTAAATTTGATCTTTGGAGAGTGAAAGTGGAAACCTGATTCCTTGTAGGTTGTCCTATGTCCTTCACAGGGGCTCTATGGGGCACCACCCCCAGTAAATAAAGAAACAAAAGTAAAAACCAAGTCATTGTAAGAAGGAGTTAGTGAGCTGTTTCTAATGGCAGCCCTTGCCACAGGGGCAGGCTGTGGGTCTAAGCTTTCTGTGAAAGCTGAAGTTAAACCCAGCCCCTGAACTTGAAGAACAAGGTGACTTCTTCACTTTTTCTCTTCTCTCACAAGCTCTGTGACAACCAACCACACATTTGGGTCATCAAAGCTATGGACCATGAAGGATTTTCTGTGGTACAGTCACATTCTTAGTCATCTGAAGAGTCACACTTCTACCAGCCTGGGAACTAGGCCTAAATGGAAGCTGAGGGCACTTCTGGTGGCTTTATTCTCATTGTCATTTGTCACAAGGTTCCTCCATTTCAAACTACCTTTCTCTGAGCCACATCAAGGAAGGGGGAAAAAAAAAGGAACTGGGTTCTGAAGCACCAAGAAGTCAGAGACAGGCCTTAAAACACCACCACCATGACACAGAACTCAAATGTGAATAGACTTATCCTACAAGGGCTTACTGATCAGTTTTTAAAGGGTAGAAATTATGGCTTAAAATCAAGAGCTGTATCAGGGCATACATTTTCCATTTGTACATTAGATATGGGACATAAGGTCCTTGGAAAGAAAGAAAATCTTATTTTCAAGATCATTTACTATTTATATGCAATGATTTGGGTGCTGGCCACACCCAGCTGGCTACATGTGAAAACATGTTCCAATGAGGCCATTGACTACACAGACTTTAGAAGTGACTGCATGGTATGTGTCCTTCCCACAGCCCTCTGGCTCCCTCCAGAGGACACTTTGCTACTGGCTTAGTGACAAAACTACAGTGATCTGACATGCCTATGTTTATCACCTGCCCAGAGTTTTAAGGAAAAGCCATCACGTTTCATGGGATGAAATTCTCAGCTGTAATCCTTCTTCCACTGGGAAGTCTTGGATCTTCCTCTGCGGTTTTTATCACTCTTCCATGTGTGCTGATAGCAGAGAGGTACTATAGGAACTGGACCGTGAACTCCTTGCTCATTGTTGTTTCAGCAAACATAGTAAATGTTTAACAAATAAATGTTTGTTGACTTAGCAATAAATGAAATGGTAGCAAACCCAGACTTCTGTATAGCTATGGGATAAATGATTGACACTTGCAAGGTTGTTTTCCTCCAGCTCAGTCTTTTGTTTCTAAGAGAAGAGAGGTACTAGGTTTTCATAAAGGATGTGATTTAAGAGAGTTGAGGCAAGGCCCCCAGCAGCAGCACAGCCCAGGGACATCGATATGGCTTCAGGTGGCAGCACAGACCATGAACATCCACAGAGCCTTTTGTGGTAACTCAAGCCATGTAAAGTAACACAGAGACCTGCTGCAGTAGCACCTTGGACCCAGACATGGCTATTGGTGGCAACATGGACCCAGATATCACCATGGCCTCAGGTTATATCAATATGGCCTCTGGAGGCAGCCCAGACGTCTCACATCAATAGGGTTCTGGGGACAACATGGCCCATGGCTGTGAACATGGCCTCAGACTGCAACACAGACCATGAACATCTGCACGTCCCTTGATGGTTACATGTGCTGCACACATCAACCCACCCCCCCAGCAGGGTGCAGTCTGGCTGGCCTATCTGTGGCTGGCAGTGTTGATGCCATGGTCTGGAATGCCTCCAAGGATCTTGTCTGGTCTGTGGCCCCACTGTATCAGGCAGCCATGTTCATGGTGTGTGCTGTCATCAGAAACAATATCAAGGCCCATGATCTGTGCTACGGCTGACTGTGAAGAGCAACTTCGCCATCCATGCCCCCAAAGTCACAACCTAGACAGGAAGCCCCTGAAGAGAACACCTAAAAAGTAAGACAAGGATGCTGAAGTGTAGCTCTCCACAATTGATGGCTTCTGGCAGGGGTGCAGGAGGGGGAGGACTCAGTTCTATTTAAAGGGCAGGCCACATTGCACCACACTCCAGTCAGCATATAGATAATACAAATTGGACTTTTACAAATCTTTTTTTAATGTTTAAATATTTTTTTACAGGGGAAGGTCACTAGGGGAAGGGCAGACGTGGAAGGACTGGGAAGTGACTGAGGTGGGGTAGAGAGAGTTGAGGCATGAGGTCTCCTAGGAGAAGGAAATTAGTAACAAAATGACTATCGTTTTAACTTCAGTGATAAAAAATATAAGCATTCTCAGTCACTGATAACCACAGGGTCCTGAGGGGATAAAACCCAGGGCAGAAAAGTCTTGAAATATATCTTACTGGGAAAGCCCAGTAGTGGCTTAGGGTGGGGACTTGGGGTGAAAGGGAAAATTTGGGAGATAGAAGGATCTTCAAAACAGTCAGAGATATGAGCTGGGTGGACACAAGAGGAGGGGGGGGGGAACTTAAGAGGCTTCTTTGTCTCTCTGGGACAGAAATGTTCCTAGAAGGGAAGTGACTGAGTCACTGGTGCTAGGACCAGACCCTGGCAGCCTGCCCTCTGCTTCAGAACTTCTGTCTCTGAATTGTGCCTTCAGGTGGAGGGCCACCAGTGGAGGACACTTTGGTGTTGTTGGAACCAGCCTTCTTCACCTAGTTTATTTGAAACTGTGTGATACTGGAAGAGGCTATCAGCAGTGGCCGCCAGGCAAGGCACATTTTCAAAAGTCACCGGAGACCCAAGATGGCAGAGTTGCATCGTTCTTCAGACCACAGGCACATCTCCAGGTGCACCTTTGGGTGCACTGTGATTATTGGGTCTGGGTTTTGGTCTGGAGTCCAAGCAATGCTCATAAGCGAGCTAAGCATGGACCCCAGCTCTGCCCCTGTTAGCTGGATAAAGTCTACACACTGGCTTTCTCTCATCTGCTTCATTTTCCTCTTTGAGATGGCACATCCTAGTAGTAGTAGCATGAGCTGTGACCTGGAATTTGACTGCTCACTTTTATGCCAACACTGCCACCCGGGAGCAAGGTGATTGGAGCTTATTTACTCTCTCGGTGCTTTGCTTTAATCAGATTCCCTACACACGGAGCTGCTATGATGGTGAAACGAGTTAGCATGTGTCAGGAGCCTGCGAGAGTGTGGGGAACACACATGGTCTTTAGCAAACCACAGCTGTCACTGGTGTTTACCGTTGGCTACACTCAGAGGTGACGACATGGTCTTATGTGATTCACAGAGGTGCGGCGAGCAGTGGATGTGTGTACAAGTCCTTTAAGACTCGATACATGGAGGGCTGACCATTTCAATGTGATAACTTTGGAAAGTAATCATACAGAAGAGGCTTGCTCTGTACTCAATATATTGTGGTTTTGAGTGTTGCTATTTTATCAGTAAGAAGATTGCATTGCAAAAAGGTCAGTCCATCCTTCAAAAGAGCATTTCTGGAGAGTTTTCTGCTTAGATACCACCGCTCTCCCCATCTATTTACTAAAGAATATCAGTCCGTCTGTCCCACACAGGCTCCCCGTGGAACTGGAAATATAGATGTACTACACAAACATCATTCTTACTGCCTCGATCTCTAGTCTGGTGGGAGAAAGAAATATAAAACAATTTCAAACTGGCTTCCCCAGTAAGATTAAAGACTGGTCTGGTATTTGGCTTGACCCTGCTTACAAGGTAGCAAGCTAGCCTGCTACTGTTCTGTGGATGGAGTCCAGGGTCAGCAACAAAAGGGCATTGTTAGATGCAGCACAGAAGCAATCGTTCACCAGCAGGCTTGCGTTCACTCCCCTTGTACTGGTTTCCACAGGTAGGCAGCATGCTCAAATTGATGCCTGGCATGCCAAAGAATGTGGAATGTGGCAGATCCCCTTGCTTTACACCAACAGATCAAGTACAAGGATTCCGTGTCTGGAGGGACCAGGAAGGAGAAGGTACAATGCTATGTCATCTCTCAGGCTGACAAGCTACACAAGTATCCCTCAGAGATGGGCTAACAAAAGGAGCTACTAATTAAGTTCAGCAAGCTGCCTCAAGGAGGACTATGACTCCCTGTAAAGATATTGCTGATGCGGCACAGTAGCTTTACCTTCTTGTCATTGATCTATCTTCTTGAGGAGAGCCAGGCTAGCCACCCACATAGTTAAGAAAAGACATTGCTGGTGGCCAGGACAGAGCACATCTGCCATGATTGCTTCCAGACACGACTCCTATTCATTCTGGGTACATGAGACTGTTTGGAACCCCATGGTGCTTTCTGCCTAGAACTGAAAACTTCTGGCCCCCTGCATTCCATGAAGGTGACCTCTAATGCCTCTGTATGTATAAGATTTCTTTAAAAAGGAAGCATCAAAGTCAATAAAGGCAAAGCCGAAGAGTCTTTATTATCATGCGCATGGCCCTTACTAGGAGGTTTGAGAAGAGATCTGGCCTGGTGGTAAGTGCTGACTCATTAAAGGAGCAACTCGGATGGTTGGGGTGTCTCGGCAAACTTCTGGCTCTCCATCTCTGAAGTCTGAAGTTCTTTCCCACCATGGTACACATCCCTGGATATTGTTTTCTCAATAGTTGTCCAATGTATCTTAGGAGCACTATGTTTCAGAGTCTACACAAGTAACAGGTGATTCACCCAAGTGTGAACACTGTGTTGGGGACCTCAGTGTGGAAAAGATGTATGGAATTCCAAAAGGAAGGAAAGTTTACTCCCGCCTTTATGCCCCTATGACAGAGGTACTTTTTAAGAAGTTGATAGTGTCATACATTTCAATAATGAATTGTATATAGTTTCCCTCTGTTCTTTTCTCACTTCCCTCTCTCTCATACTGGAATACTTTTCTGCAAATGGCCCCTCTACTCTTTTCATGTCTTCTTTTTGTCTGTGGACCACGGAGTTCAATTAGAGATTTTTTTTTCCCAAAATGAGTAGAAGACAGTTCACTTTAGCAAGGGCAATTTGCCACTGGATACACTATTGAAGAAAATGATGTCTCTCCTCCAATAACCATTAGTCCAAGGAGGACTCCCCATCCCCCCATCCTTGATGAAATGTTAAACTGTAGAAGTTTGTGCTGGTCTTATACAGCTAGCTACAGCTTCAGTGACCTCGTGAGTGCGGTAGTTACATGGTGTCTGGAAGACATGTGGCGTATCTCCCCACCCTTTCTCTGCTCCTTGCATTCTTTCCACCCCCTTTCCATAATGTTCCCTGAACAATTCAGAAAAGGAACAGGTGTCTGGTTGGAACTCCTTAACTAGAGATGGAAGGTCCTGTACTATCCAACCACTATCTTTGCCTTTGCAGAGGCTGGTCCAAAGCTGCCTTCTCCTGCAGCCTTATCATTAAAGAGCACAAGGAAACAAGACCCAGCATTAGGACTGGACAGGGAAGAGGGGGACCAATATGTATGCTGTGACAAGGATGCTCTTACCCAATAGCTTAAGCATACAGAGCCCTGAGAGAGCACGGAAAGGGGTTCACGTGGAGAGGAACAGAGACCCTAGGGTACACAAGCAACAACACAATTGTGTTGGATGTCTCTTTCAGGGTGCCTACTGTCTAGATGCTGAAAGACAGAGTCTTAGAACTGTCTCCCTGTGTCCCTGGCAGAGTGAACATGACTGAAGTTTAATCTGGAGGGGTTAGAGGAAGGAATGTGGCATGACATTACAGAGACAGTAAGTTCCTCTAATGGCACAGAACATAGCCTAACTCCATACCTACTAGAACTAGACAAGAAAAGCTAGTCCTCATCTGCAAATGGGGACGATAGTAGTTTGAGTCACGTTAGTTCAAATTTACTCCAGAACCTTCTAATGAAAGGTCAGTTTGAAGAGGCTGAGCCTGACCAGGTGACCACAGTGTGTGACAGATACTTCAGCGTTCACTCTCAGTGGTCCTCTCATTTGACCTTACGAGCGGACAAGTCCCAGTTTCTGCAGCTTCCACGCTGGGAGACCCAGTGTGTGTGGCGAGTCTGCAAAGGAGTCCCCGTGGATGCCTCGTCTAGCTAACCTTTGTCTGTCACCTTTGACCAGTTCCTCCTATCTTGCAGTTCTTGGAAATAACGAGTTCTCTATAGCTACGTAATGGACCAAAAGGAGGCCTCAGGCTCCCTCAGAGGCTGCCCCAGCACCTGTTTCCTCAGCTGCAGCGCTGCTGGGAAAGAGCAGGAGTTAGAAGTGTGTCCTCCATCCCCCACCCCCCCCACCCCCGCCCCCCACCCCAGCCCTACAGCTAGGTACAGCTTCCTCACGCTCTTTAACCAAGTCCTCAAATGAAGGTGAGGAAGACGGAGACCAGCCTCGGACCAGCCTTTCCTGGGGCAGAAAGGTGAAGTTCAAAAGGAAAGCTGATGCGGAAGTCCAAGACTCCACCGGTTCTCCAATCAGATAGCTGTCCCTCCTTCAAACTGTAACATGTCAGCTGGGAGGACAGGAGCGCGGGGGGCGGGGGGGCGGATGGGGGGGGAGGGGGGGCGCGGGCGGGCGGCGGAGTTAGATAAATAAGAGAGATACATGATTACATATTTCTCTTCATTTTAAAAGGGTGTTTAGAGATGAGGTAGGATGGTGGATGGCAGAAGGATTTCTAAGTCACTGGCACCTGAAAGGTTGAAACCAATCCGAATCTTCAGGTTTGATGACATGTTAGCTCATCTTTCCCTAACCTTCTGGAAGGAAAGACCATAGACACTTCCTCAGAGCCACTGCTGTCAGAAGCAGCCTATTATTTTGCTTGTGATGTCAGATGCCTCCCAATCTCTCACTGAATAACAAGAGGACCAACTCAACTGTTGTGTCACTAAACAGGAACAAGAGCATATCGGCCTCTGGTGGCTCGTGTTCATCTTTATTAAGTCAAGGCCTGGCATTCCACCTTCAGTAGCAGGGACCTGGGAGTGCACTGCTGCACTTGAGAGTTTTAAGCAGTTGAATTCATTGACCATTGACCATGGGGTTTTGCTTAGCGCAGTGGTTCTCAACCTTCCAAGTGCTGAGACCCCTTAATACAGTTCCTCATATCGTGGCTACCCCCAAACATGAAATGATGTCATTGTTACTTCACAACTGTAATTTTGCTACTGTTATGAGTTGAACTGTGATTATCTGATATGCAGATGGTCTTAGGCAACCCCTGTGAAAGGGTTGTTTGGCTCCCCAAGGGGGTCTCGCCCCACAGGTTGAGAACAGTGGGCTTAGAAAGACACACCCTGTTACTTCCACTATAAACATTCCATTCCTGACTGAATTCATTTTAGAATGCTGTAGAACTATATGATGTTTCACCAGGCAAAACCAGCATTGTAAGCCGTTCAAAGCAAATACTAAATGGCAATTGGGCCAAACCACCCAAGAGCCAAGGCAGAACCATGCTGAGATTGCACTTCTGCTCTTTGAGGTTATTTTAAGAACACATAGGGGCCAGGCATGGTGGTGCATGCCTGTAATCCCAGCAGTTGGGGGCCGGAGTTGGGAGAGGGAGGAAGCAGGTGGATTTCTGTGAGTTCAAGGCCAGTCTGGTCTACACAGCCAGTCCAGGACAGCTAAGGTTACACAGAGAAACCCTGTCTCAGGGAAAAAAAACCAAGAGCACACAGGGGAGTTTTAGTAATTCTTTCTGTGACTTTCATAAAGGAAATGAAAGAAGTATGGAAATTGAAACAATTTCGTCAGGTGTCTAGATGGATTTGGTTGCATTTGAACCAAGATGACTGACTTAGGCCCTGTTTTCTCTGCTTTTGTTTGTGCTGAGACCTTATGTTATTAGAAAGCAGATTTGTATTTTTTTTTTTAATGTTGACCTTCCACACAGAAAAAAGGAAAACACAGCGCCCCCTTCCCTTTAGCTCTGGAGATTGTTCTACCTGCGCTTTAGATATGTATGTTACCCAGTGTGGTGAGCCGTCCCTTTACCTCACTGGTCTGAAGCTTATGCATACCCTTTGCATTTCTCTTGAGGAAAATTGATTTTTAAAGATAATGTCTGTATAACAGGTCCTTCTGCTGCTCTTCCTGCCTCTATATGAATCTCTCCTCATTGGGTTTAACCTCTTCTAGATACCCAATGGAGAACTTGACCTTAAATGGTCCCTTCAACCTGGCCTGTCCACAGATGAACCTTCCTTTCCTGAGCCCCCTTCACTGCGCACCCCACCACCCATCCCACCATCTTCGGAGATGCACCTCTTTGTCGGCTTGGATTAAATGTTTAGTCTGTATACATCCCTCAATAAGTTGTGCTCCCGCAAGGACTAATTATCCTGTTTGACAAAGATATTGTGCAGGGTTGATTAGATAACGTTCAAGGCTTATGTGGATCTCCTCATCCCCTGTCACAGACGTTCTCATCGCTACGCTGTTAAATCTAGGAATCCTCCTGCTCACTTTTATTTCCTCCAACACCACATGGATGGCTGTCATATACATACTTAACTTCTGTGCCCTTGAAGTTGTATTTGAAGTTCAAAATTGAAGTTACATTTGAAAACCGTAGAAAATAATATTTGTACTTGTGGAGATCCCTGGAGCTTTTCGTTTGAAATGGATGGTAATATCTTCCCTGTCTTTCTGATGCTTCTTCATGAAATCCTAAGGGACCATGGAAGCATGTTGCTTTAACTCTCGTTTCTGAATTTTCACATCTTCAATTATGCACTACATGAAGTTGTCACTACTTCAGTTCACTTTATATATCAGTTCTTGGGCAACTTGAAGACGAAGACAATGCAATGATGCAATGTGCCCAAACCTAAACTCATGAATATTATGAATTTTGATGGCAGCCATTGACAGGCAACACCTGGTTTTTGCCTTGAAGGGTATATAGGAATACATTAGTTTATCTAATTTTTAACCACTTGTCCACTCATTCATTCATCATTCATTCACTCACTCACTCACTCATTCATTTGTACACCAATTTATTTATTTACTCCGAAGACACTGAGTTCTTCCTGCATAACTAATTCTACACTTTCCTGAAGAATTGCAGCCATCTTAGTTGACTCTTGGAAGGTCGATGTGCTCACCAAAGACAGCAGCATTGGAACACATAACATCTATTCAGAGCACAAAACACATTCCAATGTATGGCGGCGCATTTTATATAGAGTATGGACAATGGCAGTGTTGGCAGATGATATGCTTGGAGACTGGATGTTAGCCTGCAAGATAACTGGGGTGGCATGATCTGACAGATTAGGTATAGGATGATGTTAAGATAATGCACAATTGTATGGCTAGGATGGATACTAAGTATAAAAAAACCTTCACCACCAGGCACATGAAAAGCAGGAAACGGATTTGGAGGTAGAATTACAAAGTTAGTTTGGGATTATCTCCAAGCACTTATAATGAGTAGGTTTGAGGGGTTTGGAGAGATATTTAGACTAGAGACAAACTTTCATGAGACTATGTGCACCAGATGGACGAGTCAGTCTAGAGGAAGTAAAAAGACAGAGGGGAAGAGATGTGGAGAGGAAAGGAGGAGGAGAGGAGATGAGGGGAGGGGAGTGGGGGAGACAGGACCAGCACAGAAGGGAGTGTACAGGAAGAGAAAAAGAAGGAGAGATTTAGGACAGAAGTATGGGATGCTGGAATCTGAGAGACCATTAGAGAAAAGGTGGGGCAGGAGAACTAGAGATGAAAGAGGAGAAGGAGGGAAAGTAAGCTTTAGTTGGTAGCTTAGAATATAGAGGGCGTTGATTCCATGTGAATGTCCTTGTTTTTCAGGAGAGGGGAACTGACCAGTCTAAGCCAGTGGTCAGCAGAGTGCGCGTGGATTGCAGGAGGGTGTCCTCAGCTTTGTTCTACCCTGACCACCATGTCGCGGAGGTCTGTCAGAAAGGAAATCAGGTACACACCCATCACTGTGGGGTCATTGTTCTCCAAGGCCCACACTTTCAGATGCCTGAGGTCTGAGTGACGAGGAGGGATGACTAAAAAAAAAAATCTCTGCGTCAAGATCCCCATAAAAGATTTAGGGTATCAGAGATCAAGCGCCCAAGAAGGAGTAGGTTATGAAAGCTGCCCCTGAAACTACACGCTCTGCCGGGAAGGCCCAGAAAGCTCACCGTTCAGGCCAGATGCAGAGCTGTTCAGAAATCAGACAGTCTCAGAAGTTCCCTTTGCACATCTCCCTTCAAGTATCTGGTGAGGGGGGGAGGGGGGGAGACTTACTCAGGGCTTGAAAACATATCTGTGTTTCCAGAGAATACCTGCACCTGCTTTGCAGGGGCAGCTGCTGCCCATCTGGTGGCTTCTTTTATGGACAGTCATCTGTCTACTAGCCATGCCAAGCCTGGCACAGTTATACCTACGCACCCAGTCTTGGGCCACACATGTAGAGCTGTACATGAGAATCCATTGTCATGGGATTCCCTTCATTCTCTTCTTCCTGTTAGTTTCCCCAAGAGGGTGAAAATGCACCTAAGTAGATGGAGATGAGTGCAAAAATCAAGGGCAGAAATCAAGTGCTGGCAGTTTTCCACTTCCATTGCAGTTGAATAGTTAATGAATAAATGCAAAGCATCAATTCAGGATAAAATGTTTCAGTAAACAAGTTTTAGTGCACAGCTAGCTCACTCAGTAGAACATGAGACTCTTAATCCCAGGGTCATGGGTTCGAGGCTTATGATGAGTACATTGCCTTATTTTGCTTGGCTGTAATCAGTATACAGGTTTCAATAGCTCAGCATTCTATTATTATAGCAATTACAAGTAAACCTGTTCAAATTCTCCAAAAAGTGCTAGCATGCTGGGTTTTTTTTTATTAAACAAGTAAATTTATTATTGGTGACAATACAATGGCAATTTAGAATTCCTGTGACACAGAAGATTATAGCCATTTGCTGTATTTTTCTAAGTTTTCCTACATTCACTGTGGCCCATTATGTTCCAATTTGCTATTACAGTATGTTTCATATTTTTTTTTCTTAGCAATAGTTTGACTTCCTCCTTTCTGATGTGGATTCCCTTGATTTCCTTTTGTTGTCTTATTGCTCTAGGTAGAATTTAAAGTATTATATCAAAGAGATATGGAGAGAATGGGAAGCCTTGTCTAGTCCCTGATTTTAGTGAAATTTCTTTGAGTTTCTATTTAGTTTGATGTTGGCTATCAGCTTGTTGTATATACCCTTTATTATATAGCCTATATTAGGTATGTGCCTCATATCCCTGATCTCGTCAAGACTTTAAATATGAATTATGTTGGATTTGTTAAATGCTTTTTCAGCATCTAAAGAGATGATCATGTGGGTCTTTTTTTCTTTCAGTTTGTTTATATGGTGGATTACGTAGGGATTGTTGAGTGGCTTAAGCTTTATTAATGTTTCTTTTACAAATGTGGATGCCCTTGTATTTAGGGAATACATGTTCAGAATTATGATGTCATCTTGGCTGAGTTTTCCTTTGATGAGTATGAAGTGTCCTTCCTCATCTCTTTTGATTAATTTTGGTTGAGTCTATTTTTCTAGGTATTAAAATGGCTACTCCAGCTTGCTTCTTGTGTCCATTTGCTTGGAAAACCTTTTTCCCGACCTCTACTGTCAGGTAATTTTTTATCTTTGTGGCTGAGGTGTGTTTCTTGTATGCACCAGAATTTTGGGCCCTGTTTACATATTTATTCTGTTAGTCTATGTCTTTTTACTGGAGAGTTTAGACCATTGATGTTGAGAGAGATTAATGATCAGTGACTGTTAGGTCCTTTTATTTTGATGTTCGTTGTGGTAGTGTGTTTGTGTACTTTTCTAATTTTTGTTTTGCTAAAGTGAAGTTACATATTTCCTGTGTTTTCCTGAGTGTAGTTAGCTTCCTTGAGTTGGAGTGTTCCTTCTATTATCTTCTGTAAGGCTGGATTTGTGGATGGGTACTGTTTAAATTTTGTTTTGTCATGGATTATCTTTTTTTCCATTTATGGTTATTGAATATTTTGCTAAGTATAGTAGTCTGGACTGGTATCTGCCATCTCTTGGCATCTGTGGTTTGCAAGACCTCTGCCCAGGCCCTTTTGGTGTTTGTGTTCCCTGCTAAAAAGTCAGGTGTGGTTTTGATAGGTTTGCTATATGTTACTTGACCCTTTTCTCTTGTTGCTTTTAATATTTTTTCTTTGTTCTGTACATTTAGTGTTTTAATATGTGGTGGGAGGATTTTGTTTTCTGTTCCAATCTATTTGGAGTTTATAGGCATTTCTTTTTTAAGTTGGGAAATTTTTCTTCTATGATTTTGTTGAAAATATTTTCTGGGCCTTGGATCTGGGCATCTTTTCTTTCTTCATTTCCTATTGTCCTTAGGTTTAATCTTTTCATGTTGTTCTTGATTTCTTGGATGTTTTGTGTCAGGAATTTTTTAGATTTAACATTTTCTTTTGGATGCATCAAATTCTTCCATTGTGTCTTCTACACCTGGGATTCTTCCCTCCGTCTCTTATATTCTGTTGGTGATATTTATCTCTGCAGTTCTTGTTTTCATCTCTACGTTCTCTATTTCCAGGCTTTCCTCTGTTTGTGCTTTTACTATTGTTTCTATTTTCATCTTTAGACCTTGAACTACTTTTGCTAATTTCCTTTACCTGATTGTTTGCATTTTCCTGAATTTCTCCCAGTGATTTATTCATTTCCTCTCTTTAGGCCTCTGTCATGGCCTCTCTAAGGGCTTCAGTCTGTTTGGCTGAATCTTCCCGCATTTGTTTATGGATTTTATTCCTTTCCTCCATTATCATCTTCATAAAGAAAGATTTGTGGTCATTTTCTTGTGTTTCAGTTGTGTTAGAGTTTCCAGGGATGATTGCTTTGGGATAGGTTCTGTAGATGCCATATTATTTTGACTTTTGTTTTGTTTTTATGCTGGCCGTTAGCCATCTTGCTGTCTCTGGCTTTGGGAGGTATTTTCTGGTGTCCTTCACTGGCCATTGAGAGCAGCTCATAGATGAGTGGCTATAGCTTGAGACCCCTCACCTGCGGGCATCAGGGAACCCATCAGGTGGATCAGGTGGGTGAACTGCGGTCAGACCTAAGAACTTTCAGTCGACCAGCTGGGTGACCTGAGGTCAGGTCTGTGTTCCACACTGTGGTGTCTCCTCTTGGCAGGGATATTTAGACACTGGTGTTTTGTAACCCACAGTTCAGTCTGAGACATAGAGTTCAAGTGCAATGTGCCACCAGCTGGCTTATGGCTAGATTTTGGAGCCTGAGCCTGTGCCTGTGTGGACCTGTGAAATTTATGTGGACTGGCTGAATGACCTGAGGTCAGATCCACTTATGTTCCAGACTGTGGAGTCTCCTCTGGGCTAGAAGACCCAGGCACTGGTGTTTTGTAGCCCAGAGTTCAGTCTGATACAGCTTGCATGCAGGTAACTGGCTAGACTTTGGATACTTGTGTACATGCCTGCAGGGACCCAGGGACTGTGCTCCACACAGTGTGGACCCCTCTCACCTGGGTATCAGCAGTACTGGTGCTTTATATCCCTCAGTTTGGTCCTTAGGTCGCTGTGCATTCACTGCTGCCCTGCTGATCACACACTGTGTGTGATCAGCTCAGCCATCTTGGATCTCTGGACGTCTTTATTATTTTTAATCTACTTGTTTTTCTAAGAACTTGAATTACATCATTAAGTTATTTGTGATTTCTGATTTTTTAAATGTAACTATTGACTTCCCTTGTGAAAATGTTTTCATTGTATCATATAGGTTCTGACATATTGTGTTTTAATTTTCAGTTGGCTTCTGGAAATTTTGATTTTCTCTATTGATTTCTTAAATATTGTTTTATTGAATTTATAAGTTTTGCGTGTTTTTATTTTATTTGCTATTGGTTTCTAGTTTTGTGCCACTGTGATAGAAACACAAGAAATTATTTCAGAATTTTATGTTAATACTTGCTTTATTTAAAATTCGACCTACTGAGAAGAATGTGCATTCTCTGGTGAGTGGAATGTTCTGTAGCTGTCTGATAAGTTCATTTCACATGGTAACTTCATTTGACTGTTTCTTTTTGTTAATTTTTGTATAGATTATCTGTTTATTGGTGAGAGTATTAAAGTTGTTTACTTTAGATGAATCTGTGCTTTACATACAATAGCACTTTTAGAAAACTCAATGTGTCAGTGCCTTGTTTATAATATATATGCTTAGAATTGTAATGTCTCAGTTAATTTAATGTGATCTCATTTACTACTTTTGATTAACTTTGCCTTGAAATCTACTTTCATACAAGAATAGCTATACTTGCTTTCTTTTGACATCAGTTTTCTCAGAAAGGCTTTTTTACATCCTTTCACCCAAACAGAGGCTGTTTGTTTTTGTCAGTGAGGTGCAGTTATTCCAGGAAAACATAGAGTGATTTCATACTTATGTCCTCCTTTTTTTGTTAGTATACACGATCATTTTGAACAGATTAAAGTTATTTTATAAGTCAAATAAGGATTGGAGTCAGATGCACTGTGGTCTAATGGCTGTAACCTGAGCACGTAGGACACTGAGGCAGGAGGGTGGTGAACTCCTGGCCGCCCTGAACTACATAGGTAGCCCACGTTTTAAGAATGAACAGCAACAATAAAAATGAGAAATTGAGCAGCAGCAGCAGCACAATATAACAGGGTTGAAGTGCTGGGTAGAAAAGCATTATGGGAGCTCTGGCCATAGCTGGAGCCTTTTCCCCCTAAGACCTTGTGAATAGTGAAAGCACTACCCCTACTGGGTTTTTGTTTGTGAGGAATATGATTGCAGGAAATGAACCCTGGGTCTTGCACATGCTAGGTAAGCTGTGCCACTGAACCTATGTATTTAAAGTACTTCAGCAATTCAGGAGGGATTCCATCACCCATTTTGGTTATTAAAACATGTCAGTAACGTGACAGCACCAGGTGTTCTGGTGGCGTCATAGGACATTCCGATTCATTGTTGCTCTCAGTTATATCCAGATGGGTTTCAACTACGTTTTTCATTTGTCTTAGCTCATCTGGCAAATGGAAGGATGCCCCTTCCCTGGAGAAGGTTTCTCTAACTCGATTCTGGGGCAGAGAGCAGCTTCTTATGCTGTTATTTACTGCCCTGTCTCCATTGGTTGTTTTTTTTCAGATTTGAAAAGTCATATATACTCCAATATATGAACCATGTCAGGGCAACACATATGTGGACTAGTTGACTGTTTGTGGAAACATTACCCTAGGATTGTGGGGTGGAGGATATCCAGCATTGGTCCCTAGTTCCTGTGAAGCTGGCAGGACGCTGCATCACTGGCTTCCCATATCAACTCGTACCTATTGGCCTCCCCAGACACCTCCTTTTTCTTGCCTTTCCCCATCATTCAATGTCCCTTGGCCTTGGTCCTCTCTCCAGCTCTGTCCATTTAGGGTGATAAGAACGGAGCCAACCTTGTCTATAAATAAAATATGAAGGCTTCCATCTCATCATTTGAAAGATGACAAGAAGTCTCACCCAACAGAGTCTGTCCACTTTATGCCAGATGCCTTTCTTAGAGGAACTCCCTAAGATTATCAACACCTTAGTAGGAGATGGCTTTGCCTAGGATCCTTTATCTTTTATAAGAAAGGAATAAGATGTCACCTGATCTGAGGAGAGTATGTACTCTGCCCCAGTGATTGACCTTGCTCATCACTTCCGTTGGACTAACTAGGAAAGTAAAAACTAGCCTTGCTTTTCAGGCAGAGCTAAGCTTCAATGCAAAGGAAGTTAATCCTTATGAGAATGTGGTGTCTTAAGGTTTCTGGAGCATGAGTATTTGGGAGCCAAAAACCTAAATTAAAAGCTGGCTTGCCTTGCTGACTGTATGTGGCACCTGTCAGTCGTATCTTCCTAGGTCTCAAGAAAAAATGATGGACCCACCTTGGATGTGACTGTGCAGAGGAAATGAATTAATGTGTAACAAGACCCTGGCAGTCAACTGTGACGTGTGCATATGTGCTTCCAGAGATAGATGACCCCCAACCAGGCCCTAGAGAAAGAAAATTAAAAGCAGCGCTCAAATTTGAGGAACAAAAATTGAACATAATCAGCACGAAAGAAGTCCTGACCCAAATACAAAATTCATAGAAGAACATAAACTTCCCTCGTATAAGCGAGGAAAGACTTTAAGGAAGAAAGTTATTGCCTCTCGCAAATATCAAGACATCTGAGCCTTGGAAGCTGCATGCTCCTTCAGCAAGTAATGGTAGATGCTGTATGCAAAGAAACTTATGCCGAGGATGATGATGGAGGCGGACAAGGTGATGAGGATGTCGATGGACATTTGCTTCTCCATTGTAGCCCTTATGAGGCAGCAGTAGGGACCAGGACAACCGTTGGTGCTGCAGTAGATGGGGCCCTGTTTTACCAGGGGACGCTGTTGAAGCAGGAGTATAAATAAAAAGATGCACTGGCAGGTGACCTGCAGGAGAAAGTACAGCAGGTACAAAAGCAGGAGGAACTTCTCCTGGTGCAAGTTTAGGATAGATCTCTTCCAGGAGGTACCCAAGTCCTTATTGGAGCCTTCTTCTGTGTCTCTTGCCATGGACATAATGGACACCATGGTCCTAATCACGTTGACCTGCTTTTGCCGGACTTGAGCCATGAAGACTTCCACAAGACATAAAAGTGCTATGAAGATGAAATAGAAGAAGTACCACGTTCCCAGTATAGGGATGGAAAATCTTTCTCCAAAACACTTCATCAGGCACGGCAAAGTGATATTTCCACGGCAGATGAAATCTTCCTTGATGTGGATCCAGGGCATGTGGGCCACATACAAGACCATGCTATATATGACAACCAGGCTAAACCACAGATCCCGGCCAAAGTAGTAGCTAGATTCTGTGCTGACCATTGTGTGCAACTTAGGGATCAGTCGGACGATCACTGCAGCTGCCATGTCTTCAGACTCTCGGGCCACCTGAGGAACTGAGGAGCAGCAGACTGACGGTGCCCTAGGAAGGAAAGCAAAGCAGGGAGAGGTCGGAGTAGAAAGTGAGAGCAGTTCCCGCACATCCTAAGCTCATTTAAAAAGCCTTCTCAGCTTTTTAGATGCTGCCTCCTCTTGCTAGGTTGTGTATAAAGGGGCTCAGAATCAGGAATCCTACCTTTTCCACATATTTTACAAAGCCCTTATTATCCAGCATGGAGCATCATGTCCATAAGGACCATATTCTATCTGATAAACGAAAGACAGAAGAACAAAAACAGTTCAAAGATCGGTATTGTTTGACAATATTCTAGAAACCTCATGGAAATCTCCACATACTTTTCACTTTTGCCGGGAAATTTCCCAAGACAAAAAAAAGAAGGGAGGGATATTGTTCCCCTGTGTTTCTTGCCAACAAGCTCAAGGTACATGGGACCTTTCTTCCCCCCCCCCCCCGTGTTCTCCAGGGTGCAACTGCCGCCCCAACTATGTATACTGACAATATTGTGGACTGCTCACACACGGTAGATATAACATGCCCTGGGCTGCGGCATCTTATTTCTTCAGGAAGATTTTCAGAGCTTAATTTGGGTAGTTGTTAGTGTTTCCCCTCTTCTCAGTTGCCATTTATATATAACCTGCACCTCATATATGTGAAACCAGCGCTGAGCTGTTGAGCAATACCCTCGGCTCTCATTTTTATTTTGAGGAAGGATGTCACTGTGGCGCCCAGACTGGTCTCCAGCTTTCCAACCTCCTGCCTCAAGATCTGGAGTGCTGTGAAGATAGGCGTCCTCCACCACAGCTTGGCGTCCTCCACCAGAGCTCTCTTACCTCTATCGTTCCGTCAATGGCCAGCCATTTGAGGTTTAGGGGAGTTAATACATGTCAGGCTAATAAAGTATACATAATGGAAAAGCTATAATTTGAAACATTTAAAGGTGTATTTCTGTGGCATTTAAGAACGCAAGCGTCTGCCTCATCCGTTCCCAGGATGTTCCCTCCTCCCCAGTGAAAACTACGTACTCACTAAATGCTGCCCTTCCCCCACTCTCTTCACCCTGTTTGACCACTCAAGGGAGTTGGTGAAAATTAAATAGCTCACAATGCAGCCTTTTTAAACTGGCTCATTTTCATTAGTGTGGTGTCGTTATGGTTCATTCATAAAGTTAATCTGAAGCAACTGTCGGAATGTTCTCTCATTTGAGAGTCTGTACGAGAGACACAATACTTTTATCGAGTGCAGTTTTCCTACAAACTGGCAGTGATGAGCTCATTGTTAGCTTCAGTTCATAGACCAACTTAGCAAGATTAACATAAATGTCCTTGCCTTATGAGAAACAGAACCAAGATTGAGTCTCTGTTTTGGACTTATTTTGGACGCCTGGCTCAGCAGCTAAGAGCCCCGGATACTTTTATAGAGACCCTGAGGTGGATTCCCAGTACCCACACAGCTGCTCATAAAGATCTGTAACTCTAGTTTCGGGCGAGTCCGCGCCCTCTTCTGGCCTCTCCCCAGCGCTCGCGGCGTTCATACACACGTGCTGGCAAACATTCATTCACTTAAAATAAAAATAAATAAATTGTACGTCCCACCCAAAGCTCTTACTTCTAAAATCTAATTGGCAGTTTAGATATCAGTCTTTCGGGCCACAGCTCCAAGTCCACTGTTCCTCCTGGCCGGGTGGAGCTTAGCACAGCACTGCGAACCTGTCCCTACTGTCCAACTGCCGTAGAATCTCTCTATAACTGCCAACGGGCTGTACCACCTGGCCCTTCTGCTTGCAAAAGTGCTCACTTTGGGCTGCATAACCTTGTTGGCCACCTGTAGCGCCAGAGCCCCTGTGACAAGCTGGACCCAGCAGACCCCTCTTGTGTGGCCTCTCCTGCTTTTGAGTGTCTGGCTGGCCTCTGATCGTGCCTCCCCTGTGGCCTTTGGCCTTTCCAGACTTCTTCTTCTACCAGGAGGTGAGACTTGAAGGCAACCCAGACACAGCGCCACTGCCAGTATCAGCTGAGGGAGGCAGAGAGGGGCGCTGAGGGGCTTGGTGTGGACTGAGGGCTGCGAAGCTTTGGGGACTCTGGCACACAGGGTAGCCTGAGTCTTTCTGGACCAAGTTCAAAGACCTGGGAGAAGCTGGGCCTGACAGAGACAGAGCTGACTGTGGAAGTCATTTAGTAGATTACCTGGGAAGATTAGGGCGAGCTGTCTCCAGAGGACAGGTGCAACCTGGGCAAGAAGATGAGCAGCTAGCATGGAGGTGCCTGATGTCAGCCTAGTACTTAATTCTCCTCAGGGTTCTCCCTAGTTCACCAGTTCACTTGATTGTCAAAATATAAGAAAGCCTGCCCAGTGTTTGAAATGTTTGTGATATAGAAGTAAGAAGTGTAAGGTTGTGAGCACTGCCAAAGTGTATGTGTGGGCAGGGGTGGGGGGGGGGGGAGGCGGGAACCAAAACAAAAACAACAATACTGCTCTCACCTCAAAGGGGAGGAGAGATTGATTATTCTGCAGCCAAATATGAGTGCTGACTATGAACACAGACTTGGTTTACCTCGTGTTCTGTGTTCTAACATGGTAACAGTTTGATGGTAACAGAAGAACGGCAAATCCTAAGTCAACACTTTCATGCATTGGTGCATGGTGCATTGGTGGGAACACCAGGTGGGTAGTTTACACCAGAGTGGAGACATCTCAGTCACAGGCCCCAGATGCTGTCTGACGACGAAGCTCTTAGCTTTGGGGTTGATGGACAATAGAGGTGGTTTTTCCTACATTCCAAAAGAATTTACATAATCAGCCAGGTGGTGGTGGTGCATGCCTGTAATCCCAGCACTCAGGAGGCAGAGGCAGGCGGATTGCTGTGAGTTCAAGGCCAGCCTGGTCTACAAAGTGACTCCAAGACAGCCAGGGCTAACACAGAGAGACCTTGTCTTGGAAAACAGAAAAACAAAAAAACAAAAGAAAAAGAAAAGAAAAAGAAAAGAAAAAAAAGAATTTACATAATCGTCACAAGAATGTTGAGCACAACAAATGGCTACTGAAGGGGCTGATACATCCTCAGATATTATTATCTGTATCTGCAATGTTCCAACGTTCCCATACTCACTGAAGCTCTGATCAGACTATTGACCTTTCTGGAATGCTCAGCATCGGTGTGGCTTTCTGCTTCTCCAGCACAAAGGAGGCCTGTTCCTGGAACTAGTTTTGCTCCTGTGGCTACTCAGGTTTTGTAAAGATAGGCAAAGGGCAGATGCACACAAAACAAAACAGAAAGCCAAAACCCAGATAGTTATTTTCTGAGTCTTGTTTCCTCCTGCTGCCAACCTACTAGCTGTGGTCTCAGCCTACCTCTAAAAAAGCAATGCTACTGTTGCCATTCCCGTCTGTCTCCACCAGAGGGCGCTAGATAGCTTCTACATAGTTAGATAACAACAGTGGCGCTACTAGGAGACTAGATTTGTTAAAGTAGGGTCAGGGGCCAGGGATGCCTCAGGTCCTGGTGATAAAGAGCTGCCTGGGACTTCTCCCTGGGCATTTGCAGGATAGCTCTTGGAGAAGGGCACCTCGTTAGTTGGACGAGCTCACGACAAACTGTTGCTCTTTGCAAAGATCTACAAAACTGTAAGGGGGCAGATTAGGGTGCATGGAGGAGGAGGATGTGAGGTTCCGTCTCCATTCCTCAGCTCACTCCTGCCCACGACAGGAAACAGATTGTCTTCAAAGGAAAGATGAGCTTATTCTGGCTTCTGTTTCAAGGGTCCATCACTGTGGGGAAGATAAAAACGGCCTGGGCTTCCCAAGGAAGCTAGCTGGGAACTTGAATATGTTGTGGGAGCTTTGGTGGTGGCTAATATTGATGACGGTGGTGCTGTAGAGATGGCCCGGGGTTAAAAGCACTGGCTGTTCTTCCAGAATACTCAAGTTTGATTCCCAGCACCTTTCGTTGGCTCACAATCATCTGTAACTCTACATCCAGGGGATGCCACACCCTTTTCTGGTCTTCACTGGCACCGGGCGTGCATGTGGTACACAAACATACAGGCAGACGAAATATGTATACACATAAAATTTAGAATACTAGAAAACGAAACTTTAAAATTGACAATGACTTCAAGTTCAAACACATGACAAGGGCAAAGCATCACCCAGGCAGGGAGGCCTGGATTTGGCCCTAGGGCCTTCACCAGGTCCACTGTACAAAAAAAAAAAAAAAAAAAAAGTCCCATTTTCACGTTCTTTCGGGCAGAAACATAGCTCTGCAGTGGGGTTTGCTCTGGCTAAACATGCTCCTGTGCTATACGTCCAGTCTTCCTCCCAGGGGACAACCCACTGCACAGCACCAGGGATTCAGAGCAAGTAGCTTAGGGGAAATGGTTCCTATTTCCCAGGACACACTAATGAACAGGTGACCCACTGTAGTGGAGACAGGAAGATGTGATGATCCTTTTTCATGGTGCTTTAGGTTGGGGTGTGGGCTTCACACCGAGTGAGTGTAGATAGTGGAAACATCTTAGAGTCCCAGCTCCCTTGAGAAAAGGGTGCTCAGTTCCTCCTCGGAGCCTATTTGGACTTTGGTCTAGATCATGGTCCAACTCAAGACAATGATAAAATCCCATTGGGATTTAGTTTATTTGGATTTCTGTCTCATTGAATAAGAAGGTACATTAGCAGATTGAGGATGCCTTCTTGCCAAAAAAAAAAAAAAAAAAAAAGAAAGAAGGAAAGAAGGAAGGAAGTAAGAAACAGTGGCTACCGGCAGTGTCTTTGGCATGAGGGTTTTTTTTTTTTTTGGTTTGGTTTGGTTTGGTTTGGTTTTTTGTGTGTGTTTTTTTTTTTGTTTGTTTGTTTTTTGTTTTTTTTGCATTCTACAAATTTTGTTCTGAAATTTTATCCCAAAGTAACAGCATAGGCAGGCCAGGATTTGAGGAGTTGATGGAGGGGATCTGTTCCCTTGTGTCACCCCATCTTCTACCACGGATGGAAATGGTGTTGCTTCTCACCTTGAAATCAGAGAGCAGTGCTTGTCAGACAGCTTTCTCCACCGGTCCATGGATCACAGGCTTCCAGTTTTCAGATCTATAAGAGACAAATCTTTATCATTTACAAATTATCTAGTCTCAGGAAAAAAATTAAAGAAACAGGCTTGTGAAATGGTTCAGCAGGTAAAGGTGTGTGATCATTTGAGTTCTAGCCCCAGGGCCCATGTGATGGAAGGAAAGAACCAACTCCCACAAATTGTCCTCTGACCTCCAAATGTACACTGTAGCACACTTGTGGCATGGCGTGTATATGGGACACTCACTATCTAACTAACTAACCAGTTTTAGATATTTAGCGATAACAGCACAATGGACTAAGATGCACTCATCCTCAGTCACCTTGGAACTTGTGCAAGGAGATAAGCAGTGGGATGGCCTCTTCTCCAGTGCTTCTTCCTGCCCAACTTCCGTCTTTATATGAAGTCCAAGCTCAGTGCAGCGTGTGCACCACGAGCTCCAGTGGGGCTCCAGTATCCAGCCAAGGTGTGGCACAGAGTGCATGCTCAATATTATTTTGATGAAGGGGTCTTTTCCTAAGGTGCAGTTACCACTCGTAAACTGGGAAAGTGAGTGAAGAAGATGGCTGGCGATTTTGTGTAAGCTCAAGGTGACCTGACATTGACCTGGGTTTTTTTCTTTTTAAATCTTTCTCTTTAAACTGAATATCTTTTTATACCATTGTATCTTTTGTTTCTAATTAAAATATAGTCAGATCATTCCTTCTTTCTTTCCTCCCTCAAATTCCTCCATGTTCCCTTTCCAGCTACCATTCATATTTGTGACCTCTTCTTTATTACTGTTACACACACACACACACACACACACACACACACTTATATACAAATAAAAGCATAAATGCAAGATGCTGAGTCTTATCTAGTGTTGCTTTTATGTGTATTTTTTAGGACTGACCATTTGAGATTAGATAACTATTGTATGGTGCTCATCTCTGGGAAAGAGTTCTGCGTCTCTCAGCAGTTCTTAATTGCCTGTAACTCTTTATCTAGGAGTGGAGCTCCATTTGACTTCCTCCAGCCACATTAGCATATCAACTGTGCTGTCACTGTTCAGGTACTGGTCAGCCACTTTGTTGAGGTTTCATGGGTATAGCTCTCCTATTAAATCTAGAAGACACAATTGTACAGCAGACTCCCGGTCCTCTGGCTCTCTCAATCTTTCTACGTCATCTCCAATTTTCCCCAAGCCTCAGGTGTAAGATTTGTGCTGCTGATGTATCAACTGGAGCAGTGTACCCCAATGTCATTTGTTCTCTGCATTTTGACTAGTTGTGGCTTTCTGTAATGCTCTCCATGCTGTTAGTTTTAGAGTCACTGGACAGGAGAGAGAACCTCTGCTGAGAAAACGCTTCTGTAAGACTGTGCTGTAGACAAGCCCGTAGAACATTTTCTTAGTGATTGATGTGGGAAGGGTGTGTTTTCACTGTGTGATCCAGGCTGGTCTCGAGCTCTCAATCTTCCTTCCTGCCTCAGCTTCTCAAGTCCTGAGATTCCCAGCATGCACCACCAGGTCCAGCCTCTCTTAGTTCATGTTAGAAATAACATATGATGCTATATTTTCAAAGGTGTCTCAAGCTACCGTATGTTCTGTCAGAAGTGAACAGAGAACGTTAGAGCTCTGCTAATGCTTGCGTATCTAGCTATTTTTCCCCACTCAAACTCTACTAAGCTACCCTGCTCCAACTCATAGCCAAGTTTGTCTGCAGCATCATGCATCTGATAAGTTTTAAAATAAACAGGATGTAAAACAAAGAGATGAACCTGAATATTTTTGTTGTTGTTGAAAAAAACACAGAAACAGGGGACAAATGTAAATGGCAGAGGGAAAGATAAGACCTAGGTGGCCATAAGATTGTATCCTTCCTGATCATCCTAAAAGGGGGAAGAAGGACCATGAGTTCAGGGTTTGTATTTCTGTTCTCTGCTCTCAAGTGATGTGCCTCTCACTCTAGGCTTTGCATGGTTGCTTTCTCTTCTCCAAGTCTTCACTACTCTCATATGAAGTGAGGACCATTGTTTCACACAGTCCATTTAATCATTACAATAACTCTTTGGAGTGTATCATATTATTACTCCCATTTTACAGAAGAAAGACAGAAACGCACATGGAGATTACAGAATCTGTCCCAGGGACAGTTATTGTGATAGATACAACTGGGATTGAATGCAGAATCAGGAGATAACTATTCCCATAGCGCTCACTGCCCTGGGAGAATGTGGGGGCCTTAGGAGGACTCATCCATCTATTTATTCAGTGAATCTCCATTTACCCTATCACTCTCAGCAGGTTGTTGCAATTTGAATCATTTCACCCAAAGCACTCATGCTACGCATTGCCTATGGTAGTTGCTCTACTATTGCAAGGCAGGGCAGGTGGCTTCCTAGCAAGCAACACTGTCTTTAGAGTCCAACACAGTCCCTAAGCTGTACAATTGGAGCTAAGGGAGAAAGCAGTTGGTGTTCTGTGCTTTGGATTGGAAATGAGCACACAAAAGGATGGCATGCAGATCTAGGGCAGCTATCTCTGCAGAGCTCCTCGACTGTTGCTATTGTCAGAACTCATCAGAAGAGCTCTGCATATGCCCGGGGGCATTCTGCCCCCCCCACAACCACTACAAAGTCGGTAGTTCACAGTTCTGTCTCCACTCTATGAGGAAATCTGCCAGGGTCTCCGAGTCCGTGTGTTGGCTTGTACAAGCACCATATCACAGTTGTGCCAGAGTGCGCACTGCTTACATTTTTATTTTACATTTTTACTGTGTTTTTAAACCCTAAGTGAAGAAACAAAGTCTCTTACGATGGTATAGAGGAGAAGGCTGTGTGGATGACAACTGCGTTTTTAAAAATACACGTATGGTATCTCTAAATTCAATTGTTGGCGTGACTGTGAAGTCAGGGCTTATTCTACTTCAAAAAGTGATATGAGGGAGTAATGTTTGCTGGCACCAAACTGAGTCTTGGTTATTGGGGTAATCAGAACGGAAAGAGAAGTTTAAAGGCGGTAGTTTTCTCATCGTCGAAAGTGATTGAGAGTTCCCCCTTTCGTACCGCCTAAAATATCACTTGGGGGGAAACCACTGTTTCAGAGAACAATTTCAGAGGACTACAATATACTCCACTGCTTACTGGCAAGCCATGCCTGAGCGAAGGGTCTAGGACTAGGTCCGTCTCAGGTAAAATGCTGGTAACAATAGTGGTATTTCAGAGACCATAATTACAAATGAGCAATGCAGGAAACTATCTAATTAAAAGCGCCGTATGTAATGAATACTGTAGGGCAATGTCAAGTCAAACTTTATGCATAGGTATCCGGCTTTTGTGGTGGTGGTAGTGGTTCAAAGATAATGATAAAAATCGTTATAGCAAAACACAAAAAGTGGCTGGTAATTCTAGGCGACAAACCTTAGGAATTAGTAATAGCCTGTATTAACTTCTTCTCATGCCTAGGTCGTCCCCTGATTAAGTTTCTGCCCTAAAGGAAGGACCACAGCAAAGACCAGGAGAAACTACTACCGACTTCTGTTTCCCAAAGGAACGCTCGCTCAACAAGCCAGATCTAGGATCCATGCCAGGCTCCGCCTCTTCCGGTTCCGCCCCCAGTTTGCGCCAGTAGCCGCGCCCCCAAGGCGGCGAGACTGCAGATTCGCTTAGCTTTGCGGGACTCCCTTTCCGGCGGCGCGCTGACGTCACAAGCCCTGCGCCTCCCGCTCCTCTTCGGGCCTGCTTTCGAGCGGAAGGTCGTCCCCGTGACCGGCTAGGTGGTTGGAGTAGCTGTCGCCATGTTGTCGGTCGCTGCCCGCTCGGGCCCGTTCGCGCCTGTACTGTCGGCCACGTCCCGCGGGGTGGCGGGCGCGCTGCGGCCCCTCCTGCAGGCCGCGGTGCCCGCCACCCCGGAGCCACCTGTTTTGGACCTGAAGCCACCCTTCCTGTGCCGAGAGTCGCTGAGTGGCCAGGCCGCGACTCGGCCTCTGGTCGCCACGGTGGGCCTCAATGGTGAGCCGGGTTCAGGATGCCCCGATCTCGTTCTCTGCGGGTCCCGGGCGTCGGGGGACGGGGTGTGTGTGCTGGGATGTGGCGGGCGGGCTGGTGTGGGAGGATGCAGTTCCGGCCTCAGCGACCTTGGCAGGCGGAGCAGACGCGCTCACAGAGACGGGATGCCCCTGGGATGCTCCGGCGGCGGCTCCCCTCCACCGCCTCAGGAGCCTTTCTGTGTGTCGGTCTGGGTTCCCTCCTCAGGCTACACTCGACTTCCTTGATTAATTTCAAGACCGGCCTCCCACTGTCACCGCCGACGAAGATACTATACTGTTCCGTACAGGAGTTTGACCTTGGGCGAGTTTCCAAACGTTTTTCCTCGACAAGGTGGCTTCGTGGTTATAACAGTTTTGTAGGGGTGTTGGTGATGCTTACGTGAGAGGAGTCTAGGTAAAATCATCGGTACGGTTTAGACGATAAGTGTTCAGAGTAGAAATTGTAGAGAACATGTAGGAAGTTGTCCAAGTACCTGTACACCTGCCTTTCAGTGTCCTAACCCCCTGGCGACCTCATCACCATTTCCGCAAAAACAAGAAAGACGCTCCGGAGGTCAGTTCCACTGTAGAGGGTCAGCAGTGGTTTCAGGTGGCATTAGGGCTTTCACAACCTCACTTACCATGAACACAAGGCTGAAGTAGACCGCCAGAGGCCAAGTGGCCCGCACAGTGGGGGTTCTGTGCATCTTGGTCTATGACCAGTTTATCTCAGTTTGTGCTTGCCTTGACTTTTCACATTCCCTTGTGATTTGAAAATCGAGAAAGGTTTCTGGTTGTGTCCCAGAGTATGGGAAGCTGCATTAGGCTTTTTGGTTTCTGCTCCCATAGTTGACTCTGCTTCATTTCATAGGACTATGATTGTGTTATGTTACCTACTTGGCACCGTTCGTTGTTGAGTGTGTGACCTTTCTATTTGTTAATCAGATTGCCTTCTTGGGCAGCATTGTACTGGGCATTTACCTTACCCCTCCCCCTCTACCAACAGCCTTTTTCCTGCTAAGGCAGGGTCCTGCTGTGTATCCTAGGCTGGCCTCAGACTCATGGATTCTTGATTCCGCCTTCCCAGGCCTGAGAATTTTTAGCATGAACCACCCTGCCTAGCTTTTCCTGTAGATTTTTAATGATCTGCACTGGTTTGTTTTTAATATCTGTATTTTAGCCTTTAACCTTAATTTCAGGTCAGATTAAAATTTTTTACTTTTGCTGATATCTTGGTGTTACTGTAGCATAGAAACACTTCCCATCCCATTGAGATGTCTGGCGTTGACTTTAAGGAGCAGAATGCACTCCTTGTTTTTGTCTCCTACTCAAATTTTGTATCCAATGATTCAAGAACTTTTTTTCTAAGTAGTATAAAGGAGCACTGGTGGGTTTTTGAGAACTTTTCAGGAAGTGTAATTCCTAGCTTGTTCCAAGTCTGTTTTGAGTTGGGGGATCAGGAGGTGAGAAATGAGGGAGAAGCAAATTGCAGAGGTAAAAAGTGTCACCCACGCTTGTGAGATAACTAAAAGGTTTCTTGTAAAAATCGGTGGCTTATCTGCTTCATAGAAGCATTTTCCAAACCAGTAGAAACAGCCAGAAGCTTTTTCTGAATGCACACTTTGTCTCGTATCGTAATTGCACATTAAAATCCATCTAGGTGGTTTATGGTGACAAAATGGGTTGACTTGGAAGGTTTGTAAAGGGATACGTCTGCGTTATCTTAGCATCTCTTTCATTCAGATTTCTAGGTACATTGGCTCTGTGACCATAAGAAGTATACATACCTTCGATTTCCTTTATTTCGAGGTGATATTTCAATAACCAATCATGTTCTAAGGTTAGAATTAAATTAAGCATCTGTGCTTAATATGGCTTTTGCAAATTACATAGAGAATGACTGTTGCAAATGTGGCGGTTTCCTAAAGGTTTCTTGGTTGATGATGTGAATTTCTGAAGTGTAACTTGCTATACAGAGAACAATTGATAACTAGATTTCTTTTGTCACCAGAACTCTTGAGAACAAGTCATTCTGTGCAGTGTTCTTAGTTACCTTTACTTGTTCGGGGTTGGTAGCTGTGGGTACTGTTGATTGTAGAACTGAACTGAGCTCCTTTCTGTTTTACGTAGGCAACACATTCCTTAGTGTAACCCCAGGCATTGTAACTCTTACTTGATTCCAAATGCCGGTCTATATTATCACATTAATATTAGGTATCATAATCATAATGTAATACATAATGCAATGCCACATGAGCCTACCAAGTCCTAATTGTGACTCTCAGGTGGCCACTACCCATATCTCAGTTCCCTCCTCAAAGAGCAAGGGTTGTCAGGAAAGTTAATTTTGATAGTTTTCATTCTTGTTTAAATTTGTGACTTCCATAAAGTTTCTCTCTTTGAAGTCATGTGAAAAGTAGGTGAAATATTAATGTTTGTGTATTGAAGGAAGTCTTTAGGAGACCTTTGAAGACCAAGTAGCACTCACTTTCATTGGCATTGTGTGTCATAAGTAGATCTTCATTTTGAAAGGATTTATTTTTCTGAAAATAAATTTTTAACATCCTTTTTTCCCTAAAAAGTAAACTTTATGGTAATTCCTAAAACATGTTTTTATGATGATACATATTTCACATATATAGGATATTTTTTATGTATGTTATTTTGTTAGGAAATTTACTTCCTATTGTTAGGAAATTTACTTCCTAAACATAAAGACTCATGCCAGCAAGTTCATTCATCCTTTTGGTCATAAGTTTTCAAATGGCATGAGAGAAAGGACATGTTACTTCTGCTATCAAAGTATGTGAAAGTAGTAAATATTTTTAAATGTTCATTTGTCACAAACATTTTTCTATTTTATGGCCTATAGGGAAAGTGTCCCACTCAAAGGACACAGTATGAAAAAGAAAGATAATTTTTTACTAGACACTATCATCCTGTTGAGGAGGAGATATATGAAGATGGTCCCCTGCTTCCCTTATCACATTGAATAATTGTAATTGGGTCTATTGTGATTGTTGTCGTTCTCTGACACCAGTGGTTTTCTTTGAAAATAAAGTAGTACTAACTTATGTTCTGGAATCTAAAATTGCAATTCTTAAGTTTTCTACAACTAAAGTATAGCACCACATCACCAGAGGGTTATTGTCTTGTAATTAGTCTGCTATGAATTGTAAGTTCTTCCAGAGAGCACATAGTAGAGATACAAATCTAGGTATTTGCCTTGAGATGATCACACAGCAACTTGTTAGGTGGTGGATTAAGTGGGTTTTGAGATCTAATCTAGAGAATAGGAGAAGTAGTTAGCATAAGTGCACAGTTTGTCTGAACAGTTGGGTTTCTTGTTTTTGTTTTTTGAAAACTTGAAATATTTGTTTATTGTGCAGTTTGCCATTATAAGCCAAAGTCTTTGCTGATATGTACCCGTTTCAGGACATTCTTTTAATCTTTGCTTTTCACATGTTTGTCTTGCAGTTCCTGCTTCCGTTCGCTATTCCCATACAGATGTCAAGGTGCCCGACTTCTCTGACTACCGACGCGCGGAAGTTCTAGACAGCACAAAGTCTTCTAAAGAGAGCAGCGAGGCCAGAAAAGGCTTCTCTTACTTGGTAACTGCAACTACTACTGTGGGCGTTGCCTACGCAGCCAAGAATGTGGTCTCCCAGTTCGTTTCCAGCATGAGCGCTTCTGCTGATGTGCTGGCCATGTCAAAGATCGAGATCAAGTTGTCGGATATTCCAGAAGGAAAGAACATGGCCTTTAAATGGAGAGGCAAACCTCTGTTTGTGCGCCATAGAACCAAGAAGGAGATTGACCAGGAAGCTGCAGTTGAAGTGTCCCAGCTGAGGGACCCACAGCATGATTTAGAGCGAGTAAAGAAACCTGAGTGGGTTATTCTGATAGGTGTCTGTACTCACCTTGGTTGTGTGCCCATTGCAAACGCAGGAGATTTTGGTGGCTATTACTGCCCCTGCCATGGGTCCCACTATGATGCCTCTGGCAGGATCAGGAAGGGCCCTGCACCTCTCAACCTGGAAGTGCCCACCTACGAGTTCACCAGTGATGATTTAGTTGTTGTGGGTTAGACACTTGGACTCCAGGCCCGGTTTCCTTTAGTCTTCGTGTCCACTCAAAAGAGTTGAGAGTAAGCCTTGTGTACTTCTAGGTTGGTTGATTTAAGATATTTAAAATTTGTTGATAATATATTGGCAGACATTAATGTGAAGTAATTGAATTCACTGTTAAATGTTATCACGCATTAGCATAATAAAGCTACTGTTGAACATCATTAACTTCAGTCACAGACTTAAGGTGCAGTGTCTTTGATAGCTAATTCTAATAAAACATTACATATTACTGTGCAAGATGTTTGTGAAATCTATAATTGGCTTTCTCATTTCTGTCCTAATTTCATATCTTGAGCTTCAGATATCATCTTTTACTTAAAAGTGGATGGATAAATTATTTTAATACCTAATTTTTTTCTATTTTTATAATGGAAACTTTCACAGTTGTGGAAAATAATAGTTATAAAAGATAAAAATGTAAAAATACAGTATATTAGTGAAATATTTTCATTTTTGAAGACTGGATTTTTTATTTTTTTTAAACTCTGTGGCTAAACTGACCTCAAACTTGTAGTCCTTTGCCTCCTGAGTGCAGGAAGACAGGCATCATGTCCAGTTCTTAGGTTTCTCCGCAAGCCAGAGCAACAGAGGCTCAACCACCTTGAAAGCCTAGAAAAGATGAGAAAATCAGAAACCTATCAAAATACTATTTTACTCAAAGATAAACATGTATTTTGTTACAACATTTTTTATAGAGATAAGTCCATGGGTTTTTTTTTTATAAGAATTACATTCCCTGTGCAAAACCACTTAGTTTGGGATTGTTCTCAATACAGTAAAGGAGAGAAAGCAGCCCACAAGAGTGCATGATTACCACATACACAGCTTTGCGTGGCAGTCAGCTCTTTTCTTTTTGGTTTTTGGTTTTTGTGGGTTTTTTTGTTGTTTTTGTTTGTTTTGGTTTGGTTTTTTGTTTGTTTGTTTTTGTTTTCTGAAACAGGGTTTCTCTATGTAGCCTTGGCTATCCTGGACTCCCTTTGTAGACCAGGCTGGCTTCAAACTCGGGTCGATCTGCCTGCCTCTGCCTCCTGAGTGCTTGGATTAAAGGCATGCGCCACCACGCCCGGCCCTAGAGTCTATAAAGCATTTGCAAGAGAGTATTCAGGTCGTCTCTCAAAGTAAATAAAAATCTGTTTCCTAGAGGGTCATACGTGCTGCCTTTAAAAGTCATCCTTGGATCTGCCGTTAGCCAGGCTTCTGGGTTACTAAGTTCCCAATGGTTGTCTAGCCTTTTGCATTTGGTATGCCCCAAACCCTTTGTGTTGTAGGTGACAGAGTCCTGTCCTGTCTTAAATTTGTTGAACCAGTCTTCAATTTTGCTTGTAGGTAAGTCTCCCAGCAAGAAGTAATCATCCTGATAGAGATTTCCAGGGAGTTTTGCTGAAAACTAAGCAGACCTACCCTTTTATGTCACGTGTGACTAATCCCCCCCTTCCCCTGCCCCACAACACAGGAAAAAAAAATTAGCCTAATTATGCTATTGTAATAAATGTGAGTCTCTCAGTTGGTGTTGAAGTTCTTTTTCTATCTTGGAAGTCAGTTTTGTTTACAATTTTCAAAACAGTCAGTTACTAGTGGTCCCGTCAGAAGTTTCCATTATTCTGATCACATCAGAGGAAAGGTGTCTTGCTGTCCTATTTCATCTGTCAATTCATAAATCTTTCCAAGTTGCTTCAGTGGGGAACTCCGAGGCCTGGATAGTTTATCCAGAAGCCGGGCTGGTTGCCTGAGTTGGAATTTCAGTCTGCTGTCTTTAGTCTCAAGTACAGACTAGTACAGGGAGAGAAGGTTTATTTTACCTCACAGTTTCTGAGAGTTTCAGTGCCTCACGGGGGAAAAAAATGAAGTCTCCTTATAAAGCAGCACGATGTGCTATTTCAGTGGCAAACATGATGGTGTATATGTAAAATGCCCTCATAGACTCCTCGGGTTTGAATACTTGGTCCCCAGTAGGTAGCTGTGGAACCTACCTGAAGGTGGACCTTGACTGACAGGATGTCACTATAGTTGGGCCTTTAAGAGTTACAGCCCCACTCATAGTTAGGACTGCTCTCTGCTTCTAGGTTTGCCGTCTTGTGAACACACTCCTGCCACCATGGACTGAGCTGCTCCAAACTACATTTGGCTCCAGCCTCCACGTTGCTTGTATTTTTCTGATAGGATCTAGGCATCCGGAGTCAGCTTTGTCCGGGGGAACCTTGTCAGGTTGTGGGTCAGCCAAATGATGCTTGGTTTTCAGTGTTGGAGTCACTGGGGCTTGGGGTTCAGACTTCATGTGGCACCACTTCAGCATGGTGGGCAGGGTAGTTGATAGCTGTATAGGTAAGCAAGGAGGGAACTGGCTTTGGGTGTCTCTGGGGTTCTGGGGCAGTCTCCAAGCTCTCCTGGGGCCCAGAATTAGGTGGGGTGGCAGACAATTGCAGAAATGAACTGCTTGGGAATCCCAGCCTTAAGCTCTGGTCCAAACTACAAGCTGTCTTGTCACAGGTTGTTGAAGTGGGTGAGGTGGCTGGTAGGTGAGCAGGTGTTGGTGACAGGGACTGGCTGTGAAGGTCTATAGGATTCTTTGAGTCCAGCTCCACATGGTTCTGGGCCCAGTTGTAGAGAGTGTGGTTTTCAGTAGAGGGGATGGGTTGGGTTGTGAACTGGGAATTCCTCTTTGAAGTTCTGGCTCAAACTCCAAAAACATTTTTTATATTAACCAAAAGGAAATGTTTAGGTTCCACTGGGTGGTGTCTTAGGGTTACTATTGCTGCTATGAAACACCACGACCAAGATCAACTTTGGGGGGGAGGAGTTTTTCACTCAGAGTTCCATACAACAGTTCATCAAAAGCAGTGAAGGCAGGAACCTAAGAGGCAGGAGCCAATACAGAGGCCATGGAGGAGTTGCTGCTTACTGGCTTGTTCCCTGTGGCTTTTTTTATAGAACACAGGACCACTGGCCCAGGCAATAGACTGGCCTCTCCTACATCAATCTATCTATAGCCTGATATTATAGAGGCATTTTCTTAAGTTAGACTCTTTCCTTTCAGGTGATTCTAGCTTGTGTCAAGTTGACCTAAAACTAGCCAGCACAAGTTGGTCATTTATCTGGGGCTCATATCTTAAGTGGCTAGATAGACATCTCATTATTGTGTTAAGGACTGTTTCATAATATAATTGTTCCTTCTTGATACCTGCTATGTGTCATGTCATGGGTCATAGCCTGGGTCTGCTACTTCAAGTGTCCAGTTCTCTATGGCAGTATCAGGAGCCCCTAAAATACTGTAGCTGGGCTCATTAACTTCTTATCTCCTTATGGTGAGACAGAATCTAGCTCCGAGTTAACAGTGGCTTTACACTCACCCTTCCAGGAGACAAAGTTGGCCATGTCCTAATGCTAAAATAGCTCCCACAGCCATTATCCCGGGATGGCATCTAAACATTTACTTAAGCTTCTTAAAGTCTGTAAAATGAACACCATATATTTGGATCTATTAATAAATATAACCAATTGTAAAATTGAGACGTGGCAAATAAATCAACTACTTTTTTTTGTGTCTTCACTGTAAATTATGGTTAGTAAAAGTTTTAAGTTTATGTTGACGATTCTGTATGCAAAACAAAACAAAAATTTATTAAAAACATAAAGAACATGTTAATGTTCTTTTATTGGAAAATAATTTTGTCTAATTTGAGGATTTCTTAAAATAGTTTTTTAAATGTATCTTATTTTATTTTATAGACAAGGCTTCTCTACATAGTCCTGGCTTGTCTAGAATTCACTATGTAGGTCAGGATGGTCTTGAATTCACAGAGAGCCACCTGCTTCTGCCTCTTAAATGCACCACCATGCTGACTTCAAAATGTAATTTAGAAAAATATTCTGAAATAAGTCAAAAGAAGTTAATAAGTAATAGAATCAAAATTCCAAATAATTGTATATTTTGGTAAAATTTTGTATAAGAAAATATACAGTAAGATAAAAGTTTATTCTAAATTAATATCTGAACCTAAAATTTACCCTGCCTACAAGATGTGCAGGGATAAAGACAGAGTAGAGGTTGAGGGAATGTCGAACAAATGCCTGGCCCAACCCTAAACCCATCCTGTGGGAGAGAGACAACTCCTGACACTATTAACTATAGTATGTTATGCTTGCAGACAGGAGCCTAGGATAGCTGTCCTCTGAGAAGCTCCACCCAGCAGCAGATAGAAACGGATGATGAGACTCACAGCCAAAGTATGGGCAAAGTCTAGCAAGTCTTGCAGAAAAGTGGGAGTGGGGGTGGGTGGGAAGGATAGAAGGACCTAGAAGGGACAGAAGCTCCACCAGAATATCAACAGAGCCATCTAACCAGGACCCAAAGACTGAAGCACCAACCAAGGACCATGCATGAACTGGACCTAGGCCACCTACACAAATGTGGGTCGTTTTGTATGGAGATCGAGGGCTATCTCTGACATGGACTCTGTTGCCTGCTTTTGATCACTTCCCCCTGGCGAGGCTGCCTTTCCAGGCCACAGCAGAAGAAGATGCATTCAGTCTTGATGGAATTTGATGTGCTGGAGTGGATGGGTGGGGGACTCCCCATTTTTGAGAATAAAAGAAGGGGGAACAGAGGGAAGAGGGTGGGAAGGAGGGACCGGGAGGAGAGGAGGGGGGAGGTTATAATAGAGATATTAAGTGAATTTAAAAAAAAAAACTGTGACAAAACCAAGGCTAAGTCATTAAAAATAATTTATAAAGTATGATAACTAGACATCCTTGGAGACTTTATTATATATCAGAGAGCTCATGATATCTATTTCCCAAAGAGAATAGTCCCTATCCAAATCTGTAGATTCTGAGACTCATCCTTCTCAGCAGAAGAAACTATCTCTAAGGCAACCAAAACGAAAAAAAACAAAAACAAAAAAAAACAACAAGCCATCATGAAGAGTTCCCTTATCTCTGCTACAGAAACAAAGGGACAGTAGGAGAGCTAGGGCCAGAGAGGAACACATCTGTGCAAGTAGGAGGGTCAATAGAAAAAGACTTCCCCTAGCCAACCCCAGGGAGGGAAGTAGGGGACCAACATAATTCTTTGTATTATCCTCTTAGAAAAGACAGGATTGGTGGTGCCAAAGGGCGTTAAGACTATCAGTTACACAAGCCAGATTGTCTTTGAGGAGACCTTGGTTAAACATATCTAAAATTTATCTGTTTTACTCAATATTAAGGTCTTACCTAACATGACTACTAAAATGTGTATTCTGGCCAAGATGGAATGTACATAAGATGGACAGTGTACATTGAAGTAAATATCAATTGAGGTAAATTATTTCTTAAATGCAAAATGGGTTCAAAGGTTTTGACACTAATTTCTGCATATTTTCAAATTCTCCTCTTAAAAGAGATCCAATAAACCATGAGGCAACCTGCACCACATGCCCACTCTTTGTTGTTGTTGTTGTTTTGTTGTTTGAGACAGGATTTCTCTGTGTAATCTTGACTGTCCTGGACTCGCTTTGTGGACCAGGCTGGTCTTGAACTTACAGAGATCTGCCTGCCTCTGCCTCTCGAGTACTGGGATAAAAGGCATGCGCCACCACACCTGGTTCACATGCCCACTCTTTAATATTCCAGAGACAGTGAGTACTCATTGACAAGCAACCAGATGTTACAGTACCAGGTCTGGTACCTAGATGTCTTCATCTGGCTTGAAAAACCTTGTTAACCACTGAGCACAGTCATTGTACCTCCTGTGTCATAAGACTGTAAAATATGATCACTTGGAACTTGATCATGTAAGCCCACAGAGAAAGGACTATGGGAATTAGCCTCTTGCAAATGCTGGAAGGTATGACTGGTTAGCACCAGTAACTATAACTCCCACTGTATTTGGACAAGACCGCTGGAAAGGATTCTCAGAATTTCAGCTCAAAACCTGAAATAAAAGTCCTAACTCAGGCATCCAAATGAAAAGGGATGTTGACTATGTAATTTCCAAGCACGCCTTCTCAGTGACCCATCCTCATGGAGAGAGGGGCGAGTGAGAGAGAGAGAGGGTGGAGGAGAGAGTAATTTTCCACCTTGTTGTGAAGGTCTTACAATTTATAGAAAACCACAAAAGAAAGGAAGAAAGATGTGCGGATTTTCTTGTAAGACAGCTTAACTAAATCTTTCCCAAGGAAGGTATATGAGCCCCAGCTTGTCTGCATGGTCTCTGCTTTCCATTAAAGAGAGTTTTTTATTCACATGTGTGCCTGAGGAAAATGTGGCGGAACTGAGGGCACACCATCACACACTTCACTTTCAAGAGAAAGGAGTCTCAAGGTTTTGGTTCCATATAAATTTTAGGGTTATTTTCTCTATTTCCGTGAAGAATGTTGTGGGACTTTCTACTGGGATTGCACTGAATCTCCACATTACTTTTCTGTAGAATAGTCACCTTCACAATATTAGGACGTCAAACGAAAACCGAGAGATAACGGACACGTTACTCTAACCAAGGACCACATCTTGAGGCTCGCTTCATTTTATTTCTTAGGAGTCACGTCACCTTGACTATTTCACTTTAACTCTCTTTTCCACACTAGGAAGTCTGTATCTTTATTCTTCTGTGACTTGGAGTGTTTTTATCACATCACTACAACCAGCTTTCCCTGCTATCGGTTTCCATGGAAATTCTGAACCACCGCGTCGGCTTTAGCCTTCCTTTCAGCTAGGGGGCAGCAGAGGACAGAAGATTGGTGAGGTGTAACTTTCTGCGTTGGTATGTTTCTGAGTGACAAGTGAGAACGTCACAGGATTCATTTGTGTTCGTATTGACAACAGAATTTCCATTTCCTCCCAGCTGTGGAGCTGCAGGAAGTAACCTTTCCTATTGTTAGGAATTTCCAAAGTTTGACAGTGACACAAACTGCACACTTAAGAACAGGACTGATATTAAATCACAATTCTTCTATAAAACATTTACACTACATTCTCTATAGCCTTGGATGTTCCAGATAATTCAGCTTGTGGGTGGAGTCTTATGTAAAGTTGACATTTAAAAGAAATCCTTTTTGCCATTGAGGTATTTAAGATACAAATGCCAGATAATAGTGTGCAACGTGTATGTACAATTAACAGGATGCAAAGGACTTGTGATTAGTAAATAAAATACTAGAGAAATATGCTTAACTTTGAGTGAGGATTTGGAGACAGTAATGCCTACAGATTAAAGATGTAATAGCTAGTATTCCTTTGTCCTGCACAGACTATTTAGATGGGATGTGTGCTTTCTAGTTGACTACAAGCTCCTTTGTTTACCATCAACGTGCACTTGGCACTCCCTCTCTCACCACAGCCCCTGAAGACCCGGCTTTCACTATCAAGTCCATGTTTCCCTACTGGGTGACTAGAAGAGCAATGTCATTTCTCTGACGCTCGATTTCTTTTACAGAAAAGCATCCCTGGAATGTGCCCTGAGGACCTCTTTGGAAAATTAAATGAGACCCTGTTTGTAAGTGTCTGGTACATCCTCCTTTCGGTCCTCTACCTCTGCCTCGTCCTCACTACATGTGGAAGTCACTCTTGTGAACACCATGTCCCATCAGAAGGGGCCATTGCGTGAGAAGGACAGAGCTCTCAGGACACAGCATCAAGGCTTTGCCCCTTGTGGGAGCCACAGATGGTGCCTGTGTGGATAATAAGAAGAAGTTCAGTTAAAACTTGAGTGGCTAATCTGATGTTTTGGGGCAGTTTAGACAGCCCTGGTGTTTTTCTTTGCCTCTGTCATCAAAAGAATAAACTGAGACCTGTGCTCAGTTGAGAGCCATTTCTAGAGAGGGTGGGGAGATTGCTGACAGCCAATCACGGTGACTTTTGGGGGGCTGAGAGGACCCTGAGACCAGGACATGGTTGTCTGTCTGCCCCCCAGAAGATTGGAGCCAAGCCTTGCTTGGCACAGAGCACCCTGTCCTTTCCGGAGACAGTTTACCATCCCCAGCAGTGACATTGCCTAACAGTGGGACTGATCTAACTTCTCAAGAACTTCTGTTGAACAGAGGCTGGAGAAAGGAACAGTACATCTGTCTCTAGGGAGGGGGAAAAAAAGTGGCCAGAGCTTAGGCCTAGAGCCAACAGGACCAGCAAAAAGTATCTGAAGCATTTAACTAGTTATTCTGGGAACCAAGTCTACCAACTCACTTTTTTCAGTAATAACATGACCATACTGTAACAGAGTACATCCTTCTGTCATGGATGGGGTTACTTCCTGTTGGAGCAATAGTACTAGAAGATCACAGCAAAAAGTTAGAAGCAAGATGAATTACAAAGGAAAAATCTGTTTTTGATAAATATCAATATAGCTGAATTTGGGATATTTTGTGTGTGTGTGTGTGTGTGTGTGTGTGTGTGTGTGTGTGTGTGTGTGAATTCACATTGATGCTTTCATCTCTATGTTTGCATGGACCAAATCCTCTAATAAATCTGTTGACATTTATTGCTGTTTATTCTACTAGTTCTGTTACTTAGGAGACCATGATTAATATGTTTATATGTGCCTTTTTTAGATTTATTTTATGAGTCCTTTCCCTTCATGTATGTATGTGCACTATGTACAGGCCTAGTATTCAAGGAGGTCAGAAGAGGATGTTCGATCCCCTGGAACTGGAGTTGCAGATAGTTGTGAGCCACCTTGTGGGTGCTGGGAGTGAAATCTGGGTCTTCTGGAAGGAAGGTCAGTGCTGTTAACCACCGAGCCATCTCTGAAGCCCGCATGTGTATCCTTTAGTACATCCCACACTATTATATTGCTTTTGGAAATTTACATGTAATAAAACATGGACAGAAACAATATATTCAAAGCCGGTGATAAAGAAGGGAAAAGATGTGGGATTGGTTATAAAGGAATTTTGAATGCGTCTCTATGTTCTTCGACTTTAAAAACAGTAGAGGATGGGGCATGCGTGCAGGAGGCCCAGTGTGGAAAGAAAGCGGTTCTGAGAGCAGCTTCATGGAATGAGAGCAGCTGCTGCTATTCCATTGCCATTGCCTTGGCATTTCTGGTCCAGGGCAGGCAGCGCAGAGGAAGGGCGTCTTGCTACCTTCTTTTCATCCACCCCATTTGCTGTGACCCAGTGCCTGCACACCCATGGTTACCGACTGACTACTGTGTGTCTCCAGCAAAGTTCGCAGGTTGTGGTAGTTAATTAGGATGCTATCCTGGTTGGATTAAAAACAGTTGAGGACACTAGTGAGATGCACCTTGAGTTTCTCTGGGAGCCTGTTTCCTCAGCAGTTTGATAAAGAAGGAAAGTCCATTCCCACGGCCCATGGCCTCTGTCCTGGATTGAGTACAAAGGGATTAAAAAAAAGAAATCCAGCTAAGAATTAGCATTCTCATGCCCCATGTTTCCCAATTTTCTGTCAACACTATTGAAAATCATGTTAGCCCACCGAAGCAAAATCAGTGACATGAGTAATAGGTAGCTTTTGGCGCTGATTCTTCTCTTGTTAAAAATGTATCCATGTTCATAGTCCAGCTTAGAGGGCTAAGGTGTTTTCGTATGCTCCCATACATCTGTAAGAATTCCAGTTCTACATACTGGTGGTAGCTGTATCTATATCTATATCTATATCTATATCTATATCTATATCTATATCTATATCTATATCTATATTTTTTTGAGACAAGGTCTCTATGTAGCCCTGACTATCCTTCCTGGAACTCACTGTGTGGAGCAAACTGGCCTTGAACTCACAAAGATCTGCCTGCCTCTGCCTCTCAAATTCCAGGATCAAAAGTACACATGTATCAATTAATAATTTCCTATATTCTCATTCTTCTGTATATTTAGTTTCATATGAATAAACTTTTATATATGGCCAAGCAAATCCTCTTATATTTTTATACTACTATGGTTAAGTTTTTAAGGGTACATTAAATTAAAATGGTGATAGATGTTCTCACTTTAAAAAAAAAAGAACAACAACTGGATGGTGGTAGCGCACGCTTTTAATCCCAGCACTAGGGAGGCAGAGGGAGGAGAATCTTCACGTGTTCAAGGCCAGCCTGGTCTGGTTTACAGAGTGAGTCAGTTCCAGAAGAGCCAGGGATTACACAGAGAAACCCTGTTTGGCGGGGGAGTTGCACCATTATTTTGAAATAGCCTTGTAAAATCTCCTTAATTCTAATTTTAATTTATTTAACTAGAAATATAAACATAAACTACTTTTCCTTAGATTCTAACTATGTAGAGAGCATATCTTAGCCATATTTTGGAGCTTTAGGTGTCCAGCAAAACCATAATTTTTTGAATCCGTGTTAACCTCTCTTAGTTGGCTGAAAACCTGGGGAGCGTTGTTTAGAACTGTGTTAACAGGGTTTTATATTATACAAGCAAAAGAGGGGCTTTTTAAAATCATTCCTAAGACCTGGTACTCAAAGATTTAATTTATTTTAGGAAACATGTAAATATGTAACATCTTTTATATAGAGATCATTATATAGTTCCTCATGCCCACTATTATCTTAGACTCTGAATGTGTTAAATTTCTATATAGTGCAATGTACTTTACAGAACGTTTGTGATCACGTGGCTAACGATGAAATGAGGGATCACCTAGACCACTTTGGCCTGTGGCCTTGTCTAAGGAGAGCATCTTAGTTTATGTGGAGAGGTCCAGGCTGATAGTGCCTTGTACCATTTCCTGGTCCAGAGCCCTGGACTGTGCAAAGGTAGAGAAAGCTAGTCACGCACTAATGCATTCATTTCTCTTTGTTCCTGACTATGGATGTCATGTGACCAGGCATTTAAAATTTTGTTCTGTTTGAACTTTCCTGCTAAGATGGACCGAACCCTGGAATTGTGAGCTAAAATAAACCCTTCCTGTCACAATGCCTTTTCCACAAGCAAACAGCTTAGAAACGAAACTACAATACATTTTCAAACATTGAATTTCTTTATTCATTTTTTGCTATGTAGCAAACATTTCAAATGTGTGTGGGTTTATTGTAATACATACTTTTTCTGTATCTTGCATCTATGCCGTAAGGTTAGAGTGTGAAATGTGTCTCATAGGCCCATGCAGTTGAACAGTTGGTCTGCAGCTTGTTTGGAAAGGTGATGGAAGCAGAGTCTTGAAGTAGGAAGTTTGTCACTGAGAGTGGGCTTTGCACTTTTACAGCTCAGCCTCTCTTCCCTCTCTGCTTTCAGACTGCCATGTAATGTGACAAGCTGGTCCCCTGCTCTGCCTGCCATGCTCTCCATCATGATGGACTGTGCCCCTATGGAACTGTGAGTCAAATAAACCCTTTCTCTGTTAAGTTGCTTTTGTCAAGGTATTTTATCACAGCAACAGAACAGTGGCTAGGACATACAGGTTGTCAGCTGTGCTCCAATTGGTTGGCCATGGCTCTAGCCTGTGAGTTTCTATCTGTTCAACCAGCACCATGCAGCAGCGTGTGCTACTTACTGAAAAGTTAAAAAAATAAATTAAAAAAAAATGGCAGCTGGCAGGCCAAACCACAAAATCATGATTAGACATTTGCCAAAATGGCATTGGCCCAGTCAGTCACCTGGCCACGTTCAGCAACAGAGCTGCAACAGATATTCACCCACACTGAAAGGCTCTGCAAAGCCTTTGCAGGACTCTGGGAATACATTTAAAGATGAGAGCAACCATCTGATATACCCTAACCCTTAAAGCAAATCTGCAGACTTCCTGTTTCTAATTCACCATTATTCTCATCCCCTACTGTATTTGAAATGCCACATTGTAGGGGAGAAGCCCAGAGAGAATGCCACCACTTGGTGTCGGGATAAAGTCTAATGATGTCAAAAGCAGAAAACTAGGAGGAAAGCGTTAATTTCCCCAGAATGCGACTGTTGCAGATGCTGTGTGGACCCCCTCTTTTCACTATCACGCAGCCGTTTGACCTACCTTCTTGTCTTGCGTACTTTAGGCTACACTGAAAGAAAAGCTTGAAACAAGGATGTAGATACTTAGAAAGTGTACTCAGGGAGAGGGGGTGGGTCTTTAGAAGCCTTTAATCACCATGGGAGCACTTCGTGCCCTCAGCTGCAGCTCCAGGCCCAGGCTTCCTGTGCTAGAAGAGCCAGGACTTTCTTATTGTTTGGGATAAAAGGGGGCATAGTGAAACGATTACTTCTGGGAAGTATTATGTTATTTGTATTCCTCCCCCTAAGCAAGAGCCACGTTACTGCCAGATCAAAACACAGAGCTGAATCTCCGACTTTACAGCTCTTAGCCCCAGCCTGTTTGCGTCTCTGTCTCTGACAACTGAATGGTGCCAATACGGCTCTACCCACTGCAATACCCCAATTCACTTCAAACGCCCCCAAGTTCACTCCAAACCCTCATCAGCTCGGAGCAAATCAACACTTGTGTCACCTCACACTGAGTCATCCTTCAGGAGTCTGCATTCATCTGCCAAAGCCAGCCATTCTTGGTCCCATTCTGCGTTGTCCTCATTCCATGAAGGCACTGTCATCCCAGGAAGTCCTGAGCCAGGAACATCATCCTCACTATTTCACACATGTACGAGGTGTTTGGGGTGGGGGGAGGGGGGGACAACAAAAGTTCCACGCGACAACTGCTGATTTCCAGGAGTTTGGATATGTTTGCCATCCTAGCCACTCAAACTCTGACAAACTGAGAGAAGAAGTCACGCACATCCTTGGAACCTTTTAGAAAATCCTCACAAGGCCACGTTTGTACAGTGTCCTAAAGACTGTTAGAATTTTGGGGGTGGGGCTGTGCTGCTAAGTGCTTCTGAGGACACATTCTTATCAAAGCCTGGGACTTTCAGGCAATGTCTTTTTTTTTTTTTTTTAATGTGATCTTTTTCTTCTCCAGTAATAAAACTGCCAGTAGGTTCATTGTAGTCCACAGGCCTAGATGCCTTGGTTGCAGAGGGGGAGAATGACTAATTCACTTGTGTTTGAAAAACTCAAGTTTCTGAATGTTGGAAATTCTGGATAAGGAACTAAATAGAAATAGTGGACCTTATAAGATAAGCTTATAAGCTTATCTAGTGACTCACTCGGTGGGATAGCCACTCAGTACGGTTCATGCTCTTGGGGCCAAGCCATTTTGTCATATGTCCAGGAATTTCCTTAGGGGAATTGGAGTTGAATGGGGCCAACCAGCTCTTTTTTAAAAAATATTTTATTAATTTATTCAAATTACATCTCAATTGTTATCCCATCCCTTGTATCCTCCCATTCCTCCCTCCCTCCTGCTTTCCCATTTATGATGGGCAGATCTGGGCCCATGGGTCCTGCTCAAACTATGGCACCAGCCAAGGACAATACATGCAGTAAACTTCGAATCCCTACCCAGATCTAGCCAATGGACAGGACATTCTCCACAGTTGAGTGGAGAGTAGAGGCTGACTTTCACATGAACTCTGGTGTCCCATATTTGACCACGTCTCCTGAATGGGGAGACCTGGTGGCACTCAGAGGAAGGATAGCAGGCTACCAAGAAGAGACTTGATACCCTATGAGCATATACAGGGGGAACAGGTCCCCCTCAGTCACAGTCTTAGGGGAGGGGAGTAAGGGGAAAATGGGACGGAGGGAGGAATGGGAGGATACAAGGGATGGGATAACAATATAACAATTGAGATGTACTGTGAATAAATTAATAAAAAAAATCTAAAAAAAAAAGAGCCGCCTGGGCAAGAGCTCAGATCCAACTCACAGTAACAGCTCTAGTCTGTCAGAGTAAATATTTTATATGCAAAAATATGCTGAGTAATTAGTCTGTGCTAAATCGCATATGTATCTAGCTGCATTTCTTCAGGTGTAATTACAACAAGGCCATCTATCCCTTCTACATGGCAATTTTCTAGACAAAACTAATCATGACTGGAAACAAGCTACATCCAAGTAGTGAGACCATAACTTCTACACAAACACTCAGCTTAAATCTAATATTTTTCTCTCATGCTGTTTCTTTTTGTTAAGTAGTGTATAAATAATCTTACTTCCTCATTGCATTTACATTGATTTTCAAGGGCTTTGAGTAAAGCTGCTTGTAGGCATGATGTTGTTGTGCATGTGGGCTGATTTCTGTGTCCCTGTATCCAGTTACAATCCTTGTTCTGAGAATCTTCTGTCTCAATGTTGTATAAATATTGCTCCCCAATTTTTCCCTGATATGTCAATAAAGAGCCTGATAACCAATGGCTGAGCAGGGAAAGAATAAGGCTGAACTTCCTGACAGTCAGGGGAGGAGGAGCCAGGGAAAGGAAGTGGGGTTTCAGGCATGAGGAGAGGCCCAGGAGAAACCGAAAGAGAGCAGCTTGAGCAGAGAAAGGTATAAAATGCAAGTATCTCAGAGATTTACACTGGGAGGTGGCCCAATTAGCTTAAAGAGCTAGAAATACATTACTATTTCTCAGTTGTTACATCAGGAAGCTTGTTAAATAAATATAATAGTCTAGTCTCAAGTATTTTGGAGTTAGCCAGGTTAAGAGAAAACTACAACACATTAAAAAAAAAAAACCCACTAAAAAGTGCTAAGCTGTCCTGAGAGAAGACTGACATTTCTGGTGCTCCATACCAGTTACTTTACATTGTGATTTTATTTACTTACTCAGCAATCCTTTGAAGCAGGTATAGTTTGCTGATTCTCATAGAAAAGAAAACCCAGACCCAACTAATGTAAGAGAACTACCTGTGGTTTCCAGAAACTGGCAGTCTTAACATTTGAACCTTTGACGCACATTTCCCTTTCAAAATGACCATGTTAATTTCTATCACCGTGAAGACCATAACCAAAGCAACTTAAAGAAAGAGTTCTGAGAGCTAACTGGGAGTGGTGTGAGCATTTAAAACTTCAAAGCCCACCCCTACTCCCACATTTCCTTTAATGAGACCACACCTCTTTATCCTCCCCAAATGCTTCCAACAACTGGGGGTGGTAGAATATTTAACTGTATGAGCCTATGTGGGTCGTTCTCACTCAAACCACCATGCCATGTATCTCTCAAAATCTCTGGAATGGAAAATGAACTACTTTCCCCCTAACACGTGGAAGGTTATAGGCAACACAGACACTCCAGAAATGAGCAAAACAGAAGGAAGAGTCAGTGTCCCTCTTAACATCTTAGACCTGGACCAGTATCTCACCTTATAGCTCAGTCAACAATAAAGGATTTCACTCTTCCCTTCACACTGAAGGAAAAGGAGGCTTGATCCTACTAGATGCAAGTCCATTTAAGAGCTGGTTGGTGTGAAAGTCAGTCCCCACTCTCCACTCAACTGTTATCCCATCCCTTGTGTCCTCCCATTCCTCCCTCCCTCCCCCTTTCCCCCTACTCCCCTCCCCTATGACTGTGACTGAGGGGGACCTCCTCCCCCTGTATATGCTCATAGGATATCAAATCTCTTCTTGGTAGCCTGCTGTCCTTTCTCTGAGTGCCACCAGAGGAAGGGATATATACATATATCCCAAACAAGAGGCTAGGCTCTTTAGTCTTGCCATCATTTCCTATTTGGCTGTTCATCACTCCCCTTTGAGATGCTCCTAGATAGAACAACTCCAGAGAATGCTTTGAGGTTCCGGCTGCTGCGTTTGCAGTCACCTTTGCGGAATTCCTGGTTTTCTGTTAAATTGGTCTGCTAGAACCCTGCCAACTATGCCAGTGGAATGGCTCCAAGGAACTGAGTCTAAAAAAATTGCACTTCTCCTGTTTCCATTAACCTCTTTTCTCTCCTATCTAGGGCAGGTGGAGTGGAAGGAAAGCATAAGCATTAAAGAACCCCAAATAAAATAGGCTTGAAAAAGTTCAAAGCCTACAGAGGTGACTCAGTGACTAAGAGCACTGGCTGCTGTTGCTGAGGATCCTAGTTTGGTTCCCAGCACTCACATGCCATAACAGTCTGTAACTCCAGCTCCAGGGAATCTGATGCCCTCTTCTGGCCCTGGAGGGTACCAGCAATCCAGGTTGTGCGTACATATATACACATGCAAGCAAAATACACATACATATAAAATAAGAATTTTTTTATTTTAAAAAATAAAAAAATTTTTTTTAAATGCTTTTAACCAGCTTCTTTTTAAAATGCTTTGAACCAGGAAATTTTGTGTTGGCCATGTGTTAAAAAATGTTATTTATGGAGGGAAAAAAAGAAGCAAACAAATAGGATGCTTTAAGAAAAAGCATTATTTTAGTTTATTTCCATTTCAAGTTGCTCAGTTAATTAATTTAAGTTCGCTTTTGGGATCAAAGTCTGGCTAGAGTTTTAACACTCCAATATGACTTCTGTTCATATTTTGTTTCTTTCACTCAGCCTCAGTAGGAATTAGAGACTGAACTGCAGGTGGTGTTCTTTCTAATTAGGATGTGTGTGGGTTTTCTGGTATTTTCTTTATCTCAAAATTCTAGGGCATTTCCATGCATCATAGTCTCAGGGCATGCAGCAACTGTGTGGTTTCAGCACACACTCAGGTGAGTCTGGGTATATGGTGCTGGAATATTGATTTTGAACAGGCTCCTGTGTGTCAGTCAGTCTGGTTGACTGCTTGCATTTCAAAAGTAGTTTTACTTATTTACTGGCTTTGTGAACTCAAGCAGGGCATTTATTATTATTCCTCCATGTTGGCTTCTCTGAAAAATTAATTGAAGTGATATTTGATAAAGAGTATTTGATATAATATATATGAAATCTTTAACAATTAATAGCAAAGTGATGTCTATTATAAAAATTATGATGCATTTTTTTACTGATGAAAATAGTATCTTGAAAATTGAAACAGAAAGGAAGTAGTGTTAGTATTTGTCACTTTTACTTGAAAATGCTACTTGATGGCCAACTTGTCCAGGATTGCGCATCTTTGTAACTCTCACATTCTGGGAAAACCTTCACTTTTGAGCATACTGGGGGACAACTGGTGACCTATATTTTATATACTTACTTTTATGTGTATGAGTGATTTACCTGCATATATGGCTGTGTACCACATGCATTGTCTGGTGCCTGCAGAGGTCAGAAGAAGGTGTTGTATCCTCTGGAACAGAAATTACTGAATGTGGGTTGTGAGCTGCCATGTAGGTGCTGTAAACTGAACACTGATCCTCTGGAAAAGAAATCAATGCTCTTAATTACAGAGCCATCACTCCAGCTACTTATATAGTTATTTTAGTACTCACAATAATCTTTATAATAGGTACCATTGCATGAATTTTATACTTGGGTTGATGGGTCATGCTTGATAAGTGAAGTCTGTATTCAAACCTGCCTTTGAGTGACTTAGAAGTCCCTGCTCACCCAACACAGATACATTCAAATGTTGGTCGTGTGTTCTTTGTTAAGATTTTTTGGGGGGAGGAGGAGGGATTAGAGGTGTCTTGGAGGAGTTCAGTGGTGAGAGTGCATAATAGAATATGTATGACCCTATGTTCAGTCTAAACACACACACACACACACACACACACACACACACACACACACAGTACCTGAAATGTATTTGCTTTCAGATAATACAAGGAGTGAGAAAACTTAACACACCCACAAAGTTGTGTCATTAGGAAGGAAACACATAAGCACCAGAGTCCCTGTGCTGCCCGGTCCCAAGGCTTCCTGTCTCAAAGACTTCCTCTATGTGTGCATCTAGGTCATCCCTAGGTTCCACGGAGAATATTCAGACAACCCTGAGGCAAAGTAGAGGTTTAGGAAGGAGATTGGGGGAAATTGGATTTTATTTCACTATCCTTCCTAATTCTTTCAAGTCATCTCTCAAGATGGCTCGACGTTTGCACATTATCTTTTCTTCCCTTATCTTTGTAGAAGACTAATTGAGCTTTGTCAAGGGCAATATTGCATTCACCCATTATAGTGCCCTCCCCGTATCCCACTATCTGTCTCTGTGGGAGCGCAGAACCATGTGGCTGGGAACCTTGAGAGCTGCAGAACCACAGAACTCTCTCTCCCTTTAGGCTCCTAACGCAAACATTTTGCATAAAAAATGTCCAGTTTTACTGTTAAGAAAGTTCTTTACAGCCACAGAAATTCTTGCAACATTTCTCAGCCAAAATTTCCTTAGTGGGGTGTCACAGGGAATCAGGACTTGCGTGAGGCAGTGTGTTTTATGTTTGCAAATGGCTTTGGACTACTTGTGAAATGTCTTGTGTTTAATAGACGTTTTGTCTCATATTTCATAAACATAAATGTCCTTATAGAAAAAGTTCTTTGTGAGGAATATGAGGTGTCTTGTGTATTGAATTAGTTTTTTTTTTTTTTTTTGTGTGTGTGTGTGTGTGTGTGTGTGTGTGTGTGTTATTTTGCTATTTAAAATAAATAGAAAGTTCTTTGGTCTCAAAAAGTGAATTTGAATATGAAACTTAAGATTACAAGTTAAATCACTTTAAAATTGAATAAACCAAAGCATAAAACATATAATAAAATGCTAATTAATAGTATTTAATTATTCCTAAATAATCTAAATATTTGAGAGTTTCATATTGTGCAGAGGTTTGTTTGAGCACCTTATTTTTGTTTTTTTACATATCTTACTCACAGAAGATAGAGACTGAAAAGGAAATGTCCCTGTTTCATTTATTACTGATTTGCCTACACTTTATATTTGATTTTTAAAGATTTGCTTGTTTTTGTATTATTTGCTCTGAGTGTGCCAAAACTCACTATATAGAGCAAAAGGTCTTTGAACTCACAGAGGTCTACCTGCCTCTGCTACCTTAGTGCTGAGATCAAAGCCATGTGCCACCATACCCAGCTTGATTCATCTATACTTTGAATTGAAGTTAAAAACTGAGTAAGTTGCTTTTGCCAATACTTCTCACAGATCTATAAGGATAACAAAAATGTGTGTGTGTGTGTGTGTGTGTGTGTGTGTGTGATGGGGGCAGGGAACTATTGGGGCCAGCAAGATGGCCAGTGGGTGGAAGCATTTGCCACACAAGCCAGAGTCCTGTTCTTGGATCTCATGGCGGAAGAAGAGAATTAGCTTTCCCAAAATTGCCTTCCAACTTCTATATTTGTGCTGTGGAATGCAACACACACACACACACACACACACACACACAGAGGCAGTAACAATATTAATATTTTAAAATATAATCACTGAAAAAAATCAAAGGTTTAGAATTATTCTGTAGAAGTCATTCTTAAAACGTTATCCCTGCACTGACAGCTGCAGCATTGCCAGAGAACTTGTAGGAAAATAAAAGGGAACTTTCTGTGCCTCCCCAGAGCTCTTGTGTGGTGCTCACAGTTTGTTCTTTACTGACCTGCCAAGTGATCCCAGTGTTCATTTAGTGATGAGAAGCTCTGGTCCAGAGCACATGGAAGGGAGAGCAAAGGGGGAGGGGCTCAGTATGATAGTGCAGCCTCAGCACAGCTTGAGAAATAGAACTTGAGTCAATGACTCATGAATTATGTAATTTACCTTCCAAAGAAATGACAAGTGTTGAACACATTGGTGAGATGGAAAAACTAATACATGTGGCCATATGAGACTTGGTTTTCCATTTAAATTAAATGTGAAAGTCACTGAAGCACTTTGGACACTATTTTCTACCATGCAAAGCATGGGTAAGTGGCAGCCTCTCCTACTCATGTCTCATAGACTCACGTTCAGTGAAGATGTGGGCATGAGGGCATCCTTTGGGTCACCCAGCAGAGCGGTGCGCTAGAGTTGTAACCCCCACATCAAAATGTAATCATGTCCTGAAATGTAAGTTTTTTGAAGCAGAGATTTAAAAGAAACAGAGACTTTAAGAGCAAAAAGAAGCCGGACTTCTTGCCAATTATTTTATATGTTAAATAGTATAGAGGGGCATTTTGTTCGCTTCATGGTATCTTCTAAGCCGTTGAGCCCAGAATGTAAAGTGAATCAATAGCATACTTCAGTGATCCCGTGGCTATGATATTGCACATGGAATAATAATATTTCAAGAATGGTTTTACATTCTTCTACTTTAACCTCCCTTGAGGGCAGTGAGAGTACGATTGTAAGTGAACGACACGTGAGGAGAAAGTAGTTGAAGGAATAAGGTGCCCATTTCAAGCCTCCCCCCCCCCCTTTGAGACATGGTTTCTCTGTAACGAGAGCTCTGGCTGTCCTAGACTCGCTTTGTCGTGCTAGGATTACAGTTGGGTACCACCACGCCTGGCTGCTCAGGCCCTATTTTCTGGGGAGCTTTTATCCTAAGTTCATTTGAGAGTAAATTTTTGTGATAAAATGACAACCCTCGGGTTGTAAAAATGAAATTGAAGAGAGCCTCCCGAAAGTTTTCTGGAGAAAATCCTGAAGGAACTTTATGAAATTTATAAGACATCGTAAGGACTAATAATAGAAAAGAACTGGCTAAGATTGGAAAGATGGCTCCTTCCTTAGGAGCCCTTGACTCTCGCAGAGAACTAAAGTTCAGTTCTCAGCATCCAAATCAGGCAGCTGACAATTGCCTGCACACAAACACACACACACACACACACACACACACACACACACACACACACACACCATGCACACACATCATGAATGCAAGAACACACACAAAAAATCTTTTGAAAAGAAAAAAATGGATTTAAATCACAAAATACACTTGTATTTAGAAGAAGCAACATTTGTAAAGACATAATCTTTAAAATTATACTTTGGTTACTTTGAATTCTATTTTGTCTCACTATTTAGGAAACACTACTTTTATTACAAAAACCCTTCTAGTTTGGAAGGGTTCATATATTTTACCCTGAAATTTGAGTTCTACTCATAATTTTATACATGCTATCAGTTAGTGAAAAGCCAGCATCCTCAGCAGTTAGATCCAGTCTGAACATGACACTGTTGCTTTATGCTGGTTATTCTCTGTCAACGACATACGCTAGGATCATCTGAGAAGGGGGAACCTCAATAGAGAAATTGTTCCATCACATTGCCATGTAGGCAAGTTTGCAGGAGTATTTGTTATTATTATTAGTTATTGATGTGGGAGGGCCCAGTCCACTGTAGGCAGTGTCGTTCATGGGTAAGTGGTATAAGAGGTGTGACTGAGTGTGAGCCTGTAGAGATAGCAAGTCACTGTGCTTGCCTTTGGCTGGCCTGACTTTTAACCCTCTGTTTGCAATACACTGCCTAGCTTCCTCTATCCATTAGAAGGACAAGGACCACAAACTGTTATTGTAACTGTCAAGAGGTAATTGCTTCTGAACATTGCACTTCCAACTATTTTTAAGTTAATGTATATCATGTTGATAGAACCAGATTGGTTATTTAAAGCATTGAGATTCTTGTCTCTCTGAGCCAATTTATTTCCTTTAGGATACTCTCTGTTGTTTGGAAGCAATTTTTAAAAGGTATATTTCTATTTTAAAAAGCCAAATTACATGTTTGAAAGTTGAGTATATCTTCATATTAACAAATTAATAAGAAATAGCTTTATTTGTAATAACCAGGATCTGGAAACAACCTAGATGTCCCTCAATCAAAGAATGGATAAAGAAACTGTGGTACATTTATACAACGGAATTCTACTCAGCCATTCAAAACAAGGAAATCATGAAATTCATAGGCAAATGAATGGAACTAGAAAGGATGATTCTCAGAAAGATCATCTCCAGAAAGGTAGGCATGGTGTAAAACTCATTTACAAGCAGAGTTTAGCCACTTAGTACATCATAAGCATACTACAATGCGTAGACCCAAGGAAAATACGTAGCAAGGAGGACCCGAGGGAGGATGCTTAAATCTCACTCAGAAGGGGAAATAGAATAGACAGAGGAAGTGGTTAAAGAGAGAGAACAATGTAGGAGAGGGAGCGCAGAGAGAAATAAGGGTGGAGATCAGACCTGGGGAGAATGGAGGCAGGAGGACAGAAGGCCTGCAGAGAAAAGAGAAACTGTGGTCAGGGGCATCTCTGTGACAAGCTGGAGGCCTAAGTCAGAATAGGTCTCCGGGAAGATACGAGGATATAGCTGAGAAATTCTGGTGTCAGGGGTCATGGAGACTGAAGAGGATACCCTCTAGACAAGACTCTTGGTAGAGGGAGAACACCAACCTACCCACAAAAACTTTCATCCAAAACTCACCCTGCCTACAGGGAGTGCAGGGATAAAGATAGAGCAGATATAGAGCAGAGATGGAGGGAATGTCCAACCAATGCCTGGCCCAACCCAAGATCCATTCCTTGAAAGAAAGACAATCTCTGACACTGTTAAGGATACTCTATGCTTGCAGTCAGAAAGCCTAGCCGAGATGCCCTCTGAGAGGCTCCACCCAGAAAGGTTCAAAACAGATGCTGAGACTCATAGCCAAACATTGGGCAAAGCATAGGGAGTCTAGTGGAAAAGTGGGGGAAAGGAGAAAAGGACCTGGAGGTGACAAGAGCTCCACAGGGGCCAACTAACCAAGGCCTGGAGGGTCTGGCAGAGATGGAAGCACCAATCAAGGACCATACATGGACTGGGCCTAGGTCCTCTATGTAAATGTAAGTGATGGGCAGCTCAGGCTTCATGTGGGTCTACTAGTAAAGGGAGTCGGGGCTGTCTCTGACATGGACTCTGTTGCATGTTTCTCAATCACTTCCCCTTGAAGCAGCTGCCTTGCCAGGCCACAGGGGAAGAGGACGAGCTCAGTCCTAATGTGACTTGATGAGCTGGGGTCGGTGGGTAGGGGTGCTCCCCCTTTCTGAGGAATAGAGGGGAGACGGGGGGGGGGAGGTATGTGGGACTGGGAGGAGAGGAGGGAGGAGTTACAACACAGATGTCAAGTAAATAAATAACAAACAAACAACTTTTTGAAATCTTTTTTTTATTTCATCTTGTTTCTCAGTTTTTAAAAACTAAACACATATGTTGCTTTAGTTCTCCCGTTGATTCCCAGTTGTCCAATAACTCACCCAGTCTCTCAAAACTATTCTTTCCCATCTATTGAATTGAAACTATGTTTACACGCTGTTCTCTCATGGGAAGTATCCTTAAATGTTTGTGCATAATTCACAGGCTGTCATGTTTTTTCAATGATTTTTCCTAGTCAGAGATTATTTTAGGCTTTAGAAAATGCCCTTGTGCCTATATCTTCAGCAACTAGAGAGGTTGAAGCCAGAGAAGTGTGAGTTTAAGGCAGCCTGGGCCATGCCAAGAGTGAGATCCTGTACTAGAAAACTCCAACCCCTGCTCCCTTGCCCTCAACAAGAACCCAAACCAACCACACAAGTTTCCATCTCTTGTATTCCGTTGTTGCAGCCTGTGTTCTGATACAAAGACTGACCTTTCTACTCCTTTTGTGTTCCTGACTTTACATGGTGAAGGAGCTTAGTCAGAAGAGAAGATTTTTGCCCTGTTTGAGTGAGGAGGAGGAGGAGGAGGAGGACACCGTGGCTTTTGGAAGGACTGCAATTTTGAAGAGTGTTGGGGTTGCACTGAGTACGGGAGACATTGGATGGATGGGAGTTCTGGGTAAGGATGGCTTATTGTCTAGTCACTACTGGAGTGCCTGAGGGGGTCAGGATCTTGTACCTACAACCTTAGCCATCATGGAAATGCAAATTAAAACTATGCTGAGATTTCATCATACCCAAGTCAGACTGGCTAAGGATTAAAAACAACAACAACAAAAACAAGCCTGGTGCAGTGGTACACACACCCTGGGAGGCAGAGGGAGGTGGATCTCTGAGTTTGAGGCCAGCCTGGTCCACGAAGTGAGTCTAGGACAGCCAAGGCTACACAGAGAAACCCTGTCTCAAAAAACAAAACATACAAAACAAAACCCTTGTTACTGCTCATGGAAATGAAAATGGCTGAACTCAATGCGGAGGGCCCTCAGAAATCCAGCTATGCTGTTATTGTATATACACAAAGGACAGCAGTTAAAAATAATAAAATTCACCAGTAAATGGATGGATCTAGAAACAACCACCCTGAGTGAGGTAACCCAAACCCAGAAAAACAAGCATGGCATGTGTTCTCTTGTTTGTGGATGTTAGCTTTGAAAATAGAAATCATATTTAATAAAATTTTTAGTTAAAATATAAACCAGGAATATATAGGGCTTTAAAAAAAAACTCTGAGACTTTTATGGGGAGTAATATGTAGGAAACAAACATACATTTGCAATTTCAATATATGATTCATGGCCACCCTAACAAGATTGTGTTTCGTTGTGACATTTTAGTTTTCTTATTATTTTAGTATTTTTTTTTAAATCTGAATTTCCTTTATGAACAACTCTCTTTTCTAATTTTAACTTTGAACAAAGAAAAGACAGTGGTAAAGTTTGGCGATCCTAGTAACAACATTCCTAGACCACTAGAGTTTCCAGTGCTGCATCTCAATGTGGCTGCCATAGAGGCTCTGTCCAACGGGTGCATGCTCCTTTTAACATTTGCTCCCTAGTCTGCTTGGGTTTGTGGTACACATTTTATTTGGGTTTGGGACTTGGTCTTTCATGATTTTTGTAAACAGTTGGTAAAAAGGAAATAAAGTGTACTACTTAAAAGTTTTTATTCTGGCTTAATAATTTAAATTTCTGAAAATTAGAAAATCCCATGCACAGATGGTTTTTTTGTATGTTCTGTCTAATCAAGGTTATCTAAGAAAATGAGTCTGTCAAATCACATTTTTTCCAATGGTTTTTATTTAGCTTTTTGCCAGGTGGTCCCACCACACGAATTGTGTTGTTGTTGTTGTTGGTGGTGGTGGTGGTGGTGGTGGTGGTGGGGTGGGGTGTGTGTGTGTGTGTGTGTGTGTGTGTGTGTGTGTGTGTGTGTGTGTGTGTGTGAATGTGGCTGGTTCAAATGCATTAATAATGGTTCTTGATGGTCACAAATAATGCTTCCGTGTCGCATTAAGGAAATAAATGAAGGCATCTCCCCTTCATGTCATTTAATGGAGAGAATGCCCAGATTTGAATTCTCTACCTTGTACTCCCAGTGTCCCTGTGTCTTCCATCCTCTCTGTCTGTCTGCTATAGGAGTCTGAACCTGCCTCAAGATTGTCTGTGTCTATGCATGTGTATGGTTAGAACTATCACTGTCCCACGGGCTCATATTTTGAACATTTGCTTCTCAGTTGGTACACTGTTCAGGAGGGGTGAGGAGGTGGCCTTTTGGAGGTGTGTCATTATGGTTAGGCTTTAAGATTTCAAAAGGCCATTTCAGGTCCAGTCTCTCTCTGATTTCTGCCTGCAGATTGGATTGTAGCCCTTCGGCGACTGCTCCAGCACCATGCCAGCCTCCCTGCCTCCGAGCTTCCCGACATGATGGTAATGGACCAACTCTAAAACCGGAAGCAAGCACCCAGATAAATGCTTTCTTTTGTAAGCCACCTTGGCCATGGTGTCTCTTCACAGCAAAAGAACAGTAACTACATGTATATCTGTGTGTCTGTCCTTAGCAAAGGGCTTTGCTCTCTCTTTTATTGAACAGTACAAAAAGCATCACATAGGGGAAGGAATGAGGGCTAATCACAGAAATCATTGGCGGAATTGTACAAGAGTTTCTGTTGTTAGAACCCTCTTTAGTTATTGATTGGCATTAAGTAATGCAAATTATGAATATACAAATGAAACTATATAATTCATACTTGGAGGTAAGATTTTACATAGTCCTTGTTTATACTGATTACTTATTAATGATTCTGAGAAAAGTAACCACCTAAATACCAGGTGTTTTTTTCATCCCTGTAGCAAACTTGAGACGGTTTCTAGAAATCATTTCTTAATTAGACAAAACTAAGTTTATAGGTAGCACAACACTTCTTAATGTGAACACCAAGAAGCCATCTTAGCTAGCAAAGTGAAAAACACACTCTTTGTGAGGATCTGGTTTATAATTCTGGGAGGGAGAGACTTTTAGGACAGAAGCGGCCTGGAAGACCAAAGTAGAGAAAAACAAGAGGAGTTATTTGGTAAAAAGGAAGGTGTTCAAGGCTCTTCTCCACTTTCCCTTCTATCAGCTATAGTGTACCAATGTATTTATTTTGAGGTCTTTGATCCATTTGCTCTTGAGTTTTGTGCAGGGTGATAGATATGGGTCTATTTGCATTCTTCTACATGTAGATGTTGAGTTAAACCAGCACCATTTGTTGAAGATGCTATCTTTTTTCCATTGTATAATTTTGGCTTCTTTGTCAAAAGATCACCTGTCCATATGTGTGTGTATTTACTTCTGGGTCTTCAGTTTTATTCCATTTATCAACTTGTCTTTTTTTTTTTTAATGCCAATACCATGTGGTTTTTATTACTATTGCTCTATAGTACATCTTGAAACCAGGGGTAGTGATACCTTCAGAAGTTCTTTTCTTTTATAGGATTATAAAATTTGTAGGGAAGTGGATGGAACTAGAGAAGATCATCTTGAGCGAGGTAACCCAGACCCAGAAAGACACACATGGTATATACTCACTTATAAGTGGATATTAGCCGTAAAGTAAAGGATAACCATGCTACAATCCAGAGACCCAAAGAAGCTAAGGAAAAAGGAGAGCCCAAGAAGGGACAATTGAATCTCACTGAGGAGAAATAGAATAGACTTTGTGGGTTGACAAGAGGAGGGGAGTAGGTTGGGGCTGGGGGGAGGATGGAAGGAGACAGTACTGGGAGAGGCAACTGGAACCAGAGGGGGTGCATTTCTAGGACCTAGAAACCTAGGGAAATGGAAACTCTCTCAATATGAGGGTGACCCTAGATAAGACTCTTAGCGATGGGGGATCTGGAGCCTGAACCAGCCATTTCCTGTAACCAGGCAAGACTTCCAGTGGAGGTATTGGGACACCAACCCAGCCATTAGACCTTCCACTTACACTTTGTTCTGACTATAAGATGTGCAGGAGTAAAGATGGAGCAGAAGTTGAGGGGCTGGCCAACCAATAACTGGTCCAGCTTGAGACCCATGCCATGACAGAGAGCCCACCCCTGACACTACTAATGATATTCTGCTCTACTTGCAGACAGGAGCCTAGCATGACTGTCATCAGAGAGGCTTCACCCAGCCACTGATGAAAACAGAGGCAGAGACCCACAGCCAAACATTAGGCAGAGCTTGGGGAAATCCTGTGGAAGAGGAGGAGGAAGGATTGTAGGAGCCAGAGGAGTCCAGGATACCACACAAAACCAAACCAAACCAAAACAAAACAAATCAAAAAACAAAAAACAAAATCCTGAGCCACCAACCAGAAAACATTCATGGGACTGACCTCGGCCTTCTGTGCATATGTAACAGTTGTGCATTGGGTCTTCATGTGGGACTTCTAAGGCGGGAGCAGGGGCTATCTCTGACTACATTGACTGCCTTTGGACGTCTTTCCCCTAACTGGGCTATCTTATCTATTCTCAATAGGGGAAGATGCACCTAGTCTTACTGCAATTTGGTATGCCAAGGCTGGATGATAACCATGGGAGGCCTCCTCTTTTCTGAAGAGAATGGGAGGAGGGATGGATGGAGAATTTGGGGGAGGGCACTGGGTGGAGAAAAGGGAGGGGAAACTGAGGTCAGGATGTAAAGTCAATTAATTATTAATTAATTAATTTTTTAAAAATGGTGCCAGCCACCTGCCTCAGGGTCTTGCCGTGATTCACTTTGCCACCTGTGTTCATGTAAAGCAACAAGTTTTTGGACTGCATTGAAAGATCATTAGGGAAAATAGAATGCTTCATTTCCCCCCCCCCTCCCGCGGCCCCCCCCCTCTATTCAAACCAGATCACATAACATTTGGCCAGAGCCTGTCTGAGTTTGAGTTTCGTAGAAATTAATTGATCCTAGGAATCCCCATGTGGTCTCTATTAATGACAGGAAGTGTTACAACCAAGGGAAACATGAGAAGCCTGGCTATAAAATAGATCAAGACACACAGAAACTGGCAGTATTTAAGGTGGTGGAGCCATTTCTTTCACACACACATACACACACACACACACACACACACACACATCATCATCATCATCATCATCTGAACATAATGTAAACAAATAGTCTAGAAAGCAGTAAAAATTTATGAAATCAGGAAGTACATTATGTCGTGCCCATTTCTAAATTTAATGGTATAATTTATAAAAAAAGAAAAATGTCAGTCTGTCAATATATCAATCAAAAGAATTAAATACTGCTATGAATTAAATTTATGGTATGCTTTTCCAATAATTTGTAAACCATGAAAAGAATGGTTTTATATTTTTTCTTTTCTTATTTTCAATAGCACTTTTATTTGTGATAGTATAATAATATCATAAAATCAAATCATGACAAGCAGCAGTCACCTCACTCTGTAATGCGACATTACTGGCACCAGCGAACCTTTTTATCTTGGCCACAGGAAGAAGGCCGTTTAAATTAATAAATTGATAAAGGTATCAGATAGAAAATTCAAGGAGCAATAAGAAGTGCTTTATGGTTTGTTTTTGTTTGTTTGTTTGTTTTTGTTGTTGTTCGTGTTTGACAATGAGAGTTTCTATAAAGGGAGATCCTAGAATGACATAGCCAGAGCAAAGTAGCCCCCTGCCCTTCCCCTCCCCACGCCCCTCCCCATGCCCCTCCCCATGCCCCACCCCCGCACACCGACCTGCTAAATGTCTAAAAGTGCAAAACACACTTCATTTTCTAAATTATTCGTTGATCTATGATAGTCATAGTAAGGAACTTTTCTTATTTGTGGCCCCAGGGCTCAGTTTGTGCATGCCCTATGGTTGTTTCTCAATAAATTTCAATTTCCCTTTATTGTCTCCTTTGGCCAGAATGACTCACTTCTATATCTTCGTCTATTTGATTCTTTCTTCTTTAATTTAAACCCCGTTTTATTGCTTTGTTTATTTTCTCTGAGATAAAAATCTCTCTCATAAAAAGTTATTTATTTAGTGTATATCTTAAATTACCACCTCTCTGCCTTTTGGCGTCTCTACTGATGTATCAGGAGAATTCAAGGACAAAGAGATGGCACTGCACATCCTCAGTGCCAAGTTGGTTGCAACGAAGGTGGTGATGTGTCCCTGCCTGCTCCATGCGCTCTGAGGGCTAGTTTTAGAGATGGAAAATAGAGGGTAGAAAGAACTGTCATTCATGCTGCTCAGAGCAAATGGAGGCTGGAGACCAGGCCTCTAATAACCTTGCCACATATACACACGTGTCAGTGGTCTGCTTGGAAGGCACTGACTTTTGACAAAGATGCCAAAATTACGCAGGAGATGAAAGACACCAACAAGTGGTGTTTGGGAAATCAGATACCTCTATGTAGAATAATGAAACTTGATCCTTATCTCGAGGGTAATAAAGAAATTCAACTCGGAATGGATCAAAACCTCAGTGCTAGCCTGGAAACTCTGAGAGTTCTAGAAGAAAGAGGACTCAGGCTCAGGTAAGGACTTTCAGGACTCAGGCTGTGTAAGAAATGAGGCCGACAGATGGGACCTCATGAAACTGAAAAGCTTCTGTGGTGCAGAGGAGACTTTACCTGACTGAAGAGGCAGCCTGAAAAATGAGAGAACACTCTGTTAGCTATATGTTTGTTAAAGGCTTGCTGTCTAGAATAAAAAAACAAAACAATAACAAAAAAACCTAAACATCAGGAAAACAAACAACCCCTGGGCTGGAGAGGTGGCTCAGTTGGTAAAGACCCTCTGACAAGTCTGATGGCCTCAGCACAATCCTTGGAACCCAGATGGTGGAAGGAGAGAACTGACTCTCACAAAATGTCCCTGAGCTCCATAAGCACGTCATAGTATTCATGTTCCCATACGTGTATCCATAAACAAATACGAACACATATAATCAATAGACAAGTGTAATATTTAAAACTTAAAAAAGACAACCCAATTAAAAAATGAGCTACAGCATAATCAAAAGAAAAAAATTCAAATATCTGAGAAATATTTTTTAGTACCTAACATCCTTAGTCTCAGAGAAATGCAAATCAAAATTACTTAATTATTTCAATGTACACCAGTAAAATGGTAAGTTTTTCCTAATAGGGGAACACTTTTCAGTTTTTCTGGGAGTACAAATTGCTGCAGTCACTACGGAAGTCCATATGGCAATTTTTCAAAAAGCTAGAAATACAACTGCGCTGTGAATGGCTCTTGAGCATATAGCAAAGGAATTTCATATCCTATGCTTAGACACGTTCACTGCTGCTCAGTACAAAGTAGCTAGGACATCTATGGTGAAAATTTAATGCTTTTGGGTGTCTGTGGGGGGGGGGGCAGAACAGAGGAAGACACTAGAAGACTAGAAGACCTTCCATGCTCATGGCTCAAAAGAATCAGTATTGTGAGGTGGCCACCCTATCACAGGAAAGCTGCAGATTCAGTGCAATCCCAAACAAAATTCCAGGATCTTTCTTCACAGGCAGAAAAGAAAATCTCATAAATTATACAAGAGGCACAAAAGACCAGAGAGAGCCCAAGAAGTCCTGAACAAAAAGGATACTGCCGGGTGTATCATCATACCTAAGTTCAAATTGTGCTACAGAGCCAGAGTAACAAGGACAACTTGGTACTGGCACAAAGAGTGACACACAGATCAGCGGAATAGAGCAGAGGACCCAAACATAACTTTAAATAACTGCAGGTATTTTATCTTTGGTGAAGCTGACAAATATACATTGAGAAAAATCAGAATCCTTAACAAACGCTGTGGGGAAACTGAACTTCAATATACAGAAAAATGAGGAACAAAATGTTTCCCACCACCCTGAACAGACTCCACTCCAACTAGAGTAACAACATCACTATAAGACCTGAGACCCTGAAACTGATAGAGAAAAAGTAGGAAAAACACTTCAACTTATAAGCATGAGCAAGGACTTTCTTTTTTTTTTTTTTTTTTTTTTTTTTTGGTTTTTTGAGACAGGGTTTCTCTGTGTAGCCTTGGCTGTCCTGGACTCGCTTTGTAGACCAGGCTGGCCTCGAACTCACAGCGATCCGCCTGCCTCTGCCTCCCGAGTGCTGGGATTAAAGGCGTGTGCCACCACGCCCGGCAAGCAAGGACTTTCTAAATGGGACTCCAGTGGCTCATCAAGTAAGACCTCATGAAACTGAAAAAGACCTCGTGCTACAAAAAAGTGTCTGAGCAAAGGAAAAGTTCAACTGAGTGAACAGACGACCCCGAGAATGAGAGAAAAATCTTTTTAGCTATACATCTATGTAATCAACAAATAAAAAATCCCTAAACACCAAAAAAATTAAAAATTGTTTACGAATCTGAACAGAAAGTTCTCAAAAGAAATGTAAATAGTTATTAAGAACTTTCAAAAGTGTTCAGCATCATTAGCCATCAGGAAAACAGCAGATTAACATCAGGTTAAGATTCCAGCTCTTTCCAGCCATCATCAATAGTGACCAAAACCCATTTTGGCATGGATGTGGGCTATGGAAGAACACTTTACACTCTTGGCGGGAGTCTAATCATGTACGGCCACTTTCAATATCATTCTGAAAGATTCTCAATAAAACTAGAAATAGATCTGCTATGTGATCTGGCCATACCACTCAAACATATACTTTATATTTTATTATAGATTCTTGTACACTAATGTTCATTGCAGCTTTATTCACAAAAGCAAGGAAATGGAATCAATCTAGAGGTCTATTAATTGATGAGTGGGTTTGAAAATATGGTACATTTGCACAGTGAGATATTACTCATCTGTATAAAAAAGTGAAACTTACAAGTAAATAGTTTATTAGGGTTCTTTAAAGGAACAGGAATGACAGTGAACACACACACACACACACACACACACACACACACACACACACACACACATTTATTAGATTGACTTACAGGATGTGATCCCAATACAACAATGGCAGTATCATGACAGCAAAGCCTCGATCTGGTAATTGTTCAGTCCATGATGCTGGATGTCTCCAGTTGCTCTGGAGTTCTGGAGTGTTCCTGGAGTGTTGCTGGTCTTCAGCCTACACTGGAAACCTGAAGATGTTGTTTATAATAACAGCCACAGCAGCAGGGTAGATGAACTTGTCAATGAGTATAAAAGCAAGCAGGCAAAAAGCAGCATTTCCTTCCTCGGTGCCCTTTTATGTGGGCTGCCACGAGAAAGTGAGACTCAGATACACACTGGTTCTTCTTTCCTCAAACAATCTGATTAAGAAAATCCCTCACAGGTGTGCTCAATGGCTTGGCTTTTAGTCAATTCCAGATGGAGTCAAGCTGACAGTCAAGATTAACCATTGCTGACGGAACTGGAAATGATTATATTGAGTGAAGTCATGCATGTCCTAAAGGACAAATGCCACACATTCTCTCTCATTTGAAGGTCCTGGTTCCAAACCTTTTGGTTTGTGTGTTTAACGTAAAGTACGTGGGAACTAGGGAACTGGAAGTGGGCCATTGGCAGAGTACGTGCATTTATACAGGGGAGACAGTAGACTAGAGGTGAGATAAAACAGAAAGAAGACATCCTGGGGACAAAAAGGGCTCAAGAGTAGAAAGATGGGGACTGGGAAAGGGGGGGAGCAGGGAAATGCCTAACGAAAATGACGTGTCCATGAGGAAGCACTTGAGAGCCAGCAATCTTGCAATATAACCTAACAAACAAGTTAGGGATAGCACGTCGCTTGTGATATGAAAGAACAGGGCGGTGGTGGGGAGCTCACGAGCTAAAGGTTTAAGCAAGAATGACAAAGGGAGTGGAGTGGAGAAAAGGAGAGGTAGAGGATGGGTGAGCCAAGACTTAGTCTATGTGAGAAAGCCTTGCGAGAGGCAACTGTTTTCGAGACAGGGTTTCTCTGTGTAGCCTTAGCTGTCCTGGACTCACTTTTGTAGACCAGGCTCTCCTTGAATTTCCAGAGAGCCACCTGCCTCTGCCTCCTCAAGTGTTGAGATTACAGCATGTGCCACCACACACAGAAAATATAATATTTTTAAAAAGGAGTTTTGAACAGAAGACCCCACAGGATAGGAACAGTACAGTTCCCAGAAGACATGGGTTATAAAATCAGTATCGCAAGGCCAGGCGTGGTTACCTCCCTATGAGAGCTCTAGAGGTCCCCAAAATGATCGAACCTTTTGCCATTGCTCTTGTTTGCCCACCACAATGCCATGGTAAGACTTTATTGCTGAAGACACCACACAATTTGGTTGCAGGGCATTCATGCCGAATACTGTGAACATGGTCAAAACTCAGAACTTAAGGAAGTCAAGGGGCACAGGGGAAAACCTATTGACACTGTTTTTGTTTTTGTTTTTGTTTTAGATGATCTTGTAAAGTACCTTGCAAATATTTAAGTTTATATGAATAGATTTGTGCCGCTCTCAACCTTGGTCAGAGAAGGTTCTTAACTACAGTGGGAAGTGGTTAACTCCCTGATGCATTATTGTTCTAAGTGCTGAGAGTAGGCGACCTTGAGGGCTGCTCAGCTGTAGATGGGCTGTCTACATCTCTGCTCCGCCCCCTGGGGGGCGGGGCTCAAGGAGGAGAGCTAGCAGGTGGGAAGAATGGAAGAGCTGCAGGATGTGGGCTGCTGTGGATATCCTATTACTATGACATGACTGCTGTGCACATACACTCATAGGAGCAGTGGCCACCTATACAAGACCTGCCTGAGGTCAAGCCGGTTTACCATTCCAGCATGGATGAAAATGGATTCCTGAGGATCCACAAACTTGCTAAGGAATAGTTGGCAGTTGGTGGCTGCTGCGGCGAGGAGTCACTTTCTTTCGGAATGTGGCCACTGGAAGGCTGTCCATGTCGAGGAGGATGACCCCATTAGTGTGCATATGCACATCACTAACTGGACTCAGTGGGACATAAAATGAATAAATAAGGAGGGCATGAAGTTGGGAGGGTCCTAAAGGGAGGTGGAAAGGGGGAGAGAGGAGTGGATAGGATCAAAGAATGTCAGTATACACGCATGGAATCTTCAAAGACTAAATGAAATCAAAATGTAATGAAGGACACAATGAAACATGTTGTAGATAACGGAAGTTTTTCAGTGACTTGGGACTTTTCAAACAATTCTCATTCAAATTCAAACCAACAAACTGCAGTACCTCACTAAGTGTATGTTGAAATTAAAACGTGTGGCTTTTAATTACCGGTGTTGGCTTTAGTTTCTGTAGTACTGGGGAGAGATGAAATATTGATTTTTGGATTTGAAACATTGCAACAGAATACCCTGTAAATGCTGCAGAGAAATTTTCATTACTTGCAAGTAAATAATGCAAGCAAGGGTGTTGTTTGCAACAGGCAGACTTCTGTGGGTCCCCAAATTAACTTCAGTATTTTGGTTCTTTTCTTTCCAGAAATTCTTTCTTTGAACAATTCACATTGGCTGGCTTGCAAAAGCAGGTGTGCATGTAGTTCTGGATCAATTCTGTTAAGTGAAACCAGGAGATAAGACAGTGCCCTCTAGCTACACTGTTAGAGAAGACGCCAGTGCAGCCATTCCTAAGGGGTCAGTTGACTGTGACTGTGAGGGCCAGGAGCCAGGGGTGGATGGCAGGACTCAGGTTATGCTGGCCTCTCCAAATGGGCATAGGTTCAACAATCTTGGGTGAGCAAGGCTGAGCGGAGAGTCTCAGCTTCTGTACAGCAAGGCAAGCAGGCAACAGACTATTGCACGGGATTGAAACAGTCTCCCGCTTTCGTTGTTGTTGCTGTCCTTTATTTAGCTTGAATACCCCGCCAGACTGCCATTAACTTTCAGTAGGTAAAGTAAACAGCAAAAGGTTTTCGGGATCGTGCAGTCCATGTGCTTGGATTCTAAAGGAGAAGATTTGCACACTTGCCTTCCTACTCCTTGCTCTCTGTAAGTGTGACTCAGACTTTTAGAAAGCCCTCCAATGGTTCTGATTTCTAAATTTAAATGAACATTTTAATTAAAAAAAAACAAATTTTTTGAATGCTTAAGACTTTGGATGGTTTTTGTGGCTTATACATATGATTTGCATGTTTAGGGTCATACCATTTCTTAATTAGGGATGGACACTACTGGCTAAAGATAGAGAGTATGCTCATAAACAGGCACTGAATGACACACTTCCACGGGAGAATGTTGCCTATGTCACTATGGTTGAATTAACTCTCTAATCTGCAGTATCATATAACTGAAATGGAAAGGAAAAATAATTTAAATTACATTATTTTTTAAAAGATTGTTATTATTACTTTAATTAACATATGGCAATGTCCACATGAGTGCAGGTGCCCACAGAGGTCAGAGAAGTTGGATCCCACACCCTTCCTCTTGCCCTCACCTCCACCCCTCCCCCTCCCTCCTCCCCCCCCTCCCCCAACCACCTGAGTTAGCCTTACAGGTTAGCCCTCAGGTGAACTACCTGATGTGGTTGAATGAAAGTCCTCTGGAGGAGCAGTGCATGCCCTTAACCACTGCGCCTATTTTTAACTTACAGTCAAGTTAATGATGGGATTTAGTTTGTGAACTTCTTTTCTTTTCTTTTTTTTTTAAATACATTTTTATTAATTTATACATATTACATCTCAGTTGTTAGCCCATCCCATGTATCCTCCCATTCCTCCCTTCCTCCCACTTCCCCCCTACTCCCCTCCCCTCCCCTAAGTCTGTGTCTGAGGGGGACCTCCTCCCCCTGAATATGCTCATACGGTATCAAGTCTCTCCTTGGTGACCTATTATCTTTCCTCTGAGTGCCACCAGGCATCTCCGTCCAAGGGACATGTTCAAATATGGGGCACCAGAGTTTGTGTGAAAGTTAGATCTCCTTCTCCACTCAACAGTGGAGAATGTCCATCGGCTAGTCCGGGTAGGGGTTCAAGGTTTTTGCTGCCTATTTTTTCCTTGGCTGTTGCCACAGTTTGCGGAGGGCCCCAGGGCCCAGACTCGCCTGTAGTTTTCCAGGACCCACTGGATCCTTCCATTTCCTCTTTCTCCCAGGCTTCTCACACCTAAAGTTTCAATAGGATGTCCTCCCCTCTTACCCACTATTCTGGTAGGTACAGTTTTTCATGGGGACGTACACCTTGGACTAGTGTCTCGATATAAGTGAGTATATACCATGGTACATTTACACTATGGAATACTACTCAGCTATTAAAAACAAGGAATTTCCAAAATTTGTGGACAAATGGATTGAACTAGAAATTGTCATAATGAGTGAGTTCACACAGAAGCAACTTCTCCTTTTCTATTTGAATGTAGCACTGAAGTTATTTTGGAGATGATTTTGCCGCCATTGCACTGCTGCCATCTAGTGGAAGACTAATGCATCAATCAACTCCTTGGATCATCAACAGATTCTTTTCAAATTATTAGAACATAAGTCACAGATATGTAAACTTACTATTTTACATATGGGATGGCATTGTCTTTAAATGTACAACGAACTACAAATTGATATTTTGCTCTATTATTTTAAAGATGTCTTATATTATAACCTAAACACATATTATTCCATTTTAAAAAATGAAATTGGCACAATAAATACTTCCCAACGTTAACACAATAGGCTCCAGTTCAGGGAAATATTTCCCAGAGTATGATTTTCGTCTTTTTCATCACTAAGATTGTCCATCCAAGATCTCTTGTTTCATCTTCTAGCTGCTTCCCATGGCCTGGTGATCAGAAAGTCTTAGACCACATCATTTATAACTTTATCATTTATAACACCTTCATTGTTTCCAGACTGTTCTTAGGACAATGTGCTAAGGACTGTACATGACTTCCAAGCTCTGCCTAATGTGATCCCCATCACTGTCCCCAAGTCTAACAGGCCTACCTTCCATCAACTTTCTAGTACCCACCCTCCTTGGCTTTCTTCTTAATAGCAGGCCAGGAAGACGTATGTGTTGTTTGTCATCATTACCCACTGCCCAGCCTGTGACATTTCATGAGAACCTTCTCCCCACACCAGAAACCCTTATGTGTTCATTCTGCAAGCCTACTCCTTATTTGCTCATGCAAAATAACCAGTTACTAATTAACCAATCACTGAGTTGTCAATGTTTGTTTCAGCTGATGTAACGAGGTCGGAACTGTATGTACGCTTTCAATTGTTAAGTAAAATGTTGACATGCTATAGACAGTTCATTATAAAGCTTGAGTGAGCAGAGTTAAGAACTTAGACAAAGGTGGAATCTTGTCTTGTATACTGTGTTGTTCAATCTTCCATTTTCCTTTTAAAATTTCTTACTCATAAGCCTCCCATTTTAACCAGTGCACTCTGCCAGTGTTCACCAGTTCCCCCAAGGACCAGCTTCTCAATGGCTAAACACAATATCACTTGAACATGGCTTGCTCATTGTTTTGTTCATGATTTTCTTTCCCCAACTCCCAAAGCAGACAGTCTATCACATTTTGGAGTTTTAACGACTTCCTTATGATCAGTTTTTAAAGATCCAAGTAGTTTAATAGACCTAAAAGCTTAAAAGAGATCAAGGTGTACAACGCCTTCAGCCTAATGAAATGAAAGACTCAGGTGGGGCAGGAGATGAGCAAGAGGCAGTGGAGTCAGGGCCCTAGCGTTCTCTGCAAGCAGATGTTCCTGGACGTAGCTGACAGTGGACACAGCTGTGCACGTCATTAGTTTAGGATTAAGCAGATCTGGAATGCAGGAAGCATAAAGACATATCGGCCATTATGCTGGAAGTCAAAGGTTAAAGAATATGACCTTCATAAATCCGGTCTTCAGAGCCCCAGAGGCAGGGCCTGAAATAAGCAAAAGGCAGAAGGAAAACACCTTCAAAATTAAGAGAGATGGAGTTACCAGCTTCCCTTTGTAACGACTCACATTTTATTCTTCAAAATATATGGCTAATTTAACTTTCCTCGTCAATTTGAAAAGAAAGGATTCAGGGTCATTTAAAGAAATGGATCCAGTTTTACCCCTAGATCTGGCTTTATGGGAAGGATTGTCCGCTACCCCATAAAATATGTTCTTATAATACAGATGCTCAGTGTGCTCATATGCTGTGGTAAGGTGCAGTGCAGAGCTCAGAGCTTACTCAAACAATATCTACAAGAATGTGCGTCTTGTAAGAAAGGAAAGTGATCAATAAGGGGACAGGACTCCGTACCTTGCAGACTCCTGAACGCTGCAATTCAGCAGTTTAAAGTCAGGGATGGGCTGCACCCCTCATCATGCTGGAGATTAATCCCAGTGCCTAAGCTGGTTAGGCAAGTACTCTACTACTGAGCAACCCTGACCATGGCCCCAGTCCTTGGACTTTCATTAAAAAAAATCTTATGTGTCTACACTAAGAAGTGGAATACTGTAAAAATAAAATTTGTTCTATGCCTGTTTTAGCTCCCAAATAATGACACAGAGACCCATTGCATTTATTAATAAGCTTCAAGCACTATAGCTGGACAGACACTCTTCTATTCCAACCCAACTATGCTGACCTGGACTATTTTCCAGCCATATGCCCGTTACCTGCCCTGGCTGTTCCTGCATCTTTGCCTTCCCTCATGCCTCCTGGCCTGGCAACCTTCTGCTGACCCCCCCCCTCTCTGTTCCACCTGGGACCCCTAACTGGGATTGGAAGTTCCTCCTCAACTCCCCTCTCCTCTCTTGCCCAGCTATTGGTTGTTCAGATCTTTATTAACCATTCAAGGATGATAGAGAACAATTCTTACAATTTTTTTTTTCTGGTGGGCTGCACTCAAGTTCTCCAGTGATGTCTGACTGCTGACAGCAAGTGTCAGAGCTAAGGTCCTTCCCTACTCCGCAGGCCCCCGTTTCCGGTTCCTTCCCTTAGGTAATTCAGTTCCCTCAGACTCTGAGCCGCTGTATACCCAGAAGGAACTGGTTAAATGTCTCAGGGTTTCTACTGCTGGGAAGAGACATCATGACCACGGCAACTCTTATAAAGGAAACATGTTATTAGGGATGGCTTACAGTTTCAGAGGATTAGTCCGTTATCATCATGGCAGGAATCATGGCAGCGTGCAGGTGACATGGGGCTAGAAAAGGAGCTTGGAGTTCTACATCTTGATCTACAGGCAGCAGGAAGTAATTGAGACACACTTCCTCCAACAAGGCCACACCTCCTCAGAGTGCCACTCCCTATGGGCCAATGGGGGCCATTTTGATTCAAATTACCACACTAAGTTGAACAATTTTTTTTAAAAATTAAAGATTAATTTAGCTTTCTATACCATGCTGCTTGTCTGTCACAAAGGGAAAGAGTGTTGTCACCTCAGAGTGCATGCCAGCTTCAGCCCTTCGTCTCACCAGGTGGTCCTCCAATCTCAAACACACATGGGGCTGCAAACTTTCTCTTTGTTTTTCTAGGAATAAGTGGCAGCATTTGTGAAGATTGTTTCCTTGTAATTATTCATGTGTCACTTTGTACCTAAAATAGCAAAGGACAAAACTCAATCTGTTCCTGGAATTCCCCAAAATAACTTAGTAATAAAATCTGTGGCTACTTTTGTCCTCAAATTTCTACACTCCACAAGCCTAATACGAAATGCGTGTGTGAGTGTGAGTACTTCGGGATGAAATTGGAGCCTATATTAGTATACAGGACCTGTCGCGTCTGTGCTATTTTTCTTTGCAAAAGTAGTTAACTGACCTGTAGGAATATAGCAGACACCTCTAAAGCTTAATGGGGGTGGGTGGGGACCCTGATTATACAGCAATGCATCTCAGGCCTAACTGAAGTGTCTACTTGTATAGAAAGTCATTTCAGTCTCCTTCCTGGTAGAATGATTTGGGTCTGATGCTTTCAAATGCTAATTCTCCAAACCAAGGCTGACTTATAAGATACAGAATGATTAATGACTAATATGTAAAGGAAAAACGTAATATTAACTTGTCTTATCACTTGGATTTAATTATGTGTTTGTGGGCATGGTAAATCTACACTGCTTAAGTATCCTTAAACTCCTCAAAGCCTATTAAATGGTAATTGGGGGCATACTAAGCATGTCTTAAAACATTGAAAACTCTATAATCGAGATATCTGCTCTACTGAATCAAATGGTTTTGTTTTTGTTTTTTGCCAAGTCCTTGACTCAGCTTCCTAGGACTTGGCCTGACCAGAGGCAGTGAGAGAATAAAGAAAATACAGACCTACATAAACCCTGGGCTTGGGTGGTCTGCACTCTCAGATGGAGAAGCTGCCGCACCTGGGAAGCTCAGCGTGTTTATTAAAAAGTTGAACAGAGAGGTTGGGAGATGGCATGTATCTGAACAAGGACACAGGGTTTGCTGTGTACAGCTGAATCAAGGGGACAGGTGTGGCTGGTGGCCATAGGCCTGTCTTTGTAAGGGAGCATTCCTCAGGCTGAACATGTAGTGGGAGGAAGTGACAGGAGGCCTTTTCTGCACTCTATCAGAACTCACACTTGGATCCCAGAGGAAGGCTTGGCCATCCCTGAGCCTAAGGCTGTGCCCATGTTAACATCGCACACTCAGCCAGGACTTCACACATGTAGGGCTTCCTCTCCTCCACAAAACTGTTTATGAAATCTATTTTGCCAGTCTCTCTCTCTCTCTCTCTCTCTCTCTCTCTCTCTCTCTCTCTCTCTCTCTCTCTCTGTGTGTGTGTGTGTGTGTGTGTGTGTGTGTGTGTGTGTGTGTCTGTGTCTGTGTCTGTGTCTGTATTTTAAGTCATGATCTTAGTAGGTAAGTCCAGGCTGAGCCTGAACTCAGAATCTTCCTGTCTCAGACTTCCCACCTGCTGGCATTGATGCACCTCGCCTCATAAAGTACCAACCCCTCACAGACAGGGTTTGTCAGTGTGGCCCTACCTATCCTGGAACTCCATCTGCAGACCAGGCTGGCCCAAATCACTGTTTTAAACAGACAATAAACATCTAAAATAATTTATTGAAAATACAATTTGTTTATTTAAAACAACATTCATAGTCATAATAAGATGAATGTTTTTTAGGCTATAAAATTTATGTTAGCTACAAAAATTTTGACAAATTTTTCTCAGATTATAGAAATTAAAACATTCTATTTTGAATATTCAAGACTAACAAAATATTAAGATACAAATTGCTTTATGTTAATTAAAATATCTAAGTAATGTGCATTAAAAGTCATCTTTTTAAGTTAATTAGTATGGATTTGTTTCCAAAGATATTCTTAATATACAAAGGATAAATGTGAAATTATATATATATATATATATATATATATATATATGTGTGTGTGTGTGTGTGTGTGTGTGTGTGTGTGTGTGTGTGTGTGTGTATACATATATATACTCATCAGGTGTCTTTACATTAATTTTTTCACAATGAAAATTACATAATATAAAATTCCAATAACTATTGATGCAACAGCCTGGCAAAGGTGAAGGCTTAACCTAAGGCAAATGTTCTGACCTCAAGGCCATATTTATGTAAACACCATGAAAAAATGGCATTCTGCCAAAAACGGTTCACGTTTGGCTTTCCTGTACATTCAGTGTCAGCCACGTTGTGCTGATTAATAACCCCCTGGATGTCCACTGCTAGCCATCTTGGGCCATCTAGGTTATGCATTTTAGTGCCATAAAATCAAAATATATACTGGGCCATACAGACTTCTGTTATCTTCAATAGTTTTTTTCCTAAAAGAAATAATTAGTCCAAAGGGAAAGTTAACTTCCAGTTTAACTTCTGTGGTTCTCCCGAATGGAGTTAAGATGGAGAAAGTGCAAATGGCTCACAGAAAATGACTATGGACACTAGGAAGCACCCAGCTGATAATGTTAGTCCTGAAACAATATATTTTCAGACAGATAATAACCTACTTTCTCAGAGAAACCTAACTGGGCAACACTTACCATAGCTATGGGCAACCAGTGGAAAGGAAGTCTTCAGTGGGTGCCATGGTTCCTCTAGGCTGTCAAGGTGACTGGATCTGCATTCAACTAAGAGGGATTGTCCTGGCCAGGTTACTTGAAGCAGGAAGACCCACTGCGACTGTAGGTGGCACCTTCTAGAGGTGGGGCCAGATGAAGGGAAGTCCAACGGAAAGCTTTGCATTTTGCCTTATATCCTTCATGTCTCATAGGTAGGTCCATTTACTCTGTTGCTGTTAATAAACGTCTTTGTTGCTATCAGATCCCAGCTTCTTCAGGCTTTTGATGTCGACAGAAGACAAGTGTCCTCTCATTGAGTATCTCTTGCTCCTGTCCTGAGGGTCATTTCATTGCTTCATCTTCAAACACAGGACAAAATAGCCGGAGATGCCTATTTAATATATCAAAGCAGATCTGGCCTCCAGTTCTCCCAATATCTCTTATAATACCCCCAATAGTCTCTACCTGTTACAGGATATGGTTAGCATACCCCACCCTCTACCCTAAACTCTCCAGCCCAGGGGCAGGGCTGCCCTCCCACCTAGAGTCATGTCCCTATATAATCTAGACATTTTTATTGCCCACCTTTTTGTTCCTTTGGCCTCCTAGTTATGGCACATGATTCCCCTCTCTCTTCTGTCCCTTCTCCCTCTCTCTCTCCACATGTCCCAGCTCAGTCTGGTCATGTCCACTCTCGACTCTCCCACATGCCCCTGTCTCTGGCTATGCTCTCCCATTTATCTACAATAAACTTTTTCCTCTACTACACCTAGGAGTGGTCATGTCTTTTCCTTTTCTTTCATTTCTTTTTTCACTCAATATCCAACTCCATTTTTGTCAGAAAGGATCATTGTGAAAAAACTCCTGCCTTCTCTCAAGCTCTACTACCATGTCTTCTGATGTTGCTTTTGAACTACTCCCTGCCACCCAGACTTTCCCTCTCCTTCCCTCTTGTACTTTGAGTGTCTCTCTCCCTATTTTATCCTTTTTGACCACATGGAACTTTCTATTGTTCTTTCATGTTCTATTTAGTGCTATCATTTTTCTGACTCCGCTCCTGTCTGTTTTTAAGAACAATGGCCTCTCTCTTTCTGAAGGAATCAAGTGTCTGTCTGGGTTCCCGTTGATTCAGGGTACAGAAATACCACCAAGGGGCCACAGGAAGGAAAAGAAGCTGGTCACAGTGGAGTCCATCTGGTCTCTCCTGCTGACAAAGCTGCAGTACAAGGAAACCTAAAACACTGATGACAAGGAACATTGCCTACAAAACACATTGTGCTTCTTGTTCCCACTTAGGCTCAGAATTAGCTGACACTTCAGGTTTTCACTCTCCTCACTCATGCAACAATTTAGACAACACTCTCAAATTGGACTACACGGCGAAGCTGACATTTAGCCTTGTTGTAACTGGAGACTTCATGAGTAACATTAAAAAATGGAAGTGAGGGGTTGGGGATGTGGCTAGCAAACTTTAGATACTTTGAGAGCCAACAAATCCAATATAGACCTATTTTCAACACACCTCAGGTCTCTCCAAGAATTCTAATCTCACACTTGGGTCTGTCTTACTTTTTCCTGAACATCTCGCTTTATATGAGCCTCTATGATTAAGACCTGTTCTAGTTTTAGGGTTTTATTGTCATGAAAAGACAATGTGACCACTACAACTCTTATAAAAGAAAACATTTAGTGTGCGGCTGGCTTATACTTTCAGAGGCTCAGTCCGCTATCATTATGGAGAGAAACATGGCAGCCATCAGGCAGACATGGTGCCGGAGAAGGAGCTGAGAGTTCTACATTTGGATCTGTAGGTGGCAGAAGGAGACTGTGTGCCATAGTAGGCATAGCTTGAGTATAGAAGACCTCAAAGCCTGCCCCTACAGTGATACCCTTCCTCCGACAAAGCTATGCCTACTCTAGCATGGCCACACCTTTTAATAGTGCCACTCACCATGGGCCAAGCATTCAAATAAATGAATCTACGGGGCCATACCTATTCAAACCACCACAAGGCCTATGTTTAAAAAGAATGACTTTTAATAAATTTCAATGACTCATAATGGATTGCCCTGAAATTCTTGCCTGTCATGAAGCCACACAAATCTTGAGATCACCTGAAGGAGAAATGAAACTCTGTAAGCTGCCTCTAGGAACAGCATGAAGCTGCGGTTGCAGTCCCTGATGCCATTGTCACAGTTACACTGCTCCCATGTAACTCTGCCCGGGAATTGGTTGTTTTGATGTCTATTTTCTCATAAGGTGAGTTTCTGCAGGAAGGGATCCTTGGATCTTCTTCCGTAGTTTTGTTTCTTGAAATAAGCCCTTACTTTGTAGTCTAGGCTGTCCTTGGACTCGAGATTCTGTGTGTTAGCATCATCACTAGTTTTTCAGCCTTCAGCAGATTGTTTAGCATGGGCTGTTTAACTAAACCCTGACATCTAGCTAGGCTTGTTATAAATGGCAAGATTTGGGTGGACGCACAGAGTGCAGAGCTTCACAGATGATGAGACGCATCCTTCTCAGGAGAGATTAGGGACAGTGGTACCAGTGCAGTCTTTTCACTCCATTATATCTGATGATTGTCACTGACATAGACACTGGCGCCTTCTGTGCACTTTGCTCAATTCCATTGCTTAACACAGAAATATGTTTCTGGACTCTTCCATTGAACCCCTCTAAAGTCAAGAGATAGATAGGAAGTAAAAACATAATCATTAACTAAAACACACAGTAAATTCCAATCATCTTAGTGAAAATCCCTGGGATCAGCATGTGTCTTTTATTTGAAAGAATTCATGTAATTTCACAAATGTTACTCATTTATCTTCTTAACATTATCTCTGGAGGAAATTCTTTCAAATTGTTTCGTCTCATTACCACAAGCTGTTCTATCAGAACGGAATGCCATGTGGGGCATCACACCCACTGGGAATGTTCTAACTCAGCTAGATGATGGGCCCTTGCCAGGCACCATAGATAGGAAGGAGAAGTCTAGCATTTGCTGGGCTATGTTGCTGTAAAAAGAGGCCAAGGGAAGCAATAATGTAACTGAAAACAAGTTCTATGCTGTGAAACACCAGTTAAGGACACTTCTTTCAGAACCCGCTGCTTAAGGAAGAAGCCTCATATTCTTGTGTAACAGGCTCAAAATAAAACTATCATTTCCGTAAAACAAGGGTTCAAAATAATAACCAACATTTCTGTAAGATGTCTGCAAAGTACCCTTGTGAAAGCTGATTTATTAGTGCTTTGTAGAGAAGACAACTTGGCCAACATGGCTCCTTAAGAAGTTGACTTCAGTTAGAGCCTTCTTCCTTTAAATCTACTGTTCTGTTTTACTTCTTGTGTTCCCCAAAATCTTTAAAAGAAGCATTCTTGGAACTGTTTTCCTGCTGTGAAGCACAGGAGGGAGAGAAATATAAATCAGCATAGATGAAAATTTACTTCTAGTCAAGACCAAACATGGCCAGCCTTTACTAATCCATGGATATGAATTTCCTACCAGAGCTTATACATGCTCTTTCCCCTTCGTATTTCTTAAAGAGAGCTTGGGTTTGGTCAAAGTGCAAAAGACAAAGAGTGTCTAAAATATCCTATTTAACTCAAGCTCAAGAGACAAAGGACAATAGTGCCATGTTCCCTGTGCTCTGGGCTCCAGCAGCCCCATGATGAATAAGAGAAGCCCCATGATGAATAAGAGGAAGGCTGTTTCTTCAGTGACCTTCATTCCCACTGTGGTTTATGCTGAAGCCACTGCTAGCTAGGACACAGAGCATGCACAGTGTCATGAAGCAGGGGCTTCATCATATGCTACCTGGGAATGAATGTCACTACAGACAGGGCACATGGTCTGCATGCTAACTCTCCACAGAGTACCAGGGCAAGAGTCTGCCATGCCTTGTGTTCCAAAGATCTGTTATTACAGGGTAGGAAAACAGAGATCCCTGCTCCAAGAATCAGGCATGAAACAATTTGGAGGAATTCAGAGCTTAGAACTTGAAGTCCGAGTGCAGTCCCACTTGTGGGTGAACACGTGACAGTGGCGATTGCAAAATGATCTCTAACTGTAGTTTTCTTTGCTTCCGTCCTGTGATAATGCATCACCTACCCCAAGGGACCAATGAGGAACTCGCTGTTTATATTTTAAAAGCAAGGCATTAAATAAGCATTGAGGTTTAAGTAAGCCTTTGAGACTTGGGGGGTAAAAAATGTGGTTCTGAGAAAGAGGAAACCTTGGAAGTGAAGTGGGGAGATCAGGGAAACATGGATTAGGAGGGCCATGTCTGCTACTTCTCAGAGGGCCTGTGGCAGGGTGGGGATGCTTTCATTGACATGGACCAGTTTTTTTTCCCCCCTTTGGTTATTCTGCAGACAACTCTCCAGCTCTTTAGGATGCAAGGGGAATGTGAATTGTGAGTCATCTGAATTTGTGACAGAGAATTTTGCTTATTTTAGCAGAAGAGACATTCCCCCCACCACACACACACACACACACACACACACACACACACACACACAAATACAACTTAAAGGTAAACACTGTGGAGATAGCAGTCCTCGCCATCTAAGATCTGTAGACCATCTACACTGTGGGTGAGGAAGGCATAAGGTCTGAAACCCAAGAGCCTTTGGCCCTACATGTGGCTGTTCATTGGAGGTTTTCAACCTCAGCTCTCTTCACATCTTGGGTAAATTATTCCTTCTTGTATGTGACAGGCTACCCTGTATATTGAAGTATGCTGATCAGAAATGTCCTCCAAAACATTGGCAAACTTCTGCCTGGGGTGGGAGTAGGGAATGAAATTGTTTGAAAGTGAAATAAGATATAATTATGGCAAAGAAGAGTTTACCTTAGGAGAAAAAATGCAGAGACACTAGTTCTGCACTAGGCTTGGCCACATCACTGGCTCCAGGATTTACCGTGACACTGGATTCATTCTGACTTTCACACAACAAGCTGGTGACTTTATGAATTAACTTCACTTTCCTCTTTATCACCAAGAGTGTGCTAAACAAGCTGACCTCTTTCTACTCCCCTTCCATTCTCCATTCTTCAGCCTTAATTTCCTTGTTTTTGTTTGTTTTCCTAAGCATCACATAGTGTGGTGGTTTGAATGAAAATGGCCCCACAGGCTCATAAGGAGTGGCACTATTAAGGAAATGAGGCCTTGTTGGAGTAGGTGTGGCCTTGTTGGAGAAAATGTGTCACTGGGGGTGGGCTCTGAGGTTTCAAATGCTCAAGCCAGGCCCAGTGTCTCTCTCTTTCTGCTGCCTGCTGATCCAGATGTAGAACTTTCAGCTCCTTCTCCAGCACCATGTCTGCCTGTATACTGCCATGCTCCCAAACATGACAATAGTGGACTACACTCCTGAACCTGTAAGTCAACTCCTGTGAGATGCTTTCCTTTATAAGAGTTGCTATGGTTACAGTGTCTCTTCACAGCAATAGAACATGGACCAAGACACTTGCTGTTATCCAGACCTTACTCTTCCTTACTTCAGGGCACTCCACAATAACCTTTGTGGAGCAGCTTCAGCACACAATTTCCTTCTCTTACAACTGTGTGTAATTAGTGTATAATTAAGCCCTCCCCCAGTTGTATGGCTTCTCTTACTTAGCTTCCAGGATCCGAATTTTTACCATTTCAATGAGATCCTGAGTTCTCAATGGCAGGAGCCACAACTTAAGAACTCTTAGCAGGGACTCAAGTGAAATTTCTGGTAAGCCATGTCCTCACAAAACTTAGTGTTGGGTTCTATTTCGCCCACTCTTGGCGTGACTGGTTGCCAGTAGGGCTGTGGCCTCCTGGTCTTTCCCTTGTCCACACAAGCATTATTGTTAATGCTCAGAACAGAACAGAACAGAACAGAACAACAGCACAGTATTGTTGTTGTCCTTGGTCAGCTTGTGTTCAGGCAGTCATGTTGATGAGACTGAACGAGGATAGCTTCTGATGTCACTAGGAGACACAATCTCACAGCAAAGTCCCCGATCCTCTGGCCTTTACAATCTTCCCGCCCCCTCTTCTGCAAGGAACCCCCTGTTTCAGGTGCAGGAGTTATTCTGTAGATGTAGCCATTGGGACTGGGCTCCACAACTCTGCGTTTTGCTTGGTTGTGGTCTTCTATGATAGTTTCCATCCATTGCAAAGGGAAGTTTCTTTGATGAGGGTGACTTTTTTCCCCCTCTTCTAATAAGGTGCAGTTTAAATAAACAGACCACATGGCCTACCCTCCTCTCCTCTGGTGGCCTGAGATGTAGGACGGAAATCAGAGCTGACCTCACTGGCCTCTCAGGCAGTGAAAGTATGTGCTCCCAGTGGGAACGTGTACAGGCAAAACACAACCCAGAGACTCAAATGATACTTCCTTTCTTTCTTTCTGGATGATGGATACAAATAAGGAAAATTTAAAAAGTGAAGCGTTCGGCCAACAGTTAGCTATGAGTTTTCTAGGAGGCTGGGTTGGTTTTGCTGTTTTGCTTTTTCTCATGACATATTTACTGTATTACACATTTTATTTGGCCTTAATGGACTGAAACTAGAAGTGCAAAACAAGAATTTACAGTTTTTAAAGTGAATGTGTTCTCAAGTTTATGCATTTCAAGAAGCCCAAATTTTATGTCATTATGCATTATATAAGAGGAATACAGAGATATATAGACACAGATATGGATAGATATAGGCACATACATGAGAGAGAGAGAGAGAGAGAGAGAGAGAGAGAGAGAGAGAGAGAGAGAGAGAGAGAGAGGAGAGAGAGATCAAGTGCTTTGGATCTGCTTTCTCTTTTGGGTCATTGGTCTCAACTTCTGGCAACAAGATGCTTCATAAATTAAAACAATATTGCTCAAGGGATTCAAGTATGCTTTTAAAACTGTTTTGTGTAGTGATATGTCTGCCTATGTGTGATATTTATTAGTGTTAGTTATTGTACAACCCATAATAGTTAACCATTCATGTGAATGTAGTCTCAGTGTTCAACAATCCCACTAATTTTTGGAGTCACGGGTCCTTAAATATTGTTTGCATTGTTCTCTGTATCTGGAAAGATTGGCATCATTTGTTCTTGGGATGGTTTGTCCTTATGTTTCATCTGACTAGAAAGTGAAATGAGCACTTTCAGGACTGTATGGATAAACTGATATCTACCAAGGGTGTTTGACTGTCAAATCTAGTTCAAAGAACTTTACAAAACTGACTCCAACAAACCAACATTTTTGCAGTCAAAGATACTCGTTGATCACCCCAAACACATCTGAAATAATCTTCTGAGCCAGGGCTGTGCTGAGGCCCTAGGGATTGGACCTGTTGTCATTGTGAACATTAGTGACCAAACTGCATCTATGGGAGACTGCTCCCTGCATTAAAACGCTATTTATTTTAACCAATTATTGGGCCAATTCAAGCCCCCCTCTAAATCTGTGAGTTTTTTTTTTCACTTTTACTACCAAAAACAAAGAAGGAAAGGAACTTTCAGAAACTAGCTCGAAGGTAGTTATTTCCATCATGATTAGAATAAAACAGTTTCAACAGTGACATGTCTTACATCCTATTCAGTCTCCTTATGAGCCCCTTGGTGTTCTGAGGCAGGTTGGAGCTGGGAGGATGGACAGAGCATCATCTGAGAGGACTGGTGGCCTGTAAGACACACATCTTACTGAAAGAAGCTCAGCTCTCTGGGACAATGTATGCTGTTATTAGTGGCCAGTGATCATCTACTGACACTCTCAGAGGGGGTGTTTTAAAGTTTATACTTTCAACTTGTTTTCTCAGAAGTTCTTGCAATGATTTCCACTACTTCTTAACTATATACACATTTAAGTCCTATGATTAGGATATTTTTAACCTAACTTGAACCCCAGTAAATCAATACATAAATAGTATAATAATATTCATGTACATTTCTAGACTTATAGAAGGGAGTTCATACACTTTTTCATGCAGCTTTCCACAATGCTACTGGGTATAAGCATCTATAATTACAGTTTAATTATAAAAGTGAAGAAATTCATATAGAAACATAAACTCTATAGAATAAACTTTAGCATATAATCAGGTCTTCTCAGAACACTGATGTCTCTCTAGGCCCTGCATTGGCTTTCTTTATTGTGTCTCCTTCCTCCTTTGATCCAGGACAAGTCTTCATATTATATGACTGAGATATTCCTGAAGAGCATTGACCGGATCATTTTGCAGAATGTCTCTCAGTTTGAGTGTGTCTGATTAGTTGAAATTACTATTATTATATGACTATAAAGAAGTTACACATTTTGAAGAATACCTCTCCCTTCATAACTGGTAGATTGGGGGAGGCAAGATGCTATGTCATTCTGCCAATATCTTATTTCTCATTAAACTTTCACCTATTAATTTTCACATCCCTCAGTGCACTCATCTGAAATGATTATTACTGTGCTATTCTAAGAGTCATGAGATATTGTGTTCATCAGTTGTACACACATTGGTTTTAAGTGTGCAAGACATAATTATTTCTTCTCTCCTTTTATCTCCTTGTTAAATTATCTATTTATATCAGTATGTAGTTTTAAATTTTTTTAGTTTTAAAGTTCGTTAGGAGATAGCAATCACGTTGGTAATTTATCCACAGCCATTAACTTTTTAATGACTGATTCAGTGTACCAGCTGTCAGCCTGTCCATTAATTGTGGTGAGAAATTCAAACAAGTATATTTTACCACCTTAAAAAAATTCATGTCTATTGCCAAAAGTCTAAATTGATTTTCTAAAAATAAGAACTTTGAATTGTAGTTTTTCTGTGCCAGTTTCCCGCTAGTATAACTGGATGTAAGGAATTAACTGAAATGTAAACATTTTCCACTTTTCCTCTGTGAAAATCCGGCATGCTGACCTCTCTCACAAACCACTGGAAAAATATAGCAGAACCCCACTAGCTCCCATGGAAACCACAGTCCATGAGGATGGCTGGCTTATACGGTTTAGCTTTGCCAACATTTGCGAACAAAAAGAGAAGGGAAAGTGTGATTCATCACATAGCACTCAGGCTTAAAACATTCACTACCCGTCTGTGTTTTGGACTCAACAGGTGAAAACTGACAGAACAAGTGATATATGCTATGATTAAACTGAAGCAAAATCCCAGCATGCTTTGCTCTTGCATCTAGACACAGTGTTTGACTGGAAGCTTACATAGCTGTTTCTTATTTTTATTAGGCTTGACATGCCCACATTTTTCAAAGATGTGTGATTGTCCTGCTTAATTATGCTCACGTCGGGGTTTGGATTTGGCTGCGGTGACATGGCTACAGCTCCTGGGTGAGTAATTCTGAGTGATTATGATTGTTGTTAATCTAGTGAGAGTTTTTCCTCCTCCCCAGCTATTGTTTGTGTTTTGATTTCCTTCATTATAATTATGTGGCAAAAATGGCATTAGAAGATACTAGAAACTAATCGTACGCTTGCAACCTTTGATAGTCATATCTTCAGCAAACATGTCTGCAAACAACTGCTGGGAGAGGCATTACATCAAGGTAGGCAACATTTACTTTGATTACAGGAATGTGGATAAGTTTATCAAAAATCTCTTACTCTGTTGCCTTTTTCTTTTGCAGAAATCAAAGTAGCGACATAAAGACCATGTGCCAGAAGAGTCTGTCTGGCTCCTCGAGGGATACCATCAGCAAGGGTCAGCAATGTTTGTGAGGAGCATGGCTGTGGAACAGATGTTAACGCACTAGCACTCACGGATATAAATCACTCAGACACGGAAAGGCCGTGATTCAAATTAATTACCTGGAGGGAGTTATGTTGTGCACTCTTCAAATGCGCCTGCAAAGACACTGGAAGAAACGAAACCTGAAGTCTTAGCCACAGCATGTTGACCTCAAGCTTCTCAACGGAAATAATCTGTGGGTGAATAGGACATTATTTTCTCAATCCCCAAAGAAATGTCTGTCTACCTCAGCAGTGCGCCACGCTGCTTCAGCTGTACTTTGGAGAGCTCTGTTTGCATGAGTGCTGTGAGAATGCCGAGCTTCTAGCACATTCCCACACTGTTTGGTGATTCCCGGTGTGAGCCAAAGGGAATGTTTGTACAAATGTGAGCATCTTCTCCTGCAGGGAGCACGGATGAAGGCCAGTTGCCTTGGTTGGTGGTCTAGTGCCTCCTCCATGGAATCACACTCTGATTGCTCCTGAGGCCCTCTGAGCCCAAGTGTTTAGGGGTGTTCTGCTGTGGACCATAAATAGTGGGCAAGGAGGGATCCCCTGTGACCCAGACTTTATATATCTTGGTGCCTTTAGACCTTAAATTCAGAAATACTCTGCTCTGGTATCTAGACATTTTGTATGAGGACTTTGAATCCTTTTTTTTCCCCCCTTCTCTCTCTCTTGGGGATGTTCTCATTTTAGCAAAAACAAACAGTAAACAAGAAAAACTTCATGTCCCAGAAACTTACTCATTCCCACCCAGGAAAATTGTGACAGTTATACAGGGCCAACCGCCAAGTTTGAAGAAAAATGACTTACTGGCTAAAAATTCAGAATCTTAGCAAGTCAAGATTTATTAGGTAAACAAAATACCAATTTTAAAGGCCTAGCTTCTGCTTGCTTGCTCAGCTGCTTAAGAACCCTAATACAAGATCTGTAGCAAAGCAATATGAAAATTGAGGCCTTTTTTATTGCTATAAATGTATGTAGTTCCATTGAAAATTGCTGTTGAGAGAGGCAGGCATGAAGATAGTTGTGTGTGTGTGTGTGTGTGTGTGTGTGTGTGTGTGTGTGTGTGTGATTTCCCACTGCTACTTTGAATAGAAAGTGTGTTCAGAAGGGACACTTTCTCAGTGTCTGAGCACAGGGACCTTTATCACAGCACTGTAAATACAATAATAGAGATCAGTTTGAGGAGGCTTCTGCTATCTACAGCTCAGCTCTGAGAAGGCTTTATCTGACCCATGGAGAACTGCAGCCATACATCAAACATCTGCTTTTCCTCCGGCTGCCCCATGGGCATTTCAACAATGGCTCAGAGATATCCTCCAGACCTTCCCTATAGTTCTTTCTTCATTTGGTGAATTTGGGTATTAATTTGTTTCTTATAAAAGATTATAATATAACATAATATAATTAATATATCAACACTAACAATCTGGCTTCCTAGAAAATTCTGTCTCAATGTAGTATTTAAAAACAGTTTTATTAATTCTTTGAGAATTGCATACAATATATTTTAATCACTTGTCCCTTCATCCTCTTTTCTTTCCTCCTCCTTGATCCAACCCCACCTCCCTACACCCAACTTTGCACACGATTTTTAATTTTACTTTTTAAAATTGAATAACCCATTGGTTTCCATGAATGCTGTCCATATACCTCTGAGTGTGGAGCCACCCACTCGACAGCCAAAGCTACACAGAGAAACCCTGTCTGAAAAACCAAACCAGACCCAACCAACCAACCAATCAACCAAATAACAGCAACAAAACCAAAAACAGCTTTAGAAAAGTCATCTGACTTCTGGGCCTAAGTTCATGGTTTGAGAATGGGACAATTTGATAGGAGGTACTCAGTCTAATATATTTCAATGCTAATATATGAGTCAAGTCCACAGCCATGGTCATTTACAGAGGTGTCTTTTAACGTCTATGTGAAAGGTTTCAGCTTCAAAAATGCTAAGAAAAGATGGAGAAATTAAATCATAGAACAGACACCATTAGGAAAATGATTTCTGGGATAATTAGTGATCTAAAACCAGGCAAACCCACAAACCTGAAAATTCAAAATAAGCAACTGCAAGAATCTTTATGAAATGGTTATAAGCCAATTTGAAAAGTCAAACCTGCCTAACAAAGATGAAACTCTCTGATTGAATAGAAGAAGAAGAAGAAGAAGAAGAAGAAGAAGAAGAAGAAGAAGAAGAAGAAGAAGAAGAAGAAATGAAGAAAAACAGAAAGAAGAAAGAAAAGATTGAAAGAAGGGAGAAAAGGAGAGTGGGACGGAGGATCAAAGAGAAAATGATAAATGAAATATGCTGTGTCACATTTTCCCCCTAGGGCTCATACCTGAACTAAGCACGTCTCACACACACTCACACACACACACACACACACACACACACACACACACACACACACACACACACGAGGAAGGCACCTTGCTACATTATCTACCTCTAGCCCTAAGTGCTTTTACCTCAACAAGATTCCCACTGCCGGGGAGCAAAACAAGTATCACCTGGGTCTCACAGCACACAGTCAGGGCTGGGTGGCCAGAGGAAAATGTCTGAAGTGCTCGTAGGTACTTAAGACTACCAGGAGACATCTCTGTCCAAGAACACAACTGTAGCCGTCTCTGCTCTTCAGAGGCCAGTGGGTAGAGGAGACAGCCAAGCTTGCCTCCTTGGTAATAACCCTTCCCCTGAACTTGAGGTGATTTAGAAGGATCTGTGACAAAATGGCAGATGCTGGTGGTATTTGGGACTAAAAAGAAAGATTCTGTTAGACATATCCCCACATTAGTGCTGAGCATTTCTATCAGTAACCAGGACAAGGAAACACGCAAGTTAGTTAAATATAAGGGTATACATACCAAGAGCAAAAGATCCTCGAATAAATTCGGAAAGACCGTCTAAATGAGTCGGTATTGATGCTAACTTGTCAAAGGGATGGGCTAAATGCCAAATGATCCTTTTCAGACTTGATTATTTAATTGTACTAGTTTTAGCACAAACCATTACTTTAGAAATATTATAAAACAGTATTACTAAATAATTGAACTATTAATGCAGAAGATTAAGACAATGTCCTTAAAGATAACATGGACCAACTTACAGGTCTGAAAATACAGAGGCCTATATGCTATTTCATGCTGCTATACACTTTTTCTTATTGAGCCATCTAAGATGTTGTTGTTACTGTTTTAGCATGCAAGCATATTAAATCATCCTAACACCCAAGAACCCAATATTTTGAATTTATGTTTAATGTTTTTAATTGAAATTGAGTTGTTTAGGTCACCGTTTGATTCTCTACTGAAGCACCATTTCATAGGTCCTCTTTACTTCCTAAATGTGGTCTATTCTTCTCACTCTCTACCTGTCTGCCCTTTCTAAAATCTATTTGTTACTGTCTTCCTCCATAGCTATCCCCTTCAGTGTGTAGTGTAGGCACTTGGCATCTGTGTGTTGGGTCAACAAGTCCCTCTCTCTCTCTCTCTCTCTCTCTCTCTCTCTCTCTCTCTCTCTCTCTTTCTCTCTCTCTCTGTGTGTGTGTGTGTGTGTGTGTGTGTGTGTGTGTGTGTGTGTGTGTCTTTGTCTGTGTGTGGGGAGTGTACGTATCTGTGTGGGTGTGTCTGTGTTGTGGGTATGTCTGTATCTGTGTTTGTCTGTGTGTGTTGTGGGGAGAAGAAGAACATAGTTTGTTTTCATTTTTGCTTTCCCAGGCTTATTCAAAGACTTGGATTACAGGGGGAAAAAATTTAAAGCTATAAATCACTTACTATATACAGTTTGTTCTACTCCAGAGAGCCCTGAATAACAGCAGACTCCTCTGCGGTTCTGTGGAAGCCAACTGCACCACAGCTGAATTTGTGCAGCAGAATCAGGTTTGCCAGATGAATTATCCTCTGCTATCTCACCCTCACTTTACTCAATACAGACAGATGAAAAATCGACTGATCTATGAAACCTCTTCAAATACCTCATCTCAGTGAATAAGGGTTGAGACCAAACCACTAGATAGTAGCAGGAATATTTGCAGATAAATGCACAATCTTAATTGATTAACAACAAGCATGGAGAAGGTGTAATTACTTCCTATAATACTAGTCATTCTATAACTGCTGCTTCCTGTTAGGATTTCCTGGAGCACTTGCTTGTTGTCCTTGCCATGCTTGTGGTAATAGGGAAATGACAATGCTTAGCGACAGACAAAATGTTAGTTTGGGGAAAGCAAGCTTCTTCTAACTTTTTAATGGACTTATTAAGCTTATCTTGAAACTTAATTATGTGCAAAGGTAGTGTGCACCAGAAGCATCTCTGACAAGAAGAAGATGTGCTAGGAAGAAATGTGCTCTCTTTCCATGGTAGAGCTCTTGCCATGGCTGGGAATGAAATGCTCTTGAGGATCCAGTAATATGTTGGCATTTTCATTTGTTGTCTGTAATCATCTCTTACTGGAAACTTATTATGCAATCAGTTCTAGACTACTGATAGGGTGAGAAAAATCACACATGGCTTCTGTCTTTATGGGGGAGATGTGAAAGAAAATTAATTACAAAGTAAGTGTAATATATTTGATTATATGGGGTTTTCATTTGAGAGTATATGGTTTTAAATACATCCTTTTATGTGGAAAATTATTAGCACTTCTAAGTCCATCTTGTCTTGCCACTTCTTTATGCTTGAGTGGAGGCTTCAGCCAAACACGACAACCTTGGTGCCCCTCTTCCCTGCTGAGATATTAAGGAGCCAGTCAAGGCTAGAGATATGACTAGTGATGAAACTGGGGCCTATTGCTTAGAGAATTTGGGGGTTTGGGTTGCATTATAGACTGTACAGCACAGACCAGGAAGCTTGAGTTTTAAGTTAATAAGGATGAGATGTGATAGATATTGATTTTTTTTCAGAAATTTAGACCCAACAATGTTTATTTCAAGTTTGCCAAATACAAATAGCCAAATCACTATGAATGTAACATTTATATAATTCCTGATTGTCTCGTGGTTCTTCCTGCTACATGTAGTTTATTTTACTCATGTGTGATAATATAAATGTACATATTAAAAAAGAAACATTAAAAAAAACTTCCATGTGCCCCTCTCCTCCACAGGCACACAGCTGCGGCAACCTTTCAGTGTGCTCAGAAGGGTCATCGCTTCCAAGATCTATGTCTTTGACCCTGGGCCCATTTCCCACAGAACTGGGAAAAGCCAAATATCAGTCTCTGGCAGGAGGAAGGGTGAGGTCATAAGTTTCTGGAGAACAACACTTTCTTACTCAATGAAGGTCCTAGAAAGTAACCACTCAGGTTTATGGATTTTCCAACTCTCCGATGGAATAATTTTGAAATATGCAGTTTATATTCTTTCCTGAAGTTTTTCTGTGGGCTAAGCTCCAGATGTCCTCTGTGGACACCAGTTCAATGATGGATTCCCTTTTGCTAATTGTGTTCCCTTCTCTCCTCCATACACTTTATTTTTTAAATGTAATACATTATTTACTTGTGTGTGTGTGTGTGTGTGTGTGTGTGTGTGTGTGTGTGTGTGTGTACATGAGTGTGGAGATCATGGGACAATTTGAGAGAGTTGGTTCTCTAATTTTATTATGTGGGTCCTGGAAATTAAACTCAGGTCATGAGGCTTGGTGGCATCCACATTAAGCCCTATGTTTGGGGACCAGCATTCCCTGCATTTCCCAAATGAACCTATCCCTGGACTCTTTTCTCAGGACCTGCTCTGGAAGAGCCTCTGTTGAGATGCTAGCTTTCCGCTAAGAGCAACAAATACGTGGCATGTTTGGCGATGCCGTAACACAGCATTGAGTGTAATTTACTTTCTGCTCTAAAACTGAACACTACCTTTTCTATTTTTTAACTTCTTCTCCATTCTCCCAGTACTTCCCATACTGGCTCACTATACACATCTATATAACATTACCTTTGAGAAAACGATGGATTATTTTAAAGTGGTTATTATAAATGCTTGGCAAAAACTTGGAGATCTAACCTAAGATTTCTTAAACGTTTCAGTTTGAGGGGCTAAGGGGATGTGGTGTAGTGGTAGAATACTTGTCTAGCATATGTCATACATTGGGTATGATGCGTAAAACAAAACAAAATATTTAGTTTAACACAGAGAATTGGTTTGGTTAGCCAGTATAAAGGCATCTAGCCCTGTGGAGTGTGCAAGCCTGCTGAAGACCTACTGTATTCAAGATGCAAATAATAAACCAAAAGGAAATAATAAATTTTGAAATTATCAAGGACTTGTAAAAGAGATTAATGCATGAAATCTGTAAATGGGGTAAGAATGCATGGGACATGACGTATAGAACTGAGCTGTATGCTAAGATGCTGTAAAACGGGAGTCGTAAAATTATAACATAGGAAACCGGGTGGCAGAGAACCAAAAACGGTCTTGCTTGGGTGATATCTTACAAGATCGCCTTGTGATGACACCGCCATGCTCTGCCAAGTGCTTATGAGCTAGAGTCTTTACTATGTTATGTAGTTAGTGCAAAGGTGAGAATTTTTAAAAAGTCGATAACTTTTAAATTCTTTGGAACATAGAAGGGCAGATAAAAGAGGAAACAGCATTTCTGTTTGGGTTTGGTTTTTCATGAAGTTCCACAGATTTGTTTCTTTTTTAAAAAATTTTTATTAATTTATTCTTGTTACATCTCAATGGTTATCCCATCCCTTGTATCCTCCCATTCTTCCCTCCCTCCCATTTTCCCCTTATTCCCCTCCCCTATGACTGTTCCTGAGGAGGATTTCCTCCCCCTGTATATGCTCATAGGGTATCAAGTCTCTTCTTGGTAACCTGCTATCCTTCCTCTCAGATTTGTTTCTTTACATTGCATTTGATTGTGAGTGAAGTGTCTGGCGCATGCTCAGTTATCTTTGGAGCGTTTCCTTTAGACTTCTATTTCCGGCTTGCTTCCCACTGCGGGCCGGAGCTCCTTGACGAAGCAGCAAGGAAGGAGACCACAAACCTGTTGCTCTAACTTTAGAAGAAAAATATATAGGGAACCCAGAATTCCAGAAAGTTCAGAGGACAGAGAGAGAGTTTTATGATGAGCATTTCCATTAAAAAGAATCAGTGCAGCGTGGACATAGTGTGGATAATGTGAAATCCTTGCGTAGCGTTACAGATTGCAACAGGACAGTCTAGTCAGCTTCCGGAAGCATGGCTATGAAAGCCGGAAGAACACACAGCTGAGGACGAATAGAGATGCTAGGTGCCCTGCGATATCTTAGCCAGAATTCACTGCACCCACAAGATTGCTAAGGAAAATAAGATTAGCTTTTAAAGCCATCCTCATTCTGGGAATAAAGGCGTATAAGGAAGTGTGAGTGCCCCTGACTGGAGCTGGAGCTTGAGGAAAGGATGCACCCTATTTAAGCATCACTCGGCTTCGCTCTCTGCAAAGAAAGAACTCTAGTGTGTCTTAATTTTTATACTTACAGTAGAGATAAAAAATTATCATCAAGAAAAGCAAAGAATTTTTCACATGGTATTCAAGCAGAATCGCTTTCTCTGGAGAGACTTGTGGACATCAAAGGCAGACAAGACGAGCAATTGTACTGGCATGGAGATTGCACCGGAAATCCCAGGTTTAATTCAGCAATAATCAGACTGCCACACAGCTCTTTTTATTCGGCCTCTTCCTAAGTCCTGCACTTGGAGTAATTCCTCAAAGCCTTGCAATAATTATCTAGGGAAAAAATTTTACCACCATTTTGCAAATGAGGAATTTGAATGGCGGCGAGGTGTGCGAAGCCAGCTAGCCAGTCGTGTGTCCAGGAACTGAACCCCAGCAGGCTGAGACCAGAGTCTTCTTTCTTGGCCACAGTAAAATGCTTGACTTTGGACACGTATGTAAACAAACACTGCAGATGTGATTGTATGAGAGTCCCGGTGGGTTTGGAAGAACTTGTGGCTGCAGGGCTCACCCCGGGGTGCATAGGTCAGTTAGTATTCATAAAGAAGGTAGCAAGCAAAGCTGGAAACAGGAGCTTCGGAAAGCTGCAGCGTCAACTGGAAGCAAATGGACTGAGCATGCGCAGAGAAGGAACTGTGCTCTGTAGGAGTGTAAAAAGATGCAAGAAATAAATGGTAAGGGAGCAGGCTTTTATTGGTCTGAGAAAGTATAGGAGAAAGGCATGGTTTTTTTTCCAGACCCAGAAACTGTTTCTCTGGATAATGTGCTTTGCTCTTTCAAAGTGCAGGACAAGACATACGTCAGACTGCCTGCTTTTGCGATCTCTGGGGCTGCAGGCTGCACGGTGGGGGTGAGCTGCTTTCTCGGAATTTCATGTATTTCCCGGAATTTTGGACTTGTTCTATCTCCCTGTTTTAGGTTTGTGGGGTTTTTTTTTTTTCCGAGACAGGGTCTCTCTGTGTTAACCTTTTTTTTTTTTTTTTTAAGGCAGGAGGTGGAAGGGTCCTCTAGGGAGGCAACGTGTTGTGTGTGCTCACTCTCAGGAGTCTTTCTTCAACATTCTGTATCTTATTTGAGACAGGGTCTCTTACTAAACCTGAAACTTGCTGACTCAGCTAGACTGGCTGCTTTGTTGCTGTGAGTGGAGTCAGGACTCTACCTGCCTCTACCCACCCTACCTGCATCTGCCCACCCCTACCTGCCTCTACCCACTCCTACCTGCATCTGCCCACCCCTACCAGCACTAGGGTTACAGACACACTCTGTTATGACTGCCTTTTACAGAGATGCTAAAGATCCAAACTCAGATCTCCACTCTTACACAGAAAGGACTTTGGCAGTCTAGCCATCTGCCTGGTCTAGCCTGCTCTAGTTGGGAGCAGGACTAAATCAGACTCACCTTTATCTGATTATCAGAAAGGACCACTAACTTCGTACAATGTAGACATTTGATTTCAGCAAAGTATTTGATGGAGGCTCTGTAATTGATATTTTTTTTTAGAAGCCAAAATGGTGACATAGTGATAGGTCTAGGCAATAGGCCACTACCTTTGTACATGAGTCACTGTAGCCGAAGGAGAGGAGGTTAATGAATCGCTTTCAGAACTTTACATCATGTCTAGCATATGGGGTGCTAAGTGCTGGTTTTATTTCTGTTGCTTTGATGAAAAAACAAACAACCTCACCAAAAGAAACTGAGGGAGGAAGTGTTTATTTGAGGTCATGTTTCCAGGTCACCGTTGTCATCTCAGGGAAGTCAAGGGGCAGACTTTAACCGGCCACTCACATGACACCCACAGTCCAGACCAGAACCAGATGAAGGCGTGAGTCCTGATACTCATCCAGCTTTCTCTACTCCTGTCCAGTTCCGGGCCCAAACCTGGAAGTGGCTGCCCACTCTCAGGCTAGGTCATCCCATGTCAATGAAGGCAATCAAGATGCTGCCCCACAGACCTGTGCACAGGCCTATTCCATCTAGGTGACATCTCCTTGAGAGTCTGGTCTAGGTTGTATCAAATCGACCATCAAGCTATCCATCTCACTGATGCATTGAGTGGGTGAATCCTAAAGGAGGTAGGTCTCTTTTTCTTTCTTTTTTTCTTTTTTTGTGGACTCCTAACTTAGCGTGCTTTTTTGCTTGCTTGTTTGTTTGTTATCAATAAAAAGAGAAAAATTGAGCAAGCAGGTTTATCACACTCACTGGGGATACAAATGGGGGGGGGGAGTTATTTCTTTGGATGGTGACATTCATGTTTAAAAGAATTTCCTTTTGAAAGGAAGCTATCAAGAAGAGTTTTAACAATTAGGATCTAAAATCTGCGTTTATTTAAAAAGGGTTTATTTTGGCTTACACTTCCACATTGTAGTCCATCACTGAAGGAAGCCAGGACAGGAACTCAAACAGGTCAGGAACCTGGAGGCAGGAGCTGATGCAGAGGCCATGGAGGGGTGTTGCTTACTGGCTTGCTCCATATGGCTTGCTCAAACTGCTTTCTTATAGAAACCAGGATGGCACCACCCACTATGGGCTGGGCCTTCTCCAATTAATCACTAATTAAGAAAATGCTCTACAAGCTGGCCCATGGCCTAATCTTCTAGAGGCATTTTTTTTTTCTACCAAGGTTTCTGCCTCTCAGATGACTACAGTTTGTTTTGAGTTGACATAAATCTAGGCAGAACACACATATTAGAGGCAGATCCTTTCAATTTATCTAATGTGGCATTGAGCTAAGATTAATATCATTATCAATAGGGCCTCAAGTGATGTAATGCAGGGGCTAGTCTGCAGTGGTGACCTCTGTTCTACTTTTCTATGCTCCTGGACCCAACAGGCAAAACCAATTATGTATGCCCTAGACTGCTTGGCAGCTTTCTTCTCAAATTTCTGGATTGGCTGTTCTACTTCACTTGTGGCAATAATCTGGGAGCAGCACAATATTTGGTTGCACAAACTCCATCAGAACCTGTAAAAAGCAAGTTCAGGGAAGTTGTGTTCTCTATATCCACCCTCTTCAAAGAGTCAGACTCATCTTAGTGCCGTCCAGGACTGAAGTGTTCAGTGCACTTTGCGGCGTGTGGTGATATAGGATCCAGTCCAGGACGGCATCTAATCATTGTCTCTTTGGTGGCCTTCAGCATTCAATCTTTAACGGTATTGGCATTTTTAGAGCATAAGTCAGTTGTACAGAATGTGTTTAAGTTTGATGTGTCTCCTTGTTTCTTGAGATTTAAGCACAGATTTCAAGGAGGAAACTCTCTGTTCCGTGTATTCCTGAACGCGATGATATAAATGGCCATCTCTATACAACACAGATAACTTCAAAAGTTGGACATTTAGGCAACTCATCAGCAAGTTTGTCTTTTGTGTGGGTGTCATTAACTACCTTCTTCTCTATACACCTTTATAATGCTTTGTTTTTAGCTGTGTATATTGCTTATTTATTTTTGTATTCTGGTCGGATATTTGTGCATCTGTTCCTTTGATTGATAGCAAGATCCTTATCAAACTGTTTCTTACTCATCTTCATTTGTTTATAGCAGGTGTAGAGTTGCTTGTCGATATTTTCACAATAATACCAGATGTTTAGAAGCTACTATACTAGGGTCGTGGATTCTGGGGAAGAGAGGCACAGCATCTCAATAAAGAATTAATTGCTCAAGGCTGGAGAGTTGCGTCAGCAGCTAAGAGCCCTGGCAGCTCATCCAGAGGACCCAAGTTTGATTCCCAGCATCTGTGCATGGTGGTTCACAGCCATCTGTAGCTCCTGTTCCGTGGGTGATTCCCAGCATCTGTGCATGGTGGTTCACAGCCATCTGTAGCTCCTGTTCCGTGGGATCCAATGCTCGCTTCTATTCTACAAGGGCACCAGGCACACACCAGGTGCACAGACATAAATTAAAGTAAAACACCAATGCATAAAATAAACAAAACACCTAGTAGCTGCATTAAAGAGACAGTTTTTTTTAAAGAACTAATTATTCCATCCATCTCTTTAAGATGGCTTAGGGCAGTGGTTCTCAATTTTCCTGATGCTGCAAACCTTTAATACAGTTTCTCATGCTGTGGTGACCCCCCAAAGATAAAATTATTTCTGCTGCTAATTTATAACTCTACTTTTGATACTGTTATGAATCATAATATAAATATACGGTAGGCAGGATATCTGATATGCAACCCTTGTGAAAGGGTCGTTGGACCCTAAAAGAGGTCACAACCCACAGGTTGAGAACTGCTGGCTTAGGGTGACCCCACCTTCCTGGGGGTGGTCACTTAGCCAAAATGATTGAACCAGGCCAACTAGAATGTTAGATTCCACCTAGACCAGAGAGATCTTCTATTCTCTTGACCAGTTTTTTAATCCTAACAGAATCAATGATGTAATCCATAGTGTGCCTTGTTTGTTTGAATCAAAGGTTTACATCGAAATCAAGGCTGGCCTTGGACTTGTAGTAGTCTTTCTGCCTCAACTTCAAGAGTTCTGAGATCATAGGCGTGAGACAGCATACCCACCCGCATACTACTGTGCACTGGAAGGCAGTGACAGGAGTTTGTGGCTTCTTGTGCCTCTTAACAGTGAATTCTACAGAGATGCATGGGTAGCTGCAAGAAAAAAAATCGCTTATTAAAGGGGAAATACAGAGCAAGCTGGGGACAGTGCTAGACCTCCCTGGTAGCCTGGCTCTAAAACAACAAAGTGGGGGGGGGGAAGAAGGGAGAGGTTATATGACCTTTTATGGCTTATTTACATAGTACCCATCTCTCCCTAGCTTGCGTAACAGAGGGTTTCTGAGTCTGCTTTCGAGGCTGAATGCAGTCCAGGAGGCTAAGGGTTTCCAATATTTCCCTTGCAGCCCCTTGTATGCTAATATCTGCCTTCACCCTATTCCCTACTCTGCTTCATCCAGGTCCCGAAAGAACAGTAAATCATATCATTTGTTCATTATTCATGGCTCTTTTCCTAAATTATCCTAACCCAAATGTGTGCTCTCTCCAGGCGCTTTACCCTGCCGCAGTCTTCCAGATTCTGACCTCACTGCTCCTAGTTCTGTTTTTGTTTGTTTATTTTCACCTCCATAGTGACCTTGCCCTTGGATTCAGCCCTTTCTAAAGTCTTCCAAGCCTCACCCCTTGCAGTCTGTCAGGGCTGACTTGGGGGTTTGTCTTCAGATCCCTCAATCCTCTCTTAGCTGCGTTTAAAAGCTAGCCTAGAGAAGTTGTTGTTGATGAAGCTGGACACTTTAGCATTGGCTCTGTCTCCGCAGGCTAATTTAGCAATATTTGTTAAGACTGGGCTTATCTTTTTGGGACCTCAATCCTGTAATAACAAGATGGCCACTAACGGGGAGTTATGCATACTGGGATATTAATTATTCATCTTGAAAGATAATATACATGTGAATTTGTGAGAATTCCTGGAAAGCAGCTGTGTCTGCGGGGACCGGTTGACTGGCCACAACTGCAGTGGTGTGGCACGGCTGGCATGCGACAGCCAAATTTATCTTGTCTTGGACTAGCTTTAGCCACCACAATAGGCATTCCTTGCCCACCTCTATGTCACACTAAGAGCCTGTAACTAAAGAAAAATATCTGAACTCACTTCCATCAATGCAAAAGCTACTAATGTCCTCAGATAGCCTCTATAGGAGAGATCTTTGTCTTGTATTTGTAACCACCTCTCTGACATAACCACCAATATATTTTAAATTTACCTTGAGAGTTAACTTTCTTTGTAGTAACAAAAGTTCATGAAGCTTCTTCCACTTAGGAAGATGGAACCTGTGGTACCTGAGCTAAGAACTTTGAAGGGTTCAAAGAAAAAAAAAAACAAAAAACAAAAAAACCAACCAAACAAACAAACAAAACAAAACAAAAAAAAACCCACCAAAATCAAAAGTGCAGAAAACCAAGCACCAGTGTTAAGTAGATAATTTCTGTGGAATAGTTCTCCTTTTAATTTTTTCTTTTTGTTTGTTTGTTTTTTAATGTAAAAAAGGAAAGAAAAGGAAGGCCATGACTGCTCCTAGGTATGATGGAGGAGCGAGTTTATTATAGATAAAAGTGAGAGCACAGTCAGAGGCAGAGGCATCTGGGAGAGTCCAGAGTGAACATGACCCTGAGCCATGTGAAGAGACGGGGGAGATGAAGGGGAAGGAGAGAGGGAAACCAGATGCAGCATCCAAGAGGGCAAAAGGTAAGAAGGGAGGGTACCCAAAATGGCTAGGTTACATAGGGAAAAGCTTCTGGTGGGGGCAGCCCAGGCCCTGGGCTAGATAATTCAGGGTAGAGGGCAGGGTATGTCAGCCATACCCTGTAACAGGTAGGGACTGGAGGATGCTGGGAGAACCTAGTGGCCAGATCTGCTTTATGTTAAATAGGCACCTCAGCCATTTGTCCCAGGATTTGAGACTTAACACATTTTGTATATAGGTTTGTGGCACCAGAATAGAGACCGAGCACTGTCTAGATTAACATATAAAAATCTAGTTTCCATAGAAAGGCAGAAAGCTCTTCTTCCCTTCGGTTTCCTCTAGAGAAAGCACAAGAAAAATGGTGGCTATGTAAATGGGAAGATGGACAATACGTAAATGTTTGGTAAAAGGCTCTGCACCCTGTGGTTCAAAGTCTTCTGGGCTTTCTAAAAAAACCTCTACTCACTATCCACTCCCACTCATAGGCATCTTTTCTCATCTTAATAATAAAGGTTTTTTACCCATTTCTATTTTTTAATCTTCTGTATGTAAATGGTACATACAGTCTTTATCTTGGGAGGCAAAATCTTAAAATCAGTGTCCTTGGAACACAGATCCACAGTAAGGCACTGAGTATGTGCCCCCTCTCCCTCTCCCTCTCCCTCTCTCTCTCCTTCCCCCTCTCTTCTCCCTCCCTCCTTCCTTCCCTCTCTTTCCCTGTTCCCCTCTGTCTCTCCATCTCCTCCCCTCCCTCTTCCTCCCTCCTTCCTTCCCTCCCTGTTCCTGCCCTTCTCCTCTTCCCCCCTGTCCCTCTTCTCTCTCAGATATTTGCTAGAAGCCCAAGCCGGTTTTCTCTTACACTCTGGGCTCTCTCACACTTTTCCTGAATCTTCCCTCTCTACCTTCCATACCCATAGCTGCTGGGTGACCACTACTGTTGAGCATGCTGGCTATCTCAGACCCTAACTCAAAAGCCACAACTTTCTCTTTTCTCTCGTTCCCTCCTCTTGGCAGCTGCCAAGACTTATAGCTTCCTTGTTCTATTTTCCTCTCAAACTTTAATGACATTGTCCCAAGCTTCCTTTCGAGTCTGCTTTTAAGTTATTTTAATAATGAGACTAAAAACCCAAAGGGGAACCACAAATTCCCTGGCAGCCGACTTAGCAGCAGGAGTAAATGGTGTTCTGGGTAGAGCATTCTTTCAGCTTGTGTGTGAAAGCTGGTGGGTTCCTGTGACAGGATCAGATGGTGACAAGGGAGGTGAGCAAACACTCAGGGACTGTTTAACTTTTATTAATTCAGAGAAAGTAACTCTGACAACCTGGAGAAATTCAAATACTTCATCCATGCATTTGTGTCTATCAGATATTGAATAGAAAACCTTCATATAAAATTATTCTTTAAGGGTCAGTGCGATGGCTCGGTAGATAAGAGTGTGTGCTATTAAGCCTGATGACCAGAGTTTGATTCCTGGAGACCATAAAATGGAAGAAGAGAATTGACCCCTGCAAGCTGTCCTCTGACTGAACATTTTCTTGACTAGTATTTTTCTCTGACATCTGCCAATGCTGACACATGCTGTGCATGTGCATGCACACATGTGTGTGTATGTGTGTATGTGTGTTGTGACTATTTTGGAAAGCTGGAAGATGAACAAAACTACTTAGTCTTACCACCCAGTCATCCATTTATCTCCTCACTGAAACAGAATCATGCAAATATTTGGAAACTGCAAGTTTGTCTTTATTTGGTATTTGGGAGATAATTAATATGCACAAGTTGGGTTTGATTAATACATGAAAATGGGTTAGTTAAAAGGCAGTTGCCTCTTGTTCTGTCTTTAAGTCAATACTCTATCATCAGGAATTGAGAAATAGCAGACCTAGGCTCCAGCTCCCCGCCCAAGACAATTAGCCAGCATAAAAGAATGTGAGGTAAGATGGACAGATACCAAATAAATCAACCTTATCTTTCCCTGCATTCATCATTGGTAATTCTCATAGGTCATTCTTATTATTTTGTGCTTTGATTTGTATTAGATGTGGGTGTCCTCCACAGGCTCGGGCATCTGAACACTTGGTCCCCAGTTGGTGGCGTGGCTTGGGGAGGTTTAGGTGGTGCGACCTCACTGGAGGAACTTGGACACTGACAGTGGGGTTTGACATTAAAAGTTCCTTACCACTTCCAGTTTTCACTCTTTTTCACACTTGTGGAGGAGAGGTGAGCTCTCAGCTTCCTGCCTATACTTTCTTCCCTGCTGCCTCCTACCAGGCCACCCCCCCGCCCCTGCAAGAAGAACTCTTTTATTCCTCTGGAACTGTAAGTCTAAGCAATCCTTCCTCTGATAAATTGCCTTGATCATAGTGTTTAATCACAGCAACAGCAAAGTGGCCTATATACAAGGCAATGGGTTTCAGGGAATCATTACCAAGTATTTTGAGTTATTAAATAAATAAATAATATATTTTCATTTTTAGCATCTTTGCTTTCTTGGAAACAAGTTATAAAATATTCAAATATAAAAAGTATGTGAGTTATTACAGCTTACGAGGTAATAGACATCCATTTTTAGTCTTAAAATGCTACGAAATATTGAATCACCTTAAACTTCTTTTTTAAATGCTTATTATTCTTATTTTATGTGCATAAGTGTTTTGCTTACATGTATGTATGTGCACCATATGTGTGCCTAGTTCCTGTAGAGGCCAGAAGATGGCATCAGATCTCTTGGAACTGGAATCATAGGTCATGAGCCACCAGGTGGATGCTGGGAGCTGAACTTGGATCCACTACAGGAACAGCAAGTGATCTTTACTGCAAAGCCATCTCTCTAGCCACCCACTCCCTACCCCAGCCTTGTGAGGAAAGGTCTATAATTTAATAAATAAATGTTAACAATATAAAATGCTATCTGAGTAGGAACTTAAGCACGAAAACAATTTTCTTGATGGTACTTCTGACAACCTATTTATTCTTTACATGACATGAATCTCTAAATATGTCTGTCTTCTTCATGGCCAGGCTCCAGTTCAATTCCACTTCATTTCCGAGGTTACCTTGGAAGGCTGACTCCAGGCACAAAGGCAAAGCAGCTGATCTCGTCATTGCTAATCTGGATCTAACCACTGGATTGATTTTTTAAAAAATGTTCCCAGAGCCTAAATCATAGAGCCTCTCGAGTGTCTATCCAATAAGCTATATCACCATGAAGTAATTTTAGACTGTTCTGTGTGACACAAGGGAAGTAGATTCTCCTGGAGTAATGATGAGTTGCCATGTGAAAGTTCAACAGTATGATCAGCATAGGTGACACTAGGACTTGAGGTTTCAGCCCTTGTGAGGAAAATAAGGTGAGGAAAGCTTCGCCAGGCATATAAATGGCATAAGGTTTATCTTGCATTTACACATGTGCTTGTCAGTTTCTGTCAACTTGACACTAACACGGACATATGCAGGAAGAAAGAATCTCAACTGAGAAACTGACTGCATCCAGCTGACCTATGGCCATGTCCTACGGAGAATTCTCTTGATTGATAACTAATACAGGAGGGCTCAGTCTTCCGTGGGCGCTGCTGTCCTTGGCAGGTGGGCCTGGATTCAGCAAGAAAGGCAGCTCTGAGCGAGGTGGGGGGAGGAGTAAGTAAGCAGCGGTCCTCAACAGCTTCTGCTTTAAGCTCCTACCTCGAGTTGCTGCCTTGACTTTCTGGATGAGAGATTATAAAGTGTAAGATGAAATACCCACTTCCTAAGGTTGTTTGGGGAGCAGTGGTTTACCATAGCAGCAACAGCAACGTAGGATAGAAATTGATGCCAGAAAAAATGGGGGTATTGCTCTGGCAGATTTGAGTGTGTTGTTTAGGAAGGATTGGGTAAGTGCTTGGGAGCTTGGGATAGAAAACTGTAAGTGCACAGAACTCAGTAGGCTTTTCAGTGGGAGCTTAGAAGATAAAAAATGAGAGGGAGGAAGAATAGCTTGTGAAGTTACATGGGGCAGCTGGGAAGTCCCTCAAAGACTCTACTGGCTGTTTGTGTTATACGTTTTAACTAATAATCTGTGAACGTAAAACTTTTGCCTTACTGGGACAATGGATTTTGACCAGCTGGAGCTTAAAAATAGCTGTGATATAAAATACCAGCATTATGGAGGTGAGAAGTTTTGGTAAGTATTTCCTCAGGGTCAGCAAATAAAAGCTGTGGTCCAGGGAGGCTCAAGAGTACATCTCAAGCTGCCAGAGAATTTGGTAATGACACTCCAACATGGCACTAGCTTTGAAGGCATGAACTGATCACGGAAAGAAACAAGGGCTTATTGTCATGTGGCAGTGTTGAGGTCCCCGCTGAGAGACCAAAAGCCCATTGGTGGAAGTGTTGCTTCAGTTGAAGTAGAACCCACTGCCACAACCACATACTTAACAGAGATACCAGGACCAAGGGACGACTCCAAGGACAGCAGTCAATACGCCCTAGAGGTGGCATGCACCCATTAGACATCCATGTGGATATGCTGAGCCAGAGAAGTAGGGTAATTCAAGTCTTTTGGAGCCCCGTAGTCCATGAGTGAGTTTCAGATGTCAAACATTAAACTATTTTACACTTTTGAACTCTGCATTCTGATCTGATCGTAACTGTGCCCTGATACTTTTTGACATAAGAAAGCCTAAAACTTATTTTGGATTTTGCAGGAGCCCAGTTAAGAGACTTTGGATTTTTTTAAAAAAGAAAACTTGGTCTTTTAGATCTTTGGAATTTTTGAAAGACTGTAGAACTTTTGAAAGTTGAACTGTGCTTTATAATGTAATATGTACATGGGATCTTGGGGAGGCAAATAAGAAAGTATGTGGCTTAGCAGTAATGCATTCCAGTGTCAGGATGGTAAGTGGTAGGTTGTGTTGGTTACTTTTGTCAAATTGATACAAACCTGTGAAAAGCGAATTTCAGGTGAGGAATTGCCTCCATCAAATTGACCTATGTGCATAACTGCAGGGAATTTTCTTGAGTTTTAATTGATGTGGAAGTGCCTAGCCCAATGTGGGAGGTGCCTAATGTGGGCGGTGCCCACTGTGAGCAGAGCCCAATGTGGGAGGTGCCTAATGTGGGCGGTGCCCACTGTGAGCAGAGCCCAATGTGGGAGGTGCCTAATCTGGGCTGTGCCATGAGTGGGTAGGTAGGAATGGGGCTATATAAGAAAGGTAGTTGGAAAATCAGAGGCAACCAGTTCACATTGTTTCCTCTCGGTTTCTGCTTCAAACCCCTCCCTTGACTTCCTGTCTTGGCTTCCCTCAATGATGGGTTGTAATTTGTAAGACGAACTAAATATTTTTTCCCCAAGTTGATTTTGGACAGATTTTATCACAGCAACAAAAAGCCAACTAGGACGTCTTGCTTCAAAATAACAAACCTTTCCAAAATACTCTGAGGATTAAATTGCTAAATTGACACTTTGGGATTGAAAAGCTAAATGCATCCTTTTACATCAGTGTTTTGGTCCCCCAAACACAAGGATAGGAATCTTGCTTTACAATTAGGGACCAAATTTTGCAGCACTGTATATTGATCACCAGCACTGGCTAACTCAGAAACAAATCATTAAACCCCAATGGTATCATTGGGAATTACTTAACAGCTGCAGAAACACAAACTTAAGATATGATCACTTTAGAATGCAGTGGTCCAGAATTTTAGTGATGCTAATCAGACACACACTAATGGATGGTTCAAGACACACACCACTCAACAGAAAAACCAACAAGAAAATGATAACACTTAAGCAAAATGCAAGTATTCTCAGGGAAAGTGTAGACTAAAAACTGAAACACAAAGAAAAAAAAAACTCTAGTTGTAAATCAGAGCAACAAAATAGAAGCCAAATTACTCCTTTTGATAGTATCTGGTGTTGCTTTCCTGCCACGAGTAGGGAAATCACATGCATGTCATCGAATACAGAGCGTTAGCTGCTGACAAGCCCTACTTACTCGAAGGCTACTGTCGACTGGGCATGGCTTCCATTCTTTAGATTGATGAGTGTGCATCAGGTTACATGATAAGCCTCCTCAAAGGATGGGTTTGTGTTTCCTAACAGCATTAGACAAACACTGAGAGTGCTAAGACAAAGATAAATCAAATAGCAAATTAAATTTAGGTATGCCATCTGCTGCCTTTAATGTCAGCCCACAGGACACTGAGTGGGCATGAATGTACCAGCCATCACCTTTTATTGCTAGGCTTATGGCAAATGTCACCTGAGTGGTCATTCATGCTGTCGTTCTTCTGGAGGAAAACAGAATTCAATAAAAGTATATATATATATTAACTGTGAAGGTTCTTTTTGCTTTAATAAAAATAATCCACAACAAAAGAAAAGCCAGCATGTCCTCATTTCTTCATGTGTAACATCTCTTCAGGTGTTAAGATTTCATCCACAAAGGGATAAATTGGTTAATGTGTAATTGTAAGCAGAAGTATAAAAGGCTAGGTTTGGCTTCCATTATTTTTTTTTTAATTTTCATCTGATAAAAGATCTTCTGACTAATAATGGTTATGCTCCTTCCAATTTTTCCAAGGATGCTCTTGATTTCTTCTAATGGTCACTCTTGTAATGGCCATAGTGGTTTCTTTAGGAAATTATGTTTTCAGAGGCTGAGAAGATGACTAAATGTTAAGAACATCGCAGAAGACCTAAGTTCAGTCAGTTCCCAGCATCTATGGCCAGCAACTCACAGTCCTTGTAACCCCAGCTCCAGGTGATCTGACACCTTCTGGCTTCTGCAGGCATACACACACACACACACACACACACACACACACACACACACGCTCACATTCACACAACCGTCAACATACACAAAGTGAACAATAAGATCAAACTGAGTATGGAGGGAGAGATTGCTCAGTGGTTAAGAGCATGGATGCTGTTCCAGAAGTCAGGTTGGGGAGGTCTACTCCCAGACCCCACATGGTGGTCCATAGCCACCTGTAACTCCTGCTCCAGGGAATCTGACACCTGGCTTCCATGGGCACCTACACACATGGCAGATACACATAAATTTTTTAAAAATTTAAAAATTAAAAGAAAAGAAATTATGTTTTTGATATGATTATGAGAAAGTTTCCTCTTTTGCTTACTTTTAATTGACAAAGAGAATTATGTATGTGTATATTTTTAAGGCACACAGCATGATATTTTGGGAGAAGTATGTTGTAAAATGGCTAAATCAAGCCATTTAATATATGTATTAGTTCACATAACTTTTTTGTGGTGAGAACACTTAAAATGTGCTGTTTTATAAATATTTAAGTGCTCACTATATTGTCAACTTCTTGATCGCCACCACTGTATCCAGTAAAGCTATTTAATTTATTCCTCCTGCCTAACTGAGTCACTGCCTCCCTTCCCGGTGGTGCACACCTGTGATCCCAGCACACTGGGAGGCAGAGGCAGGTAGGTCTCCTTAAGTTGCAGTTCAGCCAGCTCTACAGAGTGAGTCTACAACAGCCAAGGCTATACAGAGAAACCCTGTCTCAAAAAAAATCAAAAAAGAAAAAAATCAAATAAGAATAAACATAAGAAAATCTCAAGATCTGTATTTTTGTACTGTTCATTTTGGGGAGGGACAATGGGTACCTTCTTATAGTAAAGTATGAATTTTCAAAATAGTATGTTTTGGTGCTATCATTTGTATTTTGATTTGATGCCAACCTTGTTACTCAACATTTGCTTAGATTCAGTAGTTACCAGGGGTGTTGGACTGCTTTCAAGAAGTTTTGTAGGTTTTTAGTCCACAGTATAAACTGAGTTCTCTATTTCTAAGGCTAATAAAAGTTTTAATGGCATATGCATTAAACAGATGGGGCAGGCGGCTGTCTTGACAGAATGTAGTTGAAATCAGCCTTCGGTTATTTATATAAGGTTCTCACTCAAGTCAATAAAAGGTCATTTTCACACATGACTTAGTTCAGCATATAACATGCTGTAAGGAGTAGCTACTTTGGGTCTAATAGGCATAAGGACGAAAACTTCTGTTTGATGGCAAGTTCAATCTGGCAGAGTGACAGCTTGACCAAGAGAAATATAGGAGTAAGCCCCGAACTGTGGACAATGTCAGAGCTTCAGAGGCAGAGTGAAGTAAACACCTTCAACATCTGAGAAAGAAATGTTAATTGAAAAAAGTCTCCGTGTCTTTCTTGTCTGCCTCTGTTTCTTTCTTTTTAGTTTTCATTCCTTCCCAGCACCTCTCTGGAGTGAGATGCTGTACCCGTTTTTAATATAGTTTGTTTGCTCATTTCATCTTAGTACTTTGCCTTTAAAGGGGAGGGGATTAGGTAGAAGAGGGAGAGACGGTGGGGATGGGAAGATATAAGTGAGGGGATAACAATCGGGATATAATGTGAGTAAATTATAATAAATAAAATATACATTTAAAAAGTCATAACCTAAAATACTTACAAAATTACTACTATAGTACGGGAACATATTTTAATGGCAGAAATAGCTGGGCTAGATAGTTCATTCTGGCTATGTAAGGTCTTGAGGTGTGTAAGAGGGCCTCCCTTCATTCCTCTTGATCACAGAGCAGGGGTGTTGTGCTACATGTTGATGAGGTTTAAAGGGGCGAGAAGCAGCACAAGCATAGAAACAGGCTCCTAATGAAAGCTAGCAATAGAAGCTGGGAAAATGTCACACCTACTAAGTGAATTGTTGATTATGTATGCATAATGGTTAACGTGCATTTGGGGATTGGATCATAAAATGAGCCAGCAGCATTTTTTTTTTTTTTTTTTGCCATGCAGTATTGCTTGTGATGCTGGGTACCTTGAACACGGTTGGCCTGGGTATATCCAGTCCAGGCTCACATACCCAGAACAGGCTCATGCTCTGATTCTTTTTACTATCAAACTTCAAAGGCAAGAACTTCACACACAAAAAGAATCTGCAACACACTAGGAATGAGATTACAGTAATGGTATTATTAATGTTTCTCTGGGGCTTCTTCCAAGTTTCTCAGCCTCAGCACTTGTGACATTTGGAACTCAATGACTCTGCATTGCGGAGCTCACTGTGGCAAGCAGCCTTCCTGACCTCTGTCAGTTAGATTCGAGTAACAACCCCACCCCCTTCCATGTTACCACCTCAAGTTGTGACTTGAGCAGCTCTGTCACCATCCCCAGACAGCCATGAAAGCGTTAAGACAATATTAGAAACAATGAGGTTCCTAAATACCACTGTGAAAATGATGCTCGCTACGAAGGAGTCCCCTCCGTGACTCAGCAGAGCAGAGAAGAGACTGGTGGCCTTGGAAGTGGTGGTAGCTTGGTGAGGTGAGTGGAACAGCGGTGCCGGGAGGCATAGCCCTGGGACACAAGGCTGAGACAGAACACTGGACAGCTGCAGCACATGTGAAGCTTTTACACATCAGCATGTAGAGAAGAGAGACTGTTTCTTGGTAGCTTTCCTCTCTCAGGGTTCAAAGAAGTCTGCACAGAGAGGAAACGCTCTTATTTATGTTCCCTTTCACCTTTGACATAGATCTCTTTTTGTTTTCTTTCTTTTTTTCTCACTTGGTAGCCCAGGCTGGACAGGAGTCACTCTGTGTTCTAGGCTGGCATGAAATTCACTATGGAGCCCAATCTGGCCTCGGACTTATAGTGATTCTCCTGCCTCTGCCTCCCAAATTGTAGAACCATTCTACCCATCTCCCCTGCCCAGAAGAACAAAGGTTAACCACTGACGACAATTTTAGACTTCTAGGAGCTTGGAGATAGTGCTAGAGGAATCTACAGTCACATTAAAACAAACAAACAAACAAACAAACAAAAACACACACAAAAAAAACTTACTTTGAAAAGGGAAGGTATTTTGTTTTTGATGGTGGTTGGTTTTGTGTGTTTTATAAATCAAGACATGTGAATTGAAATTCTGTAAGCTGACTGAAGCAAGTTTCTGTAATTATGGAAAGCTGTAATGTTACCAGTTGAAAGCCAAGTTATTGGGACTATCTGTCTTTCATCACATAATAGCCATTTATTGCCAACTTTTGCATTTTACCTGACAACTTTGAGACTATCAGGTAAGGTCTTTTTGGAATGTTTAAACAGAGCCCAATCTTCCATCAGTCCAAAGGCTAAGAATGTCATCAAATGACGTCAGAGGCTTATAACAGAATTCCCAGTTTGTTGTCACCCACCCACCTGATCTTTCCACCAGTGTATTTTTTTAAAATAGGATTTATAACTTTCTTTGCTCTGTTCATATAAAAACCTTATGAGACCACTGCTTTGGAGCACGGATTTGGGATCAATTTTGATCTGTGTTCCAGGGCCTGGTTCGCCCATCTTTGGCTCTCTTATCCTCCTTAAGTGTCTATTTCTAGATCAACTCTTACAAAGAAATGGGTATCATTGTGGCATATGCCTTGTTCTTGTTCATCCTCCTTCATCACTGCCTTCCCCCTCCTTTTGCACCCTGTCCATTTCTAACCCTTCTAAAAAGTTCCCCCTTCCCTCCTTACCCCCTTCTCTTCCATCCCCTCCCCTCCCCTTCCCCTCCCCTCCCCTCCGCTCCCTTTCCCTTCCCAGGTAACTTGTATCCTGCTATTTCTAGAGTTCCCAGGTAGTTACTTCTAAAAACTTGCCATTCCTTTTTGAAGGCCCCTATTTAAGCTGGAATTCAAAGATACCTCTTTGGTACAAGTAATTACCTTGATTTCTCCCAGGCACATATAAAATGCATATGGCAGTAAACCTCGATTTTTCTTCTTTATATCTTGTTCAAACTGTCTGTCTCAACAAAGACAATGTGAGATTATTCTTCCTTCTAGAGTTTAATTAAATTTAATTGCTCCAATATTTTTGATAGAAGACTGCCTTGCTCTTTCTGAATTCCACAGTTACTGGAACAGACCAGGAATTTCCAAACATCTGTGACCTAGGCTATGCTTAGTCAGCTGCTCAAAACACTGTCCTGTAGCCCTGCTGAGCAAACACTTTATTCCTTGAATGTCAAATACATTGTTGCTGTTTTGTTTTTGTTTTGAGAGGTAAGTATCCCTCCCGCACTTCTTTTCTTCTTTTTGTTTCTTTCCTTCCTTTTTCTTTATTTAAGACAAAGTCTTATGTGATAGCTCAGGCTGTCTTGGATCACTCTGTAGCCCAGGCTGGCATCAAATTCACAGCAGTCAACCTGCTCCTGCATCCTGAGTGCTGAGATTATAGCTATAAGTCACCACACTTAGCTTGTCTACATTTTAACATTTGGCATGGTCCTTAAAATTAATATACCATAATTAAATAGTTGTCATTTTAAATGGTACATAAAACAATGGTTTTTTTTTGTAGTTGATGGCACTTTAAATCTGATGAAATAAAATATTCAAGAGAATTTTCCCTAGTAGAAATGTGCAGTGGGTAGTTACAGATCTTTAGAGCCATGATCCAGCCCAGCATTCCATGGTCTCAGCCCATCCCCATAGAAACACTAAGCATACTTCAAAGAGAGCAAGTACACTCAGAGTGAGGAATCAGTGCTTTTTACCAAGCAGCTCATCCTTGCTGTATAAGGCAGAGCTCAGGGAAAAACAGCAGAAACAATAGCCGACTTCGGGGAAGGAGAGGGAGATCCAACCACAGCCAGGAGTTATAAGCTGAAAACTGGCCACACCTTTGAAGTTCAAGGAAAAGCAGTTAATTCTGAAGAGAATGGTGGGCTGGAGAGACAGCCCAGCTGTTAAGAGCACTTGCTGTTCTTGCAGAGAAGTCAAACATCCATACTAGGCAGCATGCGGCCACCTGTCACTTCAGTTCCAGGAGATACAAGACAATATTTTAGTCTCTGTGGGCACCTGCATATACATGTGCATACTCAAGCACATATGCATAATTAAATATTGAAAATAAGTTTAAAGCAGAGAGGTTGAGTATTTTGGAGGGAACTGAGTTTTGACCTCCAAGGGAACAGACTGTGAAAGGGCAGGGGGGCAAGAAGCCTTATGGGTGGCTAAAGATGACCTTGATGGGATTTTCTCTACAGATTGGCCTCAGTGTTTTTTTTTTTTTTCCTCACAAAAGTAAAAGGCAAAGCCAACTGCAGACAATGGAGGGCTGTGAAAAGAAAGGAATTTGGGGAAAGGATCAAGGGCCCACACTGGGTCAAGGCTAGCACAAATGGCTCAATTAATATTAAAAACTACAAAATTATAGCGTTGTGTTCAAGAATACCTTATAGGTCAGCCTCTAATCAATGAGGGCAAAGGTCATTGGCTATGAAGCTCAGTTTGATTAATGAAAAGTGGTTCAACTCTTTTTCATTGTTAAGAATCAGTATGCTGATTGACATACAGGGTGGAGCGGGGCTTGGGGTGGTGCTGAACACAGTAGCTCCCTGAGCCGTGGCACTGCTGAGAAAAGGTAGAGTGACTTAGTGGATACTCCCTCTCATTTGTAGTATCTTGGCTATAAATAAAAACATACTTATATTTCACAGGTTTGAAATCTCTCTTCAACTGTCCTCTGTAATAGAATTCTTTTTATCTTCAAGACTTTGACATGATTATGAGACTTTAAATACATGATAAATAAATGATTAAGTGTGTTTTAAATATACACAACTCCCTGAGTTACAAGTTAAAGGTTAATTTAAACCTTTAAAGGTGAATTTAAAGGTTTTTTTTTTTAGTCTGACCATCACCAAAAAAGACACACACACACACACACACACACACATACACACACACATCTTTTTACAGTCAACTGTCTCTCCTCCCTCAGCTCCAGGTAACTACTGATCCTCTTCTGTATATGATGGATTCTTATTTTCTGGATTTCTACATTAAGCCTATAATAACAATAAAAAGAAAAACTTCAAGGCCACCTGAGGCAGGGAGGCAGGTAATGTAAATGCAAATCCTCATGTCTCCTCCAAAAGCAACTCCCCAGCCTCGACTCCAGCTCTGTAACAGACTTCTGCTTTAGCCTCTCCTCACTCTCTGTACCTCATTCCCAAGGAACTGAACAGATCATGGTGGAACACCCTGCTTTCCTCTCTCCTGTGGGCTCTCACATTGCCTCAGTCCTAACCCATGCCCATTTATAACTGCCATGTCCCAAAAACTAGAAACACATTTCACCTGGGACCCACACTGGCCACACCTTTCAGGATGTAAGAAGAATTTTCTTCCAGGCAATACACAGCTACCACACTCTCTGAAGAACCAGAAACCAAGGATTAAAACACCTACCCCAAATGATGAAAGCAGATAGATATCAGCACCTAGAATTACAATCTTCCTAAACCCAGATGTGTAAAACATCAGTGTAAAAACACAATCAATAAGAGCCATGACATTTCTCTACTAGAGCTAAACACCCAACATATCTGAGTCACAAGAAAAAAAAAAGATCTTAAAACAGCCTTTATGACTATGATAGAGGTCCTTAAAGAGGAAATGAATAAGTCCCCTAAAGAAATCTATGAAAACACAGACAATGAAAGGAAATGAAGACCTGAAAGTGAAAATAGAATTAATAAAGAAAACCTAGACTGAGGGAAATCTTGAAATGAAATATTTAAGAACTCAAACAGGAACCTTAGAGATATGCCTCACCAACAGAAAACAGAAAGAAGAGACCATCTCAGGCATTGAAGACATGCTAGTAGAAATGAGTACCTTAGTCAGAGAAAATGTCTAAAAAAGCTCCTGCCACACTAAACATACAGGACAAGGAGAGAATATTTTAAAACTACAAGGGAGAAAGAACAAGCAACATATAAAGGAAAACTTACTAGAACAACACCTGAATTCTCAGTGGAGACTCTAAAAGCTAAAAGGGCCTGGGCAGATGTGTTGCAGACTCAGAAGAGATAGGGAAGGGTACTACATATTCATCAAAGGAAAAAAATCCACCAAGAGGACACTGCAATTCTAGCATCTATGCACCAAACACAAGGGCACCCAAGTTCATAAAAGAAACGCACACATGAATAATTGGAGACTTCAATATTCCACATTTGTCAATAGACAGGTCATTTAAATACCTCATTGAACTTTCTCCAAAACTGACCATATATTCAGATGTAAAGCCAGCATCAACATATACAAGTAAGTTGAAATAACCCCTGTATCCTATATGATCACCATGGATTAAAGTTGGATATCAACAACAACAGAAACAACAGAAAGCTTACAAACTCATGGAAATTGAGAAACCCACTACAGAATGAACAATGGTTTGATGTGAAGAAATTTTAATTCAGAATATAGCTGCTCTGGCAAGAGATCACATCCAAAGACCTTCTAAGTCTGTGTGATCTGGCTGGAATACAGACACATCTTTAATCCCAAGAGTCAGAGGCAAGCATATCTCTGAGTTCAAGGCCAGCCTGGTATAGAGCAAGTTTAGGGTAAAGAAAAGTTTAGGTCCAGATGTGCTGGTACACAACTTTAACCTCAGCACTCAAGAGACAGACGCATGCAGATCTCTGAGTTCTAGTCAGTTCTGTTCAGGTAGTTTGGCTGAATAGTTGAGTTAAGGGGCAGTGCAGTGGAGTTCAGTTCATGGACTTCACAGAGGCTATTTTACCAGGAGAGTTTTACAGAGCCAGGCTGAAGAGAGAGCAAACTAGACACCAGGAAAACAGAAAGAGCCAGAGAATGAGAAGGATCCAGAAGATTACAACGTATGGCCAAAGTTAATATCAGGCCAAACAGAGCAATTCTGTGAGAAACTGAGAGAGGTCAGATTGATCAGTCGTCTTGGAGAGGAGCTTGAGCCAAGACAGTTGAGTTGAACCAGCCAGCCAGAGTTCAGAAAGACCCAGAAAAGATGAGCTTATTCAGCAATAATTCCCAAAGGTTGAAAACGTTCTAGGCCTAGATTAGATTGTACAGAGGCTAGAAACTTTCAGGAGTAGGCCTAGATTAGCAGAAGGAGGCAGTACGCCTCAGAGACAACAATTACATCTGGGAAATAAAAGATGCTTTTACAGGTCAAGACAGAAATTAAAGACTTCTTAGAACTGAATGAAAATGAATACACAACATACTCAAACTTATGGGCCACAGTGAAGGTGGTTCTAAGGAACAAGTTCACAGCACGAAGTGCATATATTAAAAAAAAAAAAAAAAAGGAAAACCTTAATGGCACATCTGAAAGCTCTAGAAAAAACAAAAACCAAAACAAACAAATAAACAAAAGAAATCACACTCAAACTAAATGGCAAGAAACAATCAAATCCAGGGATAAAATGAGTAAACCAGATACAAATATATATATATATATATATATATATATATATATATATATATATATATATATATATATATATTTACAATGAATCAATGAAAGAAGAGTTGATTCTCTGAGGAAATCTATTAGATTGACAAACCCTTAACCAAATTAACCCCTTAACCAAATTAACTAAAAGGCAGCAGAGAATATTTAAATCAACAAAATTAGGGAAGAAAAGAGGGACATAACAACAGACACTAAGGAAATCGAGAGAATCATAAGGACATACATTAAAAACCTGTATTCCACCAAATTCGAAAATCTAAAGGAAATGGATAATTTTCTCATTAGGTACCAGTTACCAAAGTTAAAGTAAGATCAGATAAACAGTCTAAGCAGACCTCTAGCCCCTAGTTAAATAGAAGCAGTCATTAAAAATCTCCCAACCAAAAAAGGCCCAAAGCCTGATGATTTTAGCACAGAATTCTATCAGACTTTCAAAGAACAGTTAATGCCACTGCTCCTCTAATTGCTCCACAAAATAGAAACAGAAAGGACATTGCACAATTCATTTTACAAGACTGAAGTTACCCTGATGCCCAAGCCTCATAAAGACCTAACAAAGAAAGAGAATTACAGACCAATTTCCCTTATGAAAATAGATATAAAAATTCTCAATAAACTACTTGCCACCATGATCAAGGAGGCTTCATCCCAGGAATGCAGGGATGGTTCAACATAGGTATATCAATAAATGTAACCTACAATATAAACGAACTGAAAGACAAAAACTACATGATCATCTCATTGGATGACGGAATCCAATGCCCCTTTATGATTAAAGTCCTGGAGAGATCAGGGATACAGGACATACTCAACATAATAAAGGCATTTTATAGCAAGCTCATGGCTAATATCAACTTATTTAGAGAGAAACTCAAAGCAGTTCCATTAAAATTAGGAACAAGACAAAGTTGTCCACTCTTTCCATACCTATTCAATCTAGTACTCAAAGGCTTAGCGAGAGCAGTAAGACAACTGAAGGAGGGAAAGCAGGCACAATTTGGAAAGGAAGAAGTCAAAGCATCTTTCTTTGCAGATGATATGATAGTACACAGCTGTGACCCTAAAAATTACACCAGAAAAATCCTATAGCTGATAAACACTTTCATCAAAGTAGCTAGATAAAAAATTAACTCACAAAAATCCATAGCTCTCCTATACACAAATGACAGATGAAAAAGAAATCAAGAAAACAACACCTTTCATAATATCTCAAATAATATAAAATATCTAGAGATAACTCTAAGCAAGTTAAATACTTGTGTAATAAAAACTTTAAGATGTTGAATAAAAAGATTGAAGATATCAGAAGATGAAAAAAATCTCCCATGCTCATGGATCAATAGTATTAATATAGTAAAAATGACCACCGTACCAAAAGCAACCTATAAATCGAATACAATCCCCATCAAAATTTCAAAACAATTTTTCACACACGTTGAGAGGACCATCTTCAGTTTCATATAGAAAAGTGCGCGTGCGCGCGCGCGCACACACACACACACACACACACAATTTCTAAAACAATCCTGAGTAGTAAAAGAACCACTGAAGGCATCACTAGCTCCAATTCCAAGATGTACTACAGAACTATGGTGATAAAAATAATATGGTATTGGTACAAAAATGACACATCAATCAGTGGAACTGAATTGAAGACCCAGAGGTAAATTACACACCTATGGACACTAAATTTTGACAAAGAAGCCAGAAACACACACTGGGGAAACAGGAGAGCATCTTCAGCATCTTCAACCAATGGTTCCCACCTAACTGGATGTCTACATGTAGAAGAATGCAGTAGGTTCATACTAATCACACTGCACAAAACTCAACTACAAATGCACCAAAGACCTCAACGTAAAATTAAACACACTGAGGCTGACAGAAGAGAAAGTGGAGAAGAGCCTTGAACCCATTGACACAGAAACAGACTTTCTAGACAGAACGCTGCTATCACAGGCACCAAGATCGACAATTAATAAATGGGACCTCATGAAACTGAGAAACTTATCCATGGCAAGGTATACCATCATTTGAACAAAGTGACAGCCTACCAAACAGAAAGAATTTTTACCAACTCCACATGCAAATTATATAAAGACAGCTAATATCTGAAATATATAAAGAACTCAAGAAAACAAATAACCCAATTCAAAATGGGGGTACAGTTTTAAACAGAATTCTCAAAAGGGGAAAGTCAAATGACTGAGAAACACTTAAAGAAATGTTCAGCATCCTTAGACATGAGAGAAATGTAAGTCAAAACTATGATATTTCATCTTATTCCTGTCAGAATGACCAAGATCAGTAAAACAAGTGACAGCTCATGCTGGTGAGGATTTGGAGTAAGGGGAAGCCTCATGCACTTGTGGTGGGAATGCAAAGTTGTACAGCCACTATGGGAATCAGTGTGATGTTCCGCAAGAAGATGAGACTTGGTCCACCTCAAGATCCAGCTATGCTACTCTTTGACATACACCCAAAGGATGCTTCAACCTCACAGAGAGACATTCCCTCAGTCACATTCACTGCCGCTCTATTCATACCGGCCAGAAATTGGAAACAACCTTGAAGTGGAAGTTTCTTGTTTCTTTGAAGACTCAGTTGTGTCATGTGATGTTTTTCTGGAAGATGTCTTGTGAAAGGTCATGTGATTCTTCGTTGGGAGCACACACGAGAAGGTGAGTGATGGCTAAAAGGAGTATAAATAGAACTACAGAGAGTGGAAACATGCTTTTGCATTGCTACACTGCTATGGTCAATTCTTCGCCCCTGGTCTGATCTTCCTTGGTATTCACTGGTCTTCACTTTACGTCCCCTGATTCTGGCCACTGCTGCTCATCTTACCAATTTGGCAGAGCCTTGCTGTTTGTTTCTGCTGGATTGTGCCACTGCTACAGATTCGTGTTGCTGTTTGGTGTTGGCTATTAGACTGGACTGCTGGTATCCTGACAATGTGGACTGGAAGTGGCCCAAGGAACTACATCTACACAGGTCCATAACCCCCTCTGGTTGGTGGGTTAAAAGTGAGGTTGAAGTGTAAAAGAACACTAAGTAAAGTAAGTTTTGAAAAATCAAAGCCTACACCACCTAGATGTCCCTCTACTGTTGAATGGATAAAGAAAATATAGTACATTTACACAATGAAGTATACGCAATCATTTTTAAGTGAAGTTTATAGGTAGAAGGACTAAGGGAATCCCGCAGAGGAGGAGGAGGAGGCAGAAAGAGCATAGGGGCCATAAGTGATGGAGGACACCAAGGAAGCAAGACTCTCTAAGGCAAAATGATTGAAGTGCATATGAACCCACAGAGACTGAGGAGGCCTGCATAGGTCTGTAACAGGTCCTCTGTGTATATATTAAAGCTTCCAGTGCTTTTTTTTTTTTACTTTAAAAATGTTTTTTATTATTTTAAAGATTCACTGACAATGAGACAGGTTAACTCCTGACAACACCCAGCCTACCTCAAAGAGGATGATGAGCATCAAAGAGCCTCCTTATGGAGATGGCTTCAAATGTGGCAAATAAGCCACTGTGCAAAATGTCCTCCTTTCTACCACTGACAAAATTCTGCCTAAAAAGGGCAATCTTGGATGCAGGCAGAGTTGAAGGCCAAATTCTGCCAATACACGGTAAGCAAGTCCTCAATAGTTCCTGCCTCACAAATATGTTGGTCAGATATACTGGGCCAGAAGGCTGATGAAGATGCTCCAACATTTCAGAGAGTTTTGGGTGATTATTCAAGCAGCAAACTGTCTCTTTCATCTTCTCATTTGGAAAGCTACCAAGCTGCACTCCTGGCATACTCAGGTAATCAAGTCTATTCCTTCTCAGGTCTCTGATGGAGTTGAAGAGGTAGCTTAGTTTTTTGTTTTTTGTTTTTTTTTTAAAAATAAAGTCATTCATATTACATCTCATTTGCTATCCCATCCCGTGCATCCTCCCACTCCTCCCTCCCTCCTGCTTTCACCCCATTCCCCTTCCCTATGACGGTGACTAAGGGGGACCCCCTCCCCTTGAATATGATGTCAGGCTATCAAGTTTCTTCTTGGTAGTCGACTATCCTTCCTCCAAGTGCCATCAGGCCTCTCCATCAAGGGGACATGGCCAAATATGGGGTACCAGAGTTCATGTGAAAGTCAGTCCCCAATCTCCAGTTAACTGTGGAGAATGTCCCTTCCCTTGGCTACATCTGGGTAGGGGTTTGATGATGACTGCACTTATTGTCCTTAGTTGGTGCCATAGATTGAGCAGAATCCCTAGGCCCAGATCCGCCCATCATAGTGTTCTTCTTGTAGGTTTCTAGGACCCTCTGGATCCATCTATTTCCCTATCTCCTATATTTCTCTCACCTTAGAATGTCCTCACCTCTATCCCACTTTCCTGGTAAGTGATGACTTTCATGAGACATGCCCCTTGGGCTAGTGTCCAGTTATAAGTGAGTGTATACTATTTGAGTCTCTCTGCTTCTGGGTTAGCTCACTCATTATGATCATTTCTAGTCCAATCCATTTGTCCACAATTTTCAGAAATTCCTTGTTTTTAATAGCTGAGTAGTATTCCATTGTGTAAAGGTACCACAGTTTCTTTATCCATTCTTCTACTGAGGGACACTTGGGTTGTTTCCATGTTCTGGCTATTATGAATAAGGCCACTATGAACATGTTTGAGCATATGTCCCTGCTGGATGCTGGAGCATCTTCTGGGTATATTCCAAGGAGTGGAATAGCTGGGTCGTGAGGAAGCCCTGTTCCTAGTTTTCTGAGATAGCACCAGATAGATTTCCAAAGTGGCTGCACTAGTCTACATTCCCACTAGCAATGAAGGAATGTTCCTTTTTCTCCACATCCTCGCCAGCATGTGGTGTCGCTTGAATTTTTTATCTTAGCCATTCTGATGGGTGTAAGATGGAATCTCAGAGTTGTTTTGATTTGCATTTCTCTGATGACTAAGGAGGTTGAGCATTTCTTTAAGTGTTTCTCAGCCATTTGATATTCCTCTGTTGAGAATTCTGTTTAATTCTGAACCCCATTTCTCAATTGGGTTATTTGGTTTGGTGGTGTTTAATTTCTTGAGTTCTTTATATATTCTGGATATTAGACCTTTGTCAGATGTAGGGTTGGTGAAGATCTTTTCCCAGTCTGTAGGCTGTCGCTTTGTTCTGTTGACAGTGTCTTCTCCTGCCTTACAGAAGCTTCTCAGCCTCATGAGGTCCCATTTATTAATTGTTGACCTCGAGGCCTAGGCTGTTGGTGTTCTGTTCAAGAAGTTGTCTCCTGTGCCAATGTGTTCCAGACTCTTCCCCACTTTTTCTTCTAACTGATTTAGTGTCTCTGGTTTTATGTTGAGGTTTTTAATCCACTTGGACTTGAGTTTTGTGCATGGTGACAAATAGGGGTCTAATTGCATTTTTCTACATGTAGACATCCAGTTAGACCAGCACCATTTGTTGAAGATGCTCTCATTTTTCCACTGAATAGATTTGGCTTCTTTGTCAAAAATCAAGTGACCAAATGTGTGTAGATTCATTTCTGGGTCTTCGATTCAATTCCATTGATCCACCAACATATTGCTGTGCTAGCACCATGCCGTTTTAATTACTATTGCTTTATAGTACATCTTGAGATTAGGAATGGAGATTCCTCCAGAGGATCTTTTATTGTATAGAATTGTTTTTGCTATTCTGGGTTTTTTGTTTTTCCATATGAAGTTGAGAATTGATCTTTCAGTGACTTTAAAATATTGTGTAGGTATTTTGATAGGGATTGCATTGAATTGGTACATTGCTTTTGGTAAGATGGCCATTTTTACTATGTTAATTCTCCCAATCCACAAACAAGGGATGCTTTTCCATCTTCTGATTTCACTTTCAATCTCTTTCTTCAGAGATTTAAAGTTTTTTTTCAAACAAGTCCTTCACTTGCTTGTTTAGAGTTACTACTAGATATTCTATATTGCTTGTGACTATTGTGAGGGGTGTAGCTTTCTTAATTTCTTCCTCTGCATGTTTGTCATTTGTATATAGGAGGGCTACTGACTTTTCTGAGTTAATTTTTTATCCAGCTAATTTGCTGAAGGTGTTGATCAGCTGGAGGAGTTCTCTGGTGGCATTTTGGGGGTCACTTATATACACTATCATATCATCAGCAAATAGGGATAACTTGACTTCCTCCTTTCCCATTTAAGGCTTCCAGTGCTTTTATGGGACTCCTGAGCATGTGCAGGAGTGACTCTATTGCCTTCTCTTGGGCTCTTTTCCTTCTGTCTGCTTCTTTTGTCCAATTATGATTTGTTAGTTTTTGCTTCATCTTATATATTATTGTATTAAATTATATTTTACTTAAAAATACATAAAATAAAGCAAACTACTGAAAAAACCCTCAGCTGTCTGTGTAGAAAACTACCTAAAAATACAATTATGAGAAAGCCAAGTGGAAAATGCACTGGCTACTGTGCTGTCTAGCCCTGAAAATGAGAGATATTTCAGCTATTTCAATAGGGTGGCATGGAGCCTCCTGTGTTACTTTGATCTTCATAATTCATCATGGTGGATAGCCAATCTACTTCATCTACATAGAATCCTTACAATACTCCTTACTCTTTCTGAAGCCTATTGCTGTTGGAAACCAAAGGTCATAAGTGCCTGTTGATATTCAGACAACATGATGCTGATATGTATACCCAGTATGAGTCAGTTAAAGACGGTGGATATTAATGGGGGGGGTTATGAATGGTTGACATGGGATGTGCTGTTATCTCAGAGAAAACAATATAAACTGTTAACTAATTTTGGCAGAGTGCCACTTTTGGATGATTCTGTATGAATATGTCCTCCATGTCAGGAGCTAGGCCTAAGTTTCTGCCTTGCCAGCCTGCCTATGACTGTAGGTCTGTGTGCCTACCTCCTTGTAGACTGTGTGCCAATCTCCATGTGTGCTTTTGTCTGCCTGTTGGTGACCCTGTGTGCCTGGGTGCATTGGGGAAATTGTCTGCCTAACAGCCTTTATCTGGAGTGAATAGAGTATGTATCTTACCCCCTTGTGAGCCCTTGAAATTTCTTCAGTTTCTCTCGTCCTTTCCTGGCATTTGAGCAGGAAGCTCACACTTTTCCTCTTCCAGGTTGCACAGGTCTCCCTCCTGGTTTGCTTACAAGTTCATATATTCCTGGTGTCTAATTCAAATCTTTGCTTCCCCTGACTAACAGTGTATTGGCAGTTATTTTTTTTTCTATAAGCTCCAGTTTCTTCAAACATTAGGGCAAGTCCTGAGGCAATTACAGAAACCAAGTTAAACAGTGCATTTTTAACTGAGCCAGACACAGAGTAACGCCTTGAGCAAACACCAACAGTCTTCTCTATATCATAGATTATATCAGATTCTATCTGATTATTTTCTCTCTGATAAAGAGGAAGCCAGGTTGACTTTTGTAGATGTGGAGTGTTTTCTACCCACTTAGGAACCCATTGTGTTCCTCTTGGAATTATACATACCAAGGTGTGCTAATTCTGGTTCATTTCTCATGGCAAAGCCACTTGATATATGCATGTAATTCAAGAGTAAGCAGGCTTCCATTAGCCTAGGACCATCCCATGTACCTTGACATAGCAGAAAGAAAAAAGTTGCTGCGCCTAGATAATTAGCCGTGACACTTCTATTATATAGAGTACATTTTAAATTGTGACGTCCTTGTCTTAAAACTCAGAGTACACTGGCTTAGCTAAGAGTTTTCCAAAACAAAATGTAAAAGTAATGATCTTTTACAAAAGGGAAAAAAATTAAAATCTGCCTCTATATGCATTCCATTCAAATACAATATCTACAAAACTTTGTGATGAGATAATAATTTCATTATTTTCTCTTCTTCATGTTCATTTTTAAATTTTTTTCAGTTATTCATTTCCCATTAATTATAAGAACAAAACAAAAAGGAAGTGAATTTTAAAATCACTTCCCATGTTAATTTCTTCTAAGTACACTTCGGTGATGTTTAATTTGAATCTAAGGCTAACATACTGTCACAGCACCATTTACTTATGTCTTAGATAGAAGCAGTTGGCTGGGCCAGCCAGAGACCCCATATGGCCTCCATCAGTATATGCAAGGGCAGTGGAAGGAAACAGGAGACCGAGCACTCTTTGGGGCCTGCTTGGGATTCAAAGCCTTTACTTTCTCCAGTAGGGTAGGGCAAGTGTGCTTAAACTCCATTATCCCTGTTACCAGCAGGCAATGACATCACTTTCCATTTAATATCTATTACACTGGTGAGCAACAACTCTCTAAGGTAGCATTGGTTAGAACTGGAACTCTTGGCTCCATTAAATGTTATAAAAGTCTGTAAGGGAACCAGATTGATCTTGAAGAAAGCCTACTTGGATTGTGGATATCCAGTTACATTTTGGGATGTGAACTGTAGAGACAGCAAAACTTCCTGTGTGGATGGTTTACAGTGCTGCCTTGAAGTATTTACACTCTTGATCCTTGAGGCCAAAGACCTCAAGGCTGTGAACTCAAATAGTTTCATTGACATAAACATGAACTTCTCACATGCTGAGATTTTCATCTTGAGAATGATGCGTTAAAATATGAGCTCTCTTACTAGTAGTGGTTTCTACTCTCAATTTTGGGATTCCATAGACATCATATATTTCAATTTATCATGATTTCTTTAGAGAGAAAGAAAAATCTTTATTATAGAGGAGAAATGAACTTCGAGCAGCTGTTCTCAGCTGGTGAGTCACGACCCTTTGGGGGGTCACGTATCAAATATTATGATTCATAACAGTAGCAATATTACAGTTATGAAGTAGCAATGAAATAATTTTATGGGTGGAGGTCACCACAACATGAGGAACTGTATTAAAAAGTCACAGCACTAGGAAGGTTGAGAATCACTGACCTAGAAGTACAAGAGGATCCAGGAGGCATGGGAGTCCTGTAAGAGAAAACAAGGTCACTAACCAGTCAAGGAGACTCAGGGTCCAGGAGTCATTCTTTCTGGATCCTTTCGTGTGACAGAGGAAGGTCCTACACAGATTCTTGCTAAGAATGTACTATTGTTGAGTCATGGAGACTCCCCTCAAGTTGGGCACAGATTCTGAATGGCTTTGATCATTTCAGCACCTTACCTGACACATACAGTTGTTAATTCATTAAAGTTCATCTCACAGAGCATAATGCTGCCCTAAGACTGTCAGAAATAACTATACAGGATTGATTTCTAATCAACGACCACTTTTTTTTTTTGCAAAAGGCTAAAAAGTATTGTCTACATTGTCCCTCCTTTTGTGTGCATGTGAGACAAAATTTTACTAAATTCAGAACTGTATGCATTTGATAATCTCTAGCTAAAAGTCTTTATTGGCCAATTTCTCATAAATTTTTGCACAAAAATTTAATTGGTTCACTTTAATTTTATTCATTATTTTGTTTGTGTGAGCATGTGTGCACCTGTGTGTATGAGTGTGTGTGTGTGTGTATGTGTGTGTGCTTCAGATGCTCCATGCACATGTAAAAGTGAGAGGAAACCTCTTGGCAGCCTACCACAGGTTCCAGGGATCAAAATCAGCTCAATAGACTTGTGGGCAAGAGCTCTTGCCTATGGAACCATTTCACTGATCTCCAAATTAATTTCTAACACCATTATTCTAGGTTGAATTAATAATTATTTTTGAAGACCCCACACATCTTTTCTGCCTGTATCACTTTATGTCTGAGTCCCAAGCTTGGAAAGAGGCTCTGAGGAAAATGGAATTCTTATTTCTCTAAACTGTGCAGAAACTTAATGATACAATAGTAACATTGGAAGTACATTTCCTCCTTCTGATCTAAGTGGATGCTTACATAGCATTGCTTGATGAACATATGCTTAGCGCCCACCCTCACTCCCAGTACTTCAGAGATGGAGATCAAAAGCTACCCCCCCACACACCCCCGTCTGCCTTCATTAGACTCTGGACTCTAGGGACACTTGGAGTCTACTCAAGATACCCCAAGACCAAGTTCTCAGCACAAAGGAAGATTTATTTGTCCCAAAGGGACAGAGAGCAGGAATAAGGGACAAAGACAGGAAATAGAGAAAGAGAGAGAACGGGAAGAGAACAAGGCATAGGGTAGAAAGGGGGCAAGGGAGAGGTGGAAATGGGTATTTGTTGGGGGCAGGGGCAAGTTTTGTCTCTGGATAGAAAGGCAATAGATGTGGCCCATAAGAAAACAGCAGTTTATAAAGGTAGAAGGTGAAGCCTTGTGTTAAGATGAAGTTTTACACTTTAATTGGGTGTGTTAACTAGTTGAGCCAAAGGGGTCTTTTAATGGCTGGACTCCGGTACTTTGATAACTGGACCTTGGTTGTCAGCCTCAGGAGGAAGATGTGGCCAAATAAAGGAGTAGACCTTGGGGGCCAGCTTCAGGAATGTGATCTAACAGTTTTTATCAAGGCAGAGTGAGTAGGGAAGAAGGGCCAAGCCTGCCAGAGCCACGTTTGCCGTGCTCAGGCTGGCTAGATTCCCTTCAGTGGACAGCTAGCAATTATAAGCCAAAGCTGATTAATCCAACATTATATATATATAATGTCAATGTACCCCTACGTGCCTACAAATTTTTACTCGTCCTCCAAGGAATTTCTCCATCAGGAAAGATGGCTCCATACACATTTGTTGGCCTAATTATGATGTATTTTCTTTTAAGTGATTTGTGCACAATAACTGATCAAAACCCTGCTTAACAGGCTTCCCAGAGCAATTCATTAGTTTGGAACAACACTGTGAGCAGTCATTGGAGCTGCTGCTCAGGGTAGATGGCCACAAAAATGAGTTGATTTATCAAAGTGAATTATCATGGCAGTTTCCACTCAGGGAAACACAATTAGGATCCGGTGTTGTGCATATAGAAAAAGCAATGTAATCTTGCCTCATTTTCCAGTATCAGTATGAGGTTATGACATAGATGGGTAGAAAATCCAGGAAATATCCAACCATTTAAATAGCCACACATTTAAAGTAATCAGTGAGTGAAATAAAGGTATCCCGTGCTCTTTCTCTTTTAGAAAATAACAGGTCAAACAGTTTTTTTTGAAACCTGGACCTTCCCCCTTATTCCAAAACACACAGTCTCAGTAGTAAAATACTACATGTAGCTTCTCAAGCAAATAATGTTAAGGTTAACTTGTAAAAATGCCCCATCAGTAAAACAGATATGGCTCTGATCCTCTACAGGACTGCATGTTGGAAAACCCATCCGTCGATCCATTTGTGTCATCTTGACTTACAGCCATCAGTTGTAGCCCTGTACACATGCACAAAAACCTCTATGTTGTTCTAGCACGTACTTTCTGCTTTAAGAACTGAGGCTTGAATCCTCTGGCTTAGTAGGCTCCTCTATGCACGTGCCTGCCAGATGCACAGATTACACCGATAACTGGCCATGTGTGTGCTGCAGCCATCCAAAGCAGCTCCAATCCTCCTGACCTCCCTTCCCAAGGGCTCAGTGGGCTATTTAACCTCAGGTTCTGGGAAGCAGTCAAAGATGCAAAGAGGTCCAGATCACACACAAAGATGAGTCCCTGAAAGGGCTTGAATGGAAGGATGATTTGTTTGTTTGTTTTCTTTAATGCACACAGAAGCCACAGTACCTCAAACTTACTATGGTCATTGTACCTGCCTTGCTTTGCTTGAGAGGGCCCCTGTCTCTGGGCCAGAGCTTGTTTGTTGTTGTCTTTCAGCATTTAAAGCCGAGAGCAGAGTCATACGCCCATTGCCAAGGTTGCTCAGCTGAACACATTAGCTGTTTTCAACGTTTCCTCATTCTGGAAATTTTATGGTCCGCTTGTATCATTGTAGGTGCCAAGTTTCTCCTCCAGAGACCAACTAGAGGCCATAGTAGAAAGTCAATGAACTCTATCACATGCTAGGAATTGCACGGTCTCGGGGTTATGGGAAGCCCCAAACCCCACAGTGAAAAAAAAAAGTCTTTGGCTTGCTGCTAAACACAGCAATTGAGGGACTGTGCTTAAAAGATACTGTGACTGAAAATATTTTGAGGGTTCAAATCTATTCAGAAGCCCAGGGCCAGCCATGTGACCCCATTCTGCTCTAGTTAGATGAGCTATACAGAGCAGCCAAATGTTTGTGATCAGTGTGTTCATGAAGTGGGAAAAAGTAACTGGACCAGATAGAAAACTATGAGCCATCACGTGGTTGCTGGGAATTGAACTCAGGATCTGTGCAAGAGCAGACAGTGTTCTTAACCTCTGAGCCAGCTCTCCAGCCTCCTATTCAGATACTTTAAAGATTTTTAAATTAATCAATCGATTAATTTTATTTTGTGCTCATTTTGTCCTTTGGTACCTGCATATCAACTACTGTCATCTGTATCCTGTCTTAACTTTCTTTTTTTCTATCTCCATTCCTCATTTCCCACAATATCTTTTTCGTATCCTTGTCTCTCTTCACATTGTTCTGTGACTCAGTTTAACAAGGGTCTTCCGTGTAGCCATGAGTTTGGCACTATTTGTTGGAGCTTGGTGAGCTCAGGCGTGGATACACACCTGAAGACAATGACTCTCCCTTTCCCATAATCTCTCAGTAGCCAATAGCCAAGAAGTAGGGCCTCATGAACCCTCTCCCAATCTATCAGTAACTGTTGACAGGGCCAGTTGGTGCAAGTCCTATGTTAATAACCACAGCCTCTGTGAATTCAAGATTGCAATAGCGGTGTCATGTCCTGAGGTGGCATTGTGCAGCCCTTCTTTCTGCCTGTTCCAGCTCTTACATCCGGTGTCCCCACCAATTCATAAGCATTCCCTTCGGTGGCAACATTTGTTGTTATTTGTCTGTTTGTTGTTATTTGTATTCTTGATGATGGCCATCCTGGCTGGTGTAAGATAAAATCTTAGAGTGGTAGTTTTAATCTGTGCTTCCCTGATAGGTACACATGTTGAACACTTTAAAAAAGTGCTTACTAGCCATTTGTATTTCTTCCATTGGGAACACTGTTTACTCTCAAAGGCCATTTTTAAACTGGGTTGCTTGTTTTCTTAAGATACAGGTTTTTGTTTCTGTTTTTGTATTTTTAGTTCTTTGTATATTCTAGGCAACAATCCTCTGTCACATATATTACTGACAATGTTTTTTTCTCACATTATGTGTGCGCATGTTTTTGCTTTCTGCTTTCATGAGCTCTTGTTTGTATGTTCTTGGTCCTGTTCACTCTGATTCCAGAGTCCAGTTAATAAACTCTCCTGGTGAGATATAGCTTAGTGGCCATATGCTCTCTTAGTCTATCTTTTATAGTAGATATTTTTATTTCTCTTTTAGCTTAAATAGATAGTTTTGCTGGGTTTAACAGTCTGTGTTGGTAGCTTTGATCATCAAAATTGACATTCATATTTCTAGGCCTTGTTGGCTTTAAAGATTTCCTCCAAATATATAGATATTTTTCTGCCTTTATGTGTAAATTAGTTCTTCTCTATTATAGCTTTCAATGTCTCTCCTTTAGTCTGTCCTTTATTGTTTTATCTATATCATGGGGAGTTGTTTCGTTTCTCCTTGTACTATCTATGTGGTGTCCTTTATGCCTCTTGTACTTGGGTAGGCATCCCTTTCTCTAGAATTTGGCAACATTTCTCCTATGCTTATGTTGATACTATTCACCTTGCCATTGGCCTGAAATTATTCTCTATGTTCTCAGGCCATAGTTTGTAGATTTTTGTATTTTCATAGTATCCCCCTCTTAGTGAGTTTTGAATTTTTTTATTGTTTTATTTTATTGAATATCTATTTTATTTTTATTTTTATTTATTTTTTGTTTTTGTTTGTTGTTGTTGTTGTTGTTTTTTTAATATCTAAATTCTTTACCTTGAGTTGAAGCCCTAATATTCTGTCTTCAGTATGATGCAATCTGTCAGAAAAAGTTTCCACTGAGCTTTTTACTAGGCTTATTGAGTTTTTCACTTTCTGGTCTGTTGTTTGGATTTTCTTCAGTGTCAGTCTCTACATTGAATTTGATTCTCATTTCCTGAATTGCCCTCATTGTTTTATTCACCCACTTTTTATTTCCTGGGATTCCTTCTGTCTATTTTTCACCTCTCTAAGTTCATCAGTGTGTGTGTGTGTGTGTGTGTGTGTGTGTGTGTGTGTGTGTGTGTGTGTCCTCTTCTAATTCTTTGAACTTGTTTGCCATGCTTATCATTGTTCATTTGAATTCTTTGCATTGACTTGCATCTAAGTTGTTTTCCTTGGGGATCTTTACTATGGGCTTAGTGATTTGATGAAGAAGCATATTGAAAATCTTACTGAGCCTATAAAAATCATACTGCTGTTCTTTTCTGAAGGGACCTATGCATCTGAAGTCAAGATACTAGTTATCTTTTGATATATGTTTTTTAATTCACTGGACTGAAATCCCAAGATGACTATTTGAAGAAATCTTGAGACGAACAGAGGAGATCAGGATTTTTATTTGGTTCGGGGATGTAGTGTTCATATGAAATGGCTGGAACTCATAGGTTCAGGGACAGAGGAGACTGGGGATGGAGGGGGCTCAGTGGCAAAGTCTTTTACTGGGCAGAGGCCAGGGCCATAGTGACCTTGTAAAGTGGTTGGGACATGTGGGTCTTGGAGTAAACGTGGCTGGAAGAGTAGGTAGTCAAGGGCGGCGGGATCTCTCAGCAGATGTACAGTGACTGAGCAAAGCAGACAGTGCACATGGGTCTCAGTGGTGGAGGACTGGGAGGTGTTAAGACTTATTTTTAATAGATGACCTCACTCTAGCCCTAGGCTGCCCTTGAATGCATGATGTAGTTCATCCTGGCCTTCAGTTCATGATCCTCCAGCCTCAGCCTCCTGAATGCTGAGATAAAAAGTACGTCACCCCATACCACGTGGCTTTATTTTTAAAGAAGGCGAAGAAAACTGGTATGGTACAAGGTATAAGAGAGCTACAACGAGGCCTTCCTATGTATAAAAGACATTGACAGCATCATAAGGTTTATGTAATGTGGGGCTATATTTTAAAAATCATTAGCAGTACCTAAGACTGATAAAGATGCCATTTCCCATTTTATTGCATGGTTTATTAGCACTTAGAAGTTTAATGCATAAAATAAAAAAGTTAACTACACTATCAAGAGAGAATGGTTAAAATGGTTGATGTAAGAGGAAGACGCTGAAACTCCTCTGCTTTAAGAGAAAGTGGTGGTAAGTTTTCTGCACAGTGTGGCCATGGCTTCATTAGGGGAAGGTGACCCCCTAAGAAGGTGGCAATTATGGAACAAAGCTGAGGGAGCTATGAAACATAGAGCCTAGAGGAAAATCAACATTTGCAAAGACAACACTAGGGCAGGAAGAAGGCCATCATGCTGCAGGGACAGGTGGACATTGGTTTGGTTGGAGCATAGCCAAAAGGGTACAAATAGCAGTGTGGGAAAGACATGGCTACAATCTTTTAAATGAAAAAATACTTGTGAATCAAGCCCTTAGTTTATGTGTTAATGAACTGGAAACAGTTTGTGTTTGTGCATTAGTTTATTTTTGTTTATTAATTTTTGTTATCATGCGTGATATATCAGGCTTGTGGTTCCAGAGGGAAAGTCCACAATGGTAAGGGTGGTAGGTAGCTAAGAACATGCCACCACAGCTGGTTTTTCACCTATAGGTGATGAGGATCTAAAGTATTTGTACTTTGCCAACTGTATGGGTAGTGTCATTTGTCAACTTGACACAACCTAAAAATCACCTGGGAAGAGAGGCTTATAATGAGAGGTTGTTTACATGGTGGTGTGCTGTGGGCATGTATGTATGGAATTATCTTTATTTAGTAAATTGATGGGAAGACACAGGCCACTATGGGTAGCACCTTTACCAAGGCAGGCTTTTCTGAACTGTGTGAGAGTAGAGAAATCTAGCTAAAGCACATACATATGAACAAATGAGTGTGTGTTCATTAATTTTCCATATTTTTGACTGTGAATATAATGCGATTATTTGTTTTAAGTTCCTACTACATTGACTTCCCTGTTCTACCACCATGACTTCTGTTACCTTGACTTACAACATAATACTGTGAGCTAACATAAACCCTTTCTTCCTGAGTTGCTTTTTTGTCAGAACATTTTATGAGAGCAACAGCAATGAAACTAGACTATGAGCTGAGTTGTCTTTTTAGCTCCCATACTGACTTTAATGGTGGTCTGTTATTTTTATGACTGTCAATTTGTTATTATTTGTTTCATCCCATCTAAATTTACTCACTGGCAATGATACATTTCCAGAAAAAGTTTTCTTTGTACCAATATATTCACTTATATCAACAGGAAGTCATAAATTCCCATTTTATCCAGTGACTGTAGTCTATTGCTCCAGTTATTTATTCTGATGCTCGCATTATCCAGCATTGGCTAGAAGTATTCTTCTTTCAGTGAAATGTCCCCGCCATTTTTGAGTACTTTTCTGTCCCAAGTGTGTTCTAAGTTTGCATTATGCTGTCCCTGTCTCAGCCCTGGCAGATATACATATGTTCTCCTTTTTAGTGACGAGCACTTACATTACTGGAATTTTTTATGGTAAATGTTTGACTTCCAGCATCTCTGAAAAGTTCTAATTGATCACTCCCCTCCCCCCATTATGCCAATTAAAAAGACAAATAGTAATGACAAGAAAGGGGATTTATTTAATATGGACATATTGGAAAGAACAAATAAAGGGTCTATTGATGGACAAATCTATTTTGGGTATGGATATAAAGTGTAGGTTAAAGTAAAGGACAAAATGTATGCATAATAAAACATTTCTAGTCAGCGTGTGCCCCTGCCAGTCACCGACTCATCACTGTCTTGGCTACTATCTACCTTGTCTGTCCTACCAGATGATTCCATAAGATGCCAAGACTGCATGAAGACTCTTCCTGGGAGCCAATTCTCCTCTGGCTGGAACCAGGGCTTTAGTCTTTCCCCTTTTTACTGCCATAGAATGCCTGGGGGAAATTATGGCTGCTGGGGGGGTCTGTTTTGGTTACTATTCTATTGCTGTGATAAGACTCCATGACAAAGGCAACTTATAGAAGAAAGGGTTTATTGAGGACTTATGGTCTCCAAAGGCTGAGGTCCATGACCACAGTGATGGGGACACAGCAGAAGGCTGAGGTCCGTGGCCACAGTGGTGGGGACACAGCAGAAGGCTGAGGTCCGTGGCCACAGTGGTGGGGACACAGCAGAAGGCTGAGGTCCATGGCCACAGTGGTGGGGACACAGCAGAAGGCTGAGGTCCATGGCCACAGTAGTGGGGACACAGCAGAAGGCTGAGGTCTGTGACCACAGTGGTGGGAACACAGCAGAAGGCAAACAGGCATCTTGCTGGAGCAGTAGCTGACAGCTGTTAAACTGACCCACAAGCATGAGGAAGAGAGAGAGAACGTGGGATGGTGTAGGCTTTCGAACCCTCAAAGAACAAGGCCACACCTCCTAACCTTCCCCAGTTTCAACCAACTGGGAACCAAATTTTCAGATATATGAGCCTTTTTGGTCAATTCTTATTTAAACCACTACAGGGCCTGTTGTTTCAATAGTCGGATAGCCCAAAGTAGGGATACAGTAGTCACTCTTTGGAACAGCTCCTTTCTTGCCAGGGCAGTTGCAAGTTATTTACAAAATTAGAGTCTAATTATTACATTACACAAAATTGGATCTAGTCAGTACTATTGCTCCTAGGTCTGCCTATGTATCTGTCTGTCTGACTGTCTCTGTCTTTCTTTCTGTCTGTCTATCGGTCCATCTAGTTACCCATCTATATATCAGGTACTGTCTATATATTTACCATCATTCTCTACATTAACTTGAAAACCTATCAATATCAACATATCAACATGCACGAATTTTACTGATGCCTCCACTTCCAACCTCCCTATGTTTGCCGCTCATTTCTCCAGCCGTGGGGAACCCGGCTCCCAGCTGGCCAATTGCACTATCCTCTTAGCTTTACACATCCCATTTTTTTCTTGCCATTGTCGACTGCACTCCTTGACCTTGAGGAGCCACGCATTTTGTTCAGCCTTACCTAAAGACTTGTGATCTGAAAGAAGTCAGTATTTTTTTCTTAATGTTGAAAAAAATTTATTCCCTTGAATTTCTCTTTTTCTTGGCACCGCATGTCTTCTTCTTCTTCACTGTTTCTTTGGGCATCTTAATTTTCACATTTACTGGTAAACTTATTTTGTTCTACTTCTCTGGTTGTGGATGACTCTACTAGCTACTTATTCAGTCCACTTCAGCATGACTCATTTCTTCACTGTGCTTATGAGTTTTTACTGAGTAATTTTTCAGAGAGGCTTGTTTACCAATGAAGAGCCGGTGTCCTGGGTTTGGAATTGTCCCTATGGAGTCATTCCTGCAGAATGACTTTATAGTGGCGTCTTCCAAGGCTTTCTGAGCTTTACTGATTTAGACAAACCAGTCTACTAATTTCTCATGTTAGAATTTCCACACTCAAAAGATCCTCACGTCCCTGTGTGACAGAAGAAATTTGATGTTAAGCTTTGGCACAAATGATTTTATTTTCAGTCTTTACCTTTATAGCCAACTACCTTATACGATTCCTCGGCTGGCCAGCACAGCTAATAGAGCAAAATGGAAAGCCCTTTGCTTTAATCTTGAATTAATTCAGTTTATTTCTGATTTTTTCTACCCATATCCTAATGTCTATTATATTCCAGCTTCCAAATCTTAGTCCATGTTAATTCTAATAGTTTTCATCAAAGGAAGATTTCCTTTTTGCCCATGCTTGAAACTCCTTGGTTTCTTTATGTTCTTGGAACCTGAGAATTTTTCCTTGATTTGTTTCGCCTTTGGCTATAAGTGTATTAATTTTTGTTTTTACATTATATTTTGTTAAACAGCTTAGTTTTCATGAGGAAGTTTATATTACTTCTGAAAATGAAATTTCGATCACTTAAATGTTTTAACAATAGTTGAACAAATACTTAAATAAATTTTTACAGGAAGTGTTTTTATCCACTGAGCACCTCTCTGGTCCCAGTTGCTTTCTTGTACATGAATTCAGAAGCAGATTTTATAATCTGCTAAAATTTCTAGCACTTCACCATCACTTGAGCACCCAATATTTATTTGCCTATTTAAGGGCTAAACCTGTCATCTTCCTGGAAAATGCTCACAACTACAACTGATGTTTCCAACATTGGGTTCTTCTAAGTTGACTACAGTTCTTTAAGAATTTGCAATTGTTTATTCAATGACTTTGTGCTTCTTTCAAATTATTCATGCCTGCACTCGTTGTCTATCTTGATCACAGCTTCTTTGGTACCTTTTTGTCTTTTCTCACAACTAGAAAATACTCAGTTTACATGGAGTGGCCAATAGGCCAGCCTGTGTGTTCTGGAGCCCCAGGAGTTCTGGCCGTTAGAGCCTCTGCTTATGTCATGGCTACAGCATGCCCACGGAAAGCCGGGGGTCACTCTGTTTTATGTTTCATTGGATTTGACTGTTGAATCAGAACATTTTGATAGGCTTTGGTGACTTTTACATTTACTAAAATTTTAGTTGATCAAAGTATTGGATTTGTAAAACTGTTTAAGTAATCCAATTTGAAGCTGGGTGGTGGTGGCTCATGCCTTTAATTGTAACACTCGGAGAGGAAGAGGCACGCAGACTTCTGTGAATGTGAGCCCAGCCTGGTCTACAGAATGAGTTCCAGGACAGCCAAAGTTACACAGAGAAACCCTGTCTCAAACAAACAAACAAACAAACAAACACAAGACAAAAAGAAAAAATTTAAATAAATAATCAAATTTATTATAGCTGTTTTTCTTTTTCTTTTGTTTGGTTTTTTTTTTAATTAAGTTAAATTTATTTTTAACAGGGCTTCTCTGTGTAGTCCCAGCTGTCCTGGGACTCCCTCTGTAGATCTGACTGGCCCACAGACTTGGAGATCTGCATGCTGGGGAAAAGGACAGCACAAGAACTGCCAGCTCTTTATAGCTCTTCAAACCAGCCTTAACCTTGTTGTTCTGGTCCCTATTACAGCGTCTACACAAATGAGTGTGGCTTTTCTGAGTCACTGGGTAATCACGATCTTGTCGCCTGAGTCTTGAGATCTTGAAGGATTCTTCTTTTTTGTTTTCCTTTTATTGCAAATGGATTTTTTTCCTCACATAATATATCCTGATTATGATTTCCCCTCCCACTACTTCTCTCATTCCTCCAACTACCACCCCTCCATCTGGATCTACTCCTTAGATCATTAGAAAACAAACAGGCTTCTAAGCGATAATGATAAAATATAACAAAATAACATAACGCAAAACCAAGCACATCCAAATTGGACAAAACAAACAGAAGGGAAAGAGTCCAAGAGAAGGCACAAGAAACAGAGACCCACTCTACTGCACACTCGGGAATCCTGTTAAAAAACACTAAACTGGAAGCCATAATACATACACCAAGAACCTGTAAGGTAAAAAAGAGAGAAAAAAATAAAATAAAATAAAAAATAATATGATTTAAGAATAGAGAGGAAAGCCCAGACATGACTTTGTGAGACCAGGAACCCCAGCTATGTTGTTGAATTGTGTTCTTATGGCCATCTACTGCTGGGCATGCACCCTACCTTTTGTTCCCCCAGGGGGAATTTCCTTGGAGGAACCTAGGCTTTCATTTGCAAATGCTTATCTATTAGAGATTTCTTCTGGGTTAAGAATGGGGCGTGTGTGTCCACTGCCCCTTTCAGTTCTACAGTGCCATCTGGTACAGAGCCCTGCAGTCTCTATGCATGCTGCTTCTGTCTCTGGGAGTTCATATGCCCAATGATCTGTCCACACAGAGGACCTTGTTTGCTGTCCTTCATCCCGTCTGGCTCTTCCACTCTTTCTGCCTCTTCTTCAGGAGGATTTCCCTGGGGCCCCGAGGTAAAAGTTTTAATGGAGACATGCTTTTTGGAGCTGAGTGTTCTAAGATCTCTCACTCTCTACATGATGTCTGGCTGTGGGTCTCTGTTGCCATCTGCTGCAGGAGGAAGCTTCTCAAATGATGGCTGAGCAGGACACTGATCTATGAATATAGAATAATGAAATCAGGAGTGATTTCATTATTCCTCATTCCTGTTTTCTTTTTAAACAGCAGTAGTATTTTTGTTTTGTCCTGGGTCGCTTGGCTATTTATTCTCAGGTTCTCATCATTCAAACGGCATTGAATACGGTTATCACTTCGTGGAGTGGGCCCTTAAGTCAGATCAGATATTAGTTGGTTACTCACCCAAGCTTTGTGCCACTATTGCAGTGACATATCTTATAGGCAGGAGACTGATGTAGATCAAAGGGGTTCTGGTTGGGTTTGTGTTTATGTTTCTCCTTTTGTAGTATGCAGAGTACCTTTCTGTACCAAAGATGCTAGAAAGTTGGGGCTGGAGAGTTGACTCAGTGGTTAAAGAGCACCGTCTGCTCTTCCAAAGGTCCCGGGTTCAATTCCCAGCACCCACATGGTAGCTCACAACTGTCTGTAACTCCAAGATCCGACACCCTCACACCAATGTACATAAATTTAAAAATTAAATAAAAATATTTGAAAAAAAAAGAAAGAAAGAAAGTAGAGGTGACAGCTTTATGGAGGTACCAGCTCAACTTCTTCATGTTCAATGAGTTGGGTAGGTGTTGTCATCAGCAATAGGGCTTTGTGGTCAGTTTGTGCAGAGCAACCTACAGTCATGCAAAGTCCTGGCTTGTTTTAGGAGTCCCCCGCCCCACTCCCCATTGGACAACAATTCAATTAGATGCAACCGAATCCTGATACTGGAAGCTTCATTTAGTGACAACAAATGTCCAGTTGGGACTCTACCTCCCTCATTACTTGGTGATTTCATTTAAGTATCCTTCTGTTCTGCCCAAATCTCGAGTTCTCCAAAAGACTACTCAGGAGCCACTTCCGATGCAAGTGTATGAGATATTGGGGGTTTTGTGTGTGTGTGTGTGTGTGTGTGTGTGTGTGTGTGTGTGTGTGTGTGTGTAAGTGTGTGTTTTTTTAATTCAAGCCCGGGCAGGGACTCCCTCCCTCACCAACAGAGTGGATTGGGAATAGGAGCCCAGATCTTAGAAAATATGTGGGTTTTATAGACTTAAGACAAAGAAATGGTTTTACAGTATATGATTAGATGACTTTAAACAGACACACATGTCTGTCCGTGATTGGCTATTGTTATGTGCCAGACCATTTGTGGTCCATTTGACCAGCAGAAAGTATATTTGGACTCTGGGGTGCTTTCCCAGAGCAAGCTGATTAGCTGTCCATGAGCTGTCCATAACTTGTGCTTTTTCCAGGAATTGTTAGAAACGTGGCCTGGTTAGGAGGAGTGAAAACCTGAAGCCTGTCATGGAGTTGGACCAGTCAAGCAAACTGGGGTCTTTGGGGGAGAGTCTCTTCACCTCATATATGGACATATTTTAGGAAGCGTCTATTGTATTGTGTTTTCATACTACCTCTCAAATGCCCCTTCATTTTAGCTGTCTCTTTGAGTTTCTCTCCATTTACGTCGATGTTGGCTATGGGCTCACCGCAAACTGCCCTTAATTTTTTGAGGTAAGTCCTTTGAATTCCTATCCAGGACTTTGATCATGAAGGAATGTTGGATTTTGTCAATGGCCTTTGTTGGGGGGGAGCATCTAATGAGCTAATCAGGTGGTTTTTGTGTTAGTGTATTTATAGTATAGATTACATCCATTGATTTATGTATGTTGAGCCATCCCTGTATCTCTGGGATGAAGTCACCTTGATCATGGTGGATGGATGATCTTTTTGGTGTCTCTCGGATTCTGTTTGCAAGTAATTTATTGAGAACTTTTGCTTTCATGATCATAAGGGAGATTGGTCTGTGATTTTCTTTCTTTTGATGAGTCTTCCTGTGTCTTGTGTGTCAGAATAACTGTGGCCTCATGAATGAACTGGGAAATGTCCCTTCCTTTCTATTCTGCAGAACAATTTGAGAAGTATTGATGTTAACTCTTCTTTGAAACTCTGGTAGAATTCTGAGCTAACTCCATCTGACCCTAACCATTTGGAGGGTCCTGGAAAACTTTTAATTACTTCTTCTCTTTCACTCTTTCACTATACTCTGTTTAAATTGCTCGTATGATCTTGATCTAACTGTTAAATGGTATGTATCAAAAATTTATTCATTTCTTTTAGATTTTCCAATTTGATGTGGTACAGATTTTAAAGGTACATTCTTATGATTCTTATGATTCTTTAGATTGTCTCAAAAAAAAAAAACAAAACCCAAACTTTGCTTCATCTATTCCTTGTATTTTTTGTTTCTATTTTATTGATTTCAGCCCTGAGCTTATTTCTTGTCATCTATTCCTTTTTCAGTGTGATTTCTTCTTCTTTGTTCTAGAGCTTCCAGGCGTGCTGTTAAGTTGCTAGTATGAGATCTCTCCAGTTTTTTAAAATAGGCACGTAGTACCACGAACTTGCCTCTTAGCTCTGCTTTCATTGTGTACTTTAAGTTTGGATATGCTGTGTATTCACTTTCATTGAAGAATTCTTTTTAAATTAAAATGCTAATAAACACGCACATGTATTAAAAATTCTTTTGTACAGTTATGCTTCTCTTTTCAACCCCCTTTCCCTTTTCCATTTTCCTTTCCTTTTTATAAATTTCATTATTTGTTTACTTGTATTCTATGTGCATGGGTAGGAAGGTGTCGGAATCCCTGAAACTGGAGTTATAAACAGGTGTGAGCTGCCATGTGGGTGCTGGGAATTGAACCCAGGTCCTTTGGAAGAGCAGCTAGGGCCCTTAACCACCGAGCTATCTCTCTAGCCCCTTCCTTTCCTTCCTTCCATCCTTTTTTCTTTCTTTCCTTCTTTGTTTTCCTTGTTTTGTTGTTGTTGGTTTGGTTTGGTTTGGTTTGGTTTGGTGGTTTGTTTTTCAAGAGAGGGTTTCTTTGTGTAGTCTTGGCTGTTCAGGAATCTCTCTGTAGACCAGGCTGGCCTCGAACTCTCAGAGATCCACCTGCCTCTGCCTCCCTGAGTGTTGGGATTACAGGCCTGTGCCACCATATGGCTCATTTCCTTCCTTATTGGTTCAGTGTTTAAAGAAATTAAAGGTTCAAAAAAATTATTATTTATTTTGTTGTATTTTTCCCTGCTGGGGTTGTTTTTTTGGTAAGGAGCAAAGTGGACCTATGAACAGCTCCCAGGAGAACATAATTTCAAAACTGTTGCTTTTGAGCAGATGTTGCTCTCTAGTCTGGAACTGTGTGAGAGGTAAAAATGCCTTTCAAGGGGAGACAAGAAGAGTGTTTGCCAGAGAGGAGGTTTTGTACTAGAGACTCAGTCTTTACCACAGATATTAGTTATTGATATTATTATGTAATATGAGATAAATTACATTCAGATAACTGTTTCCATTTTTGTTTTTGTTGCTAAGAAACCACAGATGGAGCTGATGGGCAGAGGACAGTCATGGGCTCTGGTTTGCTAATGGAATCATCTCTTTCATTTTTCATTTCTTTCTATATCTGAATGCTTCAGTTGGTCTGACTTTGTATTATATGTCCCTTTAAGACTTTTATCTGAATGAATAAACTTGAATAAATAAAAAGAGAATTGGGACAGATGCTCTCAAAGGCACCTTTGAATAAAGGAGGGCCTAATATTTAGTAGAGTATAAAAAGTTACCAGTTATTCAAGATTTTTCTCTCCCAGTTTTCATAGAGTAACTGGTGGCTTATTTTTTTTTTTTAAATCAAAATACTTTCCAAATTTGCATTCCTGTAAAACTCCACTTTAGGCTGTAAAAACACCTCTTAGGGTTTAGAAAGTTAGTCTCATTTGTGTGAACAGACGAGTGTTTGAACAGCTGGCCCCAGCTAGTGGCACTGTTTTTATAGGCTGTAGAGCTGCTATGAAGTAGGACTTAGGTAGAGGAAGGTGGGTTACTGTGGATGGGCCTCTGGACCTGGGTGAATCTTTCCCTGATGGTCTGGTCTACATCTGAATTAGGCTTTCCCCCGATATGGATCCTTCTCTACTGTGCTAGAATGTATCTCTTCAAACTGTGAGACAAAATAAGTCCTTCTCTTATTTGCCTAGCACCTGTCCACATTGGTGAGGAAAATAATGAACACAATACTTAACTGGAGTTTGTGAATCTTAATATTTCACTGAAATAAAAATACAATAATTCATAGCAAAGTATGCTAAATTTAATTTAGTAAAAAGGAAAACTATAGAAAAGATAACTCTTAGAAAGCCTCTGTTTCAACTCAAAACCCTGTGTGCAAATTTTAGTCATGAAATAGTATCTTGGAATTTTTTTCATTTTTAGTAAAATCAAGTAATTATATAGTAATAGAATAATAGAAAAAGAGAGGCTCATGAGAATAGTCTGGGTGCTTAGATTTTGAAAGCTACAGGTTTAGGTCTGGAAGTTTCTATTTGCTGGCTATTTAGCTTCACATGGTTCCATAACAGGGAGCTAATGAGTTAGCTGGGGTTTCTCTGTGATGTCTAATATCTAGCTCACCACATCATGGTTGGTAGGCTCCCCTCTGAATCGTTATCACCCATCACTTATATCAGAAGAACCCAGAATTTAGTCCTTGCCTTGCCAGTGTGTGACCTTGAAACTCATTTCATAAAGTTCATGGCCATATCTCTCTCTAGGAAGATTGGTGTTAACTGAGTTCTGGTTAAGAATCATTGCTTTATTTTTTGTATCCCTTTCATATAATTGTTAAGGTCAGGAATAAATCTTACTGTCTGGAGTTTAATCTGAACCTAAAACACCCTAGTCATTTGACCTTGGGCCAGTCTGTACTTTTGTGTTATGATGAGAACTGCTCCAACAAGGGTGTTACAATGCTTCTACATATTGATGTGGGAGTGTGGTTGGAATATCAGAAATGCTTAGCCCATCCTCAGCAAGCTGGAGCTACGTTGGGAGGGATTATTAGTGCCAGCACTGAACTACAATGTCGTATAGAAAAGGACACATGAGTTTTGACATGATGCAAAATAAAGGCCAAATGTTTTCAGGTCTTCAGCCTCCCAGAAGTTTAATTTTATGTTTGATAAATGGCAGAACTCTCTTTTACTTTTTAGTGATGAGGGGTAAAGGGACTTCTTATCACATGGATAAGTAACTTAGGAGGTGGTAATTCCATTTTCCTAGTCTTGGCAATGCTTAGTGGGAATGACTGTGCTGGTTTGAGTCCTTAGCCCATAGGGAGTGGCACTATTAGGAGGCATGGCCTTATTTGGAGTAGGTGTGGGCTTATTGGAGGAAATGTGTCACTGTGGAGGTGGGCATTAAGGTGTCATATATGCTCAACCTACATCCAGTGTGACAGTATCTCCCTGCTGCCTTCAGATCAAGATGTAGAACTCCCTGCTCCTCTAGCACCATGTTTGCCTACACGCTGCCATGTTTCCCGCCATGGTGACAATGGGCTAAACCTCTGAAACTGTAAGTCAGCCTCAATTAAATGTTTTCCTTTATAAGAGCTGCCCTGGTCATGTTGTCTCTTCATAGCACTAAAACCCCTAACTATAAAGACATTGAAACAACTAAGAACTCATAGTCCCTGCACTGGGCAGTTTGCAATTTAAGAGCCGTCTTTAAGTTCACCAGTGTTTGCTAAGAAAGTAATATCAACTGAGTTGTTCACACGCCCATCCATGGATAAGCAAACAGAGGCTCATGTAAGTTAAGTGATGCTCATGGCACATGACTTGTGAATGATTGAACTAAGGAACCGCTCCATGCACCGCAGCACCTCTTCCCAGGGACTATACATGAAGCACCCCATGTGGCCACAGGGCCTCTGTGTCCCCCAGCAGAACAGGCCAGGATAGAAAAACAAAACTGTTGGCATTAATCTAGTTTCAAATATGCAAATGTGCCCTCTACATTGTAGTCTTAGTGGATCAGTGCACGCAGATTCCTTTTCGAGCCAGGAGGCATTTAGCTAAGAGGGAATTCTCTGCAGATGATCCTGGCCTCTTGGCAGTTTTATCCTAATCTGCTTAATATGTTCTTACCTGGCTAGGGGGCAGACAGATCCGATGACAAACGTACTCACCATGGGAGCTGCTAGCCTCCAAAATTACCCATGGCCAAAAAGCTGGTGGATGCAGAGCACTCATCCCTGCTTTCCATAGTGAGATGCCCTGGTCTTCAGGTGTCTTTAGGATAAGTCAGTCAGGTTTCTGTCATGATGCATTTTTTATATTCTTTTCACCTATAACGCCTGCATTGTACACAGGTGTTGGGCAATTGCATGTGTGTCTGCTCAATTTGCACATCGGAGGCACTACTGATATTTTTATGTACAACCGATGTGCCTACCACAACCGTGATGACCTACGGTGTTCTAGAACATGGCTTCAGGATGCCACCAAAGAGTCTCTTGGCTGTGTGTGTGCAGGTTTTCAATTAGCAACAAAGGCAAAACGTAACATATTTAAAGGTCTAGCCATCTTTCACAGAAGCATTTAAGAACAATTCGTGGTTCTCGTTGTGCTTTATGATCTGCAGATCTCAAAGGCAGACTTGCAATATTATTTCTGAATGATACTGTAAACATAGCTACACATACCTGAGACAGGTTGGGGGAATACTGCACTCATTTTACAGGTCTACGCTGTGCTCTGTTTTAAGATCCTTTGAAACGTACACTAAATTTGTGTGAGTGTGTGCAATATGCTCTTTTATTGTGACTAATATAATTGCTACATTTTGATCCTATCATTAGCTAAATTAAGATATCGGGCACTACTGAACTGTTCACATTCAAATGATGAAGTTTAGGTTTTGTGGGTTTCACCTCATTTGGAAAAACAAAAGCCAATGAAACACAAAGGAAAAGTAGTGGCCCCAGAGAACATGTGCCAGGGGGACGTTTGAAAGCAGTAGCTAGTGTGAGCTGCTGTGGGTGTGCAGGGAGTGGGAGCCTGAGATGACGGTGGGGTGCCAATGACACCGGCACTGTTGTCATGCTGGCTGCTTTTCACTCATTCTGTGACCTTAGGCAAATCACCCCTCTCTCCATACCTCAGCTCCCTTACCTGCAACTTACAGAGAACAGTCCATGGTAGTTGTTAAAGGGTTAAGTGCCTTAGTTCACATGAAACACGTGGGAGAGCGTGTGCCATCACAGGCCTTCAATAACTATTATTTTATTTGGTTTGGTTTTGTTTGTTTTTTGTTTTGTTTTGTTTTAGCTTGGTTTCTGATCTTGTCATTTTAAAATTGACTTTTCTCTTTGACCAGATCATTAGAGATTTGAGTTTTGGCCATTGACTTTGCACAGCACATCAGTTCTTATTCTGCCGTTATTAAAATGCAAAATATGAACCAAGTATAAAACTCCTCACTCCTCAGAATACCTACCATGGTTTTCATAAGAACCCTTGAATTCTTGGCACCTTTTTCTTTCCCATTGCATTGGTTTACTAAGGCTGTGTAATGAAGTATCCAAACAAGATGACTTACAACAAAATATTTTTTTTTGACTTACAGTTCAAAGGGCCAGAAACATGAAGCTGTGTGGCTAGTAGCCGCATGGACATGATCCCCAGGCCTCCAGAGAAAGGTTCCTGTCTCTCTCTGCTTCTGGTAGCTACAGTTTTCCTTAGTTTGTATTCCTAAACCCTTTATTGTCCCATAGCTATTTTATTGTGTCTTTATATCATCTCCCTGTGCAGGACAGTGTCCAAATCTATCTATCTATCTATCTATCTATCTATCTATCTATCTATCTATCTATCATATATATATACATATATATATATAATTCTCTTCTCTCTCTCTCTCTCTCTCTCTCTCTCTCTGATAACTTTTACTAAATGTGTCTCTTGACAATTTCTTACACATATATAATGTATTTTAATCATTATCACCACCAATATGTGTTATCTCACTCCCATCCCATCACTGTTCCTCTTCCCTACAAGTCTTTGCCCAGCACTCATGTCTTTGTGTGTGTTTTTTTTTAACCAAGACCATCTGTGTGGACATATGTTTGGAGCTATCCAGTGGAGCTTGGTGGGTTCAGCAGGGGTTCACAGCTGGAGATAATGGCTACATCTCTCTCAGACTCCATCAGTAGACAATAGTTAAATAGGGAGTGGTAATGCTTGAAGAGCCCTTGCCCAATCCATGATTGATTGATGGGAAGCCTAGTCTCGTTCAGGCCCATTGCAGGCTGCTGCAGCTGCTGTGAGATTATCACTGATTGTGTCATGCACACAAGATGGTATTTCACAGGCCATCTCCTGATGCCATGGCTCTTTCCTTCATCCTACTCTCTTGACATTTTCACTGAGCCTTTGAAGAAGTGATATAAATAGTCTATTTAGGACTAAGCATTCAACCATCACTATTATCTGGACATTAAATAGACATGTATCTCTGAATTCACCAGTATTTATTACATAGATGGTTCTCTGATTAAAGTTGAAAATAGGATTTGTCTATGGGTATTAACACATGTATTTAGATGAAAAATTGACATCGTATCAGTTTAGCTAAGCAACAGTAGTGAGTTCCCTCTTAGGGCATAAGCCCTCTTCAACCATGGAGTTTTGACCAGGTTTATAGTACCAGGAATGAATGCTCACTTATGGAGCAGGCCTCAAATCCAACCCAAGAGTGGTTGGTTATTCCTATAACAATTGTTCCACTATTGCACCATTGGGCAATTATAATTTATAGGATGCACAGCTGGTTGATAAGACCACTGATGCTTTTTTTCCCCCAACAGCCTGTACAGCAGCTTCTGTTACTGAAACTTAGCCAGCAAGGAGGAAGCTTCTAACTCAGTTCCCACTTGATCTCTCCTTACCTTATATTAAAAGTGTGTGGTACCTTTCACAATAGGACTTTATCAACTAATTCTAGTGAGCAACCAATAGGCTTGATAAGAGTCTGGATTGTTATAGGCCCTCCGGGGCCTCCCTGACCAACAACACATAAGGAGGTACCACATGCCTGGCCCTGGGATTTTTATTTAATAACTCATAGCTTTTAGAAATTGTACTGTCTAGTCCTGTAGAATGTTTTTGTTCTAGTTTTTTAAAAATTTCTAATAGAAAACCCTGCTTCCCCTTTCACTAAGTCACATTGTTACAGTTCTGGCTACACAGATCTTACTCCTAGCTTATGAAATTAGAAGCATACTTGTTCCTTCAACAAACTCACAAAATTTCCTACTTGGGTCAGAGCATTATAATAAATGTGCCTTATGCTTATGTAATGAAGTACATAAAGCACATCAGTAGTGCTAGCTAACTTAGTAAACTACAATATCTCTGGTGATCATATAATTTAGTATTTCTACTTCGGATACTGAAATTCATACAATAATTCATCTTTAAGAATGCAGCAAGGTTTTAGAATGGCTATTCTAACTATATAGACAGTGACTGAGATGTATACATTTTGGGCCTGGCTAATCTCACTTGCATGATTTTTTTGGTTTGTTTTTGCATGTTCTGGATAGTAAAAAAGTATTTTTAAGCAAAAGTTATTGGGCTCCAATGGTTTTCTCATACATCAATGGTTTTCTCTCTTCTTCGCTATCTCCTCCGTTTATCCCCCATTCTGCTTAACTCTTCCCACCCACACGCTTCCCACCCTTTCACATAACACGGCTTTTACTATTTTCCTGTTCCTTGGGGCCTCTTTCCCTCCTCTCCATCTAATGGTTCCTTGCTATCTTCCTGGCCTCCTCAGGCACTTGACGTTAAACACACAATTTTGAGAATTTATTGCTAGGATCTGTATACAAGGGACAACCCCGTGGGCATTGATCCTCCTCCAAACCATGGAATACTAAATAAAAGCTCAGTTCCAAATGTGGGACACCTTTTTGAGTTGTTGTTGGTTGGGGAAAACTCAGAAGATCTCCTCCAAACAACATAGATTATTGACATTGTTCTTGGTTATACAGTCTGACCCTGGCACCTACCCTCCTAGATACAGTACCAGCCTACCCTGGGGTAGGCCTACCAGCCTACCAGTCAAGATGTGCCCATCATTGTAGCAGTGCCATGAGTCAGGTAACCAACCACTTCCTGACTGGCTTTGTGTTCCACTCCACAAGAGGGAACTCAGGCTCAGCACTATAAACATGGACAGGATCCTATGACTGGGGAGATCATAAGGCCTAGAGGAGAATCTATACTATTGTTTTGCTAATGGACATGTTGTCTTCTAATTACCCAGTTGTGCACAGGTTAGTGTTGATTTCAACCTTCCTCAAAGACATTTCTGATTGCCACAGGTACTGATTAATGCAGAATCTTACACTGGTCAAAGTGTCACATTCTTCACCTGAGAAGCTGCTCATGCTCAGTAATTAACCTCCCACCTCTGCTCAGGCAAGCATCCCTAATTAAACCCAAGGAGTCACACAAACAAAGAGGCGTAAAAGTAAGAGGGAGACTGCCTTGCAGGAAAGGTCTCAGCAGTAGAAGGAGAGAGATTGGAAGAGGGTAATAAGAGTTAAAATAACTGAAATTCACTATACATGTGTATAAAACTGTGAGAGAATAAAGGAAGGAAATTACCGGACCCTGCTCTGGTGAGTGTCATTCTTGCAATCAAAGTACTTCAGAGGTTGAGGTAGGAGGATTGCTATGGGTCCAAGGACAACTGGAGCTACATAAGACTTTGTCTCAACAAATAAGTAAAACAGAAACATTCTTTAGGAATTTTACAAATGTTTTAGAAAAATTATTTCAGGAAATTTGTATTTCAAAAAACTCCTGATGGCCTAGGAACCCACAGGCCAGGCAAAACAGGGTCAGGTATCCTAACTGCGTATAATCACCTCCCTCCTCTCCTCCAAATCCAAGTAAAGGCATGTGCCGCCAACACCCAGCAGAGCTAACAGATGTCTTCAGAACATTTCACTCAAACACAAAAAATATATACCTTTTTCTCAGCATCTAAGGGAACTTTGTCCAAAATTAACCACATACTCAGACACAAAGTAAGTCTCAACGGATACAAGACATTTGAAATAACTCCCTGAACCCTACCTGTGACCTATCACCTATTCCTAACTTGTGACCACCATTGATTAAAGATGGATATCAAAGGCATCAGAAAGCTTACAAACTCATGGAAACTGAACAAATCACCACTGAATGAAAAATGCGTCAAGACAGAAATCCATAAAACAATTAAAGGCATCCTAAAATTGAATGAAAATTAATGCAAAATATGCCCAAACTTATGGGACACAATTAAGGAAAGTTTATGGCACTAAGTGCTTACATTTAAAAAAAAAAAAAAAAGAAATCATACCAAGACCACAGAAAGTAATCAAACTCAGGGCTGAAATCAATAAAATAGAAACAACAACAACAAAAGCATTACAAAGAATCAATGAAACAAATTGGTTGGTTCTCTGAGAAAATTAATAAGAACGACAGACCTTTAGTCAAATTAACCAAATGGTGGAGAGAGAAGATCCAAATTAACAAAATTAGTCATCAGAAATGCCAATTAAAACTACTTTGCTATTGCTTCATACCCCCATCAGAATGGCTGAGATAATAAAACAAGTGGGCGGCTCATGTTGGAGAGGATGTAGGAGGAATTCTGATCCATTGCTGGTGGGAGTGCAAACTTATCACCATGATGGAAATCAGTGTGGCAGTTCCTCCAGACAATGAAAACACATCTATCTCAAGATCTGGGTATACCACTGTGGGGCATATGCCCAAAGGACATTTTATCCTATCACAAAGACATTTCCTAGACCATGTCCATTGCTTCTCTATTCATAACAACCAGAAACTGCAAACAACCTAGATGTCCCACGACCGAAGAGTGGATAAAGAAAACATGGTACATTTACAGAATGGAATGTTACTCAACTGAAAAATGAAATAATTAAATGCACAAGGAAATGGATGGAGTTAGAAAAAAAAACTCATTCTGAGTGAGGTAGCCAGGTCCTGAAAGACAAAATATTGTATTATTATCTTATATGTGACTACTAACTATTAAGTCAGCAATAACTAAGCAACAATCCATAGAACCACAGAGGTTAAGTATAATAAGAATTAGGGACTCGCGTGGGGGGCAGATAGATCTTCCTAGAAAAAGGGAATAGAATAGATCATTACAGATGGACTTGGGGTGAGGGATTGGAATAGGAAGGAAGAGGAGGAAAGAAGGGAATGAGGGGAAAGGATATGGGAAGAGATGACTAAAATGAAGGGGCATTTGAGAGGTCGTATGGAATCCTAACACAATAGATGCTTCATAAAATACATACATATATGAAGGTGAGCTAAACGAAACCACCAAATAATCGGGGAATCAGAGCCCCAGCTGGCTACTCCTGTCAGCAAAGGAAGCTTCTAGTACTGGGATTGGGTTATATCTAATCAAGTTGTTGACCAAAGGGGTCCATGTTGAATTTCAAACAACACAGGCTGTTAGATACACTATGAGTTACTCTGCATAAACTACCTGTACAGCTCTATTGCTGAAGACGACACCTGAACAGTTCGCTGAACATGGAGTAGAGGATCTGGTGCCTACGTAGAGCCTTCACCCCTACACTCTAGCATCTTTGATATAGGAAGGTACTCCGCATGCTACCAAAAGAGATAGGTAAATACCAACACAGCCACAAACCCTTTGATCTACAATGGTGTCCTGCTTACAGTATATGCTAGAGCCACGGTGGAATAAAGCTTGTGGGAGTAACCAACCTATATCAGATTTGACTTAAGACCCATTCCACAAGATGGAACCCATACCTGATACTGTTTGGGTGACCAAGAAACTAAAACTAGATAGCTTAGGCACCTAGGGTAAAAACAAATGACTCCTAATGACATTCTGCTATACTCATAGACAAATGCTTTGCTCTGTTATTATCAGAGAAGCTTCCTCCTGCAGCAGAAGGGAAAAAATAGAGAAACTCACAGCCACCCCGTACTCAGAGAATGAGGGACCATGGAACACACAGCTCTAAACAGGATGTTTCCATCAAATCCTTTCCCTTCAAGGAACTCAGCCAAACAGAAGGCAGAAAGAGAGATAGAGGACAATAAGAAAACAAGACTTTTTAACTCAACATGATTGATACACATATGAACTTAGGGTTCAGGATTGATGCTCATATGAACTCACAGGGACTGAGGCAGTGTGCACTGGGCCTGCAGGGGTCTGCACCAGATAGGCCTAGAGCTGAAAGGAGAAGTGGACATACACACACACACACACACACACACACACACACACACACACACACACACACACTTAACCCAGAAGTAACCTCTAATTGCTAACCACTTGAAAGTGAAGTTTTTATTTCCTCCAAAGGAGACTTACTAGGGAAATAACCTACCCTTAAAGGTAGGCTGCACACTCAGCAGTAGAGGGCTGACAGAAAATGAACTTAGCAACATGATTTGGAGGGTTTTGTCTCATAATGTTGTGTCCAGGTTTCCTCTTTTGTAATTTTTTTTATTTTATCTCTACCACTCCCCACCGCCTGTCATCCTTTTGCAAACATAGTATGGCTCCCAGTTTTTTGGGATTCCTGAGTATGTGAACAAGTATGTCTCACGCCTTTCCTCAGGCTCTTTTGCCTCTTCTGTTTTGTCCTATTATGATGTTTGTTTTGCTTTATCTGATTTTATTTTATTATTACCCCTTAGAAAATGGTTTGTTTTCTATTGAAAGACAGATGGGAGAAACTAGGACAGTAGAGTGAGGAGAGGGCATAATCAGGATATATTATATGAAAAATATTTTAATAAATGAAAATTTTAAAATTATACTAAGCAATAAATGAGCAGCAGTAATTTGATGAGTCAATGTCCATTTTCTTCCTGGGCTGTTTGTCAAAAGACCTAGAGGCTTGCTACTTTAGTGTCTTCTTTTTATCCTTACTGATACTGAATTTGTGTTCAGTAACCTGCACAGAAAGAATGAATTCAGTTTAAAAAATTACTTTGTATGAGTGTGTGTGTGCGTGCGTGTGTGTGTGTGTGTGTGTGTGTGTGTGTGTGTGTGTGTGTGAGTGTGTGTGTGCCTGTGCACTGTAGTATATTGTGGAGGTCAGAGGAAAACTTAAGGGTGACGATTCTTTCCCTCCACCCTGTGGGCAGACATTATGAGGATCACATGAAAGTAAATTGGAATTTGCTGGAATGTACACCAGGAAACTCAGCCACAGAATTAAGGAAAGGTAAGCCTGAGTAGACAAGTCTATGTTTCACAGTGTGTTGCTTTATGTCTATTAGCTTTCTGTTAGCAGTTTTTGTTCAAGCCAGAGCTAGAATAATGGGAAGTTTATAAAGGCAAAGCATTTATTTCCCAATTTTCTTGAGCTATCCATGCTGGTGTATCTCTTCATAGAAATATGTTTGCCAGAGAAAAAGAAGTATTGCAGTCCCCTGCCATAGACACATTCACTCTTTTTTCTGCATTTGTGTGTATATAAGGGTAGGATACATTATTTTCACAACCCTGTATTGTTAGGAACCTGCCTAGGGTTTACTACTTAGTAGATTATCTTGAATTCAGTATGAACCCAACTTTTCTGGGGCACTTTAACAAAAAATATTTTGATAGTTACTTCACAAACTGTAGACATAGACCATCTTTTGTTATAGTCCGTTCACTTGATGAATGGGGACCTGGTTACATGCATATGGGTACCTGAGACCCATTTCATGTAGTGTGGAGAGTAGTGTGTTACTGCATCGTAGAATAGGGTGACCCTGTGGGACAGCAATGCTGCGCATGGTTTCAAAATGCCTTTTTACCATAAAGAAATGTAAAAATGAACAGGTACAGGAGTTTATTCTAATTTAAACATTATATAATATATACATATACTGAGATATGCTATCCTATGAATATTTAAAATTTTATAGCATATAAACAAATTAAAATGGCAGCCCAGAGCATTAGAAGGCACTTGGCACCCCAGTGCAGGCACCACTATGATAAACAAATATGTGATGGAGATGTTGGAAAGATAGAAAAATGAAGCAGTATATGTGCTGTGTAGAGAGGCAGAACTGAAAATGTGATGGTGGTGACAGGTGACAGAAAGGACTTAGGTTGACATGCTGTCATTGCTCAGTAGGCCCAGATGGTGTGCAGTAGCCTGGAGCTTATGCAGAAGCAGACTCAGTCTCTGATCACTCTAGCTCTGGGCAACATCAGAGGCCCAAGATGAGGAAACATTCACTTTGTAGACTGGACCACTTAAAAGGAGCACAATGGTCCACAATGCCACCAGAGGCCATGTTGGTGTCTGTGCTCCATGCTGTGGTCCCAGACCATGATAAAGCTTCAGATCCATGTGGATATATGCACACCGCACCATTGCCTGATGCCTTGGTAATGCCCTCAGGCTTTGCTACCTGGGAGGCCATGCTGAGTAACCACTTGAGGCCATGTTGAAGCCCATTGTCCCTGCAGCCACTGAGGGCCATGAGCAGATCTGTGGTCCTGATGTGGCCAGGGGACATGTTGATGTCGGTGACCTCCTGGCCACACCAAAGCCCAAGCTATGGTCTGGGCAGCCACTTGAAGCCACGTTGATGTCTGAGGGTGCAGGAGAGCTGGTCCTGCCCCTCGTGGGCAAGATGGCTTCCAGTGTAGATGCAGGCACAGAAAGACCCATCCTTATTTGGGGGCCTGGCCACTAGAAATTTGGCCATGCCCCAATGAGTATAGGGACAACACAAAATGGATTAACTTTTTCTTCCTTTCCTTTCTTCTTATTTTTGGGGGTAGGGGGTGAAGGGGAGGCAAGACATGGGAAGACTAAGAGGTGAGCACAATCAGGGAGCATGATGTGAGATTCCTAAGTAATCAATAAAAACAAAATAAAAGAAGCTCCTTGAGGTCAAACTTTCCAAGCTGGAACAATAAATAAGTAAAAAAAAAAAAAAAAAAAAAGCATTAAAACAACTAAAGTTCCACAAAGAGATATTTGTTTCTTAACACATTTGTTGTAACAAGTACAAATGTCTTTCCGGCTTTTGGTTTTCATCTTCAAAATGGCCTTTCCTGTATGAGTCATACCATTTCTGGGTGGTGTCCTGTCTTTATGCTACACAGAGGGAAGGCTACCCTCTAGTCTCTGGCCTGGTTCCCTGGGAGCTGGTTTTGGTTAACACAGTTGGTTAGATTGTAAATCTTCGCACGACTCTCCCATTCTTGATTGAAAGCAGTGGTTGGCATTGGCTAATTACAGGCCCACTCGGCCTTTTTAGTATGACAACTCCCAGGAAAATTTGATGTTTTCTTCCTTAAAACAAACAGAAACAGTTTGGGGGTTGTTAAATTTTTTAAAAAATTAGAAAACTGTAGGGTTAAATTCTGGTGACAAAAGTGTAATGAAAGTTGTGATTATGAGAAAGATCAATATTTTATTTTATTTCCCTTGTTGTTATGAGTGTGTGGGGGTGTATGGGCGGACAAGAAATGGAGCCAGAGGAAGACTTGGTGTCCATCTCTCATTCACCATCTCATTCTTACAAGACGGGGTCTCTCACGGTACCTGGCTGGCAGCCATGAAGCCCCAGAATCCTCCTGTCTCTCTCCCTCCCTCCCTTTACTGGGCTGGGAAGCAATAAAAAAGATAGCACAAGAAGTTGGAAGGAAACAGGTTGGGGAAGGAGGATGAGAGAGTAATTCGCAAGGAAGCAATTGGGATGGATTTGATCCAAACACACTACATGCATGTACGGAAATTAAATAAAATATTCTTGAGCCCAATATGGTGGTACATGCTTTTAATCCCAACACTCAGGTGGCAGAGGCAGGTTAATCTCTGAGTTTCAGGCCAGCCTTGTCTACAAATCAAGTTCCAGGAAAGCCAAGGCTACACAGAGAAACCATGTCTTAAAAATATATAAGACTTAAAATCATTTCCTTCAACATATTTAAGTAGACTAATTAGACCTCGGATGTCTGTATTTATCAAACTCAATGCATGTAACAATCACATAGGTCTCTGAGTAACCATTAAGTGGGCTGGGCTTAGGGCTCTTGCACAATTGTGTTTGTAATGATAGGTTTGAGCTGAGAGGCACACAGGATATTTAGTGACCAGGAGAGTATAGTGTTCTGCTTGCTTGCTTGCTTACTTGCTTGCTTGCTTGCTTGCTATGCATATAGGTGCACTCCAGAGGAGATAGACCCATGGGAAAGCAATCAATGGTGCTCTCTCTGTCCCCAGATGTGGTGTGTCTGAATTTGTGCATGGCTAAGCTATGGAATCCTAGAAGAGACATTGTTTGCATTCTTTTTACCAGTGAGGAAATTGCAACTCGTTCCTTAAAGCAGTGACGACTTCCATGGCATGGGCAGAGCTGTGGGGCCTTCAGCAATGTGTGCTGACTCAGAAGCCTCATAGAAACCCCAAGTCAGCGCCAGAATGGCTGCAGGACCCTTGGTCTGTGGTTTGGAAATGCCGTCTACTTTGAACGCTTTCAGTGCTTTGGATTTCCATTATTACTCTCAAGCAGCTTAAATAATATTTTCAAAATAGCTACTGTGCCAAAAGTAACAAACATCTTTGGAAAGGAAGCTCCTCCCCCAGTTGTATTTGAGTGCAGCTCTCCCATAAGGATGTGCTTGTGAGAGCTGAGAGATACGCCATCTTCCATGCTGATGATGGATGATCTGAGTCTCTGACTTTGCCTGGAGTCTGATCTGGATCCTCACTACCCAGAGTGTAGCCCACCCAGGAGGGGCAAAAGGATTCCCTGGGAGATGTTAAGACATACTGACTCCTTAGAGTCTGTCCTAGAGCATTAGCAACTGCAGCCTACCCAGGATTCTAGGTGAAGTGAGCTAAGGCAGTAAAGCTTTGTGGAGCACAGTGGCTCTGGGGAGGGGCTGGATCTTCCCTGCCACAGGTGCTTTGCTGTGTGGTGTCTGTTCTGTGAGAGGTGTGAGCCCGGGAATGAATGAAGCTGTCATTGCGAAGAAGGAAAGAGGACAAGGTGCTCCTGAGGAAGGCAGGCTTTTTTTTAAACAGCATTTTACACATAAAACAAAATTCCTGACTTTTTCTTCCTAATCGCGCCCCCACCCCACAAAAAGCAGCCTTCCCTTTCTCCCCTTTTCCAGATCCCCGGGGGCTGACCCTTCATTCCTTCCCATTTCCTTTTCCGGATCTTAGGGCTGACATTTGGTGTGATATTAAGAACCCTGGAAACCTCTGTTCCAAAGCTGCATTCCCTCTGGGATTGCCCTTCCAACATTTCATTCCTTGTGAGGCTTTGGCCCATATTGAAGCACAGATCCCTCTATGAAATCTATAGAGCAGAGGAGTTGAGGCAGGCTGAATCTAAGAACTCTTCCTTTCAAAACATAGGAAACGTGTGTGTGTGTGTGTGTGTGTGTGTGTGTGTGTGTGTGTGTGTGTGTGAGTGTGTGTGTGTGTGTGTGTGTATGTGTTTCTGTGTGTGTGGGAGAGAGAGAGACAGAGAGACAGAGACAGAGAGACAGAGATAGAACAGAGACAGAGAGAGAGATGTATGTTGGCACATGAATTGCCATGTCTGTGTGCATGTACGTAGAGGCCAGAGATTCTCTGGGTACCCTCTCTATTGCTCTCTGTTTTATTCCTTTGAGACAGGGTCTCTTATTAAGCTTGCAGATCATTGGGGTGTTTATTTGTTTGGGGAGATGTTGAGACAGTTTCTCTGTGCAGCCTTGGCTGTCTTGGACTAGCTTTGTAGGCCAGACTGGCCTCGAACTCACAGAGATCCCCCTGCCTCTGCTCCCGGAGTGCTGGGATTATAGGCATGTGCCACCACACCTGGAAATCATTTGGTGTTTGTGTTCTGTTTTTTGGTTGCTTTGCTAGGCTGACAGGCCAGCAAACCTCTGCAATCCATCAGTTTCCACTCCCCAGGGCTGGAGTCACAAGTGTGCAATGCCACATTCAGCTTCTACGGAGTCTGAGAAATCCCAAGGCAAGCTCTAATGCCTGTACCACAAGTGCCCTTACCTGCTGAGTCATGGCCCCAAATTCACACAGGAAACTTTACTACAGCCTTTCTGACAGAGTTGAGGTATGACTTGGTCAAGGGAAGGAAGAGGAAAGAGTCAAACAATTAAGTCACATAGAAAATAGGAGATTAACCAAGGGCTACAGTTTGATTGGTGGAAAGAGTTGGTAATGTGGGCCCAGGGTCTGTAAAGGAGAAACTCCGAGAATCCTGCACATAGGACTGACTGTGAGCACACCACCAGCAGCTATAGCAATTTCACAACTGGCTCTGGAACGGGCTCTGCTCACCAGCATTCTCCCCTTGTCCTTTGCTTCTTGTTAATACATTTTTAAACTGGAGCTCATTTGCTATTTCCTGGCTTCCCAGCAACTGAACATACATAAATTTTATTTGGCAAGCGTGCCAGCAGGTGGGGGGTGAAATTCTTTCTGGGGCTCTCATCCATTCCCCCCCCCATCCTAGCCTCCGAGATGGCAGTGGGGCCAGAGGCTGGTGCAGAGCAAGAAATACATAGAAGGGCATATGGTTTGTGCAGGGCCAGTGTATGAGTTCACGGGGACAGTGGCAGTGTCCCCAGCCCAGTGCTTCACTGGGGACAGGGAAGCCCTCATTCTCATCTCTTCTTGTCTATTTTCAAGGCTGTTTTTCGATAAATTGGGTGGAAGGTGGAAGGTACAGCTCCAGATCAAAAGATGTGGAGGCAGTTAGAATACACAGAACGAGATGTTAAATTTAGCAAGTAACTATGGAGTATGAGCAACTTGTAAAAACAGGCCTAATGATAGGTGCTCATGAGGGAACTGATAAATAAATATAAGAAAGTAATTCGGCCTAAACTTGTGTGGCATAAGCCCCTTGAGTGGGTACTCGCTTGCAGCAGAGGGTCTTGGACATACAGAAAGCAGTGGGGAGCCTCAGGCAAGAAGGACACCATGAAGTGGCGTAGCCGATTGGTAGGAAGACATGAGAATTGATGGAGGAGAAATTCTGAATAAATCAAACCATGTAGATGTTCCTTTCATAAAACGTTTTCTGCTTATCAATACTGAATCTGCTTTCTAATAAGCACTGGCCTGTCCATGCCAGTGTGAACAGTGTCTCCATCTGAGTGCGAGCGAAAATTTCTCTAAGGACAGATCCTGTCAGTCTTGTTGGGAGTGAGGAATTCCTGTCTGAGGGAAGGCATGACTGACATTGAATAACTAGCTAATGAGATAAACATCTAAGCTGCTTCCTGTGAGAAACTAGATATGGGCTTTGCTTCCCCAAGGGAGATGGGGAGAGAGAGAGAGAGAGAGAGAGAGAGAGAGAGAGAGAGAGAGAGAGAGAGAGAGAGAGAGAGAGAGAGAGAGAGGACAGAGGAGCAAGTGGATGTGTGAGAAGAGGCTAAAATTTGGCACAGGATGCTGTATACAAGAGAAATACCCCAAGGGGACAGAAGACTCTTTACATAAATGGTGTCACCCTAAAGATACATAATGTCAATGTGCCATGTCTTCTGTGCTCCCTTTTTTAGGCTGCAACTGTTTCCTGTCTATACCACATGGAATGAAGCATGGATTGGTAAACTGAGGCAGGGGGTGGGGCGGTGCATGTGATTAGAAATTCAAGAGACCATGGAAATGGACCACTCTTTCAGGACTCAGCAGAAGTTTCTGGAGATCTCCGATGTTCATTGGGAATCAGAACCGATTTCATGTACAGTTTCAGTAAACTCAGAAGTGCCCACAGATACCAGGAAGTCCTCATCAGTCTATGCAACACACCACTGGCTGAGTCTATACCAGAGTCCTCTGTCACCAACACTCATTACATTGGTGTCATGTTCTTGGAATTTTATTTTGCAGAGATCTTGCTCTACAGGCCTGGCAGGCCTGGAATGTGCTGTGTAGATCAAGCTGGTCCTGAACTTGCCTCCTGAATGTGAGAATTACAGGCATTTGCCGCTGCACTTGGCCCTTGCTCTTGTCCTTCATAGAAGAACCAAGCAAAAGAGCCACATTTGAATCAGGCAATAAACAGAGAAATGTTTCTTTAAAATTATCCATTGGGCCAGCAAAAAAGCTGAAGCTGAGTTGGGTAAAGACACTGGCAGCCTGAGGTGGATACCCTGACCCCACATGGTGGAAGAAGAATACTGACTTCAGAAAACTCTCCAGTGACCTGTACATGTGCAGCCTGGATGTGAGCACACACACACACACACACACACACACACACACACACACACACACACACACACGCATGCACGCATGCACGCATGCACGCACACCACATATTACACACACACGCACATACACACCACATATTACATGCACACACAGAGACAGAGACAGAGACAGAGAGACAGAGAGACAGAGAGAGAGGAATGTACAAAAATGAAAAATAAAATAAAACCATCCATTGTACGACTGCCTCATCCACTCATTTATCCCACGCGAGCAGTTGCCTTAGGAATCCAATGTCAGGGAGATTGCTCATTTAGGGGTGTATTCTACTTAGTGATGACAAGAAACTCTGAGCCCAGTATTTTTCTCAGATCACACCATCAGTGGTTTTGCTTCTGTCTTTTCATGGTTCCTCTCTCTGATTTATTGTTATTATTATTATCCTGCCTTCATGTGTTTTTCATTGGCGACCGCTCAATTCCTCCATGAAAACAAATAGAGTTTAAAAAGTAGACTTTGGTTTCGTTCAATAAAGTTTTCATCAGACTCGCTTCAAATGCTGATGCTAGTCTGTCCCTCAGAGCCCCCAGCCTGTTGACATCATTTCTGCACTTAGTGTCTTCTCTGAGGATTAGCTGCTTGGTGGGAAACGTCTTCTCTTCTCTCCATGGAGGCGGGAGTTTAACTGTTAGACCTGAGGAGAAAACATTTCCACAATTGTCTGACTAAAACAAGCTGTGTTTAGAAGTGCACAAGGAACTGGCCAAACAACTACCCTCCCTACAACTCAGGGTTTCAGAGAGCAGCCCCTCACTGGCTTTGGGGGTCCCTCATATGGGAAGGGTTAGGGCTGATAAAAAGCAGCTGTTGAGATAATTGGCTCTTAGCACCTGGATGGTAGAGTGGGGGACTCAGGGCTCAGGGCTGCTACGAGGTAGATAACTGGGTCAGTGGCACCTGGGCAGAAGAGTCGGGGACTCGGGACTCAGGGCTGCGATTGAGCAGATAAGTATAAGAGTGCACCATGTGGAAGTGGAGTCACCAAGGTTTCTGGGATGACACATTTTCATAAGGCAAACGGTCAACCATACGTCACAGGGTTTGCAGGATAGATGAGGCTTTGGAAACAAACTTGTTCTCGTAAGGTATGGAGACGTGACAACAATGTGTACCAACATGGCTCCTCAACAGCATCGCACGTCCTGTTTTGGTTTCACGTAACAACATACGTTTAGAAGATGCCGCCTTCTTCACCTTACTTTGTTTCTAACATGCCTCAGTGACTTTAAAGCATGCTGATTTGGGTACAATCCTAGTAGATTTGCTTACCTAACTCAAGGCACAGCATTGCTCTTTTCAGCATAAGTTTCCCCACCAAATAGGTTTTTGCAGCTGCGGTTCACAGTTTGAGATATTGCAAGAGAGAACAGGAAAAGCAGAAAGAAAAAAATAAATGCACTGTAACTTGTAAAAATGTGGACACCCACGCATGATTTACCACACGGCTTTGCAGCTAATCCATAGCACTTAACTGTGGCTCCTTCCTTATTCCTCTACCACAGGGACTGTCAGCTGGATCCTCCCCTCAGCTTGCCGCTGAATTGCTTCATTTTTAAATGTTTCGTGAGTAATTGTTCCCTTTCTGCCTGTGGTAGTTCCAGATGCAAGAGACAAGGTCTGCCATTTTGCCACCCAGCTTCCTGTCCCCATGTTCTGAACGGCATTCTTCTGAAGGGTTTTTCAATGATGTCACTAAGAGTGATCCCAGGCTTCACGTCATTGATTTTTTTTTTATCCCTTACTTTTCTGTGTACAGCTGAAATAAAACAACAATTTGGGCTTTCCTCACGCTGGGCTAAGTCCTCACCTAAGTCCATTGACAAATCTGAGCAGCATGCCTTAACAGGAATTCCTTTCCAGAATATACTACCATCTCTCCTCACGGGAGCATCATTTTATTAGGTTGTAAAAAGGGAAAACTTTATCCTAAAAACTAATTTGGGAATTTCCTCTTGTACCTCATGGTAGTAAACACTATCTAATTTCTTAGCTACAAAAAAAAAAAAGGACCGTAGCATTGCATTCCTGAGGCAGTTAACAACAGTAGCGTGTTTGTTTGCTTCATGTGATACAAGATCAGGCCAAATCAAGTTAAAATAAACAAAATTCAGCATGCTGCTGTAAGATTAGCCAGTCCTTCCCACCAGGAAACCCACTTTTCAAGGACAACTTCTAAGTGAAATGCAGTAAACGTGGCCTAAGATTAAAAAGAAAGTATTATATTAATTTTGAATAAGAAGTCATGGACAACTGTTTTCAAGAGTATATGATTCAGGATGTGTGACGCCTCTTTGGGGACGGGGCGTGGGGAAAGCAGTCTCAGAGCAAATCATTTCATGCCAGCATCAGCATCCACAAGGGATGCTGTAGCCCTGACCATGCAGATGTCTACATTTTTCTGTGTCTCCTTGGATGATGAGGGAACTGACGTGACTGACCGCTGTGAAGACTGGACAAAGCTGTGCATGTGAGCTGAGCATCCTCTGCCAGCCTCCAGGAAGAGCTTCATGATGGTGACAATGTTCCTCAGAGAGGTGGGTTTTAGTGTGTCATTTTCTCCATCCTGAACTGGCTGGAGAAAAGCAAAGCAAACAAACAAACAAAAAAATAACCAGAAACGTAAAGGGTGGTACTAGCTCCTGGAAATTCTCAAATAATGTCCTGAAAAATACGTCCAACCTTTCATTATGTTGTTAATATTCTTTCTGTAAATGTTCCTGGAAATTCTCACATCTCCCTTGGTAGGAAAAGCTTTTTGTGTTCACTTAAGGGTTTTGTATAATGGGGAGAAAAAATCAACATTTTGCCCTGGTAGCGTCTCCTGGTAAAATCCTGCAATTTGCTCTGGTTGGTCTCATTGGGATCACATAGACCAATAAATGTGGTTGGCATCAGGGCAGAACTCTAGTACACTTATTCTTATTCTGCTCAAAGTGTAAGAAAGAGTCTACACTCAGTGGGTAATTTAACGGGGAGCAGAGGTTATTTCCGGAAGAAGATGGAGTCTTTGGGAGTTCAAAAATAAAGGCAGTGGGGACTGACTCTGACATGAACTCTGGTGCTCCGTATTTGACCACCTCTCCTTGGTGGGGAGGCCTGATGGCACTCAAAGAAAGAATAAGCAGGCTACCAAGATGAGACCTGATAGCCTATGACCATATGGTGGGGGAGGAGGTCTCCCTCGGTCTTAGACCTTGGGGAGGGGAATAGGGTGAAAGCGGGGAAGGAGGGACGCACAGGAGGATACAAGTGATGGGACAACAATTTAGTTGTAATCTGAATAAATTAATACATTTTTTTAAAAAAATAAAATAAAGGTAGTATCAGTAGAAAGGTCTCTTTTCCCATCATCCACTTACTAGCGGGTGAAGGGGAGCAGAAGGAGAACTGACCGCGCATCGTCAGGACGGCACACTGCTCTGAGCGCAGTGAGCACAGCTTGGCAAGGTCGCCACAGCCTCCATCCGCGAGAAGAGGCCGCTGGGAGAATGGGTCCACACTGCGGCTTCTGGTGTCACACAGGTGGTGCTGGCTATGGCACAGCACAGTCTGCCTGGGTGTCTCTCTCCTCTCCGATGAGTCCTAGCAGGGCTTCTTGCTTCAGGCTGATGCCAGCCTGCTTTTTTTTTTTTTTTTTTTTAATCTGCGGCTTTGGAAGTTGCGGGCCTGTCTGTTTATTTCTGGAAAATTATCATTGGGTAACTGTATGTACCCAGATGACATAACAAAACTTCACTGTGCTTGGAAAAGTAGTTCTGTGATGACCTAATTCACAAGCAGGTTTGGTTAGAGTCTCTACTTTCTCATCAGGAACTAGGCCCCCGGGGCACATATAAGCCATTGTCATCAGGATTCATGAAACTAAGTAACTGTAATTTTTAAAAAGCTTGCTTTAAACAGCCTCAAAAGCCACATCATGTATTCTTTAAATTTACTCCTCACTAATAGAGAAATAATTTCTTATCATGCTGATAAAGGGTAAAAACTCTTAGAGTTTTTCTCTCATAGAGATATCTCCCAAAGCCTTTGTGTGTGTGAATGACATAGGTAAATGTTACTGAAGCTACACAAACTCATTCCAAGTTACTAATTCTGGCTCTTTCTGATCACAGAAGTTCACTTCTTAACCTCACTATATGATTTCTCAAGCAGGATGAGTTTTGGTTTGATGAAGACATTTTTCTACTGGGCTTGGGCAAGGTAGAATCTTGTGTTTGCTCTTAGCTGCTGGGTCTAGTGGGGGAGGTGCAGCCACATGATGGCCATCTGTTTGGACAGCCAGGTGGAATGGATGCTCATTTCCTTCCTTCTGATTCTATGCTTCAAATTAGATTTATGACAGCCAATATGTTTTCACTGTGCCACATCAGGGAATGGATCTCAGCTACAGTAATTTATAACAGCAGGTGTTGTCAGATTCTCAATTCCATGTACTTACTGATCCCTTTATAGCTCTTACACACACACACACACACACACACACACACACACACACACACTTAGATATCTAGGCCACAATTGTCTTCACAAGGTGACATAGGAAAGAGGCTAGTCCACATCTCTTTCACTTGGACATAAACCAAGGGGTTGCAGAACTTTGATGATAGAACTCTTGTTGAATGGCCAGTGAATGATGTGCTAGACACTAGAGGGGAAATCAATTACAATCCTACATGTAGATCAAAGTCACACATCTTTGAATTTCTGTCCTTTAGAGGTTGGTGTGTGAACAGAGTGAAATGGATAATGTGTTTGCCACCAAGCCTAAGAATATGAGTTCAAAACCCCAGTACCTATATTGTGGCAGGCGATGATCGATCCTTGCCAGTTATCATCTGACCTCTGCACGTGCACTGTGGCAAACACGTGCATGTATATCCACACAGTAAGTAAAAATGTAATATTTTCTTTAAAACATGAATGCTGGTTTATTATTTGTTATCCATAAAGACACAGGTGGGTGTCAGACATGTGACCTTAGCTCTCTTGACATCTCTGTTAACGTCACTCTCGTGCTCGGAAGCTAGTAGGTTCCAAAGTTGCATCTCACAAGTGCAAACACTTCTATGTTTTCCTAATGTACAATATACTCCATTTGGCAATTGTAAATTACTTTGGGAGATAAAACACACATGAAGCAAATGAGACTTAACAAATGATCTCATTCCCAGAGCTCTTAAGCCCCTCCAACTTTGTAGCTCAGAGTACTAAACGTATTGCTTTGAAATAAGCCCAACTAACTGGTCACAGATACTCACCTGCATTTTGAGTAAAACTCAGACTTTCACAAGAAACTGATGAAGAGCCAGATTTCAACTGCTCTCCTTCCTCAACAGATACTTTCAAAACTGTCACCTCTCATCTGAACATTTATCAGGAAGAAAGCCAATCAGAAAAATTTGCCACGTGTGTGGAAACCTTCAGCTGCCTTGCTTAGGATAAACTTCTATAGGATCCATCATCTGCCATAGTTAATATGATACATATGGATACATTATCTCTTACACATATATTGATATATTAACTGCAGTTAGTATACCCAGCTCACTGGAAACCATCTAGAGAGCTCACCATCTTTACTCTATAAGTGTGGCTGTTTCACTGCAGAATGTATCTGGATCCCTTGGGTACACATGCAGGTTGCAGAAGGATGGGCCTCACTGGGTGGCTTTGTCTATGTCAGGCCCTATTTTGAACATCCTTGCGAAGCTATCAATGGACCATGTCCAACCTGCATTCATTTTTGTGGCCTAGGGATGGAGTTAGATAGAAAAAAATGGCTCAATCTGAAGTAATCCTGCCCTTAGATGACATGAAAATTTTCCATTCAAAGAGGATAGGGACACCACAGAAATCTATTTCACAAATAGACAAAAGTGGATGCAATTATAGATACTGGGTTTTGCAATCATGAAAGAAACAGGGGCCCTGTGCCTGCTAACTGAACATCATACCACTAAGCTAGACCTCTGATCAGCAAAAGAAAATTGGACCTGACTCAGTAAAAAGAATAATAAAATTGAAAATCTGACTCTCTGATTATTTGCTGGAATACCCTTATCATTTCCTTATTCCCTTTCTACATATTTTTTAATCTCCTTGGGACCTCCTGACTTAAAGGAGTGCTTTCCTATTATGCAGCGTGTAATATGTAAAATTTGTACAGCTGTATCATGAACATACCATTGTTTATAGCTTGCATCTCTCCCTGATATTTTGGCTTCCTCTTTCCCCTGTTGGTCTAGGCCTAAATCCAACATGGCCCCGGGTCCCCAGACATCTGTGTGTGGTCCTCCTATGAGGTCTGCACCATGGTCTGAAGCAGGCACTGGCTGCCTCCAGCCTCCTGTCCCCTCCTCTGTCTTTCTCCTGATTAACTTTGTTTTCTGCCTTCAAGGATCCTATCCTTCATACACATATCTGCAATTTTCTGGGCTCCTTTTCTGTTACTTCTCTTTGGGCATACTTGATCCTGCTCTCTCTTCTCTTCTCTCTCTTCATTTTCTCTTCTCTTGATGTGTATTGTTGGGGGAAATGCAGTAGCATATAAAGTTATGAAACTGAAATTATGTCATATGGAAACTCTGAGCTCTTTCCTGGCTTGTCAGTCCAGCCACCTCTTACTTGGCTACCTTACAAACTATGGAAAGGCCTGTTAATGCTCTTGAAGCTGGAGTTGTACAACTCTCAAGTCCCAACACAGACTAGGTGCATATAAATAATTTACTGAATCAACAAATAAGTGAATTATTAACCAAAATGGTAAGACAGGATCTATGTAGCTCCTGCATTTCATGGAACACCTGGGATCTTTATCTTTGTCCCTTTATATTCCAAAACAGGTAGTGTACTCACTTTAAATACATTCATGATCCCAACAACCATATGGTATCTCACAACCATCTATAACGTGACCTGATGCCTTCTTCTGGCATGCAGGTGTACACGCAGATAGAACACTCATATACATCAAATAAATAAACCTAAAAATCATGCTCATGAAAAGATGAATCATAGCATCTTATTTGAGATGAAGTAGAATTTAATGTCTGGAGGAAAGCTGTATTAGCTATTGTTCTACTGCTGTGATAAAAACACCATAACCAAGGCAGCTTACAGAAGAAATGGTTTATTCGAGGGCTTGCGGTTCTAAAGGGTGAGAGTCTATAGCCAACTAAATGGGCAATGTGGCAGCAGACAGGCAGGCATGGTTCTGGAGCGGCAGCTGGGAGCTCACATCTCCATCCATGAACAGGAAGCAGGAAGGGTGACTTGAAATAGCTGAGTCTCCTGAAACCTCAAAGCCCAACCCCAGTGCCATACTTATTTCAGCAAGGCCACACCTCCTGATAGCTCCCCACCCCCACCCAGGTAGCCACCACCTGTGACCAGGTATCTAAATCTAAATGCCTGAGACGTATGAGAGACATCTCATTTAAACTACTACACAACCCTTTTTGAAAATAAAAGAACACTGAAATAAGTGGCCAGCATTGTATTGAAATTTAAAATAAAACAAGAAAACAGTGACATGAAGCGTGTGGAACTACATTTATTTCCAAGAACAGTATTGAGATGATTTGTTGATGGAGGTTCTGTCCTGTCCACTAATATGGTTCTAAATGACCTCCTTGCCTATAGTATCTACCAACTATTCTACATATTACACGATCCTTTGCACACGGTTAATTGGACCAGAAAGGATACCTCAGCACACCTGGGGTAGGAACAGTAAAAGCTTCTAAGGTAAAGAATAGATAGTTGCCTCCATTGTAGCATTCTGGCCTCGTCTGTTCCCTACCCTAGCCTGTGGCACCTGGATTCTTACACTAGGTAGATTCTTTTCTACTGAGGTTGTCATGAGCTATAGCCAAACACAGCCGGTAGCATATAAATTGTGCTATGCTTTCTGGGAAATATTTGGCCACATAGACTGGGAATATGAGCAATGTTTACAACCGCATCCTCAGTTTTACTCCTTCATGGGATGTGAGGAGTTTATCAGATTCATGTACGTGAATGATGAGCTCAGTGTAGTTTCTGGTGCTCCAAAAATTTTTAGAAAAAATGGTAAATGTTCCAATTCTGTGACTTCATAGTTATAGCAGGTGTGTGTAGAGGAATTTTAATACAGCAACATGGTTTGGCCAAAGACTTTCTAGGTCTGTGTGATCCAGCTAGAATGCAGACATATCCTTAGTACAAACTTTAATTCCACCCCACCCCACCCCCAAAATGAAGGTTAAGTTAGTTGGAAGAAGGAGGCAGCTTTTGTTTGAAAGTGATGTCTAATTGAGGCAGACAAAGTGACAAATCAGAGAAAGACTTGACAGAATAGGATAAGCTCAACTCCCACTAAGAAGAGAGAGAAAAGACTTAAGAGAGAGCAGGGTGTGTGTGTGTGTGTGTGTGTGTGTGTGTGTGTGTGTGTGTGTGTGTGTGTAGAGGAGACAGTTTTACCAGGAGAGCTTTACAGAGACTGGTTGAAAAGAGAACAAACTAGACACAGGTGGAGACAGAACAAGCCAGAAAGTGAGAAGGAGCCAGATTAGAACAGATTGCTAGAGTTAGTATGAGGCCAAGCAGAGCAATTCAGTCAGAATCTGAAAGAAGTCAGTTTGAGTCACTCAGCTTGGAGGGGAGTTTGAGGTAGAACAGCTGAGTTGAACCAGCCAGCCAGTTCAGAAAGAACCAAAAAGAATGAGCTTATTCAGCAGTAAGTCTCAGAGGCTGAAAGCATTCTAGGCCTAGATTAGATTGTACAGAGTCTAGAAGCTTCCAGAACTGGGCTTAGGCTAGCAGATGGAAGCAATAAGCCTCTAAAACAACTATTGCATCTGGAAAATAAAAGATACTTATATAGGTGTGCTTGTATTTTGTAATAGTATCAACATGTTTAAGGAAATAGATTTAATGGGACACTAAGTACTATGCAATGATACCAAAGGACAAACCTGTACACAGAATGGCATAGACATTATGAGTCCAGCATTATAATTTACATATGTATGAATAGATGATGATTATGATTACAAAAACGTAGGCCCCAGTTGGTGGCTGGGCAGGGGTTGAGAAAATAAGAGCTGTGACATATTTGGTGAAGCAAATATGTCACTGGGGGTGGGCTTTGAGGTTTCAGAAGACTTGACCATTTCAAATCACTCTGCTTCTTATTTGTGGCCTAAAATAAATGAATGGGTTTTGTTTTGCACTGAAGAACTAGGTATCCCTATTACTTTGTGCTTTCTAGAGCTTCTAAATTTCCTGCAATGACCATGTATATAACTGGACACATCCAATTGTTTAAAAACGTATGAGTAAGACAATGTTTTAATTTAATTTTATAAGCAATGAAAATGTCTTGGTTGCTGTATGAATAACTTCAAAAATTCAAAATGGTGTGTCTGTCCTACATTGTTCAGCAAGACAACCTGGTTCCTTCTTGATCTCTTCAACAGTGAGATATAAAACCTGTATCTAACTATATTAAATCATCAACAAGATCAAACTTAAAGTAAAAATACATTTGTACTTTATATCCATGTCATTGTAAAAAGTAGACTGGCTTCTATTTGAAATAATGAAGATTAGATGCATTACAATAAAATTACTTTATTTGAAGGTAGCATACATAGCCAGATTTTCATCAAATAACGGTTTAGAGATATAGATGTACATACATGTGAGAATACATACTTTTTTAGAGAGCAAGGCAGATCGTATGATACATAGTCTATTCACCACCAACTGTATACACGTTTCAGATTTGAAATAAAGCTGCTGTACTTAGGAAGTCACAGTTATTACAAGCAGTGTGACTTTGATGTATGACTTTGGTAACACTGCTACATAAATACACCACTAGCTGGCATTGTTTAGGGACAGTACACATTTCTAAGACACTGGCTTAATTTTACAAAAGGGTCCTGAAACTTGGTAACTACAGCTTAGCAAATCTTTGCACAATATGTGTAGTAACAGATACAAGTGGGTCGCCATTGCTAATGACTGAGGGGACAAAAAAAAAAAAAAAAGGTTCCTTGCCCTCTAGGAAGTGAGCAGAACAAATAATATTGACCTCTCGTCTCTTGTCGCTTGTCTAAATATTTAATATGTTCTACGTACCTTCATGTGGAATTCAAAAGGAACATAGCAAAAGGAGACTAGTGAGATGGCAGTTCTGCCAGCAAATTGTTTTCCACAAATCTGTCCAGCTCCTGACTCTTTGGGCCGCCATCATGTATTCACGCAAGATGTAGCAAGGAGGAGCTTTGCTCGGTGGTTTGTCAAAGCTTTCTTTTAGAGCTTTAGACAACACATACAGTCTGTTGAACGCATTTTCTGCTTAGATCCTGAGGCCAGGGTGAATGTTCCTTTGGTAGCGAGCCATTTCATCAGATGCTGCCCTGGCTTCTGTCAGGGCGTTACTTTGCCAGGAGGCTTTGAACCTGTCACTCTACCTCAAAACAAGACGCAGGCTTTTTGGCCGATGAGCTCATATTATCCGAAGGGCGGTAGGAAAGCGTGCTCATTTTTGTAGACAGGCTCGAGTGGGTCTTGGCCTTTGGAGGAATATATTTCAGAAGCTGGAGGAAATATTTCTTAAATTTTTTCCCCAGAAAGCCATAAAACAGAGGGTTCAGGCAGTTGTTAAAGTACGCTATGCAGATGGTGATGGGCATGGCAGTGTCCACGATGTCGGCGACTTTGCAGTCGCGGATGACACCCAGCTGAATGAGCACATCCAGAAACGTGAAGATTTGGTGGGGAACCCAGGAAAAGAAAAAGAAGAGCACAATCGCCATAATGATCCTGAAGATGTCGTCGTTTCTTGGCTTGTTCTTCTGAATTTCGTAAGCCTTCTTTAGGGCTTTCCAGATCAGAGTGTAGCTGGTGAGGATGATGAGAAACGGGAGCATGAAGCCCAGGATGTTCTTGGTCAGGCCCAGCCCTACGGGGAGGGTTGAATTCTGAGATTCGTAGTGAAAGGCGCAAACCGTGATGTTGGTGTTCTCGATGAAGTACACATTTCGGTGGATGACGGTTGGCAAGCTGGCCAAGGCAGCCAGCAGCCAGATGATGATGCAGGTGACTTTGGCCACCAGCATCGTGCGGCGAAGGCGGGACTTCATCGGGTGGACAATGGCTAGGTAGCGGTCGATGCTGAGACAGGTGAGCAGGAACACACTGGCGTAGAGGTTGAAACTGACGCTGGCCGAAGCAATCTTACATAAGTGGTTGCCGAAGGGCCAACGGTATTCCATAGCGGTATAGACGGCCCACAGCGGCAAAGTCAGCAGAAAGCATAAGTCAGCCAGGGCGAGGTTCAGAAGAAAGACACTGGCCACAGTCTTGAGCTTCATGTAAAAGTAAATGACAATCACCACCAAGCTGTTTCCAAAGATCCCCACCACAAAGATGATGCTATAGAGTGTGGGGATCATGACAAAAATGTAACTGTGCCTGCCAGCCTTGGGGCAGTCATCTTGGATTCGTTTGATGCCATCTTCAGTAGATGAGTTAAGGGCCATTTTGCTTTTTTTCTGGGTTAAATTGGCCGCAGACACTGTTCAAAATGCACCTGGAGAAAACAGAAATCCAAAGGGCGTTAAGAAGCTAAAGGTTTAAGTTCCAGTGGTAAATAAGCGATTTTTTATTCTCAACCACGAATCCAGTAGTCCAACTTTACTCTTTGGGGAAAAAAGAAATTAGACAGTATTTTCTGAAGAACCTCAGAAACTGATACAGCCCACCGTAGCCCACTTAAATCCTAGAGTGTATGCTAAGGAAGTGCAAAGTGGCCAGTTCCAGTTACACATTAGCAAGTTGAAGATCATAGGAAGGTCATAGTCTTAACCATAATTAACTTTTGATTCTTAGTGCAGACGTCAACCTGACAGGACATCAACTCACTAAAGAAAACGACAGCCCTCTGGGTATATCTATGAGGGGTTGTCTAGGTAATTGAGGTGAGGGAAATCCACCCTAACTGTTGGAGGTGCTGTTCCGTGAATTGGTGTCCTGACTCGCTTAAAAGGGGAAAGTTTGCAGACAACATCCACTGACTGAAGACGCGGTGTGGATAGCTGCCTCCCGCGGCTGCTGCCATGCCTCCCTCCTAGAGCAGCCTATGCTCTGAAACTGTGAGCCAAAATAAGGCCCTCTTTCCTCAAGCTGCTTTTGCCAGGGCTTCTGTCAGAGCAACAAGTCCAGTAGCTAATACAGATCCCAGCTCCTTTTAATATGCTGATTTTATGGAAGGAGACAGTATTACAGGTGCCCGTTCTTGGAATTTGAAATACCTGTCAAAAAGGTAGAGAGTGGGCAAGGGGGTGGGGTGGGGGGAGGGGACGGCACAACACAGCTGCCTCTCCTGAAGCTTATAGTAGCAAATGAAAAGGATGAAGGTAGGAGCACAGGTTCTGCCTGATGTCCATCAAGAGAACTCTATTGCCTCCCAAGAAAACATAGTTATTTCATAGATATTTTTTCTCTCATTATTTATAATACATGATTTCAAAAGACCAGGAACTGAGTCACACACTATAAGTAGAGACATGACTTTCTAAACTCTCCAAAGACTTTGAAACCAAACCAAACCAAAACAACAACAAAAAACACACACACAAAAACCACACTGTTGTGTCCTATCCTAAGAGTTCATCTAAATGGGAGCTGAAAAATAGCTCAGTTAGTACAGTACTTGCCTTGCAAACAAGAGGACTTGCATGTGGGTCCTCAGAACTCACATAAAAAGCTAGATGCAGTATGATGTGCTATTAATCCCAGAGATGGCAGGATGGGAGTCGAAGATAGGCAGATCCCTGGAAGCTTGCAGGCCAGCTAGCCTGACCTGTGTAGCAAAATCCCAAGACAATGAGAGATCCTGTCTCAAGGAGTGGAGGTACCTGAGGATGCCCAGATTGTCCTCTGACATCCACATGTGTCCACTGCAAGCATGACTCTAACTTAAAAAAAAAACACATGACTTTCTCTCTTCTTAGCTAGGTCCTTCCTCCCAAAAGCCTCCATGATCTCTGCCCAGTTGTTTTTCTCAAGCTATAATCAAACTGTCTTCATTTATTTGTCAGTCCATTTTCAGTTTCACTTGTATATGAGACTAAGAACTGACCCCCAACACACACACACAACAACAACAACAACAACAACAACAACAACAACCATGTATGTGATCTCCATTTACAGTGGGAAGAAATGGAAGTGTGGTCCGGGTGAGTGTGTCCGCAGATAAAGAAACTCAATTGGAAGCACAAACTACATTTCAGGAAATACTGTTACTAGGTTAAAAAATGAAATTAATTACTCAGAGTAACTTGAAAGTTGTTTCCAATGTAATCAAATTAATCTTTAGTCTCAGAGGCATAGCACATCTGTGTCTTACTCATTAAACAATTTATTTCACTTTACAATCTCTACTTGGGAATACAAATTATTAGTATCCTCCCTTATAGTCAGAATAGCTGTCTTTTGGTTGTTGTATCTGTAGACTTAAGAAAGGGTAGGAAGTTCTGCTCAGTATGAGGGTGCACTAGGAGGTACAAGTAGAGCAGAGAATAAGATCTGGGAGGCTTTGCCCAGAGCTGCAAAATTAGCAATTAAGGACAACCTATTAACAAAGAGGAAGAGTGAACGCGCTCAGCTGCTCAGCTGCTAGGTCTGGCTGGGGCTGCTGCAGCAGGCAGAAGCTCTCCAGAGACACCCTAAAGAGTCTGAAGGAGGCCTGTGGCTCATTACGATAGTAAAATGGACACTACTAATGGAGACAAAGGCAGGGAGATACATGATGCATGAAGTTGTATGTAGAGAGAGCTACAGGGAACAGGGAGCATTCGAAAGAAGACACAAGCTACGCCCATGAGCCAAAATGCCCATGAAATCTGACATAAAAGGCCCCATCCTCTGCACACCATGACCACTGAGCTTCTAAACCCTTCTTCTGCCCCAACTTGCTTGTTCCTTTGGAAACAACCTCCCAATAGCATCTCTTTGTTCAGGGGCACACACAAGAGCCCATGCAGAAGTGGCATATACATGCCAATATCCTCTGAAGTCATGGGGCACAGTGTTAATTCCTTGCCTCTTCACCATATACAGGCTGAAAGTGTCTAGTCTTTGACTTCCAATTGACTGGCTGTTGATTTCCACAAGATGGTTCAGGGCTTAACTATGAGCTTGATCATTTGCGCAGCAAGGACCCAGATGCAGAGAGCAGTCAAGGCTTACCAACAAGGCATGTCTTTACAGAGTGCTGGAGCTAGAAGTGATTTTAGGGGTATTTCAGGAAAGGAATAACCAGGTGCTTGGGAAGGCATTCTCTGAAGTTTCCTGAAAATATGCCCCTCCTGGGTTTTACATAATCACTCAAAGTTTTCAATTATAGGATTCTGAAAATATATCAGAAGTTTTTGGAGTGGGACAAGAGGGGGCCAGGGACAGAGGGAGGGAGGGAGGGAGAAAACAGAAGACAGGAAAAATGGCTTTTTCCTCTAGGCATGAAACAATCATCTCATAAGTCTTGGTATCAAGAGAACCTTTGCCCCGGTAACCATGGTAAAGAACTAGGCAGAACAATTCAGTGATGCAGTGATAGATAAGACGATATCACAGTGATGGTATTAGTGCTCCGTGATAGAAAAAGGGAAGGACCACAGGACCCTACTCTGATACTCCAGCTGATGCTTCCTCCTGCTCGCCACACTGCAAGTGGCTATAAGAGGTCCTTGAGTAGATGAGGACATCGTCACTCGCTTTGCCATGATGCAGCTGTTGTGGGGTCACTGGTGCTCCTCTGAGTAACCCATCCTCCATACTCCTGTAGGTAAGCCCAATAAAATCACTGGTTCACCATGTTGAACTTGATCTGTTATTAATACCCAATTAGCTTGAGTACATTTCTGTTCACAGTTCTCCAGATTAAAAAAAAAAGTATTTAAATAATTTATTCAGATTAAATCTAAATTGTTATCCCCTCACATGTATCTTCTTGTTCCCACCCTCTCTTCCTCTTCTCCTTCTTGCCCTCCCCTAGACCTCTGACAGAAGGACACCTCTCCCCCCCAACACCATATGATCACAGCCTATCAGGTCTCATTCTGGTAGCCTGCTTACCCTTCCTCTGAGTGTCACCGGGCCTCCCCATCAAGGGGAAGCGGTCAAATAGAGGACACTATAGTGTCAGAGTTAGTCCCCACAACTGTGGAGAATGTGCCATCCATTGGCTAGATCTGAATAGAGAATCTAGGTTTACTGCATGCATTGCCCTTGGTTGGTACAGTAGTTTGAGCAAACTCCCCTGGGTCTAGATCCACCACCCTTGATGGTCTTCTTGTAGGGTTCCAGGACCCTCGGGGGCCTTCCATTTCCCCTATTCTCCCATACCTCTCTCACCTGGAGTCCCAATAGGAAGTCCCAGTATCTATCCCAATCCCCCGCTAAATGAAGACTCTCAGAGGACATCCCTATTGAGCTAGTGTCCAATTATAAGTGAGCATATACCATGTGTATCTTTCTGGGTCTGGATTAACTCCCTCAGGATGATCATTCCTAGTTCTATCCAGTTGCCTCCAAATTTCGAGATTTCCTTATTTTTAATAGATGAGTAGTATTCCACAGTGTAAATGTATTAGTTTCTTTATCCATTCTTCGACTGAGGGACATCTAGGTTGATTTTTAAGAGGCCCTTTTTGCCTTTCCTCAGTAGGTGACGTTACTGTCCCTATCTGAGTGCTTAGCTTCCATCCTCATTATTGTTACAGTAGCCTTGATTAGGGCTCTGTGGAGGCCAATTGGAGAAAGCTGATTCTCCGGCCTAAGCAGGGGCCTAGCATCCCATGCAAAGGGCAAGTCAGTTACCTGGTCAAGTCAAGAAAGCAGGACCACCCCTTGGAATGCAGAGCCACCAGAGGCCTACAGAGACAAGAGGAACTTTTATCCCTTGAATGAGAAAATGTAAATTTTCTTCCCAGAATCTCTGCCTGCTGGGGCAGCCCAGGAGAGCCCTGAGGTTCTGTTGGGCCTGCCTATCTTTCTGAGTCCTGAGCCCCTGAGAGGCATCATTTTGCCCTTTCATGCTCTTCTGTCTTTCTTCTAGGTGCTAGCCAGAACACAAGTACACTTTACCTAGTGTTCTGGGCTTCTCGCTCTTTCTCTGAGGCCCCCTCTTCCCATTCTTACCACGGAGATACTTGTCTGTCACGCGGCCAATCTCCATGCTCATTCAGGTAGCAAGGCTCTTTCCTCCTTTGTCAGCTCCTGTAACTGTTCTGTTTGACAGGAATGAATGCATTCTAAAGACATACTTTATGCTTCTCTCTTTGGCTACCAGACTTTTGCACAAAATGAAGTTAAAGAAATTACAATTTCTGCCAGGAATCTCCTGCTGTGAGAAGAAGTAGCTAAGGCTTAAAGGGAGCCTATGTCCTCCAGAGAGACCTGGTGCCTGCTGCCGGGACAGTGGTGGGCATGGGTTACATATACGTATCTCTTGTTTTCTATTAAATTCTATCCTCAGGTCAAGACCCTGAAGATGGACTCCAGAAGGGTCACTGTATCTCTTTGTCCCTGTGGCCACATTGAATGAATTTCTTTTTTCTGCCTTGCTTTTAATTTGGCTCCCTTAATTGACTTATTGAGGATGAGTGACAGAACTTGGCTCACTGGGAACAGACTGTGACCCCCTAAGTTCAGTAACACTTGTGATAAATGTAGGGGTTTGTTTTTTCTATTAAAGATGGCTAGCCCACCAAGGGCTAGTGTTCTCTATTAACCTCTCTCGTCTTGAGAAACTCTTGTATATTTGTCTGTTTGCCCAAGGCCTGGATGCCAGGCATTCCTGAGTCTTGACTCTATCACACCCTTCCCCTTTGCTCCAATTTTGAATTATCCAATTGTGTCAGTTTATTGGGTCAAGCTCCCACCAAGGGGGTGACACACAGTCACCACCCTGCGATAGGATAGAAAGTAAGTGAACGCCCCGCCACCTCTCTGTGCTCGCTCACTTGGTTTGGATTGTTAAGAACTTTTTCAAACGTAAATTGCCTCGCCAAGATACTTTCACTTTGTTCCTGCATCTCTTTGTCCAAAACTAGGAATAGAACAATACTCTTTTCCCACACACCCCACCTGTGAATCTCTAATAAACTCTCTAAAATCATCTGGTGTCATCTGGGAGTTTCAGTTTTTCCAATTCACAAAACAAGAACCACAAAGCCACTGGCTCAGGGCAGCTTTCGGTGGCCATCAAATTTCCAGGACACTGGCTTCCAAGAAAGACTCTTTTGTCCTAAAAAGATGCCCCAACATTCCTATCTCATTTCCTCGTCCCTTTCACCCAACTTATACGCTCAAAACCCTTTCCTTCTTTCACATGTGGAGTCATTAGTATCCGCATACAAACAATGTCTGCTCTGCATGCCACATCCTCTGTGAAGCTTTCCCAACTCCTTTCTCTACATAGCTTTGGAACTTTGGATATAGATCTTGACACTTTAATCATCTTGACATATTTGTTTTCCCCAACTGGTCTGCCAGCTGCTTGAGGACAGGCCTGTTCTGAATCATCTTGTTTACTACTGTAAGCCCTGCGCTACTCCAGGGGGCAGATGATAAACGTCCCCTCAGTGAGAGAGTGTGCTATCAGGGAACACAGAGTCCCCTCTGCAGGTTCTTTCTCTCACATTTAAAAACAGACTCAAAAGGAGCCTAGAGGGCGATTTTATTAGAATGTGAGAGAAAAACAACTGCGCAGACAAGCTAAGGACCTTGGAAGCTTCTGGGAGAAAGAAGCTAGAAAGACGAGGATAAAAAGTCAGGCTTTTTGAGTTAGAGTCAAAGATGCAGGCAAGATCAGCAAGAAAACCTGGGAGAATTTCCCGGCATGAAGCGAATCAGAGAAAAGAATGCGCAGAATGGCAGGGCAAGCATTCTAGGATTGTGACTAGTGTCCGAAACGGGGAGCCAGAAAGAGGAAAATGGAAAGACTATGTGTTCAGTGTTAGACCTCAGAGAGTGGATGGGCTTAGCAGGGTGAGTCTGTACCCACAAAGGAGGAGCTTCTGAGCTACACATCTCATGAAAGAGATAGCTTCTCTGCTTGTCTAGTGCATCTTCAGATGTGTTGTGCTTCTTTGAGATTCTGGAAAGGACAGATTTTCCTTTTCTGGTCCACTTGGTGCCCTGTGTGCTTCTTGTACCTTCACTGACTTCTGTTTTATGTTAGCAATTTTTCTTCTATGATTTTGGTGAAAAAAATATATATATATATATTTAAATTTTGACCCAGGTTTCCTCTCCTTCCCCCATTCCTATAATTCTTAGATTAGGTCTATTCATTGTGCCCCAGACCTCCTGGATGTCTTGTGCCTGGATTTTTCACATGTCACATTTCCGTGCACTGAAGCATCTATTTCTTCTACCTTGTCTTCAGCGCTAGAGTTTCTCTCTTCCATGCCTTGTGCTCTGTTGGTGAGACTTACTTATACATAAGGTTTTTGCTTGGCTTCCTAAGTTTTTCATTTCCAGTTTTACCTCCTTTGGGGTTTTCCTTAGTGATTTCTATTTCTACTTTCATGTCTTGAACTGTTCTCATCTCATCCCACCATTTGTGTTTTCACAGACTCCGTTAGGAGATTTATTCGTATATCATCTTTGAGGTCCTCGACCATGTTCATAATGGTGATTTTGAAGTCTTTGTCTTGTGCTTCAGCTATATGGCATTTCTCAGGGCCTGCTATGGTAGGGTTGCTGGCTTCTGCCTGGGACGTGTCGTGTTAGTGATTCTGTTTTGGGGCTGGTGTCCAGGCATCTAGGGTAGGGATGATTGACAGGCTTCTAGGTGTTGACATCCGGTCTTGTCGTTATTGAGTGGAGTTTGGTTCCTTGGTTTCTGTTGCCCTCTCTAGATCTTAGGGAACTGTGGTGGCTGTGAGTTGCCTGCTATAAGGAGCTTCTGAGGCCCTGCCAGGCACGGCCACTGGAAGTCCCAGGTAGATGGTATTTCTAGGTATCCCTGGATGTCACAAAGGAATGGGGGTGAACTAGAGCAGGGGCTGAGAGGAACCACAGGAAGGAGGAAAGTTGGGTCCACCTCAAAGATTCGGGGAGTCTTCAGGAACACTGGTAGAGTAGGAGGACCGGTCCCTGTAAGTAGTCTGCTACAGGACCGGGGACGCAGCTGGGGAATTTGCAATGGAGAACAAGAGCGTGTGGATCTGATTCCCAGGCTGGCGTGGCCAGGGAGTTCCCAAGTAGAAAGTGCCACCACGTGTTGACAGCTCACACACACACACACACACACACACACACACACACACACACACACAAAATGGCAAATGGGCTAGAAGGGGGTGCTGAGAGGACCCACAGGAAGGAGAAAGCTGGACAGCCATGCAGCTGGGCAGAGTCCCAAGGGAATGCTGTCCTGGAACAGACAGATTCTTGAGGAATGTTTTCCTGTCCAGATCATTAGATGGGCTTATTTTTGTTAACTCTTAAGGGAGGAATGATGATATGTCTTTGTACCGTCTTTTGGACAGCTAAGAAAGTCATGTCTTCCCACCCAGGGGCAGGCGTACAAACCTCGATCCATTCTTGAGACCAAACTAAATGGTGTATTATAAAGAATTTAAGAAAGCTTTACAAACTAAATCTATGAAATAGTTATGCTCACTACACGAAAATAGCTTTCACTTAAAAGGGTCTCCATGAACCAGCTACATCTATCCTCCTCCTGTTTGCATGCCATTTTGAGTCCTTAGGATAAGCAGCTGTGCTGTCTCCTCTCTGTAAGTCGTTTCAGATGCTAAGGAGGATCCGTTGCGATATCGTCCTCTTCCCTAAAACCACTGTGTTACAGAGACATGCATGTAAGATAGGACCCACAGGGATAAAGGAGGTATCTATTCCCCTCCATGAGTCTAAGGCTGCCAACGTCTTACAAGCTATGCGACAAGTGGATAGCATGTGAGTGGGTGGCTGAGTCTAAGGCACTGACGCTGATTTCTATCAGGCTCATGGAATCAACTCAACCTGCTTCTTACTCACAAAAATTACCCAGGGTCAAACCGAACTTGTGGAAAAGAAAACAAAGCAGACAGAAAGCCTTAGAAATGAGCCTAGGAGGCAGTAGACAGTTAAAAGAAGGTTAACACGCAAACCTAGGGCTTGGCTTTGGGGGAGGTCTCCTGCGTGTCTTCTCTGAAGGATTCCCTTATGTTTTATTGACTTTTCCACTAATCTTATTATAGTTTTTGAACTTATGCCTGTGTAGATAATTTCTAGATAATTCTTTATGAAAGCTAATTACTGCATAAAAATTGTTTTGGCTGGGAGTCATTCCTATCTTAACAAGGATTAATAAATTTACCTCTTTGCTCTTGTTACTGCACGGTGTTGCAGTGTAATCCTAGCACTCAGGAGGCAAGAAGATAAAGAGTTCAAGCTCTACCTCAGCTACATCGCTAGAGGCCAGCCTGAGGTACATGAGAGTGTCTTAAACAACAAGAAGACACTGAAAAAAAAAAACCAGCAGGAAGAGATTTATTTAATGCATGAAAATCTCCGGGGAGCCCTAGCTGCCAGGGCAAAAGGAAATGGTCCTCTCCTCCTTCTTTGCTCTCTTGACCCTTCTTTGACATCACACAAATCACTTGGTTCCATTAATCCTATGTTTGGAGAGTCTAAAATTGTACTGACTCGCCTGAACCCATCAACAGCACTCACAGCGAAATGAACCGGGAACAAGTTTGCATTCTACATGGTCAATTTCCAGCAGATTTCTCAAATCCAACTTCTTTGCAAGCTGAGGTCATCCTCTCCTTCAGTTCCACTGGTTCACGCTGACTAATAGTGTGAAATGCTGTTCAGAGAAGCCAAGGGAGCATCCTTGGAAACAATGCCGATGTGTTTATAAGAGGCTCAACACTGCATTGATGCTATTAATTAGAAGACTATCCTTACGTAAGCATTTGTACAATGATTGTGACCAGGCAAAGTCTGAGTGGGTGGACCTGATCCAGCATGTCTACACTAGAGTACAAGTTGAAAGTGAACCCTTGAATTAAGTTTAAAAACTTCTCATGTCGACTGACTGTTCTATGCCCAAGCAGAAGTTGCACGTCCAGATGTTGAAGCCTCCAACAGAACTTCCCCCTTCCCAGGGCTGAGCTGAAAAGACTACAGAATCTAAAAGGCAAATTCCAAGAAAGAGCATGCACACATGGAACAGATAAATTGTCTAGATGAGGCCCTATAAGGCATGGCGCAATTCAGTAGGGATTTTTCACAAGCGTTCAGAGCGCTTGATGAAAGAAAGGAAATGCACAGTCCATAAAATAGAAGATTAGGAAACAAGCAACAGGTGATTTAAAAAAAAAAAGAAACCAATAAAAGCTGTAAAATGTTTAATGCTGGTTTCTATAAGTCAGTGAATTCACTATGAATATTTAGCAGCAGTTGCTCCCCCGGAGCATTGTTATGGTGAAGGGACACACAGGAAGATAAGTGCTTTCTGAAGACACAGTTATAAAATAGAGGGGGTCGAAGTGATGGGTTAGCAATGGAGAGCTGCTGGCTGCTCTTCCAAGAATCCTAAGTTCAGTTCCAAGCACCCAGGTCAGACAGCTCAAACCATCTGCAACTTGAGCTCCAGGGATCGCAGCACCCTCTCCAGCCTCCACAGGCGCCTGTGCACATGTGTCTTATGCTCACACAGCTGTATACAAAAATAAAACCATAAGCCTTTTAAAAATAGTTATAAAATACATATAAAAAAGAGACTAGTTTATTTCATAGGATGATTTATTGAGCTGTGCCAAACTATGACCTTAGATACACTAGCCTACTCATTTGAAATTTCAAGTAAATACTTTGAAAATATAAGGCTTGGTCACTTACTGTCTAAGCAGGATACTATGGAATCCTTTTTCTTTAGACTGAAAGCTCATTTATAAAACAGCTTGTACTGAACAATTTAATTAGGTTGGTTTGGGAGTACCTGACATCCTATTGATGTTTTGCGTGTGAGTCTAGTCTTTAATGGATGAGCAGTCGGCCCAACTTAAGTACTCTAGTGAAAGAACGTGATCGAAAGAGCGGCTTTTGGGATGCACCGTATCAGTGTTTATAGCACCTCATCTCCATCATTAGCTTTCACCAAAACAACCTCCTTTCAGCTTCAAGAGGTGTGCTGGCTGGATTTATATCAACTTGATACAAACTGTAGACATCGAAGAGGAGGCAACCTCAGTTAAGAAAATGCTTCTATAAGATGAGGCTGTGGATCAGCCTGTCTAGCATGCTTTTTATTAGTAATTGATGGGGAATGGCTCATCACAAGGCAAGCAGCATTTTCAGTCCTGATATAACTGCACATCAGTTATAACCAACCGCGGTGATGGCAGCTAAATGTTGCTGTCATTACGCACATTAGCCTTGCCCTTGGCTCCACTGAAAATAGCACCAAACGGATGATGACAGTTAGACGTCACCTCCATATCTCTATTTCTCAGGAGTTATTCAAAATAAGAACTTACTAACAAGGTACTAAGCTACAATTAAAACAGTGTCAGCGCAAGAATCCCTTCTTAATAACCATGGCTTCAACAACTCAGTTCTGTATGCATGTGTGTGTGTGTGGTGCGTGTATGCGTGCATGCGTGTGCTGGTGAGCTTGCCATGTAGGTGTGTGAGAGAGACTGGAGGGTGATACTGGGGTGTTATTTTTTGAAGCAGGGTCTCTGGCTGAACCCAGAACCCACCATTTTAACTGGATTAGCTGGATATGACCCTCCCCCATCCTGCCTGTCTCCTCCCTCTAGGGTTGAAGTTTCAGGTGTGTGGCTCCATGCTCAGTTTTACTTAGGTTCTGCATTTTGATAAATGTCCCCAAGCTCCTCTCCTTTTCCCATTACCCTGCACTCTTGACTGTTTATGTTATTGTCTCTTTATTTCAAAGAGTAAAGAACAATTGGGCTGAAGGATATGTGATCAAAGAGTAATCCACACACTTTAAAAATCTCCTGCTGCCCTGCTGGTGTTAGCAGAAGCTGGTCGTATTACGTATGAAGAGACATTTGAGAGTTCCAAGTGGGCAGGAGGAGAGGGATGTGAAGATTGGCAGCCAAGGAAGCCTGCATGCGCATGCACCCAGCATCCTCTCCTCCCAGACTCCTCGCTACAGCATGGTACCTCACCTGGTCAAGGTGAAGTGAAAACCAACATCCCCAGGCCCAGTTTCAGGCATCTGAGATGGCAACTGTGACTTAATGCTCATAATTACGACTAATGAGCAAAATCAAGACCAGTGAGCAGCCACACTCTCCACAGTGTTTCGTGTGGCTTTTTATTGGGCATCAATAGTGGAAGCCTGAGCAAGCGCTGAAGCCAGATGAAGAACTGCTTATGAAATCTGTGTGCCTCTCCCGTATTCAGGACGAGGTGAGACACCTAGCATGGCGTTATCTCCTAAAACACTTCTTCTGTCAGCTCACAGATATCTGAAATGTGTCTAATTTGTGTAGGCTGGGCTATCTAGTCTCTTCCGTGACACCATTGGAACTAGCTACCTACCAGAACAGGTGGTTCCACCTTGAGAACACAGAGATTCAGCTGAGTGCAGAGCAGGTCAGGGGTCGGGGAGGGTGTGGTGATGAGAAACAAGAGAGATGGTACAGCCAGCATATAATTTACATTTATTTTTTAGAGAGGGGGGGGGACATTTGGTCTGTAGCCCAGGCTATCCTCAAATTCATCATGTAGCACAGACTGGCTTAGCTTCCCTTCCCAGTGCTGGGATTACAGATATAATTTCATTCTTGCAAGTTTAAGAGTCGGGATTTTCACCTAATGTGTGACTCCTTTTTTGTTTGTTTGTTTCTGTTTTTCACTTTGGAAACTGATGAGACAAATACTGCTTAAATGGATGGTGCTAACGTGGCAAACATGTCTTATAATGACCCTGGGAAAAGAAGATGACATACTTTGAGGTCCTGGCAGGCCTGTCCCACCTGTGGCTTGTGGCTGCACGAGGAGGACAGCTATGAATGTAGTCAAATACAAAATTGTAAACTGACCTAGAGCATGAGATTATTTTAAGAACACCATTGTGCAGTTCCTAAGAATGAACTCTGTTACATAGCACTGTGAAGCCAAAAGGTTAGGCATGCCTGCCTTAGGACTTTTGTTGGTGTTCTTAAATTTATATTCTGATGTAAATAACTAATTGTTTACAGTGCAAGCAAGTTGCAACAGAGAGATTGGGGTGCTGTACACAGCACTAGAAACAAAAGAAACTGAAGTAAGTGAAAGAGGTAGAGTTGGGAGCAAGGAACTAAGAGACACTGATAAAAAATATCCACCGACAGGCCAACTTTGGCAGCCTTGATAATTCCTCTTGAATTGTATATAATTTTATATAGTAAAGACTACACCACTGACTGTGTTTTTAATAACATGTAGCTCATTCTACCCGAAGTCAGCTGCCACTCCACTCCTTTCAACACTGGGCTGCTTGCACTTTCTAATAAATAGCCGGCAACAGGAGGCCAAGGAGATGGGATAAAAGGCAAAGATCTCTGCTACCCAAAAACTTAAGTGAGCTGTGACTGGAGGTAACTTTGGTTTACTGTGACAACTTCGTTTGCAATAAATGAGTAACCAGGTGTCACAAGTCAACTTGAAGTTAAAATACATTTCCAGTATTCACGTACAGTTTGACCAAGGGTCAAAACAAAACTCTTTCCAAGAGCAAGCTGTGCACTAATGTGCCACTGTGCCTTCTGGTAGTTCCTTCCTCTTCTAAATGTGAATAAAACTCGTTTGTGTAGACTGGGCTATCTAGCCTCTTGCGTGACACCATTGGAACTAGCTACCTAGTTTGGTTTGATTTGTAAAGTAGAAAGGGCATTTCTTTCAAGAAGGGCTGAACCAATGTGGTGGCAGGTGACACACAGGACCATCACCTTCCTCACTTACTCTACCACTGCGGTTTCTCCCTTGCTCAACCCCTGCATTCAACTAGTGATTTCAGCTTTTATTACCTTCCAACAAAGCTGTTCAGGCCAGTCTCTCTCGGCACTGGTGCCGTACTGCCCGTACGGCCTTCCCTTTCTCCATGAAGTAGTGAGAGACCCCCTTGTGCTTCCAGACAGCCCACTCTGGGAATTCCAGCTTCCAAATACAAAACAACTGTGTTTATGGGGGAGCCCTACAGAAGAAACAGCCACAGTTTCACATTCTTCTTGAATCAGAAGAAACCAGTAAACGTATTTGATGGAAATAGCTAGAAGTTTCTAGTTTTAAAATTTTTTTTAATTTATTTATTTTTTCAGGGACATCCATGCCACAGAATACATGCAGAAGTCAGAGGACAATTTGTAGGAATCTGTTCTCACCTCCCACCATGTAAACCTAAGGACAGAATTCAGGTTATCAGGGATGGTGACAAATGTCATTCCCCAAGGAGCCATGTCACCAGCCCTGCTTTCTCATTTTTACAAATGTTTTGGGGTCGTTATGTTCTAGTTTCTTTGCATGGAGCAGCTCCACCTGTGTGTCATGGCTATTTGGGATTGTTTGTTTATTTATTTTCTCCACAATTAATTTTGTTACTTATCTTCCATACACTGAATGAATCATAGAAATCAAATTAAGAGAATGAAAGTGGATCGTCGTGTCCAACCATCCTCTTTGAGCAGTGTAAACACAGAACTTATCTGCATGGAGAGCCTGCCAAACATTTAAGTCTACTTTTGGAACACTGGGTGTCACTGATATTAAGGAAGCATCCTTTGACCTTCCTGTCCTTTGACCTTTAAATAAAGGAAGATGATTACTACACTGTTAATGGGGCAAATGACAAGTTAATCTTATCAACTACATAAGTAGCACAAAGAGACACTCAAGAAGTGACCAGTTAGACTTATTTAATATACAATGCCTTGCTTGACTCTGTACTTCTGCGGTATCTGAGTCTTAGGAGGAACTTAGATTGTGGCTGTTTAGAGTGGCATTTATCAATTATGATTAAGGACTATGCCAAGAACTGTTGTTAGTTACCTGCTTGAATCTCTGCAAGGATCAGCTGAGAGGAAGCACAATCACTTTTTTTTCAGAGAAGGAAGTGGGCTTAGAAAGCAAGTCCTTATGCTTTTGACTACTATGCCCAGCCCTTGGGTGCTGTTTTCACTTTTGGATAAAGTCCTGTGTTTATGCCACAGTCCAGTGCTCCTTAATCAGGTGCCATTGTGCCCTTTAAGGACACACTATATAGACATAGCTCATTTTTAAGACAGACAAAACAGCAGAAGGAATGCTACTAGGCTCTAGTGCATTGAGACCATTGAGGGTGTTAATTATTTTACAAAGAGATGGACCCAGTACACAACTACCTGGAATAGAAGTCAACTGTGCTGCAACTGACTCATCCTGGTCTGTCCCTTCTTTCCCATCCCCTCTCCTCTGCTTTCTCTTTTTCTTTTGTTTCATTTCTTTTTCTCTTCATGACTTTTTTCTTTACCTTTGATAATAGCTTTTAACTTTAGACAGTAACTTGATTATGTGTTCCATGTCGATACTCATAGATTTCACAAAAGACACAATTCTGTTGGGTAACCCTTCAAAAGACAAAGCTGGTGTTGGGTGCAAGTTGGCTCTGAACTGGGAGTTACCTAAACATATAATCATGAGCTCATTCTAGAAAATAGTGTCTCCTTTTCTAGAACTCAAGGACAAGCACACTGGAAGAGTTAGTAGTTAAGGAGTTCAAGACAACTGAGGCATGTGGAAGTGGCCCCCAAATTTCCACTAGAGGGCACAAGCCACCAGCTCTGGAAGTCAAAGTCTGCCCTCTGGTGGCATCATGCCCACAGACACTGGGTGGACTTGAGGGCCCCTGGGTACGTGGTACACCCTTTAGGGTCTAAACTGACTTGGCAAATCTTTGCATATAAATTCAGCTTTGTGTTCACTCAAAGTTCCTCTATGTGGGACAGTACGTTAAATAGAAAAGCACTGTAGCACTCTTAGAGAAGTTGGGAGAGAGGATACACACAGCTGAAGACAAATGACCCTGTAGGGCAAGAGTTGGGCCACTTAGCTTGATTTCCTGTTACTTGCGTCCTGTACAAGTTGCTTTTCTCACTCATCAGGACATAGAGGAGTTGTTTTCAGAGCCAAGGAACATTTCTGAGGGGGAAAAACTTTCTAAATAGCAGTTATCAATAGACTTCTGTAAACAAAATTCTGTGACCACAATTTTAATAGTTCATTCCCCTCAAACATTTCCTTCAAGCTTCTTGAAGACTATCTAAAGAAGAAAATTGCAAGGGAGTTTAAAATACCAGTTAGATCAGACGCAGTTTTAGCCCTGCCCACCCAATTAAGAACTCTGTCCTCTCCTATGGAAACACCAAGGAACTGCCTATCACAGATGCCTCTTCTGTATACTGAAGCCAAACAGGCAACATTTTTGCAAGGCTTTTGAGGTTAAGGTATGCAATTCCAGGATATGGGAGATAAACATTGTCATTTATGGAGTCTTTTAATTGGGAAAATGTCAAAAGAGCTTCTCTTGGGCAATCAGGGTAAAACAGAAATGAACAGGCAGATAGACGGATGCCACACTCAACGTGAGGAATAAAAGGTACGATGGCTGCTGCCACTTCAGCTTAGTGCATAAAACCAAAATCACTGAATAAAGGGAAACACAACTCAAGAGATGGCAGAGCAGGTTGTCTGTAGGGTTAGCAGGGATAAAACAACAGAAAGAGCACACTGGCCAAGAATTAGGGCTGAAGGGCCTGGGTAAAACAGAAATGGGGGTAGATAAATCAAATGAAACAAGTTTCGTGCGTGGCTGGAATGAAAAGCCAATCTATAGGCTAAGATCTATGTCCAACATACAGAAATATTGATTTTGTTGGTGGTTAGTGTCTACTGACTGGAAACAAACCAACCCAAAAGCTTTGGACAAGGCTAAAATTCCCACTGCACTGCTGAGTAACCATGTAATTGGGTAATTTACTCATGTTCTTTGGACTTCAGTAGCCTTCTGTTTAAAATGAAATTACAATCAACTGTATACACTTAACATGAAGGTTAGACCAAATGAAGAGGAAATTGTTATAATTTTACCTACTCAACGGATACTATCATTTTAAAAAAAGATTTACTTATTTTATTTTATGTTTATGAGTGTTATGCCTCTAAGTGTGTCTGTGCACCATGTGAGTGTCTGTTGCCTACAGTTAATAGATGAGGACACCAGAGCCCTTGGAGCTGGAGTTACAGACAGTTGTGAGCTACTGCATGGGTGCTGGGAACCAAACCCATATCTTCTGCAAAAGCAACAATTGCTTTTTAGCCACCGAGTCACCTCTTCAGCCACCATCAAATGCTACTATTATTATCATTTTATCATTATGTATGTGTATGTATAAACATTATGATACACCACTACACCATTATTCACAATATAGTCTTGTGTCTTTACACCTACCTAATGCTAAATTACTCAATAAAAATGTGCATTTCTTGTTCATGTCATCACATTCTTATACACAAGCCTAGAAACTGAAATGATGCTAGAAGCTCTTTTAACCTAATATCATGTGACTGTGCAATGCTACTCACCCAATAAAGCCAAGTTAAAGACTGGGTTACAAAAATAAAATAACGATGAACATCTGCAGGGCAGGTAATTACAAGATTAAATCGAGGGAACAAAACCATTTCATGAACCGGCATATACATCTTTGGTTGGCACATTATACCTGGGCTAACTAATGACAAAACACCTTTAAAGGCCTGCACGTGATCAAGCCTGATCAGGTCCTAGTGTTGAGAGAGGAAGTGGACATGGGATTGCACCCCTAACCAAGAGGCTATCTGCAATCTGTACCTATTCCAGAGGAAAAAATCATTTCTCACCAATGGAGTCCCACTGGGTATATTAACCACACTTTAGTGTAGGCCCCACTCCCTGGAATTGTTGGCTAACACAAGACAAGCTCACTGGTGGTTTTGTACACTTTTTGTCTCAGATTGCTTTGTTTGGGATTTTTGGTTCTTTGTTTTGTTTTATTGGTCTCTTGCTTGTATATTTTGTTTTCTGATTTTGTGTTTTTATGGGTCTTTTGTTTGTTCATGGTTTTGTTGTTGTTGGTTTTTATTAGAGAGAGAAAGAAAGGGCATGGAGTCGGGTGGGTGGAGAGTTAGGGAGGAGTTATGAGGTGATGGGGAAGGAGAATAGTGCCAGATACGTCAAAGAAAAATATATATGTATATACACTATATATGCATATATATTATTTTTAAGACATTAAAATTCATGTGATTCTTTCTTTGCTTACAGGCTTAACATTGGCAATTGCTGGGCTTTTTTAACACGGATTCATGGTTTCACCTTTTAACAGTTACATAATACTCTCTTGTTTGTGGTAGCAACATTTTAATTACAACCTTAATATATAAAATGGTGGAAAGACAAGTAACCTGAGTCTTCTATTTGACTTACCAAAGGGCAAACATAATTGTGAGGTTCAGTAGGATTTTGTAAGAATGGCGCAATTAATAATAGTTTTGGATACCTTTATATAAAGAGCTTCCAATTTACAGAAAGTAGGTTTTAGAAGCAAGCCTAATTCCAGTAGCCCCAGCTGTACCCAGAAGGCAACATTCAACTTTCGCTCCACTCTAGGTAAATAGTTTGGCTTCATGTTGTACCAAACCAAAGGTGTTCTGTTGACGTGATGCAACGGGAGCACTGTCAATAGATGCTTGGAAAGAGGCTTTCTTTAGATGTGGCTTGAAAAGCCATAGCGTTTTCCTGCAAAATCAGGAGATTTGTAAGCCAAACTCACCACTTTCTTCTTTAGAGAATATATGTGTTCTCTAAATAAGTGCAATAAACAAATACAATACAATGATAGTTATCAGAGCTGATTTGATTGTCATGTTATCTAAGCAAGAAGTATATTTTAGCCTTTAGTGTGTTTGAACAATTCTCCATCATCTTTCTTTCCCCCTGAAACAACTTAAGCCAGAGATTCATGCCATTTTATCTCTGGAATGACCCCTTGAATTGTGATCATGCTCCAGGGTTCCTGTACTCACACATTTCAGGGCCAGGCAGAAGTAAGCACAGGGGTTGAGCAGATGAGAAGTGAAAGTTTACCTCTTCCTTGGAGGAAGACAAGGAGCTTATTTTTTCAGCCAATTGTAGCAATTGGGAATGGGAGGGGGCTTTTTAAAGATAAACTGGGAATTTCAAATTTTATGTGAAATGTCTTATTTGGAATTATTTTTACTGGAGCAAATGAAAAAGAAATACTTCTCGGAACTGAAAGGAACTCTTTTACAGATCCAGTCTCACAGCTGCCAATTGACTACGCCAATCACCTAATTTCATAACCGAGAAATCAACCTTGAAGCCCTGGCAGGGTGCTACGGACACCAATCCAATGTTTCTACATGATGCTAAATACTTGAAGTCAAAATACCTACGGTTGTTAGACAGTCCTTTTTCATTTCTGCACTCAACAAAAATCCATGGCCAGGGAAATGGAAGCCTCAGGAGGCACACAGAGGTGGGCTGGGGTGGAGGGCTATCCCCTGTGGCTCTCAGACAGCCAGGCTGCCCTGTCTGCATGTGACCGGGACCAGCCGGGTCCCTCTGAGAATGTTCTCAGATGCCAGCCTGTGCCCCACTCTGCTGCCATGTCTCTTACTGTCCCACATGGAAACTTATTTGTCTTGTTTCATTTTCTACCCTATAAAAGTCCCCATTGTGTCTATTTTCAGCCATGTGCCATCTTCACATGTGTGAGCACAGCATGAACTCTATGGTATTTGGATGTTTGTGCCTTAACATCTGTGAACCTAATGCCATCTAGTACATGAAGCTTGAACAAGGCTGATGCTATTCTGTAGAGCCACATTGACTTACTGCTCTTTGTTATTAGATAACTGACAAGATGTATTTAAAATATCTTAAGAGGTTTCAGAAAGAATCTGGGTTTGAATTTGGTTTGGAGGGTGGGTCTTTTCTTATCAAATGTTTCTAAGGTGCACTTTATGTTGCAAGCAAAAATTACCTAAACTTCTTTGTGACAGGGGTACATTGGTAGCTTCAATGCTTGCTTATTGCCTAGGTTCATTCCCAGCACATTTGGGGACACAGGTGAACGTTAAAAGGTGAACGGGAAGAAGACGCCTCTATTGATTTAGTAAGGATGGGTATACCACCTTTCTGATTGGACTAGCAATCACACCGCTTGTCAACCTAGCTTGCATAAAACATCCTAAACACATCAATTGTTGTTTTATTTTGTTTTGTTTTTCTGCTTTTTTGGAAAAATATAGCTTACCTCAAGAGAAAAATTTAAATTCCATTAAAGAATAGCACATATATTTTAGTTAACTGCTTGGAAGCTGAAAGAAGGCAGTTTGTGGTTTTATGCATCGTATCTTGGGTGGGAATAGTGGGAATCTGCAAAATGCTGACTTGTAGGCAAATTATATTCTATATAAAGAACAGATGTTTTCTTCCCGATCCAGACAGAGTTTTCATCGTGAAATAGACAACTTAGGCAAAAAAACGGTAGTCTGGGGATGTGAACTTTCTTGTAGCTGACTCAGAAGGTACCATTTTGAAAACTGTTGATGGCTATGTTGTTGAGGAATGTCAGTCGGGCTTGAAGGAATGCCAGCCCTTTGGAAGGTGGTAAAAGCTACTCTGAGCCAGGACAAGGCAAGAGGGTCAATGTGAGCAGCGCTATAAATAGTGACTAGCCCTCTCCTAAAAAGGAAGTTTTGTCTAAGAGTTTTAATTGCAAGCAAATATGTATTAGGCTGCTGGAGCGAACAGCGTGTAGAAGAGAACACTGTAAAATATTGTGAGGACAGCATGAGGATCATAATCTAAGTGTCAAAAGTCCACATTTTCACCTCTGACACGGCATTTCCATCTCCAAAAGTACAATGTCAATCATTTCCATCTTCCAAGTCCCTGCTGAAAACGCCCAGGCTTTCCTCTAGGTTCTTGAATGCGTGGAATAGAATTACATTTTTATAACCCTGTAAAGTCCCTGTGCAGTAATCCTATTGCATATGTCAGTGACGGGTCTGTTTTCACTGGTTATTTTTCTTTTTTGCTGATTCCCATTTCCTTGGCCTGCCTGGCAGCTTTCTGATGTGTGTTAAACATTACGAGCTGGATGTGTAGGGAACGAAACATTTCTCTATAAGAAAGCAGCGATGACCCGGTTTGTTCTAGGAAGTATTTGCGATACACGCAAAGTTTAACTCCTTTGGATTTTTTTTTTAATTTGTCATGAGTCATCAGAGTGGTGGGTAGTGCTTGAGTGGCTTCCTACAAACAACAGATGCTGTTCACACCAGCCAGAGAAGGATACTTCGCTAGTCACAGGACCTGGCAACGCATTCAGAAGGAAAAAGAAAGCAATCTCTGGGACTTGTTTCTTTGAACCATTTTAGGAACTCACTCACATGCAATGAAACACAAGATGGCCCTTTGCAGATACAAAGGCCTACTCTCTGTATGGCTGTCCCTCTCTGAGTCTATCTTGTGGACTCAAGCCTCCTTGCCTTTCCTTAACTCAAGCTATTTAATTTAGAAAAGCATCAGGCTCTGCCTGGATTTGCCTTCCCTGCCCATCCTTGAAAATACTATACACACAGCGAATTCGAGCAATTTTAGAGGATTCTTCATTTGCCTCTCAGGGATCCCTCAGAATTATGGTTCTCTGTCATTTAATGACCTCTGTCTTTAAAACCACGGTTTTATCAGTGTGGCCAGTTTTTACTTGTTTCTGGTGTGGACGTATCTCTGGTCCCTGAAGCTCCACTCTGCCTGGCAGAAGATAGCTAAGAGTGGATCTTAACTCTGCTACTGGAAGAGCCTCTAAGCCTTGTACTCACTTCCCACCTTTTAAGTTAAGGTAATACTGCAATGATTATGGGAAATGTTTCAACATCTGTATGATTATTCATAGTGAGTTTTTTTTTTTCAAAAAGGACCATGGAGCTGGGAAGATGCTTGTTTAGTATGGAGACCACTATTTGCAGTGTGTTAAGTGAGAAATGCTTCCTATAGGCTCAGATTTTGACCATCTTTCCTATCTTGGTGCATCTAAATTTCTGAATGTAAATCAATCTCCATCACATATTGTCATTATCAACTTAGAACACCTATCTAGACCTAAAACATATTAATCCATAAACAATTAAGCTTCATTGTAAAACTAAGCTACTTGGTCTTCAACTCCCTCAGAGACTTGAGGAGTAAAACTTGATTATCTGAGTATGCCGGGAGTGCAGGTTAGTAGCTTTCCAAATCAAAGAAGATGATAAGCATCAAAAAACCTCCTATGGAGATGGCTGCAAATGTGGCCGACTGGCCACTAGACAAAAGTTCCTCATTTCTACCACAGACAGAATTCTGCCTAAAAAAAAAGGACAAGCTTGGATGCAGGCAGAGTCGATGGCCAAACGCTGCCAAGACAGGGTAAGCAAGTCCACAATAATGTCTGTCAGATATATTGGGCCAAAAGACTGAAGAAGACGCTCCAACGTTATAGAGAGTTTTGGGTAACGATTCAGGTAGAAACTGTCTCTGTTATCTTCGCAAATAGAAAGCTACTAACCATGATGAATTCTTAACTCTCTAAAATTGTAATTGAAAATAAACCCTGCTAAGAGTTTGAGAGGAGCTTTATTAAGACCATCCCATGACATAAGTTCTAAAACTACAGATTTCAAAATTAAGGCTGATAACTTGCTAGGAAGCTAGTTTGATAATAGAATCCTATTAGATTTGGCCCTAGGGACTGATTCCCCTACATCTTATGCTGATCTGTTGACTTCTAAAACTGTAAACACCCACTGATGCTTTTTAAATGTTGAATTTCATGGTGTGGATGCTCTTTGGGGCCTTACTTATTTTCTACACATATGTCACATGAACAAAACCTGATCTTACCAATCCTCCAACTGGCGAATCAGATATTTTTAAATGCCCAATAAATCAACCTAGGCAGATGTCAGCAGGTCCATGTGAAATCTTCATCAACAGAAATTTGTATGTGAGTTAAGTGAATAACTATAATGTTGCATAAGTTCAAAAATTTAATAGATTCCCTTGGACACCTGGCACCGATTACAGTCTGAGAGGAAGATTTAGCAACACTTCAGCACGCGCGCACACACACACACATAATTTAAAATTTTAAAGTGTTTTTCATATACTATCAGACAAATTTCTCAGTGTTTTATATAGACCACCTAAACAACAGTCGAAGAATAGTTTTCTACACATCCCAAATGACCAACTCTACAGCCAAAAGAAACCGATTCACAGTGAAATAATTTGTCCTACAGAATACATTATTTAAAGGAATTAAGTGCTTCTTGGTTTTCTTTTGCACTTGGGTCTGTGGTTAGTGGCATGTAAGTTAATAATTTTCCTCACTGAAATGTGACATGGTGCCTGTTTCACATGACCCTGAGTACACTTTCTAAGAGAGCCTCTGACTCTCAGGTTCAAATAATGTTAGCAGGTAGTTGGACACAGTATGAGCAGAAACTATAACTAGGTATTAGCACAATGTCCACTTATATGACAAAATGCTGCCAACAGTAGCAGTTCAACAGCCACAGGCACATCTTAGGTGCTGCACGTTTGGTGGCTCATTGCTTGGGAGGAAGTGGTTGGAAGCATGCAATTGGAGTAAGTCCCAGATTTAGGTCCTGGCTCTGATACTGTTTAACAATGTGAATAACAGGCTCAGTTGCCATGAAAAAGCAGACACAGCAAGAGAAATCTATACAGTTTTGAAACTGTCCTTAGAGTTTAAGACAATAAAGTGACATCATGGGCACATTGCCTCATATCAGGGAGCGTCCGCTTAATGATGTTCACTGCTATTTTCTGACTCCTCCTGTTTTCATTCATAAAATGACAATAGACTATGATGTCACTAACATGATGACATCAAGGTATGGTGAAGGACAGGTAGGCTCACACCTCAGTACTAGCTGCTCTCCTGACTCTGCTCCCACCATCTCCACCTTTAAAACTGGACCACAAGTTGAGAGAATGTTAAAGATGAATCATTTCTGGACTGACAATTTAGTTTTTATTTTTAAGTGAGAAGATTGTAACATTTAAATTCTTTTAAATATCACTTTTTTTTTCTGAATTGGATGACGACGTACGTCTGTGACTCTACCAGACAGATAGTGGATAGAAATAAGAGTCAGCTGTCGAGATGCTTCCTTCCATCTTCCAGAGGACACAGGTCCAGTCCCACGTGGCAGTTCACAACTGTCTTTAACTCCAGTGGCAGGGGAGCTGACTCCCTCACACAGAAACACTTGCAAGCAAAACATCAATGCACATAAAATAAAAATAAACAGATCATTTTATTAAAAGGAGAAAAATCAACCAGATGCAAACTATTTTTGGAACAGTTGGCAAAAATAAAGAATAAGGTTAAAATTTTGTTCAGATCCAATGAATGGAAAGGAAAAGAAGACTTAGCATTCTTAGGTGCTGTTTTAACCCTTTTTCCGTTCCACCAGCTGTTACTGAGAGATCGCTGTCCTTTCAAGGGGTGTTGTTGGGATTTTGTTGTTGAGAATGTTTTTGTTTGTTTGCTTCCTTTTCCTGACAAGAAACCCACAGGGATGGGATCTTAACCTTCTTATTTGGGTTGGGATGGTGGTTAAGTAGAAGGCATTGTCTTCGTGTAGCTAGTCATCCCTGTGCCGTCGGAACTCACAATTAAAACTGCCTGATTTTGCAGGGAGTATAATAGGAGAGCCATCACCAGACACTGATACATAACTAAAAAGGCTTCGTTCAGAGGAGAAGGGCCAGGCTTTGGCAGTTTGACCTTTATGTGCAGCAATTTCAAAGGACACGGTGGATTAGCGACACCCATGTCCTGGCAGAGAAGCTCGGATTAATCCGAACAATTCTTTCATATTTTTGTCTGAGAAAGGAAGAACTCGTGTGAGGTTACATATAGAACGTTCTTAGCGCACTGCTTCTGAACAGAGCTGCCTTTCTTGTTCTCGCTAACAGGAGTAACGCTGGGGAACAAGTCTGCACCTAGTTATCAACGACTGACCGTGGTTTGAGTACTCGTTAGCGTTGGATTTTACCACAAATATTCCTTGTGGCTCATATTTCAGTTTAGAAGCCACCACACCAACAGAGCAGAACGGATCCCCACATCTTTTTGTCAGTTCAGCACAACCTCAAATTTAGATCAGGCTAAAGGTCCGGATTCGGTTGGGAGATTAATGGAAGAGGGTTCTCCTGGAGAGGAAAAGCAGGGCTCCTGGCAGAACGCCATAGAAGAGGGCAGGGAGGGATCCTGCTGAAAGCAGTTCGCGCCCTTTCCCCGGCTTACGCAGAGCAGCTGGTTCTCCGCGCACAATTTGGCTCAATTTACCGGAAGGGTATCTTTATATGATACAGCCAATGCTGTACAGTGATTAAATGTACAGGTGACCCAGCTTTTAAGAAAGTTCTGGGCTCTGAGAACGTGGTGCATACCCCTAGTCCCAGCTGGAGGGCCAGGAGTTCTAAGACAGCCTGAGTTATAAATCAAGGCTCTGTCTCAAAAATAAAATAATCCAAAGTTATGAATATGTCGATGCTAGTTGTTTGAAAGTTGTCTAAATAACACCCTCTAAGGCTCAGAGATGAGTACACACCAAAGTAAACAAGTTGTCATTTATAAGAAACCAGCAAAATCAGTTTCTTATTAGATACCTTTTTAGTAGGAAGAATATATACTATGAAAAAGGCTTTATATGGCATGATTTCCTATTAAAACTTTTACTGGTGATCATATTTAATTACTGATTTACCAAGGTTTAGACTATTTGAAAGAACTTTGCTTGGCAAAAACGTTAAGGATGTTTTTCTTTGAAAAGTAATAATAATGGCATTTATTTTCTCTTTTTTAAAATCAGAATTACTTTCAAAATCTCTTAGACTATAGAATGCCCAACCCTTGAGCTATTATTATTTCCTTCAATGAAGGGAGTGTCACTTTTCTTGTCATTTTTCCTATTGAGGAATTCTCTAACTCAAGCCTGTACGGCAGCAGGCCCTCCTGGGGGAGGCATGACATCACACACGTGTTTTCTCCTTGGGCCCATTAGCTGGAAATAGTAACAAGGACCTTTACTTAAGCTGTAGAAAATCAAATTAACAAGAGTGATACTGTTAATCTTCGTGTTCTTGCTTCCATCCCACACGCACAGATCGCTAAATACATTTGCCTCCTAATTCTCATTAGAAGTCTTGAACGATAGCAGAACAGGGGAAGACATGAAAATTATGAAAAACGACACCAATTAAAAAAAATTAAGCAACGTCAGAATTGTTTGTTCTCAGTCGGGTCATCTGTACGTTTTCAGGGTGAGTAGAATTTTTTCTACTAAATAATTTTATTCCTTCTTATGTGGGGATGGATGGGTGCACACACACAGCACCAAATGTATATATTTTGAATGTTCTGGTTGAGCCTGAAGATAAATAATTTAAATGGAATAAACAGTCCATGAAAATATTTTGGATTTGGTAATCTCCAAGAGCTTAAGAACAGCGTGTCTGAGAATGCAGATCTTTCCCTAAGCATAACCTATTGACAATGCTGTAAGGCTGTTCATCTCTAATGCTCGGAGAATTGTATCTTCAGCCCCAGAGACAGCATTAAAGAAGGCAATTGTAAGCAGAGTGTGTCTGAAGGCAGCATTCAAAGCACCCACCACAGGAGCTAGGCATCCAGTGGGGTCTCTAACGGCTGTTGTCACTGTCTCAGGCCAAGTCAGTAAGGACAGAGTGTGGACCAGCTTTCTGCTTAAAATCCTTAACTGAAACAATTCACTGTGGATCAAAACATTCTAAGTTTTGCAACCACATAAGCTTTACGGTTCTTCCGGTTGCCTTGCCTATACATTCATCTTCCACGTTCCTCTCAGCCCTCATGTCACTTGTCATACCTCCTGCCTCTGACATTCCTAAGGCTATAAACGTTCCTTCATGGCTCTCACGGCCTCTGCTTATAGCAGCCTTCCTTCCAATGTCCGCATGGGCCTTTCCTGATCGAATGGTTCTCTGAACACCACTTTAAACCTGCATCAGCCTCTGCCCACTGCTCTCATGTATGGTTCTCACTCTTTATGCTAGTCAATATTTTACATATATTTTACTCAATTGGTTTTTCTCTCCATCCCCTGAAACTTGTATGAGGCCTAGAACATTTTTCAATTTTCCTTTTGTATGTGTCTGCACTGTAGGTGTTTGTGTGCATGCATGTAAGTGCATTCGTGTGTGTGTGTGTGTGTGTGTGTGTGTGTGTGTGTGTGTGTATGTCAGAGGTCGACTTTGGGTGTCTTGCTCCGTCACTCTCCATCCTGTTTTTGAGACAGGGTGTCTCACTGAGCCTGGAGCTCACCATTTTGGTTGAGCTGAGGGACCCACAAGCCCCGGTGGCTCTCCTGTCCCTCCCCACCCACCACACTCAGCTTTTCTATGGATTCTGGCAAGCCAAATTCAGGCCTTCCTGTTTACACAGAAGCCACTTTTCTGAATGAGCCATCTTCCCAGACCCAGGTTCTGGGATTTTCATCTTTGTTCATACCTTTGTGCTCTGTGTGAACTAGCATGCAGGCTTTCAAGAGTACCCACTGACTGAATGAATGGCCCAAGCTATTGCAAAGTGCTCTCCTGAAAAAGGCACCGAGTGTGCTGTCATCTTCATTAAGGGTTCATTCTGCCATGACATTTACTCGATATTCCTATTTTGTCGTTAGAGGAAAGAACCCTTGCAGTGACTTCACATCTGCTCAGTGCCTCTCACCGACACTGTGACAGTTGAATACTGAAATACCACAGGGAATTGGGCAATTAAATAAATGGATGGAGCATGGGGACCAGGAACAGGGGCATCTGTGACAAGAAGGAGAATTAACAGGCTATCCCAGTGTAAAGAAATTCAGTTTTGACAGAAGAATTTACAGCAGCCCTCTCTAAATGAAGCCTGCCTGTCTGCAAAGGCTGGCGTCAGCTGCCACTGGTCAATGGGCCCAAAGTGACATCCGCAAAGCCACACTGTTTTTCTTACCTCTCTCAGTATATACTGCAGCCTAGGTATATATCAGGACAAGAATTCTCAACTGCTCAAACCTGATGTTTGCCGCCCAAACAAATGGCATCTTCTTGTAAGAGATACAGCTCCTCTCGTGACTGCAGCACCAGATTGTAAACCTAACCAATTTGCAACATTTCACTGATAAAGTTAGTGAAAATTAATTACATTTACTAAAAAAAAATAAAAGTTTTACATGAAGTTAATTTTTCTTTTAGCTTAAAAATTGTAATTGTTAAAATGGATTACTTAGAGAGATTGTAGAATTGCTTTCTTTTGGGGGGTATATATATTGATGGTAACACCACAGAACCAGGAAAAAAGCTGATGAAACACAAACATTTAAGCTGTTATAGCATCTTCCTTAACCAAATGGGAAGTGGCGCGTCCACAAGTGAAGTTCTGTCTAGACACATTAGTTAACAAAGGAATCACATTACCATCAGCGAACTGTGATTATTAGGTAATTTACTACGTAAACCAAATTACTATTCAGTTTACTTAAAACACACACACAGAGACTAAAATTCCCCAACTTGGAAATATTCTAGGATTTGAATTTTTAAAATCTAATGTGGTTTCCGAGGTAAATTCTGCTGGGTTTGAAAGGTGATGCTATTAAATGTGTGACGGGATGGCCAGCAGGCATGGCATGCCTTTCTCAAAACTAGGCTGACAGCTGACTTCAAATCCTGTGCTTCAACAGCAAAGGCAATTTGTGTTTGATGTTTGGTCTTGTGCAACTGTGTTAGGCCGGGGAAACAAGAGAAACTTCATTGCTAGAGATAATGATTAGAATGTAGCTGAATCAGACATTTTGTTGCTGGAACAGGATGAAGAAGAACTTGAAGGACACATTACAGCAGTGGTTGGTTGTATTCATTTAAAAAAATCAAATTGTTATAATCCATAATAGGTGTAAGTCAAATAAAACTAGAGATGTCTAAAACACAAGTGTTCTCTAACTGATTTTCTTTGGTTCACTAAATTCTTTCTAAAAGCACATATCAATCAGCTTTATTTAAGTTAAGGCAAATGAGACACATCTTCTATTGTAAGAACATGAGACCTTACAGAAAGAACGGTGATAATGTGGGTAAATAAGCCAACTGTCACATCCACATGTTAGCCCTTAGCTCAAGGTGACATAGGTACCGCTTCACAACTTGTAAAGAAATCAAGAATGTAAAACTAGACTAATAAATGAAATGTCTAAGCATATAAACTAAGAAGAAACACATAAAGAAGACAGCTGTGCCCCAGACAAGGAACACTTACCTTGAATCTCCAAATGCTTTAAAATTTCCAAGTTAAAAGGAGCATAAAACATTTCCCTTAACTGGCAATGATATGTCCACTGCACTCCTGAAAACTGTGTCTGTCACAGCCTGTCAAGTAGAGCTGCCGTGGGAACTAAACCTTCTTTCATCTGTGTCACTCACCAACTACGTGTCTACTAAACATACGAGATGCTCACTGGGAACTGAGAAGCCAAATTTCTACTTTCTGTAGTTGTAATTAGTTTATAGTTAAATGTCAGTACCCACATGCGGCCAGTGGCCATTATATTGGACAGTGCCTGTCCACAGATTTTGTGTTGCTGACCTCAGTTCTTTATTCTTTTAAATATATAATTTAGGCCTCCCTACTTGGAAATGTTGGTCTTAACATAAACACTTTGGACCTGTAAAACAAACTCTAAAACGCTGTTTACACATTTCAATCAATGAGAGATCAGAGTTCCTTGGTTGTAAGTTGGTAAAAAAAAAAAAAATTTAAAGGGATATTACTGAGTTCACAAGGCCCTTCTGTAAACAAGCACCTTCTGCAGTTCTGCATGGTACCCACAGCTGGAAACGGGGCCCTTTGCGACTAGTTGGCAGGAAACCAGGGCGATGTTGCCCGTTGGAAAGAGCAACAAACGATGAACTCCAGAGCAACAATAAAAATGGCTCCTTAGCTTTGTAAACCTTAAACTGAAATGTTTGGAGATATATATATATATATATATATATAGTATCTTGCTATTCGTAAGTAAGATGTCACGGTCACATGAGTTTTCTTTCAAGTGTGATTGTCAGGAACAGACGTCTTTGGATGAGTAGGAAAGGGGGACAGGTTCAAGATGAGAACCTCTTACGGAAGGAGCACTCTGGATTGGCTGCCTGGTTTCTTCCACCTGGGGCTGATGGGAAATTACAGAGGAGGGGCTCCTTGCTCATCAGCACAGTCTAAGTCAAGATTCCTTTCTATAGCTGTGCTATAACTTAAGGAGGAACACGTTCATTTAATCTTATAGTTAATAGTCAGTCCACCATCCCGGGAAGTCAAGGCAGGAGCCCAAGGCAGGAGCCTGGAGGCAGGCGCTGATGTAGAGGTCATGGAGGGGTGCTGCTTACTGACTTGCTCCTCCTGATTTGCTCAGCTTGCTTTCTTATAGACCCCAGGGCCACCGCACCACCCACATTAATAACTAATTAAGAAAATACCCTACAGACTTGTCTACAGGACAATGTTATGGAGACGTTTCTTCAATTTATAGCCCCTCTTTCGAGGTTTAAGTAAAATGAACAGCAACAAGAAGAAGAACAAAAAAACTGGCGCAAGAACTCTTAAAATACATCATGTCACCTGGGCCTGGAGGGCTGTGGTCCCATGAGCCTCAGTACTTGAGAGGGAAGCTGACACAGCAGAATCACAAACACAAGGTTTGCCTAGGTGACTTAGTAATACTGGGTCTCAAATTAAAAGTTAAAAGAAAAAAAGGTGAGGATGCGATTCAACAGTGCGTAGTGTATAAGGGCCTGGATTCAATCCCCAGTGCTGAAAAAACATTGTGTGTTGTCTTACAATCTTCCAAACTGGAAGAAGTATTTGATATAGTTTATTACACTTGTTTCCAAAGCTGATTTTTTTTTTAATTTACAACATGCATTGCCCAAACTTTTAAGCTTATTTACACACACACACACGCACGCACGCACACACACACACTCACTCACGCACGCACGCACGCACACACACCCCAAACCAAAAACAAACTCCAACGATATGCAGTGACAACTCCGTAGAATGTGCCTATTTATATCTTCAAGATTAAAGTAGTCCTAAATAGTTTCCTCACACCACCACCACCTGGGGTGCCTTCCAGAAAGATTTTCTTACATGCCAATGAGAGGGGGAAAAAAAGCACAGTCACTTGTAACATTTATATGCCCACCTGGCACCCGCTTAGCTTCTGCTGCAAAAAAATGCAATTATAGCAGATTCCGGATTGGCTCACACTGCGTTTTTAATCTCTCTAAATAGAATGGAGAAGCTTCAGGTTTGGTCTCTGAAGTTTTCTTTCTCTACTACTTGAGCAAATGAAGGATTCCCTTCATGAAAAACATCAGGTCCACTCCAGAAAAGCTGAAGTTCCAAACCAGCCTCAGACCACTGTGTCACTCTCCAAGGGACCAGTGTCCTACCCTGTGACTCTGTGTTTATCAGGGTTATCTCAAGGCTTACAACACCCCCTTCTCTGGCTAATAGTACCCTCATGTTATCATTAGAGTAGGGGAGACTCTGAGGCATATCAGCTTCCTGAAAGGTCTAATTTTAAGGTTTTGGTCTTTAGACTCCTGACAGTGAGTGAACGTGATGGCCGATGAGACCACAGTCATTTCCTAGCTGGTCTTTTCACCTCTTGCGCAGCAAGAACGCAGCACAGGGCGACCATCAGAGGCCAGCGGGCCCTTTGCCAAAGGTTTGCAGATCTCCCACGTGGTTTCCCATCAGTTCATGAATGAGCAGTAACTACGGTAGTGTTTACACTTAAAGTTGTAAAGAACACATTCATAAGTCATGTAGCAAGAAAATAGAGAGTAAAACTGGAATTCCACTCTTCTCTGCTTATCCCACCACAGACTGTTAGGGAAAACTACTGACAGATTGTAGGTAGGAGGCCCTTACCTGGTGATGACTTTTCAGAAGGATTGCAGTGACTTATCCAGATAAAACGCCAGCCATTTTATACCAACCTCTCATATGTTAAGTCTGGAAGAGAAAAAAAAATATTAAAGCAATCCACAAAGGTGGTCAGATTTTAATTTTTAATTAAGCAATTGCTAATACTGCATATTAAGACTGTTTGAGGAGAAAATGAAGCCACCTGTTCCACATTGAGAACATACTTTCCCTAATACGGTGTTAGGCTGTCTCGGGTCCTACATTCTTCCTGAAGACAGTCAATGCCCTTCCCCATGTCTCACAGACACTCGGCAAGGGGGCCAGCCAGACTGGCAAAACAGATTCTGAAGGCATGCCTTAGATACAAACTATACTCGACTGTTTTTTTTTTTAACTCATGAATCTGCAGTTAAACATTAATATTCTCTTTTTATTATAAAGGCTATGCCAGTGTTACCAAACCGTATTTTGAAAATTCCTTTATAAAAGACTTTTTTCCCTCTGCTTTTCTTTTGCATATAAGACCCGTGTGTTATATAAATGTCATTACTTGATCATGTAAATGTCTTACTCTAATTTCGTCTCTGGGTTTTTACTTCCCAGAGACACTTTTCTTGTTTATCCCTCTAGAGCTCAAAGTGTGAATACATGCATGCACATAGTTGTGTAGATTCGTGTTCTCCCTACTAAGATGTTAGTTCTCTGCTTGCTGCTGTCATTAATATGTTCCTTTTATTTAGCATTACATATACACAGAATGTCCTCTGTCAGCACACAGAAAGCAGCGCTATTTGTTAATAACTTACTTAGCCAACCTTCTCCTAGGGCATTAAATCTCTTCTTGTCCAGCTTCCCTACTGGCTACAACAAAACATTTCAATGCTCACACTCATGCATAGATACTTTATGTTTACATGAGCATTGTCAATAGCACAAGTCCAAAATAAAATTATTGAACTAAACTGTTTTCATGTTCATTAATGTTTTGATGGATATTTATAAACTAACACTTAGAAGGTTTGTGATAAAAGTCTGATGTCAAAAATCTAGGTTTTTTTTTTTTATCTTCTTTACATGTTGTTTAGATTGGCATTTCAGTACCTATGGGTGAGACTGAGTTTCTCAACTTCTAAGGCTTTTCAGGAGTTTTTCTACTCCTCTTGTTTTACTTAGCAATTACCTTTGCTTACTTTTCCAATTGAGCAACTGATATCTTCTCATATCAAAGAGCACGTGATATTCAGAAGGTATTATTTGACATGTAACGTGCAGCAAACAGCTTTCACAGGTTTGCATTTATCTCTGAGATTTGTTTATTGTGCTGCTTGTTATCCAGCCTTTTTTGTAGCTCAGTTCATCAGTTGTGCCCATTGTGGATTTGGGAGATTCTGAAAATGTTACTTTAAGCTGCAGAGTTATGAAAGAGGATGCCATACAGGGGACACAGAAAACCCAATATGGAGATTGCTTTGACTAGGTATCATAACTGAAGGGTTTTAGCCTTATCTTCATTATAAAAAAAACTTTTCATAAGATTTTTTATTTAAAATACTAAGATGATATAAAAGCTGTAGACCTACACTTATGGAAGAAAATTAAGGGAATCCTGTTTTACAGTCCCATTCTCCAGAGTATTAACAGTACTGGGCTAAGGAAAGAAGTGCAGAATGAATTATGAGTTAAGTAATGAAAGTCCAAGGCAGATACAAAATGGAAATACTAAACCAATGGAAACTCAGTAAAGAAAATTTAGAGTGCAGACACAAAAAGAGAAAGTATCATAAATTAGTAATCTTCTAAAGCTTCTCAGACTGGCTGTATATTGTTCTTAATCTGTTGTTGCTGTTGTTGTTGTTGTTGTTGTTGTTGTTGTTGTTGTTGTTGTTGTTTCAGGCATTAATAAAAATGAAATAAATATTTTACTCACAGGCCAGTGAGAACAAAACAAAATTACTTTCATTGGAATACCAAGAACCTACGTCTGGCTTTAATAGCATTGTGACAAGCATCTACAAAGCCTGTGTGCACAGAATGGTGCTCGTGGTCTGTGTTTTATACCCTGCTTATGAATACACTGCCATTAAATGTTACCAAAACATAAGATACAGATGCTTCTTCATCATATTGCTTAAAACTGTGGCTGCTTGGTCTTGTTGGCAGACCTCTTCTCTCCGCAGGTCAATTTTCAAAAAGTATTTAAGAAATTAGTCCGGAGGAAACACTTGAGATTCTCCTTCATTGAAGATAAAAGGACAGCAATGAACTATGTGCAGTGAATGACCAGGAAACATCATGGTACAGTGTGTTTTATTCATGGTCCAACGTGTGACATCATCCGAGCGGAAAGATAGCTATTAAACCCAGCCTAATGGAGCATTCTCATTCAAGAAGAATTACACATAGATTTAGAATCATGAATGTAATTGAGTTGAATACCAGGAAAAACTTGGGTCAAAGAGTAGAGAAATTTTTGATGATAAAATTGTAAGCATATGAAATTTACTGGAGGAAGTTTCTATGATACGTTTTAATCTGTTTGGAAGAAAGGAAGAAAAAAAAACTACTATAAGTTGTCTCACTCACAAGCCAGGCTCCGTAAAGCCGATGAGGCTGGTCGTGGATTTCTCATCACTTGCTAGCACCTACAAGCTCTGCCTGCTGCGTGTTTCATGCCTTCTATGAACCACTCCCTTCAGCCACCGCACTACATGGTATGCTGGTGCTCTGAGCTGAGTTTCATCCCCCATCCTTGCCAGAAGTGTTAAATTTTGTATCATTAAAGCTGCCTGGCTGCCAAAGTCCTAGATCCAAGCAGCGGGTAAAAGTCAACACTGAGAAAATTGTGACAACTGACCTGACGACAGGACATAATTCCCAGCCATGGTCCCAGAGAACCTAGGCTCAGCTCAGTCTCTTAGCCAACATCAATGGTCCTCTGTCAAAACAAAACATTTGGGTGGTTCTTCTAAGAACTGTCAGAAGCCAGCATACAATGGGAGTAATCCTGCAGGAACCAAAACAGTCGGAGAGTCACTGGCTTAAAAGAGCTCACCACTTGCTTGGAGCTGGACTATTCTACATCTAGAATCTATGTATGCTTTATACATTAGGTGAGTGAGTAAGAGCCTTTGCTGAAAGCTGAAAGTAAGGTGTGATTTGACGTAGGCATCTAGGCATGAACCACCTCGCCCATACATGCTAGTTGAAGACTCTACCAACCAAGTTACATTCCCAGCCTATCATTTTATCTTTGTATTTTCCAGGTTGCTCTTGAACTGATTCAATGGGGCCTCCTGCCTCAGTTTCCCAAGCAGTTATGACTATAAAGCGTCCTGTGTCCAGTTACATTTTTCAAAAACTTGACACTTACATTAAATGATGCCTTGCCACGCTTTTAGCATTTCTTGCAACTGATACTTGAAATTTCTAGATTTCTTATTGGTGTATTTCAAGTCAAATATTATAAATAAAACATAGTCATCCTTAATGTTCTTCTTCCTTTAGAGGACTCAGTCTTGGTTTCAAGTTAGAACCTTAAATACATTTTTAAACCATTAGCTTTCATCAAAAAGTGGGCTGCCTGGTGTAGGACAGCCACGTGGCAAAGACCATGACTTCGGGTTGTGAATTACAGTGCTTTAATCTTAAGTGTCAGTTACAACATTTGGGTCTCTTTATCTTCACTATTTCTTAGTATTCCAATTGATCGGATGAAGATAGGGTAGAAAGCATGCTGTAGAATTTTATGAAGGTTTTAAAAGGGGACATTTACAAAATGAACACTATGTGGTCTGTGATATATGATGAATAAAATTTAGCTTTATTAAAACTCTATTTTAAAGCTGGGCATGGTGGCCCAAGCCTGTAATCCCAGCACTCAGGGAGGCAGAGGCAGGTGAATCTCTGTGAGTTTTAGGCCAGCCTGGTCTGTCTACAAAGGGAGTCCAGAACAGCCAAGGCTTTGCAGAGAAACTCTGTCTTAAAACACAAAAGCAAAAACTCTATTTTATTTTGGGTGGTGGGGGAAGTTCTCTGTTGCCCTGTCTTTGCTGGAACTGGCTCTGTAGACCAAGCTGGCCTAGAACTCAGAGATCCTCCTGTCTCTGCCTTCCAAGCACTGGGACTAAAGGTGTGCGCCACCACTGCCCAGTTTTAAAGCATTGTATCATACGAAGGCCAAGAAGATAACACCTAAGGTAGTAATTTTAAGCAAGGAGTGGGTACCATGGTGCTTTTCTGTCTTTAATATGCTGGAATCACCTTGGATTCTTGTGAAAATGCAGATTCTTATCCAAGGAGTCAAAGATTTTATATTTCCATACATTCTCAGCTGATTCCCAGGAGGCTGGGTGGTGGACAATGACAGCACCTGAGGTAATTCTAATTTGAAAGGTGGTGGTGACCCCCGAGCAGAAAGACAGAAGCTTGACTTTCTTGGACACATGAAATCCCACTAATTTGAGACTTCGGCCTTTCGTTGTCTATGATCAATTTCTTTCATCCTCTTTATTTTTTCCTTGCCAATATTTCACTAGGTTGAAAATATTAATGTCAATTTTCCAATGAGATAGGCTTTAAGCCTTTTTCTTGTGTACAATAGGGTGAAACGCTGGATGTGTTGGAAAGGTAGTCCCACTGTCACACTTTCCTCTAGTGTGAGGGATCTGCACAGAGCTTAGCAAGAGCCTATGAGGGTGCACGGACATGGTCCGTAATATGAAGGGAGTTCTCGGGAGGAACAGAAGGAGCTGCCAGTGTTGGAGACGTGCAGGAACCAAACAGTGCAGCCACGCTAGACAATCCAGCTCATCTGAACACCAGGACAGGGGAAAGAGTGGTTTTTAAACATCTTCTCTTTCTTAATATGCCCTTAGCCTGACCAACAGCTCTGCAGGGCAAAGGCCATTTTTATGCTTTGACGTGTCCTCAAAGGCTGAATGTCACTCTGCTCTGAACAACTGCCTTTGCAAGAACCTGCTACTCCTGACACAGATTTCACAGACTACTCTCTATTTCCCAAAGCAGAGTACGATCTTTAATTCATAGAAAATGAACCGATACCTAAGAAACTCAGTTAATTAGCAAGCAAAGCGTCTCTTGGTGAAGATCACGGTGTCTTCTCCATATACAACATGAGTAAGCAAGCACTTGATCTAAACCAAAGGATCATTAATTGTGTGGTTTAGAATTTGGATCACATCCAGAGCTAGGAAAGACAGGCTGCCGCAGAAACACTGAGGGCTCACTGCTCGCCTGTCTCCCAAACTTTTGAATATTATAAATGTAACTGAACAGAAGAGGTTCAAAACACTTGAAAATACTCCTAGGTGTGGGAGTTAAACAGTAGCTAGAAGATTCTAGACACCTTTAGGAAGTGCCTACTGAGGAACCAAACAAAATGAAGTACTTACACATTGACCTCTAAGAATAAAGTAGAACAAAGCAATGGCATTTGGACCATATAGCAAACTCTTTGTTGTTTAAAAAAAAAAATGAAGCACAACTTCATTTTTTATACTCAAAGGGATTTTTTTCTTTTCTGATTATCTGCTATGAAAAGAACTAAAATTCAGCAGATAGTTCACAGTAATGCGGCTGTCCACAACAGTAACATCCACTTGTCATTTCTAGGAATGTTGTAAGTATATAGTTTGTTTTGTATTCCCACCTGTCAGATTTGCTGTTAAAGTAATAAGTCTAATGAAACTTCTGGCACATTTATATCACTTTAGATATCTTTTCTGGGAGGGAAATACTATATTTTAGAGCCTTACTGGTATAACAGTAGCCACTTGCCAAGTCATTCTGCCACTTAGGTAATACTGGTTAAAAGTAACTATGGCTATCAAGTTGTTTTAACGTTGGTTTTTAGAACCTAAAACCTCAGGGGAAGGACCAGGCACAGGGGTAAATAACAGTCTGTGCTGGGCAGCCAAAACACGCAAATGGGGTGGGAATTCCATCTCTGACCCTATAACAGATTTGAAAGCAAAATACAACAGCTCTCACTCTCTGCCGGGAAGGGCACCGTGAGAGCGCAGAGAAGACGTTCGAAGCCCTTTGTGGCTAAGCATTTCGCTTGGGTTTGGAGTGAGTATAAGATTAAACTTTTCTTTCCTCAGCGCAAGCATAATTAGTAGTTGATGTTAATTAGTAACACAATGTCCACACCATCTTAAGTAGCAGCAGTCAAAGGCAGCAAAGACAAGCTCTGGAGTGACAGGGACAATTCTTCCTCCAAACTAGACACGAAACAAAGAAACTCAAGAAAGTTGAAAGGTCCATAAGGTGTCCTGTCCTTCTTACACTGACCCAGGTAAGACCGAAGACAGACTGAAGCTCAGTTAGCCTGCCTCAGACACTGAGATGGACTGACATTTTGAAAGTCTCCGGATGGCAGGTCTTCCACTGGGAGAAACCCCACTGTCCTCTAAGGTGGTGGATGCTGAGGTTGGTTCAGTGAACGCCAAGAGAGAGCAGAACTAGAAATCAGGGCCTTGTGGAGGGGAAGTAAACCAAAATCAACAACAAAAGTGTGAACAATCAAAAAAACAAGGAATCCAGGAGGAGAAGGAGGAAAATTCAGTCAATTCTAAGACCTTGCCACTTGGAGCCACTCCCTAAATCTCAAGGGTTATATATCATACATTATAGGAATTATCATGTGTGATTTGAGTATGGGACTATCTCCAATAATACCTGTCCAGAGAGGGTAAAAGGAAAGTTAGGCAGTTTTGAAAGCTCTAAGCATGGGCTGATAAGGTAATCACTTCAGACTTTTATTTTGTCAGCAATAACCAGGAAGCAGGAAGAATGAAGGGTTGTAATGACAGGAAGGGACCTTCTGGGCAGTGAGCTGAGACTCAGAATTGCTAGAGGAGTAAAAACACTCTATATGGAAGGACAGGGAGGGTCCCCGAGCGCTAGCAGGATGGAGAAGTGACTGTCCAAGTGGGGCCTTAACGGCTTCAAATTGCCTCCTAAGACAGGCAAACAGGACAGGAGGGGTTTCATTTGTTTGTTTGCTTCCTTGCTTGTTGTTAAACCAAGAAGATGAAATGCTAAAACATGTCTCTTGGGGTCCTTTTCGGCTCTTCTTTTTTTTTTTTTTTTTTTTTTTTTTTTTTATGAAAAGTTGTAAGGGGGTTAAGGTTTTTCCTAAGTGCAATAAATATGGGGCCCCAGGACTCCCTGGTGGTAATCATCAAGAAAGTCGTTTTGGAAAAAGGAGACAACCCTGAAAAAGGAGACAATTCTTGACTGAAGAGAACAAGCTGCAGGGCTGCTTGATCCCTCTCTGTGTCTTGCTCTTCCTGGAATGACACAGGAAATTAACGCTGCCAACTTCCAAAAGGGACCTCAGGGCACACAGGGTGCCCGAACTTTCCTGAGAAAACATCTCCTGGGAGTTGGTGGGGGGGTCCTTATGCTTAATGAGGACATTGGCAAACAAGGGCACCTTACTAGTAGCCTCTTCCCCTGTGCTTGGCCAAAGACAAGGCGACACAGGTCAAGCCTTGGGTAGAATTGGCTTAAATTTTCTGGATATCACAGCAGTGCTGAGACACTGGATTAAGCGTTTATGAGAAAGTAAATCAAAATCAACAACAAAAACATGAACAAACAGAAAACGAGGAGTCAGAAAAGTCAGTCAGTTTTATGAGGGACGGTAAATGGGGTAGAGCAGAGAGCCCTGCGCTCAGCTCAGTACTGAAAAGAGACCACTGAAATGCAGGGACTACAGGCTAAAGTCTGCCTGTAGTCAGGGACAGTTACCTGCTTCTCCCCACCTCAAGCTGAGGAATCGACAAGAGCAGCTGGGAACACTTGCGGTGATGGAGTCTGACCCACCTACCGACTGTGTCTGAAGCCACAGGTTTGTGAGGTTTGTAGAGATGGGGGAAGCAAGGAAGACAGCAGCGCAAGGTCATTGGCAAACCAAGAAGTGAGATTGGAGACAATCATAATTTAAGCTCAAAGCGCAACTTCAAATTGCTGACCCCGCCGTCACACGGGCCACGGTTAAACTTGGGTCACAGTTAAAACACAAGTTATTTAAAAGCACGGGGAAAAGTTAGCGTGATTGCCTCCCATTTCTGAAGATTTCTGTCCTGTAGAGTTTGATCAAACATGACGACTCCTTTGGACTACGCTGCAAGCCAGCGCAGTTTTCTTCCACCTGAGCTGGAGAAGGGCAGCCAACTCCAGTCTGCCCGTCCGCTCGGAGAGAGCTCGCTCCCTTGGATCCCCGGGATCCTCCCGGTCCTCTTTGCCCAGTACTCTGGATTCAGACGCGGTGACAAGGAACCGACCCCTCCCGCCCCTGATCACCAGGCTGGCGGGACGCCTGGGCTGGGACTCACCCGGGAGAGCGGCAGAGTTGGGAGAGCCGCTGCACTGGTACCGGTCTCGGCCACCCTGGCGACCCGTGGAACAAGACTCACGCCCCTTGTCCACTCTGGCCACACAGCATCACCCAGTCACTCTCAACTGCCTGGCAATCTGCAGTCACCTCCATATTTATTGCCTAGGGGGGCGTCGCTGCTCTGCAGGTTCCAACCCGAAGGCTTTGCTTTGCACTCCTCCCCCCCGCCCCGCCCCGCCCCGAGACCCTCTGTCCAACCCTCTTCCTCTCCGGACTCTGACGGCATCTTCCCAGCTGCCAGTCACCCAGTGTCACCTCCCAGATTGGCGCTCAGCTGGTCCTGAATCCCTCACCACAGCCTGAAGCTTTGAAGATGGAAGGACAGGAGATCGGAATAAGGCCACAAGAGTTGACTCCAAGATAAATGCTCTACTTAGGACGGGGGCGGGGGAGGGGAGAAGCTTAGAAAACCTTTAAGGATGACTTAGGAAACTCCCTTGTCTTTGCTGTGGCTAACTCAAAAATTGACGCCTTTGTTGAGGATCACAGATGGCACGGATTAACTTGAGAACTGTAAAATAAAAGAGTTGTTTATCAGTCCCTCCTAGTTTACATGTGGCTCAAGCTGCATTTATTAAAAATAAAAACAGTATGCCAAAATATAGAGCAAAATATTTGTGAACAAGACGAACTCAGTTCAGAGAGAGAGGGGGGGGGAGGAGAGAGAGAGAGAGAGAGAGAGAGAGAGAGAGAGAGAGAGAGAGAGAGAGAGAGAGAGAATACATTCCCCAGTGTGTCATGATGCCAGAATTAATTTGATACCAAACTCAGGCAACACAGTAAAAGACAACTTCCTAACTGTGAATGAAGATGCAAATCCTCAATGAAGTATTAGAGATTCAAATCCAGTGAAAATGAAGATCTTAAGATCAGGATGTGCCCTGTTCTGAGTTACTCCACATTGTAGAAACAAACAAACAAACAAACAAACAAAAAAACCACTGACTTTTCAAACTGCAGAGGTTTTATTTTACAAGCAGCATTGACTCCGTTTTGACTGAAACTGCAGAAGTAAAATTCACACCTTAATGGGCATGTAAACACCATCTGTCTGGCACCAGCCACAAGGTACAGACAGATTAACAACTTATTCCTTAAAGGAAAAAGGCCCCCACTACATGTGTGTGTATACATTGACATATATATGTCATCAAAGTAAACGGGAGCTACAGCCACATCTGCTGATGCAAATATCAAACCAGGGTAGCCAGGTGTGACAACATACTTAACTCACCAGACTAGGAAGTATGCAGCTCCCTCACCTGCACCCCAGGAAGAGAAGCCCCAAGGCTTCAATGTAAGAAGACCCTGTGTGCAGCAGAGAGTCTTACCACCCTGTGTGCAGCAGAGAATTCCCAACCATCCTAGCAGCTTCGGCTCAGTCCCTGCTGTGATATGGCTTGAAGTGGCACATCTGCCCATCTGTGTGTCTCCACCTGCCATGTGACTGTCTGGGCTGAGTCTTGCACTCGGTGTCTACAGCCTCTGCCAATGGCTCAGCTCCAGCCTCGACTCCCAGCAACAGACCCCCAGCAGCCATCAGAGACCCTTTTTGATCCCCTTAGCTACTCTCTCTGTTTTGCAGTTCCTTGAGCCCTGCTGGACACTCCCCAATCTGTAAACTACATATATGCACATATATTGTGTGATGTGTACTGCATAATCTGAAAGTTAATATCCATAGGTAAGATTAAAATAAAAGAGTCTGTGCTTCTGTATTTGCCTTGTGGGGAAGCAAAGACTACTTAGCAAACTGATGCTTACAAAGTCAATATACTTGGTCTAATTGTACAAAGTACAATGGCCAGAGGGGTCATAGACCCTAGGGGAGAACCTACTACCACCATTTTTCTAAATTAATATGGTTCCTAACTGTGGGGAGGAGAAGCTCTAGAAAGGGGGTAGCAGGTGACCCATGCTACAACTGGGGTAATACAGGAAGTGGGGAGCACTATCCTGAAGAGTAAGGAGGAAGGATAATAGCCAGGGAGAGGAAAGAAGGAGAAAGGGATAGAAGTAAGAATGTTTGAAAAGTGCACAGAGCAACATATCATTTTATAAGCTTGCTTTTTGAAAAATGTGTGTGTGTGTGTGTGTATGTGTGTGTGTGTGTGTGTGTGTGTGTGTACATTTAACATCATATGAGGTGGTGATGACTTTCACAGGAACCATACACTACCTGCCATAGCCCTAGTGTTAAGCGTGGGAGACCTTTTGAGTTATTGGTCAGAGGTTACAAGAGTTGTCCAAAATAATTTGGACTCCTGGCAATGCCCTTGGTCTCCTTTCAGAACTTGAAGATAAGAACTTATCTCTGAACACAGCACACACTTTGGACACAGAAGTGAAGGAATCAAGTTGGAACTGACTTGCAAGCCTAAGGTCTTGCTCTCATAATACCAGAAGGGGATAGAGAGGTCAGCTGCCAAGGAAGAGGAGCTAGCTATAAAGCCTACAAACCACAATGACTGACCAGTAAGATATCTCCAACAGTGCAACCGTGGCATTTTTGTCTTGGGGGTAACCACAGTTGTCTAATTCAAATTAAGGCCTACTCAATAGGAGGAATTCATGCCTTGTAACGGTGCCTAACTAACTACTGGTGCTGGAGGGGTCAGAGACACTAAGGGAGAACCTACTGCTGCCATTTTTCTAAATTAGTATAGTTCCTAACTCTATTGTAAAAAACTTGACCTTAATACTCACAGGTAAGTGTAGCTGTCACTCATCATCAGAGAAACTTCTGCTCTCTGCTGAGGGAGGTTACCACAGAGGTGCAATTGGTCCTAAACAAGACCTGCATAATGACAACTCCAATTAGCATGCCCACATAGATGGGGAACCACATGCTCCCACCTCCAGTGAAGAGCTCAGTGGCTACTGAGAGGAGAGAATCAGTTCTCTCCAGGAGTGAGTTCCCTGACAGCTCCACCAACTTCTAGTGGTCAGCCCTATGCTCACATAGACGCCGCACATACCAACAATGCTAGATGGACTCAGTAGGGTCCAGATATATAGCGTGAGGAAGAGGCACATGACAGGAGTTGGAAGTGGGAAAGAGAGGGATGTTGGACATGGGAGAGAAGAGTGAAAGTAATGTAAATACTCATGTTTAAAATTCTCCAAAAAAAAAAAACATTTAAATTAAAAAGGATTATAGGGGATGGAGAGATGGCTGGGTGGCTAAGAGTGGGTACATCTCTTGTAGAGGACCTGAGTTCATTTCCCAGAATTCATGTCAGGAAGCTCACTAACCCTTGTCACTCCAGCTGAAGGAGAATAGATTCCTCTGAATTCCCCAGGGAGCTGCATGCATGTCCCATACAGATATATAATACATACACATAACATTTTAAAACTTGTAAAAAATACAAGGAAGAGTATTTTGTCACTTAAGAATATGCCAAGTGAAATACTAAATATGATAAACTTGTTATTTATTTACTTTACAATTTTATTTATTTGTTATTGTTGTTATTATTATTATTATTATTATTATTATTATTATTATTATTATTGCTCAATATCCAGAGATCCCCTGCCTCTGCCTCTCGAAAGCTGGTATCAAAGCTGTGAGTGACCACCATCCAGTGACCTTAACATTTTAAATGACTTTTATATTATAAGTAACTTAGTTATAACCATATCCACTTCCCGTACGTTTGGCATGCCCAGCCTTCAGTTTCATCCTTTTTCATCTTTCCATCTTGAAACAATCTTCTATTTCAGGACAAAACTCTCTGTACAAAAACTATTCCTCTCTGAAAACATTTTCTTGCTGAATACTTTTTATCAAAAATTTACTTTATATCTGTCTTAGTTAAGATTGCTGTGAAGAAACTCCATGACCAAGGCAACACTTACAAAGACGAACATTTAATTGGGGCTGGCTTACAGTTTCAGAGGTTTAGTCCGTTATCATCATGGTGGGAAGCATGGCAGTGTGCAGACAGGCATGGTGCTGGAGGAGCTGAGAGGTCTACATCTGGATCCACAGGCAGCAGGCGGAGAGTATCTTCCTCACTGGGCAGAGCCTGAGCACAGGGAACCTCAAAGCCCACCTCCACAGTGAAACACTTCCTCCGACAAGGCCACACCTCCTAATGGTGCCACTCCCTATGGCCGAGCATTCAAACACATGAGTCTATGGGGGTCAAACGTATTCAAACCACCACAATATTTATAAACTTAGTATATCTTCATTAACATGACAGTTCCTTCCTGTGTTATTGTTATGGAAATTATAAATGTTTTAATAAAATTTATAGGATAAAATTTCTTTTTAGTAAGCTAATTATTTGCAAGCAAAAGCCAGGAAGCTGTACCTAAAACCCAGACAACTCATCAGTCAAGAGCCCTGGAACTCTTCTGCTGGGCGTTTAAGTTCTGTGTAACAGGCACATAGAAAGCACTTCCGTCCAACGGTTTTTCCATTTCATTTGGACTCGTAAGGCACTCAGGGCAGGATAAGGTTTCGGTGTTTGCGTTTTTATTCCCTGTCTATCACATTTCCATTGAGCTAACTATACCTCTATAGATAAGCTTGTTAATCATTTAACAGTATTTTACCTAAATTACTTTCCCTTTCTTTAAAGCTAAAAAGCATAGCAGTGAGTTATCATCCTCGGTACTTTGCGAAATAGAAAATATAATTATCATGAAGCGCAAGCTCATTATTAAACCTCAAAATGCATCAGTAAGCTTCTAAGTAGCTTTTTAGAGAACTTCTTTTTAAAGTCCAGATTTATAGAGTTGTGACTTACCTCTGCTTGGCTGGAGTAAGAGCTGAGATAGCGGGAATCTGTTATCTTCCAAAATAAATTGATTTTCCTTAATTTCATAATGCGTTCTGGTCGTGCTCATACCTCCTCCGTCCCTCGCTATCCTTTTCCTCCATAGGCCCCTCCTCCTGCCGCTGAGTCGCCATTCTAGCTTCATGACTTTTTCTTTTGTTTTTTTTGGCTTGCTTTGTTTTGTTTTGCTCGGTGACTTGGGATTAGCCAAGACCACTGTGTGGCATGGGTGTGAACCTATTTGCTGGAGTAACTCGACAGTGGCTACATCAGTGAAAACAGTGACTTCCTCTTAGTTCACAGCCCTTGACTCCTCTTAGTTCTACTGGGCAGGGCAATGCCCTACTATCCCTCCCCCACCTATGACTAAATGTTTATGGGCTCAGTCTGGTGAGAACTCTATCCCGGCAGCCACAGCATTCCACAAAGAGCATGCCAAGGGCCTCCTCTCCACCATCGCTCTTGTGCTGTTTTGGACCTGTCTTTCATAATGTTCTCTCTGCCTTATAGGGAGTTTTATGGGTCCCCTTTAAGGCTGAGTGTTCAACAATCACTTGTTTTCAGTATGTCAGCCAGCCATAGTATCTGAATTAACTGCCATTTGCTTCAAAGAGAAGCTTCTTTGATGAAGGTGAGAGCATCGGCAGTCTATGTGTATAAGCATAAATGCTTATGAGGCAGTTTGACAGCATGTCAGTTTAGGAAAAGCAAAAGTAGAAGGCCCACTTTAGTGTCTTTCATTTCCCCATTCACGGGCCTTAACTTCCTTGTATGGAGTAAGCCTCAGATCCAATAAGAAATCAGTTGGTTACCTATTTAATAGCAATGCCACTATTCCACCAGTAAGCTCTCTTGTTGGTAGTGCAGCATGCCAGGCCCAACCCAGGGAAAGACCATTGCTCACACTCAACTCTCACAGACTTCATTTTCTCTTACACTATCTTTACATATTTTCCCAACTTTCTATTTTAGCCTTTATCCTATGTAACCCATTGCTTAGAGTACCCTACTTTCCAACCTTTGAGACTTGCCTAGTCTCAAAAATGAGACCATAGACCAGTTTCTTAATGTTCTTTTCACATCTACCAGTAGTAACTAATTTCTCCTTTGAACCTTGTGCCTGTCTTTGAAAATACAAAAATACTATAGTTTTGTGGGGAAAGGGTTAACTAGGAGTCCAGAGGTCTGACATTCACTTAAAAAGAAACCAACAGAGCTTGGCTAAGCCAGTTGACAGCTGATGTTTCCTGGCACTTGGTTGTAAGACAGAATTCCTAGGGATGTCTACTCACTGCAGATAGGGAGTCAATGATAGATCAAAGTACATTTACCACCAAACTCCAAATCAGTGAAGCAAAGAGTTTTATTGGGATTTGTTACAGAAATAGAAATGCGAAGTTACTACACAAGCAACAACGACCCAAAGACAGCTGTACCATGAAAACCCATACCAGCATGGATGGCAGCTCTCCCCTGAGGGGCTCTGGAGCACACAACACAGATTCAACAGGTTGTAGAGTGCTCTTTCCAGGTGGCTCTGTTGGTATGAGCATCTTTCAGAGAACTCAACTGGTTTCTTCTTCTTCCTCCTCTTTTTCTTCTTCCTCTTTTTCTTCTTCCTCTTTTTCTTCTTCTTCTTCTTCTTCTTCTTTTTCTTCTTCTTCTTCTTCTTCTCCTCTTCCTCCTCCTCCTCCTCCTCCTCCTCCTTCTTCTTCTTCTAGGCAGATTGCCTGGTTTGCTATTTTCAGGCTTCTTGGCTGGTGTCTACTTCTTCCAGGAGGCTGGGCTTGTGTCAAAATCACAGCTTGTCTTGTCTAAGAGTGATGCATAGCCTTATGCTCACATACTCTTCGGGAGGGAGGAGCTTAGTAAATTTTATCAGTTTCAGGGACTTCTCAAAACCATTTTGAGTTGTTTACTTATGTCTTAACAGGACTTACCTGCACAATGGAGTGTTTCACGTTCCTCTAGAACAGAGGTTGTCAAGCTGAAGGCAGCAACCTCTTTGGGCATTGAAGACCCTTCCACGGTGTTTGTCTAAGACCATCATATCGGATAGTAACATTATGATTTATGACAATAACAAAATTACAGTTATGAAGGAGCAACAAAAATAAGTTTATATTTGGATGTCACCACAGCATGAGGAACTGCATTAAAAGGGTCTCAGCATTAGGAAGGATGAGAAACACAGCCCTAGAACATTCTATTGTCTCACCTCCTTATAAACATCCTGTCCTAGAATATCCTGGTGTTTCACTAAGGACGTTTCCCTCCAAGATGGAAGACTTCTAACTTGGGAGAAAACTGCTACACAGCACACTTACCGTAAGGGATTTCCAGTATCTCACTTAGCAGTTGTTTGAGTTGGCCAAGTTGTTTAAGCTGAAGCAGTTTAGTTACCAGTGAAATCTTTCTGATAATAGAACCTAATGTGAATAAGGATCAGATGAATAAATATAGGCAAAACACAGGTAAATTTGACTGACAGTAATTAAGATAAAAAATTGCTGACCATTTTTATTAGTTCAAATCTTCCTTTACTTCTTTCTTCCTCCCTCCTTCCCTCCTTTCCCCTCTGTGTCTACTCATTCATTCATTCGTTCATTCATTTATTTTTCTTTGTGGCACTGGGAAATGAACTTAGTGCCTTCCCCGTGTTGGGCTTAGCTATATTCCTAATCCTAGCTCTAATTATTCTATGCGTGGACATTGCCCACAGCTCAAACACACCCACTACAAAATCCTGCTGATAAGACAGGAATCTATGGTATTCAGTATGTCTTACCAAATTTCGTGTCCCTCATTCAAATAATTTTATAAGAATGTAGAAACAGATATGACAAAAGCAGCATTGCTCAATGCTCTTGGGTGGGCATGCATGTAACCTAACTGATATAACAGATGATTTACACTTGCTTCCTAATGATTTACTATACTTTCTGGATGTATTTCTACTATCTGTATAGTGTACTGTCAGTTGTCACATGTGGTAAACAACTGCCTTACCCATTTTACTCTCTACCTTTATAAATATAATTACTTAAATTGTATTATTATTATTATTATTATTATTATTATTATTATTATTATTATTAAGGGACTGGAGAGAGATCACTCAGTTGTTAAAAGCACTCTCTGTTCAATTGCTGCTCTTGCAGAGATCCTGGGTTCAGTTCCCAACACCTATGTGGTAGCTCACAACAGTCTGCAACTCCAACTCTTGGGGGTCTGATGACATCTTCTGCCCTCCATGGGAAACAGGTATGTATGAGATATACTTACATGTAGATAATAATCATACACATAAAAATAAATTATTTTAAAAGGTGCTTAACTTGAATTTCTAATTTAATTGTAATTACCCCAGAAATTAGCTGTTTTCCTTAGGGCATTTCCATGTAAACTTAGTTTTGATTGCCCCTCCTCCTACTTTTCTCTCTCATATCCCTGCCTCCCCCCTTGCTTGTACCAATCTACTTTCGTATCACATGTGGTTTAATATTCTCTTTACCCTTCTTTTAAACCTTTTCCCCAACTCTCACAGGCCAGTGTTCTACACAAACTCACTACCAGATAATATATGAACACAGGTGGGAAGCTAGGATCCACATGTAAGAGGGAACCATGATATTTGTTTTTATAAACCTTGTTTATGTCACTTAATACAATATATTTAATTTACACCTATTTTTTGAAATTGTTATAATTTCATTCTTGTTTATGATTGAATAGAATTATGTCTACCATGTTTTTATTATACATTCATCTGGTGATGACAATTTTCTAGAATGATCATTTGCTCTCTATAGTGAGTAGAACTACAGTAAACATTAGTGCAAATGCAACATTTTTAAAACACAAAGTGAAAAACTTAATAAATATTACTTAGGATTTTCACTGTCATTTTCATCACCTTCATTTATAGACATAGAGAATGAACACCTGAAATAGTCTATAACGCACCAAAATGTAAGAGTACTTTAAGTATTTTTCAATAACCTGGTGGAATATCTAAAGGATTAAAATGTTTATATCTAAGTTTTATTTTGATTTAACTATGAGATCAAAAATTTCAAATTATTTAAATATTCATGAGAAAAGACAAAACTGAGAGAAATAAACTGTATTCTACCCTTAAACATGATTTAAGATGTATGGTAAGTAATGAACCATTACTTTGGAATGAACTGATTTCACTTTCTGAAAAATGATAAGCTCACTGCATTCACCGGTAGCAATTTTGATAGGTGAAATGAAATAATAAAAAAAAATGCTACAAAAGCGTAATTCCAACAGCAAGATATTTTGTGTGTTTTACATCTAATAGCACTTTAATGATCATTGAATAAACATGCTGAGATCATTAATGATGGTTGCTTACACACTAACTTTTTTTTATTCAGTGAAATGAGGTATAAAGTAAGAATAACAGGAATTTAAGATGAAGAAGTATGCATAATTTCCCCTGTGTAAAGAAATTAACACACTCTCATATTTAAATTTCCATAAAGCAGAGTGACATTTGCAAAAACCTAGTTGAGTTTAATTGACTAAGAAGATGTAAGGAGAATAGGAAGTTTTTGGTTTTAGTGAGGTTTCCATCTTGACTTCACCATACAATCCAAGCGTTTTCTACCAGACGTCCTAATTTGGCTCAGTTTCGGAGAGTGGGCCCTTCTTTCCTGGACAGCAGTTTATTCACAGCATCATGCTGGCTGTCACTTATCCACCAAAGAGATCCTCACATGAGGTTGCCCACTTGACTGAAGCTTCTTTGACGCTGCCTACCTGGAGAACACCTCTATAGGACAGGGCGCACACACACACACCCCTGAAGGGTTGTTTTTTGTAAGAGATGAGCTCTGAGGGTAGGTGTTTAGAGAGTACTTGGAAACTGTGCAGCTTTAGGAAAGTGACCCACTCTTGCATGAAGAGCTAATGACAAGTAATGGCTGCTGAGAAAAGGACAGTCTGCTCTAAGGATGGCTTATCTAATCCCAAGCGATGAGCCCTCAGCACATTATACATGCAAGCAACACTAAGTGGACTCAGTGGTGTGTGTGTGTGTGTGTGTGTGTGTGTGTGTGTGTGTGTGTGTGTTTGTGTGTGTGTGTGTGTGTGTGTGTGTGTGTTTAACAATAATAGGAAGAAAATGTCATGAAGTGAGAGGCAGTGATGGAGATGCACAGGATGAATTGGGGGAGGGTCTGGTGGGCTGTAAACAATATAAATACAGTACTTGTGGGTGCAACTCTCAAAAATGTGAGAGAAAAAGGTAAAACTTAATACAGCCACCTGAGGGCATTGGATTGCGAAGATCTCTCATCTTTTCAGACCATACTCTCTATTATTCTCATCCTTGGTTTACTCACAGAGATAGCCTTCGCAAACTGCCCCTGTTTGGCTGGCTTGACAGTGGCTTATTAGGAAGCTTTGAGCGTGTTAGTGGGTGGTTAGGCTAATACTCTAACACTCATTATGTGCTGCATGGAGGAGTCCGGTGGTGGAAGCATTGATTGAGCTAAAACTGTCTTCTAAGCAGCAAGATTTCCCAAAGGACCGCAGTTTCCATTCAAAGCCTAATTTTATTTTTATTCTTATAGGATTACTTTAATTTATTTTTTTTCACATGACTATTGCTATAACACAAAATCCTTTGGCCACAGCACTTGTATCTGTACTTTCCAACTGGTTTGTGCTCCACAGTCTTTCTGCACAAATTCATGCTGCTTCTTGTTCATTAAATTGCTCTTGCCTAAGTACTTCTTGATCGACCCTGTTATTACTTGTTCTTTTTCTTCCTTGGTATTGATGCTAACTGCTGGGTAATTTCCTGAGTCTCTTCTTTGGCACACCTTGTAGAGTCAAATAGCTGTTGTTATAATTGTATTTTTAATTCTTTGCACAGCCTACTTATCATTGCCAATTTTCTGCATGGCCTATCTATGACTTGAAAAAATATTATTCATAAAACTGATAAAAGTGTGAGATCTTGTATGGCAAATAGTTTATTTGGCTATAGCTTTTCATCACAGGCCATTTGAGTGACCTTGGCAGAAGTTCCTCTGGACTCAGTGTTTAGGGCTAGCCTGAGTTAACAGAGCAAGACTCCACATCAAAACAAGTGAGAAATCCAGGGGTGCTGGGACCTGACTTTACTCCTAGCACTCAGAAGACAAAGTCAGATGGACCTCAGTAAAGAGGTCCAGTTTACATGTGAGTTCCAGGCCAGCCAGGGATCAACAGCATAGCCTTGTAAATAGATCAATTAATAGATACATACATACATACATACATACATACATACATACATACGCATAACCAACATTACTGTTAAATCACAAAGACATAAAAGATGTATAAACTTCTAAAATAAACTCAAGTGACTTCCAAAGTCCCCACATAAAAATACAATGAGATAGAGTGTGATACCAGAAAATATGCTGTTATGTTTCACCTGACTTTGCATCAGTGGCTCATACTAGAAACTAGTGAATCTAATGGTTCTGGATGAGGCAGCTGGCTGAACCCAGCTCATAACAGCTGTGACAGCAATAGAAAAGTGAAAACGCCTCTCTGTCTGTCTCTGTCTGTCTCTCTGTCTCTGTCTCTGTCTGTCTGTCTGTCTGTCTGTCTGTCTCTCTCTCTCTCTCTCTCTCTCTCTCTCTCTCTCTCTCTCTCTCTCTCTCTCTCTCTCTCTCTCTCTCTCTCACACACACACACACACACACACACACACACACACACACACAAATGATTTTTTCTTATAATTTATTCAGATTGCATCCCGATTGTTATCCTCTCACTTGTATCTTCTCATTCTCCTCTTCCTTTTTCACCCTACTCCCCTCCCCTAGACCTGTGACAGAAGGGGACCTCCTCCCCCACCATATAATCATAGCCTATCAAGTCTCATCCAGATAGCCTGCTTCCCTTTCCTCTGAGAGCCACAAGGTCTCCCCACCAAGGGGAAGTGGTCAAATAGGGAGCACCAGAGTTCATGGCAGAGGCAGTCCCTGCTCTCTCCACAGCTGTGAAGAATGAACTGTCCATTGGCTAGATCTGAATAGGGGTCTAGGTTTACAACATTGTCCTTGGTTGGTGCAACGGTTTGTGCAGGTCCCCCTGGGTCCAGATCCATCAGCCTTGATGGTCTTCTTGTGGGATCCTGGACCTTCTAGGCCTTTCTATATCCCCATTCTTCCATACCCCTCTCACCTGTGGTTCAGTAGCAAGTCCCAGCATCTGTCCCGATCCCCTGCTGAGTGAAGACCCTCAGAGGACTTCAGTGTTGGGCTAATAACCCCTTATAAGTGAGAACACATTTCAATTTAAGTGGTAACTGTGCTGAGGTGTGACTTTGTCATGCTGTGCTTGCCAAGCACATGTAGCTCCTGTTCGTTTATACTAGAAACTTCTTACAGATTGTCTGGATTTTCAATATCCCTGCTCATACATCAATCAAAAAAACCAAAAGCACTCTTGAAGAAACTGGAACAAATTCATCATGCTTTATGGACACTGTCAGTGCAATGCAACTCTTTTGGGGACAAGGTTTTGATTTGTAGGCCATCTGTTTTTGCACTTCTTTAGTCTTAGGCTGTTGTCATATTGGTGACGAGCCCCCGTCATGCTCTTCAGAGCTTGGATTAAAGACATGACCTTCTATGAGGACATGTGTTTCTTTTGTGAATGAAATTTTTCAGCAAAATTTCTCAATTTCTATACAAGATGAATCTGGTGAAGAAATTTTCAATTCATGTAGCCTGCACGCTAATTTTCTATTTTGAATATTTTATTTTTAATCTGTTCACGTTATATCCTGATTGTAGCTCCCTCCCTCATCACCTCCCAATCCTGTCCTCCCTTCCTCTCTCGTACTCTCTCCCTCCCTCCCTAGTCCTCAGACAGGGAAGCCCTTCTTCCCTAACATCTGACCTCAGCCTATCAAGTCTCATCTGGACTACTTGTATCCTCTTCCTCTGTGGCCTGGCAAGGCTGCCCTGCCAGGGGGAAGTGATCAATGTGTGGAGCCAGAGTCAATGACAGAAGAAGTAGTCCCTATTCCCCATATTACGGGCCCCACAAGGAGACTGTTCTACCTATCTACTACATCTGAGCAAAGAGTCTAAGTCTACATCACGTAAGGTCCTTAGTAGGTGCAACAGTCTCTGAAGCACCCCCTTTCCACCCAGATTTCTTGGCTCCATTGTTCTCCTTGTGGAGCTCCTGTCCCCTCCAGGTCCCCCTATTCCCCAACTATTCCATAAGACTCCCTGTGCTCCACCTCAAAGTTTGGCTGTGTGTCTCAGCATCTGCTCAGATCTCCTGTGGGTGGAGTCTTTCAGAGGACATCTATGGTAGGCTCCCTTCCTGTTCCTTCTCTTCAGCTGCTTCCAGTGTCTATTCTATTTGCCCTTCTGAATGACAGTTAAGCATCCTCCCTAGGGTCCTCCTTGTTATTTAGTTTCTTTAGGTCTGTGTATTGTAGTGTGATTATCCTGTGTTATGTGGCTAATGCCCACTTATAAAGTGAGTACATACCATGCATGTCTTTCTGGGTCTGGGTTACCTCACTCAGGATGATCTTTTCTAGTTCTATACATTTGCCTGCAAATTTCAAGGTTTCCTTGTTTTTAATAGCTGAGTAGTGTTCCACTGTGTAAATGTACCAATTTCTTTATCCATTCTTCAGTTGAGGGACAACTAAATTGTTTCCAGATTCTGGCTATTACAAATAAAGCTGCTATGATCATAGTTAAGCAAAAGTCCTTGCTGTGTGCTGGAGCATCTTTTGGGCATATGCCCAGGAGCAGTATGACTGGTTCTTGAGGTAGAACTATTCCCAATTTTCTAAGGAAACATCAGATTGATTTCCAAAGTGGTTGTACAAATTTGCACTCCCACCAACAATAAAGGAGTGTTCCCCTTTCCCCACATCCTCATCAGCAGGTACTGTCACTTGAGTTTTTTTATCTTAGCCATTCTGACATGTGTAAGATGTAATTTCAGAGTAATTTTGATTTCCATTTCCCTAATGACTAGGGCCATTGAGCATTTCTTTAAATGTTTCCTAGTCATTCGATATTCCTCTGTTGAGAATTCTCTATATAGTTCTGTACCTCATTTTTTAATTCAATTATTTGGTTTGGTGGTGTTTAATTTCTTGAGTTCTTTATATATTTTGAATATTAGCCCTCTATCAGATGTATGGTTGGTGAAGATCTTTTCCCAGTCTGTAGACTGTCATTTTGTTCTGTTGACAGTGTCCTTTGCCATACAGAAGCTTTTCAGATTCATGAGGTCCCATTTACTAATTCTTGATCTCAGGGCCTGAGCTGTTAGTATTCTGCTCAGGAGGTTGTCTCTTGTGCCAATGAGCTTAAGGCTCTTCCCCACTTTTTCTTCTAAGAGATTTAGTGTGTCTGGTTTTATGTTGAGGTCATTAATCCACTTGGACTTTAGTTTTGTGCGAGATGATCAATAAGGGTCTATTTGCATTTCTCTACAAGTACACATCCAGTTAGACCAGCTCCATTTTTTGAAAATGCTATCTTTTTTTCCATTGTATGGTTTGGATTTCTTTTTCAAATAGTGTCCAAGAATATTCTCCACAGTTAAGTGGAGACTGGGGACTGACTTTCACACGAACTCTGGTGCCCCTTATTTGGCCATGTCCCCTTGATGGGGAGGGCTGATGGCATTCGGAGAAAGGATAGCAGACTATCAAGAAGAAACTTGATACCCTAGCATCATATTCAAGGGGAGGAGGTCCCCATCAGTCACAGTCATAGGGAAGGGAAATGGGGTGAAAGCGGGAGGGAGGGAGGAATGGGAGGATGCACGGGATGGGATAGCAATTGAAATGTAATATGAATGATTTTATTTTTCAATTTAAAAAAACATTAAAAAAGTAAAAAAAAAAAAAAAAAAAAAAAAAAAAGCAAATGTCCATAGATGTGTGAGACCTGAGATGCAGTGGAATCTGTTGATGGATTGGAAGTGAAGGATGAAAATGAGGCACACAGAGAGAGATCTGCTCATTGAGTGGCAGGGTGGGAGGCTGTTCTATTCCTGGAGATTAAGAATACAAATAAGGAACAAATTGGAGAGAAGGGGTGAATTTAATTTGGGATACGCTCGGCTTATTTTACTGGAGAAAATCCAAAATAAGCAGAATCTGAACTGGGATGTGTATCTCGGGGCAGCGGCAATCCTCAAGACTGTGGTTTGGTGTTCAGCCCCGGTGGAGCTGGAGTGGGAGGGTAGCTGGAGGAGGCTCCCGGTTTCTGAGGAATAGGGGAGGGAAGATGGGGAAAAAGGAGGGAGGGAGGGACAGGAGGAGGGGAAGGAGGGGGATACGATGGGTTGAAAGTGAATAAATAAAAAGATTATGTCTGAGGCTTGTATTAGTTATTTTTCTCATTGCTGGGTCAAAATACCTCACAAGAAAATAATGTAAAGGCAACAGGTTCATTTTGGCATGCAGTTCCAGGCCTTACACTTCCTCCTGTGAAGGAAGGTGTGGGAGCAAGGCTGCAGGAGAGGGAGGCCACCTGGTTGCCTTGTGCCTGCAAATGAGGAAGGCAAAGGCAGTAAAGGCTAATAATGTTCAGCTCACTTTCTCTGGTTTACTCAGCCTGCGACCCCCAGCCTGGGGAATGGTGCCACCCACGGTTACAGTAGGTCTCTTCATTTCAGTTAATCTAGATTATCCCTTACAAATCTGCTCAGAGGCTTCCTTCTTCTGTGATTCTAGATCTTGCCAAGCTGATGACTAGTGTCAACCATCACAGAGACCATAGGAGGGAATGGGGTTCCAGGCTGAATGAGGTGAAGAAGTACAGGACAGGCCTTAAGGAACACACAGGTCTAAGGAATGGGCAAAGGCGGAGAAGCCAACACAGGAAGGAACCAACACCGACTCCAACAGTAACAGTGAGACAGGAAGCATCATGAGTACTTCGCACAGCCTACATGATCTTCGCATCAGCTAAGAAGAAGCAGGAGAGAAGTTGCAAATTTTCTAGAAGATTCATCTTACAACCTGGCTATGTCAACAGGTGAAGATCTCTTCTTGGCTCTTGTCTTCTCCAAGGAAATAATTCAACCAGAGACATAGACACTTTAACAAAAATTTAGTTAGCCAAGCAAAGTTAAGAGAGATAGCCACAGACTATCAGGAAAGGAGAGTGGTATTATTAATCCATTGGGTTCTTCTTAAAATAAACAAAGTGCCTTTTTTCTCTTTTTTTAAAGTGTCTTTTTTTCTACTTTCAAATCATAATAAGTCATATGTTCCTTTTAGTTTTGTCCTATGATCCTCTTGAAAAGTGAACAAGGAGGATTAGAAACTAAAGTGCAAATGCTGTTACAGAGAATCCAGAGCCTTTTGAGGATAACGATCATTTGTTGGTATGAATGTGTAAACAATTGGGGAGTCTCCTGAATTTCTGATACAGGAGAGATAATCTAGCTATAGTTTTAGGGGCATTTAAGCACAAAGGGGCACTCTGACACAAGCGCCAAGATACAGCTACAGTTTCCTTGGCTCCTCATTTAATCCTCACTCACCATTGTCACCTGACAATGAATTATCTTTGACTTTGTGGCTACCCTATCATTATGGTGACTAGTCAACTCTGCCTCCAGTGTGCAAAAAGTAGCCATTGTCAAGAAAAGAGCAGTGGCTGTATTTCAGCCACATTTTGTTTGAATTCATATATTTTTATCTGTCATAAAATGTTATTCATTTGATTTTTACAAACGTTTAAAGGACTCCAAGGTCCTGGGCCATATGAAGTCAGGAATGTAGCTGTAGATTGTTTCTTAGTTTAAAGAGGAATGTTTAGGTTCCAGGGGAAATGTGGGAGCCCTTGTAGTGAGAATTTTGATGTCCTTAAAAACCCAGTTATGTTATATAAACATGTTTTTGTTTTAATCTCAGGTGTGGGATATGGGGCAATTTCAGATTACCCACAGCAGCAAACTATTTGCCTGTGGGTGCTCTGCCAGGGAGGTGACTCTGTCAGCTGAAGATAGTTTAATTCTGGGCACTCTTGAGAAGGAATAAAAAGACCAGAGCCCCAAGAGAGGAGGCATGGCTTTTCCTCCTGGTGGTTTCTGCTCCTGTTGCTGCTGTTACTGGTTTGTCAAGTGGTCATGAGAAAAGAGACAAAAAGAAGAAATTGGTGATATCCTGATGAGATGAAGATTGGACTTTCCCCAAGGAACTCAATGTCCCTAATCAATAAGAAGTAGTCTAAAAAGATCTCAACACCCCCTCTTTCCACTAACCTTCTGTTAGTCTTATTTGGTGTTGGGATGTTGGATGGTTTTGGGGTAGAGACGGGTGATAGATATAAGAACCCAAATAAGGTAGCATAAACAATTAACACCAACAAGCCCTAAAATGCATCAATTGCATCTTGACCCAGCAAAAATGATTCTTGTGGAATAAAGGAGCATAAACTCCTCTGTAACAGGTTAATAAATAAACAATAGACTGCTGAAATAATAGGCTTTCTTAAATATGACAAGGAAAAAAAGACTTTAGGTAATCCTTTAAGGAAAAGATAATACCCCAGAAAAGTTTTGTTCACTTGGGAATAAAGAACATTGAGTGTGTGTAAGTGTGAGTGCTTATGTGTCATTTTAAATAGGTAGAGGAGTCATGTAGAAGAGAAAACATCAGAGACAGGCATGAGAGTGTGGAAAGTGGACGTGTGCTGGCTTCTGTACACAGCAGGGGAGGGCGGAAGTGTGCCAGCGTCTGAACACAGCAGTTTGCCTTTCCTCTTAGGTTTGGATGACGCCTCATAGGCCCCTGATGTAAATGCTTTAAAAGAAGATTCTAAGATGGCTGAGAGAAATTCATTTTCATTCTAAACTAATCTTGTCTTACAGAAGGGTTCAATTGAAAATTTAATTACAGCCCTTAGCTACATCAATTTATTTAGGTAATTCCTGCTTAGGTGCACACGCAACGGCCTGCTCTGAAGATGTTTTAAATACAACTGCCTATGCCTGGTCATCTCTTCTAACCATTGGCTGCTGGAAAGTGGAAGATCATTGGGGACACGGACAACAAACTTGCCTGAAACCTAGGGGTGGTTATCAATGATAGAAATAGAGTATTTTTCATCCGTCCTGAAGAAATGTTCAGGTTAACCAGATCAAAAGCACCTTGTTGACTGTCGCAGTACATGCCAATAAGAACTCTCAGCAAATCCAGGCAAGAACAGATAGTGAAACCTTGTTTCAAAACCAAACTAAAAGTCTCGTCTCCTTTTTTTTTTCTACTTGCAAAACAATTGATTTTTAAGAGGAGATACAATATAAAAGTAACAAAGAAGCAAAAGTAGTGGTGTTTTAAAATGAAATTCTACTTGATGTTTAAATTTTGATAGGGCATCTCTCTCTGCAGAGCAGATTGCTAAGTGCTAAGGAGTCTGCAAAGACAATAGGAATCGTTCCCCTTGTGTCTGAACTTAGCTAGTCTGTCTACTAACTGAGCAATTGTGTGTGTGTGTATGTGTGTGTGTGTGTGTGTGTGTGTGTGTGTGTGTGTGTGTGTGTGTGTGTTAGACAAAACAGAGTATATGTGTATTCATGTTTGTGTGTGTTCATATGTGCATGCCTGTACGCATGCGTGTGGAGGCTAGAAGATCATACATGGTGTCTTCCTCAGCTTGTCTTCAGCTTGTTTCAGAGACATGGTCTCTGAAGTTCATTGATTAGCTAGAACGGCCTTGTTCTTTGCTTTCTTTTATTTTCTATCTGAGACTTGAAATGCAGTGTTAAGTAGTAATGGAGACATTGGGCTTCCTCCTGAGTAGGATATTTCTCCAACTAGCATGATGTAGGCAATAGCATACTGTGTATAGCTTTTGTTTTGCCGAGGCATAATCTCTCCATACATATTTTCTAGGGCCTTTATCGAGAAAGGATGTTGGGTTTTGTCAAAGACTTTTACTGCATCTGTTAAGATGATCATGTGATTTCTATTGATTGGTGTTTATTGAGCCATCCTTACATCTCTGGGCTGAAGCCAACTTAGTCATGTTTAACACTTCTGTAAATTTATTTTTGAGACATCTGTACATATGTTCAATGATATAGGCTCATATCCACCACCACCCATTTTTTTTTTCATCTCACTCCACCAACAACAACAACTTGTCTTCCTCCCAACTTCATGTCTCTCATTTTTTGAAATCACCCATCCAATCCAATTAGAGCTTCTGGTATGCGCATAGTTGTGGGACCGGAGTGTGGGATGCTTACCAGTGGCCATATCCTCAAAAAGAATGTTTCCCCTCCCCAGGCAACTGCCAGCTGCCAATAGTTCCTCAGTTATGAGTGTGGCTTGTGAGATTTCCCACATCCCTGCTGAAATCTTGGCTGGCTTGACCTACCTCAGGTAACCACAGCAGCCGAGAGCTCCTGCACACTGCATCCATGCGCTACGCAGACATCACACGACAGCCGTCTCCAGCCTCCGGTTCCTAGATACTTTCTGCCTTCTCTTCTGCCATGTTTCCTGAGCCTAGGCAGGCAGGAATGTGATGGGGGGAGGGGGCAAAGAACTTGCTGTGCAAATGTGGGGAGTTCAATGCAGATCTCCATAGTCCTCACAATCCATGAAAAGTCACATGCAGTGGTGCATATCTGTAATCTCAGCGCTCCTTTGACAGAGACAGGAGGTTCCCTGCAGGCGTGTGGATCAGCTCCCCTAGAAAGTGAGGCAGCAAACATCAGCAGGTTCCTTTCTCAAACAAGGTGGAAGATAAGGATCAATGCCTGAAGTTTTCTCATTGATACATAGTAAGTTCAACCAGTGGAGAATATTAAGTTAATTGTATGGTTTTTTCCTGGGCATTTATATAGCACAGCCATAATTCTTTCTAAGTTAAATGTCCACGATCCTAATACACGAATTATGAATGAACTATCAGAACTCACTTTGTTACTCAAATGAAGGATGGTTTATAAACAATAGACTGAGAACCACACATATTTGTTCCCACTTTTCCACTCCAGTGAGGGAAAACATTTCACACATCTTAGGAAGCAGATCCCTCTCTAGGCAAGGTTTGGTGACTGTGTTTTTAATTTCATCTTCAAGAAAAGAGTCAATTTTGTTTCAGCTGTAATCATTTTGGCTCAGGGACCTAGACATATTTTTCCTGCAAAGAACTCATGATTCATCATAAAAAAAATTAAATACTGTCCAAAATAAACATTGCAAACCTTCCTTAGGGAACAGAGCTACACAACTAATTGATTTTCCAGTCAGTGTTCGTTCTATAAGTTAACTGTGCCCTTTTCAGGCATCTTGTTCCAAATAAAACCAGACATAAACACAAAACAAAGAAATCCAGAGTCTCTCATTCAGGACATACTGTTTGTGATAATTTCGTTCCCATCAGTGCTAGTCTGTTAAGGCTCAGAAAACCTATAAACGGGGTCCATGCATGTCACTGGCCATATTGTTACACCTCACCTTGGCTTAGAAAGGCAAGAGCTCTAACAAGTGCTGGAGCCCTGGGAGATTCACTGGATTCAGAAGACAGTCCATGGATCAGCGTCTAAGAACTGTGTAAAATAAAATCATGAGTTGAATATGAAGTCAAGATTTTCTGTTGTAACTAAAAGCTTAAAATGGGACACAAGGAAAGGTCATGAATTAACCTTTCCTAATGTTCTCTGTCTGTCTGTCTGTCTGTCTGTCTGCTGTCTGTCTGTCTGTCTGTCTGTCTGTCTGTCTGTCTCTCTCTCTCTCTCTCTCTCTCTCTCTCTCTCTCTCTCTCCCCTCTCTCTCTCTCTTTCTCCTCTCTCTCTCTCTCTCTCTCTCCCCTCTCTCTCTCTCTTTCTCCTCTCTCTCTCTCTCTCTCTCTCTCTCTCTCTCAATGTAGTGGAACTTTAAGAAATTATAAAAGAAACTCATACACAGAGCATACGTTAAATGGATGCTGTGGAGAGTACTATTGGCTAGTCTGATTTCTATCATCAGCCATTATTCCAAGAATGTAAATGGCAGATAAAGAGCTGTATTAGTGCCCCTTGATGGGGAGGCCTGGCAGCACTCAGAGGAAGTGGAAGCAGGCTAGCTGGATGAGACCTGATAGGCTGTGGTCATATGGTGGGGGACGAGGCAGTCTCCTTCTGTCAGAGGTCTAAGGGAGAGGAAGAGGGAGGAAGAGGAAGGAAGGGTGGGAACAGGAAGATACAAGCCAGGGGATAGCATTCAGATTGTAAGCTAAATAAAGTATAATAAATTAAAGGTTTTTTTTTTTAAGAGCTGTATTATTTACATTTCAGTGGCTGTGACTAAACATCATGGTCCAAAACAACTTCTGGAAAAAAGTGTTTATTCTTGCATAGAGTTCCATAGAGAGGCCATAACTCTCTCTCTCCCTATGACAGCAGTAGCAGTAGGCCAGAAAAGAAGGCTGAGAGAGCATGTCTTCAACCAGACACAAAAAGCAGAGAAAGAGGGAGGGAGGGAGAGAGAAAGAGAGAGGGAAGGGAGGAGAGAGAGAGGGAGGGAGGGAGAGAGAGAGAGAGAGAGAGAGAGAGAGAGAGAGAGAGAGATGCCCTGGCATGGGCTTTTGATGCCTCAAAGCCCACCCTTAGTGACCCACCTCCTTCAACAAGGCCACAGCTATAGCAACACACCATTTAGTCCAACAAATAGGGCCACTCCCTGTACAATCAAATCTGTGAGTCTGTGGGGACCGCTCTTATTTAAACCACCACAGCACCCTCTTCACCAACTGAGGTGCTAAGAATACCTAAGCCTAGATGGGACATTTCTCATTCAAAACCACCACAAATGCAATATTCTCTTTTCTTGTAATCAACATATACATATGCATGCTCTTTCTCTAAAGTGTCTAAATTATTTTCTCTAAATTTTATCTTTTTCCTTATAAATTACTTATATTTGCTTATAATTATGAAATGTAAATTATTAATATAAAGCAAACAAAAGGAAGAAAATTGAATAAACATTGGTGACTATTTCTAGAGTGTACATTTTCTTCTTAATTTTATCATGAAGCATTTTTTGTACTTTTGAGGTTATAATTACAAGATGCTTAAAATCAAGGCAATGATTTGATGTCTTGAAGCCAGGGATAGTTTTTTCATTTGTGTTGTACAATATTAAACTATTTTAACTTTCTCTTTATATAGAATTCAAGTCATTCATATTTTTTCAAAATGATCAGTAGATCCTGTTTAAATGCCGGCATTTTTGCTACAGGAATGCCGTAGCCCACTTAGCACCAAACTTTCCAGTGATTTTTGAATCATCATAAAAAATAAATGTTGCTCCAGAGTGTGAAATATATTTCAACTGGAATTTAATTACATAAAAATGTCTATCCCTCAAAAATGTTTTTAATAATAAAAAATCTTTTGTCATTCTGATTTCATCAGGGTCTACAGCTTCATGCTATGGCCTTCAAAATGGCTGTCAATATAAAATGTTTCAGGATTGGGCAGCCTTTTACGACATGGGCCATTGTTTTATAGTTTTAGTGTGACTTACTACAAGTACTCTGGAAGAGGAGCCACAGTTTGACACCCATGTTCAACAATAGTACCTGAAAACACTGCCTCCATAGTGGATACAGTTTGTGAAATGTGGGTCTAATGATTTTTCTTGCTTCCCCCAGCAAAATCAACAATGTACATGTATATCACCATTAAGTGACAGAAACCACAGTTCGTAATTCTGACTGAAATCTTTGCTCATCCCTAATGTATGTATATATATATATTTTTTTAAAAAACCTTGCTCTAGATTATAATGTATACTGCAGTTGGAAAGCATAAACGGTACCAGAGAGTGTACATTTGTAAATTATCCTAAAAATAAAAAAGCTGGGAACTAAGTGCCTTCTGGAAAAGTGATATGCTTTGTAGCTTTCTGCAGCTCCTTTTAATTAAAAAGAAGAAGAAGAAGGAAAAGAATCCCTCAAAATGTCTCTCATTTTCCCATTCTCAGAAGAGAAATGCAGATAATCTGTAAAACAATGTGCTATTCAATGACAAAAAAAAAAGAGAGATTTCCTTTAAGCCTCACAATCCTTTTTTATGCAGGAAGGTCTTGAAAGATTTATTTTAATAGGCATTTTAAACATTTTGATAGCTATTTTGGTAATGTAATCCCAATGGTTCTGGAGAGTGATGAATGAATATTTTAGGCTCATCTGACAGCCAGTGGCACTGAACTAAATTACCTTTCCTCCTACAGAGCCCCTGCCTCTCTCTTCCTTTAAATGTTGATTAAAACAGCAAGGGGTGGATGAAAATACACTGTATTGGCAAGGGGCTGAAGAAAAAGCGGAAGCCTGTAGCTGGAGCCCTAGGGACACAAGGATCAGGCCCTGCGTTCTCTGAAGACTGAGCGTTCCGCTTGACCTGTGGGGTTCTACCACACATCTCCACTGAGAGACTCTGTTTTCACACTCCATAAGCCCTCTGTTAATGACAGTCCCTGAAAATCTGAGGCTGGCGCTAACGTACCTCTAACGCCTGTAATACAAGACAAGCATTTGGCACAGCTGTTCTGTGCACCTTTTCTTGAAGGTGCCTTTTCTTGAAGGGTGCGGTTTCCCTTAGATAAAACAGGTAACGTGATAATATGTGCTTCAGAGCGTGGAAATTAATATGGGCTGCATCAAAATGGACATATCTTTTTAATGGTATGAAATATTCTAGGACATATGAAGCACGCACACTGCCGTTTTTATCCATCCCCACAGAGCACAGGCACTTTCTTTGCTGTTTATGGGCCCTCTTCTGCCTACTTGGCTTCAGTGCAGCACTCGTGCCCACAGACCAAAGTACGGGGTTCAGGAAAAGCTCATGAACACAAAACTCAGCACGAAACAAAGTGAGGAATGGGAATTCCTGCAATCTGCCCATTACTACCGCCGAGAAAGCGGCTCATCCAGGATTCTGTAGAGTCAAGCGTCTTGATTGTAATGGCCCCTGATTTGTTTGGCATGGATGAAGGAAAGGACACAATTTTAAGTTAAAACTCAGGCATCTTAGGGGAATGAAGATCAATTACACTTGAGACAACAGAGAGGAGTTTACCAGAATTTTTTTTTAATTTGTGTGTGTGTGTGTGTGTGTGTGTGTGTGTGTGTGTGTGTGTGTGCATGTACTTATCCATGTATGCCATGAAGTGTGCGTGTGGCAGTCTGATGACAACTTACAAGAGTCTCTCTTTCATCTGTGCACACAAGCATGTGAGCTTTTGTCCAGAGACTGTTTCTTCTGAGTCAACCAAGGTCATAATTATTGTAGCTTTTCCGGTTTCCTGCTCAAAGTAGATTTTAAAAATCACACATACACACAAATTAGAGGAGGTGAGAAATTAGAAGCAAGAAAACTGGCAGCATTAAAGGACAGTTACTAGGCAAAGAGGGAAGGAGAAATGAAGACACAGACTCTACATTCTATGCTTTACAGAATAATGCAGCCGCAGGAGTTCGTAGCGATGGCACAGTCACCAAAAAGGCCACAGTGTGTCCAGCAGTGAATGCTTTTAAATAAAATATTTTCAGTTATTTTATAAGATGGTATAAAAATACTTTAAAAATCCAACAGAGTAGGTTGAGTTAACTAGATGAAATGTCTCTTTTCCAAAGATGTCTTTTTATATAGTTATGATAATTTCATAACAAAAGTCCGGAAATAAGTAAGGGCTCCCAACGTTAAACACGGACGCCATCTGTGGCCACACCCAAAATATCCGGGCTGATTGCTGGCTCTGTAACACACAAAGGGGAATTTGCATATTACTGTTACTGTTGCTGTTGATGGTGGTGGTGGTGTTATGTGGAGTTATGATGAGGCTGTTTTCCTACTTGCACAGCAAAAACACTCACAGCTGTCTCAGTTTGTGTGTCCCATAAAATACTTTTATCCATTGGCTGCAGAATAGCCACATGACCAAAGCCTGACTAAGAAGCACTTGCCATCTTTTAGAACAGAATGATTGGCTTCAAAGATGGATCTGTGACCAAAGATGACCCAATACAATCTAATCCCAGAGATTCCTGTAGCTACTCACACATGCAGGAAAAATGTACAGGCTGAACCTTGATCGTGTGTCACATTTTCAAGAGAGAACATTCCTAGGAAAAATAATGTTGCACCTTCTAATGTACATTTCAATGTATAACAAGTATAACACATTTCTTTCATTCTCTTGGCATAGTCAATAATTTAGTAAGATATATTATTAATGAATCGTCTTTGTAAGTCCTAAAATTTTTAGATAGTATTGCTGTAAATTTTGGTATGTTCATCTCCCGTCTTGCTGCCTGGGGTCCCACTGAGGGCGTGATATAAAAGAATAAGTTTTCCATTAAAATTAACTCATTACACAGGCAGATATACCTGACTATCAATGGCTGGTGTCTCAATCCTCCTACTCCCCACTAGTGACATCACTGGTGTCACCTGCCTGGTGTCTACTTACTTCCTCAGACTGTGTCGGACAACTACAGAGTTGCAGAAGAACATTATACTACTTTTCCAGCTCCGTCCTTGTTGCCTTCTCATTCAGCTTGCTTGGCTTCTATTTAGGGTTAACTCCTTATTGGCTGCCACTGAATAACTTAATGACATAGGAGGTCATTGGCTTCTGATCCTTGCCTGTCCCATTGCTTCTTGACTCTGTCTTTGTACCTACTAGAGAAGCCTGCTACTATAACAATCAGTTTTCTCATCTTTAATGCCATTAGAGAGGGTGCCCCTCGAGGGTTTGTAGTCAGAAGGCTCATGTCAGTTCAGGTATAAGAAAATCCTGTGTGAACTTCTGGAGGGATGCTGAGTTTTGTGTGCTTTCTCCCTGGCTGTGTCCCCTAATCATGACAACGATGACTTTGCTCCCAAAACAAAGCCAAGAAAAAGTGCGTGTTCTCTAGCCCTTTTAAGTGATTTAGGAGGAAATAGCATGGCAGCAGGAAAAATGAGTTTTAAGAGATGATGATATTATGAAATAAATGAAACTACATCTGTCTTTGACTGTTGAGAAACAACGGTTCATAAGTTATTGGACCCTCCGTGCTGAATGGTTATCAGAAAGAAAAGACCATCCTTACCATCCTAGATGATGCTGGTTCATTCTGTCGTTTACTATACATTTATAATCTGCCAGGTCAAAACTGAACTGAGAAAAGGAATAGAATCTCTATTAAATTGTTCCTGTTCAAATAATTGGTGACGTTGCTCTTTGGTGCTTATCTTAGTTTCTTTCCTTCTCGATACTAAAGCCTTTCATATCGTCTATCTGTGTAGACACTCTGCAAAGCACAGCCTGCCATTTCCAGCCACACCTTCCTCTGGGTGGGGCAGGGGGCTGAGATGTGGCTGGTAGGGTGTGGGTGGAGCCAGAGCTGCCTTCAGCTCACTTGTGCTGTGAGACCCTGGGCACTGTGTTCATGCCCTGCCTCATCTCTTCTCTGTTTTGCATCTAGAAGGGTCACTACTGATAGCTAGAGCTTCCCCTGTGCCCAAGGGAATGGTTTCCTGGCACCACATCCTACTGAAATTCACACCTGTGTCCATCATCAAGGGATAACTGACCTGATTTCTATTGTAAGGATAAGTTGTATCTTTCTTAGGGTTTCACATAATATAATTAAAGCATGCTGTCTTTAGGATGACTTTGAGGAGACTAGCACGGCATGTAAAAGCAGTCCGTCCATTTTGCTGCTGGGTTGTATTTAACACTAATAAGAGGTTCCATCCATCTGTCCCTCACCTTCTATCTATCTATCTATCTATCTATCTATCTATCTATCTATCTATCTATCTATCGTCTGTCTATACCTACCTATTTATCTTTATATACTCAATCTGTTTCTATCACCTATCTTTCCATTCACTCTTTGCACATCAGAAATGCATCAGAAGGCTTTGTTTGCATCATGTAATTTCAGATGGTAATGAGTCTGTCTCTAAATCCTCAGGGTAGGCTGGCAGGCTGAAGATCTAAGGAAGGTCTCATGATGAAGACTATCCATGGATTCTCTAACCCTCAATGGTGGTCAAACCTTCTCTATAGTCTTTAAACACATGAATGATGTCTGTGGCCATGTGGAGAACATCCAGTTTACTCAACGTTTAACAAGTTATGTTAACCTCATCTGAAAAAAACTGTTAGTTCGTATAACTATATAGCTGGTTTGACACATATACTTAACTATCACACATTTCACTGTATAGATCCAACATTACTTGTTTAATCTTGCTCAAATATGAATCTTCTTTCAGTTTGGAGATGTTACTAATAAAGATTCCAATAATATTTCTCTACTAGTCCTTGTATATCTAGATGTATGATTTATTTTCATTTAGAAAATGGCCACGGGTGCGTTTGTTGGGTCATATAGTCAAACTATATACGTAAGCCTAGGCTCCATATTGTGTTGTTTCACAGCCACATTACCCATTGGAATCATTGGTTTGTAATTTAGTTGTTTAATAAAATCTTAAAATGTTATTTGTTTGTATAAAACAATATTCACTGGATTCATAACATAAAGGTTCCATTAAGCTATAAAAATAACATTATATACATAGATTTTGATAAAAATTCATTCCAAAACATGTTTTAAATTAAAATATATAAATTAAATATGTATTCCATTTATGGAATAGTAATGACTAATATAAAACATATGACTTTATTTTTACAAATATTCTTAATATAAAATGTAAGGCATAGAAAAATAAGGACCTTAGAGGTTGTTTTATTCTCTTACTTTTTCTCTTTTTCTTTTTGTTTTTGTTTTGTTTTGTTGTTGTTTGTTTGTTTTTTGAGACAGGGTTTCTCTGTGTTGCTTTGACTTACCTTGTAGACCAGGCTGGCCTCGAACTCACAGGGATCCCCCTGTCTCTGCCTCCTAAGTGCTGGGATTACAGGCATGCACTATCTCATTCAGCTTTTGTTTTATTATTTTACTATGTGAAGCACTTAAAACCTGTGATTAGAATTTATTTTTATGTTTTATGTGTTTCCTCATTGGGAAAAGCCTTTGATTTGCTAAATAGTTACTGTCTTAGCTGTGGGAGATTTTTTTTAATGAACAATTCCTTCTTGGGATGTTCCTACTAAAATTATGTAATGATTGTGAAACTCACTTTAATGGACAAATTTGAAATCTGTTCATAAAATTTGACCTATTGGACAAACAATCATGCTAATGAATTGTCAAAATTAATTAAAGCTTTGGGCTTTCTACCAAGATTTACTTCATTGTGAAAACACTCATATCTCCCTGCCAAACAAATACTTGGTGTCCTACAGAAATTAAGTACAGCAAGCCGTGTCATCTATCACATAAAGATGTGATAACTGGACATTGAGAACTGGTTACAAACATTTCTTGGGGTTTAAAGAAAATCAGATGATTTCATCAAGTGGAAAACAGAAGGACGTGACAGCAAACCCTCCATTCTGACTAGAGGAGAGTATCTAGCTACTTCTAAGCAACACTTGGGTTACCAAACTCTAGGAGACAAGCTTTTAGACTCACAGTTTTCACATCCAACATATGCCAACTACATCTGAGAACACATATCCACATAATTTTCAACCACACTGGATGGCGTGCTCCTTCAATGCAGCTGACACTCGAATACACCGAGTTAACTCAACCCTCTTCCATTTTTCACATTTCTTAAATCCTTTCAAATGTAGATTGTAGTTATGGTATTAAAATCTCACTTGTACATTCCTGAGTAACAAAATAATGTTAATCTTGTTTTTAATGAAGTTGTACGTGGTAGTGGTATCACTTCCTTTCATTAATCATGCCTTTGAGACTATTTGCTTATCTCAGACTCCCACGTTACTTAAATCGAGTTTTCATGTTTAAAAGACCCAAGTGTCTTGTGGCTCTCTTCACCATCTTTGTGAAACACAGTTTTCTCACTGTCTCACTGTGATTCAGTATTAGTTGGATAAAGGAAATCTAGTTTTTAAATTCACACAAACTTATCTTAAATCTAAAACAAACAAAAAAACAAACCTCCAGTGCAGCAATGACTCAAATTTTTAAAACAAATGAATAAATTTTTTCCTGTTAAGTAAAAAACACACAGACATACATATGTTACAATGTTAAGATGAGCCTGTGGTGGTGGTGTGTGCGCCTTTAACCCCAATACTCAGGAGGCAGAGGCAGGTGGATCTCTGAGTTGGAACTCACAGAACCTGGTCTACAGAGTGAGTTTCAGGACAGCCATGGCTATACAGAGAAATCCGGTCTTAAAAAAAAAAAAAAAGAAAGAAAAGAAAAGAAAAGAAAAAGAAAAAGTTAAGATACAACACACAAGGCCCTATAGTGTGCTCAGATGTGTAAGAAAGGAAGTAACTTTCCCTTCATTTACTCCAACTAGAGACACCCAAAGATTTGTGTTATCTCTTCTTATCTAAGTGACACAGAAGACATCAGTCCTTAATAGCAACAGTAATGATGTGCTTTACCTTAAGCACTGATGTTCCTTGATTAAAGAAGTAGTTAAGTCATATAGTGTAATTATACAGGACTTAGACAAATTAATTAGGTTCAGTGACTAAGCACACTTGATGCTCTTCCAGAGGAGCAGAGTTCGGTTCCCAGCACCCGCTTCAGGCTATCCTCAACCATCTGTAACTCCACTTCCAGGGGAATCTGATACCGTTGGCCTCTGCAGACACCTGTGCACATACCCATATATAGACACATATAACTAAAAATAGTAAGGGTGGATAGTTTGGAATTAAACAAAAGTTCTATTTTGATATAAAAAGGAAATGGACAGCACTGCCGTGATTCCTTCTAGAACCCCATTTCTATTTCTAAACATGAAAATTAAAAGGGAAATTTGGTTATGCCTAAAAGGCCTCTAGAACACTGGTTTCTAATGGATCTTATCTCCTGTTTCTACTACTTATTGGTATTTGGTATATATAAAAAGACAATCTCATTAAAAGAACAGCTAAAGGAATACTACATTGCTATCGAAGTGCTTCTAAAGTGTGACTGTCCAAATGCTTTTCCAAGCTAACGCCAGTAGAATAAAACAGATCAAGTCAATATCTACAAATAAATGTTATGATAATTTGGATATTAAAGACCATTTCAACCTAAGAATTAGAGCTAGCCACTGCAAATGGCATTAGAACTGTAAGATCAAGCTGGCTGTAAAATCTTTCCCAAACTACCATCACACTGGAACATGCCACGTGAGATACCGCAAATGTGTACTACTATGTCACCCACATTTGACTCAAGAAGAAACTCACTGCCATTGTGATCTGAGCTATGCTTGTGTGTCTAACGTGTTTGGCACCCAGTGTGGCACCCCAGGGATGACACACTTTCATTGGAGGAGTCACGGGGATTGGTATCCGGTATCTGGCACATGGTGCCTTGTGCCTCGTCATCCAGCATCACCTCCCTGGTGGAAGCTGGTAAGTTCTTTCCAAGGCTCTACCTCCCCTTGGTTTGGTCAACAGTCTGTTGGTTTATTTTGAGCTGGTTGTTAGGATCCCACCTTGTTTGTTTCGGTTCAGTTTGGGATACCCATTTTGTCTCCAGAGCACTCCTTTTCAGAGCATTCTGGGTTTGCTTGCCCTCAGAATCTTTGTCAGTTGGCTAACATTTGGCCTTTCCCTCCTGTCACTCCTCCAATATCAGTTCTACATCTTCTGTGACCTCTCCTGCTTATTGCATTCCTGCATCCTTCTGTGTATGAGTCCCTCGAGCACCTGATCATAAAGATGTTGAAGATAAGAGGGACTTGTTGCCTCCAGCCCAATAGCACAGAGATGCAATCACCTCACCGGAGTGCTCAGCAAAGCACACGCTCTTGCGGTGGAAGGAACGTTATTGACTCAGCCAGGAAGAAATACACAGGTTGGTCACCCAATGTCTCAAGCCTTTTTCTGCTCTAGTAAAGTACAGAACAAGCCTGAGGCTCAATGTGGACAGCTGAGCTTGGTGAGAGCTCAGGGAAGTGCTCCCCAAAGCAGCGAATAGATCTAATGTGAGCTTGGTGAGAGTTCAGGGAAGTGCTCCCCAACGCAGCCAATAGATCCAAGCCAGACACAGATCACAGCTACCATGAAGAAGCTTGTTATTTTTAGTAGAAAATGGAAAACAGGGATTTGGTTAAGGGAGAAATGTTTGGGAAATACTTCTATTTGATACTCCAGCTGGTGTAATGTTTGATAATTGTGTTAATTCAACTTAAAAGAATTTGGGAAACAGGCAAATCAAACTAAAGATAAGTAGGCTTTTATGTTTTTCTCAGTGGGGAACATTTGATCTCAGGTTTTTTCCACACTAAACTGTAATTCCTGGTCAATAGAATTGATTAATTATCGTCAAGTGATCAACCTAGTTTATTTTAGAATAAAAACGCATCTAAAAAAAGGAAATTATGAACTACCAGTATGCACAAGATTAACGAAGGCTTTAGAAATTACATCTAAATATTATAAAGTTATGTAAAAATAAACAGAAATTTCTATTTTAAATCATAGACATGTCATAACTAAATATAAATGTTTAAGAATCTCACTTTTCTCAACTTTGAACATCAGCTAACCTTGTCTGGCACTGCCGCTCCTTCTATTATCTCCAAGCGGATCAAGATTCTGTATCAAAAGAAGATACTTGTGTTCTTTTTTAGGATGAAACGTAAAAAGGAGGCCCTTCCTGTATTTAAAAAAAATAATAAAGATGGCCATAGTGGCACACCCCTTTAATCCCTGCATTCAGGGAGGCAGAGGCACATGGATCTCTGTGAGTTTGAGGACAACCTGGTCTACATAGTGAGTCCCAGGACAGCCATGGCTACATAGAAGAACCCTGTCTCAGAATATGAATGTGTGTGTGTGTGTGTGTGTGTGTGTGTGTGTGTGTGTGTGTGTGTGTGTATTCTAGGATCTGGAGAGATGGCTAAGTGGTTAAGAGCACTGATTGTTCTTCCAGAGGAGCTGGGTTCAATTCCCAAGCCCCACCATCCATAACTCAAATTTCAGGTGATCCAATGTCCTCTTCTGACCTCCTCAGGCATTGGGGACACACGTGGTACAGAGACACACATGGAATGAAACAGCCATGCCTATAAAGTAAAATAAACTAAATGAAAAAAAAAATGTCTTTGAAAGGGAGTGGCTAAAAACTTGGACTGTGGTGTTTCCTGCATGATAGCAGAATCTTCTGGATTGACTATGACTCTCAATACTCTACCCTAGTGGGTAACAGATCCACTAACTATCAAAAGTTACTAATGAGTTAGGCTTCCTTGGGCAGTGACACTCATGTCACTTCTTCTAATTCCTAATTAGTCACTAGTCATTGTAATTACCAAAGTTTAAACATAGCTTTACAATGATTACTGGGCATCCTATAAGAGCTCGGATGCTCTATGAGCCACCTCTGCCCAATGTGACATTACTCGCTACCACAGGGGCCTTCTAAACATAGCAACTGGAAATTCAGAATGACGTAGTCTTTCTTCAGAGAGTTCCCGGCAGTCTGGAAGAATGAGAGCCAGAGCGGGGTGGTTTTAATGCATTGGAAGACGCACCCTAGTTAAGGGTCTCTTTCTGAAATAAGGACTGCCAGAAGACTCCCAGGTCCGTCTAACTACCCCCTTGATGTGCTGCAGAACGTCAAGAGATGAACAGTGGCTTCTGTCTCTCATCTCATACCTATGCCAACCTCTTCTGGGAACATCTCCATAGACTTCAGGAAAGCTCCGTAGTGCCCATCTTCAGCCACAAGGAACCTGAGTACCAACAAACAGAACTTAACATCTCAGAAAACATTTCTGCTCCATTTACTTTTTTATGTTTCTTAAACCTTTAACATTTGGATGCTTTAAAATTATCTGAGATATTTAAGATTTTCTTTCATATACATATATATATGGTATATATGTTTATCTTTGTGTGTGTGTGCGTGTGTGAGTGCGCACGTGTGTGTGTGTGTGTGTGTGTGTGTGTGTGTGTGTGTGTGTGTGTGTGTGTTTTCCCTTTATTTTTGGATAAGAGGAATCAGCAGCTCATGGATATGGCTAGCCTGGCTGCCCTATAAACTTTAGGGATCCCCTACACCTGCCCTTTAAAGCAGGTTCCGGGGGTTAAACTTGGATCCCTGTGCTTACATCATAAATACTTTGGCAACAGAGATGTTCTTCTATCCTCTAATTCGTGATGTTTTCGTCGTGACTTTTTCCTTATCTGGACCTGCAACCTTACTTGAACCAAATTTTCAAGCCTAAAAGGATTCAAGTTTTTTCACTACCTCTGTAAAGGAATGTTCTCATTATTCAATGTAACTTAGACCTTTAAAAGTCTTGTTACTAAACTTACAAATATTTAAATATTTGAGGAGGAACTTAATTTTGGGCGCCTCTATTTTAAATTCAAACTTGGAGCCCAAGCAAAATTCTCCCTAGCACAAAAAAAAAAAAAAAAAAAAAAAAAAAAAAGAAAGAAAGAAAGAAAGAAGAGAAAAAGAAAAGAAAAAGAAAAAGAAAAAAAAGAAAGAAAAGGAGAGATAGATTAATAGCTTGGTCCAAAGAATTGGATCATTGTGTCTCTAATGAGAGTAAATGCTGAAAGGAAGGGTGGCTGGGGAAATCGTTCAGTTGATAAAGTGCTTGCTGAGTATGCCTAGGTACCTGCATTTGATTCCGAACCCATATGAAAAATGACAAGTGTGGTGGTGTGTTCTTGTAATCCTAGCACTGGGGAGGCCAGCTGGCCATGCCTCCTCAACAAATGTCAGGCCAATGAGAGACTGCCTAAAATAATAGGAATGACCTCAGGAATGACCTCAAGAGTCATGTGCACACATGTGCACTCAGGTGAACCATACACACAAACACACATCCTCATAGAGACACACACTTAGAATAGTAAATGTTATAATAGCTACCTCTGTGTTGGGTAACTTAGGTTCTTTTGACTCCATTTTCTTTCTGATTACAAAAGAAGAAATAAAATTCGCTTAGGCCCACACAACCTGGCAGCCCTGATGTCTTACAAGTCTAATGTTTCATTTTAATTCCTGCTAATAATAATATCTGGTACATGGGAAGTGAAGTCAATTTTCTTAAAATGAAATTCAGAGGAATAGTGTGCTGTTATTTGAGCTGTTCTATATGACTACGGATAGGCACACATATAAACACTAACACTAGCTACTAGTCTTTTAAGTGTGTTCTGCTCTGTGTTCAAACACCAAACACTAGGTCAAGAGTGGGAGTTGGGGGACAAGGCATGCTTTTGATCCCAGCACTTGGGAGATCTCTATGAGCTCAAGGTCAGCCAGGTCTACATAGTTTTCTCCAGGACAGTCAGGGCTACAGAGAAACCCTGACTCAACCCCCCCCCCCACACACACACACCCTAAAACAAATAAACAACAACAACAACAAAAAACACGAAGCAACCACTAGGACTGTAGTTCTAGGGACAGAGAAAATTCTTAGAGTGGAGACTTAGGGTGACTGTCCTAGAGCTTTTCAGACCATGGCATTCCTGTATTCATATTAAGATAACACTAGGTAAAGGAAAGATGTCTCCTGTAACAGCAGCTGATGGGGAGTCAGTAGGTGAGCCTGGAAGGGCTTGATTTGTTTTGCATATTAACACTTAGCTGAGGGAAGCCACTGCTTCCTCATAATACCCATCCCATTCTTCATAAACTTATTTTTTTTTATCTCCTATAAGTTTAGTCTGCTATACTATGACCAAAATAATTAAAATGCAGACTGGCATTGGGATTTGGGTGAGTATCCAAAATGAATTAAGATAGTTTTAAGTTAGATTTTTTTTCCTTTAAGTTAGAGCTCAGAAGGCACACAAGCGTAACCAGAATGATCTGGGAAACAACTGCATGGAAAGAGAAAAGATGTGTAATATTATACACTTTGGACAGATTAGGTTCCATGTCCTCACCCAAGCGACAAAGATAAAACTCAGATTTTGGCGCTTCTCTGCTTGTTGGTATTACTTAGAAAAATTGAAGATGTGGGGGAAGCCAAAAAGTGGTTAACTTTGTCCAGTTGCATGTCCACAAATACCTAACAGAAAGTATAACCAAAGAATAAAATGATGGTTATAATTTTGTAACACCTCAAGGACCACACTCTGCAGACATTAGGACTCAATCCATAGGTGTTCAGGCAGCTATTTCTCCATGGCTTTCTTCTTGATAAGAGAAATACTGTCAGATCTTATCTCAAGTCAGTAACAATGTAGAACCTACACACAGTCAACTGACACTGAATTTCTTCTTTCTCCCTTGCCGGAAACCATTTGGGAGGGACCTGACACTGTGATTCTTGCAGCTACTGCAACAGTCACCAAAGTGCCTGAGTTAATCACTCTGAGACCAGCCTTGGAGGTCTAGGAAAAAACAAAATGAGGAGTCAAATAGATGGGTCACCTTATGAGCCCATCAAGAAATTCCAAAGAACTTTGTCTTGAACATTAAAAAAAAAAGCCTCCATTCTGGCTCCTCTCAGTTCCCTATAATGCTAATAACACTTACTTTTACTAGGATCTCTTTCCAAGTCAGACCAACCAGGATGAATCTTTTCCTGGACTTTCAGGACAATAGAAAACAAAACTCGAGTTAATCAGCAATGTCTCCAGAAGATATTTTTCAGAGACAAGAGGTAGGGGAGTTGAAAGAATTAAAATAAAATCATGTTGGCCACAGTTACACTCGCCTGTAATCCCAGTCTTGGGGAACTGAAACAGGAGGATTATAAATTTGAGGCCAGACTAAACTTTGATGATGAGACCCCTCCTTAAGCTCACTAAATGGGAGTTGCTTATGCCTGCCCTCCAAAAAGTAACTAAAACCAAGACATCATGAGAAATGGCTTCCTGGTACTAGCTAAATGTGTTCTAACCTTGGTCTCTGCTTAGATTCTGTTTGTGATGTTTATTTCAAACATAGACAGTCTGCCCTAAGATTAAGATGTTAAAACAAAACATTGGGCATTTTAACTGGCCTGGAAGAAATTAAGAGATTCTAAAAAGAAACTTATGGCCCTTAGTCTATAAGATTACTAGTATAAAGGACCCTCCCCATCCCACCCCCCAAAAAATGGAAATTCTCCAGGAATATCATGCACAGACAAGGAAAAGGTACCAGCCAGAGGGGAATTTGCCTCTCAAAAAGAGATTTTCCACAGTTCTATCAGCTAGTCGATGAGTCCCAAGCGATGATGGGCAAAGGTGGGCAGGACAGCACCCTGACTGGGACTGCTTGGGTGTGCCTGTCCTTGGCCCTCTATACAAACTTCAGTCTCAGATGGAGTGGAGGGTGGAGTCATTGGATCTCATCGGTTCACCTTTCTGATGTTGCTACATTAAATAAATCTTCCTTTTCTACTTTCCAGCATTATAAATATACAAGAATAAGTGAGTGAACGAGAATATAAATAAATCTAAATGGTGACCAACATGTGATTACTGGTCCTAAGGAATTACAGCTATAAACCTCAAAAACACACATTCAATATCAAAACTCACATTATGCTTTTAAAAGTACATTACAAAATGTGTTTGTACCAAAGAACTAATGCTCTGGACACTCAAATAAGACTAATGAGGTTTAATGAAGGCTCTTTTATTCCTGTACTCAAAATCCTAATTACCTTTATTTTTTCTGTAGAACAAAATCTTTTGCTATTAAGTCAAGGTTTTAAATTACAGATTTTTGCAGAGAGTGAATTAACAAAGATGGCCAAGAACATAGTGTTCGTGAAACAGTGTATCTTACACTTAATTGAAGGAAATGACTCATTTCAGAAATAAATTCAGGATTAAATATGACTGTAAAAATTAAACATAGTGTATTTATGCACAGATGTGAACATGTTATAACAAAACTATACCAACAAAGTGAAGTGATGTTAGCAAGTGTTACTGAAATACAGCTGTTACAAATAGTATACATATATGATGCATGCATATTAATTTATACAGTGAAATCAGACAATATTGCAATATTTTTCATAGGACATTGAAAAGTCTCAGGCCCCTCAACTCCTTTGCCATAGAAACAAACAGAAACACAGCTATCTTAAGCCTCCACAAATGGAGAGCAATCTTAACTTGAAGAGGCAATACCATCATAAACAGTTGTGGTATGTTTCTTTTTCTCTTGAAGAATATTGATACAGCAACATTGGGGTGTTTTGATCATCACTGAGCCCTCAGAGAGTGCATTCTAGAAGTATTTTATTTTAAAGCGCTATTCTAGTTTGCTTCTTCGTTGATATGATAAACCACTGACTGCAAACAAGTTGGGGAGGAAATAGTTTAATTGGGTTACTGGTTACAGTTCATAATTGAGGGAAACCAGGCCAGGAACCGGGAGGCAGGAACTGGGAGGCAGGAACATGGTGACTCTAGGTAGTGTCAAATTACCAAAAACTAACCAGCACTCGAGTTTAAGAGAGAAAACAAAAATAGAGTTCCTGTGTGGAAGAAAGTGTCCCTGGGAGCAGGGTACTGTTAAGCCTCTCTGCCTTGGACTTTATAAGGATTTTCTAGGTAGGTATCATGGGCTGCATGGTTTGGAGCCTTGACCTAGCCAGGTGTAGAAAGAGAATGAAGAAAAGACAGACACACAAGTTAAAGCTGGGATCGGGTGGGTTGTACACACTCTGATGGAGAAGCACCAACTTTGCAACAACCCAGAACCTCAGCATATTTATTACACACAGCACAGTGGAAGGAGTCTCTATAGGCAGAAATCTCAGGCTCTAAAGATCCAGGAGGAGAAAGCTGAGGCCGCTAGCTTTTGTATGCTGGTCAACTGTTCATAAATATCTATACTTTCACACACACTGTCAAAGTTCACACACAGACCAAAGGAAGACTTTAATATCCCTCTGGGCCTCACCCTGGAGAGGAGGCTTTGCCAGTCCCAGAGGTCTGAGGCAGTGGGTCTTTGGCATAGACAAGTCCATGTCAACAACACACATTCACTCCAGACTTATCTGTTCTTTACACATTCACTAGAGATTCCCTGGCCTCCCTACAGGAAACAGGGAGGATGTGCAGGTCATCCTCTCATTCATTCTAAGAGTTGAGGTTCCTCTTAGTTTCAGCCATACCATCAACACGGTTTCCCTGGAAAAAGGTACACCTTGAGCGAAAAGATATTTTTTAAGCAAAAAGCAAATAACAACAACAACAACAACAACAACAACAACAAAAGGCAATATGGCATCTCCAGCATCTCTAGTTTCCAGGAAAGATAAGGTGCTAGGCATTGCTGGCTTCTAGACAAGAATCTAGCTACATTCTATGGGGCCTTTTTACCCTAAGCTTCTCAGTCATTTCTACCACCTGCTCTCATCAACCCTACTCCAAGAGGTTTCTATTTGTACCTGTGCTTCATCTGTTATGAAGTTTATATTTACATTCATTGCATGTATCTGGTCCCCAGGTCCTACGGCAGCTTGTGAAGCTGTAGGCATTTCAGTGGAGGTTGAGGTTTGACTTAGGCGTAACATCATGTCTTTACAAGCTAGTTCATAGAATTTTGTGAGTCCCTTCAAGACTTTGATCTTGGTTTTTGGAAGGGTCTTTGGAAGACTCACCAGGCCCAGCTTTCATCTGGGATACTGTAAGGAAAAGGGGGTGTGCACTTGAGTGGGTGTCCCCATCTTGTCAGTGGCTGTAACCAGCTCCTGAAACGGCAGGAGAGAAGGATACATTTGGGAGGAGGACTAGGGACATTGACAGGTTTTGAGTCTTTGGAGTTAGGAAGGCTGCAATGTCTTTTCCTGTTCTAAGGGCCACTGTTCCTGCCAGAGGTCGTTAGGAGGCTCACAGGTCCCTGAGGTGAAAGGCCACTACAGTACTCCCTACATGAGTCTAAGTTTTCTCCTGGAACATAGAAAGTCTACACATAATGGGCTTTGGTCCATTTACCTTTCTTTTACAGAAAAATTCTAGTTGTCAGTTTATAATCAGGCCATGCTTGAGTGCAAAAACAAAACAAAACAAAAAACAAAAACTTATAGTTCTTTTCTCTTTTATGTTTTTGAGATTTATTAATTCTTTTTTAATATTATTAATGTATTCATATTACAACTAAATTGCTATCCCCTCACTTGTATCCTCCCATTCACCCTATTTACCTCCCCTAGGTCTATGACCAAAAGGGACCTCCTCCCCCACTATATGGTCATAGCTATCAAGTCTCATCTTGATAGCCTGCTTATTCTTTCTTTGAATGCCATCAGGCCTCCCCACCCAGAAGAGATGGGTTAAATATGGGGCTCCAGAGTTCATGTCAGAGTCATACTGTGGAAAATGTCCTGACCATTGGATAGATCAGAGTAGGGGTTTGATGTTTACTACTTGTATTGTCCTTGGTTAGTGCAATAGTTTGAGCAGACCCCCTGGGCCCTGATCCACCTGTCATGATGTTCTTCTTGTAGGTCTCTAGGACCCTCTGGGTCCTTCTATTTCCTCATCTCCTTACCTAGAGTCCCAGTGGGATGTCCTCACATCTATCCCAATCTCCTGGGACATGCCTTTTGGGCTAGTGTCCAATTATAAGTGAGTATATACCATGTGAGTCTTTCTGCTTCTGGGTTAACTCACTCATTATGATCATTTCTAGTTCCCCCCATTTGTACACAAATTTCAGGATTTCCTTGTTTTTAATAGCTGAGTAGTATTTCATAGTGTAAATGTACCACAGTTTCTTTATCCATTCTTCAACTGAGGGTCATTTAGGCTGTTTCCAGGTTCTGGCTATTATGAATAAGGCTGCTATGAACATGATTGAGCATTCATTCTTTTCTTAAGACGTGTGAGTGGGCAGTATCAAAATGGGTAAGGATACCAACTAGGGAAGCCTTCCCTGAAGACAAGTGACTGAAATTAAAGTGTGGGCTTTTCTGTGCCCACTTTACCTCCCAAATAATGACACAAAGACCTTTATATTTATTAATAATAGCTTTGGGCCCTATAGTTGATCAGATTCTGAGCTATTTGAACCCAACTACGCTGGCCTGATCTACTCCCCAGCCACGTGCCCATTAGCTGCCATCTTAGTCTTGCCCCGGCTGCTCCTGCTTCATCCGTGTCCTCATGCTGACCTTTTTCACGGGAACCTTCTCATGGTCTTCCTCCTCCACTTCTACCTGGAACCTTCCTCCTGGGATGGCATGCCCTGTCTTAACTCTCCTGCCCTACTGTAGGCTGGTCAGCTCTTTATTGACCAACTGGAAGACAGAGAATGCAACATTGAGACAGGAGATACTTCATAGAAATGACTGCCACCAGATCTCTGGTACATAAATCAGCATTTGGATACATGGTACACAAAACATCTTCCAACAAATGACTTCCATCTGAGAGACAAAACAGATATATTGGAATCTCCCAGACTGTTTTGTCTCCCTTTAAAGCATCCTCTGGAAAGTTCCTATTTCTTTTATTCTTTTTCTTTTGGGTGGCCATGGGAAAGGGAAGAAGGGCTGTTGGATTCGTATCTTACTCTTCCAATATGGGCCTGGCTAGCTGTGTCCTCACTTTCCTCACTAGCCACCATGGAGAAGGAAAGCCAACTGGACTATTATCTCTTCCTGTTGCCATTCTTTAATATACTGTGAACTTGGTGAACTCTTTTTGCATTTTTCCTTGCTGATTTTAACCAGCCTGTGTTGGTTCCACCATACAAAAAGCAAAAACAAAAAAATATTTGGAGTACACATTGAACCTTGCAGGTCAGGGAAGTCCACCACTTTGTAATGATTATATGAGGCAAGAAGGGCCTTGGCTTTCTGGTGTAAGGGAGCTATGGTTCATGAGGTATGAAGTGTGGTGGTAAACATTCTGTGACCCCTTTCTTCAAATTCTTAAGTTGTCAGTCTGTATTGTATTTCTCAGTCTAGATAGGAGGAAAGCATGATAGGGCTTAGGGTGAAATCTGCTTTTAAAGAAGGCTATGAGCCAGGCTGCCTAGACTACAAAAGCCACATTATGATTTACCACGTCCAATCTTGGGATAAGTACCCATAATCTAGAGAATATGGATCATGGGGGACAATGACATCTAAAAGAACTTGGAAAGAGATAGACAGTGTCAGAATGTTCTTTCCCCTTAACTTGCCCGTGTTCCAGAAACTGGAAAGCAAATGGAAACACGAGAGTACCCAAGGTGCAATGAATTGAGGTGACAGGATAGGAAAAGACATTCCCCCAGACAGAGAAAACTAGGACTGAAGGCATCTTAAAAGGGACAAGAATTAAGACCGGGCAAAGACAGCATCCTCCATTTCCCATCACCCAGGATGCCACCACCACCTCTCCTAAGTGTGCTGTAGCCACGGCAAGTACCAGCAGAGTTGGGCTGTGTCTGTCACTCTGGTGGCCACCCCCTTGCTAGTAGCACTTGTCTAATACATGATAATCTATTCTTTGAGGGTCACAATAAAGCATCTTACAGCCAATCACTGAGCAGGGGAGAGAATAGGGCTGGACTTCCTGCCAGCCAGAGGAGGAGGAAGAGTTAGAAGAGGAAGTAGGGTATTCTGCAGGGGATTCAGCTACAGGCAGAGGTACAGGAGAGCAAAGAAAGAATGAAAAAGCAAGTAACTTGGGGATTTTGGCAAAGATGGAGTCAGGATAACATAGAGGGTTAAGAACAGACTTAAACTACTTAACATTGTGTTGTAAAACCCAGTCAAGAAATATAAAAGAGTCTCAATTATTTGTGTGATATCCAGGTTAAGAGAGAAACTAAGAGAGAGAAAAAACAACGTTTTATAAAAATAACTTTAACAGTGCCTAGTTCCCAAGAAAAGGGAGGTGCTGAAAATGAGTGTGTGGGTTACTTTTTGTCAACTTCACCAAGCTTATACCAGGGAAAAGGGAATCTCAACTGATAATTTACCTTCATCAGATTTGTCTATGGTCATATCTGTGAGGCATTTTCTTGATTGCTAATTGATGCAGGAGGGCCCTGGAAGATATGGACGATGCCGAACAAGGGGGGTGACCCTGAGTGGTGTAAGAAAGGTGGTTGGGCAAGCCAGTAAGCAGCATTCTGCTTCAGTCTCTGGTTCAGGTTCCTGCCTTCAGGTTCCAGCTTTGAGGTCCTGCCCTGGCCTCCCTTGATTATGGACTGCAAGCTGCAAAATGAAATAAACCCTCTCCTCCCCGCCAAGTAACTTTTGCTCAGTGTTTTTTCACTGCAACAGGGAATCAGCTAGAACACCAAGAAAAGCAGGAAGATGAGGTTCAGTGATAGTGGGAAAAATAGAATGTTGATGCAAGTACCCTCCTTCTTTCAGATGCTCAGCCAACAACACATCAGAAAAAATATGAGACTTTGGGGATGTTTTTTAGCATAGCATATCCTCTCTTGGCTCTGTGTGCTTATCTTGAGAGGCTGGGGTCTACTCAAGATAAGTCACCAAAGCGACCCAAAGCCAGAGGCTTTGGAGGTTCTTCAATATTTGAAAAATGAAATTCACAGAACACAGAGGTTGAGTTTTAGAAAGTACTTTGTTATAGAAAGCAGTAGGGGTCCTGGGGAGTCCTGGAATGGACACCTTTGTGTCTCACTGCCTGGAGTTAACAGGACTTATCAGGTGAAGGGATGGGGGATGGGGAACTGAGCAGGTCGGTCCAGTTTCCAACCCAGGTGTCACGGTCCCTCGCAGTGTTAGTTACAGCCTCAGTATGGTTTCTGGGCAAGAGGAATTCCTGTAGGGAAAAGAGATAAGGGGGAAAAAACCAGACAATCTGGCATCTCCATTCTCATATAGGAACTATTTTGTTTACAAAAATGAAGAGTTAATTTTTTTAAGTATCTACACTCTTTTTGAAATGCAAGCCACCAGTGGAGAGCAGACATTTCAGCAGAGATTAGGTGAAATGCCACAGATGAGTCCTTTGTCACATGCTGATGAGCAGGCACCTTCTTCATGCCTATGAAACATCTTTTGGGTGAACTGCAACATTTCTGAGTGGGAGCTAGGCCTTCCGTGAGATCACAGAGGTCATCACCGGTGTTGACTACTCTTTCTCCCACAGAACAGTCCTCTTTACTTTCCCAACCAATGGTTAGCTCACTTTTTCCCTGAGTTATTCCGTTTTGTAAGAATACAATCAACACTGTCCAGGTTGGATATTGTCGCCATGTCATTGTGTTCCACACCACTAGACAATTTTTTGTATGACTTACCTTTCAACAAGCACAGAGAAAGCGTGTTCCAAGCATATATTCCCTACTGCTTGTATGTGCTACACTCAGTATGTAAAATTGTTCTTAAAGGCTTTTTATAGAACTGTGAATGTGTCATAACTCATTTTGTAAGAAGATTCTGGACACACTGTAAATTTTATACCCATCAGGAAGGGATTGTGTTTTATAATATATTCACCATGTGACAAGAACCCTGTTAGAGATTCGAAAAGGGATCTTTATGAAGCATTGAGACGTGCCATCTGTTTCCATTGCATTCAAGAAGCTCGTGTGTGAGGCAGGCTTCATCCGTCATCAATACATTCTACTTCATGAGTCTATATTCCAGTGTTCATAAGTGGGAAAGTAGCTTTGTGACAATAAAATTACGGAAGACTAGGAATTCATCATCTTCTGTAATCTATGGGCAAATGTAATGCGTGATTCATTTTCCACTCAGCATGACAAATTTTGTAAGAGCACATTTTTAGTGTTTGTGAATGAGCTATCCGGTATGTGACAAGAAGCTTGTTAAAGCCTTTCAAAAGGAGATTTTGAAAGACAGAGAATCTGTTCTCTACTTCCAGTCCAAGGAAAATGTGGCTCAATGGTTTTTTTCATCCAGCATGAACACATTGTCTTTTCTCCTTCGTGTCTGTGGTGTCTTCATAAAAATGGCCCCCACTGGCCCATTGGCAGTGGCACTATTAGGAGACGTGGCCTTGTTGGAGTAGGTGTGGCCTTATGGGAAGAAGTATGTCACTGGGGGTGGGATTTCAAGTTTCAGAAACTAAAGCCAGGACTAGTGGCCTGCCTTCTCTTCCTGCAGATCCAGATGTAGAACTCTCAACTACCTTTCCAGCACCATGTTTCCCTGCATGCTGCATGCTTCCTGCCGGGACAGTAATGGACTAAACCTCTGAATTGTAAGACAGCTCTAGTTAAACTTTTTCCTTTATAAGAGTTTCCATGCCAGGAGTAGTGGTGCACGCTTTTAATCCCTGCATTTGGGAGGCAGAGATAGGCGGATCGCTGTGAGTTCAAGGCCAGCCTGGTCTACAAAGTGAATCTAGGACAGCCAAGGATACATAGAGAAACCCTGTCTGGAAAAACCTTAAAAAAAAAAAAAAAAAGAGTTTCCATGATCATGGTGTCTCTTCACAGCAATAGAAACCCTAAAAAAGACAGGGTCCGTTACATCATTACATGTAACACACAATGCCTTTGAAAACGGAAGACTGACAATGAGCTATCATCTTATACTCTCTGATGGAAGTCATTGCATCACAAATCAACTCTAATAAGTTGTGTTTTATGAGCTCACATTTCTTAATTCTTGTTAGCATTATGCTTACTGTGTGACAAGAATATTTGTTAGACCAAGCCCGCCCCATTCCCTAGAGACTAGGCCTCGTGGTGGGACTTAGGGCCCTTCTAGTTCTTCTTGGAGGCCCTTTCTCAGCCTTTCTTTCTAGACCAAGTCAAGTCCTTTGTGACTTCTCAGAACTTCTCTCTACCAGGGACCCTAAGCAGCCACAGTGGGCCAGGACTCATATAGGAGACGCCCATTCCTTCTCCTGCTGTCCATTCTGATCTATCTGTACTTACCTTACCCCTGTTGCTGCCTCTCCACAGGAGCCCCTCCTACCAGCCCAACTCCATCCCTTAGAGATTTGTCTTTTTGGTGCACACCCAGGGTCCCTTAGTCTTTCCCCTCTTGCCTTACCTTCTAGCCCATCTTCATTCCCTTGTGACCTCCCTCTGATGCAGAATAATCCTCAAACAGAGACTACAAGGATCCAAAACCCCTGTCTGACAGGAACCCCACATCTACCTCACTTGACTAAGACACAGACTGGGCAACATAAACCAAAGAGTAGAACACCTACTCAACAAAGACTGAAATATATATTCTCTCAAACATCATAACTTAATTCTGGATCCTAGAGCAAAAACACAAACATGAAAGACCAAGACAATATACCTCCTTCAGAAGCCAGCAACCCTATTGTGTTAGGCCCTGAAGAAAAATTGAGTCAAAGCAAAGGAAAAGCACTTCAAAATAGCAATTGTCAATATTTTTAAAGACCTTAAAAGGGATATGAATAAATGCCTTAATGAAGACTATAAAATGCAAACAGATGAATGAAAATAATTCAAGATATGAAGGTAGAATTTAACAAAGAAACAGGATCACTAAAGGAAACCCAAACTGAAAGAAAACTGTAAATAAAAGAAGACTCATAATGTCAAACAAAGCACTCAGTGGTAAAGCCTTATGAACAGATGAAAAGACATAGAAGAAGGAATTTCAGGTCTTGAAGACAAGGCAGAATAAACAAATATCTCAGCCAAAGAAAATGCTAAATCTAAAAATAAATCCATAGACCAAACATCCAGAAAATATGTGACCCTGTAAAAATGCTAACTACATATAGGGAACAGAGACGAAACCCAGGCCAAAGACACAGAAAATAATTCTTAAAATATCATAGAAGAAAATTTCCCCCAAACTAAAGAAAGAGACATATATCAAGGCACACAAATCATCAAACAAAGCTAGAAAAGAAGCTCTTCATGATACACGACGAAATACAGCACAGAGCAAAGAAAGACTCTTAACAGCTGAAAAGGGAAAGCCCAAGCTCTATATATGAAGGCCAGCCAATGCTGACCATAGTGGTGCAAGCCAACATTCTGGGAGACAGAGACAAGTGGATTGCTGTGAGTTTGAGGCCAGGCTGGTCTACAAACCAAGTCAGGGACAGCCAAGGTTACATAGAGAAAACCTGTCTCAAAAAATTAAAAAAGTAAATGAAAAAGGCCAGCCCATCCAAAAAAAAAAAACCTGACTTTTCAATGGAGACTCCAAAAGCCAGAAGAACCTGGATAGATGTTCTAGAAGCTTTAAGAAACCACAGATGCCAGCCCAGAACTACTATACTCAGCAAAAGTATCAGTCACAATTGACTGAAAAAATAAAAGCATTTCACAATAAAAACAAATTTGATCAATTTCTAACCACCAATCCAGTTCTACAGAAGGCACCAGAAGGAAAACTTCAGTCTGAAAGAAAAAGATTAACCACATCCAGGAGGACACAAAGAATAAATAGATAGTCTCAGAACAGTAAGTCAAGGGACGGGGGAACCCACAGCATGACAATAAAATAATAGGAATTAATAAACACTGCTTGTTAATAATTTTCAATATTAATGGTCTCAAATCTCTGAAGATTAATGGTTGAATTAAAGAACAGGAACTATCTTTCTGAAGTGTCCAAGAAACACATCTCATCACCAAAGACAAACATCACCATACAATAAAAAGGTGGAAAAAGATATTCCAAGCAAATGGAAGCAAGAAGCAAGAAGTTGTACCGATTACAATATCTGACAAAACAGACTTCAAGCCAAACTAACCAGAAGGACATGACATACTTACTAAAGGGAAAATTCACCAACAAGATATTACAATTCTAAACATGTATTCACCAAATAAAAGCGAACTCAAGTTCACAAAAGAAACACAACTACAGCTAAAATCCACAATGTTTCTAACACAGCAGTTGGTGATTGCCTTCAGTGCCCCATTCTCTCCAACAGACAGATCATCCTGACAAAATTCACAGAGAAATCCTAGAGTTATAATGTCATACCTCAAATGTACCTAGCGGACATCAACAGAACATTCACTCCAAATACCAAAGAATATGCTTTCTTCTCAGCAGCCCAGAAAACTTTCTCCAAAATTGACCACATATCAGAAGACAAAACAAGTCTCAACAGATATTTAAAAATTGAAAAATTGCCCTGCATCCTATTTGACTACCATGGATGAAAGCTGGATATCAACAATAAAAATGGAAGAAAGTATACAAACTCATGGAAGCTGAACAACTAAATATGACTACTGAATGAAAACTGGGTCAAAACAGAAATGAAGGAGTAAATTAAAAGCTATTTAGAATGGAATAAAAATGAGAACATAGCATGTCCAGCCAAACCTATGAGACACAATGAAGGCAGCTCAAAAGGCAAGCTCATTGCACTAAGTGCCTACATCCAAGAACCGGAAAAAACATCATAGTAACAACTTAATGACACGCCTGAAAACTCCAGAATAATAAGAAGAAAGAATATCCAAGAAGAATATATGGAAAGAAATCATCAAACTCTGGGTTGAAAGAAATGAAACCAAAACAAACAAAAACCTAATATGGCAAATGAATGAAACTAAGAATTGGTTCTTTGAGAAAACCAACAATATTGGTAAACTCTTGGCCAAATTTATCAAAAGATGGAGATAGAAGCTCTGGGTTAATGAAATTAGAGAGAACAGATACACGTTGCAACAGGTCCAGCAAATTCAGAGACTCGTTAAGGATATGCTTTTAAAAATCTATACTCCACCAAACTAGAACACCTAAATGAAATGGATGGATATCTTTATATATACAACCTACCAGAGTTAAATCAAGATGCAGTAAGTAATTCAAACAGACCCATGAGACCTCACAGAATAATGCAGTAACTAAAAATCTCATAGCCAAAAAATGCCAAGGGCCAGATGGATTCATTGCACAATTCCACCAAACCTTCAAAGAAGAACCAGCACCAATACTCCTCAAATTATTACACAAAACTGAAACTGCAGGAACTTTTACTAATCCTTTTTACAAAGTCACTATTACCCTAAAGTCAGGAACAAGACAAGAAAATCCAGTTTCTCTATACCCATTCAACATAATATTTGAAGTCTTTTTTTCCTTTTTATTGAAAGTAGATCTTTTTCCTCAAATATATACTCTGATTATAGTTTCCCCCCTTCTACACCTCTCAATTCCTTCTTATCTCCCTCCCCTTCAATTTCCGCCTCTCCTGAGAAAACAGACTTCTAAGAGATAAAACCAATATATACTATGTGTGTGTGTGTGTGTGTGTGTGTATGTACATACATAAACATACATATATAACAAAAACCATCACATTGAGGCTGGGCAAGGCTACCCAACAAAAGGAAAAGATCCCCAAGAGCAGAAACAAGAATCAGAGACCCACACATTCAAAAGTCCTGTAAAAACACTAAGCTGAAAGCTACAACACACACACACACACACACACACACACACACACACACCACCCTGGTGCAGACCTGTCAGCCCTGTGCTTGCTGCTTCATTCTCTGTGAGTTCTTGCACAGATGACTCAGAAGGCCTTATTCTTCTGGTACCTTCCATCCTTTATGTCCTTATACTCTTTCTGCCTCCTCTTCCTCAGTGTTCTGTGAGCTCTGAAGAGGAAAATTTGATGGAAACATCTCTTGTAGATTGTGTGTTCCAAGAACTGTGTGTGTGTGTGCATGCGCGTGCATGCACGCACGCGTATGTGTAAAATCTCTGGATGGTTGGGGATGTCTGCACCTGTTTCTGTCTGCTGCAGGAAATTTTTCTAATGATGACTGAATAAAATAGCACAGGATCATTATAGCAGAGTATCATTAGAAGTCATTTTATTGATATTTTTATTTTTTAAAAATAAAATGTGTTTGGTTTTACTTGAGATCTCTGGGATTTCTAATCTCTGGTTCTTGGTCAACCAAGCAATATCTGGCATGGGTTCTATCTCCTGGAGTAAGCTTTAAGTCAAATCAGACATTGGTTGGCTACTCCCACAAATTCTGTGCCACCATTTTCCTAGCATTTTTGCAGGCAGGACAGATTATAGGCCAAAGATTTTGTAGTTCTCTTTTGGTTGCCTGTAGAGTAGCTTCCTGGACCAAAAACACTAGTACGTAGGGGTGAAGGTTCTATGTCTGCCCCAGCTTGACTATTCAAGCTGCATGGGTGTTGTCCTCAGCAATTGGGCTCCGCTGTCAGTTTGCCAAGGGCAACCCATTGTCTGAGCAACAGCTTGGGTTGTTTGAGGATTTCCATGGGACCCCCCTTGTCCAACAACCCAATTGAATGCAACCCAGTCCCAGTACCAGAAGTCTCATTTGGTGACAAGAGATGGCTATTCACTATCTCCTCCATTATTAGGAGACTTCCCTGAGATCAACTTCATGTATTTTAGGAAGTTTCCACTACCGTTGGTTTCTATAAAAATCCCTCAAACACCCCTCAATTTCAGTTGTCTCTCCTCTCATCCTCTCCCTCAGCCCTGTCTCTTCTCCTTCTCCTTACTTGATCTTTCCATTCAAGTCCCCACCCACCCCTAGTCTGCCCATAAAAATCTACTCTATTTCCCCCTCCCAGGGAGATCCATGTGTCCTCCCTATCCTCAGTTTCTTCCTTTATACCTAACCTATCTCAGTCTATGGACTTGCAGCTTGGTTATTATTTATTTAATGGCTAATATACACATTCAGATGAAGATATGCCATATTTATTTTTCTGGGTCTGGGTTACCTCACTCAAGATGATTTTTTTCCTAGATTCATCCATCTGCCTGTGAATTTCAAGATGTCATGTTTTTTTAACAGCCGAGTAATACTCTCTTGTGTAAATGTACCACATTTTCTTTATCAAGTCTCTGTTGAAGGATATCTAGATTGTTTTCAGTTCGGAACAATTAATAACAAAGCAGCAATGAACATGTTTGAACACGCATACTTGTGGTAGCATGGAGCATCCTTTGGATATAAGCCCAAGAGTGGTAGCTGGATCCTGAGTTAGATCAATTTCTAACTTTCTAAGAAACCACCATATTGATTTCCATAGCAGCTGTTATAAGTTTACATCCCCACCAGCAATGTATGAATGTTCCCCTTATTCCACATACTTGCCAGCATGAGCTGTCACTTGTGTTATTGATCTTAGCCACTGCGATAGGTGTAAGATACGATAGGTGTAAGGTGGAATCTCAAAGTGGTTTGGATCTGCATTCCCCTGATGGCTAAGCATGTTGAACATTTCTACAAGGGTTTCTCAGCCACTTGAGATTCCTCTATTGAGAATTCTCTGTTTTAGATCTTCACCCCATTTCTATCTGGATTATTTAGATTGTTTTGAGTCTAGTTTATTGAATTCGTGGTTTATCTTCAATATCAGTCCTCTATTAGATGTTGAGTTGGTAGAAACCTTTTCCTATTCTGTAGGCTGCCTCTTTTTTCCCCCACTGAAGCTTTTAATGTTTCTATGATTAAAAACTTTAAGTCTTTGAAGGAAGAAATTGAAGAAAATATCAAAAAATGGAAAGGTCTCCCATGCTCATAGATCAGTAGGATTAACATAGTAAAGATGGCCATCCTACCAAAAGCAATCTACAGATTCAATGCAATTTCCACCAAAGTTCCAACACGATTTTTCAAGGAAGTTGAAAAGAAAATTTTCAGTTTCATACGGAAACATAAAAAAAACTCAGAATAGCTAAGAAAAAAATCCTTAATAATAGAAGAAATGCTGGAGGTATCACTATTCCTGATTTCAAGTTACACTACAAAGCTATAGTAATAAATACAGCATGGTGGTGGCATAAAAACAGAAATGTTGATCAGTAGAATCAAATTGAAGCCCCAGACAGAAGTCCCCCATGCCTATGACATCTCAGTTTTGACAAAGAAGCCAAAAGTGCACATTGGAAAAAAGACAACATCTTCAACAAATGGTGCTCATCAAACTGGATGACTACACATAAAAGGATGAAAATAGATCCATATTTATCATTGTACACAAAACTCAACTCCATATTGATCAAAGACCAGAAATGATGAATCTGATAGAAGACAAAGTGAGGAATAGTCTTGTAGTGAGAAATTTGGTTTTTTATAAAACATATAAATGTTGTGTGAATATGATTTTGTTTTAATCCCAGGTGTGTGGATATGGGGCGGCTTCAGATTGTCCACATCAGCTGAACAGAACACTGTTAGAACAGGCACTAAAATCAATAATAAATGGAACCTCATCAAACTAAAAAGCTTTTGCATGGCAAAAGACATTGTCATTTGGACAAATTGGTAGACTACAGAATGGGAAAAGATTTTATCCACTACACATCAGATAGAGGGCTAATATAAAAAAAATGTATAAAGAACTCAAGAACTAGACATTAAGAAAACAAAGAACAGAGTCCATATCAGAGACAGGCCTCACTCTCCTTACTAGGGCAGGCACTAGAAGCCTGAGCTGCGCCCACCTCTTTGTAGGGGGCCTAGGTCTAGTCTATTCATGGTCCTTGGTTGGTGCTTCAGTCTCTGCCAGCCCCCCTCCCCCCGAACCCTGGTTAGTTGGCTCGGTTGGTCTTCTTGTGGATCTCCTGTCATCTCCAGGTCCTTCTATCCTTCCTCCCACTTTTCCACAAGACTTCCTATGCTTTACCCAATGTTTGGCTATGAGTCTTCATGTCTGTTTGGATCCATTGCTGGGGGTAGCCTCTTAGAGGACAGCTATGGTAGGCTCCTATCTGCGAGCATAGAAGAGTGTTATTAGTAGTGTCAGGGTTGGCTCTCTCTAGAGAGTTAGGAGTAGGGTTAGGGTTACTCGGTTACCTGATTTTTGATCACTTCCCTCTGGTGGGACTGCCACACCAGGACACAGGGGAGGAAGTTGTGCTCAGTCCTGATGTAACTTGATGAGCTGGGGTTGGTGGATAGGGGGGCTCCCCTTTTCTGAGGAATAGAGGAGGAAGGAGAGGGAAGATTGAGGGAAGGTAGACCGGAAGGAGAGGAAGGAGCAGGCTACTATTGGGATGTAAAGTGAATATATAGATAAATTAAATCAATAAAAGAAAGAAAACAAACAATACCAGGCATGGTGGCACACACAGAGAGGCAGATGTGGGCAGATTGTTGTGAGTTCCAGGCCTGCCTGGTCTACAAAGTGAGTCCAGGACAGCCAAGGCTACACAGAACCCTGTCTCAACATCAACATAAATAAATAAATAAATAAATAAATAAATAAATAAATATTTTTAAAAATAAAAGAGAAAACAACCCAATTAAAAATGGGATACAGGTCTAAACATAGAAATCATAAGATGAGACACGAATGGCTTTAAGTGTTAACTTAAAGAAATGTGTGGTGTTATAAAGAGATAAAGTCGAATAAGAAGATTAGCTAGGAAGGAGGACTGAAGGAGGGTGGAGGAGGAAATATGGATAGTTCTAATGGCACCTTTAGAAAAGCCATATGGAAACCTACTAGTATAGAGGCTTCCCCACATATGCATGTTTATGGAAGGAATTTAGATGGAATCACCACATAATGGGATACAATGCCACAACTACTCTTCTGACACTAGAAATAGGTTACATTATATTGAGTCATTGTCCAAAGTATGTCCCATAGACATCCCCAAACATCACAGGCTACGGCTATTGATTGCTCTCTACACTGACAGTAAGGCCCTGTAGCTGAAGATACCACTTACTTTTGTCATTAACATGAAGAAATTGAACTGGTGCCCAACTTAGAAGCTTCATCCCTACTGACTAGTGTTCACGGTGCTAGAAAGTACTGTGCTTGTTCCTGGAGGAGAAAAGTAATCACCAATATCACTCAGCCACAAACCCTATGACCTACAGCAGTGACCTGCCTGCAAGATATACTGGTGCAAAAGTGGTGCAAATGTCATGGGAGTAATCAACCACTGTTTTTGTTGGATTTAAGGCTCACCCATACCTGGCACTGCTAATGTGGCCAAGAACAGGAAACTAAATAGGGGATAGGCCTAGGAGGAAAACCTACAAGTATTATCTTGCTAATTGAATATATCAATAAAATGACTCCTTATGACATAATATATCCATAGATCAATACCTTGTTCAAACCTCATCAAAGAAGCTTCTTTCAGTAGACAGAATTGACATAGAGACCAACAACTAGAGAGTGAGAGCTTTTGAGTGGTGAGTCTTAAATGGGATACCTTCATCAAATCCTTCTCCTTGAGTCTCAGAAATCTATGTGGAAGAGGGGGCAGAAAGATTGTAAGGGTCAGAGGTGGTAGACAACTCCAAGGAAGCAGTGTCTTCCAGATACAACAGGACTGACACACATATCAACGTAAAAGGACTGTGGCAAGACATACAAGATTTTCAGAGGTTCAAGCATAGTGAGGTCCCAGCACTGAAAAGAAGATGTAGACACAAGTTCCCACTACTCACTAAGAAGTTGTAGAGATGGCTCCAAATTAAGAACATTGATTGCTCCTGCAGAGGATCTGAGCTTGGTTCTCATCACCCACATTGGGAAGCCCACAGCTGTCTGCAATTCTAGCTCCAGGGGATCAAATACTCTTCTCTGTCCTCTGAAGGCAACTGTATACACATGTGTGTGTGTGCGCGCGTGCATGCACAGAGAGAGAGAGAGAGAGAGAGAGAGAGAGAGAGAGAGAGAGAGAGATGATTAAAGTTTTAAACACTTTATTAAATTATTTCTTTATCCTCCTGGAGACTGCGTGGAGCCATGCCCTTTCTGAGCCCAGTCCCCATCTTACATAGGCAGCAGTGCTCACAAGAAGCTGGCACTGTATGCAGATAGCACTGCTGTTGTATAGAATTTCCTCAGACTTTAAACCATTCCATGTGGAAAAGAAGCACATTAACTCAGAGGATGCTTACAGGAAGCAATAGAATATCCCAAAGAGAAGAAAGCTTCCCTGAAGGGAGATTCCTTACACGCAGTAAGTGAACAACTCAAAATAGCTTCAGGAAGTCCCTAAAATTGATCAGATTCACTAGCGCCTTCCTCTCTAAGAATATATAAATAGTAAAGATGGCCAAAAGTCACCCTTGAATCTGCCTAGAAAAAGCAAAGACCAGCCGAGCTTCATGGAAGAGGTTCAGATCAGTTGAGCCATCTGGAACAGACACTTCTCAATCTACTGAGCTGCCTGGTGGTTGTGCAGTGCGTTCCAAGTTTCCAGCGTTTGTGAGCTGTCACATATGCTGGGGTGTGCTTTGGTGATGCAGCTGTCTTTAAGTAACCCCCTCACCAATATTCCTGTAAGTAACTCCAATAAGACTCATTCGTTCATCAACTTGGACTTTGGTGTGTTCATACTCGAGTCTGTCATTGGTTCCTTATCTGGGGTGAGTATACAGTTGTTCTCATGGCCCCAGAAATAGTGTCATGTGGCAATTGCCTACCCACAGACTCCATCCTCAGCCCCCTGAGGACTGTGTGACGCCATACACCTCATACAGGTAGTACAATCCAACCACTGGCTCCACCCCCTGGCACCTGAGGGCCACACAGAGCTGCAGTTCAAGCATCAAAACCAGCCCCCCCAACACCAGAGGATAAGCCCAGCCCCTGACACCTGAGAACACCACCATCTGAAGACCTAGTGGAACCGTGCACCTCATCGGTAGCCTTGACCACCTGCCAATCCAAACCCCCACCACCTGAGAACCACATGGAACCACACGCCCCATACCAGCAGCACCACCCACCAGAGGACACATCCCTTGCCACCTGAAGATTGTTCAGCGCTTCCTCACATCTTGCAGATGGCAAAGCTCACAACACAGAGCCTAGACTGACCATACAAGGACCACACAAACCCATATGCCTCCTGCAGGCTTCCAGACTACACTCCCAGCTTTCCAAGTCTCCTATGATCAACACTGGTTTGAGCAGTGATAACTCAATGCAGACCAGGTAGATTTGGAGAGCCACATGGGAAAGCAGCAGAGGAAGGACCTGCAGGCAGGCATGCTGCCCCTGATGTAATGTCTGCAGATGCAGACAAGAGCAGCCTACCCAAAGACTCAGCTAGAGCCTGTGGCCCACGGCACAGGTTCCACAAAGGAAAACAGATCTCAAACCCCGTTTGACTTAGTTCTTTCCTGAATAGTATGCACATGCACACTAAAAGAGGAAAGCTGATTAGAGCAAAAAGAATGAGACAACTAACCTCCTCCCCTCACCCCCCCCCCCGCCTCATATGTGCAAGTCACAACACAGAAACAAAAGCAACATAAGCAATATGTCCCCCCAAGTTACTAATCCCATAGCAGTAAACTCTAATGAGACCAACCTGGAAGATCCTCCAGATAAAGAATTCAAAAGAATGATTATAACTATATTCAAATACCTCAAAAAAGACAAAAGAAAAGAGCTGAATGAAAAAATGGAAGTAAATCCAAAATATCAAAATTGAATACAACAAAGAAACAGATTTGCTGGAGAAAGCAAACTGAAATTAAAAATTAGATAAACCAAATTAAAAAAAAAACACACACACATAGCAAGAAATCTGACCAACAGAGTAAATCTTGTTTCACAGAGAGCTGAGGCTGAAGACAGTGTAGATAAATCACATCACTCAGTAAAGACCAATGAAAAGTGGAAAAAAATAACAGAACATGGGAGAACTTCGGAACACCATGTGATGACCTAACCTTTGAATTGTGGTCAGAGGAGGGGGGGAGGGACGAGGGAGGGGAGGAAAAGCAGGAGATGGTGAAGCCATAGAGAACATTTTGAGAAAATTAGAGAACATTACCCAAACTGAGAGAAGCAGATGCTTGTCAAGATAAGGAGGCCTTTCCTACAGAAATAAAAATAGACAGGGAAAGAAAGAAAGGAAAGAAGGAAGGTAGAAAAAGTCCCTCACAACATACCTAAATTACTAAAAATACAGAATATTTGAAAAATAAAGAAGAAATCAGAATACATGAAAAACTGAAGCTGAAAGGAGAAGGGTCAAGTTCCTTATAAAGGCAGACCTACTAGAATAACAGCTGATTTTTTAAAAAATAGAATCCTTTAAAGCCATTAAAGGCATGGGAAAATGTATTCCAAGTTCTGAAAAGCCATCAGTCAGTGCAGACTATTTTACTCAGCAAAAGTACCAATTAAAACTGAAGGGGGAAAAACTCTCCAGACTAAAGCATATTAGAGGAATATAGGACCAGTAAACCAATTCTACAGAGGACCTTGGAGTTAATGCTTCATTTTTAAGGGAAAGAAAAACACAGCCAAGAGGCCACCTGAATATATAAAAAATCAAGTCTAAGAAAACAAAAGAGGAGTTAATACACGGTTTTCAATAATAACTCTGGGTGTTAATGGCCTACATCCCCCCCAGTAAAAAGACACAGACTAGAAGATTTTATTATGAAACAGTCTCGTGCCTTCAGCTTGGAACTTGGGACAAGTTTCCCCTGGCTGTGTGAACTTCCCTGTGTCTGAAGTCATGACAGGGCAACTGGACGGTACCAGCCCGTCAGCTGGAAGGGCTCTGAGTCTCCAGGTCATCTGTAGTAACCTGGACAATCCCTGTGTCTGTGTGGCACATGTACTTGCTAGAAAAGTCCCTCCCTGGTGGCATACTGGGACTAGGCAAGTCCTAAAGGGAAGGAGCTGAGCCTAGAGGAAGTGGCAGTTCCTCACAAGCAAATGAGGAGGCTGGGAGAGGAAGAGCTGGTCGCCGACTTGGGTCTCTGCAGCATGTGTGCTGGCTGGAGAGTTTCTAATAGGAAGGGGGTTGTGAAGGGGAGAGCAGGTAGCCTTCCTGCATCTCATCACCTTCACCATGTGTGGGACTAGAGAGAGCCTGGTAGCAAGTGGGTTGGGGTCACAAGGGTCTGAATAAGGAATTCTTATGGAAGCTACACAGTTGGTTTCCATCCTCACTTCTGAGGGCCCACTACTGTATGAAGTCACTTTCCCATGAACAACACAATTGCCCAGTGATGCGTATATCCAAGAAAGGCGTTAAACTTACTTCTCTCTCAAGGAGATGTGTTCGGTTCTTATATCTTCACATGCTATAAGAAATGTAGGTGGCACACGGAGAGGATGAATGAGACCCGACACAAAATAGCAAACTTACTCAAAGCATCATCCCGAGATTTCTTTTTAAGTTAAAAACAAAATTGATTGCTCGGTTCTTGAGCACGAGTTTTGCAGACTGTAAGGTGTTTTCACAACGTCAAGAAGAATCAAGGCCTGGAGGAGATGGCTCAGCAGCTAAAAGCACTGGCTGCTCTTCCAGAAGACTTGGGTTCAATTCCTAGCAAAAGCACCTACAGGGCAGCTCACGACTGTAACCCCAGGCCTAGGAAATCAATGCCTTCTTCTATACTCTGCAGGTACCAGGCAAGCATGTGGTGCACAGGCACACATGCAGGCAAAATATCCATATGCATGAAATAATAATTTTCAAATGAAATAAGGAGTCCACACAGCTATGCAAGTCTGTAGGAGGCTACTTGGTCACTTCATATAGGCTTGATTTCTAGCTTTGCTGAGATGAACCTACGGTTTAGAATGCAAAGACATTAAGATTCAATTCATTAAAATGTATTCTAAGAGAGGTAGAGATGATAATTATTTGACACCTGCTTTAAAGATTTTTTACTAGCCCAAAGTCTAAATGCCTTAAATTCCTCCTTATTACCTCAAATAAAAGCATGAATGCATAAAGATTAAAAACTAAGGGATGACAAAAATCAATCATAGATATTGGGTGTCAAGGGTGGGCTTCAGAGCCAGACAGCCCTAAGCTGAAATGCAAAATTTCCACTCCCCAGAACTCCCACTTTCACCTGTAAAATGAGGTCAGTGCTGCCCAGTCAACCCCTGAGCTATGATTACAATCCTCACAGTGAGTGCCGTTTGGCCTCAGAAGAGTCCTTGAAGGCAGAGTCTATTTTGGTGTGGCTAACAAAGGCTGGGCACATCATGGGAGTTCAAACTGTTTGCTTATGTGAATTAAATTGATGCTGAGCCCCTGGGAGGCTGTGAGTTCATTTTCTCGTGCTCTGGTAACAGCAGCAGATTTCCCAGTCAAGGAGGAGACTTAGAACAAATAGGACTCTAAGCTCCTACCGGTAAAATGAAAGGGAAATGCTCCTGCAGGGCATCCTGGCGCCAAGTCAAGGGAATTTCAAATCACTAACCACTGAGCAAAATGTGAGGGTCACCTGTTCACATGTGCCCCTGACAACTGTGACTCTGACACTCAGGAAGTCAGGAGCAGGATTAACCACTCTGCAGACCCGGACAGAGTTCCTTCAGGTGCTGAGTGAATTCAACCATAACCTGGTGTGAGTGCATTCATGCTGAGCTCAGCCTGGCACTCTCTGAGAAGGTGAGCACCCACAGCGTCCACATTAGCTCTTCAGCCGAGCACCGTGGGTCCACGAAGGTCATGCGGTCTGCATATCACTCACCTTTCCCATGAGAGCTAACACACACCAAATGAAACAAAACAAAACAAAACAAAACAAAAAACTTCTATTTTTCACATCAGAGAAAAGTGAGGCATTATATAGTTCCTGTGCACACATCTCTTTCAGAAAAGAGAAACAGTGTCTGGCACCTTGTGGGAAATGCAGCTGTGTTTAAATAGTAATTTTTGTAAGTAACACATTCACATTATACAAAAATCCATTATATATACATATATATATCCTATATTGCATATACACACATGTAACATTAATTTGATATATGCCATAATATGGTAGGCACTTTCACAGAATCTGAACATGGGAACTAGGTGCAGTTATAGACCATCAGGGAAATTCAAATAAAAATGATGACTAACGAGTTAGAGTAGCTAACATTGAAGATGTTGCTGATACCAATGCTGACAGGGATGTGACGCACCCAGAGCTCTGTGACAGGAGAGCAATGGAAAAGGAACAGCACTGTGGAAGACATGTGGTCAATTTCCTATAACGCATACATGACCTAGTTTTGTTTCCAGTTGCTACGACAAACTACCCTGACAAGAGCAATTTAAGGGAGAAAGCTCACAGTCCCAGGGCTCGGGTGCTCACAGTCCCAGGGCTCGGGCACTCACAGTCCCAGGGCTCGGGTGCTCACAGCAAGGAAGTCAGAGGCAGAGCTTTAAGGGAGCTAGTCACACCACACCCACTCGGAATCAGGAACAGAGAGCAAAGATTCGTGCACTAATTCTACCTCTGCTGTTGATTGTAGATGTCATGTTACTACATGATTCATGTGCCCGCTGCCTTGACTTTCCCCAGCACAATGGACTGTGGCTTGGAATTATAAGCCAAAAGAAACCTTCTCTCCCCTTCGTTGCTTTAGTCAGGACATTTTATCACAACAGCGAATGAAACCAGGGAAATGTATTTGCCATACAACCCAGCAATACTTCTAGAGTGAAATGAAAACATGTCCCTACAGAAACATCTACATATGTGTCTATAGCAGCTGTGTTCACAACCACCCAGATCAGAAGAAAAGCAGAATGTCCAACCAGTCGATGGAAATTCAAACTAAAGAAGAGTGCTCACACCAAGGAAGTGCTCAGTAGTCAAAGAGAAAGAAACTCTCAAAAGCATCGCGTCCAGGGTCCTCAGAAGATGATGCACTTGTGCAACACTATTACAAACAGAGCTGTAGTAAGGAGGGGAGGGTCTAAGCCAGCACAGGTGCACAATCCCACTATGTCTTCAAGACTTCAGAAAGCACAACCTGACAGCCCTGTCTCCCAGCTTTGCTCTCACAGAGAAGCCTATCCACTCTCCTGGTTGGCAGGAGCTGTCTCCCCACCCAAAAGCTTTTCAAAGTCAGAGTCTTTTCATCATCATATCTTTAGGGAAATATGTTTCCAGATGTACAGATGATCGTTGGCATGATGGTGGGGTGAAGATGAAATACTGCATATTTAAAATGCATTGAAGAGCCAACAAGACGGCTCAGCAGGCAAAGGTGCTTGCCAGCAAGCCTGCGGACCTGAGTTCAATCCCCATGACCCACATGGAGTAAGGAGAGAGCAGCCTCACACAAGTTGTACTCTGATTTCCACACACGTGTCTGAGATTGTGACATCTCACACATATGCATGCACGTGCGTGCGCGCGCGCACACACACACACACAATCAATCAATTAATCAAATGTCCAGTGTGTTTAGTGCATTTAACTACCAAGCACCAGGAAGTAGCCACTTGATGAAATCATGGGCTGTTTCCTTCCCAGTTGTGCTGAGTTATTGGGAGCTGCAGCTCGATGCTGCCATCTAGTGCCTTGAGAGAGGAGTGTGTTACCCATCTCTAACACAGGAAAGATCAGAAGACAAAGGGCAGGTTCTCCCAAAGAGTTATCAATTGGGCACCACCATAAAGTCAATATATCAGGGGTGAAACCATCTTAAGTGGAACCCTCCTTAGGCAAGAGCTATAATACACATAACTAGCGGTTCTGTAGCCTCCAGTGGCCGACACAGTACTGGACAGACAGAAGGAACTCAGCCAGTTGTTGGTATAACAGCAGTGGGAACCATTATTTCTAGACATGTTCCAAGGTGCCTGTTTCCAAATAACGAGCCAAACTATCATAGTATCAGTCAGTTGGGAGAATTTCCAGGCACTGCTCACTACAGGCACAGCATCTTTATTGCCTCTCTCGTCTTCCAAGTACAAACAATTGGAGTGCTTCTGTAGACCACTGGACAAACAAGTAGCCAATGAAATAAAAACTCATTGATCATGCTAGCAGGCTGAGAGTGTCTTACGTAGCTGAGTGCACAGCTTTCTACATGAAGCTCTGAGCTGGGTGACTGGCTTTGCAAAAAACAACAACAACAACAACAACAACAACAAAACAAAAACAAAAGCAGAGCAATGACAGCCATGGCTCGTTCCGCAGACACAGAGCCTGCCATTTTGTTCTACGTCATAGACCGCTTCTTCTAACTCTTTACTGGGCACTCAGAGCAGAAAAGCCTAAGGCTGCAGCATTCTGAAAATCTTACGGGACCTGAGACTTTGCAAAGCAGCTAGTATCCCTTTTATTTGGTTGTGTTTTGAAATGGGGCCGCCTGCAGTCCAGGCATGCCCCAGATTTGCTGTGTGGCCATGGATGACATTGAAGTTCTGATTGTTCTGCCTCCAGCCCCCACGTGCTGGGATTTCTGTGTGCGCTGCCTCTGCTACGGCATTATTAGCTCTGGCGGATGCAACGCCAGCCAGCACCGTAGAGCCTCAACCTGGAGCTCAGCACCCAACCAAAGAGGGGATGGCAGCACCTCTGGTGGTCTGTGCTTCGCAAAGGATAAGTGAGAGCCCACAAGGCCTGCTCCCTCCCTTCACCCTAAGTCCTGAATGTAGTTTTTCCAGTAATTTAATAACATTCGCAGGGATATTTGATTAATTGGATTTTAATTCTGAATGGCTCTAAAACTAGAGAAATGAGTCACCGGCCTGTATTAATGAGAAGAGCTATAAAGCTGTTTTCTGAAAGGCGCCTACAGCCAGATTATAAATGTTTCATATTCAATTAATTTTGTCCCCCATCCATGACACTGCCCTGAAATACCAATCAAACAGGAGCAGGAAAAAAAAAATAACAGCAACAAGGAAAGGAAACTATGATCTTTGGAATAACAGGCTCTCCTTCTCTGAGAGGCCCTAAGCCGTCCTCCTGTCCTTACCATGAGTCCCCATCACTCACGTGGGCCTGCAGAGAGGAGTGAGAAGCACTCACCCCAGCAGAAGCTGCTTCCATATGGTCGAGCAACTAATTAATGATGGTGCGATTCTATACAGGGCTATGCGCAGAAGGTTATTTGAGTCCCTCAGCAAGTTGATTACAGGTGTACTGGCTACACTGACTGCTCCTCTGTAAATTGGCTCATTAAATTTACCATCACTTAAAAAGACTAACTGTAGCTTGCAAGGAGAAGCGTGCGGCTCTGGATAAACACAGCTCACCTATAGCTCCCAAAGTGCGGGAGCACTGAGGAAGGCTGCAGGCTCTCTTGCTGCTGTCTCTCTTCTCCAGTCCCCCTGGGCAAATCGTGGATAGCAAAGGACCTCGAAAAGCCCTGCTCAGTAAATGAATAGAATTTGTTAAGAGGCACAAACAATTGTTACCTTGCTCTACTGTCTTGCCATCTCTGCCATGATTAGGCAGTGACAAGTAATAGGGTCTGCATGGACAGACAGGGCCACATTTCCTCTCCTTGCACAAACCTTACCCTCTTCCTGTTTTATCCATCTCAGTCCCACGTACAAAGAATAAAAACAAAATATTTTCTCCATAGTATGGCAAAATAAAATTAAGAGAAAAAAATGCTCAACTGGGAATCCCTGACAGCTTTTTGAAGTGAATTGTAGATATTTTACTTCCTTATGTGAAAAAAAAAAAGTACAGAATTGTCTATGCAAGTGAAAAATTAGAGACAACATAGCATCCAGTAAGAGTGCTCTTGAGTGTTTAAATTTAACATTCATGTTCAATGCCTCCAAGTTGATATTTTAAATGGTTTTCACGGAGAGCTACATTTATTGATCTCGAAAGCCATCTGTGGTGTGTGTGGTCACAAAAGCAGATCACAGAACAAATGCAATATGTTCCCACACACTGTGGTTTTTCCCAAAGCTAAGTGTGCACTGAAGTGCACATTTTTTTCACCAATTCTCATCTATACCTTTTCATAATCTCTCAACAATCAATGGGATGAAAAAAAAAAAGATTACTGAACCCAAGCTGAAAAGGTAAGCAAGTCCCTTAGCTCATAGTCTGTCACCTTTAGAACAACGACTCTTGCTTTTTTAAATGAATATATTACATATATTTAATTTTACTATGTGGGGGGTTCACAAGTGCACACTTGCCACAGCTTGCGTGTGAAAGCCAGAAGACAACATGTCCTTTCACCACACGGGCAGCAAACTCAGGTCCTCAAGCTTGGTGGTGAGCACACTTAGTGAAGTCAGCTTGCTGGAAGATGTCTCTGATTGGACAATTCCGTATGGTATTAATTGAAGGTCAATTTGATTGGCCGGTAGGCTGTCCAGGCATTTGAATAACAGTATTCTGGGTGAGTCTGTGAGGTGTTTCTAAATTAGATCAACACTTCAACATGAAAAATGAGGGAAATAGGCTGTGTGAAGGGCCTGCTTCTGTCTCTTAAGGGTCTGAATAGAATAGTAAGGCTAAGAGCTATTTTCTCTCTCTCCCTCCTCCTAATTCGAGCACCCATCCCTCCCCTCTTGTCTACAGGCGTCCTCACTGGGCTTTAATCTTCTCATTGCTTTCAGCTTCACAGATTCTACTGGACCTCCAGCTTGCAAATGTCGGGACTTGGCCTCTGTGCATGTAAATGGTATACATCACATATACACATGTCTATGCTCACAGGGTATTTGTGTGCGTGAATGGTGTGCATCACATATACACATGTCTATACCCACGTGGTATTTGTGTGTGTGGATGGTGTACACCACATATACACACGTCTATGCCCACGCGGTATTTGTGTGTGTAAATGGTGTACATCATATATACACACACACACATCTATGCCCACATGACACTTGTTTTTACCTGCAGTATTCTGTTTCTATGGTGACTGCTGACTAGTATACTCCTTTGCTTTTCATCTCTTTCAGGTCAGATACTCATTCCTGCTGCATCTATCCAACACAGAACTGGAAGTCTTAGCCAGAGTAACTAAGCAAGAGAAAGAACTCAATGGTACCTGATGTGACAGGGAGAGGGGAAAGTGTTCCTTTGCCAACATAAACTTAAATTTAGAGAATCTTAAAGGGTCTATAATGCATCTCATTATAACAAAACAATTCAGTAAAGTTGTAGGATTATAACAACACACAAAAGTTAGTGGCCTGTCCACAAACACATGTGAAGGTTTTGGGTTTTTGTTTTGTTTTGTTTTGTTTTTTTAGAAATACATCAAGGAAATAAATCCATTTATGATAGCAACTGTAAAAGATAAAATGTGTAGAATACTTAGAAAGAAATTAAACTTGGCATGGGGTGGGGCTGAAGAGATGGCTCGGGGGTTAAATCTATGCACTGCTCTTGTAGAAGAGCCCAGCACCTATGGCTCCCAGCCACCTGCAGTTCCAACTTCAGGGGGGTCCGATGCCACTTGCCCCTGGCAGTGCCTGTATCCACATGCACAAGACACACACCATATAATTAACAATAATATAAATAAATAAGCATTAAACAAAAGCTTAACCCAGGAATTGAAAGGCATGCATGCTGAACACTACAAAACACTTGTAAGAACAACTTAAGATACAGTCAAATGAAGAGGTAGTCCCTGTTCATGAGTTGGAAGAGGTAATATTCAAATGTCCATAGTACCCAACATCACCTACAGACTTAATATAGTTACTAAAATAATCCAAACGGCATTCCCCATGGAGCTAGGAAAAGGAAGCTCTATCATTCATTTGAAATGTCAAAAAAAATTTTTTCAAAAATCTTAAGAAAAAAATAAAATAGCCAGAGATATCACACTTTTTGACTTCAAAATATTGTACAGAGCTATGATCAAAACAGCAGGCAATAGCTGTGTCTTTAGGAAGCCTTATTCCCAGTTTTCTTATACAGCATCAGATAGATTTCCAAAGTTGCTGTACTAGTTTGCTTTCCCGCCAGCAATGAAGGAGTGTTCCTCTCTCTCCACATCCTCGCCAGCATGTGGTGTCGCTTGAGTTTTTTATCTTAACCATTCTGATGGGTGAAAGATGGAATCTCAGAGTTGTTTTTATTTGCATTTCCCTGGTGATTAAAGATGTTGAGCATTTCTTTTAAGTGTTTCTCAGCTATTTGTTACTCCTCTGTTGATAAGTCTCTGTTTAGTTCTGAGCCCCATTTCTCAATTGGGTTATTGGCTTTGGTGATGTTTAATTTCTTGAGTTCTTTATATATTTTGGAAATTAGACCTTTGTCAGATGTAGTGTTGGTAAAGATCTTTTCCCAGTTTGTAGGCTGTCACTTTGTTCTGTTGACAGTGTCTCCTGTCTTACAGAAGCTTCCTAGCATCATGAGGTCCCATTTATTAATTGTTGACCTTAAGGCCTGGGCTGTTGGCATTCTGTTCAGGAAGTTGTCTCCTGTGCCAATGTATTCCAGGTTCTTCCTCACTTTTTCTTCTAACACAACAAGAACATTTGCTCAACCATGTTAATAGCAGTCTTATTGATAATAGCCAGAACCTGGAAACAGCCTAAGTGTTCCTCAGTAGAAGAATGGATAAAGAAACTGTGGTACATTTACACTACTCAGCTATTAAAAACAAGGAATTCCCGACATTTGTGGACAAATGGATTGAACTAGAAATGATCATAATGAGTGAGTTAACCCAGAAGCAGAAAGAGTCAAATGGTATATACTCACTTATATCTGGACACTAGTCCAAGGGGCATGTCCCATGAAAGTCTTCACTTACCAGTGGGAAAGTGGGACAAAGGGGAAGACATCCTATTGGGACTCTAGGTGAGAAAAGCATGGGGGAATGGGGAAATAAAGGGATCCAGAGGGTCCTAGAAACCTACAAGTAGAACATTATGATGGGCAGATCTAGTCCCAGGAGTCCTGCTCAAACTATGGCACCAGATAAGGACAATAAGTGCAGTAAACTTCAAACTCCTACCCAGATCTAGCCAATGGATAGGACATTCTCTACAGATGAGGGTAGAGTGGGGACTGACTTTCACATGAACTCTGGTGCCCCATATTTGACCACGTCCCCTGAATGGGGAGGCCTGGTGACACTCAGAGGAAGGATAGCAGGCTACCAAGAAGAAACTTGATACCCTATGAGCATATACAGGGGGAGGAAGTCCCCCTCAGTCACAGTCAGAGGGGTGGGGAGTAAGGGGAAAATGGGAGGGAGTGAGGAATGGGAGGATAGAAGGGGTGGGATAACAACTGAGATGTAATATGAATAAATTAATAAAATATATTTAAAAACAAACAAAATAGCAGGGAATGAAGTAAAAACACACCTTTTTATACATGCATACACACATACACACACATGCACGCACTAATAATAAAAATAAATCTTTTTAAAAAGAAGCATGAGGCTGAAAGAGAACCTGCAGCCATCTTGCCTCCATGTCCCCTTCTCCACGTTCTTGCTTGGATGTCTTCCATGACTTCCCTCAATGACAGACTGCCGTGGGGAGCAGATGAGGTCCTGAGAGGATGTGTATCACTGACACTGGCTGCTGCTGTGTGTAACAAACACCTGCAGTTCCCAAGCTGCTACTGCTGCATCTCCGACAGCTCTCAAGGCCCCACCCCACCCACCAGATCCCAGTGTCTGTGCCTCTGTGTCCGTGTTTCCCCATCAGCTCAGTCAGATCAGCCCCTATGCTATAGACCACAGTATACTATGATCCACACCAATATGTCTGAACCAATAAACACTTTTCCTCCCAAAATTGCCTTTGGTCATGGTTTTTTATTAAAGTGACAGAAGTCAAACTAAAACACCACTCAGCAGGCTAGAGTCTATGGTTGAATACATAAATGGTTTTATCCACTCACACCCCATACTTTAGCTGAGAATTGATCTTACCAGCACATCTTCCCTGCCATGGTGAGCCACAATAAATCCTTCCGCCCTTAGTTACTTCCCTGCTGCTGTGCTAGAACATCACAACCAAGGCAACTTATACAAGAGTTTGTTTCAGTTTCAGAGGGCTAAGAGTCACTCGTGGTGGGGAAGCCTGGGGACACACAACAGGCTTGGCGGCCAAAGCAAGAAGCTGAGAGCTCACATCCTCAAACACAAGAATGGAAAGAGAGAGCAAACCGGAAGTAGGTGAGACTTTTTAACTCTCAAAGGCAGACCCCAGTGAGGTACTTCCTCCAGCAAGGCTTTGCCACCTAAACCTCCCCCAAAACAGCGCCTCCAACTGGAGACAAGTGTTTAAGTGCCTGAGACTGTGGAGCACATTTCCCACTCAGACCCTCTCTCCCTTAAGTTGCTCCTTGTCTGGTATCTGATAAATTATAAGGAAACTAAACTAATACATGCACTTCCTCTACATAGTCTATGATATCATAAAACTATATAGAATACTCTATTAGAGACTTGTTTACCATATGCATCCTGATAGTTGCTTCTTCATTTTTTTCCTTCATACTGTATGTTTTTTTTTCTTTCCTACAAAAAATTCAAAACTTGGGCTTTCTCACTCTCCTCGCCATTTCGTATGTTTTCTTAATTGCATCTGTGCTATGGAATATGTACTAATGACCTCAAATTGTTACCCTTATGCTCTGGAACCACACATCTAGTCCACTTCAGCCACTCATGTACACACTTGGCAGCAGCTTGCATCTATCATACCAAATCAAACTCCATGGCTGTGGCTGTCAGCCTGCATCACTGCTCTCCCTATTCACTGGGTGGCATTGCCAGGACCCAGCAGCCCTAACTCATCCTTGATCCATCCCTTGTCTCCGAAGCTGTTGTCAACAAACAAGTTATCAGTAGCACTTTCTTGGATGATTAGTCGGCTCACCAAATAACCTCCATGCACACACCCTTTGGTCCTCCAGGCACTTCTCTCACTAGACCCTGATCAACCTCTCTCTGTCTCTGTCTCTGTCTCTGTCTCTGTCTCTCTCTCTGTCTCTCTCTCTTCCTCTCTCTCTCTCTCAATTCTGAAGCAATTTGACTTGCAGGAAAGTTGTAACGTTACATTATAAAATTCACAGTAATTTCTAATGGCAATAGTATCAAATGGTAGTATTTTTCACTGTTTACATTGTCTGATTCACCTTTCTCTTTTATAATATTTATTAAATATTTCCCGTTTTGAAACTAAGTTCCACACAAAATGCCTCCCTTGCATCTAAATATTTTGTTATTTTAAGACAGGATGTTATTTTGATAACCACAATATAATTAGCAAAAATCACAGACTAAGGATTTACCTAAAAATCTAATTATAGGACTACTACATTTTTTTCCAATTATCCTACCACTGCCCCTTATTAAAAAATAAAAAGCCTAAATCTGGCTCCAGAATCTAAGCCAGATCATATACTGCCATGTCACTCTCGTTCCCTTCGACCTGAAACAGTTCCTCTAGTCTCTGTAGTCTTTTGTAATTAGATTTGTGTGTGTGAGAGAGAGACACAGGTCATGTATTTGCAGAGTGCACTTGCATCTCAGTGTGCCTTGTATTCACTTGTGCTCAGATCCAGATCTGTTGTCACAGAGTCTATATTTGATTCTTCTCTGTGACTACAGAGGGGAAGTCTGTGTTTATTCATCCTGTTTCTGATGGCAGTAACTCTGGCCACGGGCTGCCATAAAGTGGCAATGGCTAGACTCAAAGACTCGAAAGACAGGACCTTCTAGCGGTCCGTCATGATAGGAAAGAGAGAAGGTCATCAGATCTCTCTCCTGTCCCCACTACAGCTGCATGTGACCATGCATGTATACAGTCATGTCCCAACGCATTGTAATTTATCTCTAAATACTCATTGTGGTGTCGGTGTAGAGAGAAATGCGGTTCAGGAACTGGGCGGCCTTTCTGGCTCTCTGCAGAGATTATGCCTCATCCCAAGACTACCAAAGCAAACAGTTGATCCTAAATACACAATTCATTCAGATTAACAGAACAAGAAGAAATCTTTATATAGTTCTTGAAATGTATGCAATTTTGGCTCTATCAGCATTGGGCCCAGGAAGGAGGCAGAAGGTCAGTCCTGATACCATCATCTGCTAAAAGTTATGTCTGCAAGACAGCTGCTTCCTGGTTTAAAGAGGAAGATGAATATCTGGTTCCAGAAGCTGGACAGATGGCTCAACAGCTAAGAATGCCTCCAGCCCTCAGCTCACCTGGGCCACGTAGTGGAGCTAGGCCTGTTGGCATGGGCGTGGCAGACTTGGCCCTGCCTCTCACTGCCTGCAGCAGGCGGGAGAGCTGGCTGTGTCCCTTCCTCCCTGAGCAGGCAAGGAAGAGAGCTGGTGATGGTATGAGCATGGGAGAGCTGGTGGGCTGACCACCCCAGGCCCCGAACCAGGCCTTTGATTTAGCCCACCCCAACATCTACTCCATCTATGAACTGCTAGAGCATGTGAAAGGGCTGTCCTGCAGAACCAAAGCTGCAGGATCTCCATGGCATAGGGTAACAACAGGATATTCCAGAAGAATCCCAGGGAGGATACAGTATTGATAATGTAGCAGAAGCCAGAGGCCTCAGACCAGACCACTGACTCACTACAATGAATATTGCAAGTAAAGCTGTTTGGGCAAAAGGATATGACACACAGAAGCTTCCACAGTAAGATTTTTTTAATTATTTTTTTTCTTTTGGGGGGAGGCTACAAGAACAGAGGGAAGTTATGGGAGGATGGGGAAATGAGTGGGACTGGGGTGCATGATATGAGATTCATAAAGAATCAAACTTTAAAAGAAAGAAAGAATACCTACTGTTCTTGCAGAAGACTCAGGAGTTCACTTCCCAGCACCAGAGTAGGGCAGCTCACAATTGCTTGTAATTCCAAAGGATCTGACGCCCTCTTGTGGCCTCTGCAGACCCTGCATTCATGTGCACATTCCCACACTGACACAAGCATATACATACACTTTAAAAATAATAAAAGCAAATCTCTATAAAATACCTGGTTCTGCTACTCCTGATTGTTTGGGAACCAATGATAAGAACAGATGAGAAACTTAGCCAAGCTGAAAATTACAAATAAAACATGGCTGAAGCAAGATGTGTGAATTGAAGTTCCCAGAAGAAAAACTGTACCTTATTACTGATGCTACTTGGCTGACTGGCTAGTTAGAGCATGCAGGGCTGGGCAGAGTTGGAATGTTGCAGAGGGGGAAAAAATGTCTTGGGCTTTCTCTGGCCTCTATAATAGCTACTTTTTTGCCCAAGGATCTGCCTGACCTAACATTCTGTGACAAGATGGAAATTTTAACTTAACGGCCGCAAGCTCCCATGAACCCCAACACTAAGAATGGCATTAGATAGCACCCTGAATCCCACAGCAGATGCCCAGTCTGCCGTAAGCCACCTACCTGATGTTCCCACCGTGTATGCGAGAAGTGCCTTGATTTACCACTGGCTTCTGTTCGGTAGTTTTCTGGTAGTTATAACAACTTACTGAGGCCTTTCACAGTAGAACATGCTGGCTGGGCAGCACGAATCCTTGTTCCCAGACTGGAGTTGCTCACTCTCGCCTCAGAACAAGCTACCTCTCTTATTTGCTTTGAGGTTAGAGCTTTGTATCAACAAACATTAGACTTCGTCTTTGGGAACTGGAATGTTGGGGCGCCCGGGGGTGGGGTAGAAAACTCACTGCAAGAAAGGAAGAATAATATGACAACTTACAAGACTACAAGCCACTTTCTACCACTCTGTGTGCTAAGGAACGTAACTCAGTTTTCATATCTCACCTGGATCCCAATGTTTCGTTCAGAAACAAAGCGCCTGGGAAGAGAGAGGGAAACACAAGGATAAGTCACAGCAAGGCTGAGCCTGGTGACCTCAGGCAGGAGTGCACAGGTGCCTGGGTTGTCCCATCATAAGTGAGATGGACTCTATTTGTTGTGTCTTTTAACAGAGCGCCCTGAAGAGTCACTGTTTCCCTGTCTCTTTCTCCATTTAGAAACGTGCCCAAGCTGCCACAACCAGAGCCCGTACGGCCTTGTCAGCAAAGAAAGGGAGCTATGAAAGGCCTGCATTTCCCTGAAGAAACTAGTCACTCAAAATGAACTAGCTAGAAAACAAAACGCTTTTCCACAACGTTGTAGACCAAAATAAGTGGGCTGACCCTGAGCACCACAGGCTGGGTGGAAGACATAGTGACAAATAGTAAAAGGTTAAAACACAAGCAATTTGTGGTCATCTTACGCCTACCTCTTACAGGTGCGAAAAGTGATACTCACGAAGAGTTTCTGGCCTCTGTCGCAGTGACTTATTTAAACTGTACGATCACGGCAGAGCTCTGTTGACTTAACTCTTCCCACTACCTCACTTAGCCGGCACACTGGGTACTGACTCGCCTAGCAGGAAGAGTACAGAAAGGCTGTTCACTTTCTCCAAGGTCGCACAGCAAAGGCAAAGCATACACATTGCTTTGCTGTAGCTGTTTTTGCCTCCAATGCTCCGGCTTTTTTAAGTCCACTCACCATCCTGTCTTTATTTGTATTTAAAGTAGGAAGAGGGCAACTCAGGGTCATCATTTCCGAATTTTACTCGACCAGAATGTGGTCTTTTCTATGGCAGACTAGTAGTTACAGTTCAGAGGGAGCAGAAGAGAGGTTAAAGAGTGCCGCACAGGAGTGGACAGAGCCACAGAGAATACTTGGCTTGGAATTCAACTTGCAAAAGCCACCCGAAGTTACCGCAAGTGGCCACAAGATGTCGCTACCTCACACCACTTCGGAGAAACCGCCTTCACGCACACACTGGTAGGTGGTGTGTGCTGAGATTGTTCGTAAGTGGGAGAGCCTAGGACACTTCTCAGGTTCTCTGGGATTGCTTCCTCTCAAACCTACACTGCAAGGTGTAGACTTTAAATTAGGATGATGGCCAGAAAGGTGGCTGAGCGGATAGAGGTGCTTTTCCTACCCTTTAAAATAAAGAATTGTTTTGGGAGCTAGCAATAAGGCTCAGTGATTGCAAGGGCTTGCTAATCTTGCAGAGGAGCTGGGTTAGGTTCCCAGCACCTGCATGTGGCTCACAGCTATCCCTGACTGCAGTTCCAAGGGTTCCTACGCCTTCTTCTGGCTTCCTGGTCATGGTGCACACACATGGTACACATACATGCAGGCAAATACACATAAAATAAAAATATAAAGCTCTCTCTCTCTCTCTCTCTCTCTCTCTCTCGTGTGTGTGTGTGTGTGTGTGTGTGTGTGTGTGTGTGTACGTGTGTGTGTGTGTGTGTGTGTGTGTGTGTGTGTGTGTGTGCGTGCCTGCAGAGACCTGGAAAGGGTTGTGGACAGCCTGAAGCTGCAGTTGCAGATGGTTGCGTGTTACATTGCATGATGTTAGTGCTGGAAACCAGACACAGGTCCTCTGGAAGAGAAGCAAGAGTTCTTATCAGCCCAAGCATCTCCCCACCCCCAAATTCCCAATATACACAATTCTCCTTGCCCAAGTACCCAGAAATCACATGAAGGTAGAAGGAGAAAACCAACTCTATAAAGTTGTACTCCTATCCACACATGTCACCCCACACATGCACACATGTGAGCGTGCACACACACACACAGACAGATACACACACAGAGGCACACACAGGAGCGCACATACACAAGCACACACACATGCACATACATACACACACATGCACACACACACACAGGCACAGGCACACAGGCACACACACAGGCACATAATGCATATACACACATGCACACACACACACAGGCACACACACACACATGCACACACACAGGCACACAACACACACACACCACACACATACACAGGCACATACACACACTTAGAAAGCTAGGAAACCACTAACCCAGAAGTCCCTCATTTACCTCTTTCCCAGACCACTTTGTAAAAGCAAAATCTAGTAGATGTGCAGCTCTACCTGTAGGGGAAACTGAGGCAGGAGCATGCTTGAGCTCAGAAATTTCAAGGAAGCTGGGCCAACAGGAGCCCCTGTTTCAAATCAAAACAAGCTGAACGGCCACGCCCCCCAGCCCCCACTCCCCACTGGCTCTGCTGCAGTGCTTCCTCCTGGCTCTTTGCTGTAATTCTCCCACTGTGGCTGCTTCAGACGCACAGGAAACTGATTCAACGGAGTCCCAAAGGCAGTATGTGTGACTTTAACTGCTTTTCTTGAAATACTTCTCGGGCTTCCTGCTGGAACTGAAGACAAAGCTGCTGCTGCGAGTGTGTGTGTCACCTGTGCATTAGCGGGGCTATGGCCTTTGCTTACTGGTATTGGGTGACAGATTATCATTAGAATCCAGTTTGCATCTGGGGGACTAGCTCAGTGGTCAGGTTATCCTGGGATGCAGGGGGCCCTGGCTCCCTCTCCAGCACCCCAGACACTGGCACTGTAACCCCAGCGCTAAGGGAGTGGACGTCCAATGCTATCCTTGTTTATGTAGAGTTAAAGGCCAGGCTGGGTTGTGAGACTCTATATCTTCAAAAAGGAAGTGAGGGGGGACGGGGAGGGCTCCAGTTTGCAAATCACCGCTTCAAGTTCATTGAAGTTTTTCAAGGGCAGCACAGTGTCAGTGTCTCCCAGCCTCCAGAGTTTCCGCTTCAGCTGTGTTGACCAGTGACAAAATCGGAACATCAAAATTAATTGTACATGCTCTGGGCATTTGGATTCTACCAGTCCTAAAATATACTTGTCGGTTTAATTTTGTTTTGATTTCTGAGAGAATGTCTCGTTATGTAGCCCAGGCTGGCCTTGAGCGTAAGCTGGAGATTGGAGAAAAGTTATTAGTATTCTCTACTGACACTCCTTTCCCTAATGTTCTCACTAAAACAATGAATTAGCTATCACCCTATCAGCACTTGGTAGGTTTGGAGGAAGTGGGTCAAAAGAACTGTTTTGCCCTGAAGGTCCATTTTTCCCTGTACAAATGCACCTGCCTGTTGAGAGGGCAAATAAACAGCCATTTTCTGCTTGGCAGAATGAGTGATCCCAGGAAGCTCTGCCCCAAGTCGTGATGGACAGTAAGATACGCTAAAGTAATTTCTGAGCAGCAGAAGTTAAACAGCGTAGGCTTGCAATGATTGACCTTGCCAAAATCAAACGCGTAGTAGACACACTGTAGCCAGGCATTTTAGCATCCTTTATTTTCACTCTTATTATGTTTGCTGGAGCAGAAAGAGATGGGGGAGTCCTCAGCATAGGTATCTCTGCGAATTGTGGGAGATATCCGACTTCTCTTGAACCCCTACCCGGACTAGCCGATGGACATTCTCCACTGTTGAGTGGAGAAGGAGATCTAACTTTCACACAAACTCTGGTGCCCCATATTTGAACCTGTCCCTTGGACGGAGATGCCTGGTGGCACTCAGAGGAAAGATAATAGGTCACCAAGGAGAGACTTGATACCGTATGAGCATATTCAGGGGGAGGAGGTCCCCCTCAGACACAGACTTAGGGGAGGGGAGGGGAGTAGGGGGGAAGTGGGAGGAAGGGAGGAATGGGAGGATACATGGGATGGGCTAACAACTGAGATGTAATATGTATAAATTAATAAAAATGTATTTAAAAAAAATAAAATAAAAGATCAGTAGACTTTAAAAAAAAAAAAAAAAGACAGGGTAACCAAGTCCTCAATAGTTCCTGTCTCACAAATATGTATGTCAAACATATTGGGGTAGAAGGCCAAAGACTACACTCCAACGTGATAGAGAGTGTTGGGGGCTGTAAACTTTCTTAGTAATCTTTTCATTATGGGAGCTGCTAACCTGCACTTCCGGTTCACTCAGGTATTTAAGTTTTATTCCTTCTTAAGTCTCTGATGTGGTTGAAATCCAGATAGTTTAGTCTTACAATTAGACTTAGTTGATTAGAGGTTAAGATGTTTTTAGATCAAGATAGGTGTTTTAAGTTAATCAAGATAAGATATGATTAGATATTGATTTTCATTCAGAAATTTAGACCCAACAAGATAGGAAAGATGTTTACTTTCTACTATTTGCCAAATACAAATAGCCAAATCACTATGAATGTAACATTTATATAATTCCTGATTGTCTCGTGGTTCTTCCTGCTGTATGTAGTTTATTTTATTCATGTTTAATAATACATATATATGTTTAAAAGAGAAATGTAATAAAAATGGAAAAAACTAAAAAAAAAAAAAAAAAAAAAAAAAGAAACGTCTCTCCAAAAGAACAACTAAAAATAAAATAAAACCAAAACCAAAACCTGGAAATACAGCGAAATGTTGACAGGCACTGAAGCAATGGGTGCTTTATCATATCTGTATTTTCAATGTTTTTCTAGAATTATTTTTTTTTTATAAATGAACCTTTAACAAAGTGCTTAAATATCAGTGGAATAGTTCTTGAATCCATGATATTCCCGTCCACAGACTTATATAGACATTGGAAACAATGGTTAGGGCCTGGTAAGATGGCTTAGTCATTAAGCCTTAGCAGGGGTAAAGCTAGCCACGCCTCATGACCTGAGTTCAACCCCTGGATCCCCACAAAAGAAGTGAACTGACGCCTAAGATCTGTCTTCTGACCTTCACATGCTAGCTGTGGCACCATCACACCTGCACTCGAATGCACACATTACACACACAGAAACAAATAAAGTTAATTTTAAAATACTTGTTATACAATAACACTCAGACATGCTTATAACATGGTATATTTGCAGCAAGCTAACATCCAGATTTCGAGTGGAGAATGGTCAGAACAGCCACAGTATAAGACCAGGACTGCTTCCAGAAAACACAACCAGAAAGCTGAGGGCAGATGGTGGAAGGAAAATTACCTCTGTAAATCCCCCCCCACACACACACACACAATGATCACATTGGTAATAAGTCAATCAATCAATTAGTTAATCAATCAATCAAAGTCTGGTAAGGACCAGTTGGCATAATCCTTAGTTTTAGTTGTCACATGACATAATATAGAACCCACTGGGAAAGGTGTCTCAGTGATTAAGGACTGTCTTGATGGGGAGGGGGTCTCAGCCTGTGGGTGTACATTATCCTGGTTACCTGAATGAGGTAGGAAGACCCATGCCCTGTGGATGCCTCTGTTCCCTAACCAGGGGACCCTTGGCTATATAGGAAAGAGGAAAGAAAGCGAGCTGATGACCAGTGCAAAGGCACTTGGTTATTGCTCTCTGCTTCTGAGTGTGGATATAGTATGACCAACTCCTTTAAGCTCCTGTTGCTGTGACTTCCTGGCCATGTTGAACTATAACCCAGAAAAAAGTCCAGTGTGGGCAGTCCTGGGGAGGCAGAGAAAGATGGCTCCCTGCGGCTCACTAGCCAGCCAGCCTAGGCCTCTTGGTAAGCTCTAGACTAGTGAGAAACTCTGTCTCCAAAAACAAGATGGACAGTGCTGAAGGAAAGGCACACGCACACAAGTGTGTACACATGCATGTGTGAGACACATGTGCGCACACACAGTGGTGCCAAGTACTGACATGAATATTGTCAAAGGACAGCTATTCCACACTACAGGGAAAGGAAAGGGTAGGTTCATATACCCATCTGGGGGAGTAGACTATACAGTGACATGTTGACATTCCATTTCTTTTTGCTGTCTTCCAAGACAAGGTCTCACTTTATAGCTGAAGCTGACCTCAAACACGTAGCAATTCTGCTGAAGCCTACTAGAAATTTTCCATTTCTTTACATTAGCATCCTAACATTGGCCTTCACCATACCTACCCTGTCATACCCTGTCTACACTGTCACACTCAGTATGTGTACCAGAGAACTGCACAAGGATGCTCACTGCAGCACAGCTTATTGCCATGGAAACAAGGAGAGCGGCCTACAGGTCTAGGGTAGGGGCTGAAATGCAGTCTCCCCAAACTCATGTCGAAGAAAGCCTATCCCCAACACATGAGAATGTGGCTAGGTTTGGAGACAGGGTTTTCAAAGCATTAAATTGAGATGATTAAGGCGGACTTTAATCAATATGGCCAGCATTCCTATAAGAAGTTGAGGTAACAGGGAACCCCAAGCAAGAGGAGACAGGAGCCAGAGGTGATGGAGTACATCAAGAAGGCAAGGCTGTCTAAATCAGGAGCCTGACACAGCCTGCAAGGGGTCTGCGCGGGGCCTGCACGGGTCTCTGTGTATATATTATGGTTTCCAGCTCAGTGTTCTTGTGGGATTTCTGAGCATGTGGATGAGTGGGTCTCTGAGGGAGCCTTCTTTTGGGCTCTTTGTTTGTTTGTTGTCCTATCCAATTTCAATGAGATAGGTTTTTTGTTTTCTTTTATCTTATTAGATCTTACTTGGCTATATTTTACTATTATCTCTTAGAAGCCTGTTCTTTTCTAATGAGAGCCAGAAAGGGAGTGACAGGGGGTTATGGAGGGCTGGGGGGGACTAAAGGGAAGGGAAAGTGCAATCAGGATATAGTACATGAAAAAGGAAAGGAAAAACAAGAAAAAGGCAAAAATCAAAAATAAAACAAAACTCATAGAAATGAAATTTTAAAAAAAAGTCAGAATTTATCCTATATTTTTAAAAAATAAAACCTGTGGTTAGAAAAAAAAAAAAAGAAGTTGAGTTTACAACCAAGGCACAACTCGGAGGGAAGCTTTGTGAAGACAGAGAAGAAAGAAACCCACACGTGAGAGACCTCGGAAAAAACTAAACCCGGTGACATTCTGAGCTCAGATTTTACTGGAAGACATGGTCTCATGTCGCCCAAGCTGGCCTCAAACTCTCTGTATAGCTCAGGATGGCCCTGAAATTTTGATCCTTCTGCCTCCAGCTCTACAGTGCTGGGCTTACAGATATGTGCCATCATGTCTGGTTTGTGTGGTGCTGGGAATCAAAGGATTTTGTGCGTGTTTTGTGAACACTCTGCCAACTGGGCTATGTCCCCAACACGAGTTGCCTTGCCTCCAGGATTGTGAGACAATGGGTGTCTGCTGCTTATGACACACAGTCTCTGGTCTATGGCCATGGCAGTCCTCAATAAGGCCAAGTATACAGTAGAAAATGAATAAAACACTAGCCCTTGGTTGCATAGAATGGCACAGCACATCTTCTCCAACAGAACCAGGAGCTACAGGAAGCCATACAAGATAAGGCACAAGCAGCAGGGGACCCAGCGTATGCCAAACTCCCGGAAACTTAGATCCAGCTCACTGGTTTCATGTCACCCAAAGCCCTAGTGAGCAAAAAGCAAAATGTCGGGGCTGGAGAGATGGCTCAGAGGTTCCTCCAAAGGTCCTGAGTTCAATTCCCAGCAACCACATGGTGGCTCATAACCATGTAATGAGATCTGGGGCCCTCTCTGGTACGCAGGCACACATTAAGGCAGAATACTGTATAAATAATAAAAACAAATAAATCTCCAAAAAGCAAAATGCAGTCCCAACTGCAGACACACACACAGAGGCACACACAGGAGCACACACACACATGCACACACATACACACACAAACACACACACACACAGTAACAGTGGCTCGTCACCAGTGCCTCATCACCATGGCCAACTGTACTGCACATTTTGGTCTCTAATTGCCCATCATGACTGTAAGATCATCCCTCTTCTCTCTCAGCCCAGAGAAGCGACAACACCATCTTGCACAGTAAGTAAGTTTCTTCATTTGTTCAACCAATGTTAATGCGGGACTGCTTTGAGGCAGGACTTTGCTTGGTATGACGACAGAAGCAAACCCAACTGGACAGCTGCCAGCCTAGCAGCAAAGAGGCAAATGACACATCAAGAGAACCACAGCAGGTTAGGAGGGGCTGCCACGGTGTGGGCTTTGCGCTGTATATAGCAGGAGCCAACAGGAGTCATAAATAGTAAGCACCTGGAGGGCTGTCCAGGAAGTCCTTGGCCACAGCGTGGAAGACTCTGGTGGGGGAAAGGCCACTGGTGGGTAGGCAGGGTTAGTCCTGGCATCTGCTGGCTTTCCCAGAGCAGCCCACGGAGACAGCTGCAATTGGCTGCAGCTGGAATGCTGAAGGGGCATTTTGTTGGTGAAGCAAAGACAATGGACAGAAAGTGCCAGGGCAAATGGCTGATTGTAGCTGCCAACTGCTTACTCTAAATTTTAAAATCAAAAGGGCTTATCAGTGTGAATCCTCTTTGTCCAGGAACAAAAGGGACTGTTGAATCCTAAGAGTTGTGTGTATCCAGAAAGCATTTTCTCTAGAAAAAAAAAAAATGCTGCTCTATCTAGAAGGCTGCCCCCTCCTCAGTGGTTGGCAGAACTCCCGCATGAGGCCAGGCTCCAGAGGCCAACCGAGACCTAAGGGATCACACACAAAGCCCTTTACACAGCCCACTGACCCAACACTCTTTTTTTTAAACGCAGTTTGTTTTTTTTTTAATCAACATATAATCTGCTAGGTACCATTATGACGTATTTTGTGATTCTCTCTTCATCTCCCCAATTCCCTCCTTCTGTTCCCTTCCCATAGCTCCGTCCCCCACCCTCTTTGCCTCCCCACCCCCATCCCCCACCCCCACAGTTTTTTTTCATTGTTTATGCCACCTGTGTCCTTTGCCTGCCCCTTATCCTACTTCGATCCTACGTCATCACCTAATATCACCCTCTCTTGATCACCTTTCCAGATTTTTAGACTTTACCCACAGTTACACTTGTTTACACAGATTATATGCATACATTACGGGCTAGGGTCCACCTGTGAGGGAGATGCACGTGGGGTGCCTCTCTATTGGAGTCGGTGTTTAAACTTGGTTTAGTGTTATACCTTCCACGTTTATCCATTTTCCTGAAAATTTGGTGATTTCATTTTTTTTCCCCACGGCTGAATGATAATCCATTAGTATAGACCATATTTTCATTATCCTATTCGACTGTTGACGGATCTCTATCTAGGCTGCCTTGACACCCCTTTATTGTAAATGCTGCAGTAATAATCACGGATGTGCAAGTGTTTATGTAAGATACAGCCTCCTTTGAGTATGCCCAGGAGTGGGATAACTGGGTAGTATGGTAGATCTATTTTTAGTTTTCTGGGGAACCTCCTCACTGATCTCCCTAATGTCTGTATCAATTTGCATGCAACCCTCCCCTACTCCGTGCATAAGGGGTCCTCTTTTCCCACATCTGCTCTAAGGAGTGTTGTCAGGTTTCTGGGCGCTAGTCATTCTGACTGGAGTGAGGCAGAATCTCAAAATAGCTTTAATTTGCATTTCCCCAGTGACGAGGGATGTTGAAAACATTTGTAAGTATTTATTGGCCATTTGTTTCTTCTTTTAAGAACTAGACAGTTCGTTTCGCTAGCTCATTGGTTGATGGGCAGTTTTGTATCTTGGCTCTTTCATGTCTGGGGTTCCTTGTAGATTCTCGGTATTTGCCCCTGTCTGAAGTCTGGCTCGCAAAGATTCTCTAACACTCTACAGGCTGTCTGCGCTGCTGACAGTTTCTTTCGCTGTGCAGAAACTTTTTAATTTTATGTAGCCCCATCTGTTGGCTCATGGGGCTAGCTCCTGTGCTACTGAAGTTCTGTTCAGAGAGTTCTTGCCTACACAGATATCTTGAAGAGCATGCCCTGTTTGCTTCTAGCAGTTTTTACCTTTTGGCATTGAGTTAATGTCTTTGATCCACTTCAAGTTGATTTTTGTTTGTTTGTTTGTTTTTATTTTGTTTTGTTTTTGCATAGGGTGAAAGATGTGGCTCTAGTTTCATTCTTCTACAGGTGGGGTCCAGTTTTGCCAGCTCCATTTGTTGATTAGGCTTTTTTCACTGGATGTTTTTGTTACCTTTGTAAAGAATTAGGTGGACATAGCTTTGAAGGTTTGTTTTCACATCCTGTCTTCTGTCCCATTGGTCTGCCTCTCTGTTTTAATACCAGGCTGTCTTTGTCACTATATTTCTGTCACATAATTTGAGGTCAAACCATAATGCTCATTTTAAACTTTTTTTTAATTTAAAGTGTTTTAAAGAATTTTTATACATAGATGCTGTACTTACATCGTTTCCACCCTTGCTGTCTCCCACTAGCTACTCCTGAGTGCCTCACCAATACACACACACATGCGTGCGCTGAGTCCATTTAATGTTGCTCATATGTATATGTGTTTAAGGCTGACCACTTGGGATTGGATGACCTGCCAGGGTGACTATATTAATTCTCCCTTTCTCAGCACCATTGGCTGCCTGTAGTTCCTCATATAAGGCAGAGACCCTGTAAGAGCTTCCCATCCATGTTGGCGTATCAATGGGTGCTGTCATAATACAGGTCGTGTTTACATAAACATCATGTTGAGATTTCATGGGTGCAGCTTGTCTGTCATAGCTAGAAGACATTGCCTCTCAGCACACTTCCTGGTCCTCTGACCCTTCCATGGTCTCCTCCTTCCATGATGCTCCCTGAGTCTTAGGTGTAGGGATTGTATTGTAACTGCATCAGTTGGGTTTGGGCAACAACTGGCAACAAATGCTATTGAGGATGCAAGGAAACGGGGACCCTCAAGTCACTAGTTCTCTGCATTTGCTCCGTTGTGGATTTCTGTAAGCCTCCATCTGTAGCAAAAAGAAGCATCTTCAGAAAGGGTGAAAGCTACGCTTGTCTAGGTATGCAGACAAATATTTAGAAAGCAGTTAAAACTTATACTGGTTTAGGAGAGTGACAGTAATAGGGTCTCCTCTAGGGTCCATGGCCTCACCAGCTGGGCTAGGTTCATAGCACTAGGCGGGAATTCCCTCCTATTGAGAGAGAGGGCCTTACATCCAGGTAAGAACACTACTGGCGATGGCAAAGATGAGCATGTCATTAATGTGCCATTAGGGATAGCATTAGGATGGCCATTGTTGTGTCTCGGGCTTTTTACAACTGGGGAGCCCAGCACCTTCAGGTACTATGAGAGCTAAGCCCTCAGGTGGGAGGCTTGCTGGTCAGTGCCAGCTCAGTTCCCCCGGTCCTGTGTCTGAAGTCTGTGGTGTCTCAGCAAAAGGGTCTTACCTTCAAGTTCCAGAAGGCAATCAGGGGGGTTAATTGCCTATATGGTTTGGGGAATCCCTCAGATGCCCTGACCAAGAACTCTAGGGGAGGCTCTCCATCCTATGTCTAGTTGTTTTAGTTTTACAAAATCTTGCTCATTAATTGTTGGCTTTAATTTCTAGGCAAACAAAGTCCTGTTCAGAAAGTTCTCTCCCGCACTTTATCTTGAAGCGGACTGCCTTTGCTTTTCTTCTGTGTTTCAGGTTTCACGTTGAGCAGACACTCATCCTTAAGGCTACAGGAGGGTAAAGAACAGAGAGTTCTTTTTTTTTTTTTTTTACAGAGAGTTTTTTTGGGGAACATTTGTCCCAGAATCAAGGATGTGTTAGGTGTTTTCTACAGAAAGAAAACATATCTGTGAACATATATTCCAGTGCATCAAAAGCCTATGCTTCCACTCTCATCTCAGGCATGAAGGAGCCTAGTGACGCATTTAGCTGGGCCCTAAAATGCCTGAGCATTTCCTTACATGCAAACATGCCATAATTTCTGGCCCTGATTACCCATCACATGCAGAATTATGTAGACAGAGAACTAATAATGCTAACTCTGTCATAGCCCCAGACTCACTCAACCATGTTATCTGCAGAGTGAGAACCTAGGATGTTTGTAACCAAGAATCCATGAAGGCACCTGTTAGGGAGATGATGAAATTGAGTGAATATGTGTGGATGGCATGAGCACGGCCATGTCAAGGACACCAATGCCTCAGACCCATGGGAGTGACAAAGCCTTCCCCAGGTCAGAAGCCAGCATGAGCCAAGGCCTTCCTCCGGTCCTTGTACGAATGCTTGGATCCACACATACTCCTCCCTGATGTTTACAACCTGCAACTGCTCCCCTAGAGAGATCTTCCACAGAGACTAGCTACCCCCTCCCCCCTTGTGCTGCTCATAACGAGCTTGCTGAGTTTCAGGGTTATGAAGTGGGTTCCCTGTCAGGGCAAGCACAGCCTATCCAATTCCAGGTTGTCTGTATGTGTGTCTGTCCTTTCTTCATCCATGGCTGCCCATGAAAGGGTTCCAGGACCAAAGAATGAAGGATGTGGCGGGCATCCATTACCTTCATATCCCAAGATCTCTTGCCTTATAGACATGCTTAGAAATGCAAACAATGGGTGCATAGCAACCTCCGAAACCAGACGATATCTTAGCCAGTATAACCTCAGATCCTTGCAGGAGTCTTAGCTAACTCTTAGAATATCTTGGTCCAATCTTTAGCTCCTTCTGTGTTCTCTGCCTTGTCCAGACTTTTCTCTTGCCAACGTTAAGCAAAACTGGAATGAAGTATATAGCCTTTTCTGGGATTAGGAACATTTCTAGTGATCTGTGGGTGTGGCTCAGGGATGGGGCACTTGCCTAGCAGGCATGAGGTTCCAGCACTGCAAACTGTCTCTCTAGCTAAAAGACAACCTGGTAACTTGTCACCTTCCTGTGCTTAAAGGTCACCAGACCAGTCTACCTACTACTTCCTTCTCCTTTGGACCTGAAACTTCTGCCATACCTTTGTTCTGCTCCTGGGTGCTCTGTGCTTAGACCTCCCATAGCGGCATCCATTTCTAGAAAAACAACTTGCTTTTCACAACAGGTTTCGAGTAGACAAAGTCCAGGCAAACCTTTGAACCTTTAACATATCTGAAAACAGATCAAGGACCTCATTAAATAAAATAAAAGGGGCCTCTAGGAGCAAAGGGGTTGGCATAAGGTCCACATCTGTAATTTCAGCTACCGGGCCAGCTGGGCTTCCACCCTCCTCCAGTACTCCTTAGCTCCTGGGCCCTGGGCAAGAGAGGTGAGGATTAGCTAGGGTTGCAAAACACGGCTCTCAGCCTAAGGGGAATATGAGAACAATGGTTCCGAGCCACACATGAGTGACGGCTGCCTTGAGTGACCTGCTCCCGAGAGTGACCTGCTCCAGTGTGGAAGTGGCTGCATGCCCTTCTGCAGCACATGTGTGTCCGCTCTTTGCACGTCCAGTGTGGCTGGGCCAGTCAGCCTGCATCTGGAAACCTCTGGGCCAGGTGAATGCTACAAGCAGAAGCCAATTGGCTCTCCAGCTGAATTTGTCATAATGTCGTCTTTTGACACCTGTAGTCTCTGAGCCTTGGCTTCCATCCCTCAAAGAGAAAGCCACTGCCAGCTTCCCAGAACTGTAGAAGGGAAAAACAAGAAGACAAAAAAAAAAAAAAAAAAAAAAAGCAGCTGTTCCTAGGTGCTTCTGTTCTTCATGTTTGGGAATAGGCAAGGTAAGAAAGTCTGACAAACCTCATGTGAGCTGGGACTTTCCTACAAAACTAACTTTCCTCATGGGTCCCATGAAGTCACTTGCAGAGCCCGTGGGCAACCATGCAAGCGGAGCACAGTTGATGCCCTGGCTGTTTGCTTGAGGTCGACATGTCTTCAGACAAGGACAGACTTAACTTTTCAGGACAGCAGGCTGGCAGATGGTGTAGTTGCTGGACTGGGTAGAGCATTAGCTCTAAGAAATAGACACTCTAACTTTGCAGGAAAACAGGGATAAGGCCACCAACCCAATTGCTTTCTGATTTGGGAGTGCTGTATACCCCCCAGGGCATCCTGGTCACACAGGGATCTGAACTACATCTTCCTAATATACTGTATAGGGCAGAGAACAGATCTCCAGCTTCTTTTATTTGCAATGTCTAAGAGTGGCAAGCCCACACCAAATGAAACACATCTGATAAGTAAGCAGTTTCAGACTATGTAAACTAGTTGTTTGCTTGTTACCCACACTCCCAGCCCAAGAACTCTCTGAAAACACAAGCCTTTACTACAAAAACTAATTTTGATAAGCAGGAACATTTCCCAGTGCAAACACAGCTCACTCAAAACTTTCAAGAGCAATGAAGCATTAAACTAATCCATTCAATCCTTCATTCACCCAACAAACACTTTCTCCACCTTCGTCACCGAGCAGGCACTATCCCAAGTACCATACACAATGGAAGAAAAAAAGGTGACATTTCAGCCAGGCATGGTGACATACCCCTGTAATCCCAGCATTCAGGGAGGCAGAGGCAGAGGCAGAGGCAGACGGATCTCTGTGAGTTTGAGGCCAGCCTGGTCTACAAAGCAAGTCCAGGACAGCCAAGGTGACACAGAGAAACCCTGTCTCGAAAAACCAAAAGGGGAAAAAGATGAAGCTTCTAGACCACCAAGGCACTTATTTTTTTTTTAAAGATTAAGTAGTTCAGATGTACAGAGGAGGAAAGAGAGCAAGTCACCTCCTCATTGCCCAGAGGATGATGAGACCCTTCCGAGAACTTACGGCTTGAGCACCGGCAGCTCTAAGAATGCCTGTCAACACCGATGTTCCTGTCCCAGTGCCTCCTGCTGCCTTCTCGTTTAACCAGTTGGAATCTCAGACTGAATTCCCTACTGCTTCTCTCAACTACCAGATAACAAGAACAGACCTGGCAGAGCTGCCACTTCTCCAATCCCATCACTGGGGAGGCAGAGGCAAGCAGATCTCTGAGTTCGAGGCCAACGCCCCCCCCAACCCCCCAACCCCCGACAGAAGTCAAGTACAGAAACCAAAACATTAAAATAGAATGTTTTACATTTGTCTTTTAAAAAAAATAAATAAATAAAACCAAGAACTGGGGAGATGGGTCAGTAGGTAAGAGCACTTGCTGTTCTTGCAGAGGACGCAGGTTCAATTTCTAGGACCCACCAATCATCAGTAACTCCAGTTCCAGAAAAAAAAATCCATGCCCTCTCTGGCCTCTGAGGGTACTAGGCACACACATGGTACAGATACATCCAGGCAAACACTCACACGTACAAACCTTTTTAATTTTTTAATCAGAAAATGTATTGATCTCAACCCAAACCTCCCCATCCAACTGGTTTGTATTAAACACATCTTCTCTCTCGATATAGCCTGGGAATCTAAGGCAATGAATATAGTTCTATGTACTAGTTTAAACCCTGGTTGTAAAGAGAAACCATTGGGGGAAAGGCTTATGGGGAGTAAGTCCAAGCTCCCCTGGGCTGTCCAATTAGAGCTGACAAAAAGCCTCACAGGAACAAGATGGTAGCCCAGCATGCACCTCCCATCACCAAGTTTCTTCTCTCGGAAGTGAAGACACATAGATACAGGAAAACCTGGTAAGACAGACCAACTCTGCAATGTGGACGACTCATGTGCCACGCCAACCCTGCTAGCTACCGCTCTCTTCAGCATGAAGTCTCTTTCATGTTGGTACCTCACGATATTCCTGCTGGAGGCTCGGGGGCATGTTAGGCACCTGTATCCATCTTCGATCACACTGGTTCTCAGCCTTCCTGACGCTGTGTGACCCTTTAACACTGTTCCTCACGGTGTGGTGACCCTCAACCATAAAATCACTTCGTTGCTAGTTCATAACTGTAATTTTGGTACTGTTGTGAATCACAGTGTAAGTATCTGATATGCAACCCCTGAGGGGGTCGTGATCCACAGGGCGAGAACCACTCATCTATCACAAACACTGTTCCCGTAGGGCCAGTATATTCTTTCTGGCCCTTGATGCTCAGCTGAAACCTGAAAGGCAGCTTCCCACTGGTGGTTGCCACCTTCCCAGCTGCTCCAGCTTCCATAGTTTTTTTTTTTTTCCTGGCCTCTATTTCCTCTGGCTTCCCACTGGCCCATTCATTCCCATTCCTGTTCCCGTTTCCATTATATTTGGAGGAGGTGGGGCATAGATATCTTTCTTCCTATTCCCTAAACATCACACAACAACAATAATTTACCCAGAATTTACACTGTATTACCTATTACAAGCAATCCACAGACTAGTTAAAATACACAAGAGATTACGCATATGTTTTATGCAAATTCTATGCCATTTTACATAAGGAAGTTGGTCATCATTAGGTTCTGGAATCTGAGAGTGGTTCTGGAACCAATCCCACTGATACCCCAGGGAGGAACCTCTGCCCTCTTCCCCAGCACCAAGACTGGATAAATGTTTTCAAAGTCAAGGTAAAAGACTCTCACTTCACTGTCTTAAGACACATGACCAGAGTACCTCATGGAAACTCCCATGGCTAGCAGCTCACCAAGAGTGCCCTGGATTTAAGTCTCAATTCTATCACTAATTCGACAACTCGGGGCCACTGCAAATGTCTGTCATCCAGGGTCCCTTCTTTTTGGGGAGAAATGAGCCATACCTACAAAGCTGTGAAGGAAGATAAGACATCACATAAAGAGGCCAAAACCACCCCGTTCCTGACATACATGGTGAGTCCTGACTATGCTACCATGCTGGAACTTAAAACAAACAAACAAACAAACAACCTTGAGCTTTGCACACATTTGTGAGAACACACACAAGTCTCGACACAAACAAAAACAATTCTTTCTTTCATAAGGAATCATTTCCTAAAATAGAAATGTATTATTTATTCAGTGAGAAGTTAATTTTTCTATCAGAAAAAAATTTTCTGATCAGAACAAATTTTCACCTCCCACACCATTCAGTTGAGGGCACATCACTGAAACATATATTTTATTATTATTATTTATATTATTATGATTTCCCACATTTTAAATATTATGTTTCCTTCTTTCACATAGATTATTTTACCCAAAGGAGCCACAGCACATTCATAATGAAGACAGAGCAGAGCACTGTCATTCAATTGCAGCCTCCCAACATGACAGTTCACCTAAAATAAAGCTGAATTTAATCCATTACAAAAGTCAACTTGTGTCTACACGTCAGCCATGATCATTGACACTTCCATGATATGCAGGGAGCACAGCATGCTGAAAGCAATTATTTCTTGAAAAGGCATCAGCCATCTTTGACAGTGTCAAAGTATCTGGGTACCTTCCCAGGGTCAACACAGGTTCAGCAGATCAAAGAAGATGAAATGGAAACCAGTAGCCCCCAACCCCTCACCAGTAGCCACTACTCCTTCCCCGGCTCCTTGGACATGCGGGCAGGAGACTTTCTGATGTCCAGTCTTGGCTCAATTCAGAAGGAAAAGGATATGGTACAATCCTGGGGCAAGGGGGGGGGGCAGGGGTGGATAATGCAGCCTGTTTGAGGGCACATTCATCCATTCAAGCATTCAGGGTTAATCTTCCCAGTTTGTGAGTTGTTTTTTTTTTTTTCCTACACCCTGGAAGCCTCCCTCCATAATCACTTTCTTTCCACCAAGGGCTTCTGAGAGTAGGAGTTGGGTCCACACAACCTGGTAAGTCACACATTCAAGGGTCTGGAGTTGCCAAGGAAAAGTGATGCCTGGGAATGTTCTGATTTCAGAAATCTCGGACCAGTCATCTCAGCAGACAGCTCCTAAGGAGGAGGCCACACTTGGATCCATGCTTCCAGATTTTAGTAGGCGGAAATGATTTCAGAAGAGCCAACCTAGTGGGCCTGTTCTCTACACTGTGTCACTGAAAGGCCCTGTAAAGTATGAAGATGAAACTAGACATGGTGATTTAACTGTACAAAAAATACCCATAAAAATATTCCCTGCAGTGAAAAAAAAAATGTATGTAAACATCTCCTCTAAGTCACTGTCCGTTTTGTCTTCCCAGTGTCCTGCAATTCTGTCGCTCAGCTTCTTTCCATGGTTATCAGTCCGCCTTCTTCTTTACAGAATTTGGACTGTACATTTGGACTTTACATTTGGATAGCGTTTGAGGCTGATGTGGTTTGATTGGCAGGAAAAGGATTATCAGCAGACATATGATGTGTAAGAAAAAGAACATGGACCTAGAAGTAAAAACACAAGCATTACCTTTCAAAGAAAAGCATACACAGAAAACATGTGTGATGACATCATTTTCAGCAGGGCAAGGGGAAGGCCCTGTGCTCAACAGTAGAGCAGTGAGCCCCAATGGCTCGGGATTGCCAGTACTTACTCTGCTTTGGTAGGCGAGTGGGCCACAAAGCTGGGTGAGGCAGAGATGGACAGACACAGTACTGCCCCATTGACATAAACAGACCAAGAGAATGAACCGTGTGAAAGCAGACATTTCTGCTGTTCAAAAGCTGTAGATGCACAGAGCACACCGAAGCTCATTCTGTCTTCTAAGCCTGATCTCCCATGTGCGTCTCAAGACTGAAGAGTTCTGGTCGACCTCAGGAACTGGAAGGATCCTGGTTTGTTTGTTTGTTTGTTTGTTTGTTCACTTTTATTTTGTGATTCGTTGGGAGAGAGGCTTGCAAAGAGATGCCACAGGGCACGTAGGGTCAGAGGACAATTTTTAGGAATCAATTCGCTCCTTCTAGCATGAGTTATGGGGATGGAACTCAGGCTGACAGGCTTGCCCACCAAGTGCTTTTAGGGGCTGAACCATTTCGTTGGAATTTGACTTTGAAAAGACCGTTTAGAGCCTTGAAAATAATTTTCAACCAAACCAAATAAGAAGCAAGTTTTACTTTTGAGAATTGCTGAGTGCCAATGGCAGGGTGTAAATGCCAGGTGAACTGTGCACAACCTGCTAATAAATACATGTAGCCAGAAGTTGCTTTTGTCAACATAACTCTTCCACATCTGTTGAAAAGGCTAAATTAATACTTTAATCCAATTCCCTCAACCTAGCTCGCCTGCTCTTTCCCCTCCCCCCCCCCTTTCTCCCTTCTCTTGATGGTTGATGGTTGGACTTAAACCTAGGGGTTTTGTGTTAGGCAAGTACCCCATCACTAAGCTGTTTCCCTGTATCCTCAATGACTCCAACGGTCTTGGAAGATCAAAGAAAAACAGTTCAAAGACAAGGGATTCATTCTCCAGTAAGGGCAAGGACAAGTGACTCAGATCTACCCTAAGCTGTTCCACCTTTAGCAAGAGGAATGGCTCACTAAAAAATGTTTATGGAGCAGTCAAGAGCGCAGCCGTATATTTTCATTTGCTCCTTTGTCCCTTAAACACCACCTGCTTACGATGGGTGAAGCATAGGGCCAGGGTGTGACTGAGTGAGCACGTGCTGGCATATGTGGAGCCCTGGCTTCAATTGTCAGCACTGAAAAAAAAAAAAAAGTACTAAACTGGGATTTCAAAAAAAGCCTGAGTTTCTGCCCTGTCCCCTGGGAGAAGAGCCACAGGAAGGGCACAATGGTCCTTCGGTACCCACAAGGGGGTTGGTCCCAGGACCCATGCTCGAACCAAATCTCAAGACACTCTGGAGAGGAAAGAGTATCATATGATGCTCCCCTGAGATTCCAACCATCTCTCCCTCCATGTCAACTATGCACAGGATATAAGATGGACAAAACTGCCGGGAAGGGGGGTTGCTTTTTAGTAGTGAAGGCAACGTGCAAATCATTGATGGTTTTGTAAACAACCACAATAAATTCATCTACTCCCCATCCAGACTGGAGGGGCCTTTCTTTGATCTGCCAGCTTCTTTTCTGTCTGGGGTGCAGATGTTTCTTTATATCTTCCAAGGAAAGTCACAAGAGAGACATCAATAAAGACACAGCTCATGGGACTGGCAAGATGGCTCAGTGGTTAAGAGCACTGCCTGCTCTTCCAAAGGACCCAGGTTCAATTCCCAGTACCCACATGGCAGCTCACAACTGTCTTTAACTCCAAGATCTGACACCCTCACACCAACGCACATAAATTAAAGTTAAAAAAAAAAAAGACACAGCTCATGGATTGGAGGATCCATTGTGTATAGTGAACAGCTATTAAAACAGCAAAGGAGTAGTAACCTAATTACCGTCTAACTTAGTGTATAAAGAACACCTAGAGTAGCTGTGTGTGGTGGCGCACGCCTTTAATCCCAGCACTGGGGAGGCAGAGGCAGGCGGGTCTCTGTGAGTTTGAGGCCAGCCTGGTCTACAAAGTGAATCTAGGACAGCCAAGGCTACACAGAGAAACCCTGTCTTGAAAAACAAACAAACAAACAAACAAAAAACTACTGAGAATGAAGGGGCCTCTTAAAATAAGCCCTGGGCTCTTAGAGGTCAGAGGCAGGGTTACAGTAAACTACAACTTTAAAGGGAATACACCTAAGATACTCTGTTCTTTTTACTTTGTCCTATTTCCCATGGGACATAAGACAATTAAGTTAAATTAAATCTAACTACACAATCAAAAAAAAGCAAACTTCAGTATCCTAGTAAAGTTCAGTGGCCTTTCCTGACAGACCACATCTCCTCTAAAACTTGATAGAATGTTCATCTTTCTATTATAAAAAGTCTCAGCAGCAGCCATTGAGTGAGCACACTCAGTATTAACTTTGGGACTCTAGATATTAGCGGTGTCTGTTCTCAAAGATCTGGCCATATATACAAGTTGTTTACAAATTTTAACCTTTTTATAATGCGATGCTTATGTGTACATCTGTGTGTGGAAGCCAGAGTTCAACTGTTTTCTTCAGAAATACTGCCCCTGAACTTAGATCCCAGCAAACATGTTTTTAAAAAGTGTTTAACAAGCTGGACATGTGAGTACGGCCTTATGTACCTGTCACCCCAGAACTGGGGCAGGGTTTTTGGCTGGGGGATGAATGCAGGCCTGCCTCAGAATGATCACATGGGCTTGCTAGCCAGCCAGCCTAGCCAAACCATGACCAGAAAAACGGATGGTCTGAGACACGTTCCACATGAGCTCGGGATGTGGTGTTAAATCTAGTCTTTCAATGTGAAAGTTGATCTTCTGGGACACTTGGACCTGAGAATGAGGACATACATCCAGCGTCAGCTCTGTCTTACACTTTGGAGAGTAAAAAGAGGAGCAGGGACTGGGAAACAGTCAGAGAGGTTTTGGTTCCTTTAGTTCAAAGCATCAACATGACTACACATCATGCCTGAGGTACTGTTCTCTGAGCACAGACAACTGCACTGTTTATTTCTAGGTCACTTTTTTATAACCAACTATGTTTTTTTTTTTTTAATTAACCTTGGGGCTGGGTAGATGGCTCAGTCACGTGCTCGCCACATTAGCAGGACCTGAGCTTGATGCTCAGAACACACGTGTGCTTGTTACTGCATGCTTGTCATCCTGTGTGAGGGAGGTGGAGATGGGAGGGTCTCTGGGGCTCACTGGCTACCCTGTTTGGTGAGCTTTAGTCCAAATGACAGACCCTGCCTCAGAAAGCAAGGTTGACAGGATGACCTCTGGTCCCCAAACACATCATACACACACACACACACACACACACACACACACACACACACACACCACAACCTCATGCACGCACACAAAAATTAACCTGGAAAGGCCTGTGTTAGCCACTAAGCAATTCATGTTACCGAGTAACAGTAACACTTTTACTAAGTAGAGGTCCTAGCCTGTGTCCCCTGCACGTTCCCCGCACAGTTCTCACACCCAGTCCTACTTGCTAACAGGGCTGCTTTGAGTCTATCTTAGTCTCCTTTCACGGTGAAGTTACACAACTTCCAGGCCAAAGGCCAAGCACTCCACGGTGGGAAGAAAAAAAAATTAAACATGAACATGAAATTAAAAAGCATACAACTACAGGTCGTAGTTATTGGAGCGCAGATTTTCAAATACAAGGCCTGATGGGTCTTTCCTTAAAACTTTCTGGTCCCCATCCTTGGCTCTCATATCCCCACCCACCATGCACATCTGTGGATATAAATCCCCACGCATATGCACCAGTATCACGTCTCAGTTAAAAAAAAAAAAAGCACAGAGTACTTCTACAAACTGTGCAAGTTGGACAGCCAGCAGCAACAACCTAGCACCTACTACCGCTGCATAGCCAACTCTCCAACACAGCCCAGTCCTCAGGGAGAGGAGCCAGGGCAGGGCACCCACCCTTTTGAGTTGGGGGCAGGCATAGGTATAGGCTCTTTTTTCACCCTTTGGTTGAGATAGGCGCTCACAGTCCAGGCTCAAGCTCAAGCTCCCCCTGCCTCTCCTTCCCGAGTGCTGGGATTACAGGTGTGTACTGCCAAATCCTCTGCACCTGAACTCCATATCTCACCCTTCCAAACGCACTGCCACAGAGCCCTTCACAGCACCAGGGACGATTCAGGGAACCTCGACAACCATCACTGTAGGTGTCGGTGCTCTCGGTGCTCTCGAGGGTTGGCATCTTTGGGACAGTCGTTACCTCGTAAAGCTCCTCTTAGCATTTTCACAGTCAGTCACATTTAGCAATTCTTAATATTCTATCCCTTAGAATGTTGATTCAGTTTACCAATTCCGAAGTTAAAAAAAAAAAAGGTAACCATACAAGGCATCAACCGAAAACAATGGAAACTTACTTGTATAAACTGACGGTTGGCTCAACTGCCAACATGACAAAGGGCGCTGCCGTGTAAGAGACAGCCAGCTGAGTGGCGGCCCAGGTAAGCACGTCGTAAGCAAACTTTTGGGCTTTGGAAGAAAGGAAGTGATGTCTGTAGTTGTTCCTCACCTGCACACCGAAAGGCAGAATTAAGAGGCAGGAGTGAAAACTGAACTAACTTCCGTTCAATCACATACAAAGAAGTAGGAACCGGAGGAGCACAGGCCGAGGAGCACGGCACAGGCTGAGGAGCACGGCACAGGCCGAGGAGCTCGGCCACCAGTTGAGTTCTAGTTTCAGCCAAAACCACACCGTGGTTTTCTTAACACACACACACACACACACACACACACACACACACACACACGTATTTGTATTATATATTTATATATTGTGTTACATACGTGTGCATTTATGTAATGTATATATTTATATCCTTTTTAACCACCCCCCCAAATTGTCACAGAGCCCTCCTAAGCCTTTTCTATTTATATGTACTTACATTTATATTCTTGATGGCACTAGTGTATTTTTTTTAGCCTATTTGATGTAATCTGTTAGAGATTTTTTTTTTGCCATGTCCATAAATATTAATCTTCAGTGTCATTTAAGGTCATTAGGGGAGCGTTAGCTTGTCTGTCCATCCCTTGTTTGGCTGTTACAATTTTGTGGTGCACACTTCCACTGTAAAGTCTCTATGCTTTGTCCTGTTTCCATGGCTACAGTAGTACAAGCATCCACTTATCATCACTACTGAAAGTAACTGCTATGCACTGTGCACCGTGTCTGTGCTAACACTTTACACAGATCGCATCTGTTGAGTCTTCTAGCAGGACACCCACACTACCTGGTGAAGCAAAAGACCTTCCTTAGGCTGGGGATGTGCTCGGTTGTTAAGTACTTGTCTACGACCCATACAACTCTCAGCTCAGTCCCCAGCACCTCTTAAAAACCAGTCACAATGGCATAGGCCTATGATCCCAGCACTCCAGAGGTCCAGACGTGGAGGCAGGGGTATCAGAAGTTCAGAGTCTTTTTTTTTTTTTTTTTTTTTTTGATACACAGGGAGTTCCAGGAGATAACAATTAACCAAAACAAAAACCCCAACAACAACAATGACTCATTTTGCCTGCTCACGCTCACCTTCTCAAGAACAGTCTGAGGTTCCACCCATTCAGAAATCCTGGCAACAGGTGTCAAGTTTTAACAGCAAAGGAGTTATTAAAGTCCAAAGCCAAGACTTAGTGACTGCTGAGTTCACTCTCTTATTAGAAAAAACTGGAAGCTCTGCTCCATCATTCCCTCTCTTTCCTCCCGCTCCCTCGCTTCCTTGGGAGAAGCTGTTTCCAAGGCTGCAATGGACAGGATCTGTATACATCACAGCCCATGCCAGCAGAGGCCACCGGGGCACAGATATTTTAAGGAGTGACACTCTGAGTGCATCAACAAAGCACGGCGCTGACCTTTATTCCTTCGTTTGTTCTGGCAATCTGTTCTTTAGTTGTGTCAGAATCTAAGTATATGAAAAGCAAATAAAAGGTCTTTCCTGTTTCTCATGTTCAAATATGTATTTAATTTTTAGAGTTTTTAAAACTATCCCGAATGGCAACTTTCTGCCTTGCTCATATGTAGAATTTAATATACTCTTTGCTCTGCGTAGTACGGGAACCTCATGGGGAGAGCTCTTGTGTGCTGGGATAAACAGATGCCTGTGTGCAGACTGGCCTGTGACAAGGCTACTGAAATAGTCGTAGAAAAGAACACCGAAGAATGCTTAAACAGCACGAGCTTGGAAGATAAGCTGGCTGTGAACTGAATACCCAGAACCCACTTTAAAAAAAAATAAAAGCAAAACAGCCAGGCATGGTGGCATCCACTTGTAGCCCTGACACCCGGGAGGTGGACACAGGCAGATCTCCCTGAGGCTCAGCAGCAACCAGCCTAGCCTGCTTTTGAGTTCCAGGCCACTGAGAGATCTGTCTCAAAAAAAAAAAAAAAAGTAGGGGTGCCATCTGAGAAACAACACCCAAAGCTGTCTTCTGTTGTCCACATACAAGTGTGCCTACACACACTGGCCAATTCACACCCCGACCTCGACCCCGACACACACAAAGCTCACAAAGTGAGTAAATAACAAAATTTACACATAGTACAACTAAGGCCATTGGAACCTCTTGGAACCTGAAATAAGAAATGCCGTAATCATGATCAAAGAATAAAATGGAGCCGAATATGAAAGTCTGTACTTAACACAGTTTTAAGCTTTGATTAGATCAGACAGATGGGGTGAGATCTGTCTCCAGTCAACTCAGCTCCCAGGCAGCTTTCTCACTGACTCTCAGAGCCACAGTGAATTACTTCTAGGCTTAGTAAAATGGCATGAGAATATTCAGCAGGGTATAAGCAAACTGAAGTCTGATAGGGCCTGCATTGATTAATAAACATCATCATCTGTACAAGTACATTCGATTTTAGTGACTAAAAATGTGTCCATTTCTCAAGGGAGGAATTTGTTGCTCATGAAATTCTTATTGTTCTACTCCCTGCATGTGAATCAGTTAGCCACTTTTACAATGACAAGTCCCTAAACATTATGTAAGTATGTCTGCAATAAGACAACTTTTTGTATATTATTTGATTTTTTCCAGATATCATCCCAGGGGGAAAAAAAAAAAGGATTATTCCAGGGAGGCACTCATTACTCTGCATTAAAAAGTCACTTCCAACTCCCCCAACTTAAACCAGAGCAATACATACACAAACACACATGCACACACACACACACACACACACACACACACACACACACATGCACACACATGCACACACACACACACACACACACACACACACACACACACACACACGCACGCACACGCCAGACTGCTAGAAAGAAGAGCCAACACCGGATATAAGCTTACCGCTCTAGCTGCCAATGTGACAGGGACTCCAGTTAGGAATGTGAAATAGTATCCAGGGTAGACGCCGTGCCACAGAGCAGACAGGACAAAGGTGAGCACGGTAGGGTACCAGGGAACACGCTCATAGCACACGCTGTGAAGAGAGGAAGAACCAGCAAAGCCCTGGTGAAAACACTGCATGCTGCCAGCGACACCTGCATCTCACGGAAGTCCTTAGCTCCGTTCTGAGAGATGCCTGCCTGCCTCTTAGCAGGAGCTTGCCATGAAAGCAGGCAGCCCGTGCTTCTTTGGCACCCTTGAGCACCATCAGACATGCAGTTCGTGGTCCTGCTATAAATTTTAACCTCATTAGGCTAAATCGTCTGGAACCCATCTTGTGGACACGTAAAGGTCTGGGTGGTCTCTTTCGACTCAACACAAGTTCTTGCCTTACACAAGCAGGTTTCACAAAAGGGCAAATCCACTAAGGGTACTGATACAAGAGTCAGCAGCATTCAGACACCTGGACTCCAGATTAACCAAGCATAGAAATTATCTGCATTTAGCCAGTATTAATTTAACTTTCCAGCAGGCCCTTATGCTATCTGACTAATTGACATGACAAGACTTTTCATCTTTCCGGCAGGGGCTCCAGGGAGAAATTAGTGTGCCAGTCAGACGACCTGCTCAGAGCCAATCAGATTTTTAAACAACCAAGACAGAGGCTGAGTGGCCCTTACCCCAAGTGCCTGAGGCAAGAAGCCTTTTTGATTTCTGATTTTTGTTTTCAGAGTTCAGAGTGTTTTCAAACATATGAATTACCGTGGAGATGAGACCCAGGTCTAAAACACAAAGCTCATTTGTGTATCATGCACACCTTCCGTGCACAGCTGGGATGCAGCTACACCCGACACTAGCATGTGTGTTCTAACTGCCATCTCTCAGGAGAGGTCAGATGTGGAATTTTCCGCTTAGGACATCATGATAGTGTTCAAAGGCTTCAGATATGGGGACATTTGCAGTTCCAGGTTTTCAGGTCTAAGTTGCTCAATGTGGGAACTATACTGTGAGAAGCAGGAAAAGTCAGCTGATTCTCTTGAGATCTTTGGCTCTCACTGATTACAATAAGTGACAGAAAGGGATGGAGGCTTTCTCCCCCAAACTCAGTCTATGCATTGCCAGTGGCAGTCAAAAGTGGCCACTACACACTTCAGTAAGTGACAGTGTCCTAATAGAAAATAAAATCGTAAGATCAAGAATCCATGTCGTGAATCTATTACTGGCGGTTCAAAAGTAACTGATATTATTATTATTAGTAGTAGTAGTAGCAGTAGCAGCAGCAGTATTATTATTGTTGTTGCTGCTGTTATTGTTGATATTATGGCTTTTTGAGACAGTGTTTCTGTGTAGCCTTGCCTGTCCTGGACTCACTTCGTAGACCAGGCTGGCCTCGAACTCACATCCATCTGCCTGCGTCTGCCTCCTGAGTGTTGGGATTAAAGGTGTGTGCCACCACTGCCTGGCAAAAGTAACTGATTTACACTCAGATTGAGGGTTCCATATCTCTTCTCATTAGAGGAAAACAAATACAATTGGGAAGAAAACCACGGGATTAAAACTCTATTCTCAGTAAGATTTATTTTTAATATGAGGACTAGGCACGTGCATTTTTTTTTAACATTCTCTGTATCTTTCTTGCATGAGTAAAGTATTTTATCTCTAAGATTTCTCATTTTCAGTCATCTTAGGCTGTGGATTCCTAATGGAGACTGTATGACTCCAGGGGACTATTTGGCATAAAGAAATAAATGCTGAGTCAGGCAGGGTGGCACACGCCTTTAATCCCAACACTCTGGAGGAGAGGCAAGGGGATCTTTGTGAATTTGAGGCCAGGCTAGTCTACAAAGAAAGTCTAGGACAGCCAAGGCTGTTATACAGAGAAACCGTGTCTCAAAAAAACAAAAACAAAAACAAAAGAAAAAATAAATAAATAAATGCTGGCATTAAAATGGCTTGCAATATTAATTTAAAGACAACTTTGCTCATATCAGAATTTAAAACTTGCAGGAGCAGGCAGTTTTTAGATAGCCACACATAAGCTTGATTTGAAGAATTTCTATATTGTGTCTCCTTTGCTTCAGTAGTTTTAAAGGCCTGTGTAATTTGTTTTAAATACTTTTTATTTTTAAATAAAAATGTGTTTTAAGATAGTTTTCAAGATATGTTTTATCTCGGGGGGGGGGGGGGGGCACATGAGTGAACATGCCTTGGAGACAAAAGGCACTGGATCGCCTACAGAGCTGGAATTACAGGTGGTTGTGAGACACCCATGTAAGTGATAGGAACTGAACTTGGGTCTTCTACAAGAGCTACACACTTAATACCCAAAAGAACCATCTCTTCAGCTCTGCCTCGGTGTGTTGATTTGTGAAAGACACCGCTCATCCAAAACAAAACTTGAAAAACCTTAATATTTCCATACTGTCTCTGCACTTATTTGAGGCACATTCACTGGGTGGAGTTTTCTGTATATTCAGAACCTCCCCAATAAGTAATCTTCTAAATGTATAACACACAGAAACAGGTCAGAGGCATGCCAACACAAATGCAGGCATGTGGGTACCATAAATGCTCTCAGATCTGGGACAAGCAGCAGCCCTTATCAGGGATTTCACATGCATAAAGACTTCCTAAGATCTGAAAACTAGACTCTCCAGGGTACCAAGCCTTACAGCAGAGAGGCCAAAAGCCTCGCTCTGGGAACAGACTTTTGGCCTTGTACCTGTCACTCACAGCTCTGTGACTTTGGGCATGTCATGTAACCCTTCTGTTTCCCTTCCCACGGCTATTCAATGGAGTGATAAAACTCGCAGGATTGTTACAAGGAAGAAACGAGTCAGTGGGACAGAGCAATGAGCATTATGAGATGAATCAGGCTCACCAAGGATCCTCTCAAGTCATTGTCCCTACAGTGGACATTAATGCCCAAGTGTCAGATGGCGTGACTGGCAGGCAGCTGTTGCTCACCTAGGAAGTCCCCAAGCACACACCTGCCCTGAGCAATAAGGTCCCCTTACCATTTCAGCCAAGCTGACGTCTGAATATTCCAGTTTGCTAAGTACATCTTGAAACTCGTGGCAGTCTAGAAACAAGAAAGTAACACCTACCATTAGCTTGAGAAATACCTGAGCAGTGCAAAGTCCTTCCCACAACTCCCTTGCTCTGAGATGGTGTGGATTTCAAGCGGGATTACTCATAGTTCAGTCAGGCAGCTGTTCCGACACAGGCAGTAACATTTTCTGGCATTTATAAGATTTACTTTGCAGCCAAACCATGGCTTGGAGACTTAAGCCTGCTCAGAACTTATTTTTACATTAGAGCAAAACTGAAGTGAAGTTCTGTCAATTCCCTCCCACTCTGTTGTTTTTTTTTTTTTTAAAGGAAGTCAAATGACTTAAAACTACTCTAAGAGGAGGCTTAGCACAAGGAAAGTTTAATCATCTGATTGTAGGGCTTTAGGAACAAGTTAAAAGAAACTGTTATCTTTGTACTATGTGACCATGTGCAAACTAGGTCAGCCTTTTACAGTCATTTCTATAAATAGCATCACAGTCCCAACTGTATCCAACTTGGCCTGGAATAGTAAGAGACTTCATGCATGAAGAGATCACAATGCAGAAAAGAAAATAAAGAAAGATCACCCATCTGGCAGTAGCGTAAGCCAGTCAACTGCCAAAAGAAGACAGCCCCAAATAAGACATGAACTATGTGTTCTCACTCGAAGAGTAACAAGAAATAGGGGTTTTCCCTGTGGAAAACCTTCAGCCGCAAGAAACCCTGTTTATAGAGGGAGACAAGGAGGAGAATCTGTAGTCAGAGAATAACACATGAGAGAAGGGGGCGGAGCGAGGGAGGGAGGGGAGAGGGAGGGACCTAGTTTATGAAAGGAGGAGAGGAGAGGAAACTGCCGTCAGAATGTAACATATGAGAGAAGAATGGAAAAAAAGGAAGAAAGAAATCCTGTTTCGGCCACACACTCGCCTAATGTGATATGCTTAAAAGGAAAGGGTAGAGCAATAGAGCTAAAAGATAGATGGAAGATGGCCTCACAGATGATAGGTAGATAATACAGATGACAGAGAACACAGGTTGGATAGGCAACAGATGATAATAGATAGATGATGTATAACAGATACATACATGTATGCTTCCTAGTTTTTTGTCCACTTGAAAGAAGCTAGAGATATTTGGGAAGAGGATCTTCAGTTGAGAAAATGACCCCAATAGATTGTCTGTAGGCAAGTCTGTAGGTCGCTTTCTTCAATAATGATTGGTGTAGGAAGGCCTAGCCCACTGTGGGCAGCACCATCCCTAGGCAAGTGGTCCTGAGATATGCACGGTAGCAGGCTGAAAAAGCCATTAGTGACCAAGCCAGTAACCAGCACTCTTCCTCTGGGTCAGCTCCTGCCTCCAGAGGTTCCTGTCCTGTTTGAGTTCCTGTCCTGACCTCTCTCAATGATGGACTGTGATGTGGAAATATAAGCCAAATAAACCCTTTCTTCCTCAAGTTGCTTTTGGTCATAGAGTTTTATCACAGCCACAGAAACTCTAAGACAGGTAGATAGATATGGATAGCTGATAAGTAGACAAATGATAGATAGTTGACTGAAAGATAAGAGGAAAATAGACAGATACACAGATGACAAATGGAAGGTAAATGGATAGTAGGATGATGTTTGATAGATTGTTAGATTTATTATTTATTGAGTCTTATTTTGAAATCCACTTTGTTTCTATTTACATAGCTAATGAATGCTATAAACATGGTCTTGAAGCAGTGTAACTAAACCAGATTCCCTTGTTGTTCCTTTGTTCTTGCCCCATACCAAATACAGTGGAAATCAGTATTCCCATTTTCTCTTCCAACAACTATATAACTTAATTTGACCCCAAGCACATGCCCATAATGAAAGAGTTCTGTCTTTTGGTGTATTGTTGGGGTGCATTCATGTGCAGCCAAAAACCAATGGGGTCAGCTCTGAAACTTGAAGCGAATGAAGTCCCCAAGCCCTAGGGCCTTGTCTGCCACCTGCATAGGGAAGAGAGGAACCCAGCCCAAATGTTTTCTGAGAATGGCAAAGGTGGTTGTGATGTCTGGAAACTTTCTATGGGGGGGGAGTGGTTTACTGTAACAGGGCAAAGTATCACCGCCTCCTCAGGACCAGTTCCAAATTTGGGCTTTTTTTTTTTTTAAAGCCATATTTGCCAGAGCTTCCTGACCCAAGGAGCCCTCAGATTGGCTAGAATCCAAATATCATCACTTCCCCCCATAGTGAGAACTGTTTATGCAACCTGGTCAGCTGGAGGCATCGAATAGCACCATGAATTTAAATTGAATATATGATGCAATCTAGTTAGGTAACAGGTACAAAGTGCTTCTACTTCTTTCTGTCCATTCTCCTTTTAAAGTAACAGTGGAAGAAGAAGGCGGGAGGAGGAAGGAGGAAGGAGAAGGAGGGTGAGAAAGGGAAGGAGGAGAAAGAAGAAGAGGAAGAGGAAAAGTGGGGAAAGGAAGGAAAGGATGGGGAAAGAGGAGAGCAGGAGGGGGAGGGGAAGATAGGGAAAAGATGAGGAATAAAATGGGGAGGAAGAGGAGGGATAAGAGGGGAGAGAGGGAGCAAGAGAGATAACAGGAAGAGGAGGGGGAAGAGGAGGACATCTTACCCTCCTCATAAATTTTTGTTAGGTGAAAGGCAGGCCACCTTCCCTCTGCAGGCCTTCTAAATGCAAAATTCCTCAGGCAGGAGATGGTGGAGGTTTCCTCAGTGGCTCCTTTTAGTCAGCCACACTCAATGTGGGGGGAAGGTGCTCAGTCTCCCAGGCTGCCTGTCCTCACACCTGCCCCAGGGTAGGTGGAAATCAAAAGCTAACAGCCACCCTGAGCAGGCTGGCTAGGGGACCAGTGCTCCTGCACGGTGAGAAGCTTGGCCTTCCTCCACTGCTGCAGGACAAAGGCTCTAGGTAGCCCTGTCCGTGCTAGAGTAAATAAGGCAAAATAAACTTTAATGATGTGGCCCAAAGGGAGCCATGTCTGTTTCCAATGACACAAAGAGAACTGTGATCCAAGAATAAAGACAGGGGAAGAGACACACTAACCCGGTGGCCTGAAACGTGTGCATTGAGATAGTTATTCTCAAAAAAAAAAAAATTAAAATTGTTTCCAAGAACCCACAGATAGCCAAGCATGTTGAAGTCTAAAGGCACAAACCTCTGGTCTACACACTGACCCAGAACCCAAGCCGGATGCAAACAAGAGAAAATTACATGTTCACTTTCTAGCTGGTAGAACAAGAGTTAAACAACAGAAAGATTTTCCTGGCTCCTTTTCAAAATTTTGGTGTCATTTTTCCTTGAGTAATTAAAAGTGTCAAGAACATCTATAATGTGATCTCATGCCCTCTTCTGGTGTGCAGGCATACATGCAGACAGAACACTATATATATATAATAAATAAATCTTTGTTTAAAAAAAAAAAAGAAAGTAGGTATCCTGAAAACAAGATAACGATAATGTGAAGGAGGAAGAGGAGGAGAAGAAAGAAATCGGAGAAACAAATGGTGAGGGCACTATGGGGCGGGGCATCCCTCAGAACAGCTTTCCCGGACACCCTGACGAAGAACATTGCAAATCCCACACTCGCAGCAACAGCTTGCTTTAGTCACTGTGGCCGTTTGTTCCAGAACCCGATATTCTCACCTCAATCTTCCAGATGTTCAGGTTAGACAGCAGATCCCAACGGGAATTCCCATCCGCATCCACGCCGCTGAACCCAAAGCCAGCTGCGTTGTGCACCGCGTCCGCTGTGGTTTGTAAGACAAAGCGTCAGGATCCAAGCAGAGGTCTTTAAAGGAGTGCAAACATTTGTCTAGTTCCAACAGCAGAAGCCTATTCGGTAACCTCTTGGAAAATGAACCAAAACACACATACACACACAAAGGTTTTGGCAGCATTATGAATCGGGCTGTTTGGTGACCTTGGTTTTTATTCATTTGCTATGGCCCTAAGTGAGTGCTTGCTAACGGGCACAGGACAGGATGTCCACAGAACGGAGAGGAGCATGAGGAGGAATTAAGAAATGAGATGGAGATGTTAGCAGGAAGATCCAGTGACTGGCAGGGTATTAGAAGATGAGAAGATATAATATACTATAATCTATAGAGAATATATAATATTCTATATAAGATATTGAAGGCAAAGTATACAACTGCTGAGATGCAGGCATCAATGAGGAACATGATAAAGGGCAAACATTATCACTAAAGATAAGAAGATGCTGGATTTGTTACTCTCCCCCTTGCTGTGACTAAGGTAATTTTCAGAAGAAAAGGCTTATTTTTACCTCTGAGGAGACATGGTGGTAGGGGTATGAGGCAGCTGGTCACACAGCACCCTCAGTGAGAAAGGAGAGAGAGGAATGCTGGCTCTCTATTCATCTTCTCCTTTTTACTCAATACAGGACTCCCGACTATGGACTCACACTCACGGCAGGCCTTCCTTCCTCAGTTAACCCCCCCTGGAAATACCTTCAGGCATACTCAGAGGCTTCCGACCCAGGTGATTTGAAATCCCACCGAGTTGACTATCAACCTTAACCAGCTCAAGTGTTAAAGGCCGGGTGTGTTGGATCAGGAAAGACCCAGTACCGCCAGGAACCAGTCGCCCTGGACAAGTTGAATACAAGGGGCTGAGAAGTTTAACACAAGATGCAATTGAGAAAAGTTTAAACCCACAGGGTAGAGTAGCCAAGCTGGGAACTGGGAACCAGCCTCACAAGTCAAACAAGGACACAGTGATCAACACCCTCCGCAGTGCGTTTTGGCAGAGCTTGCAAGGTAGGGGGCAGAAGGATTAAGATTCTGGGTTACATAGCAAGTATAAGGCTTGGATGACACAGAAAAACTCCATCTCAAAAAGAAAAGAAAAGAGGAAACCATCTTACCCACACAGTCATTCTGAAAGCCTCAGCTTCCATCTTTATTTACTTGACTAAACTATAAGAAAATGGTCCCCAAAGGAACAATTTACCTCAAATCAATGACTTAATGAGGTGTTTTGTAACCAACTAGAGTCCTGACAAGCTCCCACTGTTATGATAAAGACCAAGAGACTAATTTCCTCCTTTATCATATTCCGAGTTCTGTTAGAATATACTCTTCAAGAAAACAGTCATTAATGACTCAGACTAATTAAACCCCAGTGCTTTACAGTTCTAGATCTGGAAGGAGACCTCAGAGGCTTCACCTATAAAAGTCCAAGTCCAAATGCAGACAGCCTTCCAAACCCACCGGAAAGGAGCCCACCTACACACTACCATTCTACAGGAGTTGGCCTTCTCCAGGTGGGAGGGTGGCTCTGAGCTCAGTGGCCCGACACTTGGCCAGCACTCGCCTTGGATTTACTCCCCAGGACTGAGAGGGAGAAGGGGAGGGGGAGGGAAGGGGAGGAGGAGAGGGGCGAACGCAGTTCTATGTTTATCTCCTCTATTTTTAGAGTACTTGATGATTTAATGATGCTTATCTTAGACTTGGCTTCAGTTGAAAACTATCTGGTTTCTTATAGGAGGAAGGATTTAAGAGGACAGAGCCCCATGTCATCCTCTCTCCTCTAGAGGGAAACTCAGTAAAGAAAAGGAAAACAAAGAAACCAGATGCCAGGAAAGGAGCCTCATGGCTTCATATGAGTGAGAATAACCCTATGAATGACAGACATCAACTAGGTGACAATGAAAGTCACAGCTGGACGGCCCAGAGCAAGGGTGGCAACAGCAATTCTTACCTTTCCATCTCCACCCTTAACTATGTGCCCACCACACAGAGCCGAAAGAGCCAAGCAACGAACATGGGCATGAATGTGTGTTTTCTGTGGTCATCATCTGTGACAGTCAGATAGTCACAAAACACCAGAAAAAGGCCACTTAAGGCCAGAGACAGGTCTACTTCAGCTCAGCCCCAGATGTTCCAATCTATCACTGTAGGGAAGGGTGTGTGAGTGTGTGTGTGTGTGTGTGTGTGTGTGTGTGTGTGTGTGTGTGTGTGTGTGTCAGAGACGTCACATCATGGAGCCCAGGAAGCAGAAAGAGCAAAAATGCCCACGTTCCCGTCTTTTTCCTTCTTCCCTGTCTTGTCCAACCGGAGGCCTCAGCTTATAGGTGGTGCTGGCAGCGGCGTGCAGAACTGGAATTCCCTCTCAGCTACTGATCTCTGGAGAGGCCTGCACAGACACACCCAAACGTGTACTCCAATAATAGCTTATATGCTTCTGGACGTCAGAAAGCTGGCCATCACAGTAAGCCTTCATACAACTTCCTGGGTCTCTGCACCCAACACCTTACAGGAAACTCCTATTTACGCTCGCAACAGCGTGATGAGGTTCACTAAGGGTAGGCTCAATAGCACACACAGGCTAGAGGATGTGACCAACTTGTAGAAACCTATTCCCTAAGGATAAAAGGGATATAACAATGGCACCCAAGCTAAAGAGCTCTTCAGCCGGGCGTGGTGGCGCACGCCTTTAATACCAGCACTTGGGAGGCAGAGGCAGGCGGATCTCTGTGAGTTCAAGGCCAGCCTGGTCTACAAAGCGAGTCCAGGACAGCCAAGGTTACACAGAGAAACTCTGTCTCAAAAAACCCAAAAACAAAAACAAAACCAAAAAACAAACAAACAAACAAAAAGAGCTGTTCAAATGTGTATAAAGCACACAGCACAGGGCCCATCAAAGGAAGCACTCAAGAAAAGATGGCGGTGGCCATTTTTATTACAATGGCCTCTGCTGCTAATGTGAGGGAAGCCAAGATTGGAGGTGTTTTTTTCAATTCACATGCAGACCATTCCAGTGTAGGCAGCACTGAATGCGAAGGCTGGGGCAAGTCCACATCCTTAAGGGTTAAGAGCTCCTTTGGAAGATAGCTGGCTCCCAGAATGACCCTATTTGGAGAGGCAGGATTCCCTGTTCTGCACCGGGCTTTCTGCAGAGATTTATCTAGGATTTCATCATGACCCAGAGCAGCCAGAGTGAGATGCTGACTCATAGCCCCAGACTGGCTGCCCTTTCCCCGTGCATGGTGTAACTTGCTATGGCAGAGAAGCTGAGTTGAATAACCCTTTCTTGGAGTTTGTGGTCCTCAGGACACAGCCTACACTACAGTTGAGTGTGCTGAATTAGTGCCAGTTAGTTGGGGGCGGGAGGAATCAGAGCTGGATGTTAAATCCAAAGGAAATTGTTTTGCCATTTCAATATAAACAGTAACTAGAGCAAACCTAACATGGTGCAGTGCAGCGCAGCAGAGATCCAGGAGAGGCCAGCTTTGAGGATTAAACTGATAATAATTTATAATTAGTACATCAATTATATGTAAATGGCATTTTAAAGGGCTAGATAAAACAACTATTCGGGTCCGCAATTTAAATGTTTCCTAATGGACTGTTCATTGCTTCTTTATTCATAAATAATACAAAGGCTCACTTCAGACTAGCCCACGTAATCTAAACTGGAAAAACTTCAAATCAAACCTATATGACTTAATAAAGTGTTTCCACCAACCAACCAGGTAAACATGAAGGCAGGGCAGAGGGGATGGGGAGAAAAACAAACCCAGTGCATGACAAAGCTGTCCAAAAAAAATGGCACCTGCATTCCAAAGAGGACAAAATGACGTCCTGTTCCCTATCACCCTTCCCACCCAGACCCGGTCAGCACAACCCACCTTGCGTCAGACTCTCCCCAGGAGGCCAGGGAATGGCCTTTTTTCCTCCTTAAATCTGTGGCTGATACAGTCCAAAGTCAGCCCTTAAGCCCTGAGATACAAATGTGGGAGCAGGAAGGGTAAGGAGAGAAGAGAGAAAGCAAAGTGAAAATAGAGAACGCAGTTAAAGAGAGGGCGCCATTTTCATTCTCTCTCTCTCTCTCTCTCTCTCTCTTTCTCTCTCTCTCTCTCTCTCTCTCTCTCTCTCTCTCTCTCTCTCTCTCTCTCTTTCTCTCTCTCCATAAACACACACACACACCTGCACACATCCATACACAGGTTAGAGTAAAGAGAAAGCATTAACTATTTTGCATGGGAAAACATATAAATGCAGGGATCCAAGTAGATTCCCAGGTACACAAGACAGAACTGCCTAGCTCCTAAGGAAATAAAGAAGGCAGCTTTTTTTTTAAAACTAGCAAAGCAACAGCAGAATCAGGAAGGAGGGGAAGGGGCTGTTGAAACACATTTTTTTCCCTCCATCTTATGGCCACTGAGGCGGCTCTTGACACCTCTTGCCCAGTTAATGGAGAGGTCTGTTTTCCCACAAAATGTCACAGTCTTGAGATGCAGAAGATATTTCCCAGCACAACGCCTGGTGGTCAACAAACACCTCTAAACTAAACTTAATGGAAGTGTGACCGAAACACAGCACACCACAAATTCTAAAACAGCTCTAATGTTAGGTGTGGTAGTTTACAACTTTAAGTCCAGGCACTGGCAGGCGGATCCGGATGTCTGAACCAGCCTGGTCTACAGAGCGAGCCCCAGGCCAGCGGGACTACATAGGACGATCCTGTCTCAAACATAACAAAATAAACAGCTCAAAGTCTGATGTCACCGGCCTGTCATTAGGGAAATACTGCATTTGCGCTGAACTTATGCATACCTATTTTGGCAACTAAAAATAACCTGGCCCCAGGAAGAATTGCTTAATGGGCACAAAATTTGTGCTTGGGGCAATGACAGTTTCTGTCTCTTGACATACACACTGTCATTAAACAAACAGCAGCAGCAGCAACAACAACAAAAACATACCAATGCTGGAGTACATACCTAAATGCCCAAAATAGTCTATTTCGTATAACAAATACTTGACTAAAAAGAAAATAATTTTGCTTCTGCAAAGAGTAATTTACAACTTAAGACACAAGGCACAAACTAAGAAGAGGACCTGAGTCATGTCCTGTTTCTTAATCTGCAGTCTGGGGGCAAATCACCAGGAACTGTTGAATGACAAATTTAACTTAGGAAGCCAAGTACCCAATCACTCTGACCTTCCTGTCTTAAATCACAACCCTTAACTAGCCTTGGTAAGTGCATAAATTCTCTTAGCAAAGTGTTATAGCACTCTATCTCACATTCTTTCAAAGGAAAGAGATAAAACCTAGAGATTAGCTAGCACTCCCCACCCCTTGCAAAAAGAAGTGTGATAGAAATCAAAGGAAGCTGACCTTTTTTTTTTTTTACCAGAAAGAGGAAAGCCTTGAACTCAGCTTCCTTCTGAAGTGGCAAGCTCAACCAGCATTTCCTTCAAGATGTACTACCCAAATAGGTGTGTGTGCTAGTAAAAGTCACTGTACATACATACAACCCAGAAAAATGAAAAGAAAGCCAGGCTGTTACTGGAATAGTTTGGTTTTTCTGTTGAGACGGTGTTTCTCTGTGTAGCTTTGGCTGTCCTAGAACCCGTTCTGTAGACCAGATTGCCCTTGAACTTCTAAAGATCCACTTGCCTCTGCCCCCTAAATGCTGGGATTAAAGGTGTGTACCACCATCCCTGGCTTGTACTGGAATTTTCTCTTAACTTTGCACTGCACTCAGTGGCCAAGTTCAGTGGTCGGAAGCTGTTATGAACATTGGCTTTAAACACCAACCCAGACATCTTCTCACCGATAGCTGAGGTTAAGGAGGGTAGAAGAGAGAAGTGTAATGTCAAGGGTGAAAACTGGCACTGGCCTCACTACCACCCACGAAGGACTGGACTTTATTATGACTCAATGATGCAAACGATATTCTGGCCAAGCCGTCCGTGGAGGACCATTTCATTCCTCATTCATCTGCGGCCTCTCCGTCAAACTTACCTAATGTCCATGCAAAGTAATACTTGGGCTTTGCGGCTTGCATGACGACATATAAGTACCAGAGACGACCCAGAAAGTTGGCTTTATGTACAAACCAGTCATCGGTAAGGAAGGTGACGGGAAAGGACTTAGACAGTGTCAAAAACAACAGGAGAGACATCAAGGTCATGCACAACTTCTGTATCACAGCTCCCTAAAAAAATGGGAGGGAAAATCCATGTAACTGCTCAGGTATGGGGACCACAGTTTTGGCAAGAGCATCTGAAGAGCATGGCTACCAATTGCTTCCCTAGAAGGAAAAGCAATGAGTGTGGGTTTTCTTCCTCCAGACACAAATCTGACAGCATTAGGTGGAGTGCTGTACTTAGATGCAGAACGCACAGGTAACCCTGAAGACAAGGGGTAGTCACTCTAAACATAGGACATATCTGAATGTTGTTGTCTAAAACATAAGGGAAATGAGTACCATTATAGGGTAGCGATTTTCCACCACAAAACAATAACTATTTACTTTCCACTAGCACAGCCTGCAGAGCCAGGAAAACATGTTTGTGTCACCAGCCAGGAGGTAGAGACTTCCAGTATAATGGATTCTTCGCTGGCAAGTGAACATCTGAGGAGACAGTTCACAGGCAGATAATGGAGAGCCTTAGCTTCCAAAGATGACTCAAATGTTTAATCTGGTATCATTGTTAGCTGTCACTTTGGAATAAACCAACATTTACCAGGAAATGGGGAAGCTCAGCTGATGAAATGCTTCCACCGGGTTGGCCTGTGGCATGTCTGCGGGGCCTTCTCCTAATTGCTAATTGATGCTGAGGGCCCAGGGCCACTAGGCACTTGCACCTGGGCGGTAGGAAGAAAGGCAGCTGATCAAGGAGCCTGCAAGCAAGCCAGGAAGCAGATCTGCTGTGGTCTCTGCTTCAGTCGGTCCCCAGGTTCTAGCCTGCAGCTACTACCCTGGCTTCTCTCAACTGTGGACTCCACCCTGCAAGCTAAATAAGCCCTTTCCCCCTCCAGATGTTCTTGATCATGGTTTTATCACAGCAACAGAGACACAAAATAGAACATCTGGGATTAGGAAGTGCTGAGCTTTCAGTTCGTCAGGATTCAGTCATTGTGCCCAGTTCCTCTGACTTTCCAGGAAATGTCATCCTACGTGTCTGTAGTTTCCGGCTTCCTAAGAGTTGGCACTTTGCAATATGGCACAGCAATGGCGTCCTTCCCAGAGGGCATTGGGCATTACGTGACTGGACACGACAAGGAACTAAGAACAGTGCCTGACTCCAAACTAAGTGATCTTGTTCAGAGAACGGCTTAAATAATTGCCTGTATTTGATTTTAAGCAAGTAGGACAGGGATCTCTGTTAAGAGATCGTGCCATGTTCTCCATTAAGCTGCTTGACATTCGGTTGTGACTGTTTCCTTTTTCCGCTCTGGAGCTCAGCCTCAGGATCGCAAGCATGCTGGGCAAGCGTTCTATCACCAAGCTACACTCTCAGCTATGACATTTTCATTAGAATGCCTATTAGCAAGGAGACAGCCCTGAGAATGAAACCCACTTTTTGAAACTCCAGAAAAATATAGTGAGTACTAAAAACTTACAGTGGGGGAAGGCTCTGGCAAACCGTGGAGACCTCTTTGCTTCCAGTTCACTTCCAGCAACTTCATGTGTACATGTCTCCCTTCAATGAAGGCTACATAGTCCTTGAAGTTGTTACAAGGGCCAGCTATGACACTCATAAAGTTGAGATGGTAACTCAAGTACTGCAGAAGCGAGGGCTTCTCCCTGTGAATACAAGCAAAGTTTAAAACGAGTATTCATCTACATTCAATTCTTCATCAGAACACGCCCATACACCTGAACATTACTATTCATGCCAAGACCTTTAAATTCTGTTTTCTCTAAAATCTGGCCAAGACATCTTTAAGGCAGGAACTGTGGGTGAGATAGGCCATTGAGATGGTCACAGTCACCCTCTGCTGGCGGGGACCACGAACACTGAGGGAGGGATCTTGGGCTATTCTGAGGCTTGGAGCTGCTCTTCTCTCATTTCCTCTGTCTGCCTGCATCACGAAGTGAAGGTATGAACAAAGGCAGGGTGAGAATCTGACCTAGTGTCAGCTGCTCAGTTGCTCCAGACAGGGGAAATTCTCTCCTGACTGCCAACATAAATACAAAGTAAATGGTGGGAAGACCCGGCCGGTTTCCACTTGGAAGCCACACAAAACCAACTGTGACAATCTATTGTCTGCTTCGGTGTCTAGGTCCTGAAAAAGGGAGCAGGGGAAACCTGGAGTGCGAGACTCTGCTCAATGCTTCAAGGGCACGCCATCCAAGTAGGGTGTTATCTTAGGGAGGGAGCACTTGAAACACTCATCAGACAGTGCCTTAAGCTGTTAATAGCCACAGAGCATTGAGCAAGAGACCGGGGACTTATGAGAATCCTCCAGAGCTTCACAACTGTTTCCAAGTCTCAGCTCCTTAGTGAAGGCACCACCTGGGACTCCTTAGGGATGCCAGCTAGCTCTCTGTACCCTCTAGCAGGAACCCATCCCCCAGCTGTGAGCCACCCCAGCGGCCTTTCCATGCCAGCAATGCTTTTCTCCTGGTCCTTTAGGGAGCCTCCCCTTTCTCTCTAACAACATTCCTTTCTTCTGCCCACCCACACTACCCAAAGACCATCTTCGGACTCCCTGCAACTCCTCAACCTGGATTCTCTTCTGTCCTTCTTATTATCATTCCTATTCCCCGTACTGGGCATCTCATCATACTACAGGCATTGGTAATTACTATTTCGTAAAGGCCCCAGACACAAGTCCTGTAAAAATAATTCTTCAGTAGACACGCATGCACGCACGCGCGCGCGCGCGCGCGCGCACACACACACACACACACACACACACACACACACACACACATCCTCAGAAAGGTGTATCTCACAGGACTGACAAAATTAGAGACAAGATCCAACTTCCCTTGACCTCTGCCCTACAGCAGACCCAAACACACACAGAAATAGTATATATGCAAGGTTAACCATTGCTTATCATGGCCCAAAGGCAAGGATTAGTAGACAGAGAAGAGCCCATCAATAACAGATTGAGTAGTAGTATCATAGCCATATAATGAGATTAATGCATGAGTATTGTTAAAATGAAGAAACTTTAGACCAGCATTTCTCAACCTGTGTGTCATGACCCCATTGGTGAGTTGCACATCAGACATTTATATTACAATTCATAGCAGTAGCAAAAAATTAAAGTTTTTGAAGTAGCAAAGAAAACGTTTTTTTTATGGCTGAGGGTCACCACAACATGAGGAACTGTATTAAAGGGTTGCAGCATTAGGAAGGTTGAGAACCACTGGGCTAGACACATGCACAGGGCTTGAGAATGTTCTGCTAATCGCTAACTTACTTCACAGCAAGGCGGTGTTGCTCGGCAGAAAGGTCTTCAGCTTTTCGACCTAATCCTAAGAAAATGAAATGAAATTAGGAATAACATGTTTAAGGAGAAATAAGGAACTGATCCCAAAATCATCTTCCCAAATTCATTTGGGGGGAAAGCCGACTATTTTTCGCTTAATCTGCTATAGTCTCTGGTTTTCATTTTTCAAAAGCCCTGCCAGAGGAAGGCATTGGTTGACAATGAGCTTAGCACCCACGAGGCCCTGGATTCCATCTTTATGATGGGTGTGAAGTTATTCTGGATCAGTTACCCATGAGTCCACATGAAGAGGGAAAGTCTCCATAGGTTTGTATGAACAAGAGGACATTCAAGGTCACTTGTATTTCATTTATTTAGTAGGATGTTAGCTCCAGAGAGCCTTGCCCATTCCTTACGACATGACAATCCAGTGCCCTAGCAGCTGTATGAGTGCCTATCATGGGCTGAGCCAACCCAAATGTCTCCCTCATGATGCCAAGTGGGAAACGGAGTGATGTCAAGAGTAACTGTCCCCTGGACAGGTCCTAGAATCACCCAGGAGATGAGCCTCTGGGCACGCTTGTGAAGGACTGTCTAGAAGTGGTTAACTGAGGCAGGGAAAGCCACCTTAGCTATAGGCAGCACCACTCCAAGGGCTGGGCTCTTGGGCTTGCTAAAAAAAAAAGAAAACATGAGCTGGGCACCGGCGTGCATCCCTCTCTGCCTCCTGACCTCAGATGCAATGTGACAATGCACTCATGTGCCAGCTGCCATGGCCCCCTTCCCCAACCATGATGGACCACATCTCTAACCGTGAGCCAAACTAAACCCTTTGTCATAGCAACGGGGAAAAAGAACAATTACACCAGAGAACTGGGACAGGCTGTAACAGGGAAGCTGAGGGGACCGGGATGAGATACAATGAGGAAGAAACAAGAACTTTCTTCTTCAAAACAGCAGAAGGGATATAACCCTAACTGCAGCGAAAACACAAAGGATTGTCAGATTTTTCTTCTCCTTTCTTCAGACTCATCCACAGCAGAAAAACTTCCAAGCACAAGCAATGTTTGCTTCCCATAAATGTGCTTGCTACCTTGGAGCAAAGAAACTTTGTGGATTTGTCCCCCTTTTGTTTTTGTGAGATAGGATCTTACTATGAGGCCCAGGCTGGCCTTGAACACGCAGCCCTCCTGTGTATGGTGTCCAAGTGCTGGGAGTACAGAAATGAGCCACATATCAGCTCTGAAGCACAGTAAACAACATAGGAGTCTAATTCTGCCTAGCAACTGTGAAGGCAATTCCACAAAGCACTTAAACTAGGTGTGGTGGCTCAGGCCTGTAATCATAGCCTGTGGAAGGCAGAGACAGGGGGATCAGGTTTCAGGACAGCTAGGAAACATAATAAGATCCTGTCAAAAGAAAATGCCTAAGAAAAGACAGAGTGTTTCTGGAATTCCCTCATTCCTCCCACACACGAAGTGGAGAAAAAGAAAAGAAAAAAGTAAATAAACACTTTCCTTCGTGCTAGGAATATTCCAGGAAATGTGGTAAAGGGAGCATGCTTTAAAATGTAAATTTAAGCCCAAAGTTTATTTCAAAATGAAGAAGGAGGAGGAGGAGGAGGAAGAAGGGGAGGAGGAGGAGAAGATGGAGAAGAGGAGGAGGAGCCTGTGTCAAAAACAAAAAACAAAAACCTCTACTCACTCCAGCCTAGTATGGCAGCACATGGGAGAAAGTAGGAGGGTTCCACGTTCAAGACTAAACTGTGATGTACATTGAGGCCATGTCTACACACACACACACACACACACACACACACACACACACACACACACACTGGGTGGTAGGTGAGGGAGAGAGGGAGGGAGGAAAGAAGCCAACAATAAAACCCTACTGTGTTTCCTTGAGATCTCAGTAAGTAATACACTCGTGACAATTTGCAGAATTGACTTTGACAATTGGTTACGTTGCTTCTGTACACTGGTAGGCATGTCCAGCCTTTTGACATGGCGTCATAAAGTTGTCATGTATAAAGTTTACGCTCAAGAACAGAACAGCATAGCTAACCCCTACCCCACGCCATCAAATCTTATGTTTTAGGTAAGTTAATAATTTGGGGCAGGGTTATATTCAAAGCTATCTTGGGCTTCCTCAGGCCCATGGGCCATAGGGTAGGTAGACATTCCTGGCAGCTACTACCAAGCAGGGTTTCCATTTTCCTGGGACTTTCTGATTTTGACAATGAAAGTCCTATTTTGGGATGTGTCTGGGTCCTGAGCAAATCAGGATGGTTGGTAACTCTACAAACACCCCATTCTTGCTATGAAAGACCCCCTATTTCCTGCTATCAGTGACCCAGCTAAAGGCAGAGTAGCTAAAGCCCTATGTAGAAATGAAACACACTAGGTCAAATGACTCACAATCTGTTCCCATTAATAAAATAAGGAAACTAGTTGTTGGAGAGAAATCTTCGCAACCTGTCCACCATAAAGACATGGCAACAGCTGACATTGGTCCTTGAGCAGCATAAACCACAGAGCACCTGCCCATTGCCCCTCTTAACCCTGCCCTGGAATCTTCCACCTGGCTGCAAGCCTTTCTCCCTGCCATGGAAAACCACCCTAAGGATGTAAATCACATGGTCTGAGCATTGTTAGGAAGAAGCTAAGTGAAAAAAAAACAAAAAACAAACCTTGTTTTACCCAAGCAAAAGGCTCTTTCTTCTCCTAGCTTTTTATAGGTCAGGCTAATCTTATCAGATGATTTTTTCCAAGCATACACCTCCCCCATGGGGCTAAAAACTAGCATTAAAAACCAATTAACCAGCCAATGCTGTTAAATTTTTTATTACCCTCTAAGTTTTTCAGAGATGAAATCAAAGCAAAAAGGAAGCCATTGTCTTAATAAATTTGGAAAAGGTCAGAGGGCATCATGAATTAACTTTAAAATGTAAACAAAAGCTCGCTGTTCTTGGAGCCAACGGTTTTAGCAAATGTAGACTCTAGATTCAAAGAGGGAATGGGGAGTGATGGCCCAAAAAGTAGAAGGGTGTGACTGAGGAGGCCTGGAAACTTTGAACAAGAGAGCAAGGCCTTTGGTGTTCACGTAAAGCTTGGGCTGTGTGAAGCTTGGGCAAAGCATGCATGGGAGATCCGGACACCTGGCTGAAACCAATGGGAAGACTGTTTTCTCACCATCATGAACTTGGAAAGCCAAGGTTGTGATCTTCTGAGTGACAATCATCAGGGGCCTAGAAAAATGACAGAAAACCAAAACTGATTTAAAAAAGAAAGAAAGAAAGAAAGAAAGAAAGAAAGAGACTTTTATTTCTTTGCATGGCAGTTTTCACCCTGAAGTTTACTGAATTAAATGCAGAAATAACAAATCCAAAATATTCACTTTTATCCCCTTGCAAGTTGCTCTACATAAGCAGACATAGCACTACTTGCTGTGACCCTTTGTCCTTTGGGCAGTTCACATGAGACCTGTACACAGGTCAATCTGCACCGCATCACGGAAAGGGGTAAAGGACGGCCAACAAGATGGACCATTCTTCTCCATGTGTCTAGCCTGAGAGCTAGCCCACACAGTTTAGATGGTTGGTACCATTTCCATCTGTATTAGTGCACTCTGGGATGTTCAAATAATGACAAAATTAGCCAGTAATACCTTTCTCAAATCATGTTCTCAATGCTAAGAGACATGGAACTGCTATCAGCTTCTTCATCCGCATCTGCTACCGTCTGTTTTGTCTGGTTAAAGGGAAACTTGCATGCCCACACAATGAGACATATTTTTAAAATACAGCTGTCTGTAAATAGGTAACTTTAACTTGGTAAACCACTGGGACCTTTCCTGGGGGACATGAACAAACTTTTATTCATCCCGGATGGGGCGCCAATGAAAGTAAAAAAAAAAAAAAAAAAAGAATTCTCTCAGGTCTAGCTTGGTGAACCGGTGAGTTTAACTAACATTACTCAAAGGGTTATGGATGAAGAATTACCAATTGGAGTGCAGGCTTCTCACAGGCAGCTACTAACTGCACCAAAGAGAACCCTTCTCTGCCTCCGTCTCCCCTACCAAATGTCGATCCCTTGTATATGCTTGAGGAGGGGTGAGATCTCCAGGGCTTTAAGGGCCATCTTGGGAGGAACCTCACACACCTTGTTAGCAGACCTTGTCATGTGAGAGATTTGTGGGCATAACTGCAACAGCTCTAATTTGAAAACGGCAACAGCCACGTCAAGCACAAAGGATAGAGTCTCACAGTGTGGCCCAAAATAAAAATGCACCTGGAAAAGAAAAAAGCTAGGAACATTAGATGAGGGTATAGGTCATCGGTTTGACATTTAGCTACATCTATCATACACCTGGAATCCCATCTCTTAGGAAACTAAGGCAGGAAGGGCAAGAGCTGGGGGCTAACGCGGGTTATCTAGAGAGAACCTGTCACAAAAGAAAAAAATAAATGTTTGTGCTTCAATGTGAAAATATTTGTAAGTCATGTATTTTATAACTTAATAACAGTTAAATTTAAAAGTAAGCACAGAATCTCAACAAATAACTGTGTGTGTGTGTGTGTGTGTGTGTGTGTGTGTGTGTGTGTGTGCAAATGGATAATAAGCACATGAAGGATAGCAGTTAGTAATTAGCAGTCATAGAAATTCAAGTGGGGACCACAGCGAGGCATCTTTCCCAAGCACCAGTACAGCTGTACTTAAAATGATGGACAATGACAAGTGTTTGCAAGGATACAGGGAAATCAGCACCCTTAAAGACTGCTGGTACGTGATGGTTAATTTTGATCATCGACTTGATTTGATTAAGGAGCACATAGGAAATTAACGAAGCACACTTTTGGCTGTGTCTGTGAGTGCATTTCGAGAGCTTTAACTAACGAGGGAAGATTCACACTAAATGCAGATAGCATCACAGCACCGTAGCATCACAGCATCATAGCATAGGCTAGAGCACCAGACTGAGTAAAAAGGGAGCTGGAGCTGGAGAGATGGCTCAGAAAAACAACAACTACTTTTTTAAATCCTCCCACACCTAATGTTGTGTTTGCAGGCACCCAATAGCCAACAGGCAGGACCTAAAACAATATCATGGTGTGCTACAGGTCTGGCCAGAAGAGGGGGCAGGGGCTCTGTGCTCTTGAAGAACAGGTACCAAGAAGGAGGTCACCAGGTCAGCCTCTCTAGGGCAGCAAGCCATGCCACACTCCCTTATGTTGAAAATAATTGAACTTCCTGGTTTTAGTCCTTGTACTAAGGGCTACCTCCACGCTTCTAGAATGCCAACTTGGTCAAACAGATCCATGCAGCTTTGTAGCTCACCCGCTTGATGTTCGACACGACCTCTGACCCACAATGTACAACAAAGGCTGCAAGCTATTTTTCTTAAAAGAGGTTCGCTATATATAGGAATGGCACTGAAGGTGGTTTCTAAATATGGCCTTCAAAGCATCATAGTTTTCTTTCCGAAGCCTTTCTGTCTGCCTTGGCTTTATTCTTGAAGCCTGGAAATGCTAAGGATCAAGCTTCCTATGCAAATCCGAGCATATGTTTTTTAACTGTGTGTGCCTCATTCTGCATTTTTGCAAGCCATGTAAGGCTTCGGGGTCAATTTAACTCATACATTTGCCAGAGGGTCTGAACACAGGCATATCAGTAAAGTGATAAAAAAAAAAAAAAGATAGGCAGGCGGATCGCTGTGAGTTCAAGGCCAGCCTGGTCTACAAAGTCAGTCCAGGATGGCCAAGGCTACACAGAGAAACCCTGTCTCGAAAAAAAAAAAAAAAAGATATGGAGTTAGGCTAGATTTCCATCTCTGTTTAAAAAAAAAAAAAAAAATATATATATATATATATATATATATATATATATATATATATATATATATATATAAAACATTTGTTTTCATTAACCAAGGGGCTACAGTAAATTTATTCCATTGCACAAACACTTAATAGTCTAATATGCACAAGTATCTCCCTGCCCCACCCTCATATTACTGGGGATTAAACGCAGGGTCTTAAGTACCCTAGAGCAGCACTCTATCACTGAGCTATATTCCCAGTTCTTTCTTAAGAGTGTCATTTAGTTGCACAAGTTTGCTTTGAATTTATTATGAAACTTAGGCAGGCCTTGAGATGCTCCTGCCTCAGCCTCCTGAGCAGCTGGGCTGGTGGGCCTGGTTTAAGTGCCTATCTTATTTGAGACACTATTTACCCACATCAGCATCTTCCCTGTGTAGGACGAGAAAAAACATCTCTCCCCCCAAAATCTCCTGTACATCTGTTTCCATTTGAGCATCGGCTTCTCACAGGATGCAGCACAGAAAGAACAAAGGAGAGCAAATGGTTTCCCCATGCAGCTGGTGTGCCTCCTCACCACAGCGAGGCTTCTGACCTTCAGCATCAGCACTCAGCTACATCCTCAGATTTGCACACATTCATCCATCTCAGGTTGTGCCCTTGGGCCCTGTAGGAGCCTCTGAAATCAAAAGCCCAGCAGCGGCAGCGGCGGCATCTCCTTTTTGTGCCATTTTTATTCCATGATTAAAACAAAAAACAAGTAAAATCACACTTTTCCTTCTTGAATTTAATATGATTGGCCTAATTTGGATAAAGAAATATAAGTAAGAAAAAAGAAACATAAGCACAGAAATGGAGTAAGAAAAAAACCAGGCAGGTAAGTATAAGTTTGGGGCAAGAAAATCCCCAACCACCACCACCACCACCACCATCACCACCACAACCACCACCACCACCACACACACACACACACACACACACACACACACACACACACACCTCTTTTCAATGATTAAACTCCATTCTTTGGCACTGACAAAGAACACAGTCACCATTTCTCATTTCAACAGGGCATTGGACAAATGGAAATGGCATGACTTTTGTCTGCAGAATTAAATTTTAAACTCCAAATGACTGTACTTAAGACTGACAACCTAGCAATAGCCAGAAAGAGAAAGATGTGACAAAAAGCTGTCCTTGAAATCTCTTTGCATATGCTTTCTCTTTCCAGGTCATAGAGGCCAATTATGTGGACGCTGGGTTGAACATCAGATGGAGTGGCCAGATGTCATAAAGCAACAGAGGAGAACTCTGCCCAGGGACAATGGGGTGGTGGGTGGCCGCCCCCAGGAGGGGGAGCAAAGTCATAGTTCTAATGTGCACTCCTGAGATAGCCCCGGACACAAATGGTGTCTCTTCCAAATGTCAACTATTAATCTCCACGATCTTGTAATACACATTTAAATATATTTAAATGCACTCCAGGAGCTTCCATTAGGATGCTAATAAAAACAAATATAACATCACTAGTAGTGGTCTTCCTAGGAAAAGCTGTCTGACACTTTATTTCTTTCCGTTCCTTTTCTATAGATATCTACATTCAGAGAAAGAGGCAGAATTCTGGCACAGATTCATTTTATGTGCCTTAAAAATATTTTCCTCTTCCTCTGCTTTTTCTTTCTTTCTTTCTTTTTCTTTTTTTAATCTTCCTTTCCTTTGTGTTGGAGTCTTCAGATAGGGTCTCACCCTGTAGCCTACGCTGCCCTCCAATACAAGCCAGTCCCCCTGCGCTAGGATTGCAGAAGTGAGCCATTACAGCCAGCTCAAAAACCTCACTGCCAATGGCAGCATTAATTAGCTCTTTGATTTAATGGTTCACATTTTCTTAGACCATTTAGGATACTGCCAGTTTTTCACTATTGATGATAATAGCTAAAACTCCTTGTGAATAAACTTATTTCCTTACAGTAATTCAATTCCTATTAATTTAGTTTATAATAGAATATACATTTTAAAAGTCTTTTTTTTTTTTTTTACTTGTGGGAAAATTGCCTTTGAGAGGGTTGTAAGTATTTATACTCCCACCGGCAGTGTGTGAGCGCTCTCATTCCATGTTTTCAAAAACCACTTGGGTGACCTGAATTGTCAACATCAGGGGGAAAATTATCTGCCTGGATCTGGCCCAGACTGGAAAAAAAGAAGTAAGACGTTTGGCTGCTGCCGCTGGAAAAAATAACTTCATTTGCGCCTTTCTGTGAGTGGAAATTTAAGAATCAATTTGCTATAATAAACCCTATTTAAAAAAAAAAACAAACAATTTTTTTATTGTAGTTACTGAGCTTCCCCAGGGAAAGAGGTGCATATTTTAATGCCTTCTGCAACCACATCCACAGAGAAAACACAAAGACGTTCATAGCCATTAATACGCATCTCCATTTAAACTGCATTAGCAGAACTGACAAAGTGCTTCCTGGGTGTTTTCTTTACTGGTCCAGCCCATGGCAACTTGATTACTTTTGAATGATAAATAAAATTTTAAGTCCTGAAATAACCTAAAGTCCAAGTGCATATGTTCTCCCAAATTAAAGATATCCATATATGTTACAAATAAACACCAAACACACTCGAATCAACTAAACGTCTGTCTGTGTTCTTAGACTAAAGTATTAAAGAGTATTAAGCGTTAAGATTTGCACACGTGCTCAAAAGACTGATGCTCCCACACCGGGCTGCTTTGTGACACTGCATTCCACTCCGAAAGCAGTTTATGTCTTGACAAAATCTGAAACACATTTCAGTTGAAAGAAATAGCAAGGTTAAGTCAATTCTGTTCTGAAAGAAATCTTGTGGCTGCCGCATGCTTTTAGTAAAAACCCGCATTCTGGGCCAGTGAGATGGATCAGACAGTAAAGGTGACTTCCACCAAGTCTGATGACCTGAGTTCGTTCCTCAGAACTTACATAGTGGAAGAGGAGAACTGGCTCACACAAATTAGCTTCTGACCTCCAACATGGGTGCCGTGTCACTCACACATGCATGTGAACATACATGAGCACACACATACACAAACTAAATAAGTGCAAAATATTTTTAATGTTTAAGAAATAATAACAACAATGATAATTTTTTAAAAGAATCAACATTGGTGAAGATGCCCTGTAATTGCCAATTTGTGATTTAAACACCTTGCAGGGGTGATGGCTACTGACATTAGCCAGGAAGATAGGTTTATATCTGCCATTTTCATTTAAAAATAAAATAAAATAAATGCAAAATAAAAAGGAAGAGTGGTGGTCTTACGGAGCGAGTTTCAGGACAGCCAGGGCTACACAGAGAAACCCTGTCTCTAAATAAATAAATAAATAAATAAATAAATAAATAAGAAGGGGGGAGAAACAAACCCCCATGTAGTAGATAGCATTGCCACTTAGTCATCAGAAAACTAAGTCACGTACAGCTTCCAAGTACCAGGCCATGCCTTTGTTTCTGCTCCCTAACCATGCCCTTGCAGGCCGGAACAGTTTTGCATGTAACCTCCAGAGATTTCTTACAGGAAATTTTTTAAAGCCACAAAATACACAACCACTTGAGGAAATTCACCAAGACTCAGCTTCAGAAAGTGATGAAGACGGGAGCTGATACGAACCTTCCTTGTAGGCAAACACAGCATCCGCCATGGGGTGCAGGCACGTGACTGTTTTCCCCAAATGCCCTTGAACTTTCCCTTCTGGTAACTTTCCACGATCTTGAACATGGAACTACAAACGATGCAAAATCTAGCATACATCTGAGAGGCTGGACTGAGAGTGCAAGCCAGCTTGTGCTATGGAGAACAGACCAGTCTGGAACACACAAACAAGACTATCTGAAGTGGGGTACAGTGGGGTGAAGAAAGGAAGAAAAAGAATAAAGGGAGAACATGTATGGTGTTAACAAGACAAACGGAGGTGGAGGAGGAGGGATAGCAAGAGCACCCAAGACATGAATAGTGGGGTGCTCTTAGCCCACACGGTCAGGAACAGGAGAGGCGTGTTGGCCCATCAAAAGATAAAGAATCACGGGTCAATGCGTATGAGCTACTTGAAGCTGCTACAACAAAGCTGTCACACTCCAGACGGCTAATGACGACGTAATTTGGGTTCTGATTTTTAAATTCACAGCAAAGTCCAACGCCAATCACATGTGCACGGTGGTGGCTCTTTGTGGATGCTCAGCAGGGCAATCTGCCCTGATTGATTCTTCCTGGCGTCTGCTCGCTGACAAATCTCACCATGGCTGGCTGGGCCCAGGCTGCACCCCTAATTTCTCCCACCATCTTCCTTCTATGTGCGGCTTGGGTCCATCTATCCAGACCTTCCTGTAAAGACGCCGGTCAGACTGCATCTAAAGCACATCTTTTAGTTCAGGGTCACCTCGTCTTCACTAAGTACACCTGCAAGTGGAAATGAGGCAGCCTGAGGCTGGGGTGGCCACGCGTTTGGGAAGGGCACATGGAACCCTGGACACGATATGGAACATGTTAGCTTTCTATGTGATCTAGAAATGCGAGCGCACATACACTCTGCGGCTGTGTTCATCCCTGTCCGTTTCATCCGTGCCTGCTGTCCGTTCCCAGGCTGTGTCTGCTGACTAGCGAGCGAGAGCCTTTGATGCAGGCCTTTCCTTGGAGTGTAGTCCCCTTGCGCAATGGCAGGTCTTGCATAAACCCCACCTGATATCGCTAAGGTCATTTCCTCTAGCATAAAATAGTGGTAGAGGGAGGTTTTAAAAAAAGGTGCTTGCAATGTAATCTGAGCAAAGAAACCTTGATATTTGCACTGCTCTCTCATGCTGCCAGCAGCCTCACCCACATTTAATCCAACAGTCATTTTTAATGTACTAAACTTCCTTCAATGGCTTTCCAGAGCCCCTAAGCTGGCCTTAGACAAACTACTATCTTTCTTTTCATATCTATATATCCATATTTATATATTTACATTTAGACACACACACATGGGTATTCAGCGTCTGTATAAGCTGAGATAATTAATTTTTGGTGTCAACTTGATTAGATTAAAGAATGCCCAGACAACTGGTAAACCTTCTTTGGGGCTATGCGTATGAAGAGGTGCTGAGATTCAGTAGCGTAAGTGAAGACTCCCTGGCCTCACTGATGGAGGTGTGGTCTAGTCCACCGCAGGCCTGGGTAGAACAAACAGGCAAGGCTAGTGCGAATTCACCTTCAGGTTCGGTGCTGCAACCTCCTATCATCTTCTCCCGTCAGACATCTGAACTAGACTCCTGGGCCATAGGCTCAGACTCTGAGAGTTTCTGTTGCCGTGACAGAACTGCGTGACCAAGAACAACTTGGGGAGGAAGAGTTTATTCAGCTTACACTTCCATATCTGCTCATCATCAAAGGAAGTCAGGACAGGAAGTCAAACAGGGCAGGAACCTGGGGGCAGGAGCTGATACAGAAGTCATGGAGGGGTGCTGCTCACTGCCTTGTTCTCCATGCCTTCTTCGGTGGTCTGCTTTCTTATGGAACACAGGACCAGCTGCCCAGGCAGGGCACCGCCCACAGTGGGCTGGACCCTCCCCCACTGATCCCTAAGAAGAAAATGCCCTATAGACATTCTTATTGAGGCATTTTTCTCAGTCGAAGCTTTCTCCTTTCCACTGACTCTAGCTTGTGTCAAGTGGCCATAAAACTAGGCAGCACAGGCTCTGAGATGCAAGAGCAGCCCCCAAGCCTCATTACCATCAGCCCAGGTTGGGAGTTTTAGCATCAGGGAGTGGGTGGGCTCCTTGGTCTCCACACTCACATGAGACAATTCTCTTAAAAATCCCTTAATATGCATGTGTGTGTGCGTGCACACACGTTCAGGCACACAGTTATCTCATGTTGTTCAATTTCTTTGGAGAGCTCTAACAAATATACATAAGCACAACCGGAATAAACCAGGGCAGAAATCACAGAAGACACACATAACTTAGCTGATAAAAGATGTACCCACAGCTGTCAGCTCCAGCACTTGCTGTCTATATAAATGGACTTTATTGACAGGCAATGGCAACCTGTGACACCCAGGTGACAATTCTCTTGCTGCCCAGGGTAAAACTGCATGACAGTGTCAAGGGTCAGGTGGGGAAGATATACAGGGTGGCCATCAGGGCATGGAAGCGAAGAACTGGCCTTCGGTTAGATATTTTTAAATAACCAAGTTCCAAGGCTGCTCAAGACAGGAAAGGGCCTTCTACCCGGATTCTTCCAAGCCTGGAGGAGTGAACTAGACCAGCATATGCAGCATATGTTTCTAAGTCAAATGGTATGGGTGGGAGATGGCAGCAAGGAAGTGAAGAGGGTGGCAGTTCCTCATCACTGTCAGCTTTAAAGGAGACCATCTCTCAGGTGATCTAGGACCTCACATGTGCCTCTCTCACACTCTGTGCTCTTACAGAGCATTTTCCTCTGTCTGGATATCCTCCCTGTTGCCTCGTGCAGAGGGTCTCTGCAGTGCCTGCTATGTTGGTGGCACTAAATTGCTGCACAAATCAATGCACAAGTATTTCCTGACTAAAACAGGAAATGGGTAATATATATTTTGAAGTAAAAAAAATATTTGATCTCCATCAAATCCTCGGGGCTCAGGGAATAACTGTGAAAGAGGCAGTGTCCTCTGCATATGCTCTATGGCTTCTAGTTTAGTGTTTTTATGGGACCCCTGAGTGTATGAACAAGTTGATCTCTATTTCTTGTGCCTTCTCTTGGGATCTTTTGTTTCTGTTTGTTTGTTTTGTCCAATTCTAATGGGTTGCTTGTTGTTTTTTGTTTTATTATTTTTTTTATATTTTAGTTTGTTTTGCTGTTATCCATTGGAAGTCTGTTTGTTTTCTAGTGAGAAACAGAAAGAGGATGATGGGTCTGGATCAGAGGAGAGGCCAGGGGGACTGGGAGGAGTAGAGGAAAAGGAAGATGTAATCAGGATGTATTGTATTTTGAGAGAAGCCTATTTTCAATAAAAGGAAAAAATTGGTCACTCCCAACCACTAATATCTGAATAGGGCTATCTATTAATCTCCCAAAACATTGAAAAACAAGCTGAGGGGTTTTTATTTTGTTTGTTCTTCTTTTTTCAAGGCTGAGTTTCTCTGTGAAGCCCAGGATATCCTGGCATTCACTTTGTAGACAAGGCTGGCTTCAAACTCACAGAAATGCACCTGCCTCTGCCCTCTGAGTGCTGAGACTAAAGGCATGTGCCACCAAGCCCAGAAAACTGAAATTTTGTTTTTGGGATATATAGCCAGCACTGGGTGCACACACAAGAGTTAAACCAAAACGTGATTAAACTCTACAGGCAGTTGTCATTCCCGCTAAAAGCTTAATTTTTAAAAAAGATTTATTCATTTTTATTTTTTATGTGTATGTGTGTTTTGCCTACATGTATATCTGTACACCACATGTGTGCCTATGGCCTAAAAGCCAGAAGAGAGCATCAGATTCCCTGGAACTGGAGTTACAGATGGTTGTTAGCTGCTTTATGGGTGCCAGTAATCAAACCTGGTCCTCTGAAAGAGCCGTTGGTGCTCTCAATCACTGAGCCATCTCTCCAGCCTTCAAAGGCTACCTTTATTTTTTTTTAAGATTTATTTATTTGTTTATTTATTATACAGTGTTCTACCTATGTACACATTAACACCAGAAGAGGGTATCACATCTCATTATAGATGGTTGTGAGCCACCATGTGGTTGCTGGGAATTGAACTCAGGACCTTTGGAAGAGCATCCTAGCTATTTTGTTGTCTTCGTTCCTTCTCTATTGTCCATGGTTTACACATCATTAAAGAATAAAATTAAGTGTGTGTACTGGTTTCAGAATAATTGAGGGAACATTTCATGATGTGAGGACAAGATGTTGACAGGTGAGACAGGAAGCTGTCTCCAGCCTGTCAGGGGCCCAGAGGTAGGAAAAAGTGACGATCAGAAAGACAGTCGGCGACCAGACAGTGATCATGAAGATTTAAATAGAGCAGTTCCTTAAAGAATGCACTTTTGCCTTCCAGAGCCTTTTCTACTGGGACAGCTTTGTGACCCAACTTATAAGTTCCCAGGAACGATCCACAATATTTTATAGGACTGTGTCACTAAAACCTCAAGCAAAACAGGACTGTTGATTGGTATTTTGGACATCACCTGGCCTAGCCCCCTTCCATGCTTGAACACACATGTTTTCATGAAAACTGTACCATTCATATGCTCCAAATGCCCAGGTTTTTCAAAAGGCAGCATGCTTACCCAAGGCTGCAGCCTTTCCACTCCTTTACTACTAACTGCAAGCCTGGCACTCAGGGGCACACCTGTCTTTACAGGCTTTTCATTGAGCCCACAAACAAGTCATAGTCCAGCACCCCAGCCCTACTGATTCAGTTACCGTTTCCTGATGCTGTGACCAAATACCCAATGGAAACAACCTTCAGGGAGGAAGAATTAACTTGCTCAAGGCACAGAGGAGACCGCTAGCTCATCACAGCAGGAAGGACTCGGTGGGGCAGCTCACCTCTTGGAGGACTCAATGACTCGAAAGCAGAGAGAGCAAATGTGAGTGTCAGCTGACTTTCTCCTTTCTCCCATTATTTTGTGAGGGTCCCCATCCCATATTCAGGGTGGGTCCTAGCCCATTGGTTTTCTGCAAACACACTCATAGACATACACGTCAAGAGGTGTACCTCACCAATCTCCTGAAACTAATCAGTTTCACAAAGGAGCTTGACCATCATAGTTGCTCATCACAGGCATCATCATTTCCCTTATGGCTGTTTACAGCACAAGCACCACTTATTTCACACATTTAGGCCAGTCCCAATTTTTAACCTTATTTAACATCAATGAAATAACCCTCTTTTAGTTAATGTTGTTAAGCACCTCATACTTGGTGGAATAGCCAGTCATTATGGTCTATATTACTTTACTTATCCCCTCTTCCCTTAGAGCAAGGCCTATTCACCAAGGATTCACTGAACAAGATGCAATCTAGCTGGAGGGGAGAACTCGGGGGCTCCTGATCCATGATGCTTGTGAGGCCAAGCTCCTGGGGAATTCCTATCGGAGGGCATAGAGTCACCAGGAACAACTCTGCTTTCTTTCTGTAAGAGTCATAAAAAGCTGCTCTTGAACTAACATGAACAGGAGAGAGAGAGGCCAAGGAGAGAGAGAGAGAGAGAGAGAGAGAGAGAGAGAGAGAGAGAGAGAGAGAGAGAGACAGAGAGACAGAGAGAGAGGCAGAGAGAGACAGAGAGAGAGACAGAGACAGAGAGAGAGAGAGAGAGAGAGAGACAGAGAGACAGAGAGACAGAGAGACAGAGAGACAGAGAGACAGAGAGAGACAGAGACAGAGAAAGAGACGGAGACAGAGGGGGGGAGGGAGACAGAGATGGAGGTGTTGTGTGTGGAATGAATGCAGGCTTAAGTGGAGGCCAGAGGACAACACTGGGTATTGCTCCTCAATTACTATCCTAGTTATTTGAGATGGGTTTTCTCACAGCCTGGAACTCTTCAAGTAGCCTAGGCTGTCTGGCCAGGGAGCCCCAGGAATCCACTTGTCTCCATCTCCCCAGCATTGGAACACACTCACAGGTCACCATACTTGGCTTTTGATACGGGTACTGGGGATACACTCTGGTCCTCATGCTTGCAGGCAAGGAATTTACTGACTGTGCTATCTCCCCGATGCCATGACATAGAATTAGTAGTGGCTTTTACCAGAGGGCCAATATGGAGAGAGGTGGCCCACCAAGTCACAAGTCACCGGCTATACTGAGGACTTCCATTGGAGTTGACAGAAGTCAAAAGAATCTGGGAATAGAAGCATAGGTTCAGTACAGCCAAAGGATGCTAAAAGCAACCAGGGTACCACCTTTTTATTGGCTACTATGTATTATTAACTAGTAAGAGATAAAATGCAGGAGACTAGAGAGGTGACTCGGCAGTTAAAATGCTTGCTGTTCTTCCAGAGGATGCAAGTTCAGATCCTCTGGCTGGCCCCATCTATAACACCTGCTCCAGGGACCCACTGTCTGCTTCTGGCTTCCAACAGCACTGCACTCAAGTGACATACACTTACTTAAACACACACACACGTCTCTCACTCACTCACTCACACACACAAATAAATTTTAAAAATCGTTTAAGAAGAGATAAAATACATAAAGAAAGTATGCTAGAAAGTTTCATGTCAACTTGCCGTAGCTAAAGTCATCTGAGAGAAGAAACCTCAATTAAGAAAAAATTCCCGTAATAGCCAGCTGTAGGGCATTTCTTAATTAGCAGTTGATAGGGGAGGGCCCAGCCCCATTGTGAGTGGTGCCATCCTTGGGCTCCCAGTCCTGTTTCTCTGTGAAAGCAGGCTGAGGGAGCCAGTAAGCAGCACCCCTCCATGGCCCCTGTATCAGCTCCTGCCTCCAGGTTCCTGCCCTGCTTTAGTTCCTGTCCTGACTTCCACCAACGATAAACTGTGGTTTGGAAGTGTCAGCCGAATAAACCCTTCCCTCAGTAGCCTGCTGTTTGGTCATGGTGTTTCATAGCAGCAATGGAAACCCGAACTGAGACAGAAAACACAGTGTACACTTCAGTGTTTGCAGGCTGCCACTGTAGTACATATTCGAATGCCGAACTGTGCTCAATAAGACTAAATAAGAAAACGAGAAGGTCAGGAGGCAGAGGCAGGCGGATCACTGAGTTCAAGGCCAACCTGGTCTACAAAAGTAAGTCCAGGACAGCCAAGGCTACACAGAGAAACCCTGTCTCGGAAAAAAAAAAAAAACAAAACCAACAACAACAACAAAAACCTAAAGGGATGAGACTCCTGGATTGTATTTTCTTGCTACTTTCTGTGATCTCCTCCTTTTCCTCCTCCTCCTCCTCCTCCTCTTCCTCCTCCTCCTCCTCCTCACAACATTCAGAGTTAAAGGTTGCACAGAGCAAGCATATTTTTAACCTCCCCCTCATTAGCACCGTGTCTCGCTGTGATTTAGCTGGTCATGATAATCCTTAGTGCGTACTCGGTGTTTATAGACCCTCAGAGACTTAGTCAAGGTCATTAGTCAAACACTCCCCACTCCAATTAAGATACTCACCCAGAAAAAAATATATATACTCACCCAGAGAAATCTGTAGTGAGAATCCCATAGTGGAAGATGTATATTCGGCTGATGTGGCATATCGTAAGGTAGCCCATCGCTACCAAAAAGGAATACCTGGAACCCAAAACACAGGGGACCAGATTAATGCACGCGACAGTGAGATACTCAGTAAATGCTCTCCTTGTCCCCTCTCTCCCCTCTGCAAATGCCTGGTCACAAAGTCACGAATGTTCCAGCTACATCCTAGTCCATCCCGTCCTCTGAGCCCCTTCATCTTGTCTTACCCAGTCTACAGCTTTGGCAGGAAAAAGGCATCAACTGGAAGCTTTACAAACTGCAAACCCCTGGGCTCTTCCTCTAGCTATTCTGGTTTAATTGTTACCAGCTACGCCTGAGCATGTTCTCACTCATTCTCAGCACAAACCATTACATTTATGTGACAAATGTCAGTCACTACATACCTCTCAATCACCACTATAAGCACTGACCACTCCCCCAATGACCACTCCCCCAATGACCACTCCCCCAATGACCACTCCCCCAATGACCACTCCCCCAATGACTACTTCCCACTGACCACTCCCCACTGACCACTCCCCACTGACCACTCCCCACTGACCACTCCCCACTGACCACTCCTCCAGTCCTCTGCTCAGGACTCTCCCTCAGGCATCCATTACCATTCATGCACACTCCTTTGTGTTTTTCAGAGAGATGCCACAAATGATATGACATATGAACTAGCAATACCCACCTATAGCACATACACACACACACAACACACACACACAACACACACACATATACGCACACGCACGCACATGCACACACCAACTGCCTCTGCCTCTGCCAAGGGCTGGGATTAGAGTCATACCCCACATATGTGGATATGTATGCATATTCTATTGGTCTTGCTTCTCTAGAATATTCTACCTGTTACCCCAGCCCTGTCCCCCAAGGCCAGCATCCACCACTGCTCAGCTGCTTGAAGTCTTCTAAACTCATCCATACGAACATCTGCTCTCCCAACTCACTGGAACCCCGAGCATCACAGCCCTGCCTGACACATGGGTGGAAGTAGGGAGGGCCTCGGTGACTATTAGTAGAAATGAACACACTTAACATTTTAAATGTCTCGGGAACCCAACAGACAGAGGCGTAAATCCAAAAGCTGTAACTTCTGACACATGTCATAAACGAGGGAAGATGAATATTCTGACATTAAATTGTGCTGAAACTCATGTATTCGCATTAAAATAACTCGTGGATCCTAGGTCAGCCCAGGGAGCAGTAAAGACGATGACCAGACAGGGAGCATAAAGAGTTCTATAAAGCATCACGCAACATTAGGTTCTCCTGGATCTTAGTTGTGGAGGACGATGTTACAGCTGAAGGGCTGTGTGTGGGCATCTGGCTCCTGTGCACAGAGACCTGCGCCTGCTACTCAGCATCGGTAAGAAGTAGAAGAGAAAACAGTAAGAGTCAAAAAGTTCAAAGCCGGAAGTGTTCTAAAATGAAAAGTACTCCATAATAACATTAAAAAAAAAAAAGAGTGCTGCCATGTCGGCCCTCAAAAACATTCAGAATATAAGATTTCCTATCTTAAGGTTTCAGATTCAGACAGTCAAACCATTGAGTTCTATGCTCATGTTTCAAAATCTTAAAGCCTTCAAAACTAGAAACACTTCTGTCCAAAACACATTAGGTAAAGAAAAGTCAACCTACCCCACACAGAAAGGCTCCCTTTGCCTTGAATCCCTCCTAAATCCCTTCCAACCATGAAGACGCTCAACAAAGCCAAGGACCAAGAACAAGTGCCCTGAGGAGCTGGAGCAATGGGGGAGGGAGGAAGCCTGGTGCCCTGGCTTCCACTCACTTTCTCCAGAAAGTTCATGAACTCCAGACAGAAGTACAAAGCAGATTCAGCAGAAAATAGATTCTTCTAGAACCGGGTTAACTATAGCTACACTTGTTTCTTCCCTGGCTTACAAGGTAAACAGATTCAATGCTGTGGTTATAATTAAACCACAGCTGTCAATAACAGGCATAAGCACCGAATCCTAGTGCAACAGGGCAGGGCATTCTTGTCCTGGATGGATCTGAATTCCTTAGTGGTGCATAAAACATATTGTGAAGACAAAATAATACAAATGCAAACCCTAGCACTCGTTAAAGTAATCCTTGGTATGAATACCTGGCAGGGTGGCTATTTCTGGAAAAAAGCGTATGACATGGGGACAGGATAGTTAGTAGTGTTTTCTTATTGACATGGCTGGGTGTCATGTGTGTGTGTGTGTGTGTGTGTGTGTGTGTGTGTGTGTGTGTGTGTGTGTGTGTGTACCTGCACTTCTTTACATAAGCACTCAATTCCTCAATTCAAAAACGGAAAGAATATCTATACTCTACACACTTGCTTTAGAAGGACGGTATTATCAATTATGAACTCAAAAATCAACTGATATATTAATCATTATGTACTGAGAATAATGCAGTACATTAAAAAGAGCTTAGCCTAGGATGCAGCACAAAGCAAGGGCTCCCAGAATCAATTAAGTACATCACCAGTTGTCACAAAAGGCCCCCTTCCTGGAAGATACGAACCAGGTCTGCTTCAGCTGGTCCCTGACATCTGTGCTACCTCCCTAATACTGAGACTTGGGATGCAGACAGATGTGGTACCCCTAAGAACTCTCTCAAAATGTCCTGAGTAACACCTAGGCCAGAAATGGGCTCATTGCAGACAGCAGCCAACACTACCTCTCTGTACCTCTTCTCAACCACAAGGTGGGAACTCTCAACACGGGACATGAAAAGGAGAGCAATACAAATGGGATCATAAAATCACAGTCCTCGGAGTCTGCATTCGAGGGAACTGAGAGGATGGCTCGGTCGGTAAGAATGCTTGTCTGCAAGCATGAGGCCTTGAGTTCAAAACCCCAGCACCCATGTAAAAAGCTGGTCATAGCTGCATTTGTCCATAATCCTACCAGTCGTCAGTGGCAGAGAGATGATCCTGGAAGCTTGCTAGACAGCCATCCTAGACAAAAAAAAAAAAAAAAAAAAAAAAAAAAAAAAAAGCAAAAACAAAAACAAAAAAAAAGTGAGCTACCAGTTTCAGTCAGAGACAGCGTTTCAAAACAATGAGGTCTCCAGCAATGAGACAGAGAAAGAGAGAGAGAGAGAGAGAGAGAGAGAGAGAGAGAGAGAGAGAGAGAGAGAGAGAGAGAGAGAGAGAAAGAGAGATCCATAACCATCCAGAAATAGTCACACACTTTTCTTTAATTAAATAAAAAAAAAAAAAAGGAACTGTCATTAACACTTTTACAAACTCCACACCTCACAGGAGTAAGGGAAAGCTCATACACAGAAAAGCTACCCCACCTACCTGTATTTGATATTTTCTAACCTCAGCCTCAGAGGAAACAACTTGGAGACATGCTTTAGCGTCGAGTTCTTCCTTTGGGAACTAGACCATTCCCTGCGTCTGCAAACTGGCAACCATTCAAACAAACAGAAAGAGGAAGAACGAGTTTGGGCATCTTCCATTTTCACTCTCACAGGAGAGCTTTCTGCTACCACACCACTGTGGTGATGAAAGTCATTGTCTGTCTATGAACCACTCAGCCCCACATCCAGCTTGGAGTATCCCGTTCCCAGACTACAGAATGGAATATGGAAACCTAGGCCAGCCATGGAGCAAGGGCTCATATAAGTTTTGGACCCCCTGAAATCCAGAGTGCACCCCCATCAGTGTCATGTAAGTATGGGGAAGAGCGGACAGATTATCAAGGGGAGGTAACTGGCAAAGTCCCACCGCTAAACAAGCTATTTGCAGTTGTTAACTGGTGGGAGAGAGAAAACCAGTTTTCTTCAATGAAGTGACACTGGGTATTGTATCAACCACACACTTAGGGCAGGCAGACTGTGTACTCCTGACCAGTTGGCTAACACTAAACAGAATCTATGTGCTGTTTTGTTTGATTTTTTGTTTTGTTTTGTTCCTGCTGTGTTTGTTCAAGGAAAAAATATGAAGGCAGGTAGGGGCAGAGATCTAGGAAGAGCTGGGGCACAGGAAGAATATGACCAAAATATGTTGCATGAAAATTTTTTAGAAATAAAGAATAATAATAAAAGAAAAAACAATGTGACAAACTGGAAAAGAGGAAAAGAAATGTACTATAAAATGTAACATCATTATTCATTTAAAACCATGTTTAAGAAAAGGCAAGGAAACACACACACACATGCACACACTGCAACATAACCTCTTCAAGGCTCCTATAAGCATCATACATATTATATACAAAGAAGTTGTCAGAATCATCCTCAAATTAGTAAACGGGCTTCCTAATATTCTTCCAAAAGAAATGATACTATCTTTTCAAGTAGAAAAGAGAGGAGGGAGAGATTAGAAATCACATTTCCACAGCTCGTTTGGATACAAAGTTGAAAGACTATGAACTTTACAAGCATGTAAAAAGACTTTCCTCCAAAAATGAAAAATGTATTGAAACTGCAAAGTTATATATTGAAAAGTTACATTTCAGTGTTTTTAATAGATGTGGTAATGGCCTCACTAGTCAAGGGGCTTCCTGAAGCCAGAGGAGGCTTTCCAGAGAAGCCATGAACAAAGAAACAGTAAACACAAGTGTCCTTTTTCTTTCTTTCTTTCTTTCTTTTCTTTCTTTCTTTCTTTTTTTTTTTTTTTTTTTTGAAACAGTCTCTCTGAATAGCCCTGGCTGTCCTAGAACTCCTTATGTAGACCAGGCAGGCCTCAAACTCACAGAGATCTGCCTGCTTCTGCCTCTCCAGTGCTGGGATTAAAGCTGTGCATCACCATACCTGACCTGCACCCCATCCATTTCTTCCACAAATATTTACTGAGCCTTCCCTCTTGCCTGAATCTTTCTAAATGCTGAAAATGCAACAAAAGCAACTAAAATGTTTTTATATTTATAAAATACCCTAGAGGCTGAATTGGTGCCTCAGCAATTAAGATCCCTTATTGCTCTGACAGAAGACCCCAATTTGATTCCCAGAATCTACATCGTGGGGCTTATGACCTCCTGTAACCCTATTCCCAGAGGATCCAGTGCCTTCCTCAGGCACCTGTACACACATGGGGCACATAAATTCACACAGGCACATGCTTTCATATAAATAAAAGTAAATCCTTAAAATTTTCTTTATTTTTAATTGTATGTGCACATTAAGTATGTGCACATGAATGCAGGTGCCCATGGAGACCAGAAGAGGGAGCTAGAGTCTCTGAAGCTTGAGTTACAGGCAGATGTGAGCACCATGCATAGGAAATAGGAATTGAATTTGGATCTTCTGGAAGAGCAGTGTATATTTTTAACCAGTCAGCCTTTTCTCCAGCCCCCCAAATAAATTTCTTAATTGAAAAAAAAAAAAACTACAAAGTCACAAAAGATGGAGTCCACAAAAAGCAGAATCAATACTGAGTTTTCAGACAGACCACAGGAAAGACACTGTAAAGCACACACACACATACACACACACACACACACACACACACACACACACACACACATTTATCTGCTGATCATGTGATCACACAGACTTCAAGGAAGAATTAAAGTACTTCGGTGTCATAAAAGCAAACATCACAGCAAAACATAGCCCTTTCTTGCTGATTAGTTTTCTTATATATTATTCATTTACATATCCAAAGTATACAATTAATGAGGTTTGATATATGCAAGCACTCAAAAAACTATATCCAAATATGAGATTGGACTTTGCCTCACCCCTGCAGCCACACGTGCGTCTTTTCCTAACCCTTGGTCCATCTCCTGGCACCACCTAATACCAGTCACTTCCCATTCTCTTGCCACCATAGATTAGTTTGCATTTTTAAAACCACAATCTAGGTACCTTCTTTCACTCAACACATTTCTCTTGAGATGGGAACACGTCATTCTGTATCCCCGGTGCTTTCTACAGCTGCAATGCACTCCACTGTGGTAACTGTGTAAGTTGTGCCCAGCTTGAGGCTCCTGATAAGTGGATGAACCTTCTTTCAACTGCATCCCACTTTGTACATTTTTTCATAAAGATTTTAAAAATCTTTCTTCTGCTTCTCTTTTCCTGAAGATCCCTATCGTCCCCACTCCCTGACATCCTGGAGGCACTCAGACATATCACTTATGGGGGAAAAGCAAAACACATCTCCTCCAGGAGACCACAGAATTCCTGCTGAACCCTGCTCAGTCCCAGGATCTTACCTGTGAACGCTGGATGCACTTGCTGTGACCAGGACCCCATAACACATCAGCACCAGCACAAAGAGATGAACAGAATACCTTCAAGATATAAGAAAAGGGGACAGGAGATGCCGAAAACATTCTGACCTGCTCACTGGATCCCCACCCTCACCCATTCCATGAGAGAACATAAGTCAAATTGCTGCTCTACAGAATCAAAACACTGCATCTTAAAAAGACTCTGGGAAACTTAGGCACTGTTTGCAATTAAAGCCCTAGAAATGTCCGGAATCGGTAAGTGGGGAAGTTCACGGCTGTTTTACATCCATATAAAATTGAAAGGCCAAAGAGAATTCTTTTGGATGGACTTTATGTTTTTAAGTCTCAAAGCTATTTTTGTAAGTTTCAAAGTACCAGTACCAAAATCCCACTCCTGATCCCACTCCTGATGTACAAGGCTTTTTTTTTCTTTTTTTCTTTTTTTTTCTTTTCTTTTTTTTTTTTTTTACACAGTGGCTGATTCAAAATATGAGTCTTTACCAATGGTTTGTGGGAAAATTAGAGCAGTAACCTGGTACCTTCACCAAAGTCACAAATTTCTTGTAAGAGTCACTTCTGGATATGTTAGTGTCTATAGCATGAGGCCTAAGAAGAGCCACTCTCTAGGTATTCTCGATCTTGGAGTGACAGCAGGTGTCTACACTAGGCTAAGTCTTCCATCTGATGGAGAATGACTCAGATCCCTAATGCCTGCACTGAAACCTTCACATTAACACCGAGCCTCCAACAAGAAGACAAGAAACATCTGTGAAGGATAAGGAGGGTCCCCTGTGGGGAAGAATTAAACCTTATAGCAGTCCATCTATATGACTCAAGGAAGTCTGTAAAGATTTCACCTTAAGGGGGGGAAAAAAAACCAGACAGCACTCTCAGTGGTCAGTCTCTTTGTTGGTTCCCGTCTATGACATGAGTGAAGGCTCCCACAGCATCCCCATTAGTTTACAATAAGGTTCGTACAACATTTACAATCTCACCGGGCTTTTCAATACACGAAGGATTTCACAATGCCATGTATTTCTTACCAAAGAATCTCATCACAAAACATCCAAGCAATAAGCTCTAGACTTTATGAGGCTCATACTCACCAGCCAAAACAAAACACAACAAAATAAATGCCCAAAATGGTGGCCAGCAGGTGCCGGACCTCAGGGCTGGCTTTACCGGGATGTAAGTAGATCCTGAACCAGAAAGCGGCCGACAAGGCGAAAAGCTGGCAAGCCACAAAGTTAACCTATGGAGAAGAGAATAAAGACCTTTTCAGTGCTTTGCCTATGTATAAATCTGCTTCTGGTTTTTCAGGTATCTATACCAAGATGCATCTGAAACTTATACTTTTACCCTCTCAGGTGAGTGTCTGTATGGAGGAGGGCCGAGCAACAGAAAAAGAACACTACCTTCACATGGTGTAATAAGCCTAGGGCTGGAGCAGTGGCTTGGAGGTTATCAAGACTTGTTCAGTTCCCAGAACACACTGGGTGAGACATGGAGGCTCTGAAGCATCAGAAAGTCCATTCCCAGGGGATCTGATACTCTCTTCTGGCCTCCTTGGGTACCAGACATGCATTTGGTGTACAAACTTACATGCAGGCAAAAGGGGGGGGGGAGAGAGAGAGGGAGAGGGAGAGGGAGAGGGAGAGGGAGAGGGAGAGGGAGAGAGAGAGAGAGGAGAAAAAACCGAGTCTCTTCTCCAGCCCCTTCAAATCTTCGAATGTTCTCAACCTTTCTAAGGCTGAAACTCTTTGATACAGTTCCTCATGGTGTGGTGATCCTTGACCATAAAATTATTTCATTTCCACTTTATAACTGTAATTTTGCTACTATTATGAATCACAATATACACATCTGATATGCAGGACATCTGATAGGTGGCCCCCATAGGGGTCGCAACCCACAGGTTCTGCATGTATGAGGTCCTGGACTTGAACCCCAGTATAACAAAAAGGGGGGAGTAAGGCAGAGAGGAAGAAGATGAACAAGAGAAGGAAAAATGAAAATAGAAGAAGAAGCCGGGCGTGGTGGCGCACGCCTTTAATCCCAGCACTTGGGAGGCAGAGGCAGGTGGATCGCTGTGAGTTCAAGGCCAGCCTGGTCTGCAGAGCGAGTCCAGGACAGCCAAGGATACACAGAGAAACCCTGTCTCAAAAAACCAAAAAAAAAAAAAAAAAAATAGAAGAAGAGATGGGGGTTTTACCTAAAACATTAAAAGCTGGGTATTGTGGCTTATGCCTATGACCTCAGCACTCCGGAGTCAAAGCAGAAAGATCAGGAGCTCAAGGTCATCACCGGGCTGCATATGTGAGTCCAAGGAAAGCCTCGGCTATAGATGCAAGCCAAGGAAAAAAGGGAGGGAGGAAAAATATATAAAAAACAATTCCTCAAAACTCATGGGAAAGATCAGCTAATTTTTGAAAGAGAATTAACACATGTCTTTGCAGGTTAAACTTAAGGCAAATCACATTGCAAACATGTTGAGCGGTTTAACCATTATCAAAAGCTAGAAAAGTAACGTAAATTCTTCAGAGCATTGAAGATAAAGATCAGTCACTTTGAGGAGGAGGAGGAAGAAGAGGAGGAGAAGAAGAAGAGGAAGAAGAAGAAGAGGAAGAAGAAGAGGAAGAAGAAGAGGAAGAAGAAGAAGAAGAAGAAGAAGAAGAAGAAGAAGAAGAAGAAAGACGAATAAAACCACAGGATTTCATCAGCACTTGTTCAAGCCTCAAAGAAGGGCAGCTGTTTTGAGGTTCATTCATTATGTACTGGGATGGAGGAGAAGGAAGGAGAATGCGAGGGGAGAGGGAGGGGAGAGGGAGGGGAGAGGGAGGGGAGAGGGAGGGGAGAGGGAGGGGAGAGGGAGGGGAGAGGGAGGGGAGAGGGAAGGAGGGGCACCATCTCCACTTGAGTTCATTTTGTTTTCTCAATACAAAGCAGCAATACTTTAAATCCCTTATAGAAAATTTATAAAATGGAACTCTCTGGAACTTTGTGTTCTTTGATGAGGCTGAATGGTGTTTCCTCTCTGTTTAAAAGATTATATCACCAGACACCCAAATGCACCTGTTCCCACTAAACGCCACCTTTACTTATTACCTTAAAAGACGCAGAAAAAAAGGGCTTAAGAGCCTACTATGAAAGTTTTGATCCTCTTTTAATCTAGGCTAAATGAACAACCAACAAATGGCATGTACACACACAACACAGAGTAAGGATCTGGTAACCTTGTAATCCCAGCAGAGGGGAATATGGCAGTGGGATGGCTAGTTTAAGGCCAGCCTCAGAGTACATAATGATATCCTGTTTTAAAAAATAAAAAGGAGTGTGTGTGTGTGTGTGTGTGAGGGGGGAGGGAGGGAGAGGGAGGGGGGGAGGGAGGGAGATACATCCTCTCCTCTCTACCCAGTGAGTAGTCAAAGTAGGGCATATTTAATCAGGAAAGTGATCAGAGGGGAATTTACTCCACTCTTTCTGTTTGGCCAGGAAATATGGAACATTTGGGGATTTTTGTTTGGTTGGTTGGTTGGTTGAATTAAGAAAAATCTCTTTAATGACAGCATGCACTCTGCTCTAGCTAATGCTCAATACTGCCACCCTTAAGTCTCTTTCAGGCTCAGGCCCAAGTTATGTTTTGTACAATTTTTTTCTTTTTTAATAATTTTTTTATTTAATTAGTTTATTCAGATTACAACTCAATTGCTATCCCATCGCTTGTATCCTCCTGTTCCTCCCTCCCTCCCACTTTCACCCCATTTCCCTCCCCTAGGTCTATGACTAAGGGGGACCTCCTCCCCCACTATATGGTCATAGGCTATCAAGTCTCATCTTGGTAGCCTGCTTATTCTTTCTCTGAGTGCCACCAGGCCTCCTCACCAAGGGGAGGTAGTCAAATATGGAGCACCAAAGTTCATGTCAGAGTCAGTCCCCGCTCTCCACATAACTGTGGAGAATGTCCTGTCCATTGGCTAGATCAGAGTAGGGATTCAATGTTTACTACTTGGATTGTCCTTGGTTGGTGCAATAGTTTGAGCACACCCCCTTGGGCCCTGAGTCACCCGTCATGATGTTCTTCTTCTAGGTTTATGGACCCTCTGGATCCTTCTATTTCCTAACATTTGTTCAGGAGAACTGATCCTGGCGATACAGCAGTATTCTTTAGAAAACTGTTGGGACAGTAGCAACAGCACTGCCTGTTGGAAATGCACCTAGACCTCTGAGTCGGGACACTTGATGAGTGAGAACCAGTAACACATGTTTGTGTCCTTCTTCACTCCATCAAAATCCACTTTGAAACACTAGTATGAGCCAAATGATAGTGATGTATGCCTTTAATCCCAGAACTTGGGAGGCAGAGGCAGGCGGAATATGGCTGTGAGTTCGAGGCCAGCCTGGTCTACAGAGTGAGTTCTAGGGCAGCCAGGGCTGTTATACAGAGAAACCCTGTCTTGAAAAACCAAAAGAAAAAGAAAAAAGAAAGAATGAATGGAAAGAAAGAAGGAAGGAAGGAAGGAAGGAAGGAAAGAAAGAAAAAGACTGTTATGAAATAGAAAGAAAGCTTTCAATGGGCTAAATATTAAACAACACAATCTTGCCAGGCATAGTGGTGTGTGCTTATAATTCCAGCATTTGGGCGGCAGAGGCTGAAGGATTATCACAACTTTGAAGGTTGTCTAGTATTTTTTAGGCCAACCACGCTACATAGCAAGACCCTATCTCAAAACCAAACCAAAAGGAAACAAAACAAAAAGAATACAGCCTAAAAGTGAGTGTAAGGTATTGTCTGAACTGACAACGATCCCTCGCTTGCCCAAACTTCACTGAGGTTGCCGAATCTCCAGATCTACCTAGTTTTAGCAAGAACCACACCCCACCCTCCATGCCTGATCACCCTCAGTGTTTGATCAGTCTCCGGCTCCACCATCACCTAGGGTTGTCTTTGGACTGAAGAAGCTAACTTCTATGACCTCTTGAAGCAGTGCGTGTGCTCTCTGTCAGTCTACGTTCCCAAAGTTAACATGTGCCCAAGTCGAGCACAGGATGAGTTCACCAGCTACTGTGGGATTGTTTCAAACTGACCTCTCTCCGCAGCCTCTTTCTGCCTGCTCTATACCCAGTCTCTCTCCCATCCAACATCCATTCACATGGCAGCCCAAGTCACCTTCGTCTTTTCCTTCTGTAGGGACAGGCAGTACAGCCCTGAACCCAGTCAGCCTCTGGGTTCTCAGCGCCTATGGTGCATTTTACAAACCTACAGTAGAGGCAGACCTGAAAGAAGAAAGTTGTTTTTTTTTTTCTTTTTCCTTTTCATTCTAAAAACTTGTCTTGTGAAAAGGGTTCATCATACACCAAATCCCCCAAAAGGTTAAACCCTGCCCTTTAGAGGACGCACGGATGAAGACAATAGTGGTCTCGCATGGTGCTTTCCTTTATTAAAGCCTTCGCAATTACAAAGAACACTAGCAGGATAGATAGTTCCTTTTCCAATGCTGTGGCCTCCAGAGGCATGCTGGGGGCCGCAGTTTCATTCCCGAGTTCTAATGGCACTGCACCCACAATTACAGTATTGTATGGACCCCGCTGTACAAAGGCGAAGCAGAGGGCAGCTCTGTTGCTAGTCAGATTCCAAACACAAGCTAGCCTGGCATAACTCAGATCCCGCACAGTCTCGATTTCCACAGCCTTTGCAAGCTTCCAAAGGCACTTGGCGAAATCCAAACACGCCCTCAAAGCATGTGCTCTTAGCCCACCAGCCCAGGGTGCTGCTGTGCTGCCATTTCAAATGTGGCTCGTGAATAACCCCCACTGCCCTCACACTCCGCTAGGAAGGGGATTCCTGTCTCATGGCCTTCATGGCTTTCAACTAAAAGCAAACTGTGTCAAAACCTAAAAATATTGCCTTCCTCCTAATTGAAGAGAGGCAAGCACACTATTTTTAACAGATAGCCGATATCAACAGTCCAAAATGATTCCGCCTCCTCCAGCAGTGTGCCGAGGAGGGGCGGGCAACGGGGCAGGCCTGGACCATTCTTCCTCAGCAAAGCCGATTTATATGCAGCAAAGACAAAACCAACATGATTAAATGGCCCCTGCCTGACTCACTGACTCAAAGGAAAGTCATTCTTTCACCACAAACAGTACTCTCTTGCCTTGCACGCCCTCCCGCCTCAAAAAAAAAAAAAAAAAAAGGAACTCAAACTCCTATTCCCTACTGTTCCACAGAACAAAAAGTGACTGTCCCACACCCTGTAGCTACTTTTCACTTTCAAAGAGATCCTTATTCCAAGCACCTTGTGGAATGTCAGCGAGGCATGTTTTTAAATCTCCAACAAGGCTATTTTTCCCCAGCCCTTGGATAAGCAAGTGTTATTAAAGACAGATAATCGGTGTGCATAATTTTACAACCCAGCAAAGTTTCATTTGCTATCTCCTCTCATCCTGAACATAAACGTCTTTTATTGAATGCTTACAATGGGTGGAGGACAATGACAAACTTCACGCTAATGATTCTGACATTCGGACAGGTTTATGCAGTAGCCTGCCTCCCTAGACACATGGAGACAATTAGGAATGCCACCATGAAGTGCAAAGGCTGAAGTCACAGCGAAGTCCATGACGGTCACTCACGGGCTCAGTCCCTCGCATTCTCTGCCACGCACACCACCTGGGAAAATTTGCTGGCTGCCTATATTCACTTCTGCTGCTGCCATAACAAAGTACCACAGACCAAGTGCTAAACAATAGAGACATCTTAGCTCCTGATTCTGGAAGGTGAAAGGCTGGGACCAAGATGTGAGCAAGACTCGCTTCTCCGGAGCCTCTCCTTACTTAGCTTTATATCTCGCTCTGTGTCCTTACATAATCCTCTCTGTGTATTGGTGTCTTGGTGTTCCATATAAGGACACCAGCTATATTAAATTCCATATGGCCCACCCTCATCACTGCCTCTTTAAAAGACCCTCACCAAACATGGTCACATTCTGAGACCCTGGGGTTTATGACTTGACTTCAGCATGTGACTCTAACCTGTAACATGCCCAATAAAAACCCTCTTCTCAAGCCTATGGGCTGAAGCGGACGTTACTGTCCTTACCCTAGAAGGTGGAGAGCAGGCAGAACCCAAAGCCAACACGGCTATAGGTCTCATTATAACCTGCAGCCAGCTACCTAGAGGCTACCAATGGGGCACCCAGCTGCAGGCCCTGTTTAGGTTTTTACTGACAGGCGTTGCATCCATACAATACACAAGATATTCTTGGGGCAGCCCATGCCGTCGAACACTTGATAGTTCATCCTAGGTTTGCACATGTTGGGAAAGTCCACTGTCCTATGACCTTTGTTTCTAACACAGAAGCTTAAAAAACAGTGACCAAATAAATAAATAAATAAATAAAAGGCACTTTGTAAAACTATGTGCATTCATGTACACGTGCATGCACTGGTGCCCGTCTAGCACTTTCCTCTGTCCATCCCTACCTCATCCTTCCGGACAGACTCTCTGGCTAAACCCGGAACTCACCAATTTGGCTAAGCAGCCTGGCCAGGAATCCTACCTATCTCAGTGGCCAGCACTGAGATTACAGGTGAGCGCCGCTCACACCTGGAGTTCTGACGTGAGCTCTGGAAGACAGAAGCCGGCGCTCCATGCTGACGTGGCAAGCAGTTTCCCTACTGAGCCATCCCACCAACCTGGCGATCAGCATTTATTAGAACATATTACGCGTCAGGGGCTCAACAACTGTCAGCTGTCACTCAAAGCAATTGGCATCTATTATCCTATTACGTCGTCTCAAAGACCATCGGTAACTGCCGAGGGAACTAAACTGCCAATTCCTTAATACACTCGGCCATGTGGCAGCTCTCTGAGGTAAGCCAAGGCTGCTCCTCATCACCTGGCAAGACACTAGTGTTGTCCAGGGGCATCTGAAGTAACAATACCAGGGCTAATAGCCCCTGCTAATGACTGGTTTTTTTGAGGAAAACTCTCCAAATCTCCAGAGACTGTATTCTCACATACCAAGCCTCCTTCAGCAGTTCTGAGTAAAATGAGATTATCCCTCTTAATTCCTTTAGAAACAACCTGCATGTACTTGGTTACAGTTTAAATTGCCCTCTCCTGATAATATCACGGCACATTGTATTAGTTACAACTCAGAGTGAAAACCATTTAATAGCTGACGTTATGGGGGAGAGGGGGCTCAGCAGCAAATGATTGCGGGGTCTATTTAGCCACTACAAGGATAATCTACCCAGAAGTCGTATGTTTATAATCCTTGGCTTAGTAGACAGAGAAAAATGAACAGAATTCAGGACCATGTAAGAACTGGCAAACCCTGTCTTCAAACACGCTCTCACCCACCTCCTCTGAAAATAAAGCTCAGGGCTGCTGTTTGCTAGTGTGAGAGGCCAGGAACAATGACGGTGTGGCTAGCACTGATGTCACCGAGCACACGGCCAGAGCCTGCCTAACTCCTCTTTCCTATCTAGATAAGACCTTGCACCTTCACAACTCTAAGGATATATGAAGTACGTGGTAAACGAGGAAATTAAGTTACAAAGGGGTTTAGAAATTTATCAAAAGTTCGCATACCAGAAAGTCAGTGGCCATGCTGGATTTGAATTCAAGGAGTGTACGGCTAAGAATGTGGCTCATTTGGTACGGTGCCTGCCTAGCTCGCACAGAGCCTGGGTTTAGTCCCTAGCACTGCATAGCACCAGGTGTGATGGCACACACCTGTAATCCCTGTACTGAGGAGGTAGAGGCAAGAAGACTGGGGTTCGGAGCTATCCCCAGGTATTGGCCAGCCTGGGCTATGGGAAAGCTTGTCTTAAAGAAAAACAGCCCAAGGAATCTGGCTCCTGAGTCCACCAATGGGCATGTTTAACTCAATCTCACTCAATTCCAATACCTCATTTTCCAGATGAAGAAACTCGAGCCTGGTAAGTGTTCTGGGTCACATAGCTGCGAGCCTCAGAGTTGGGACTAGAACCCAGGCATCCTGTGTGAAGTCGGCTTCCTGTGGCTATAACACAGACCTGGAAGAAACCATTTACAAAGAAGAAAGGGATACTTTGGCTCACGTTTTCAGCCCTTGGACAGTGAGCCTTGCTGCCTCAGGCACAGGATGGCACAGAACATCACAGCAGGGGCTTGGAGTAAAGGAGCTCTGCTCACCACATGAGGTCCAGGACACAGACAGGGAGGGGCAGAGCTCTCAACATTCCCTCCAAGGGCATGCTCCCAGTAATGTAGCTTCCTCCAACTACGACTCACACCTTAACACATGGGTGTTTGGAAGACATTTTGGGTCCATATACAGCTTCCTCACTCACAGCCCAAAAGCCTTCCTATGGTTCCCCACAGCCTTGGATATGGGTGGAAATAAAACACAGTTGGGAGTCAGAGAGGCCCATGTAGGAATAGGGACTTATCAAAGACCTCTGGACATCTGGAAGGAGGGATGCTGAAGAGGCCTGGAAGAGAATGTGGAACATTTGTGGATGATGTTATGAGCTTGAATGTGTCAAGAGAAAAAGATCCCTACCACTAACAGGGATGTATATGAGTGTGTGTGTGTATGTGTGTGTGTGTTTGTGTGTGTAGTACATATAGATAATAAACACTTGTATAATGTCTAATATAAAACATTAGCATTATGCATGTTAATATAAAATGTACATGTATACACATATGTTGCATAAAAGTGTATTTTTATGTGTAGTATATATTTTTATGAAATCGGAAATTTTCCACGTGACTCAGTTCCACCCAGCTGGGAGAAGCTGAAGTATTCAACTTCTCTCAATCTGGTTGACTAATGAAAAACAACATCCAGTAGAGAACCGCTGCTATATTCTTGGTCATATGAGAAAATAACATCCACCCACAGAATTGTAATGGGTATTAACTGGAAAGTTCTAGCACTTTCTGAGTGATAAAATTCCACATGAATTAGCTGAGCTACAAACTGTAACGTTAGCTGGGCAGTGGTGGTACACACCTTTAAGTCCTAGCACTTGGGAGGCAGAGGCAGGAGGATCATTCTGAGTTCGAGGTCAGTCAGTTCTATAGAGTAAGTTCTAGGACAGCCAAGGCCACACAGAGAAACCCTGTCATGAAAAACCAAACAAAAATAAACAAGCTTATAAAGTAAACTAAATAGCAAAACCACCGTAAGATAAAGACTCTCAACTGATCACTAAAAGGAATGTTAAACGAAAAGTTTAAATAAAAAAAAATGTTTTAAATTAAGCTAGGCATGGTGATACAAGCCTGTAATCCCAGCACTTAGGGAAGCACAGGCAGGCAGATCTCTGTGAGGTGGAGGCCAGCCTGGTCTACAAAGTGAGTCCAGAACAGCCAAGGCTACATAGAGAAACCCTGTCTTGAAAAAAAAAAGTCCCCCAAAACAAAATTGAAAATGACTGTTGCTTGGGCCAGAAATGACTCATCAGGTAAATGCGCTGACGGCCAAACCTGATGATATGAGTTCAAGTCCCCAGGTCCCATGTGGTGGATGGTGAGAACCAATTCCAGAAAGTTCTTCTTTGACTTTCCAAAGCCATGTGCCAGTGCACATGCTTAAGAGTACACTGGAGCACCCACCCACTCACTCACACATGCATACACACACACACACACACACACACACACACACACACACACACACATGAGCGTAGATGAGAAGAGATAGGAGTATATGCTACAGTGATTGAAGACATTACAAAAACATATCAGACTCTTCATTGATTTGGTCCAAACCCTTCAAGCAGTCCCCAGAGGGATGTGGGGACCATGGCTACACTCTCTACAGAAGGAAGTGGAGTCTCCTGGCAGCCACATCTACTTTGACTGCCTGGCCAATGGGAACTATGACGTCACTGAGACCTTTCCGTCATGGCACTCCTATGTGCTGGCTGAAATCCTGAGTGCCTTTGGTTAGCTTTCCCTTCTCCTCCACATCCCCTGCTATACATATTGCAAGAAGGTACAAGGAAGACGCAGAACATTATGGACCTAAGTTTTTACAAAAGGCTTAAAAACACACAGGGAACTTCCTGTCTCAGCCCCTCAACAGCACTGGGTTGCAGGCCAGGAAGGCCATCCCTGCCTTATTACGTGAGGGCTAAGATTTGAACTTAGGCTCTTGTGCTTTCATAGCAAGTACACTTACCTTTCTAAAGGTTTGGTTTTTAAATACTGTTATAGCTGAAGATGTCTTTAAATATCCTAAACTCTGTATGAAAGAAGTGTTTCTAGGTTGTTCTGAATAAAATCGTAATATGATTTGAAAGTTTAAAAATGAACAAATAGAGAGATGCTGTTGGGGGAGGCAGTTCAATTGATAAAGTACCAGCTATGAAAGATAAGGTCTGAGTTTGGACTCCCAGGAGATGTGTGTGGCATTATAGAAGACATCTGGTGTCAACCTCTGGCCTCTACATATAAACACAGATACATATACACACAGAGGCATATATATATAAACATGTATAAACACAGAGAGAGAGAGAGAGAGAGAGAGGAGAGAGAGAGAGAGAGAGAGAGAGAGAGAGAGAGAGAGAGAGAGAGAGAGAGAGAGAGAGAAAGCAAATTGTTCCATATGGAGTGTATGAGGACATTCAGACAAATTAAAACTATTATTCTGTCTTCCAGGAACATACTGTGGGGACGCCACACTCTTTCCTTCTTCTATGCATCAAATAAAACTGCATTGAAATGAAGTTCATCGTAAGAAGCCATGTGAATTTTCATTGGTTTCACTTTATCATAAAATCCATAAATGTTCACATTAAATAAAATGACAGGAATCTATATTAAATAAAAGATGTAAAAAAATTAAATGAAGAGATAATCTCACCAACCACCTTTCTCCTTGCATGAACTGAGAACATTCCTTAATACGTTTTCTATATTTGATTTAACTATGAAGAGGTAGTTTCGATTCACAGGCATTGGTTTCTCCTTTGGCCTCACACACTCATGGTAGAATGACTACCCTGTGATGTGGTTTTCCACTCAGCTATGAAGACAGGCATCTTTCTCATTGTGTTGATTAATTCTGTCAAGTTGATTGCATTAGTAAATGCCTAGGGCATTAGTCAAGCACTCTTCTGGGTATGCCTGTGAGGGTGCTTCCAAAGAAGATTGGCTGAGAGGGAAAGACCCATCCTGAATGTGTGGCAGCGTGCCATGGACTGGGATCCAGACAGAAGAAAAAGAGAAAGGGGTAAGTCAACTGAGCTCTTGTCTCTGCTTTCTGATCCACCATGATGTGAGCCAGTGGCCTTCTGCCATCACAGGCAGGGCTGGCTCCACAGCCACTATTCTCCTCTAGGCTAGACTGTATCTCCTGGATTGTGAGCCTGGGTGAGCATCCCTTCTTCAAGTAATTCCTCTACAGCAATGGGAAAAGCAACTAACACAGGAAATCCACTCATCTCGAGTAAACCTGTGCTTTTTATAGCTAAAGGCTTAATGAATATTCTTCACTCCTTAGATTTTTACAGATAGCCTGTCATTTCCACTTCATTTTGAGCAAGGTATATCAGCCAGCTTTGGGTTGCTGTGACAATATACTTGGGGTAAGCCATCTTAAAGGAGGAAAGGTTTTGTGGCTCACAGCCTCAGGTTTCCATCTGTGGCCACTTGGTTCTGTAGCTGTGGTCCTGTAGCAGGGCAGACCACCATGGTGGAAAATGCATGAAGTTTGTTCACCCAGTAAAAGCTGGGAAGCAAAGTGGAAGAGAGGAAGGGCCAAGGTCTCCATTAGCCCTTCAAGGCTAAACAAAACCCCCAACCCTTTCACCAGTCCCCAGTCTTGCAAAAGGTTCCATCTGACAGTGCCAATGGTTGACAACCAAGCCCTCAACACAACAGCCTTTGAAGGATGTTTAAGATCCAAACCATAACAAGGAAAATGCATTTCACTTCCTGTCCATCCTGAGGTATCCCCAGAGAAGGGGGAATGACTTAACAAAGGGAAACACTGAGCATGCCCAGTCCAGGCCCCGAGAGCTTCCCTCATCCAGAACCAGCCTGCCTACCTGAGGCATTCTCAATTCTGTGCTCCCTAGGCATTAACCCACCCCAGGAGCCTTGCTGCTCAGCAGTAACAGTATGTAGGGACAGGAAGTCGGTTTCTTTCAAGAGTAATGACATATGGCCTAGAGGTGTGGAGGCAAAAGGATCATAAGTTCAAGGCCTGCCTGAACTACATAGTGAATGCAAGGCTAGCCTGGGGAACTTGGAGAGGTACTGTTTCCAAGTAAAAAGTGAAGAAAGGGGCAAGGCTAGATATTGACTTCAGTGGTAAGAATGCTAGCTCCATATGCATAAGGTCCCAGGTTCAATTCCTCAATACTCCAGCAACAATAATAACTAATAATAGTAAGCCCATTGTCATCAGCTAGTTCCATCCTTATTAAAGTAATGTTTTAATCACTAGTGGTAGTTTCCAAATCGGTCCTATATCTAGGAGAAAAAGCAAAGCACACTGTGTATCAATTGCCTTGGATGCCATGTACATGGCGGAATTCATTCAACCAACCAGTCTACAAACTCTCATTTACTTAACAGCTTTTGTTCTTGTAGACTGTCCCATACAGAACACTTTTCTACAAATAACTACTCGCTGGGGAATTCATGGCTGTAAGACAACGCCCTGGCTTCACCAAGTGATAGTTACTCAAAATCTAAAGTCCTGCTAGTTCTGTTTTCTAAACATTGAAGCCAGTCCCAGCTTCTACTAGCCACATATAAGGCTGCTTCTTGCCCCACCCCCACCCTCTCCTGTGACTGGCATCGGATGGAGAACTCTGCCCAGTTTGTTTGTGTTGTTGTTGTTGTTGTTGTTGTTGTTGTTGTTTTCCCAATCAGGTGGTTAGAAACTGAAATGCACTCCTTTCACTTTCCCAATTAGTGGCTGAGCACATGTTCATGCCCAGTTGGCCATCGGCCAGGGAGTTTCGTGGTCTCTAGACTAACATCTTCAAGTATTCGCTACAGAGGGATCATCACCCAGATCAGCAGAGGGAGCCCAGTTCCTCAGTCAGCAGGAACTAGGTAGGAGATGGTAAAACAACGGCCCAAGTGTAAAAGTGGCTTTGTGAAACAGAAGCCATCTTGTCCCCTGGAACAACCTCAGCTAAATCATAATAGCCAGTGTCTCTATCAAGTGAGAGTAGGGCTGGCAAGATGGCTTAGCAGGTGTTTAAAAAACAACAACAACAAAAGCCTAAGATCTGAGTTCAATCCCCAGGACCCATGTAGTGTAGGAACCCACCCACACAAACACACATGCGCAGATAAACAATAAATGTAAATACATAAGATGTATGTACACAAAAGTTGGAATAGTGTAGCTGCTCTCACAGAATGGAATTAACACATGGCAGGTGGTGAACACAGCATCTGGTACAGCCTTAAGTGGGCGGGCAACCCATGCTAGGTATTACAACTTACGCAGTTTTTGCTCCTTTGAATTGTTTTTCTGACACAGAACAGGAAGGACACTCAGAGGCACTATTTAGAGGCCATCAGTTTCTCTAAACAACCCTCAGTAGGAATCACGCACAGAATGAAGAGACTGCCCCCAAGTCACAGCACCCTAACAAAGAATAAACTCCTATACAGTTTAGTAACGGATATGGTCTATGTGTAAAAAGGTAATCGGACTGCCCACCAGCTTTCCCAAATGACATTCGGGTTCATAACTGTGCTTTTAAAAGACAACATTCACAATTCAATTCCTAATCTCCTCTTTAGTTTAAAATTTTTAAGTATTTATATTTATGTTTGAAGTATAAAAATTAATTTTAAAAATGGGTCCAACCAGCATCAATAATGTGATAGAGTAGTGCCCTATAAAAACCAAAATGTGAGCTCTCTCTCTCTGTCTCTGTTTCTCTCCGTTTACACACACACACACACACACACACACAGAGTGTTTAGCTGTTTCCTGTCACTAACAAGGCAATCAGGAAAGCTATCATCCCACTGGGTAAAATGAAGGTTAAATAAGGTAAAGAAAAAGAAAAACAAACTCCCAAGTGGCTTCTTTGCCCCATAACCTGTTGTCTCCTAAACAAGCAAACCAAAACTAACTATGAACAATCTTTTTCTCGGTGAATTTAAGATAAAACTTTAATACTTCAAAATAAGTTTCTCCACAGTAATACCACCAATAAAATAATAATAATAATACTAACAGCAACAACAACATAATTGCTACTTAAGAGCTTACCATGAGTGAGATCTTTGGGGACAAAGGAAAAGCCAAGGGAGGGCTGTTGTCTTATGCAATACACAGGGGCAAAACCAATTATCTCAGAATATGTTGTGAAATTCTCAAAAGTCCCAAAACAAAATTAATTTTAATTTGGTTTAATTTGAAAGTAAAATACTCTGCCATTTAAGTTTTGATAAAAACAAAGCTCTCGTGGGGGCAGCTAGAAAACAGCACAAATGTCATTTCTCCAAAGGTGGAGGGACTCGAAGGCTCGGTGGCCACTGTGGAATGGAGGAGGATGGCTGTCAGAAGAGAGATGCTGGGACTGTGTGCATTCCCTAGGACCTATGCTATTCTGGGCTCTCGTTACATCATCACCTGCTCCAAAATAGTATGTATAATAAAAAGGAAATCAACACAGACCAAGAGGCAAAGCAGCTGCCTGGACCTAAGAAGCATCCCGTCCTCAGATGCAAAGACACAATTGCCAACTATGGGCTGAGTTTATTCTCAATAGCAAGCAAGCTTTTCTTTAGTGTGCATTAATTTTTCCAACCTTCTTAGCTCTTGATTGGTCAAAGGAAAAAGGGAATTATTTGAAGTTTTTTGTTGTTGTTGTTTTATTGTGACAGGGTCTTGGTAGCCCAGGCTGGCCCAAAACTTTCAGTCTTCCTGCCTCAGCCCACCAAAGGCTGTGATTACAGGCATGTAACACCACACTCAGTATGCATTTACATTTTAAAAATCAGACCCTATTATTGACCCCTGCCCTTTCACTCACAAACTATAGAATGTTCATAACCTCGCACGCCTGCCTTGGCCAAGGCCCAGATCCGCTTCCTTCACTAAAGCTGGTGAGTGCCAAGGCTTCTCAGCATTGCTTGTCCTCACATGACTGTGCTCTTTGCTCTTGACATCAGAGCCACCCTCTCCTGCTCCTCTCTCTTGCCGTTCTGGTCACTGCTATTTCCTCTTCTTTGAGGATGCTGCCTCTCAGAGCTCATGCCAGGCCAGGCCTTCCTTTTGCCACACTGTAAAAGCAAAGTGATCGTCCTATGCCACCAAAACCCAGCTGCCACTTTCAAATTACCTTCCCTTATACACCTAAATTTTTGCAAAGAAAATTCCAACAAGAACTACAGTGAAAAGCAACATAAGCGTAAAAATAACATGCATCCTCACTCAATACACCAACTGACACTGCTAGACCTCTACGTCATAAAGGGGAAAAAACCCCTCCTTATAATAAATCTAAGATTTAATTCTCAAACTTCCATAAAAAGTCATAGGTTAAACAAGTTTTGAACAATACCACAATCTCATGGAAATCTTTCCTTAGAAATGATGAATTCCTCGTGCTAGAAAAAAAAAATACCATAAACTAAGTCCAAATGCATTTGTCTGCTTGCAAACTGGAGCACACAAAAGACTGTTTGAATGTGTTTGACTGAAGAAGAGGTAGACCAGAGATCAGACAACTCCTCAAAAATCTGAGAACTGCATGTAGAATTGGGCCATACAGGTAAATATTTGGAAATACAGAGTTTAAAGGATGGAGGATGGAAAGGTGTAAATGTTTGGGAAGGAAAAGAAATAAAAAGCAGATGGGGGGGGGAAAGAATGTGGAAACAGCCCATCTTCTCAAGATAGTTGTAAAGCTCAGATGAGATGCTAGCACGCACAGAATGATGAAAGCAATAAAAACTCTAGACAAAGTCAGAACACACTCCAGGTAGAACCGGGTGGGGTGCACTTCCTCCAAACCAAAGCGCTTCCTCCTGGAGCCAGGATGGGGCTCCATGAGACTCAGAAAGCTAATGAGACTTCTGAGGATTGGGAAACCCACGAAAGCTACAGGATCCACAAGACTCCATCCGAAGGCTGCAAAAGCCATGGGCCATTGCTGGAGAGAGGAGACTGTGTCGCAGCTGGCTGAGATGGAGGGAACTGGGAAGGGAGCCCCAGAGACGCAACTCTTGTGAGCCATTACCCATACGGTGACGTTCGCAGTGCTGCAGATATCTTTGAGTAATTCCAACAAACCCGCTGGTTCGCCATGCTGTACTTGGGAGCGGTGGTTGCTGTGTTCTGTCAAAGCTGCCCTATCTAAGGTGAGCAGATGTTAGTTTGTACCTTCTTAGCAAAAGTCGCACAACAGTCTCATTCATATGAACCTAGCAGCTTGTTATTCTGTGGATCTGCATACTTTCACAAAGAAGAAAGCTAAAGGAAATCCGGGAGAAAGAAAATCAGAGTATTAAGATGAGCCCAACAGGTATCGATGGCTCCCATAACTAGATAACTAGTGGCTCCAAGGACAAAGCCCTTCTCCTTTTTGACTTGGCCTTTCATAAGCCATAGACTCAACCATGAAAGGCAGTCATTCTGCTTCAATGAACGGGAAGACCAGCTTTCTTTTATCTTCTTTAGAGCTGAGAAGCAAGGGGAAACCTAGCTCACTGTTCACAGCACCTCACTCACCTCTTCTCACTTCTCAAAGGTTCAATAATGCCGCAGGGAAGCAGTACAGATGAGAGAGAGAGACAGACAGAGAGAGAGAAAGAGAGCAGCTCCCCCACACAAGTTTACACGCTACATGAGAGAAGACAGTAACACAAGCCAGCCACTTTTTATAGCATGTAGCCTCAAATGAAAAATGGGGCTAATAACCGTTGGGTCTTCTGAAGAATTTGTGTGCTTTAAATAAAAGGATTCGAAGGAAAGCTAAAAATAGCAGTACACCGAACAAATCCAGCACTAATCACAATCCCAGTGGTACATTCTGGATTCACTAGTGTCTAAAGAGAACATATATACATAAAATTTCAATGGATACTAGGGTCCCCATGTCCACCTTCTAGATAGTGGTGATGTACGTTTTATTTTTCATAGCGAAAAACAGAGATTTATAATACAGTTGTTATTATGGCTTGAATGCAATGTGGCTCCCAAAGGCTCATGTGCTGGAAGACGTGGTCCCCAGTGCTGGGGCATCAGGAGGATGTACACCTTTTGGAAGTGGGACCTAGCAGAAGTTGGTTAGATCATGGTGGGAGGGGAAAGGACCCTCTTTAGAATGGATTAATAGAGTTCTCATGAGACCCAAGACTATCTTTAGAAAGTAAATGATCAATTGAGGCCACCTAAGCACTTTCAACCTTCTGCAAACAGCTGCTTCCTTTTCCACCTCCCTGCCATGTTATGTCCCACACAAAGGGACCCTCCTCACCAGAGGCCAACAGATGTGGCTACCCGGTTTTGAACTTTTATCTCCAAATCAGTGAAGGCATCTCGGTAGATAAGGCTGCCTGCTGATGACCTGAATTCAATCCCCAAGATCTCACACAGTGGAAAAAGAAACAAATATGAAAAATATTGTGGAAAACATTCAAGAAATCAAATCACCTTTAGCACAGACATTGCTTTTTTTTTTTTAATTAATTTATTCATATTACATCTTGATTGTTAGCCCTTCCCCTGTTTCCTCCCATTCCTCCCTCCCTCCCACTTCCCCCCTTCTCCCCTCCCCTATGTCTGTGATTGAGGGAGACTTCTTCCCCCTATGTATGCTCTAAGATTATTGAGTCTCTTCTTGGTAACTTGCTATCCTTCTTCTGAGTGCCACCAGGCCTCCCCATCCAGGGGACATGGTCAGAAAAGGGGCACCAGAGTTCACGTGAGAATCAGATCTCACTCTCCACTCAACAGTGGAGAATATTGTGTTCGTCGGCTAGGTCTTGGTAGGGGTTCGAAGTTTACTGCCTATTTCTCCTTGGCTGGTGCCTTAGTTTGAGGAGGACCCCAGGACCCAGATCTGCCTGTCATAAAGTTCTTCTTGTAGGTTTCCAGGACCCTGTGGGTCCTGTTATTTCCCCATTCTTCCATGCTACTCTCGCCTAAAGTCTCAATAGGATGTCCTCTCCTCTGACCCACTTTCTTGGTAAGTAAGGTTTTTCATGGGACGTATCCCTTGGACTAGTGTTTTGATATAAGTGAGTATATACCGTTTGTCTCTTTTTGCTTCTGGGTGAACTCACTCATTATGATAATTTCTAGGTCAATCCATTTGTCCACAAATTTCGGGAATTCCTCGTTTTTAATAGCTGAGTAATACTCCATAGTGTAAATGTACCATAGTTTCTTAGTCCATTCTTCTACTGAGGGACACTTAGGCTGTTTCCATGTTCTGGCTATTGTGTATAAAGCAGCTATGAACATGGTTGAGCATATGTCCCTGTTGTGTGTTCGAGCATTTTCTGGGTATATTCCAAGGAGTGGGATAGCTGGGTCTTGAGGAAGCCCTATTCCCATTTTTCTGAGAAAACGCCAGATAGCTTTCCAAAGTGGTTGTACTAGTTTGCATTCCCACCAGCAGTGAAGGAGTGTTCCTCTCTCTCCACATCCTCGCCAACATGTGGTGTCATTTGAGTTTTTGATCTTAGCCATTCTGATGGGTGTAAGATGGAATCTCAGTGTCGTTTTGATTTGCATTTCTCTGATGCCTAACGAGGATGAGCATTTCTTTAAGTGTTTCTCAGCCATTTGATATTCCTCTGTTGAGAATTCTCTGTTTAGTTCTAAGCCCCATTTTGCAATTGGGTTGTTTGGTTTTGTGGTGTTTAATTTCTTGAGTTCTTTATATATTTTGGATATTAAACCTTTCAGACATTGCTTTTTAAGTACAGTACTGGAGCTTAAGTTCTCAAAACAAATCTTTTTTTTTTTCCCTTGAAGAGAAACTGAAGGCACAATACCATCTGTTGAAAACAGTGATTGTGATGTGTCATGTAGCCCTAGGGCATCTTTACAAGTGTCTGCAAGGAGTGACTGAGAGCCTGACCGTGAAGTGAGCCTTGTTTTTGTCTCTGTTTTAAAATAAATGAAGTGTAGGGGCTGTGAGCACTGAATCTGGAGCCTACTTGGATCCTCACCTGGTACTCACCGGCTACACAGCACACTCTCCCACATTCAGAGGAAGTGAGGTTTCACCACACTAAGGTACATAAAATAGTAATAGATCAGTGCCGTCAAGGACTCAGTTGATAACGAAAATGACGATATTTTATTTCAAAACCAGCTAAGTGTTTTAGACTGAGCCTTTTTAAGTTTTTATTACATTTTTAATTGTTTGTGTATGTGTATGTGTGTGCGTGTGTATGTGTGTGCGTGCATGTGTGCCTGTGTGGAAGTCAGAGGATAACTTCTTAGAGTCAGTTGTTTCCTTCCACCGTGTGAGCGCTGCTGATCAAACTCTGGCTGTCAAGTTTGATGGCAAGCGCCTTTACCTGCCGAGCTATCTCACCAGCCCTTAAATCTGGACCCATTATATGATTCCAAAAGTACTTACTTTTCAATTCCATGACAAAGATTATGAAGAGGTGTGTATTCATAATTACAATGATAATTATAAGGAGAACTCGACCACTTAAGAAGGTGCTTCACACAGAGAAGAAACCTCACATCCCTTAGCAGTCGAACTCGCCCATCAAGGATAACAAGCTACCCTCCCTCATAACTCAGAAGAACACACTAACAAAGACCTTGCTGGGGAGGAGGTTCAGCAGTGAAAACCAGGCCGATATTGGCCATTTTCTGCCAACAATCCAGTCTTTGATCTTCAGGAAGTTTCATCTTTTCCTGTTTCTTAAGCAGCAAACAAAAGGCCTCTGATCGACCCGCAGATGCTGTGATAACAAATATGACTATTTTTAAAACCCACCAAGAAACGCAGCTATGCACAGCAAGTGCAGCGGATATCCAGATGTCTCCTAGAATCTGGTGGTTTTGACAGAGCCATTTCCTAAGAGGCCAGCTTGGTCTGACGCTTTTTTTTTCCCTTTTCTTTTCTCATTTCTGTTCCTTTCCTCGAATCTCAAGCTGTGTGGTTCTACCCCTAACGGCTTCACTTCCCTTGTCCCTTGACCTCTAGGACAGTTCCACCAAGTCCTGGTGGCACAACTGAGCAAGCATCACTTGAGAGACTCACACCCTGTGGCTGTTGAAAAGGTCCTTGAACTGAGCTGACATCAGGGCTACTCCCACCAAGAGCAACGGTGCACACCTCTAACCCTGGCACTTGAGAGCCTGAGGCAGGCAGAGGATATGTATAAGGCCAGCCCACTACATGTTGAGTCCAAGGGCTACCATGGTGGGACGCTATCTCAACAAACGGTACTCACTCCTCCAGAACCCTTCGAAGCCAATTTGTAACTTCCGGTCTCCCATGCTAGCTCTCCTCACTCTGTTTAACCTTTGAACTAGCTCATTTCACACTACAAGCAAAGCTGCTGACTGCTGCTGCTAGCTAGTTCCCAGGAACGCAAATGCTATCAGGAAGGAGATAGTGTTGGGCAGTGGGGACACTTGGATACTGGGAAAGAGGACATGAAGGTCCCTGTAAATCTTGTTTGGGATGTGACCTGCCCTGCCCCCCACTTCCTTCTGAGCAGAAGCTAGGCTTGTTAGAGCGACCGAGTAAAATGAAGACTCGTCGACACAATCCTCATCAAATGGCTAATGCCCTAGAAACATGCCAGTGTGAAGACTCATGGGAAATAAATATGTTAAAATTGAGAGTTGCTGCTGGGATCTGGACAGATAGGCCAGCAGTTAAGGGCACTTGCTCTCTAGGAAGGAGCTCAGTTCTCAATTGTCTCTTACTCTGGCCTGACACCCTCTTCTGGTCTTCTCGGGCACCTGCACAAACATGGTGTACATGTACTACACACTCAGGTACATACACATAAAATAAATAAATATTTCTTAAGAGTTACTACTATTTTAACAGGATGGTCCTTTCAAGCATATTTAGTGTTACAATGAGGTCACTGGTTCCCTGGTTATCAAACTGCCACTAACTAGCTCTTTGACAGAAGCATGAAGAGTTGCTGTCAATGTCTGGTATGAATTTCATTAGACAGCCTTTAATGGAGATGCGACACACACGGGTGCAACAATGCTGACTTTTGTTTTTTTTTTTGTTTGTTTGTTTTTGTTTTTTTGGGGGGGGGTTGTTGTTGTTGTTGTTGTTGTTGTTTTGGTTGTTTTTTTTTTTTTTTGGCATCAAAAAGAGGTAAAGGCTGAGGGCTTGCCTCTCTCCATCTTAACCTTCAGTGTCAAAACGCTCTGAACAGGAAAATCTGGATCTCAGAAGAATAATCTATAAGGTTTCCATTGACCTTAAAAACACCCTATAAAAGTGTTTAGTAATTTTGTTGAGGTAAAGTGACTTATCTAGGAAAGTGGGTTCATGGCCACTCTGACAGCAGATGATGAGCTGACTAGCCACACAATCAGTGTATTATCAGATCTACTGTGTGCAGACTCCATGGAGTAGGAGCAAGGTCATCCAGTCAAACATCTTCTCACCAGTCACGATCATGTAAGCAGTTTCTAGCATGTAAGAATTCCCAGCACAAAGATAAATGAAATAGAAATTTCCACACAAGATCTGGGAGAGAGGAAAGTATCCAACCTTTGCCTCCTTCCAATGATTGCAATAACTGACATATGCCAATTTTATTGTGCCTGGGACATCCAGTCTGGGACATTAAGCACCTCCATTAATAGACTGTGTGATGGTTAATTCTGACTGTCAGCTTGATTGGAGGCACATTTTTGGGGGTATGTCTGTGGAAACTTTTCCAAAGAGGGTTAACTGAAGAGGGAAGATGCACCCTGAGTGTGGGCAGCACCTTTCCATGGGCTGGGGTCCCAGAGGAAATAAAAGGGGGAAATGGGGACCTAGCATGGTGGCTCATGCCTTTAATCCCAGCACTCAGGAGGCAGAGGAAGGCGGATTGCTGTGAGTTTAAGGCCAGTCTGGTCTACAAAGCGAGTCTAGGTCTACAAAACGAGTCCTGGACAGCCAAGGCTAACACAGAGAAACCCTGTCTCAAAAAAGGGGGAGAGGGGATGGAAAAAAGTGTGCCGAGTGCTGGCTTGCCTTCCTCTACTTCCTGATCCATCATGATGTGACAAGTCTCAGCACTATGCCCCCCTTCAAGATGAGCTCCACCATGAATGCATGCACACACAGAGACACACTCAGACACAGAAATGCACACACACACACACACAATGACTATACTCTTTTAAGCTATGAGCTAAAAATAAAAAACAAATCCTTCTTTCCTTAAGTTGCTTCTGTAAAGAACTTTTGTCACAGCATCAGGAAGTCACTCATACAGACTATACCGTCCCCGAAGAAAGTCTTACTTGGCTGCTTTTAATGTCATCCAGGAAGTACACATTTTCATGTGCTATATACAGCAATTCAAGACATCTTCATCTCCTCCCACCTGCCCTAAGGACTCCTTTCTCCAACCACGCCCACTTACCCTGCCCTCAACACATCATACAGTCTCCAGGGCTACTCTCCTTCTCTTCCAGCCCATAACTTGCCAAGTCCTCACAGTTGCCCCCCACCACTTCCTCCTAAGAGTATCCCCAGTGTGCACTCTCAGGACTCTGGCTGCTCACTCCAATAAATCCCAGCTCAGGCTACCCCACATCCTACTTTCTGACCCTTCCAGAAACATCTGCTTCAGTATTCTGCTAACGAAGCTTAAGACCCATCAACACTTTGAAAGCTGCCAGCGAAAATCCACCTTGGGCTGCCCTTGGCGCCATGGACTTGGAAATAGAATTCTGACTTCTAAATAGGACCCCAACTCTTCCTTCTGCCACTTAAACACCAATTACTTGTGACTTCTTTTTCTAATCCAAACAGATAATTTATCCATGCGTAAATGAATTTGATTAGAAAGTTCATTTACTAACCGGCCTCTCTTAAGGAAACTTGCAAGCTGCTTTAAATTGGAGGTATACAAAAGCTTAATTAGAATTTAAAAATTGAGAACAAAAGAAAATGAGCTAACCAGAAAGCAGTTGGATGGAGCCCAAACTGACTTTTAATGAGACACGTAATTAAAATAGATATGCCATCGACTAGAAATGCTCTCAATTTAGCTAGCCTGGCTGGCCAGTAAACTGCAGAGATCAGCCTGTCTCTGCACTATCCAGTCCTGGGATTACAGAGATGTGTACTGTGCCCAGTTTTATAGATAAATGTTGGGAATCTGTGGTGGTTTGAATAGGTATAGCCTCCACAGACTCAGGTGTATTGCTTGGCTCAGAGTTGGCACTATTAGGAGTTGTGGCCTTGTTGGACTAGGTGTGGCCTTGTTTAAGGAAATGTGTCACTATGGGGCAGGCTTCAAGGTCTCAAATGCTCAAGTTATGCCCAGTGTGGCATGCAGTCTCCTCCTGCTGTCTGCCTACCAAGATACAGAACTCTCAGCTCCTTCTCCAGCACCATGTCTGCCTGTATTCCAGCAGGTTTCCCACTATGATGATAATGGACTAAACCGATAAAACAGCAAGCCAGCCCCAATTGAATGTTGTCATGGTTATGGCATCTCTTCCCAGCAACAGAAAATCTAAGACAGGATCTGGACCCGGGTCTTCAACTTAAACAGCTAGCACTTTGCTGCCTAAGCCATCTCCACAGCCCCTGCTTTCTTCTTTCCTAAATTCTAAAGTGAAAGAGCAGTAGTCATGGGTCTACTGAATAAAGTCAGGATCCCACAGAGCTCAGCGCTGGGTTCAGGACACACTGTGCATGTTACAAAATGGCAGGAGCTTAAGTACCACCTTCTAGAAGAAGGGATACAGTGAACACCATGGGCCACTAATAGGAGAGTCATCCTCAGTGCCCAGCACATGAGGTCCAACCCATGCAATGTTCATGTCTCCATGGAGATGCAAGATAAAGAAAGAATTGCCTAAAATGGAGACTCTGTGTGGTAGTTTGAATGAAAATGACCCCCCTATGTGCATATATTTGAATTTTTAACCCCTAGTTGGTGGAACTGTTTGGAAAGGATTAGGAGGTGTAGCCTTGAAAAAGATGTGTCACTGGGCCTAAGCTCTGAGACTTCAAAAGTCAACATGCCTCCTAGTTAGCACTCTCCCCGCCACCCCTGCCTGCTCTCTCTCTGCCTATGTGTGAACTGGGATGTAAGTTCTCTGCCACTGCTCCTGCCCCATGCCTGCCTGCCACCGTGCTCCCTGCCATGATCGTCATAGACTAACCCTCTGGAACTGTAGGTTCCTAATAAAGCCCTCTTCTAATAAATTGCCCTGGTTGTGGTGTCTTATTAGAGCAGCAGTAAAGTAGCTAAGATACCATGTTTCCAACAGCAAACACTAAGGAGAGTTGTCTAACGGTCTAATGCCTCAGGTGACTGATGCCTACCTCGCATCTGCAGTGAATTCAAGGCAGCATGCTATCAGGAGATGACGTAGGCTAGACAGTCAGAGTACTTGTGCTTAAGTCTTTGTTCCCCTACGTAGATGGCCAGTGACTCAAGACACACTGCTCAAATTCCTTAGCTATAAAACGCAATGATAAATCGAGCTTGGTGATATACACTTTTATTCCCAGCAGAGGAAGATGAATCCCTGTAAGTTTGAGGCTAGCCTGGTCTAGGCAGCAAGCTCCAGGACTGCTGAGGATACAGATAGACCTTGTCTCAAAGAACAAAAACAAAACAGACTAAAAATAAGGATGATGATGATGATGATGATGATGATGATGATGATGATGATTAGACAGAAATATAAATACCCCCATGGTTACAGAATTATATGAAAAGTACCTGACAGTTATCTTGGTTGTTTGTGCTAGTATAACAACTCGCCTTGAGTTAGGTAATTGATAAACAATAAAAACAGTTCTAGAGACTGGAAAGACCAAGGTCAAGTTGCCAGTAAGCTTTGTGTCTCCTCCACAGAGCCTCCTCTACTTGACAGGAGTTCCTTCCACTTCCTATTATAGGGACATGAATTTCCTCCAGTAGAGCAGCTCTCTCTCTCGATACTACTGCATTGATCATGTGGTTTCATTACATCAATTCCAGAGAAGACTCAAGTGTTCATACCACCAGTAAAATCAAGCAGGCTATCAATCTTTCTACCTGGGTCTATACGTTAGCAGGCGTACTCCATTTCCAGAACCCTGAAAAGTGCCCTTCTCCCATTCTCCCTGTCTTCAGTCACCTCAACTGGGGGAAGGGAAGGATTAATATGAGGACACTCTTCCTTCCTCTGGGAAGACCAGTGTACCAAGGACTCACCCTCTGACCCTCACTCCTACTTCCAGCCAACAGGCTGCTATCACCCTCCTTTTGAGCGAGCACTTACGCACGCATGCGCACACACGCACAGGAACACACACACACACACACACACACACACACACACACGCACACGCACACGCACACGCACATTCACATGTTAAGCTCCCTGAACCACTCCAGTAGCATTACTTGCAACTGAGACAGATTAGCTTATCCCAGCATGCAGAAGCATCTACTTAATCCCTGGGTCCATATTGACACCTCTGTTAGCTTTGCTGGGATGTGGAGGACTGATGAGGTAACACAGTGGTTAAAAGCATTGGATGCTCTTCCAGAAAACTCAGGTTCAACTCCCAGCACCCACATGGCAACTAACACCATCTATTACTTCAGTCCTAGGAGATCCAGTGTCCTCTTCTGACCTCTGCAGGGACTCTACATACCTGGAACACAGACACACCATCATGGGTAACTTAGTGTGTCCGTGGATCAATTTGTAAAGGATTAGAGAGATGGCTTGGTGTTGCCAAGCCTGATAACGATTTTTTTAAAGCTACATCCCTGGCACTCACTGCTCATCTTGCAGGTAGCTTCGCTAGGGGATCTTCTCTTCTCCAGCAATCATTGACTGCTTATATAACCTTGGGGAGGGTCTGTGAATCCCGTAACTTTCTGGGTTTCCTGAGCCTTGCAATGTGTCATTAGATTTCCGACTCTTGTGAGCCTATCCTCCTCCCTCCAGGACGGAGAGTTTCAACTTAGAGGAAATGGTTATACAACCCCTGGTACTAAAAGAAAAAGAGCTGACTGTGTGGAGATGACCCACTGTGCTTAGGCTGAACAGGAGCCACAACCCCATGAGCCAATTATCAGCTGGGGTGAGAGAACAAAGGAAAAGAAAGTATGGTCCTAGCTAAGGTGATGTCATGTGATAATCAGTGGACAGAAATAATCATCCAATGTGACTATGCTGGGAGGTCACACAGGGCTACAGGTATTCAAGGGACAGGCAATGACTCTCAACAGAGAGAGCTCTAGTGCCAGCATCAAGGCTGAGGGCTACGCCCCCTGCCAAGAAGGATGACCTTCCCTCTGTCTATCAGTCTCTCCCGCTTTCATGGTGGTCAGTCTGCACATCCCCACACCATCCTCTACCAGATGGACTACAGAGCACTCTGGCCTACCTTTTCTCTTCTGGACTTAAAAGCCTTTCAGGTATCTCCCCATAATCTACAGAGGGAAATTCTGCCATCATTTCACCATCTGGCTGCCTCCTTGATCCCCAGGCAACACAACACCTGCAAGGCTAAATGTCCACTAATCCTACCTCTACACTGTCTGTGTGGATTCATTCTCTGCCTCTCTGTCTGTCTGTCTGTCTGTCTGTCTGTCTGTCTGTCTGTCTCTCTCTCTCTCTCTCTCTCTCTCTCTCTCTCTCTCTCTCTCTCTCTCTCTCTCTCTCTCTCTCTCCTCTGTGTGTGTGTGTGTGTGTGTCTGTCTGTCTGTCTCTCTCTCTCTCTCTCTGTCTCTCTTTCTCTCCCTCTCTCTCTCTCTCTCTCTCTCCCTGTCTCTCTCTCTCTCTCACTCACACATGCACACACACACACACACACACACACACACACAGCAAGTGCATGGTTGCTAGATTTGAGTTCTCTGTAGGCAGCGAACACATTTTGGTCATCTTTGTGAATGTGGTGGCTTATTTTATATGACAATGTGTCTAAACCAAATTCTGGTTAATTAATTTTGTTGCAGGAGTATATGTTTTCTGTCATGTGCAGCTCTCCTAAATCACTCAGGTATCACTTCAGTGTTATTTAGATGCTTCTTTGAAGGCATATTTTAGACAAGATTAACATTTAAATGGATGAAATGAAACAGCTTGCCTTACTAAAATTAGTCTATTAAAAAACTTTTTTTAAAAAGGGGGTGGGCCTCACCCAACAAGGACAGAGGCTCCTACCAGCAGCAGTCCTCCTTTGAGCCTGAACTACAGCTCTTCCTTGGGTCTCCACCCTGCCAGCCTTGCTGTAAATTTTTGGACTAACCAGACATCAACATCATATGGGCCAATTCTTTAAAATTAACCCAGATGGACAGATGGAGGGATAAGCAGATAATCAACTATAGGAATATGCACTCGAATCTCACAATTTCTCACTAATACAAGTCACAACGTGCATAGCGATACAAATTAATCTGATTCTTGAAGGCTGGCAAGATGGTGCAACGATTTTTGCTGCTGAGCTAGTGTGGTGGCGCATCCCGGAGAAAGAGGCAGGTGACCTTCTCTGTTGAATCTGAGGCCAATCTGGTCTAGCAAGCAAGTTCCAGGCTAGCCAGGGCTATGGCAGACTATCTAAAAACAAACAAACAAACAAACAAACAAGCAAACAAAAAACAACTAGCCAACCCCCCCCAAAAAATCAGTCAGTTCCCAGCACCACCCACACAGGTGGCAGGTGGCTCCTCTGACCTCCACAGGCACAGGCAGGCATGTGGTACACATACATACACTCAGGCCCAGATACAAACAATAAAAATAAGTAAATGAAGTATTTCTGAACACAGTGATTTCATTCTTTAGGATCCAAGGGCTTTCACCGTTTTTTTTTTTTTCATTCCATCACATGAACCTACGAAGTAACTGTCACCTCCTTTCAAAAGATGAAGGCTAAGACTTAAGGACTGGCTTCATGGCCAAAGCCTCACCAGTTCTGATACCATTCCAGCTGCTTCTGACTCAAAGCTTCAGATCACTGTGTGATTAGGGGGAAGGAAAAGAACTCAAATTCACTGCTGGCACGAACTTGCTTGCAGGCACTGGTCATAGACAGAGAGGATGCAGCCTCCTCTGCTGCGTGTATCCACAGTGCTGCATATGGCAAGCCCTCACTGCGTCTTCTGCCTCTACTCCTCCTCCCAGTCCAAGCACTTGAAGACCCATGCAGATGAGGACTTGAGAAAAAAACAGAGAGAGAGAGGCCAAGTAGGGTCCTAGGTAGAATGGGAGGCGGCCGGCTTAAAGTGAATGACTTGAGACCCTGGCTGGCTGCGAGGCTCTGAATCAGGAGGGTCCTCAGAAGGCCAGCCTGAAATTCCATCACTCCCGGGCAGAGCCCATGGGGGAACCCTTCAAGATGTGGCACATGTTGAGGTCACAGTGTAAAGGGGTGACAACTGTGTCTGGCTGTGGGATTTGGAAGAGCTACACAGGAAAGAAAACATACTCTCCTGAATGGAAATTAACTAAGCAGAAAGTCAGAGGGAAAAACCACACCACAGCATCTGGGCTCAGTCACAATGATCAGGTCTCACTCATTTCACAGCTCCAGTCTCTGCCTTCCAAGGAGCAAAGCAGAAACTTGTTGGCATGGTGACCTGTTCAGCTTTGGGCAAAAGCTAAAGCTTGTAAACACAGTTATAAACTACTTACCAAGCTGGTTGGAAATGTTTATGACAAATTTAAAAGTCTTTAGGGTAAAAATAGCTTTGCATATTTATTCCTCTAAGCCATCGGCAACTCGTTCATTCAGATATTAAAATAAAGTCTTTCCAAGAACACCAGAGAGAATTCCTAAGATGCCTGTAATGTTAACACCAATCAACAACTCCATTTTCAGGAGCCTAATTTGGTTGTTTAACCTTCTCTTTTATTTTCCTTTTAAATTTTTACTTACTTACTTATTTATTTACTTACCTATTTGAGACAGGGTTTCACTGGCTGACCTGGAACTCACTGTGAAGACCAGGCTAGCCTCACACTTACAGAGATCCATCCTCCTGCCTCTGCCTCCCCAGTGCTGAGTTTAAAAGTATGCACCACCACCACCACCCCAGCCTAACCTTCTTAGTGTGGCACCATTTTCCTCCTTCTGAAGAGATGAACAGAATAGAAAGCATGCAAAATTGGAAAGAATGTGACTTCTGTGTCAAAAAAAACCAACAACAACAAAAAATAAAAAATAAAAAATAAAAAAACCACACAGCTAGCTGGGTGTGTTTGGGCAAGGTATCAAACTATGATGAGCCTGGATGTCTGATTTCTCAACTATAAACAGAACTAAGTTGTAAGAGTTTTTAAGCTTCTTAATAAAAAACAAACAAGACATGACACACACACACACAAACACACACACACACACCCCTAATGACCCATCCACAGCACACTGAACAAGGTGTGGTCACCCAGGCACCCAGGCGAGAATGCTAGGCTTCCCAAGCATTTCCATGCCTCTTCCCATAGGCTGTCTGAAAAGTTTCAAGTTCTCGTTTTACAAATTGAAGACAATTTGTAGAGCCAGAGAGATAGCTTGGTCATTAAGACTGCTTGAAGCCAGCCTGGTGTACAAAGTGAGTCCAGAACAGCCAAGACTACAAGAGGAACCCTGTCTCAAAAAAACAAACAAACAAAACAAAACAAAACAAGACTGCTGGAAGCTCTTACAGAGAAACTGCATTAAGTTCCCAGCCCCTACATCAGGCAGCTCACAGCCACCCGTGACTCTCGCTCGGGAGAACCCAGTGCCCTCTCCTGGCCTCCAAAGACAACCCACGTGTACATACCCCAGCACAGGCGTGTAACACATACACACAATTTCTTAAATGCTTAAAAATTATAAAACCAAGAATTCAGCAATCTCTGCTTTCAACAGTGAAAGGCGAGGGGGGCGTGACTCTGGACTCATTTGTGAGTAAAGTACGAAAAGGATAATGCCCTTGGGCTTTCTCCTTACAGTTCTGATCCAAGTCCGGTGGTGCGCATCTGAGGTCACAGCACTTGGGGCATGAAGGCAGGAAGGACAGAAAATGAAGGGCAGCCTTAACTACTTGGCAAGTTTGGTGTCAGCCTGACCTACATTGTTGAAAAGAGAGAAGAGGAAAAAAAGAATGGGAAAGGCAGTGGGAATAAGGGATGAGCTGGCACGCGGTGTGGAAGGACAGGAAAGCATTCAAGCTAGAGGAGGACTCGAGGGTGTGCACGGGTGAAATGGCAGCCGACGACAGTAAAGAAAACCAAACACAGACCTACAGTGCAGAGGCTGGTTTTCGCCGTGGAAAAGAGTAAGCTGCCTAATTACTATGGCAGACAGGAAATTTCCAAGTGAGTAAAAATTTAGAACAAACCCCTACAGGGGTAAAAGCTCAAATTACCCTTTGTACAAAGCTCAGACTTTGTTTGTGTCCTGGAAAATCCTGCTTCCTCTTTCAGCCCCTCAGAGCTCCCCAGGCAGCCCCAAAGCCTCTCAGGAAGATGAGATGCAGACAGTGGTGTGAGAAGGTCCTGGGTCACTGTGGTGGCGAGCAGCACTGCGGGCTGGACTTTACACTGAGGAAAGGCTCCAGCCCCTGAGAGGCCCCAGTTCCTTCTGGCTTTGGGCCCCACCTCATCATCTGACTACTTCTATTTGGTTCTTTCTTAAGGAAATGTATAAACATAGATTTTAAAAAGGGGGGCACTTCAGTGCTCTTCCGGTGTGTACCTGGAAGTGACTCTAACTCACCACCGACCCCAACCTCCTCCCAATGTGTTCAGTCCATCAAACTCCATATCCAGCCTTTTTCACATTAGCTTCATTTTGTCTCTTACAGCTTCTAGGGGTTTGTAGTTTCTTCGCCTCTGTCTTCCAATATAGCCAGTTCCTTTCTCTCTTTAAAAACATTAAACAAAATATTCTTGCCCTCTCTGCCATCTTCACCTCTCTTCTTTGAGGCCAGGCCTCCCTGTGATCAGTCCACAATACACAATGGTCATTTCCTCTCACCTCATCCCTCCAAAACTCGGCTCCCAGCTATCCTCACAAAGCTCCCTTCTCTACTGACCCCAACAACTTTTGTTTTAGAAAACTTTAACTTTGCCCTTCTGGACTGTAACATCCATTTTCTTGCTAAACGGCCTCTATGGCTCTCGCTCTCTCTCTCTCTCTCTCTCTCTCTCTCTCTCTCTCTCTCTCTCTCCCTCCCTCCCTCCCTCTCTCCCTCCCTCTCTTCTTCTCTTCCTCCCTCTCCTTCTCCCCTCTCTCTCTCTCCTCTCTCTCCTCCTCTTGCCCTCCTTCCCTCCCTCCCTCTTTCCCTTCTTCTTCTTCCTCTCTCCCTCTCTTCCTCTCTCTCCCTCTCCCCTCCCCTCCCCCCTCCCTTCCTCTCCCTCCCCCATCATCCTCCGTTGCTGTGACAATACCTGCTCTAAGATATAGGTTCAAGGTCCAAGGCTTTGCTGTCCACTCTCCTTCAGCTACATCTCGGTGAGCTAATGTCCTTCTCAAACTCCCATGACCCACCTTACAGAAGAACACGACTTGACTTGCGTGGCCCAAACACTGTTACCCACCTGCCCAGCTACCGTATAACCTTCAAGGAACAATGGTGCAGAGCAAGTCCCCTGGTCATTGCACAAGACAAAGCAGGGAGTTACCTGGCTGCTGAGTGTTCGTTCTGGTGTCTCCAGGCATCCAGGCTTTGAAGCATAGAAATCAGTGAGTACGTTAGAATGGAGGTTTGGAATCCACGTGGCCTGGGTCAAAATTCTGGCTACACTGCTGGTCATTGATGGAGCCAACACAAGTCATCTGCCCAATGGGGCTTTTATGGATGAATGTTATTTCTTACCACATAAAGATGCTTTGCAGCTCAAAAGAGCTACAGATACAGTAGTATAGGAAGCCCCTAATTTGAAAGTCTTACTCACAGCTCTGTTAGCAATACATCCAGAAGCTGAAGGCAATATGCTCCCATGTGATGGAGTGAATAAGGGTACCTCAGCCCAGACCTTTTCAGGAAGTAAATGTATGTCCAGACCTGGGCATGGTGGCCCACACCTGTGACCCCAGGAACTGGGAGGCTGAGACCAAAAGGAAAACGCTTGGAGATCAAGGTCAACCCAAGCTAAATAAGTGTGCAAGGTAGCGTGGACTACACAGCGAGACTCCACCTAAAAAGACAAAAATCAGTTTCTTTTCATTAGAAGAGGCAGAAATTACATCTTTTTATGTATCCAGGTGGCTAGAGGGAAAGAAAAACTGGTGATTCAACGGCTCAATGTCTGTTTCAGAAGACACTGACTTCTCTTCCTCAGAATTTCCACAGGCATAGCCACTGGGGAGGTGAGGACTATGAACCCACTACACTGACAACCCCACCATCTCAGAGATAAGAAACAATCTTTATCTAACAAAAAGAGCCATTACTTTGAGAAGCTTTGGTACCTCCTGCATATACCAAACTTCCTTGAATTCTGATCATAAATCCATTCTCCAATTTCACTATAATCCAAACCTTCTTTTTCTTCCAATTCGTCATTCATATACCTTTCCCTATTCCTTCTCTTGCCCTACCCCCCTTTTTTGCCTTAAAGGACCTTAAATCCTTTTATCTAGTCATTAGCCCTAAGTTGCATTTTCTTTTTCTTCTAAAAACACCCAGACACCTCTCTCACTGCCTCCCTGCCCCTGTATCCCAGACATTCAGTAAGGAAGCTCCAAGGACAGGATGAAATCTAAGGTGATGCAATGGAGTTGTCCAGCCTAGACCACTTAAAAGTAAGCACATGGGGGCGCAGGTATAGCTCAGTGATAGAACATTTACCCAGCATGCACAAAGCCCTAGCTTCTGACCCCAGAAGCACCAAAATAACTATAAGCAAACTCTTGAAAGATAAGATGCATGGCAACATCTGCCAGAAGGCTGAGGGTCCAGAGCTGGTGAGGCAGCTCAGCAGTGAGGATCATATCCAGAGGATCTGAGTTTGGGTCCCGCATGCATATCAGTAGCTCATGGCTACCTGCCACTCCAGCCAAGGGGGAACCCGATGCCTCTGGTCTCCACAGGCACCTGCACTCACAAGGAGCTCGCAGAAAGTCCCGTGATACCAAAGAAAGCTACACTGAATTCTAGGATTATGCAGCTAGCATTCATTAGAGACTTAGAGAGAGGTGGGTCTCTGCACCTCAGGGCAGAAGGTAGGGGCTCAGATGCAAGACTACACAGAACCACAGAACGGAGCTCAAGCCAATCAGAACGCTCTGACTTCTCGCCTCTCTCAAACCCTAGCAACATGTCAGTGTCAGGTAAGAAACAGGGTCAATGGCTGTCATGAAAGTCTTGGCTATCTTAGTAACTTTGTCCTTCAAGGGTCGGGACACTTGCCAAAGTCACCTAGCTGGCCTGATGGTGCTTACAAGTAAGAGAGCTGTAATTATCTCAAGGCAGATACCTGCATCCCTTCCAAGTACAATACGCCCCCAGACTCCTGTTGTTTGCACAGCATGCACTAAGAGGGCTCTCTATAATAATGGAGAAGGGGTAGGGGCCACATTTAAAAATCATTTCCAAAGTCAAAACTTAAGGAGAGACTTGTGAACAGTGGCAAATGCATAAAGGGTTATCTGGGAAGGTCTCTGTTGTTGCCAGATAGAGAAAGAGCAGTGGTTTCCTTATTTGACAACTGTTCATTCCTAAAGCTAACCCATTCGGGAGCCTGAAGATATAAGATGAGCTAAAGGCCTTTCGTTATCACAGAAACGACTTAAGATGTATACAGAGAATGTAATAAACCAACTGTAAGATGAAAGTAAGACTAAGCACAATCACATAGTGATGCAACTGCATATTACCATTCTAATCTTTTAAGTGGAAAATGCACAGGAAGCTGGGGATATAGCTGCTCAGTTGAACAGCACTGCCCAGTGTGTGCCCTGAGCTCGATCCCCAGCAGTAGGGAAAACAGGAAAAGGAGAAGGGGAAGAAAAATAGAGGTGGATGGGAGGAAGAAGGAAGGAAGGAAATAAAAAAGAGAAAGAAGCAGGGAGGGGAGGGTAGGAAAGGAGAAAAGAGAGGAGAGGGAAAAAGGAAGCCCCCCCCCCCAAATACTGGTCCTAATTCCATTTCCGTCATTATGGAAGATAGGATGTTCATCAGTAGAATTTAACTAAGGATCCTAGGTTATAGTTAGAAGGCATCAGGATGGGCTTCATGCAAGAGTCTCAGAATAACAAGATGTGTATCACAGTGGTAGAGTTCCCACACTTGCTCTATCAACATCTCCCACTAGTTGATGGTCCAGTCAATGAACGGTCTTGACACACTGTTGCAATCAGATGAAAGTTAGAGGCTCGCCATTTTAGATTAGTCTCCTGCATTGGATCCAAACAGAACAGGCTAAAAATCAAAAACAAAGTCACTGTGGAAGATCTCTACCACTGCATTCCTCATCTGCACTAATGCTGGTTTCAAGAGGCACCATAATGAAATTCTCTCTACCACCATAATCCTTACACACACACACACACACACACACACACACACACACACACACAAATCTGATACTAATTAATTAGCTATTTTCCTAGCATTTTATCTTCTACAGTTTCCATCTTAAATGTATCCCAAGGGCCCATGTGGCCAGTGGCATTATGGGATGGTTGTTGAGCCGTTAGAGGTGGAGCCTGATGGAAGGAAGTTAGGTCATTGGGGCTATACTCTTGAAGACGATATGGAGACCTCAGACCCTTCCTGCCTCTCTTTGTTTCCTGGCAGAAACTCCTCTGCCACATGCCCAGTGGGTTAGACTATGACACAACACCCCAAAAGCAACATGACCAGAGGACCTGAGTCCTCTGAAGGCAAGATTCATAACAAGTCTTTGTGTTTTGTGAAAGTCTCAGCAGGACCCACAAGCAGACAAACAGCCGCTCGTGGGTCCTGCCTTACAAGACAAGAGGCTAAAGTGACCCTTCTATGCTTTTGGGTTTGTTTCTGCACAGTTAAAGAGTTCTGCCCCCAAAAAATCAAAACCCTTTCTCAAAATCACAGAAATACTTATTCACTTTTATGGCATTAGATGTTGCCTTGCTCTACAATTGAAAACAAAACCAAAAATAAGTAGATACATAGGAAGGTAGATGGACAGACATAATAAATAGCAGACATAAAAGATTATAGATAGATGATAGAAATATGGATTTGTAGAGATAGATAGATAGATAGATAGATAGATAGATAGATAGATAGGCAGATGATGGATCGATAGAGAGATGATAGATAGTTTTAAGGAAGTAAAACACCAAACAACTTTAAAAGGACGAAAAAAGATAAACCCATTTAAGCCCCTTAAATTGTTTAACAGGAACCTTTTGCATGAGTAACTAACATTCATACTTTATTCTGATTCCTGATTTCCCTGATGTCCTTCTCTGCTGAAGGATGCCAGAGCACCACATGTAGCTTATTGACATTTGCGACTCCACTGATGTGATGGTATCTCAAATCTTCCTTGGTTTTGATTATTACGACAGTTGTATTCACTTGTGCGTTAGGTGTACTACATTTACACTACACAGAGCCCTGTGCGTTAACTTTAACATACTACATACTGCCTGGTGTGTTATAACATGTATGCTGTATACCACCGATGTGCGAAGTTTATCACATGCACACTACACACCATCCCATGTGCTAAGTTTAACACAAGCACACTGCACACCATTCCACGTGTTAAGTTTGAGATAAGCACACTCCACACCACAGGCTCGCTTTGGTCGGTTCTTACGAATCCAGAGCTGGAGGTACACACAATATTGTGCTGAAAACTGCATGGTCTCTGTCTCTTTCTCAAGGTAAAGCTTGCTTAACTTTTTCATTCTAAAAAAAACAAAAAAACAAAAAAAAACCTCACACTTACATAGAACTTATGCTTTATCCATGTCCCCCAAGAGGAACACCTTACATGACCATGTTCAAGGCCATGGAGTTAACTCTGGCTAAACAGTGTCCTTAGGTACCAGTCTGAACTTACAGACACTCAGTATACATATGCATAGTGTGCAGTGGGATGTTTCAATATAGGTAGACAATATGTAACAATTAAGTTTGAGTAATTAGCATATCTGTCCACTCACATTTATTATTCCCTGAAGGAAGAATGTCAAAAATCTATCCCCGCTTTGAAATATACAACATATTATTGTTTACCCCTGAAAGCTTCAGAAAATCTTCATAGAAACTCTCAATTCGTCTGGGTGTGAGTGTGCAGCCTCTGATCCCAGCACTTAGCATGTAGAGACGGGGGAACTGAGCTGAAAACAAAGCCCAGCTACATAAAGTCTGAGGTCCGCCTGAGCTACACCAGACTCTATCTCAAAAAATAAAACAAAGTCAGAAACTCAGCTTAGTAACTGGCCTGATACTTTGCTCATAATTACACAGGATTTCGGGGTTCAGGGTTTTGGCAAGGAAGGTCAGAGCATTAAGTGTCACTTGTACATGTTGACAGTGACCTGCTGTGGGCACAGCCACCGCACCCGGTGTGAGCACTGGCTAAGATGATGCCTACCTGGCTCACGGGCACAGCCACCGCACCCGGTGTGAGCACTGGCTAAGATGATGCCTACCTGGCTCACGGGCACAGCCACCGCACCTGGTGTGAGCACTGGCTAAGATGATGCCTACCTGGCTCGTGGGCATAGCCACCGCACCTGGTGTGAGCACTGGCTAAGATGATGCCTACCTGGCTCGTGGGCACAGCCACCGCACTCGGTGTGAGCACTGGCTAAGATGATGCCTACCTGGCTCGTGGGCACAGCCACCGCACCCGGTGTGAGCACTGGCTAAGTTGATGCCTACCTGGCTTGTGGGCACAGCCACCGGGTGCCTACCTGGCTCACGGGCACAGCCACCGCACCTGGTGTGAGCACTGGCTAAGATGATGCCTACCTGGCTCGTGGGCACAGCCAGCGCACCTGGTGTGAGCACTGGTTAAGATGATGCCTACCTGGCTCATGGGCACAGCCACCGCACTCGGTGTGAGCACTGGCTAAGATGATGCCTACCTGGCTCGTGGGCACAGCCACCGCACCCGGTGTGAGCACTGGCTAAGTTGATGCCTACCTGGCTCGTGGGCACAGCCACCGCACTCGGTGTGAGCACTGGCTAAGATGATGCCTACCTGGCTTGTCCACTGTAGGGTTACTTGCCCCATCCTGTTCCCACACTATACTCTTCAGAGCTGTAATGGGGGGGAGGTTATAAATTTATAAACTAACTAGTGCTCTATAGAACATCCTAGATGTTCTGTATAAAAGGCATGGTATTCTATAGATCTCTTCTGTGCTTAGTTCTCAGCTGCCCTCCACTTAGTTATCTAGGCATTTATCTGTGCAGTCTCACTTCCTAGTGTGACCATACAGAATGTTTACTATATACTTTTTTTTTTCCTTTTTCAAGACAGGGTTTCTCTGTGTAGCCCCGGCTGTCCTGGACTCACTTTGTAGACCAGGCTGGCCTCGAACTCACAGCGCTCCGCCTGCCTCTGTCTCCTGAGTGCTGAATTAAAGGCATGCGCCACCACCGCCCAGCCAGCTATATACTTTAAGGTATACTGTGGAATGTCTATCATCTGTATGTATGCCTGTGTTGTTTACTTCCTTAATATAGCCTCCCCTTCTCTTATATTTGTTGCTTTATTAGTTGCTCACTTTGTTTCAGGAATCCCCATTTGCAACTGGCTCCTGCAACCATCTGACAGACCACTGTCATGTATGACTTTTTTATTTTTTCTTATTTTATTTTATTTTTTTTTTATTTTGGTTTTGCTTTTGGGTACTTCTATATTTCCAGAACTACAAAAAGAAAAAGAAAAAAAAATCCAGGTTTATAGGTTTCAGTTGAGTGCTACAAGTATTTCTCCAAGGACTCCAGTTCCTTGAGATGAAGAACAACGTTAGTAACCATGATCTAGGCTTAGGCTCAGCCTCCAACACAACGGAATATGTGTGCTAACCTTTGAATCTTCAAATATCTACAATAACTTTCTGTATTTAAATCAAGATAAGCATGGGTGTATAGTGACAGATTGGTCATTTTCATGTACACCTGATCTAGTCAAATGGAGAATTCCTGGGGCGAGTGAGATGGCTCGGTGGGTAAAGGCACTTGCACCAAGTCTGATGACCTTAGTTCAATCCCAGGATTGACATGGTGGAGGGAGAGAACCGACTCCCACATATGCATATGCAGGCAGAGACAACAATGCAAAGACGCCCTGAGGACAACAGTTAACTTCACATGTAGGAAATGCTGTTTAAATGAGCCGATTTTAAGGGATTGATTCCCTGCGTATTTGGCAGGAGTAAAGCCAAATTCTGTCAAAAGGTTTGCCCTGTGTGCCCGGGTCTCAAAACGTTCCCATAGAAGAACTCAGACATAGCATAAGGACCCAGGCAAAAAACCACCAAAGACCCTGGGTGTGAAGAGGCCAGTCACAAAGAATCACACACGGCAGAAGTCCATTTAGAGGCAGCGTCCACAACTGGCAAAGTTATGTGGCCGCTTTCCCTGGGCTAGCAGGAGAGGAAGGGCAGAGGTAGGGTGTACTAGGATGAAGAAACTACTAATGAAATGGGTCTTCTTTTTAGAAGGGATGGAATGTTCCAGAATTAGATTGTGACAATGGTTGGGCAACTTTATGAGTACATTAAAAAATATAAAATAAGTGAATTATGAGGTATGGAATACTAGACCAAGTTCGAGGCCAGCCTCGTCTACAGAGTGAGTACCAGGACAGCCAAGGGCTAAAACAGAGAAATCCTGTCTTGAAAAACCAAAACCAAAACATAAAATAAAATATAACTAAATAAATAGGACAATAATAGAGAAATTAGTACAAATCAAAAACTCTGGGGTTATTTAATCCTTATGTCATAATGTTGATGGGTTTTAGTTTTTATAAATATAGTAACGATGATAGAACATTCTTAGGAGCTGAAGAGTGTTCCTTAAAAATTAGTGGAACAAAGATGCTGCTCTTCATGTTCAAGGTCCTCTTCAGGAAATGACCCTCACTGACACCCCACCCTACCCCATTGATACCCAACCCCGCCCCATTGATACCCAACCCTACCCAGTTGCCTAAAGACCATGTTGAGGTTCTTCCTGACCCTGACCTTCCTGGGTCCTTCCTGATAGTGTTCCATGATCATGTCGCTTTGCATCCTTTTTAGTCAACCCATCTTCTTCCTTCAGTTCGCTTCCTTCAGTTTAGCAGTCTTTAGCCAGTCTGGTTTTCTAAGAGCCATTTTCCTTGCTCTTTTCTAACATCTCCCATTCTTCTAGAAACTACCATATGGAACCAAACATAGACAAGCATGCCTCTAAAGATGTTTGACGCTTGCCAAGTACACAAAATGTGGCTTTACAACTCTGATAAGGCCATGAGTATTTTATTTCTAAATTGTTTTATAACTCACTGCTTCCCTTCAAATTTCCTATGGAACTTCAACTACCTAAGACACACAATCATAGTTCATTATTCACTTTCATGAGTCAGGGCCCCACCTTGTATCTTGACGAAATGGCTGTTTTTCATTTACAACCTCATTATCTTATAAACTAAGACAACAAAAAGCAGGCAAAACAAAGCCATCTCTAAAGAGGCTCCAAATACTTAAGTGGAAACATGAGAAATACAGCAAATTAAGTTTTGTAAAGTGGAAAATTAATCATAAAACTGAGAATCCGGCCTAGGGGGGTAGCTTGCTTGGTTGGTAGAGTGCCTGCCTACCACACATAAGGCTCTGATTTTGAGCCCCAACACTGCATAAGGCAAGTGTGGTGTGGCATGCCTGTAATCTCGGGACTGAAGAGGTGGAACAGGAAGATCAGAAGTTCAAGGCTATCTCTCCCACACATAGGGAGTTTGGGGTGGGTTTAGGATACATGAGACTCTATTTTAAAAAAAAGAAAAAGAAAAAAGACTGTCCAAAGCATTTACAAGGCAGAAAGAGAGAGCAGATAAGGTTGGCTTCTGCGACCTTTGTGAAGTCCACACAATAAAATAATTTCAGAAAAAAAATTACATTTTATTTCCCCTACACAATCTACCCACATCAGTTTGCTTCCTTTTCGTTAAATAACCTATAGGTAAATTGACAACTATTAAGCAAAGTCCACTGAAAAGACGAAGACTCTTAGTTTGTGGCCCTTACTCTTAAAAGGCCCTCCTTTATTATAATCTAAAGCCAAGCCAACCTTGACACCATCAGAGGTACTGAAATCACACAGCTGAGTGGGCCTGAGAGAGCCTAGTTCCAATAGGCTCTCAGCTTTTGGCTGAGAACACATGTGTACTGTGTGTTCTTATCAGTTTAATATCTGCTGTGTCCTCTATCCAACAACAATATATTCAATAGATCTTTTTTTTAAACCAAAAGAAAGATTCTTCTCCATCTACTCCACGCCTCTGAGAATGATGCATGTCATCAAATAATAATAATTGAAAAGAGTATCATTTCAAGTGGATGAGATCAAGACTTCCAAGCTGGGGCCATGGTCAGTAGGTTAGTTACAGGCAGAGCCATTTTTCACTCTGACACACAGGGATGCTTGAATCCATGTCCTCCGGCATATGCCTCACTTTGCTCATCTGTCTGAGGGGAACAGTGAAAATATTGCTCTTCTCTCCTAGCTCCTATGTGAAGAGCAATCGGGGACCCTCACCATTCCTGGGCCAGGTGACCAGAGACCCTGCCCCAGCCCTCTTATCCCCAAGCAGACAGGAGGTCAGTGTCATCTGCGAAAGGCCATGGCTGTGTCTGAAAGACTAGAGATGGAACAGAAAGATCAGAAAGGAGATCGGGTATCTTCAAAGCTCCGTGTGCTGACATGAATCAGTTTCTAAGAAATAAGGGCAAGTGGGGGAGGAGCACAAAGTGGAAGTGGAATGGAAAAGCAAGCTGAAGAATTGTGGGCCGTCACGTGTGCAAAAAGCAGGTGAAAAGATCCCGGGTGTACATAAACGCAGACTACTAGGAAATGGGCCAGTAGACTCTGTCCACGCGTTCGCTACAAAGCATATATGCTACCAGTCTAAAACTGATTTTTTGTTTGATTGCGCTTTTTTTGAGACATGGTCTTACTCTATACCAAGGCTGGCCTGGAACTCAACTATGTAACCCAGGCTGGCATCAAACTCATAGTGATCCTCCGGCCTCAGCCTCATGAGTATGCCTGACTGAATGGTGAATTTTCAGAAATCATCTACAACAACAACAAAACAGACAAGAAAATTGATAATGATAAAACATTTATATGCTAGAAAGATACATGCCACATTCCCATCGTCGTTCAGTAATAAATAAAACAGAACAAAACAAACAAAATACCTGTGAGAAGACCAAAGTCTTAGAAACAAAGAAGCTTTGTCTGGGAGACGTGACCCTTGGATGCTGCGAGTTCCTCTTTGCAACCCTGCTCTGGGCCCCTGGGCTGAGTCATCCCCCTGAGTCACCTGCCACAGGTTGGAACTGCAAACTGATCAAGAAGGACCAAGCAGAGAAGGAAAAAAAAAAAAAGCCAGAGAGAGCATTTTTAACCTTAACCCCTGGTGGGAAATGAGAATTCAAAGCAAGCTGAAAGCAAGTGCACCACATCACTTGCCCTCTTGTTCTTTTCCAATCTGGACCAGAACCTGAGCTCAGACTTCTGCTTTGTCTTAGTAACTAAACCTGAAGATGGAAGATGGTGTTAACAGTGATGGGAGGTCCCCGCAGCTCAGCCCAGAAATCTGAAATCAGTATTGGTTTGTTTGGTTTGTTGGCTTTTCGAAACAGGGTTTCTCCCTATAGCCTTGGCTATCCTGAACTCAATTTGTAGACCAAGCTAGCCTTGAACTCACAGAGATATACCTGCCTTTGCCTCCTTGAGTGCTGGATTACAGACAGGTGTGGCCTGAATTCAGTATTTTAAGCTGTGTTAATGCTAAACCTGGACTTTCAAATCCAAACCTAAGTCAGAGCGGATCACAAACACATAAAAGATTAACCACTGAAAACTTCAGCAATGCTACAAAGAGAGTGCAGCTATTACAAGGAAGTTGGTCAATGATTCACCAAGCCCACATTTTTTTTTTTTTTGAGAACTAAAATGCACATTAGAAACGGATTAATGAGTTCAGGCGGCTGGGGGTAATCAAAGTTCAGCCTGGGGGATGGCAGTCTTTTAATGAAACACATTTTTACTCGAAGTCTAGTCTTTTGCTCCTGGCAAAAATTTCTAGAAGTTGACATTAGAGTGAAAGGTTTCCCTGTATCTTATCTACTCAAAGGCCTGGGTTGCTTAAATAGATGTACAAAATACAGAGCTGCTTTTCTGAATGGCACACTGAATTTGTACAACTTGCTGCCACCAAAGCTGTGTCCAGATAGCACCTCATCAAGTATAACCTTCCCCTACAGTTATTTCTAGAGTTCAAGGACCATGTTACAGCATATTGGAGAGAAGTTTTTATTGACTTTAGACAGAAAAGAGAAAAGCGTTACACACATCACACGCGCCAACTGGGGACAACTTATCCAGAAACAGCACAGAAATCAACAGTAACATCCAGATATGGTACTCCGAGTCCACACCATGCGCACAGGAACGCAGTATGTTATAGTTAAGCAGAATTAAATTATCAGTAATGGAGCTAGAAACTAGAACCAGATCTAATCAGTGTGAAAATCGGGCTCTAAGTAACACATAGACCTAACTCCCTTGGCAAGAAAGAAAAAGGAAAAAGCCCTGTTTCCCAAATTTATCTCAACTTAGCCATTCATTCCAGACTAAGAATGCAAATAAAATTCCATCACAGCTCAATGAACTTATATTTAGCTCCTACTTTGTTGGAAGCGTACAAAGGTGCCTCACACTCACTCTTGCTGACGTTAATTTTAAAAATGTACTGGAGGCCTTTGCTGAGGCTCATCTCCTACTCTCAGGAGCAGCATTTTAGAAGCCAGGAGGACCACCGGTGTGATGTGCCACACACACAAATATCAACGTCAAGGTGACCCAGTGGGTATTTGTTTGTTTGTTTGTTTGTTTGTTTGTTAGATGAGGGCTAGCAGCAAGTAATGCTATAAAGGTCCCCAGGGGTTGGGAGTGTAGCTTAATTGATAAAATACTTGTCTGGTGTGCATGAAGCCCTGGGTTTGATTCCTAGCAACCACCCTGTTAAATGAGGCTTCTTAAAGAAAAAAAAACCAGACCTCCCAACCCAGAAGTCCAAGCTACAGGCAAGGACATCCCACAGTTTTTTAAACCTTGTATGTAAAGTAATTTGGAGTTTACTATTTGGTTGTGTGTGTGTGTGTGTGTGTGTGTGTGTGTGTGTGTGTGTGTGATCAGACAGTCAGGCTTGGTGACAAGCACCTTTACCTGCTGAGCCATCTCACTGGCCCTAAAAAGCAGCTCTGACATTCTGACATGACGGGCCTGCTTTTGTTTCTTGTGTCTGCTCTCCTCTTGGCCTCTCTGCCTATAGAGCCACCTCCTCTGTACAAACTCAGATTCCTAAAGCACTAATAACACACAATCAGGTCTTTAAATTCAGCTTGCTGGCATTCTGCTCTGTGACTGTGATCACAACCTCACTGCTTGTACTGAAACAGCTTCTTTCTGGCATATTCTACTTGTCCCACCTAGCCCAAACACACACACACACACACACACTCTCTCTCTCTCTCTCTCTCTCTCTCTCTCTCTCTCTCTCTTCTTTTCTTTTTTTTTTTCTTTTTTTTTTTCCTCCTCCTATAGCATTCCTTCTGGCACTGGGGGACAGTCAGCAGTTCTGAGACCTCAAGGTCTAAGGAGTGGAGCGCACACATATTGATTGCTGACACACCAAGAGAGCGGTTTAACAGGCAGCTACAGATACTCCCGGAAGGCACAGACCATGTCAATCCCATGCCTCACACTAGGCCAACACCTGGCCATAAAGCACCTGGGGTACTCGATGCGTAAATTTTAAAATAGACCTTTCAGTGCTGGGCAGGGCAGAAAACACTGAATAATAAATGCATGCCTAAGACATGAGGGAAGTGGCAAGAAAGGGGGTGCCTGAAGAATCAAGACGGGACGCTAGAGGTGTGGCTCCGCCCTGGGTTCAATCCCCAGCACAGGAAACAAAATACTGACTTCATAAGTGGGAACATTCACGGGAAATTATTCCTAGGGCTTAGTGCTATCGCTTTATGTGAATTACAAAAAAAAAATCAGCAGCAACAGTATCGCCATTTGTTGGGAATACCAACAAAATGTAAACCAGGGACAAGATAATAATTGTTGTTGTTCTGGTTTTAGATTTTTGTTTGTTTGTTTGTTTGTTTGTTTGAGGTAGAGAGGTGCCTCTCCACATAGACCTGGCTGTCCTGGACCTCACTATGTAAACTAGGCTGGCCTTAAACTCACAGAGATCAACTGCCTCTGCTTTCCAAGTGCTGAGGTTAAAGGCGTGTGACACCATGCCTGGCATAATTTTCTTTTTAGAAAGCCAAATGCACCTTAGGCATGAATGCAGCCATTTATATAGAATGACAAATTCTGTTTACTCCTTTATCTGTTCAGGAGACTGTATTCTCATTTAGACTTAGCTTTTTTTTTTTTTCCCAAACTCAAAATGCTGTGTCCAGCTGAACAGTCCTAGGATATGTTTTAAAATACAATAATCATAACAGTCACAAAAAAAGAAGAACCGTGGGACAAAACAAGAGCTCTCCCAGGCCATGGGGGGTGGGGGGAGGAGAGCGGAGGACAGGGGACAGCAGACAGACAGGAAGGCACAGACTAGGAATAACGTGTCAGAGGAGGAAGTGTGGGCCCAGAGGCAGGAGGCTGTGAGGACACTGGAGAGCCAGGATATCAACCAGCCGCTGTGGTGAGAGGATGGCTCAGTGTGCTGGGACACCAAGTGGTGAGGACACAGACACAGAGCTGTTAGCCACTGTGGTGGGTTCAAAGCCTGCCCCTTGCCTTTCTTCCTGAGGACCTACAGACAAGTCCCACAAATCCTGGGGATTTGTTGCTTGATTTGAAATATGAGGAATGCCTGTGAAGAGAGTGTGTGTGTGTGTGTGTGTGTGTGTGTGTGTGTGTACATGCATGTGCAGGTGTACATTCATGTTCCTGTGTACATGTACAGGTATGCATGTGGAGGCCAAGCATCAACTCTGGGTGTTATATATAAAAATTAAAGATAAATGTTAAAAATACAAGGTAGCAGGCAGATGTTATGTTATACAGAGTTTATTAGATGAGCATGGGGGGGGAGGAAAGGGTGAGGGAGTACCCCAAAGAGAGGGAGAGAGAGAGAAGAGAGAGAGATAAAGGTAGAGAAGTAGAGAGGAAGAGAGATAGAGAAGTAGAAAGAGAGCCACGTGGAGAGCCTGTTCTTTTATAAGGTCCAGGTCAGGGCCACACCCCTGTGGCAGGTAAGCAGTGACATCACAGATAGGCAGACCAACGCAGAATCCTAACACTGGGTCTGTATTGTTTCTTAAGAGCTGTTCTGCTTATTGAGAGTGGGTCTCTTGCTAGCACCTGGGACTTGCCCAGTGGACTAGTCTGGCTAGTAAGCTCCACCTCCCTTACTCTGAGATTACAAGTGTGCCCAGCTGTTAACAAGAGTTCTGGAGCTCTATCTCAGGTCCAGGTTTTCACAACAAACACTTCACCAAATGAGCTATCTTCCCCAGCCCCTGCTTTTTTATTATTTAGTTTCGCAGGTCAATGGATTGAGATGGTGTATCCGGAACAGTTGGCCAATAGCATACGCCTTCAATATGTGAAGTTGATAGTGTCCTTAAGCCAGACAGGTGAGTTGAAGTCAGAATGTAAAGACCACTTCTTGGTCACAACAGGAAAGTTATAAAGTCCCAGGGTCTCTGCTTCAAATCCTAGAGAGTACACAGTCACATAGACAATCTAACACCCTTACCTTCAGGCCACCACACTGTGACATAAACCAATATTCTGCATGAGGGATATCCTGGAGACCCCAGGATAAGGGCTGTTCATCTAACTGTGCCATGTGTACCGGTCCTTGTCTAAAAGAGGAGGGCTGGAGTGAGGAGTACCCCCACCCCACCAGCCTTGGCACTGCCCTCTCCAACAGTGTGGAACATAAAGCCTATGTGGCCCTAACATATCCACGTGAGGTTCTCCAGCCGCTCCCGGAAGCCACCTTCTACCTCCCCGTTGTTATCTCCTCAGAAGCACAAAGGGACATTCCACCACAGCCATATACTGCTCAAAGAAAGACTGCAGCCTTAGAGGGAGGTCACTGGACTCACTGGATTCCGGGGTTTCAGGCACCTGTACCTCTCTAAGCCCAGGTCACCACCCTGACCTCATGCAAGCTCCACTTCTCGACTTTCACCCACTGTGCCGCTCCTGACTTCCGCTCCGTGACTCATCTTTCCACCAGCCTCCTCCCTCCCACTGCTAACCTCACTTTGCTCCCATTTTACCACTAAAACTGCAAAGTCAATGTGGACAGAAAGCGGCCAGTGCTTTTCCAAAACCCCTACTGCTGCCCGGGATCATCTTGCTTCCGGAAGTCTGCAAAACCTCTCCTCCTTGCAGACTCCTCCCACTGCTAGCACTCAATGAGATAACGCATGCAGGAAGGCTGGCACAGTCAGTCATATACCCTCCTCTGCCCTTTCTTCCTGCTGCCAAAAACCTTCCACAGTCCTAAGACCTTACATACCTCGGGATCGGCTCCTTCTCAAAGCCCCAAAATACACCTGAGCGGCTTCAACCGTGAGGGCACCCCAGCAGCACCCAAGTCCCTCTGGCTTGTGCAGATGGACTGATTTTTACCCTGACCCCATATCTACACCCTGCCCTGCATGGTAGCCCAGAAATCCTCCTCTCAAGAATCTCAGCCCCCAGCTTGATCTTGCTCTGTCCTTAATCCTTCAAGTCCCTCAGGTCTCTATCTCTCTTTTCACTGTTATAACTTGTCAGCACCGTCAACACCCCTGCTTAACTTTGCAACAGCCTTCTCTGAAAACTTCATCTGTTCTATATTGTGCCTGGAAGGAGCTGTTGGAAAGATTAAAACACCTGTGATCCGTGCTCTCAACTTTAGACGGCCAGAGGAAAGGGCTCAGTCACTAAAGCGCATGCTTCACAATCCTTCGGCCCTAAATTTGATTCCCAGCACCCTTGTCAAAATTCTTGAAGTGGTGGCACATTATAAGTGCAGCCTTGGTGATGCAGAGGCAAAAGGATGTCTAGGCTGGCTGGTCAGCTGGCCTTGACGGCTTGGTGACAGGCCCTGTCTCAAAGGAGGCGGATGATGACCCTGAGAATGACACATATACACACGCAAGATAAACAACTAAAAATATAATTTCCGGTGAGTCGATTATATGCCCACTAAGTTGACCTCTCTCTCCAATTCCCCTGTTATAATTTAATGGACAATGCCCTGTACAGACTCCTGTGACGGAATGCTTGGTCTCTAGCAGGTGTCCCTGGTTGGAAATCTTAGTGGGGTAAGGTTTCACTAGAGAAAATGGGATGCTGAATAGCAGGCCCTAAGTTGACAGTCTGGCATCACTTCTTGTTCTCTCTCTCTCTCTCTCTCTCTCTCTCTCTCTCTCTCTGTGTATGTGTGTGTGTGTGTGTGTGTGTGTGTGTGTGTGTGTGTCTATCTGTCTGTCTCTCTTTCTCTCTCTCTCTCTCTCTCTCTCTCTCTCTCTCTCTGTCTCTCTGTCTCTGTCTCTATCTCTGTCTTTCTCTGTCTCTCCCCTTTCCAAATCCCTATGGAAGTGAAGAAACAACAACCACAAGCTCCTGCTTCCACAGAGGCTCCCCCACCATCTGCCTGCCCTGCCTTGATGGGCTGGACCTAATGCTTCCACAGAGGCTCCCCCACCACTATGCTTTTCGCACCATGACAGACTATACCTTCATATTATGGGCAAAAACACGTCCTTACTCTCACGAGCTGCTTTTTTTCAGGTATTTAGTCACAGAGAAAAGTAACTAATACACCCCTTTAATGATCTCACTAAACGATGGGTGACGACCCATCATCAAAGCCCTTGCTCCACCCTGCATCCTTGCCTCCATCAGCAATGATCTCCTATATCATAATTATGACCATCTTTTTATACTTTAAACCCTTCAGTGTCTTCCCTCAGATTCTATCTATGGACCAGATAGACTTTGGAGGTCTCAGAAATCCTACTGCCTTCGCCTCTAACTGCCACCACACCTGGCTTAGATGGGTCATTGCTAACAAGCTCTGAGGAGAGCTCTGTTAGTCCAGGCAGCACCCAGGAAACGCCTTACCCAAAATGAGCTTTCATGGTCAGCATCATCACTTTGCCCATGCCTGAAGCACTGCTCCTATGACTCTGGAAACCCTCGGAACACAGCAGAATCTTGACCATTGTGCTCTGTGGTCTACCTAGATTAATTTCCTCCTATATCGCAATCGTTTTGGGCATCCAACAATGACAGGAATACTACCTGGGAAGAGATTTGACTCTGCAAAAATGACTGAAGCCAAAGAAGGAAGATGGGAGGGAGAAGGCGGGAGAGGATGGGGCAGGTGGGGGCGGGGGGAAGTAGGGGGGACTGCAGTGGAGAGACTCTCTCAGCTGATGCTATGTCCTGATGGCTGTTCACACCCAGGTCACAGTCTGGAGGCTGCAGGTAATAACAGCATTAGAATGAGGCACGTCGGGCTGGAGAGATGGCTTAGTGGTTAAGAGCACCGCCTGCTCTTCCAGAGGTCCTGAGTTCAATTCCCAGCAACCACATGTTGGCTCACAACCATCTATAATGTGATCTGATACCCTCTTCTGCAGATAAAGCACTCATATGTAATAAATAAAATAAATAAATCTTAAAAGAAGAAGAAGGAGGAGGAGGAGGAGGAAGAGGAGGAGGAGGAGGAGGAGGAGGCACGTCTTCCAAAAGGTCAACCCCCTGTCCCCTTTGAAAACAAGGCTCCTGGGCTAGGAATGTCTCTCTGGTAGAGATTGTGCCCTGGTGTTTTCAAGGCCTTAGGTTCAATCCCTGGGACCAAAAATGACAAAATGGAAATACTGTTCTCTGCATGGAACTTTAATAACTGACAACACTGGCAACTACTGTTATGAACAACAGGCACTTATTGGGCACTAAAACCCCCTAGGAAGAAGGACAAAGTCTGAAACCATGGGGAAAAAAAAAGAAACCTGAATTTGAAATCGGCTCTGCAAACCTAGCAAGGTCACAACATAAGGTGACTTTCACCCGGTGTCTTGTTTGTACACAGTAAATCCTACAGGAGTTAAATGTGTCCTGGGCCCTTCCCTTCCTGTTCCCCTGAGGTGCCAGTCACACACACTTTGTAGAGTACACTGCCTATTTCCTTGTCTGGGCCTTGCCTCTATTGGTACAGAGACTCTTCTAGGATGGAGACCTTGACTTCACTCCACCACATAGCCAAGTGCCTGGTACTAACATGATTAAATAAATATATTGAATGGATTTAACAATGGCTGTGGAATGTGAACCGAGATTTTAGCTTCGGGCAAGATGTAGATAAGAACAGAACTGAAGGCTGGATTTCCCAAGCATGGCCAAGGACTTCAGCCATGTGATAGAAAGCTCCAGGAAACCTGAAGTCACAGACCTGGGTAATAACTTTCTGCTGTGTCACCATAAGCTTAGTGCCGGGTCTCCAAAGATGGTCTTAATGAGTGCATTTACAAAGAAAAATTCATATTTATTTTCATATGTAAGAGTGTTTTGCCTGTATGTACAAATGTCTATGTGTATGTCTGTCTGAATGTGTAGCACATGTGTGCCCTGTACCCTCAGAGGTCAAAAGAGAAGGCCAGATTCCCATTGAACTGGAGTTACAGACGCCTATAAAAGCCACTGCATGGGAGTTGGAACCAAACCCAGGTCCTCTGCTAAGGTAGCGAGGGCTCTTAACCACTGAGCCATCGCTCCAGCCCCATGAGTTCACAGGCCTTAAACCCTAACTGCTTTAATCTCAGAATCATTTCCCTGGATTCAGATTCTAATCTGTCTTTTTTTCAGCAGATGATAAACTGAGACAAAGGAATAAGAGGAAGGAAGGAAGGAAAGAAGGAAGGAAGGAAGCAAGGAAGGAAGGAAACAACCCTGGACAAAGTTCCAGGGTCTATGACTGAATTGACCCTTGATAACAACATATAAAGCTTGGGGATACCATTAGACACGTATGGAAGTCCCTCAAAATCTGAAAGAAAAAAAAAGTTTTCTATGAGCACTGTTCCCAAGCTACAGCCACACACCACATAATGAATAATGTCAGAACTCCTGACTCCATTCAGGTGGCTGAGGCTGCAGTTCATTTAAAAGCTCCCCATGGGGGGGGGGGGGCTGGAGAGATGGCTCAGTGCTTAAGAGGACCCAGGTTCAATTCCTAGCATGCACACAGCAGCTCACAACTGTCTCCGACTCCAGTTCTGGGGAATCTGACAACCTCACAGTGACATGCAACACCAGCGCACGTAATTAATTAACTAATTAATTTCGTGTCACACTTCAAAGCCGAATCTCACTGTGAAGCTTGGTGTCCAGGTCCACACAGACAAAGGCTCACTTAAAAGTACAGTTTTAATCTTTGGGGTTTTATATTTTATTCATTGCAGAAGCAGAGGACATCTTGCAGAAGTCGGTTTTTCCCCTCTCATCACATGAGTCCCTGGGACTGAACTCAAGTCATCAGGCTAGCCTCAAGCGCCTTTACCCACTGAGCCATCTCTCTGGACCTCATAATACAGCAAACATATATACCCACGCTGCGGAAGCCCTGAGACCTCTCCATTTCCTCTACTTCATTTGAGTTGCAGTGTCTCTCATTAAAGGAGAGTTTGACACTGTTCAGCTACAGGATCATGTCGGGCTAGCCAAGTACCCGATGGGGGGAAAGCTATAGACGCCCATCATAGGCATAACAGCATACTGTGTTCCTATTTCAGACTGCCCAGAAGAACAGGTGCATCGGTGAGCAACTATAAAGCCTTCCTCTCCCAAGCCAGGACACGGAGAACAGCACAGGGTTTTGTAGACAATAGACATTTTTCAAGATTTACTTTCTTTTGACGTCTGTGTGTGTGTGTGTGTGTGTGTGTGTGTGTGTGTGTGTGTGTGTCTGTATATGGTTGTGTGCAGACTCATGCATGTAAGTGACCATGGAGAAAAGGGCACAGAGTCCTCTAGAGCTGGCGTTAGCTGCCTGCTGTGGGTGAAGGAAATCCAATTCAGGTCCTCTGGAAGAGCAGCAAGCACTGGCAACATCTGAGCCATCTCTCCAACCCCCTAAGAAACCTCCTGGTGCAGGGAAACCCACAGACCGAAGGCAAGCACAGAAATTCAATTTCTTAGAAATTATGAACAGGAACATGAAATATATTAAGACACTGAGAAAAGGCTTCAGAGACAAACCTACTGCCATAGTTTGGCCTGACATCATACTATTTATGGCTCAGGATTTCCCCCAGGCTGAAAACAAGTGATTTGGGGTGTCACATGATTAGCATTTCTTCCACCAAGTTGCTCAGACTGACCCAGGACCTCAGAGATGCCCCGTGTTCCTTATGATTTTCCATTCATCCCGTGGTGGTCTGAGTTGATTTGTGGACCGAGCTAAAATCAATCAAACCTTTAATTCTCTTTTCTTCCTTTTCATAAATTAAAAACAGGGTTGCTTTGGGGGATCAATAGATGGCTCAGAGGTTAAAAGCAAAGACTGCTTTTTCAGAAGACCCAGTTCAGTCCCCAGCACGTATATCCAGCAGCTCACAATCACTCGTAATTCCACTTCCCAGGGGATCCAAATGCTGGTACCTCGGTGGGTACCAGCATTCAGGTACACATACCCACACATGGGCTTGAGAGTGTGCGATCGCTCGTATGCACGCAAGCGCATGCGTACACATACACACACACACACACACACACACACACACACACACACACTATTTAAAGTAATAAAATGTCTCTTCTTAAAACCAGAGTAAGTTTTATAAAAACTCTGGAGCTTGAGGATGGAGATGGGTGCAGCCAGAAGTGTTATTAATAACACACAAGCACCTTCCCTCTCAACTTGCCCCAATCCTTCTCCAACCCCCTGCATTCTGTACAAAGCAGAGGAGCCACCCTCTGTAAAATAGACTGCTGTATTACTTTCTATTATTGTAAAATAGAAAATGTAATTATAATGGGTTCTGGTAGGAATTAGCGAGGTCAACGCAGAACAAGCTCATTCTATGAAAATTCAGCAACAAACACATTTAATTTCCGAGTGAAAGAATTTGCTGGTGTGGCCGCCCCTGCCTCGGTCTCCTGGACTCCTGGTCTCTACTACAAAGTGAAGGGTAATTGACTTAACATCTGATACTTCTACCAAGTTCCTGCTTCTCTGGGTTTTGCAACTGATGAGAAGGCAGTAGGCAGAACCTAAGAGTTAGGATAAGGGTGGCCTTGTGAGTAAGCAAACTACCAGGTCCAACTTCCTCATTGTCAGAGGAAATGCCAACAGAAGGGCCAGTAAGTACAGGTAGCTCTGGAATGAAGAGAAAAAGGGGGCACAGGCAGCTTTAGAGTTGTGTTTTGACTGGCATTCTTGAGACAGGGTTTTACTACATAGCCCAGGCTGACATGGGACTGTCCACATGGCCTAGGCTCGTCTCCAACTTGAAGCATCTTCTGGCCTGTCTCCCACGTACTGGAGATACAAGCATGCACCACAATACCCAGCAAAAGACGGGGAAAATAAACTGGGCAAACTCAGCAGAAACAAAGTAGTAAGGAGAGCAGCAGGACTCATTTCAACCTGTCCTGCCTGATTCCGTTTAAATCAATAGGGATCTTACACAGGGGACATAGCCTGAAGTGCCTAAGCAAGCAAGGGAGCTAGCAAGCAAGAATACACCTCCAGAAGATTTTACTTTTAGTGCTGGGGCCAGCCCCCAGCCCCTCCCAGATACTACAAGCTCTACCACCAAGGTTGCAAGATTTCTTACCAAGTTACTGTTGCCAATTTTGCCTGTAATGTAGCAGGCAATCCCTCAACAGTTCAAAAGACTACAGGGTGCCAGTCTCCTCCCAGGAATCCTGCCCTACAGTCCTCAGCTTCTCACAGCAGGGATGAATGAAGACTGATTAACAAAGGCCTTCTAGGTCTGAGAAGCATCTCAACACTGTGGCAAGAGGTTCGCTGCAAGTTCTAGCCCAGCCTAGGCAAAATAGAGACTTCGATGCCAGCCTGAACTACAGAGTGAGTGCCAAGGCAGTCTGGGCTACATGGCCAGATGCTGTCTCAATAAATAAAACAAAAAGTCACCACCATATACCTACACACCTGGTTAGTCGGGCTTTTTACTTTTTGTTGTTGTTTGGTTTTGTTTTGGGATTCAGGAGTCGACTAACCTAGACAGTAACCTACTCTGTCAGTAACCTAGACAGAGTAGACTGGAACTCCAAGCAATTTTCCTGCCCCAGGCTCTGAATATCCACCACACCCAGCTTAATCACTTGTTAAAGTAGGATCGCTTAAATTTAAACATCACGAAGTGGGGAAAATGCTGGATTCGTAAACCGCACCACCAAAGAATTCGATCACAGACCAAAACTTGGGTTCAGTACAACTTGCTAGTTTAGATGAACTGATTTAGGCTTTCACACATAAACAGCAACCCTCTCTCTCTCTCTCTCTCTCTCTCTCTCTCTCTCTCTCTCTCTCTTACACACACACACACACACACACACACACACACACACACACACACACACACACACACACACACACACACACACACACACACACACACACACACACACACACACACACACACACACACACACACACACACACACACACACACACACACACACACACACACACACACACACACACACACACACACACACACACACACACACACACACACACACACACACACACACACACACACACACCTCGCATCTTTGGGGCTCGCGCATCTCTCGCCCTAAAGGGAGGGCTAGGGTCACGAACGGGAGGCTGTTACCTGATCTAGCGGGATGCCAAGGAGCTGGCTGAGTGGGTGCAGGCAGGTGGAGCCAGTGGTGCGGTAGGAGAAGCTGGTGGGTGGCCGAGCTGCCATCCTGCATCTTCGGGGTGCTCTGTCACCCAGACGCTACACACTGGCCACCTCAAGGGCTCGCTACGACGGCGCAGGAACCCAGCGCCAACTTCAGAGTGCAGACCTGGCGCTGCGGGCCCCCACGCCTAGGAGGGCAGGGCCCCCGCGCTCTGCTTCCCGCTCCGCGCCGCCCAACGCCCATTGGCCGGCAGCCTGAGACGCCCCGGAGGAGGAGCCTAGCAGAGAGGGGCGCGGATCCCCAGGAACCCGGCCCCAGGGCAGCCAGGAGACGCCCTGCCTGTTCCCTAGCTCGCCTGCGGTCCCCGGGAGCACAGCGGGCCAGATTTCGGTTCCTATCACCTTTTCCTTGGCGGCTGAGGTGTATTACGCTGTCTTTTCAGGTCCGGCTCCTGCTGCCACTCCGGAAGCCAGAAGAGACTTTTGAGCTAGCCAACAATCTAATTCTCTCACTTTTAAAGATGTATTTAGTTGCTATTTAAAGGCAGGATCTCCTATACCCCAAACTGGCCCTGAATCCCCAACTACTGGAATTACAGGTGTGCACCAATCATAAAACTTCACCCAAGATTGCTTCCTCCTCCTCCTCCTCCTCCTCCTCCTCCTCTTTCTCCTCCTCCTCTTCCCCCTCCTCCTCCTTCCTCTTTCTCTCTCACTGTTTTGTTAGTAGTGAGAACCCTTGGTTCTCCTATCTGAACCTCTCCAGTGAGGGATAACATGTTCCACACACAAACATACACTCATGACTTATTTTCCTTTACATGTATGTGTGTCCTCTTGAGTGGATGCCTCTGGAAGGCCAGAAGAGACCACAGAGTTACAGGTAATTGTGAGCCACCATGTGAGTGCTGGAAACTGAGCTCGGGTCCTCTGCAACAGGAGCAGTTGCTCTTAGGTCCTGAACCATCTCTCCAGCACCCAAGGCTCCTCTTTCTTTATCCTCTCTGATCCAGCCAGTTTCCAGCACCCTGGTCCACATGCCCAGCTTCATACAGGCAGATACGAGAAACTGCTAGCTTCTGTGACTTTACTCTCTCTCTCTCTGATTGGGAGTTTTTTCTCTCCTGTAAGCTTTGTTTACTACTCTTATGGTGACAGGTCTTCGCTTGTTAAAACAGCTCTGTATCACTATTGCTTAGGAAATCCTTTTCAACTTCTTGATACATATTTTAAAACGTCAGAGAGACCCTTTCAGCATCCCAGATAGCATCCCTGCATCTGGCCAGATGTCAACGTAGCTGTTCAAATTAGAAGTCTGAGAGATTTCCAGGAATCTGTTAAACCTATGGTGCTGTGGAGAGATGTGTGCAGAATTCCAGGACACAGACACAAGAAGAATGACTCCTGTCTGGGATGACACTGCTGACCTCCTACCTCCCAGATGCTCTTCACCTCCAGTGTTCCCGGCGCGTCTGTGTCCCTCCAGCTTCTCCGCCCCCCACCACGATCTGTGTCCCTCCCACCTCCATATACCAGCTTCAGGATTATGGCATCCCTGCTCCATCTAGGAAGTTTCAGTGCCCCCCCTCCCATCACCCATGATGCATCATGGGGTGGGAGGGGTCTTCTAACACCTGGAGGAGGCCTTGAAACATGAGCCCTTCATGGGTAATTCTTTCTTCTTGACATTAGCCTAGGAAAGCCCAGCCCCAAAGCAGTAGTCTCTGCCCGTCCAGACCTGCAATGAAGACAAAGGAAATACCCTTGTTTTCTGAAGAGCTGCAGAACTGTACAGTTTCATTGATTATGGTTCCTTTCTTCACTTACTATGAGAGTGAAATGTGAAAATAAAGAAACATCAACATCGTGACTCCGGCACGGTGCCACACGTCTGTAGTCCCTGCTCTTTGGAAGGCTGAGGCCACAGGAGCCTGAAGCTGGTGACGGGCCTGAGCAATATCCTGAGACTCCATTTTTTTCTAAAACATTGTAAACATCCTTTCCAGGAAACAGTAAATGTTAGCTAATGAAGAGGCTTTTAGGAACATGGGGTGCTGGGCTGACGTGTAGAAAGTAAAACAACAAAACAAAAACAAAAACAATTTTTGTGGGCCCACAGCAAAGCACCTGGCAGCTGCCAGTCGAGGATTGGATGCAGAATATCCAACCAGAGATACAGTCGGTAACTCTGGCTGCATTTTATGAATGTGGACTGACAACGACTTCTTCCCAAAGAGGCTTAACTGTTGATGTTTACAAATGGCATCCCCAGAAAGATACAGCCTGTTGTTTTTAACAAAATCTCAATCCTTTGGTTTTACCGATAAAGACTCAGGAGCTACATGCTGGGGTGAAAACCTGCTAGCTCAGACAGGCAGAGAAAGCACCCAGTTGACCTTCCTCCTCAGCTGATATCCCAAATGGAATGATCCTTCCACACACTGTCTCAAAAATCCCAAACTGAATGCCCCTCCCCTTTACCTTCTGTGCATCTCTCAATCCCTTCTCCTGATTTCCTCTTACTCTCTATGGCTTTTTTCTTAATAACCCTATGTTTACTTCCTGTCAACTAGCTGCTTGCTCCATCTACGGTCAACTTTATTTAATCTTGTTTACAATATTCAAGCAGAAAGCTCTTGGATTAAAGACATGTGCTAGGGCTTAGCCACACCACAACTAGAAACAAGTTTTTCCAGAAAACAACATAATCTAGGGGTTCGGAGTGTGATCAAATATCCTTAAACATTTCCCCCTTTTTGTCTAAATAAAAACAATAGATTTTAACCCCAGTGCAGTAAAAACGACTTACAACAATGAAGCTACTTCTACCTACCTTTCCACAATGTACAGCTTAGTTGGGGTAATCTTAGGAGTAAGTATTTTTTCAGTTTAAAGTTCTGTTAAATGTTCAGGTTAGTCTCATATGAACTCTGCAATCTGAATGTCCTGAGAAGTTTGTAGCCCAAAGATGATGTTTGGGTGGTGTTTGTCAGCTTAGGGCAATCCTGGCTAGGTAGAACACAGCAGTCAACCCAAAGATGTCCACTGTTTATGAATAATATAGCAACAGAAGAGACATGGGGCTGTTTTTCCTAGTGGTTAGCATTACCACAATCCAGGTAGATTCCTCACCGAAGGGCCTCATCATCATCATCTTAGAGACCTCATAGGTTGCTGCCAGGAATGGTGGAAAACATAAACATTTTAAACGCCATTTTCAGCGGATCTCCAAAACGTTTGAGGACCACAATCTGTTAATTAGCTCTGAGGTACACAACCTTTGTTCCTTGTTAATTGCTTCAGATTTGAACCTGCAAACACATACAGGAAGCTACAGGAAGCTTCTAGAGTTAGTTAGTATTCTGTATGACTACTAGTATCATGACAGAAAGTTTACACATACATAAGAATCGTATAGGTTTGTGTACCTTTAGAAAAGTTATCCAGAGTCTAATGAAAACCAAAAGAGTATGAGATTAGTGGCAACAGAACAGTCCCTTATTGCTTTCCTCCGTTCCTTACCAGGGGGCTCGTTTGACATGAGACAGAGATTTTGGATTTTCCTTTAACTGAGTTTAGAGAAGGAGAGAGACACACTCCAAACCCAAAGCCAGCTTCAATTTTTAACTGAGTTGGGACCACATAAAGACCATGTGGTGCTTATGTCTATAGAAGGCAACAGAGACAAGCTGGAGGTTGGCAAAACCGCTTGGCCAATTTACTCTTTTTCTTGGGACATTTTCCCTTGATGATCCATCTTCGTTCTCAGATGTTTCACTCATCCAGTGATCTCCAGATTCCTTACTAGGATGCTTTTATTCTTCTGCACAGATAATAGCAAAACCCTGCCCCAACACTAACTCAAGGGGGTTGGGGGGTGATCCTTTTTTAACTGGTTACATCTTTGCTAGGGCAAAACTTTTTTGGCCACAGAAAAAGTATTATCTTTCTTTTGAAATTTTAAAAAAATCTTTTAAATTTTTGAAACTAACTATACCTTAGTATGTGTGGATAAGTATGCCTATATTCCTCTCTCTCTTTATACATATAAATTCAAGATTTAAGTGTATTTATTTTTAGATCACAAAGGACATTCACTTTGAATTTCAGCCAGCCTTTTGCAAGCAGCTTTTACGTTTAAATCACTGTAATTCTTATGTGCCTGCCTCTGCCTTCCAAGTGTTGAGATTAAAGGCTTGTGCCTCCAAAGTACTGGGATTAAAGGTGTGAACCACTGCCTGGCTATGGCTTCCTTTAATACTGAGTCTCACAAGACTGTCCTGGTTTAGTTTTCCATTTCCTCTTATTTTTTAGTGTTGGGGTAAATTCTCAAGTTTTTTAAAAATGTGTAGTCTATCATTCTTGCTGATTTATTATGAATTTGTTCCCTGGAAAATTTTAATATTCTAGTCTTAATTAAACATGATGCCAATTAGTCCACTGTTTCATTATTTTCAGACATATTTTTTGCCCCGCCTGTATGAGCTACATAAAATTTGATATCTTTGCTAAGTTTTCTTGGTTTTGCCATTTCCATTCATATGTCCCATTACCAGGTATCTTTGCCATTTATCTGCCAGTTAGTGGTTTTCCATTTTGATGACCATATAGCTATACCATTGCACACACACCATGAATAGGAGAAGACAGAGACTGTCCTTTTGCTTTCCTAGTTGTTTGTCTTATAGCCAATAGTGCTGTGCTGATTCTTCCTTCCTAAGTATTTGCCGTTCCATCCCCAGATCTATAAGCTGCCATTTTTTCATTAATTTTGGATCTATCAGTGGTTGATGAACCATCAGTAAATTATGCAAATGGTGCAGCCATTCTGTTGGCCCCCACAGCTCAATAGGTGTCTATTTGCGGGGAAGGGTGAGCAGTTTAGGGATGGGGATTATAGGCAACTGAGCTACTTCCTTGGTATGGGAAGGCACAGACTCTTTGATACCAAATCCTGGTCAAAAAGGAATTCAGACAGGTACCAGTTCCACTGTAATTAAAACCTTTCCTTCTATGGCTAAGCCTATGAGGGGTTCTTCATTCAAATGGATCCAATCCATCATTGTAAGGGGCACCCTTGTGACCAAAGAGTGGTTGACAATGACTGAGTATAAAGTTCTCCATGCCTATAAAATACCCAGATTTGCTTCTCAAAGAGAAAATATTTATTCCCAGTATATGGAAAGCATTTGCAATAGAAGCCAACAGGCAAATGTTGGTGGACTCCTTTTTACTTTGAGAGTCCCCAGCTGCCAATTCGCCAATAAATATGATATCCATAATTAGGGTATCATCTGGGTCAATACTGGTCAGGGTTGCATGCATGGAGATGAGTTTACTGGTGGCCACAAGAGCTGCTCTTGCTGTCCCCATTGGAAATTAGCTTGCCTTTCTAGTAACATTGTAGAAGGTTTTTAAAAATAATAATCTGTAAATATATGTGATTTCTCTAGTGTGCAAACATGCCAATTAGGAGCTATATCTGAGTTTTGTCCTTGGGTGGTAAAATTAAAGGCATGCACCACCACCACCCTGTTCGTTGTAACTCTAGAATTTAGAAAACAACTAATTTATAGGGATCCATCTGTCTCTGCTGGGATTAAAGGCATGGGTTACCACCGCCCTGCTCGAATATTTTATCTTAGCTTCAAATCACTCCAACTCTTAGAGATTTAGAAAACAAGTTTGAACTATAGTAACCCTTTGCATTTACTTAAAATGTTTTAAATCTCTTAATTGTACTTCTAATATCAAACAACAAAAATATCCTTTTTGTTTAAGAAGAAAATTCAAAAGCTGATGGCATGGGCCACATGGCAATCTACAGTTTAACATTCTAACATGGAGTTAAGACACATGGTTTAGGAAAACCCATTTTCCATTTCATGCCAAGAAAGCAACTGCGCCTTTGGTAAAGTATCATTCCAAAGTATTGTTACTTTTTATTTTTATTGTTTTTATGCCTGATCAAATAAAAGGCATCTGTTAGTCTACATAAGTTAGTTTGGACTGGATGACAAAGCTCTCTCCTGTTCGAATCTAATCTTTATCAATTCTGATGGAATCCACACAGCTTTTTTTTTTCTCTTGTGGAAACAAAGGCAAAGCCTCTTGCTTATTGTAACATATTCTGAGGCCAACACATCTTTAAAATATACAGGCTGATTTAATTCAGCTTTTTCCTACTATCTAATGTTTCTTCTCCTCAACTGCTGTTCCTTTCACATTAGCACTTCAGTTTTTAAAGGTAGTAAAGCATTGTGTAATCTCTCTCTGGGGATCTTTATTACCCCTTTCTGTTTATTAAGCATTTCTTTTAAGTGCATTAAGTTCTTTCTATAACTGCTTGTCCTATAGGTTTGTGTAGTATGCCTATGATAGGCTTTATAAAAAACTTCTTTCGTTATGCTAGAGACACATGCTGGAGCATTGTAGCTTTAATTTGCACAGGTATCCCCAAAATAGCCATAACTTCTAACAAATGTGTAATTACAGAATCAGCCTTTTCAGAGCATAAAGCAGTTGCCATTGAATTCCTGAATATGTATCTACGGTATGGTACGCATACTTAAATTTTCCAAACTCTGCACAACTGAACATTTCCATTTGCCAAATGTCATTAATTTGGGTACCTTTTGGGTTACTTCCTGCAGGTAATGGAGGATGGTTATGCAAATAGCAAGTAGAACATTGCCTTATAATTTTCTTCGCTTGTTGCCAAGTGACAGAAAAATCTTTGCTGTTAACATGGTGTTTCTTATGAAATTCTGAGGCTTCTGTCACACTTCCTATTAATAGCTAGTCAATATCAATTTCATCACTACCTTGTAGTAGAAGGCTTGGCAGACCCATATGGGATCTGGTATGTGTTATATACAATGGATGATTTCTATTTCTGATTACTTTTTGTAGTTCAATAAATAGCAAAGTTAATTCTGAATCATCCAGAATAAGCTCAGCAGCTTCAATACGTAAAGCAATTCTTTCTGCATATTGCGAGTCAGGAGATTTGGGAGATTCAGAAAATCTAGTAATCCATAATGGCATACACCTTTGGTTTTTTTGTTTGTTTGTTTGTTTGTTTGTTTTTGTTTTTGTTTTTGTTTTTTATCAAAAAGGCTTTGGTCCAATTTAATTATTTTTCCTGACTTTTAACCTGCCTTTCCTGGTTTATTTGCATCAGTATAGAAAGTAGGGGCTCCAGAAATTGGTGTCTCTTTTACTATATGAGGGAGAATCCAATTAGTTCTTTTTTTATATAAAGTCAAATCTCTTGCTTTGGGGGATATTTGTTGTTAATCTCTCCCCAAAAATTACTGCAATCTCTTTGGCAGTGTTCATTTTCTCCCCATAATGAGACAATTTCAGCATTAGTAAAAGGCACCACAATTACTGCTGGGTCTATCCCTGCTAATTGACGAAGTCTCATTTTTCCTTTCAAAGTCAATTCAGAAACCCTTTCTACATAGTCTTTTTCTTTTTTCTCTCTCTCTCTATTTTTGTGCTAAAAATATTCATTCTAAGATTTATGTTCTCTCTGCATAAGAATTCCTGTGGGAAAATGAGTAGAGGGCAAACTAACTAAAATACAATCAAGCTTTGGTTCCAAGTGATCTAAACGTGCATCTTGCAATTTCTTTTATACCAGGGACAACTCTCTCTCAGCCTCAGCTGATAATTTTCTTGGACTAATTAAGTCATTATCACTTTGTAAGGTTTGAAATAAATTACTTATCTCTTGAGTTGTTAATCCAATTATGGTCTGTAGCCAGTTAATATCTCCCAGCAATTTTTGAAAATTATTAAGAATTTGTAACTTGTCTCTCCTGAGACAAACACAGTACACTTTCTGTGGTTGAATTTTCTGTAAATCTAACTTATATTCTAGATAATTGCTAGAATCTTCTCTTTGTATTTTCTTTTCAGGAGCAATTTGTAATCCCTAGCAAAGCAAAATTCTCTTTATTTCATCAAACATATTTTCTAAGGTACCCTCATTTGAATCAGCCAGTAAGATGTTATCCATATAATGATATCTTATAAATTGAGGAAACTGTTTACAGATCATTTCTAACAGCTGTTGTACAAAATGTTGGCACAAGGCAGGGCCGTTTAAAATTCCTATTGGTAAGACTCTTCAATGGTGTCTCTTTATTGGATAACTATTATTGAAAGCAGGAACTGAGAAAGCAAATCTTTCCATATCATGATCATGCAAAGGGATTGTGAAAAAAAAAGCCATCTTTTAAAGCAATTACTATCAAAAGCCATGACTTAAGTAATAAAAATAGGCAATGGGATTCCAGGCTGTAAAGAGCCATTGACTGAATCATATTATTTATGGCTCTTAAACATGTCACCATCCTCCGTTTTCCTGATTTCTTTTTTATAACAAACACAGGGAAATTCCTTGAGCTGGTAGATTTCTCATTGTGTTAAGCATTTAGCTCTTCCTGTACCAGCTGTTCTATTACCTGTAAATTTTCTTTCATTGTAGGCCATTGTTCCACTCACACAGGTTTGTCAGTTACACATTTAAAAGTTAGGGTGGTTGGTACTTTTGAAAGATCAACAGCTGTTGTGTCCTACTTAAGTACAAACTGAACAGTTTGTGGCTGTTCTTGATAATAGCTTTTAATTTTTTCTCAGAAACATTCCTTATTTCGTGGTTTGTTTCTGAGATTTGGAGGAATGTTAGTCTGTATTTTCCATTGCTGCAATAAATCACATTCCCATAAATTTATGGCGATATTAGCCACATATGGCTTTAATTTTCCTGTTTGTCCTTGTGGCCCTGTACACTTGACTCATCTTGCACTTTATTTTACCTGAGATAAAGTTCCAATCCCTAGAAGCTGAATATTTACCTCCTGATAATGCCAATCTGGATGCCAAGGCTTTGGTGAAAGTACTGTTAAAACTGCTACTGTGTCTATTAAACCTTCTATTTCAATGGCATTTATTTGTACTTTTAGCTTTGGTCTCTGATCATTTATAGCAGTTGGCCAAAATGCTTGTTTTCTGATCTCTTGTGATTTTTTTTTTAATTTACTGAAGCTGTTTTGTCCTTGATTATATTCAGATCAGTGTCGTTTTTAACGACAGGCATTAAATCTTTTGATTGTTCTGTGGATGAGTTTCTCCTATGCTGACAGGAAACAACTGAGTCAAATGTGATACTGGGGTATTCAGGAGGCCCCCTCAGGCATTTCCCAATGGCAAAGGGTTACCTTGTATGTCCTTTATTGATCTGCATTCATTAGTCCAATGCCTGCCCTTTGCCACACCTTCTGTATACTCCAAAACACTGAGGCCTTCTTTTTTAATTAACTCTAGGAAAAACATTGTTTCTCTGAATGCCTTGTCTACACTCCCTTTTTTAATAATCTAGCTTGCCACAATTAAAACATCTGACATTTTGATTTTTCTTAAAACCTTTAGAAATTACTTCTCCTGTCAGAGTAGCATCCTAAACAGGAGATCCAGTGTCAGTCGTATTTCTAATCCATCCACCTATGGGTGCTGATCTTGCCTTGAAAAGTCTAATAAGCACTTTGCATTCTAAATTAACATTTTCAAAAGTCAAAGATTCAATTAGTATTTGTCTGACTTGTGCATCTGATGCTATTCTATTTCCAGCTGAAGTCAATGCTTGCAAAAAAATCAGTGAAGGCTTCTTATGGGCCTTGAATAATTTTAGCAAGTAACTCAAACCTTTTTCCTGATTCTTCAACCTTGTCCTCAGTATTTAAATCTGCTACACAACATGGTGCCACAGTGTGATTATCAAATTCAAGCTGCCTTTGTAACTCAGCATGTTGACCTTCACTTAGCAACTGACCTTGGTAAATATTAATACCTCCATCCTTATTTAATTGTTCTATGGCCCTAACTTCCTCTTGCTACCGTGTTTGCCATTGTAACAGAGGACCAGCTTCCAATATTGTTATTGACAAATCTTTCCAATCTTGGGGGATAATTCTGTTCTGAGTCACTCATGAATGTAGTACTTGCTTCACATAGGGTAAATGTATAGCTTATGAAACGATCACTTTCTTAAATCTCCTCAAATCTAATATGTCTATAGGATTACATTTAACTTCTTAATAACCTAAGAGTGCCTATCATCTGCTGGTAGGTCTTTTATAATAATTGGATAAACTAAGGTTGATTTTCTAACAACCTTGGGCAGCCCCTCTTCATTTTCATCATGCAGTGGTGTGGTAGGTTCTTGTCTAAATTCCTCTGTCTGTGTCTGAGTATTTTTCTTATTTTTATTTGTAAGTCTTTCTAAGGCTTGTATCTTATCAATATTCTTTTCATATTTGGCACAAACATAACAATATATTTACAAAGTATAAAATATGAATTACCAGACTGATAGTAATTATAATCCATATCAGGTCAATCTCAGCCATTTCATTTCCTGCTTCAATTTCAAGACATCTACAATAGCACTATACATGGTTCTAACATCTTGTATTTACCATCTTTAACTCTCTCCTTGAAGATTTCCCACGTGCCTTACCAAATCTGAAGGCTTCTCAGTTTTCAAAAGCTGGTATTTCTCTGTCCATGTGGTCATGCCATGCACTAGATTGCCAAATACTGTTTTTAATTTAAGAAATCTCAATTGTTTGATTTTACTAATAAATACTCGGGAGCCATATGTTGTGGTGAAAGCCTGCTAGCTCAGTAAGGCAGTGAAAGCATCCAGCTGACCTTCCTCCTCAACTGACATTCCAAAAGGAATGCTCCTTCCCTACACCATCTCAAAAACCCCAAAGTAAATATCTATCCCGTCTACTTCCTGTGTGTCTCTCTATCCACAATCCTGACTTCCTCTTAGTCTGTGTTTTTTTTCCCTCTATTCATTTCCTGTCAACTGGTTACTTGTTCCACCTCTAGACCTATTGTTGACTTTATTTAATCCTGTTTACAATATTCAAGCAGAAAACTCTTAGATTAAAGGTGTGTACTAGGGTTGAGCCACACCACATCTAAAAACAATTTTTTCCCAGCAAACAACATAATATCAGAGTTGACAGTATGATCAATATATCCTGCAACAACAGCCAACATTAAACTAATAGGCCATAGTTTTTAGACTTTTGTCTTCTGTCAAGGAGCATGGGGGAAAGGAAAGTCTCCACAATGCTATTCATAAGCAGACTTTCAGCACAAGCACATGCACACACATACATGTATACAGAAAAGTGCGCTTGCATACACATAAACACACATACATATACACATAAACATAGGGATGAGTTTGAGACTAATGAGGCTAGACAGACTCACCAAGCACCAACCCTGGAAAATAAGCTGAAATAATACTCATCTTAAGTGAGATGAACACTTAAATGTGGCATTGAAATCAGATAGGGGCTGCAAGAATTTATTCAAAAATGAAAAGGAAAGCACAGTAGCGTACCTGCAGTCCTAGCTACTGGGAAGGATGGCAGGATCATACTTGAGCCCAGAAGTTTGGAGGTAGGGTAGGATACATCTAGACCTTGTCTAAAGAAAGGGAAAGAAACTCATAGATGGAAATAGACAGAACAGAAGTGGGCTGCTGCAAATATTTTCCATAAATAAGGCTAGGCTCCTTAGATTTCTAGAAATTGTCCTCTAGAATGAGGGGGCTGCAGAGGTGGTTCAGTCCAGAGCACTTGCTGCTCTTCCAGAGTTGCTGAAGACCTGAGTTTGTTTCCATGCACCCAGGTCAGTGGTTCAATTACTGCTTATAACTCCAGCTCCAGGAGATCTGACTCTTCTGGCTTCCAAGGGCACCTGACCTCAAAATCATTAACAAACCTACAAGCAAACAAAAACAAGGAGATGGGGGGGGGATCTCCATGAAAATGAATGTTATCTGCCACAGCACACAATGATTAAAAACTAAAGGTCAGATACAAAAAGCTCTGATAAAGACTATGGCCTATTCTAGAAAGGCATATGCAACTGTTGTTGGAGGGGCCACACCAGTGACACCGGACTATAATCCCAACACCCAGTGGGCTAAGGCAAAAGAGAATCATGAGTTCTAGGCCAGATGGGGCTGCAAAGCAAGTCCCACAATCTTTCCTCCTACCCACACTCTCCCCAAGTACACACACACACACACACACACACACACACACACACACACACACACAGACACACATAAATAACACCATAAATATGTGGAGGAATGTCTTGATTGGATATAACAACTTTCAATAAAGTGCTGTTTAGCCAATCAGCTGGGCAGAAAGACAGGAAGTGGAAAGCGGGACTTCCTGGGAGGGGGAGAAGCCAAGGATTGACAGAAGATTGACAGATTGGAGAGAAGATGGTTGACAGGACTGGAAAAGGAGTGAAGTCTCCGAGGATCAGATTGGCAAGTGCTTGGGATATATGTAGGTTATGAGGTTTAGAGTAGGTTTAGTTTATGAGTAGATTAGTATCAGTTTAGATTCTTCTCAGAGTAATGCTTGCAGCTTTAAAGTATGTTTCAATCTCTGGGTCAGTTATCAGATTCCTAGGCCAAACAGATAAAGTTCTTGTAATAAATATATACTACACACACACACACACACACACACACACACACACACACACACACAAATACACACACAATTAAAACCCTTGTCAATATGAACTCCTAAGAGGACAGTGAAAACTATCTTCATATTGTATGTCAAGCTAAACTTGCCTCTTAATGATATGTCTAGTCAGCGGTACCACAGCTCACAGAGCACTAGCATTTGTACAGACTTTTTTTCCCCTTCCAACAATTCTAGGAAAGTGGAAGGCCACACTTCTATTGTTATGTCATTTCCATTTTTATTCATAAGAATACTGAGTTACCAGTGACTTTCAGATGTCACCAGGCTTATTCAGCTAGTACACCACAAAGGTACAAATAACATTCATAATCCCATCTCTATTTTTAATTATCCAGAGATCTTTTTATTATACTAGGAGTCCACCTTCAGGAAAAAGCAGAAACTGTTTGCGTAATGTGTTAAACCAGAGGTTCTACCTCTAAGAACTGATCTGGGGAGGGTGGAGCATTGTCTTTGGGTTTTGAGTGGTTTCAACACTACCCACAAAGCAATAAGGAACTTACATTTTGCAATCTGGGCTCCAGTTTCTTCATGTTTTAGCTCAACTGATAGAGGTATGTTTGCATATATATTATTGTCTCTTGACCAACCATGTTTTCCAGGCTTGATATCAAAGGTAAACACCATTTTTTATTTTTAGATGTTCAGAAAATGAAGAAACTAAAAAAGATGAAAAGCTATTCGATGTACTGCTGCCACAGTTACCACATTTTTCCCCTTAAGGGTACTTTATATATGTAGGCATTTGAGAAATAGTGACACCAGTTATCTCAGTAAGCTAGCTTATGACATCGATGGGATACTGATACATCCAAAGACAACAGAATCTATAATAAGATCAAAGAAATCAGGCATGAGAAATGCAAAGCAGAAAGCCAGACGCAGACAGCAAGCCTGCTAAAAACACTCTCAATTAGAATACTCAGAACAGCGTTTTAAGACTGATTTTGTGTATCTGAGTTGTCATCGTTTGAGCCCAAATGTACTAAGGAAGATAGGTAATAAATCCCTCCAACCCCGGGGGCCTTGGGGAGGCAACCGGCATCTCAAGCCTCAGCTAACTCCATTACAAAGTAGGCATTAGAAGCCGCAGGGGGCGGTGGGGGGGGGGGTGGCACGTGGTGTATACCTATAATCCTCTGGGAGGCAAAGGCAGGTGGATCTCTGAGTTCAAGGCCAGCCTGGTGTACAAAGCAAGTTCAGAACAGCCAAGGCTACACAGAGAAATCCTGTCTCAAAACAAGCAAGCAAACAAACAAAAAAGCAAAGGTAAAGAGCACCTGAGAAACAATAGTCAAAGTTCTTTGCCGGTCTCCATATGTGTGAATGCGTGCGCACGCGCTCGCACGCGCACACACACACGCACACGCACACGCGCGCGCACACACACACCAAAGATGAAAAACTATCATGCCTGGGATGAGAAGTGAAGGAAAGATTATGTAAAATAACATGGAAAATGATGATTGTTCAATATCAACCCTGCTTAATTGATGCTCACCCTTGGCGAACTTTGTTTACCATATGTATACCATATGTACCATGTATATACCTGATGCCTGCAACGTCAGAAGAGGCCACCACGTGGGTGATAGGAATTAAACCTCCAGCCCTGAGATCTATCTTTGTTATCTTTAGTCTTTGAGGAAAGGGATGCTTCTCATGCCTTCCCATGCTTGAATAGAGCTATTGACCATAACTGAGTTATCATTAATAAGTTGGGTGTTGATGGGACGAAAAACTCAGTCTTCAGTCCAGGGACATCTTGGAAACCAGTGACATGTTAAGTTTGTCCTTGTACCACCTGGCCCAGGAAGGTCAACATTCTCAACACCTCTGCTCTCTCTTGCCCTCATCTTTTCTTCCTCACTCTTAAGTTGTCACTGCCTGACTGCTCTTTCGGGTTCTGCCACCTGGGGAACCCTACAGATTACTACTGAGTCGCTAGCATTAGTTGAGCATCTAGTGGCTTACTGGATTATTGGAGAAAGTGTTCCATTTCAAGATTAACCCCACCCTGTCCTGTGTCACATATCCTGCTGGTTTGGCAGGATCCCAGATAATTTCTATTGGAAAAAAAATTCCTGTGAATGATAAAGTGTGATTACAGGTAATGCTTCAGACTTTAGAGGTAGAAACTGATGCAACCAAAATCTGGGCTGGACTGCAGCAGGAGGTGGGGAGGGGGGCTTTTTTTTTTATTGCTTGGAAGGAGGGGGTTATTGTTGACTTTGTTGTTGTTGTTTATAGGAAGAATTCACAAAGGGTCTTGCTGTATGCTTCAGGCTGACAATGAACTATTTGCAATTCCCCTGCATCAGGCTTCTCAGATGTTAAGATTAAAAGCATGAACCACCACACATGGCTTCGGTTCAGCTTTAGAAATCAGCTAGATCTCTACTAACGCCCCTGAAGCTTTTCCGTATCCTAGGATAGTTGGACCTGACATGGCCCATTCTTACTTCCCTCTCATGCCTCCAGGGATGTTGGTGGTGAAGCCACTGCTGTCTTAAGCTTTACAGAGCTCTACAGAATAAACCCTTCGATCCCAGACTGTGTTCTTGGAGGCTAATCAGCTTCGACTCCTCTATTTTACACTAGTCTTCATTTCCTGCTCAGCAACCTCACTTCCCAGAGCCAATGCTAAGACCAAGCATAGCAGTGTCGTGGCACAGATCCATGGATGCTTCCTGAAAATCAACCCGGCCAACTAGACTCATGACTGCCGTTTCCATTGTTCACCAAAATCCTCATGACCTAACTCATTGTTCTAAGCCTGCATTGCGGTCAGTCAGCACATTAGACTGGCCAGTACAGGCATTCCATGTTTGGGAAAGCCCTGTCTATAAGACTGGCATGCAAACACCCCAACCCCTGGCTCTTTTCATGTACCCTTAATGTGCCATATCTTAATCTTTCATTTTATTTTGGGGTTTTCAATCATTCAAACATCAATCAATATTCTGACTATCTTTTGTTTGCTTGTTTGTTATTGCTGTATTTTGTGGTTGTTTCATTTTTTTTTTCTGTTTGTACCAGGCTCTCCTCTCTAACCCAGACTGTCCTTTAAATCAGCATCCTCCTGCCTCCACTTTCCCAAGTGTTAGGGACACAGGCATGCACCATCATGGGTGATACCCAGGAAGCACTCCTTGTGTTTCCAAGAAGAGCCTTCAAGATTATCTGACCACAGCCTTGTCTGCAAGTCTTGCTTCAGGATGCACATCCCATACATCACACTTGGAGGATCCTGATTTCTTTTGTGAACACTGATTTAGCAAGCATTTATTTTTTATTTTAAGAGGCCATGGCTTGTTTTCATTGGTTGGTTGGTTTTGGTGGGCGGGTTTGTCTGCTTGTTTGTTTGTTTGTTTGTTTGTTTGTTTTAGAAACAAGGTCTTACATTGTAGCCCTATCCAACCTGGAACCCACAGTGGAGACCAGGCCAGCCTCCTACTCAGAGTTTCCTTTCTCTATGTGCTAAGTACTGGGATTAAAAGCCTATGCTGCTCCTCTGGGCAGGGCTATGATTTGTAACCTCTGTTGTCTGTGCTCCAGATACACAGAATACAACCACCACCACTACCCATAAAATGCCTCCCCTCATGCAGCCTCCAAACAACCAACAAACCACTTAAAACCAGTGCTAGTTATTAGACAACAGTAAGTACATATGAAAGAAGACAGGAACAAGCAGTGGTGGGTGACAGGGCAGTGCAGAGACAGCTATAATCGCCAAGGAATAAGAGACTGTTCATTCTATAACTGAATACAATCATAGCCTACAAAAACAGATACTAGTTAACCCATGTACCCTGGTCCAACGTGGTAAGTTTCAGGATGATTTTACAGTTTTCACTGTTGTAGAACAAGAGAAGATCATGAGTCCAGGCACTTTCAAAAAATGGTGGTAGAATCATCAGGCAAGCAGGCAAGAGCTAAGTGAATAAAACTCTACTTTAGGCCTCCAGGGCTATCACATGGCATGCTTACCTCTTGAACTGATGGAAGCTAGTGGACTGTTAAGTTCATAGGTTCCAAAATGTCTCCCATGATAGTCATAGAGGTGTTAGATCTCACAGAGGTGGACAAGGAATAGCTATTAAAAGGGCTTACGATGGTCAAGACTATTTGGTTCTGGAACATTTCACTTGCAGTGCTCCAACTCTCCATAACAACGTCATTCTTTTTATATATATATTTTATTAATTTATTAATATTACATCTCAGTTGTTAGCCCATCCTCCCATTCTTCCCTCCCTCCCGCTTTCCCCCTACTCCCCTCCCCTATGACTGTTACTGAGGGGGAACTTTTCCCCCTGTATAAGCTCATAGGTTATACAAGTCTCTTCTTGGTAACCTGCTATCCTTCCTCTGAGTGTCACCAGGTCTCGCCATCCAGGGGACGTGGTCAAATATGAGGCATCAGAGTACATGTGAAAGTCAGACCCCAATATCCACTCAACTGTAGAGAATGTCCTGTCCATTGGCTAGATCTGGGAATGCAAACTAGTACAGCCACTTTGGAAATGTATCTGGGAAATCCCAGAAAACTGGGAATAGGGCTTCCTCAAGACCCAGCTATTCCACTCTTTGGAATATACCCAGAAGATGCTCCAGCACACAAGAAATTTTGCTCAACCATGTTCATAGCAGCTTTATTCATAATAGCCAGATCATGGAAACAGCCTAAGTGTCCCTCAGTAGAAGAATGGATAAAGAAGCTGTGGTACATTTACACTATGGAATACTACTAAGCTATTAAAAACAAGGAATTCCAGACATTTGTGGACAAATGGATTGAACTAGAAATGATCATAATGAGTGTGTTAACCCAGAAGCAGAAAGAGTTAAATGGTATATACTCATTTATATCTGGACACTAGCCCACGGGGCATGTCCCATGAAACTCTTCCCTTACCAGGAAAGTGCGACAGAGGGGAGGACATCCTATTGGGACTCTAGCTTAGAAAACCAAGGGAGAATGGGAAAATAGAAGGATCTAGAGGGTCCTAGAAACCTACAAGAACAATGTCATTCGAGTCAGTCAACCTTGTAGCATCTTTAACACAGGCCGGTGTTTTGACTGTGAACTTCAACTCATATATACATGGCAGTGGTTAGCAGAGTCATTATGATTGGTCTCAATGAACAAGACATGTAGGAAGTAAATGATTGACCCAAAATATTTCTCTTCTTTTTTCAGTAGACGAGGCAGCTAGTATTGTGGCCACATTGATCCATGGACAGAAAGCAGAGAAAGAGAAAACATTATCACTCAGTTGGCTTTGTCCCTTTGCCCTTTCTGAGTGCTGTGACAAGACACTTGTCAAAAGTAATTCAGAGAGTAATGGTTTTTGGTTTACAGTTTGAAGTGGTAGTCCATGGCAGTGAGGAAGGCATGGTGTAGGAAGTTGAGGAAGCCTGTTACCATGCACCGACAGTTGGAGAGAGAAGAATGCTGGTGATCAGTTCATTTGCTTCTTATTGTTCAATTTTGGACCCCCAGTCCATGGGTTTTCCAGTTAAGGGGTGTTTTTTTTCACCTTAGTTAACCCACTCTAGAAATTCTCTCACAGCCAGGCGGTGGTGGTGCATGCCTTTAATCCCAGCACTCTGGAGGCAGAGGCAGGTAGATCGCTGTGAGATCGAGGCCAGCCTGGCCTACAAAGCAAGTCCAGGACAGCCAAGGCTACACAGAGAGACCCTGTCTCAAAAAAACCAAAAAAAGAAAAGAAAAGAAAGAAAGAAAAATTCTGTCACAAATAGAACCAAAGGTGTGTTTCCTAGGAACTCTGGATCCTGACAGGTTAACAATAATATTAACCATTTCGGCTACTAAGTAAATTTTTTAAAAAGCTATAAAAAAAAAAACAGTGCCTATAAGCTGTGTGTCTGGAATAATCTAACTTGATATGACTGTTGCCATCTTGACTATAACCTTCATTTTATATGACACATGGCCCTGGTGTGTGTCAGAAACCCTATAGGTCAACATTGTTAAGCAGTCAGCCCCGTGGTGCTGGCCACTGATAGCTGGACTGTAATGGACCTTGAAAATTCTCACGGTGTTTTAGAAAGGCCAGGCACATTCCAGCTAGCTTTGCCCCAGATCTGTTTAACTCAGGATATAAATCACCTCCTCCTGCTTTGGAGTTCTGGGACCCATGACTTGATTCTGTCCATAGGTTCCTTATAAAATCAGCTTGTGTGATCCTGGATCTGCTACCTCTGTCTTTGGTTCTTTCACATACTCTGCCTTTGGTGGAAAGTTCTCATAGCCAGGACCAGATCCTTTTTGAACATTATTTCATTAAATAATACACAGCAATAACGGCAGAGGGTGGGGGTGAGGTGAGTGTGGTTTCCCTTCACTGTCAGCTTGGCTGGATTTAAATCACTTAGGAAATGTACCTTGGGTGTACCTGTGAGTGCATTCCCAGAGAGTCAGAGGAGAGACGGCTCATCCTGAGTGTGGGTGGCATTATCCCGCAGGCTGGGGTCCGAGACTGAATACTAAGAAGCAAAGGAACCAAGTGACAACATTCATCTTCATCTCTCTCTGCTTTCTGGTGTTGGTGCAGTAGGACCAGCTGCCTCAAGCTCCATGCCCTCCCCACTGTGATGGAGCCTATTGTAAAGCTGGGAACCAAGATAAGCCCATCCCGCATCCCTCAAGTGGCTTCTGTCAAAGAAGTCAGAAAAAAAAAATAGCTAAGTCCAGAGCTAGCAAGGCAGCCCCATGGGTAAAAGAGCCTGCTACCTAAGCCTGGTGTCCTGAGTTTAGTCCCCAGAAGCCACATAAAAGACTCAGATCCATCCACAGTCTCTGTAGCTTGAAGACTGGTGGTTGGCCATCTTGACTATTGAGTTCTTCTGTGAAGGTTTCATTCTCCTGTCCTCCCTCTTTCGGCTGACAAGATTGCCTAACATTCTAGCCTAGTTTGATTTCTTGGGGCTGTGATAAAAACATTCTGAGCAATAGCGACTTAAACTATATCCTCCTGCATGTTCGAGTCTGTCAGTGAAGGGGACCAAAGCAGGAATCCAACCAGGAACTTACAGGCGGCTACTCACTATTCCACACAGCACTACCTCTGTAATGGACCAAGGAATCACTTCACAGTCAGAAAGGTACATTGGGATGCATGGATGCTGGATGCTAGCTGGATCACAGACTGGCTTCCACTCAGCTTACATTCTTGTTCTGTCCAGGGAATAGTACTGTCCACAGCGGGCTGGACTCGGCTATATCCATTGACAATCAAGACAACCCCCAGCAAGTGCCCACAAGACAACCTACTTTAGACAGCTTCTCTCAGATGACTCTAGGCTGTGTCAAAGTGACAATTTAAGCTAACCAAGAATCAGATTTGCTCTGTGCTCACAAGTGAAAAAGTCGGATGGGAACTCTCTCTCTCTCTCTCTCTCTCTCTCTCTCTCTCTCTCATTTATTTATTTATTTATTTATGTATATGAATACTCTTTCTGCATTTACACCTGCATGCCAGAAAAAGGCATCAGATCCCTGTGTAGATGGTTATGAGCCACCATGTGGTTTCCAGGAATTTAACTGAGGACCTCTTGAAGAGCAGCCAGTGCTCTTAACCACTGAGCCATCGCTCCAGCACCCAGATGCACCGCTCTTAATTTATACCATGACCTCTTCTGTAGGGGCCAAAGATGGAACTGGATCCTTTTAGGCTGAAAATAGGAGAGGGGCACTAAGTAAGACTCTGTAATGAAAAGACGGGAGACAAACAGCAAGCTTTCCATAAAAACAGACATCAACCTCAGCTCTCAACTTTGTATGTGTTAATCCCTCTTCTGATTCCATTGATATCTTCAATAGTTCCCTCTCTGGTTTTGGCTAAATTAGTTACTCTCTTTGAATTAATTTACTCACTGTAGCTTGGAGGAAAAAGTGAAATAATTACCAAAGCTATCTCCATTCTTAATTCACTCACTTTGTGATATACATGTTAAATGAGTAGAGAGAGGGAAAACTTTGAAATGTAGTCTCAACAGAAAGCAGTGATAAAATTAAAATTCCTGTAGCTGTAAACTTTATCAAGTATACCAGCTCCCCAAGAACCCCTAAATTAAATTCTAGCAATAAATACCTATGGTCAATTAGTGGGCAAGCTCTTACAGATGAAAAAGACTCTCAGAAAATACTCAGGAGAAAAAAAAAACTAATTTAATAATTATAAGAGAACCCATAAGGGTAAGAGGAGACAATGACCAAAGAGATAGATTTAATTACAGGCTCTTCATAAAGCACTTTTAATTTTTTTAGTGAGTTCATGAGTTCATATGTGTGTGGCTACACACGTGCTAAAGTGCACATGTGGAGGAAGGAAGGTAGTTGTGGGAGTTAGGTCTCTTGTCCACCATCTGGGCCCTGGTGGAGCCCAGGTTATCTGGCTTACAGGGCAAGAGCCATTACCTGCTGAGCCACCTCACTGGATCTTAATTCAGATTTTTAATGGGGAAGCCTGGTGGCACTCAGAGGAAGGATAGCAGGGTACCAAGAAGAGACTTGATACCCTATGAGCATATAAAGGGGGAGAAAGTCCCCCTCAGTCACAGTCATGGGGGAGGGGAGTAAGGGGAAAATGGGAGAAAGGGAGGAATGGGAGGATACAAGGGATGGGTTAACAACTGAGATGTAATATGAATAAATCAATAAAATATATTTTAAAAGATACTCATTAATCAAAGAAGACCAAACACATCAGGTGTGTGTGCACGCATGCATGTTATAATTTGAAGTGTGAAATGCATGTATAGGTTCATGTATTTAAAAACTTCATCTCCAGCCATTTAGGGTGGTTGTGGGGCCCCTGGGATGTAGGGTATTGGTGGGACCCCTGTGGTGTAGGGTGGTTGTGAGGTCCCTGGGGTGTAGGTTGGTTTGGGGACCCCTGGGGTATATAGGGTGGTTGTGGAACCCCTATTTCAGTGAACAAGCATGGTTGACAGAGGAGAATCACGAGGACCTTTGAAGGTTACAGCTGAGCGTGCTTTCAGCCCAAGTGCTCTCTGCTTCCTGTCTGCCACCATTTAACTAACTGCTTCATGCCCCACCTCACCCCCTGTGTGAGGAGAGTTCCTGCAGCCACCATGGCTTCCCCACCATAAGCCAAAACCAAATCTCTCCCCCTCTTTTTTTTTTAAGATTTATTTATTTATTGCATATGAGTGCTTTATCTGCAGAAGAGGGCATCATATCACATTATAGATGGTTGTGGGCCACCATGTGGTTGCTGGGAATTGAACTCAGGACCTCTGGAAGAGCAGGTGGCGCTCTTAACCACTGAGCCATCTCTCCAACCCCTCTCCCCCTCTTAAGTTGCTTCTGTTAAGCATTTTATTATAGAAATGGGAATAGTAGCTAATACAGGGTATAAGATACAGCAGGAAGTCCACAACCCAGTTATCTGAGTCACCCAGGAGACATGGAATGACGTGTCTGAGAGGAAACAGAGCCCATTTGCAGGCTGTAGAACTGAAGCAAACTTCCAACCCACCTCATTTCTCTGCTCTCGTGCAGAAAGGGCACATTTATCTCAAGAGAATGAGAGAATATAGTCAGTGACCTTCAGGAGATCCCCATCTTCAGCCAACAGACCTGACTTGATAACCGTTCCCATCAACGGCCCGACTGAAATTAGCCATTTGATACCAGGATGTCAGCGTGGGCGACAAACACAGCTCCCGTGCGTGCTGTCACCTGTAGCAGCCTGAGGCTCGTTTTTCATAATTCCCTTCTCAGGTGAAGATCGGATTCTTGACTGGACCACAGAAAAGAATCTGAGAACCTGCCTGTACAAAAAAAAAAAAGAGCTGGGAATTATTAAGGAGAGATTTTAACAGGGATCGAAGAGAGGGGGTTAAGCAAGAGACGCTCAAAAAAACAACAAAAACAAAAACAAAACAAAAAAACAAACCACAATCCAGGCTTGTGGACGTGGCTTCTCAAGTGAGGGTTGTTCTTGGTGCCGTGGCTGGAAGAGGAATTTCAAGTCTTTACATTTCCAAAGACTTTCTTGAAAGCCCCGATCCTTTTAACTCCTCTTTGTTCCAGTTTTTGATAAATGAGATTACAGAAGAGCTCTGCCTTAGACGGAATTACAATATGAGACTGTTAAATCATGAGCCGCAAAGGTAGGACAAGGAGATGAAAAGTGCCTTTTACCGTAAATGGGGGTCCTTGGACAATTCCTAGAAACGAACAGCTTTACAGCTGCGCCAGGGAAAGGGACATACGCGCTTAGGCCTTAGGCATGATTTCATTGCCGTCTCAACAGTCTTACCTGAGAATCCACATAGAAGGAGTGTTGTCTACACACAGCCAGCCTGCACAGCGAGTGTTCACTGTGCTGGATTTTTTTTTTTTTTTTTTTTTTTTTTTTTTTTGCCTCTGAGATGGGAAGAGTTGGCACTCAGACTCCAGGCGAGGGGCACCTTTCCTTCCTATACAACACCTGTCCTCGTATTTCTATCTGCCTCATGGTGGCATGAGACAATGGCACCGGGTGGGCGAGGTGGCTCAGCAGGTAAAGGTGCTTGCTACCAAGCCTGAAGACCTGTGCTTGATCCCTAGGCCCCACATAGTAGAAACAAACAAACAAACAATTCTTACAAGCTGTTCTCTGACCTCTGCACACACAGCAAAGCACACAAACATTCACAAATTAGTTAACTAACCAATTTCACTGTCTGGTCCATTTTCTTATATACCACCTGCTCTTTCGATTTGATTTCTTCCCTTGAAAGGGTTTTAGTTTGTTTTAAATGTGTGCCTGTGGGGAGATACGTATTCATGAGTGCAGTGCTCCCAAAAGCCAGAAGGCGATGGGTTGCTGGAGCTGCAGCTACAGACAGTTTTGAGCTGCCCTATGTGCGTGCTGGAAACTGATACGGTAGCTCAATCCTCATTGCTAAAGAGTAAAAAAGTACATAGGAGAGCAAAGTGCTCACTTCACTGACCAGGAAGAGGAAGAGAAAAATGAGGAGGAAAAAGAAAGTCATCCTGAGAAAGGAAGGAGAAAGAGGGGAGCATGAAAAATGGAGAGGAAAGGAGAGGACAAAGGAGGAGAGAAGGAAGAGAAGAGGAAGAAGAATAGTAAATAGGGAAGTAGAGAGGCGGGAAGAAAGGGGTGAATAGGAAGCAGAGGAGGAGGAGACAGGTTCTACCACCTCCAAGTTGGACCATACTAGAGACCAAACTTTTAGCACGTGGACCTTTGAAGGACCTGGCCATGCAGGAACTGACTATAAGAAAGCAATGGGATAGGCTGCCTTCAAACAGTAGGACCTGTGCCATCAGACGTACAATCTTCAAACCATGGCTCCATTGTTCACTCACTGGGTAATTTTTGTAAAGCAGTCTGAAGCATGCACGTGCTGAGTGTGTGTGTGTGTGTGTGTGTGTACACTAGGGGCTCAGAGTTAGAGCTATGTTGAATGTTATTTTATTATAGTTTAAATAAGGAAGAGTCTGTGTTTAAGTGTAGTTTGAGAATTAAACAAGATAATGCACACAAAGAAATCCCCTAAGACATAGGGAACATTGTGGAGGTACTGAGAAGGCATAATGGGAAAATAAAACAGAACAAAATAGAATTTATATGTGTGTGTGTGTGTGTGTGTGTGTGTGTGTGTGTGTGTGTGTGTGAAAACACCAAAGAATTAAAAAAAAAAATCAAGAAAGTAATCTCATTTACAACAGCTATTAAAAATATCTAAGGATGAGCTAATTGTGGTGCCTCTAATCCCAGCACTCACGGAGGCACAGGCAGGAGGATCTCTGTGAGTTCAAGGCCAGCCTAGACTACAAAATGAGTCCAGGACAGCCAAGGCTACACAGAGAAACCTTGACTCAGAAAAACAAAAAAACAAAACAAAACAAAAATAAATATTTAGGGATAAATTTAACTGAGGAGGTAAAAGATTTATCCACTGAAAACTATAAAATTTTGATGATATAAATAGATGAAGATACAAATAAATGGAAAGATAACCCATATTTGTAACTTAAACAGTTAATATTAGGAAATTTATGCTACCCAAAGCAATCTACAGATTCAGTGCAAACTTCATCAAAATTCCAATTACATTTTTCACAGAAATACAAAAGATGTTTCTAAATGTCATCTGGAAACCACAAAACAAAAATCAATACATCAGGCAATCTTGTGCAAAAAGAACAAAGCCAGAGTCATCATACTTACTGATTTCAAACTATACTACAAAGCTATAATAACCAAAATGACACAGAAATGACACAAAAATACATACTACAGCCAGAGAAACACAGTGGATTGCCAAGAAATGACCCCTCAGCATTTGTGGTCTATTGACATAATGGGGAAAAGACTGTCTCTGTAATAAAGAAAACCGGGTACATGCAAAAGAATGAAATTGGACCTCAACCTTATCCATATGAAAAATAATACAAATTAAAGCTGGGTATAGTGGTGTGTGTGTTTAATCCTAGCATTTGGGTCAGATCTGTGAGTTCAAGGCCAGCCTGGCCTACACTGTAAGTTCCAGGACAGCCAACATCACATAGAGACCCTTTCTCAAAACAACAACAAATTAGTTTTAAGTTAAGCATAAGATATGAAACTATAAAATTACTAGAAGAATACAGGAAGAATTGCCCCACACTGATCTGCGCAAAGGATTATAATTTGACCCCCAAAGCTTAGGCAACAAAAGAAAAACAGACACACATTTACAACACCCTGGCAAGCTCCTGTGCAGCAAAGGACAGGACAGGAAGGAGGCAACCTGCAGATGAGCAGACAGCTCTGAGTCATGAGGCGGGTAAAGGGTCAGTGTTTACAATGGTTGTGGAACTGAAATTACTCAATAGTAAGAAAAAGAAATAAACTGATTTTTTCAGAAATGACCAAAGCCCTTGAGCAGACATTGCTTTAAAAAAGACTATGAATGGTTGGTTTTCATGAAAAACTTCTCAAAATCACTGATTAGTAGGGAAATGAAAGTTAGACGTGTAGCAAGATTGCATTTATTATTTATTAAAAAAAAAAAAGGCAGCCGTCAGCAAACCAGAACAAAACAAAGTGGTGATAACAAGTAACTCTCAAACATTCAGCCTTAAATTGGACATCTCTCTCCTACTTCCAAGACTCAGGAACAGGGAGGGTAAGAGCAGGAAGATACAAGTAAGGGGATAACAATCCGGATGTAATATTAATAAGTTATAAATAAATAAATAGCAAAAATACTCAGGAACATCACAGAAGACAGGAGGAAAACTGTAAGAGTCAGAGTCTGGGAAGGATGCTGTAAGATCTGTCTTCGGGACATGAAATGGCAGTCACACTTATGAGCTCACCCTGCCGAGGGTGAGGCCCATCAATCTTCCATCAGAGACGGAAGGGACGCGCTCATATAGGCCCACCTTTCTGTGAGGAATGCTGCCGCTCATGGTTTCTGGGGAAGGGGAATTTTTTTTTCTGCCCATGTGGCTTTGTTATTTGCAACACAGGGGAAATGTGGGGAAAAAAATGTCGTAATACGGAGCACCAGGTGTCATGTATAAGTACTGCACTTCCTCACTTACGCATGGAATGCAAAGAGCAAACTCACAGGAGAAAACAGACGAGAAGTCATCAGAAGCTTGTGGACAGGAGGGATGTGGAGGTGCTGGTCAAAGGGCATCGAGTGTCATATAACCCAAAGAAACAGAAATAAGTCTCAAAATTAATTATAAGGGGTAACATTAGTTAACAATACTGTAGTTCATATTCAAAATTGCTAATGAGTAAAATTCAGATGCCCTAACCACAGAAAATGATAAGTACTTTTGGTGTCAGATATGCTATTTAGCTTGATTTAGTCATCCCACATTATACATATAAATTTTACAGCAAATTATTATTTGACAAACCATTACAGTCGTTCTCTATGTGGAAAAATCACATAAATGTCAAAGAGGAAAAATAACCCATAATCTTTCTGATATATTTTCTTCCCAGAGTTCTTAAACCCTCTAAATTATACAAAATGTTTCTACTTTTCTTAATAGTGGCATCCGTGTAGCATTTCCTTCTTCTTTTGTTGCCAATTTCTATCTTCTATTTTATCTATAAGTAAAGGAGTCCTGCGTCATCCTTTGATACTGAGTATCAGAGGGGCTGATTATTTCATATGCCCACGCCACTTTCTAAAACTCTTTATAATTCAATACTTTGAACAGAGGAGAATGAATGAAAGAAAGTTTGAATGGGAACATTACCCTGGGCAGTCCCAAGTCTCCTTGGTTATTTGAGAAAAATGACAGTGCTCATCAACGTACTCAAAGGGTAGGGGTGGGGGCTACATGCTTAGATCTTAAAAATCAAAGTGAGAGAGGGGGGGTACACATGTGTGTTTCTGCTTGTGAAGGCCAGAGGTCATCATCTGGTATCTTCTATTATTCTCCACCTTGGTTTTGGTTTTTGTTTTGGTTTTTTGTTGTTGTTTTTATTTTTGTTTTTTGGTTTTGAAACAGGGTCTTTCACTAAATCCAAAGCTTACCAGCTGGTTAGCCTGGCTATTCAGTGAACTGCAAACATCTGTCCATCTCTGCCCTCTCAGCGCTCAGGTTACAGATGCCCCACTATGCCTGGCTTTTATGTGGGTACATTGGGATCTGAACACAGTCCACATACTGGTGCAGCAGGACTCTGTCTCCCCGGCCCCAAGGGATCAGATCCCTGCCTTTTGTAATCTCAGAAAATCTTTGGCTAAAGGGCTTCTTTCTCGTAGCTTTGACATCTTTTCCTCTAAGGAAAATGGATGTGGAGAGCAAGTAGTGTGGCATTTAAAAAAGTATCCATGCACAAAGGAGCAATACTAGTTGGATTCAGTTTGTTAAAATAAAGAAGACATGAGTTGGAAGAAGGACGTGCTGGGGCGGAAGGAGTTGGGGGGGGCGGGTACAGTAGGGTGAGTAAGCTCAAAATATGTTGTATACGTGTATGAAATTCTCAGAGAATGAATTTTAAAGGATTTTAATGTCCTGTCTTCATAGTATATAAAAATAACCTTTTCTTTTAAAAGCTATCATGATTTTTTTAAGTACATGGAGCAGGCACTTTTTCACAGAATCATCAAAGCTCTGACTCCAGGCCTGGCTTTGCCCTCGTGTGCAACCCGTGAGCCAGTTGTTCTCAGGTCTGCGGCTCCCTCTCACTGTGATTGAGATTGAAGAATCAATCGCCCCTCCTGTCTTTAACATCCCTGCCAGACCTCATGTTTGGGTCAAAGAGCTGTTATTCTTTCTCTTTCCTCTCTCTTTTTGAAACTATAATATAATTACATTTCTCCCTTCTCTTTCCTACAGACCCCCTTGCTCTCCTTCAAATTCCTGGCCACTTTTTCCATTAGCTGTTGATATATGTACAATGCTCTGCCTGCAGGCCAGAAGAGGGCACCAGATCTCATTATAGATGGTTGTGAGCCACCATGTGGTTCCTGGGAATTGAACTCAGGACCTCTGGAAGAGCATCTCTCTAGCCCCCTGGCTGTGATTCTTATTCTAGGGATAGGTCCTCATGGGGTTTCTTCTTCCACATTGGCATGTCTATTATCGCCCTTGTTCAGTTCAAGCTTAGGCGGTCATTTGGGTGAGATTTGTAGGTGTAACATCTGACGTTTCTATGAGACACAATCTCAAAGCAAACTCACTGTTCCTCCGGCTCTTATACTCTTTCTGCCTCTCTTCCGCAATGACGCCCGAGCCCTAGACACAGGAGTCGTGTTGTAGCTGTTATCAGTTTGCACTGGGCTCCACAGCTCTACATTTTCATTGGTTTTAGTTTTGCTGTCGTGGTCTCCGTCTGTCGCAGAGAAATGTTTCCTTGCTTTATGGTGAAGACTACACTTACGGGCGGCCCGGGGTTAAGGACAACTATTTAGGATGTAGTCAGGGGGTTATGTTGGTTTAGTAAAATGGAAGTTCTCGTCCATGATCCATGACTCCACTAACCCTGGGTAGGTGAGTAGATGTCCAATCAGAGAGGTGTTGGTTAACACTAAGGTATGCGCGACACTACTGCACCTTTAGAGTTACCGTGCCATGCTGGCCATTGCTGTGGTGTGTAGGCATCATGGCCGGGCTGGACTATTAGTTGTTTGCCTCCTGTGGTACCTTCTGTTTTCATGGCCCTTCCGGTACCATGAAAGCCTGTCCTCAAAGAGCAGGCTTTCAGGTCAGTTCCAGCTCAAGGGCCTCTCGGCTCTGTGCCTGAGGGGCTTGGTGTCTTCAGCAATAGAGACTTACCTTCCACCTAGCAATAAAGGGCTACAGCAAGCTCCTGTAATGTTTGGGGGCCGGGGCGTCTCCTGGACAACCCTGACCAACAACTCAAGAGGGCTTCTCCTGTCTGGTTTGAGGGTTTTTGTCGGATGGCCTTTGGCGCTTGGGGGCAGCATTGTCAGCCCAGATGTAAAAATTTCATTTAACATCTACTTGTATGTTTATATACAGACTTATGTATTATAGGTATGATAGTTAAATAGTTTCTTATAACTTTTCCAGGCATGCTTACTGTTATTTTACCCTCTTCTCTCCTTTTGCATTTATCTCCCTCCCAAGCCTTCCCTAATTAGACACTCTACCCTGCTTTTCCCCCTCCCCCATCAGATCACTTATGCCTTACTGTTCCCTTCTCTGTTGCCCCACCCCCAAGCCAGCAATGGTCCCTTTTTACTTTCCTGGTTTCTGCAGTTACTTCAAGGAGGTGCTCACATCTGAAGATTTGGAACTAGGAGCCTCAGAGGAGAGAAAACATGTGACATTTGTCTTTTGGGGTCTAGTTTACCTCTCACAATGTGATATTTTCTAGTTCCATCTATTTTGCTGCAAATTTTACGATTTTCTTTTCCTTTTGTCTTTTATTGAAAATAGTTTTTTCCCTCACATAATATATATTGTTTACGATTTCTCCTTCTCCCCTCCCCTTCCCATCTGGATCCACTCCCTTTCTGTTTCTCATTAGAAAGCAAGCAGGCTTTTAAGAGATAATTAAATCAAATAGGCTGAGTGGTGGTGGTGCACGCCTTTAATCTCAGCACTCAGAAGGTAGAGGCAGGCAATCTCTGAGTTTAAGGCCAGCCTGGTCTACAGAGCAAGTTCCAGGATAGCTAGGGCTACACAAAGAAATCCTGTCTCAATAAAACAAAAATAAAATATAATTAAGATTAAAGCAAACATAAACACATTGGAATAGGACAAAACAAATAGAAGGAAAAGAGTGCAAGAAAAGGCCCCCCAAAAAACAGGTACAGACAGACTCACTCACCTGCACTTAGCAGTCCCATAAAAACACAAAACTGGAAGCCATAATATATATGCGAACAACTTGTATAAAAATAATTTTAATTTTTTTGTTTTTTGGGGGGTTTTTTGTTTGTTTGTTTGTTTGTTTTTTTGAGACAGGGTTTCTCTGTGTAGCCTTAGCTGTCCTGGACTCACTTTGTAGACCAGGCTGGCCTCGAACTCACAGCGATCCGCCTGCCTCTGCCTCCAGAGTGCTGGGATTAAAGGCGTGCATACACCACGCCCGGCTTTAAAAATAATTTTTAAAAAGATTTTTAAAATTTTAAAGCTCTGGCATATGACATTATGAGACAAGGAAACTCCATAGATGCCATTGCGTTTATTTTTCAGTTGGGCGTCTACTGCTGGGCACCGGGCCTACCCTGAAGAGTGGAGTGTGTCTCCTTCTCACTTCAGCTCTAGGACCCCATTTGGTGCAGATCTGGGCAGGCCCTGTGCATGCCACCTCCGTTTCTGTGAGTTCGTATGTGTGTTGGTCCTGCTGTGTTTTGGAGGCCTTGTTTTCTTGGTGTTCCCCATCCCCTCTGGCCTCCTCTTCTTCAGGGTTCATTGAGCCCTGAAGGATAATGACACTTGATAGAGATATCCCACTTAGGGCTGAGTGTCCCAAGGTCTTTCTCCACATAGTGTCCGGCTGTGGGTCTCAGTATTTGTTCCCATCTGCTGCAGGAGGAAGCTTCTCTGATGAGCAAGGCACTGACCTATGAGTATAGCAGGGGGTCATTAGGAGTCATTTTATTGCTACATTCTTTTAGCAGAACAGTAGTATTTGGTTTTACTCTATGTCCCCGAGCTATCTGGTTTCAGGTTCTTGGTCATCCAAGCAGTGTTGGGTATGGCTTCTAACTCATGGAGTAGGCCTTAGGTCAAATCAGATGTTGGTTGGTTACTCCTACAAGCTTTGTGCCACCATTGCACTAACATATAATGTAGACAGGACGCCATTTTAGATTGAAGGGTTTGCAGTTGGTCTTTACTTCTCTGCTTTGGTAGTGTGCAAAGTACCTTCCATTGCCAAGAACACTTACCCATGTGGATGAAGGCTCGAGGTGGGCACCAGCTCCACTTCTCTGTGTTCAGTGAGTTGTGTAAGTGTTGTCTTCAGCAATAGGGCCTTGCTATCAGTGTATACAGAATAAGCTATAGCTTTGGCAACAGCCTGGTAGTATAGAGGTTCCCATGAGACCCCTTTGACCAACAAAACAACTATGTGGAACTCATTCCTACCACTGGAAGCTTCATTTGGTGACAAGAGATGTCCAGCTGGGACTCTGTCTCCCCCATTAGTTGGCAATTTCATTTAAATCACCTTCATATATGTATATTAAACTCCTACTGAACTAAATTTCCATATAGTCCCTGAAATGGCCCTTAATTTTAGTTGCTTCTCCCCATATTCCTTCTCTTGTCCCTCTATTCCTTCCCCCTCTCCACTTGATCCTCCAGTCCCAGCCCACTCTCTGCTTGATCCTCCAGTTCCAGATAAGTGAATAAATACATATCATATTTGATATCTTTTTGTCTTTCTGGGTATGGGTTACCTAACTCAGGATAATTTTTTTTCTAAATCCATCCATGATCTCACTTCCCTTTACAACTGAATAGTATTCCACAGTGCATATGTGCCACAATGTCATTATCCATTCATCAGTTGGAGTATATTTGTATTTGGGTTATATCCTTTTCTTACCTATTGTGACTAGAGCAGCAATGAACACGGCTGAGCATGTTTCTGAAGTAAGATGTCCAGCCTGGAATTTGGGTATGACCAGACTGGCCTCACAGAGACCTGGCTGCCTCTGCCTCCTAAGTCCTGGGATTAAAAGCATATGTCACCATGCCAGGTCCTCTCTTGACTGGTTAATGGTATGCAGTAAGTTTAAATCTGGTTCCACTCTGTGTGTATGTGTGTACGTGCATGCATGTGTGTGTGTGTGTGTGTGTGTGTGTGTGTGTGTGTAATCTAGATTATATATATATATATAATTTTTAAAGGCAACCTATTGCCATTCTGATAAAAGCATTTAATTGCCATTATATAAAACTGCCTTTATATACAGTGCCATTGAGTATGCCCACAACATATCTTTGCTGAATGAATGAATAAATAACAAGTTAGTGGGCATTTGTCAAGGCTTCTGGAGAATAATAACCAATATCCCTTTCTGGGTTTGATTTCTTATAGAAGTTTAGTGGGGTTTTTTTCCACCCAAATTGCCTTTGAGTCACTGATATGATTCATAAACTTAAAACAGGTTGAACTTGAAATCACTCTGCAGGAAATGAGTTAAGGAACATAGATTGAGTGAAAGGGAGAGGCTGGGGGGGGGGGTGGAGGGGAGAGAGAGAGAGAGAGAGAGAGAGGACTCTTGTAAGTCCCCGGTGTGATATGAGGAAATGTCAACAAGAGTTTTGTTCTCATTACCCTAATTATGTTGTTTGACATAGTTAAGTCAAATGCAAAACACAGAGTAATTCAGACTTCAGTATCCAAAAGGCACAGTTCTCGGGTGCAGCTCACCTCCCGTGCCACCCTCAGATGAGTCACTATACAGAGATTAGCAGAGGGAGGCACCCTTGAGCCCTCCCACGCCCATACACAAAGTCATTAACATCAGAAGGTGAGAGATGATGGATGCATGGATGCATGGATGGGTGGATGGATGGGTGAATGGATGGATGGATCGATGCACGGATAGATGGATGGATGGATGGATGGGTGAGTGGATGGATGGATAGATGCACGGATGGATGGATGGATGGATGGATGGATGGATGGATGCACGGATGGATGGATGGATGGATGAATGGATGGATGGATGGATGGATGCACGGATGGATGGATGGATGGATGGATGGATGGATGGATAGATGGATGGATGGATGGCCTCTAGAGGGGAGGTGAATCTATTTCAGCTGGCCCTGCTGGAATCCTTTAAATGGGGAGAGAAAGCAGAAAAGCAGAAGTCATGAGCACCTTGGCAAAGGGCTCTGAGTTAGGCAAGGAGGTAATAGTGTGTAGTGAGAGTTTTGGTTTCTTTTTTTTTCTTTTTTTCTTTTTTCTTTTTTTTTTTTTTTTTTGAAAAACAGTTATGTTATGTGAATATGTTTTTGTTTTAATCCCAGGTTTGGGATATGAGACTACTTCAGATGGTCCACAGCCGCGAACTATAATGTGCCTCGTGCTCTGGCAGGTGTGTGATTAGTGCTATCTGCAGACAGTTTAATTCTGAGGACTCTGGGAAGGGTATAAATGGGGAACCCCAAGAGGGCCTGGGGCAACTGCTGTTCTCCCTACTTTTACCGTCCCCGCCCCCATCCCCCCATCCCCCCATCCCACCCCCATCCCCCCATCCTCCCATCCTGCTCCCCGCCCCCAACCTTTCTGCTGGTTCATCCTGCTGCTGTGTTTGCTGTTGCATTTGCTATTGCTGGTTTACTGGACTGCTGGATATCCTGACGACAAAGATTGGACTTGCCCCAAGGAACTATGTCCCTATTCAGCAGGAAGTAGCCTATAGAGGTCTGTGCCCCTTTCCCCTCTAACTTTCCTTCTCTCCTACCTACTCTTGGGGGATTGAAAGGGATTAGGGTAGATAAGGGTTGGAAGGAACGTAGAAGTATAAGAACCCCATAAAGTAGCATAAACAAATACACCAACAGTAGTGGCTCTGAAGACATTGTAGAAGAAAAGCATGGTCTCAGGACCCTCTGCAACCCAAGCTTCTGGTAACATCTGGCCCCTTTCTAGGAAGCCTTTTACAGCCTATTTCACCATGGGTGATGGCACATCCAATAGCCCATATGTTAGCTCAAGAAGGCTTCCGGTCCCTGCCCTATGGTGCTGGTAAGATGTCCCACCCATGACCTCACGCTTTAGGGAATTCATTCTTCCTCCCCTGTGCCCACACCCAAGTACTCTTACTTTTAAATCTCAGTACAAGAACCCAAGATTCTTATTCTCAAATGAAATGAACCAGAGCCCTCTTCTGGTTCTGCCTTTTCTTTTTTGTTTTTTGGGTTTTGTTGTTGTTGTTGTTTGTTTGTTTGTTTTGGTTTTTTGAGACAGGGTTTCCCTGTTTAGCCTTGGCTGTCCTGGACTCACTTTTGTAAACCAGGCTGGCCTTGAGTGTACAGAGATCCACCTGCCTCTGCCTCTGGAGTGCTGGGATTAAAGGCATGCACCACCACGCCCGGCTTCTGGTTCAGTTTTATATTAGTGTCTTCTCTGTATCTGACCAAAGTATACCTGTAAGGTATAGGCATCTGTGAGCAGCTGTTAGCAGCTGGATTGAACTTTACTTGCAAGGCTGAGGTGTTCCTATAGATTCCATGTGCCATGGGGCCTCTTAAGTACAGGAGTCCTTGGGGGAAAGCTGAGTGGCAAGCCACTGGAGCACCTATCCCCAGATGACCACAAATCCATGCACAGCAGCATTACGTCATCCAGAATGTGAAATCAGACTCTGCCTTTTAGGTGTCAGGAAAAAATTCTTGTCAATAGAAGAAAAACTGGGGTTGGGAATTTGGTGGAATGCTTGCCTAGTATGCATGAAACTCTGAATTCCATCCCCTGCACCCCATAACCTGGGGACCATGACTCATGCCAATATTCTCAATTCTCAGGAGCCTGACACCAAAAGACCAGGAGTTCAAGGTTATCCTTGACTACACAGCAAGTTTGTGGCCAGCTTGAGCAACATGAGATGCTGCCTCACCACAGAAGAAGAAAAGGAGGGTTTTGGTTCTATTGTTGTGAGGAGACATCATGATCAAGGTAACTCTTATAAAAAAAAAAAGAAGAAGAAGAAGTATTTAGCTGGGGACTGAGAAATGAAATTCATAAGCCTATGGGGGTATTCTTATTCAAATTACCACAGACCAGAAGGGGGAGGCAGGAATGGCTTCACCACAGAAGGAGAAGGAGGAAGAGAGGGAGAGGGAGAAGAAAAGAAAGAAGAGGAGAGGAAGGGGGAAGGAAGGAAAGAAGGAAGGGAGGAAAGAAAGAAGGAAGAAGAGAAAGACTATTTTATTTAACAATTTGTTAAGTTGGTTTACAGCTTTTAGACCTATCATGTGAGCCTCTGCTTGTACTCTTGCTTGGGCACTGAAAATGGAAGAAGTAGATGAACCTACTATATGTTTCCATACAACTTTGGCTATTTATGGCTTTCCCAGTAATTCAAATTTGGTCAATACTATGGGATTGCCTCTTTGCCACATATCAATTTCTCAGTCTGTCAAGGAGATTATTATGCTTTGCCTAGCAAAGAAATATCTAGCCTGGTAGCTATAATTCATGACAACAGCGGAAAGGGGGCTATAATTTTTTATAGAAAAGAAAATGGAGGTGTCAGGTTGGATTATGGCTTTCAAAAATCTCTAATCTTCTCATCTGGTTTAAATTTCCAGCTACTCTTTCCAGGTTTCTTTAACAAAGGACTCTGTAAGGCTCAATATTCAGCAAATTAATGAGTTTTCTGTATTTTGGTTTATTTTAGAGAAAGCACAATCAAAATATTTAAACAACTTTAATTCTATAAATATTCTATTGGAGCTCAAATTTTACAGTAGTTATTACTATAGCAACACCTACGGATGTGAAGGTATCTTGTTTTACTGCTCTGCAAGCCCTCAGGATACCAAAGCAACACCAAAGGCTTGTTAAATGTACCATAACATAGTGCAGAAATCTGTTACACAGCCTGATGCCAACACCTTGGAAGGAGTTTCATTGCCAGGGAATCTCATTATCAAAGGCCTGTCTCTGGAACTGACAATGGACATAAGACAACAGCATCACCACAAAATGCCAGTTACTGTACATGAAAATGTCTTCAAAGTCTTTGCTTAGAAGACACAGGAGGGTGCTGGGATGTTGCAGGGTATTTGATCCCTGAGACTGTGAACTGGAAAAACCTGTTCCTTGTTGTGGTCTGGCTCAGCCCAAGCAAACGCCTTTAACCCAAGAGCTTTCTGTAAGCAAGAGCTAAATAAAGTCAGCCATAGGTCAAGAGATGGAGCAAGCAACCAGTTGACAGGAAGTGAATGTAAGTAAAACACAGGAAGGAGGGGCATTGAGTAGAAGGGTATGTAAGACAGCATGAAGAAGGAGAAAGGGCTTTTTCCTTCTGGGACATTGGCTGAGTAGGAAGGTCAGCTGGGTGCTTTCTCTGCCTCTCTGAGCTAGCAGGTTTTCACCCCAACATCTGGCTCTCAAGTTTTCATTGGTAAAAACAAATGTTTGGGATTTTGTTTAAAAATAACACTGGGGATGTAGCTCAGTGGATAGTGCCTAGAATGCAGGAAACCCTGGGATAGATCGCCAGCACTGCATGAACTGGGCTTGGTGGAGAATATCTACAATCTCAGCACTTAGGAAATAGAGGACGAAGATAAGAAGTTCAAGGGCATCCTTGGCTTCCTGAAGAATTGGAAGCCAGGCGCGGCCACAAAAGGTGAGGTCTTCAATGCACATTAAGGCACAAAGAATCAGCTTGGTGTGCCCCAGGTTCTGAAATTGAGCAACACTGAGAAGAAAGACCACACAGTCATCTGGATTCTGAACACAGGAGGCCTGAGGGGCTAACTTCCATTCAGAGAACCATAGATTGCCTTAGGCTATCCATCTCACACACCTCTTTTGTATGTATATATGTATGTGTGTATGTATGTATATAGGTGTGTGTGTGTGTGTGTGTGTGTACTTATGGGAGGGAGTAATTTATCTCCTTCCATTACATGGGTTCTAGGCATTAACCTCAAGTTGTTAGGTTTGACCGTGAGTGCCAGCAGTTGCTAAGCCATCTCACCATCTCCTTACACACCACGTACAGATGCATACATTTCTGCAGAGGTGAGTTTCTTATGCGGAAAGTAATGGCATTCCATGGGGCATAGACCTTATCATCTGTAGTGGTTTGAATAGAAGCAGCCCCATAGGCTCGTATATTTGAATGTTGGGTCATTAGCGAGTGGCATTATTTAAGAGAGATTAGGGGATGTGGCCTTTTGGGAGGAAGTGTGTCACTTGGGGTTGGCTTTGGGGTTACAAAAGCCCAAGCAAGGCACAGTGGTTCTCTCTTCCTGCTGCCTGTGGATACGGATGTAGAACTCTCAGCTACCATGACTGCCTGTGTGCCGCCAGCTCTCCACCATGAAGATAGTGGACTAAAACTATGAAACTGTAAGCCAGCCCCATTAAGCGCATTCCTTTATAAGAGTTGCCGTTGTCATGGCGTCTCTTCACAGTAATAGAATAGTGACTGAGACGCCATCCTTGTTTGAGTTGCCAAGGTCAGAGACTCTCTTCACAGCAATAGAAGAGTGACTGAGACGCCGTTCTTGCTTTTTTTCTCTGCCTACATGGCCTAGGACATGGTAGACTTGCAAAAGATAAACATTGTAAAAGTAAGATAAGTAATTAATCCCTATGACTGGAAGGTATATTAGTCAGCATCCTCTACAGAAAAAGAGTTGATGGGATGACTATTTATATAATAAAGGGAGATTTATTAGAGTGGTGGCTTACAGGCTGCGGTCTGACCTGTCCACCAATGTCTGTCTCTCAAAGGGAAGACCAAGAACCTGGTCATTGTTCCATCCATGAGGCTGGGTGGTCTTCAGTCTCTGTTGGAGTCTCCAAGAAGTAGGTTCTAATACCAGCGAAGAAATACCTCATCAGCAGGATATACACCCTTGTCATCGACTCAGGACAAACAGGCAAAACAGCAAAAGCTCCTTTGTCCATGTCCTTGAATGTGAGCTGCTAAGAAAAGGTATAGCCCAAGATTTAGGGTGAATCTTCATACCTCAATGATCCAATCACGAAAAGCAGTTACTGGTACACCCAGCTGCTTGGGTTTCAGTTAATTCAAAATGTACTAAAGTTGACAACCAAGATTAGTCCTCATAGAAGGGGAAAACATTTACTCGGTGACAAAAATGTGTGTGTGTGTGTGTGTGTGTGTGTGTGTGTGTGTGTGTGTGTGTAGTGCAGTGGGATTGAACTGTAAATGTATTGTTGATTCTTCAGCTCAGAGGGTGATGCGTGCCACATAGAAGGTGCATGATTAATGATTGATAAGTGAATGTGTGCATGATAATTGTGATAATAACCAGGAGACAATAAAATTGAGAATGTTCCTACAAGCATACTATCTGTGGATCCTTGTCTTCCCAGTAATTATGTTTATATGCTAGATTACTTAATAATCATGACTTTCTTTAGTTACCTAGCAACATGGTTAAAAAGAGTTTTACCTGCATCTAATTGACCTGTTTCCTTCTAGACTGGGGATTAGTATTGCCACTTCAAGAGGCATTGGAGTGTGTACACATAGGTGTACATGTCACGTCTGGGCAGGAATGGTTCCTTGTAACACACCTGCCTGTTCTTGATGAATTTCACCACCTTTGGAAACCAAGTAGAGAACATAAATGGGTTTTTTTTTTGTTTGGTTTGGTTTTTCTTTTTGTTTTGTTTTGGTCGGTTGGTTATTTGGTTTGGCTTTGGAGTTTCTTGTTTTGGGGTTTTTGTTTTTGTGGTTTTAGGGACAGGGTTTCTCTGTATAGCCCTAGCTATCCTGGAACTCACTTATGTAGAGAAGGCTGACCTGGAACTCAGAGATCTGCCTGTCTCTGCTTCTCAAATGTTGGGTGTGTGCCAACACTGCCCAGCAATGTTTTTTAATCTCTTTATTAATTCTTTGAAAATTTGATCATGTATTCAGTATATTTTTATTTTATTAACCTCTCATTTTTCCCCCAACACTTCCACCAGTTTTCCACCACCTCTTCTCCTCTCTTCAACTTCATGTCTTTTTTTTTTTTTTTTTTTTTTTTTTTTTTTTTTTTTTGAGAAGGAGTCTATGTAGACCAGTCTGGCCTCAAATTCACAGAGACCTAGCTGTTTCTGTCTCTTGAGTACTGGGATTAAAAGTGTGTGCTACTATGCCCAGCCATTAAAAAAAAAAAAACCCAATAACAACCCACCTAGTCCAATCTTTGCTGCCCATATAGCCATAGGTTTTAGGCCATCAACTGGAGCATGGTCACCTTACTAGGAGCTACATTCTTAAAGAAAACAGCCTCCCTCCCCCAAGCCATCATCCATAGCTTCTCAGCTAGGGCTGGAGCTCAGGCACCCCTCCTTGCTCCATTCTGGAACATTCATGGCTGTGAGCTCATGAGTACAAGGGTCCTGAAACATCCAGACCAGTTTTACCCCATTTTCCCCAACATCTGGCTCTTACAATCTTCCTGCACCCTTTTGCAGGAAAGAGACAATAAATGTTGGTAGAGCCACTTGACCTAGCTATTCTTATTAAAGGTATCGGAAGGTATGTCTTCAAAAGCTGGGAACAAAAGGTTCAGCCGGGAATAAGGAGCCCACACAATGAAATTACAGTGTAGAACATATTATCTACGCGCACAGTCTGCTCTACACACCCTGGCCCCAACTGACATCATCCCATATAAAATGAAAAGATTTATTTTTGAAATCCATTTTTCAGCAAGAGAATTTTGTTTCAAGTATGTTAAAGTACTTGACGGCTGTCACTCCCTCTATGAAGGAGTCTTCAGAAAAGAAAGAGCTGGAGACTGAAGGAGGAAGGAAAATGGGTGATATGAAACATAATATAGGGGTCTAGTAGGACCTCTGGTAGCGCTTGCTGAGTTGAGCTGGATCAGGGTGGAAGCACCTTATGTAATAAAGCAAAGAGGAAAAACTTAACAAAGAGGAAAAGGAATGCAAGGGCTTAAAATACACAGTTCTACACTTCGGAATGAGTAGATTGTGATATGTAGACGAGGATGGACCTAAAGTCACCATGGTGATGAGGAGAGAGAGAGACAGAGACAGAGACAGAGACAGAGACAGAGAGAGAGTGTGTGTGTGTAGCAAGGAAAAACCACAGACCTGTAAGGTCAAAGCTGCAAAGCTTTGTCAGTCATGTGTGTTAAGCATGGCTGTGCTTCTGGGGTCCTGGAAGAACCCTGACTGATTCAATAGGAAGTGCCACTGGCAGGCTCACGGGTTTGAACTTGGTTTCCGTTGGTGACGCTGTCTTGGGAAAGTTGTGGAACCTTAAGGAGGTGGAGCCTAGCTGGAGGAAATGAATTACCCTGCTGCAGGCATTGAGGTATATTATAGACTGGACCACTGTCCTGAGAAGCAAGCGAGCTGCCTTGCACTCCCACTGCCACAGCCCAGTGCCATTGAAACCCACTCTGCTTTCTTCACCATGATAGACTGTTACCCCCCAACAGTGAGCCATGGACTGTACCCCCCAACAGTGAGCCATGGACTGTACCCCCCAACAGTGAGCCATGGACTGTACCTCCCAACAGTGAGCCATGGACTGTACCCCCCCAACAGTGAGCCATGGACTGTACCCCCCCAACAGTGCGCCATGGACTGTACCTCCCCAACAGTGAGCCAAGATGAACCCACCTTCCTTTAAGTTGCTTCTTCTCAGGATTTATCCTAGTCAGGAGAAAAGTAACACAGAAAAAAAAAATTATGTGGGATCATAAAAGGAGAAAGATGCCCAGGCTTGGACAAAAAGCCAAGTGACAGTAGCACCTCTCAGGGAGTGGAGACAGTGTCAGAATATCCAGCAAACCAGAGATAGCAAATGCAGCTGTAGGAACCAGCAACAGCTGGGACCAGCAGCGGTCAGGGGCAGCATCAGAGGGAGCAGCAGCCACCACAGGACCCCTCGGAGCCCTCCCATTTATACCCTCTTCAGAGTCTCCAAAATGAAACTATCTAAAGCAAAAATCATGCCCTCCCCTACACCCCTCAGCCCACTCACACCCCCCACCCCAACCTCCACCCCAACCCCGAGAGCAGGGGACAATCATAGTTAACAGCTGTGGAGCAACTGAAGCATCCCATACCTGGGATGAAAACAAAAACATAGTCACATTAGTGTTGTTGGTTTGGGGAGGGTTGTTTTGTTTTGTTTTGTTGTTTTTTAAAGAAACCAAAATTCTCACTACACTAAGCTGTATCTCCAAGCCTAACCTGTACAGTTTTGGACAGAAGAATGATAAGAGCTCACATATATTTTAAGAGAAGCACATTGGCTGTTGTGTCCAGAGCAGACAGGCAGGGAACTAGGTAGTGACCATGGCATGTGTGGGGAAAAGGTGGAGATGCTTTCAAAGATCCTGAAAGATGAATCTAGATTATATATTATATTTTTAATATAGATCCAGCGGGAGTGACTGGAAGAGGAAAAAGTATGCATGAATGATTCTATTAAGATAATGAGTGTGGGGAGAGGGTCCCGAGAGAAGAAGAAAGACCACCACGAGGAGGAAGGAGAAAGACCCGAGGAGGAGAGGAAGGCCGCCATGGGTTAGATGGAGGAGAAGCATGTGGCTGGCGTGGATGGAGATTTGGCCCAGATGAAGAACATTAGCAAGCTCAGTCATGCAGGAAATCCTCAGATTTGCTTCATCAGGAGATGATGTTAAAATATGGGATGCTTCATTTCTGACATTGGTGGATAAATTCAACGTCACCGCATGGAATCAGTTCAACATGTTGGAACAGCAATAACAACTTTCTAGTGACCACATCGTCCAGTGTTGACAAAAATAGTGATGTCAAGTTGCCAATGTAAGCCCGTCCCATTTTTGGAGCTTGCTGCAAGGCAAAAGCAGACAATGTTGTCGATTTAAATTCTACATTGATGTATTTGGTGAGTGGAGGCCTAAACATCACTGTTAATATTTGGAATTTAAAGTCAATACAAGTTCATCGGTCTCATAAATGTGAAGTAACTTGTGTGGCATACAATTGGAATAAGTGCTGCATAGCTTCCGGCTCTCTCCATGGTGAGATTATTTTCCACAGCATAACCACTAATACATCCAGGACACCTTTTGGCCATGGGAGTAAGCAGCCTGTCCAGCACATGAAGCACTCCTTATTCAGAAAGTCTCTGCTGGGCAGCATCTCACGTAATTCCGGATAATGCAGCAGTGACTCTGTGGGATGTGAACAGTCAGAGTTCATGCCATAGCTTTGACAGCACGCACAAAGCTCCAGCTTCAGGCCTCTGCTTCTCTCCTGTCAATGAACTGCTGTTTGTGACCATGGGCCTGGACAAAAAAAATCATCCTCTATGACACCTCAAGTAAGAAGCTAGTGAAAACTTTAGTGGCTTTAGTGCTCCTCTGAGCTGCAGTAGATTTTATGCTGGATGGATGGAGCCACTTGGGCGATTGGATCTTCCCGGGGGAAAAAATATATCAACATGACTTAAGGATGCTGAAGTCACCCGTGAAAACCATCAGTGCCCACAAGACATCTGTGCAATGTACAGCATTTCTGTACTCCACATCTCTGACGAAGGCAAGTTTAAATAAAGGCTGCTCAAATAAGGCCGCAGCAGTGAGCACACGGAGCAGCAGCACGGGGGGCCACGCAGAACTCTGCAGCTGTCAGAGACGCCATCTACCCCTTCCACTGCCGCAGATCTCCCACAGCCGGTGACGACGACAGCTGTGGGCAACGGAGTGGTAGCTGCGCAGGACAAAGCGGGCTCGCCTCGAAGCAAAAATACGGGTATCTTATCTAAGGAAGCGGATGACGGAAAAAGCCAGGATTTCGCCAGCTTTGATGACACTGGAAGAGTAGTTTAGACGACAGGTTCTCGCCTACTAGAGACAATGGTATAGTCAATAAAGGAGGTGAGGAATCTGTAGGGAAAGGAGATGGCCTTGACTTCCTGCCTCAGCTGAACTCATATTCCCCTGAGAAAAACTCCAGTCACTTCCAGCACTCTGGTACTGCGCTCCAGCCCTCTTAACGTCCTTACGGGGTCTCCAGGGAAAGAAGAAAATGAAAGTCACGGTCTGACAGCTGAGTCTAAGAAAACACACCTAAAGAAAGAGGAACTCAAGGACTCCTCGAAGCAGTTTACCAAGTTCATCTCCTCTGGTGCTGAACCTGGAATTCTAAACACCTGTCCATCATCTAACCAAACAGGAAATCTTGAAAAACTTGAAAAGTCAGAAAAAGAAACTGAAGCCCAGTTGATACATGAACCCTCTGTCAACGGGTCCTCGACTCCAGCGCCAAAGGCAGCACCACCCTTCACTGCTTGGAGTAGCTAGTTCCCTCTCAGAAAAAAACAGTGGGTGCCCTGGGGAACAGCCGGCAGAGCGCATCGCTGAGCTCTGCTCAGATCCGCTTCGTTCAGAACATGATACAGGAGATGCTGGATGACTTCAGGGAAGCCGGCCATAGGGACTTTGTGAATTTGCAAGTGGAGATGATTAAACAGTTTCATATACAACTGAATGAAATACACTCTTTGCTGGAAAGACACTCTGCGAATGAAGGCTTAGTGGCTGAAATCAAAAGGCTGCGAGAAGAAAACTAAAGACTCTCGGCCTATTTCTAAAGACGCAGAATGTCTTAATTTTTTATCATTTGGGAAGTCTCTGGCAACTAACAGTGACACAGAATCAGTATTGTTTTCATGGCCTTGAGCATGGATTTTGATCTTCCCAGTGGGAAAGTCAACAGGAACATCATTTTCTGACTGCCTTAGCTATACACTAAGTGCCCCTTTCCTAAGAGAAAAAAAAATGCATATAAGGATAGGTTTATGTTTTGTAAATGACTTTTTAAAATATATATTTGATGGACAAATTGTATTCCAAATTTTTTTAGGTGGCCAATGTTTAAAACCTTGGTATACCTTCTATTCTGTGAAGAAATAATTTTAAAGGGGCAGTTGGATTTTTTTTTAATGCTACTGCTTAGTAACTGTTTTGTTAACATGATGACATCAGGTATGGCTTTTTATTGCTTGTATGTGTGATACATTTTGAGGTTTTGAGTTATACAGATACATGGCACCTTTACTCTGGTTACCTAACTTTACATATGAAACACTTTCAAGGGTTTGGAAGACTCAAGGGCTATACATCTGCTGATTTTCTAATGAATTAATGATGTGCAAAAATCATACTATTAGGTTTTAATTACCATGGCTCAACTTATGATCAATGAGAATTTCTTATAGGATACTAAATATGACAATATTGTTGCCATGTTTTTTCCTCACAAGTGAAAGGCATAGATTATTTCTTCTGTGTTTATACGTATATATATTAGAGTGTGTTGTTGACCACATTTTCTGTCATTACCCTTACCATAGTATTATTCATAAAGGTTTACCATGCAAAGAATTTACACCTTGTCAGTGCTGGGCACGCTCATCTGCCTACTGTGCTCCACACTTCTCATCGGGTTGGATTAGGGGGGCTGCTCACCCATTCATATTCTTGTTGCCTCCTGCCCAAAGATTTCACCTGTGTCCTTTGTATCTAGGTCTTTTGCTCAATTTTGCTTTCCAGGATCAGAATATTTACTAAAATGTAGCTTAGTTTGCTAACTTTATGGGTTTGTAAAGTGATGGAAGGTATAAGGATGTACTTAACAAATATAAACCTATGAATAATTACCTCCAAAAGTAGAACAGAAATAAGAATTTTTCATGTGACTCAGAAAATCTCTTTGCATATCCAGTTGCTGTCTTGGCAGACATGTCGGCATTCTGACTTGTAACAAGTTTCCTTATATGTCACTCAAACAATGTTATAATGCAGAATTACTTTGTCTATATACTACATTTTAATCCATTAATATTTTCCTACTTCCTTTTTCTATAGGTATATATATATTGTGTATTAAAAGGGGTCTGATAAAACAATTTAGTAATCTTATAATATAGGTAAAACAGTTGTCATGGATTTAAATGCTGAGTATGATATATAATTTGTTGTATTCAAAACAACAACAACAACAACAACAACAAAAGATAATGAGTGTGGAAAAGGCTATGTGTGTGGCAGATAATGAATGAGTGGGGAGAGAAAGATGGAGACATGGCTCCGTGGTTAAAAGTGCTTACTGCTGGGGCTGGAGAGATGGCTCAGCAGTTAAGGGCACTGCTTGCTCTTCCAAAGGTCCTGAGTTCAATGCCCAGAAACCACATGGTGGCTCACAACCATCTATGATGTGATCTGATGCCCTCTTCTGGCCTGCAGGTGTACATGCAGATAGAGCACTCATATACATTAAATGAATAAATAAATCAATCTTTTTTTTAAGTGCTTACTGCTGTTGCAGAAGAACCAAGTTTATTGCCTAACACTCAAGTGAGACAGCTCACAACTGCCCATATCTCCAGCCCCAGGGAATCTGATGCCTCTGACCTCCATGGGCATCGGCACTTAAATCCACATCCACACATACACATAATTTTAAAAACTATAAAATACTGCCATGGCTAGTTTACAGCACACAGATGAACACATGCTCATATGAGGTCAAATCAACATCCTACTTTGAAATGCAAACTCTGCTATGACTTGGATGTGGTTTGTCACTGCCCACACTCATGGTTGGGGGCCTCTGAGAGTGAATATTGGTAGAGTGAGCTCCACGCCTCCCACTCCTCCTCCTTGTAGCTTGTTCCTTCCTCTTAGCACACACTCCCTTCCTCCTGATTCTCTGGCCTGTTGTGAAACAGCATGCAGTCATCACCAGAAGCCAAAAGACACACGTCCATGCCCCAGACTTCCTTCCTCCAAAGCCACCGGCTCAGATGACATACTCTTCAAAAAAAAAAAGTATCTGGTCTTGATCACTTTGTTCTTCTAACAAAAATGGATTGAGACAAGCTGAAAGCCAAAGATGTTAAATTACTGTATGTTAAATTGAATTTAGTTAGGGAAGTCAGTCAATATTTCACAGAAGACACGTTTTGAACGGAGACTCAAAGGGTAAAAGGAAAGGGGTCTTCAGGAGACATATGGCCCACGGTATAAATTTATCAACCATTCTGACATTCCTCCCCACACTCAAAATAAAATTATCTTTCCTTACTTGTGTAACTTGGAAACAGGAAGGAAGGTTTGTGTACTTACTTATTTTGCTTTAATTTTGATGTGTTTTACGTGCTGAACCCAAGAGCCTTAAGCAGTCCTGCTAAGTGCTCTACCATTGCCATGGGGTTGGGGGTAGTTTTAAAGAGCTTGAGGATTAGCTAGATTGGAGTTATAATTTGAAAATAGGGTCGTTGGGATTGAGTCCTGAGGGAGTTTCACAATGGGAAAGGTAAATGTCTGAAGTCTGGTACCAAGTAGAGTTTGAATCTAAGAAAGAGACTTCACATAGTTCTGACAACTAAACAGCGTCTCTCTCTCTCTCTCTCTCTCTCTCTCTCTCTCTCTCTCTCTCTCTCTCTCCAAGATAGAGTTTCTCTGTGTAGCCTTGGATGTCCTAGACTCACTTTGTAGACCAGGCTGGCCTTGAACTCACAGCAATCCGCCTGCCTCTGCCTCCCTTTGCCTCCCTGTAACAAACACCAGAGCCAAGGTGAGGGTGATGAGTCAGTGGCAGAAAGAACCACTCCCTGACCACACCTTGGTCTGGACCTCGCCTTAAACTTAAACAGCTTGTCAAGATCCAGAGATGGACTTGATTAGATAGTGAGGGGAGGGTCACTGGACCTTTATTTGTTCCTCTTCAAAGTGGGGCCACCTTGAGTAAACCTCTTTCACTCCTTGGTATTGCTTTTCTGGTTAGTTGGCCCAGGGCAGAGGGTAGACCGCCTTCCCTGGCTGTCAGTGCTGCAGGAAGCCAGGCTCAGACCCTGGCAATTCTAGCGTACAACAACTCTTGCTACAACATATTATCTAAAAAGCTTAGAAAACCAGTGATGATCAGTCCCCCTAGCTCCAACTTTCCATTTCATCTCAGCTTGCTCTCTTTTTTTTTCTGTTTCTTTCTTTCTTCCTTCCTTCCCTTCTCTTTCTCTGTCTCTGTCTGTCTCTCTCTCTCTCTGTGTCTCTCTCTGTCTCTCTCTCCTTCTCATGGTTCTTATTGGTTGGTTGGGGTTTGGTTTTTTGTTTGTTTGTTTGTTGTTTGTTTTTGTTTTTGTTTTTGTTTTTTTTGAGACAGGATTTCTCTAAGTAGCCTTGGCTGTCTTACTTTGTAGACAGGCTGGCCTTGAATTCAGAGATTTGCCTCCCGAAGGTGTGAGCCTCCATTCCTGGCAGCTTCTCCTCTTTCATAAAAGACCCAGCAGTATAAAAAGGAAGAACACTATAGCACGTGCTGCTTTCCTCGAAACCTTTATAAATAGAATGTGTAAAACGAAACAACACAGGGAAGAAAATGCAGGTAGAAGTAAAGAGATCAACGCTGCTACACTTCCCTTGAATGAAAACCATCTAAAGCTGGTGCCGTAAATTAAATCCCTATGAGTTCTAGGAGAATACCTAAAAGATAATTTTTAAAAATTCTAGAAAACAAGTGCGGGAAGCAAAGACAATTTAACAGAGGAAGAATAGTCTTTCCAGAAAACGTTGCTGAAACAGCTGAACAGTCGTGTGCAAAAGGAAAAAAACGTAGCTCTCAACGTACAGGGCATAAACCCTTGTGGGGGTCAAATGACAGTTCACAGAGGTTGCTTATCAGATATTTTACATTATGATTCATAACAGAAGCAAAGTTACAGTCATGAAGGAGCAACAAAAATTTTATGGTTGTGGGTGGGTACCCCCCCACAAGACAAGGGACGGTATTCAAGGGTGGCAGCAATGGGGAGGTTGAGAGCCCCTGCTCCAGGGGCTGTGAAGATGACTCACAGTTAAGAGCACTTCCTGTTCTTGCAATGGACTGGATTTTTCTTACCAGCACCCACAGCTGCTTGGCTCAAACCTCCCTTAACTCCAGCTCTGAGGTGTCTGATGCCCTCTCCTGGTCTCCTTGGATACTACAAACATATAGTTAAAAGTTTTTTAAGTAAATAAAAAACTGTGAATGCATCTAAGCTCAGATTGCGTATTTTTTAGGAAATTAACTTTAGATGGATCACAGACCCAACTGTAAAATGTGAGAGCGTACACTTCTGAAAGCAACACTAAAGAAAACATACACGACTCTGAGTTTAGCAACAACTTCTTAAACATAAAGCCAAAAAGATCCTCCATGGGAGGAAAATATATACTAAGACGAAGATATTAAATGGAGTATTAGATTTGAGATGAATGAAAGTGAAGACACATTGTGTTATAACCTAGGAATACTGCTAAATTGGAACTTAAGATTTAAAAATGTTTCCAGAAATGTGTATATTAAGATAAAATGATTATGCATGAAGAATCTAACCTTCTAATTTAAGATACTAGAATAAGGAGAGCAAACCAAACCTAGCACAAGCAAATGGGAGGAACTAATAAAGATACAGTGGAAATCAAAGCAATATAGAAAATTGGGCTGGAGAGATGGCATAGCGGGTAAAGTACTTACAAAGCACGAGGGTCTAAGTTCGAATCCCCAGGACCTATATAAAGCTGGACACAGGAGAACAGATCTCTGATCTCACTGCTGAGAGGGGATGAGTAGCAGAGCCAGGAAAATTCCAGCTCACCTGGAGTACAGTGCTGAGCAAGAGACTGTGTCTCAAACAAGGTGGAAAGTAAAGACTGATGCCTGAGGTTGTCCTGTGACCTTCACACGTGCACTTGCATTCACAGACAGGAACACACACACATACACACACACACACACACACACACACACACACACACACACACACACACGGAGTACACAAAGATTTAAGAAAATAGAGAAAATGAATGAAACCATCAACCAGGCATGGTGGCACACTCCTTTAATCCCAGCACTCAGGAGGCAGAGACAGGCTGATGGCTGTGAGTTCAAGGCCAGCTTGAGCTACAGAATGAGTGTAGGCAGCCAGGGCTATTACACAAAGAAACCCTGTCTCAAAAAAACAAAACAAAACAAAACAATAACAAAAAAATGGAAAAAGGAACCAACTTTTTCCTTGAAACTATCAAGAAATCTTAAGCTAAACTGACAAAAAGAAAACATGAGAAATTATATGAATTGACTTGGAAGTGAAAAAGAGAGTTACTGCCATCTTCACAGTATGTGTGAGGAAAAGCATACAACTTAGACAAAATAAATAGATTCCTAGGACACAAACTGTCAAAACTGACCCTGGAAGAAATAAACAATTTGAGTAAACATGAAACAAATAAGGAGACTCTACATTTGTAATTGTTTCTTTTTTTTTTACTTTTTTATTAAATATTTTTAAATTTTTTTCATATACATTTATATTATTACACATATATACAATAAACTACCTATAGCAAGAAAAAACACAAAACAATCATGTATTATATAAGTGTTACATTCTTAGTGTTTTGGCTATTTGTATTTGGCAGCCTTGAAGAAAACATCTTTCCTATCTTGGTCCATCTAAAATTCTGAATGTAAATCAATACCTATCATATTTTGCCTTTATCAACTTAAAACATCTATCTAGACCTAAAAAACATCTTAACACCTAAACAACTGAGTTTAATTGTAAAAATAAACTATCTGGTCTTCAACCCCACCAGAGACTTGAGAAGGAATAAAATTAATTTTTTAAAGGATTATTTAGTATATGTACAGTATTCTGCCTGCATGCACACCTGTATGCCAGAAGAGGACATCAGATAACATAATAGATGGTTGGGAGCCACCATGTTGTTGCTGGGAATTGAACTCAGGACCTCTGGAAGAGCAGTCAGTGCTCTTAACCTCTGAGCCATCTCTCCAGCCCCTAAATTTGTAATTTAAAAAACTTTTTTATTAAAAAAAAATTCCCAATCCCAGTTGGCTTCAATGTTGAAAATATTAATTAAAGAATGGTTGTATTTTTAATAAAGCTCCCCACCCCATCAAAAATGGAGAGAGTACTTCCCAAATTCTTTCTGAGTTCAGTATTAACATAATAGCACCATGATATCAAACAGTAACATCATGAGGAATAAACAAAACAAACAAAAAACAAACACACAAACAAAAACTAAGGGATATGCCATGAACATGGGTGCAAAAATCCTCAGTAAAATACAACCAAATGAAATACGAAAAAGGCATGAACTATTATGCACGTGTCTAAACCCTTGAGCCCCAGATGGCAGTGTTATTTGGAGAGGCTGTGGGAACCTCAGGAGGTGGGGCCTTGCTGGAGGAATTATCTGGTAACTGAGGACAGCTGGGCTCCAGCCCCCATGCCTTCCCTGCTGAGCTGGGGATGGGCTGTGCTGTCTGCTCGATGTGCCCAAACTGACCCTTCATAGCCTTAAGTTAGCTCTGTCAGGTGTGTTGTCTCAGCAAGAAGAACAGTAGACAAATGGAATTTTCCTCAGGAATGCAATGTAGGTTCAACATTTAGAAATCAGTAAGTGTATCAACGAATCAAAAGCAAAACCCACAAGACCATGTCGATGGCTACAGAGAAGGTGTTAGGCCAAACGCAAAATGATTTCATGATTGAAAATCTTCCATCAACTCTAGGGACGGGAATAAACCTTAACCAGATTTTTAAAACAAACAAAAACAAAACAAAACAAAAGCTGTGAAAAATCCCATTTATGGGGAAGGTTGGGTGTTTTCCTCCTAAGATGAGGAAGGAGTGGGTATATGTCCTCACCACTTCTATTCAATAGAAAATTGTTGCAGGAGTTATGCAAGACAAGAAAAACCAAAACATATCTTTTCATTGGTGACATGATCTTTTATACTGGAAACAATCACACTTTTTTTCTAAAAAACTGACACATCAACCCATCAAGTAACAAAATAGATGCTCAATATTCAAAATTCAATGTGTTCCTATGCTCTTGCAACACGAAGTTTAAAATGTTATTAACAGAAATTTCATGTAAAAATAACAGCAGCATGAATAAAACAGGAATAAATTTAACAAAAAAGGAAACACAAGCTAGATACGATGGCACACACCTGTAAACCCCTAGTTGCTTGGAAAGCTGAAGCAAATGTAAAAGTGCAGACTGGTCATCACTAGCAAGTCCTAAACCAGCCAGACCCTGCATCAAAGGAGAAAAAGAGGAAGAGGAGGAGGAGGAGGAAAAGGGGGAGGAGGAAGAGGGGGAGAAGGGGAAGAGAGGGGGATGAAGAAGGGGAGGTGGAAGCAGCAACAGCAGTAGCAACACTGAACTGTGCTGAGGATAGTATGTATCCTTGCCAATACGTAGTGAGTTCGAGGCCAGCTGGGATACAAATAAATAGGACTGTAAGAACATAGTCTATAAGAAAATGTAAGTCTAAAAAAGGCAGGCATGGTGGCGCACGCCTTTAATCCCAGCACTCAGGAGGCAGAGCCAGGCAGATCGCTGTGAGTTCGAGGCCAGCCTGGTCTACAAAGCGAGTCCAGGACAGCCAGGCCTACACAGAGAAACCCTGTCTCAAAAAAACCAAAGAAAAAAGGAACATAAGTCTATAAGGATATAGTAAACAAGAAGAGCACAGAAGCCAGAAGAGTGTGATGACAAGAGACACAACAGCAGCATGGCTCGGCACTGGTAAAGCGAAGCCTTTTTTTTTTTTTCCATTTACTTATTGTTTTAGGATTACTATTGCTATGATGAAACACCATGACCAACTGGCACACGCCTTTAATCCCAGCACCCAAGAGGCAGAGACAGACGGATAGCTGTGCATTCGAGGTCAGGCTGGTCTACAGAAGTGAGTCGAGGATAGCCAGCACTGTTACACAGAGAAACCCTGTCTCAAAAACCAAAAAAAAGAAAAGAAAAAGAAAAAGAAAGAAACACCACTGCCAAAGCAACTCAGGGAGGGAGGGTTTGTTTCACTTACACTTCCAGATCATAGTCCATCCTTAGAAGTCAGGAGAGCAACTCAGGCCAAGTACCTGGGGACAGGAGCTGATGCTGAGGGCGTGGAGGGGTGCTGCTTACTAGCTTGCTTCCCACAGGCTTGCTGACCCTGCTTTCTTAAAGAACCTAGGACTGGTGATGACTCCACCCACAATGGGCTGGGTTCTCCCCCATCAATCACTAATTAAGAAAATGCCCTACAGGTGGATTTTTTGTTTTGTTTTTTTCAAGACAGGATTTCTCTGTGTAGCCTTGGCTGTCTTGGACTCACTTTTGTAGACCAGGCTGGCCCTCAAAGTGCTGGGATTAAAGGTGTGAGCCACCACGGCCCGGTCCTAGAACTTGGTTTTTATGAAGGCATTTTCTTAGCTGTGGCTCCCTCCTTCCAGCTTGTGTCAAGCTGACCCAAAACGATCCAGCACACTTTAGAGTGTGTTTGTGTGCCACAGTACCAATGTGGAAGAACAATTTTGGGTGGCTGTTTCTCTCCTTCCATTGGTAGGTTCCGGGATTGCACTCAAGTCCTAAAGCCTGGCCCCAAGAGCCTTTACCTGTGAACCATCCTGCAAGCTCTCAAAGGCTAATTTTATAGCAGTAAAAATTGATTTCTTTTTGGGTCTTGTATGTTAAATAAATTCAAAAGTAACTGTAAGAAGAAGAACGAGGGCATGGCTTAACAAAACCAACAATAAAAAACAAATCTTTTTTTTTTTTTTTTAATTTTCTGCCTCCCAACTGCTGGGATTAAAGGCATGTGCTACCACGCCCAGCTAAAACCAAACCTGTTTCATCTTCCATTTTAAAGATAGTTTGATATCGGGTGTAGTGGTTACACCTGAAACCCCAGGACTTGGGGACCCTGAGGGAAACAAACTGAGACTTTGAGATCAGTCTGGGCATGGGGAGCCCTGCCTCAAAACAAATGACGAATCCTGGATAAATGGTGTTTTATTGTATTACATTAAGAGCAAATCCTGCAAAGTATAACGTAAAGAGACCTGTGTAAGGCATAAGAATACAGAGAGTATGCACAAAGGGAACCACAAACTCTCAGCTCAAACCCTGCACCCAAATGTGTTTAAGGCAGATTAATCCATTTAAAAGTCAACACAGAGCTGGGCGGTGGTAGCGCACGCCTTTAATCCCAGCACTCGGGAGGCAGAGGCAAGTGGACTGCAGTGAGTTCAAGGCCAGCCTGGTCTACAAAGTGAGTCCAGGACAGCCAAGGCTACACAGAAACCCTGTCTCAAAAAACCAAAATAATAGTAGGAAGAAGAAGAAGAAGAAGAAGAAGAAGAAGAAGAGGAGGAGGAGGAGGAGGAGGAGGAGGAGGAGGAGGAGGAGGAAGAAGAGGAAGAAGAGGAAGAAGAGGAAGAAGAGGAAGAAGAGGAAGAAGAAGAAGAAGAAGAAGAAGAAGAAGAAGAAGAAGAAGAAGAAGAAGAAGAAGAAGAAGTCAACACAGAGCACAGATGGGAGCTGCAATGGGACTAAAGACCACACCCCGTGGCCAAACCGAGTAGTAGTGTGGAAAAAGAATGTGAGCATACACAGTAAGTAAAACAATACATCACAGGTAGTTCCTCGTGGGCACACATCAGGGCTGGCTGCCAGGAGAATTGCAAAAGCAACTTCTTGTTTTTGGAACTTTGGTTTCCAAAACTGCAAACGGGGAATTACAAACCTGAATTAGGCCTCTAATATCAGCCAAGGGCAGCTGATGCACCTGAGACAGCAAACAAAACTGACTCTCGAGCAAACAACACTGGAAGCTGATAAATAATGATATTTTTAAAGACTCTGACTAACCTCAACAACGCCACAATTCCAAACCTATGTGCTCTCACTCAGCCGGCCTCCAGCCACCCAGACACATTGACAGTATGGTGGGAAACCCTGGTCCACAGGACAGGCGACTTTCAATGCTCGATATTTCTAAGAGCCTTGTCTTCCTAGCCACATTATGATAAACGGACAAGAGTGGATGGTGAAGCAGAGCTGGGGGAGTTTCCTTGAAAGGTTTTCAACGAAAGGCTGTGGGCCAGGCTCTTTTATTGCCTCCTCTGAGTCACCTGATTCAAGCCGATAGAGAATGGCATCTGTTTGCACTGAGAGGTGAGGCAAGGTGTCCAGAGTCACACTGCTGTCTTAGTCACTTTCTATCACTGTGAAGAGAACCGGGGCCATTTAAAAAGCATTTACTTGAGGGCTTGCTCACAGTTTCAGAGGTTTAGCCCATCATCGTGGTGGGAAGCATGGCGACACACAGGAAGAAACGGTGCTGGAGAGGTCGCTGAGAGCTACATCCTGAGAGAGATGTTGCATGGTCTTTTGAAAACCAAAACCTACCTCTGGTGACAGATTTCTTCCAACAAGGCCACACCTACTCCAAAAGGCCTTAGCTCCTAACCTTTACAAACAGCGCCACTCCCTGGTAACCAAGCATTCAAGTCTATGAGCCTTTGGGGGCCACCATAACTGCTAAGTATGAGAGTTCGGACTCCAGTTCAATTCTGATCCTAGAGATCCAAGACCTTCTCAAGGTGTCACGAAGTACGCCTAGGACACTGCGCCTTCACGCATTCATAAATGGGTACCTGTACCACATCCTTCTCCACAAGGCTTCAAGGAACATGGCAGAAGGAGCAGAATGGTTGAGGAGCCAGCCTGGGGCTGGGGCAGAGTGAAACAGTATCTTTGGGACACGACAGGACCTTGCACTCATGAATTCACAGAAGTTATGGCTGCCCAAGATTATGCCTGTCAGTATTCCATCATGAAGCAGCTAGGGGTTCCCAAGATCCCACTCCTAGCTGAAGAACTCTAAACAGTTGATAGGGAAGGAGAGTCAGGTTATTTTAGAGGTATTGTCCTGGCTGGTTTGTGTCAACTTGACACAAGTTGGAGTCATCAGAGAGGAAGAGGCCTCAAGTTAAGGCATTTTCTCAATTAGTGATCAATGGGGGAAGGGCCCAGCCTATTGTAGGTGGTGCCATCCCTGGGCTGGTGGTCCTAAAGTTCTGTAAGAAAACATGCTGAGCAAGGCATTGCTGAGCAAGCCAGGAAGCAGCACCCCTCCATGGCCTCTGCATCAGCTCCTGCCTTCAAGTTCCTGGCTTGCTTGAGTTCCTGTCCTGACTTCCTTCAGTGATGAACAACAGCAATATGGAAGTGTAAGCGGAATAAATCCTTTTCCTCCCCAACTTGCTTTTTTGGTCATGGTGTTTCACTCTAGCAATAGAAACCCTAACGAAGAGAGGTGTGGCCCTTAGAAGGACAACAATGCTCCAGTGGGTGGTCCCACACTCATTCATGTATGGGCAGCACAAATTGCACTCAGTGGATTAGAAAAAAAAAAAGAGGATATAAAATTCGGTGGGGAGCGGGGTTGGAGGATTAGGTGGAGGGATAGGAGGGGATGTTATTGAATATATTATATGCATGTATGAAATTTTCAAGTAGTAAAAATATTCTCTATAATTAAAGACATTGTCCCCTGATTAAGTAAAATGTAAGCGGCAGCCATTCAGTGAGCTGAGCTGTAGCCAGAACTGTCTGTTTAGATTTGCAAGAAACACTTTACACCGTGTCTGCGCACAGGGACCCTGTAGAAGGGGTGATACAAATGTCCTTTTTCCATCAGCCCCAAACTTTGTGTTTCACCTTAGGGCAGCGTTTCTTACTTCCTAATGCTGTGAGCCTTTATTAAGGTTCCTCATGTTGGGGTGAAAATTATTTTCCTTGGTGCTTCATAACTGTAAGTTTGTTACTGTTATGAATCGTAATGTAACTATCTGGTCTCCATCCGCAGGTTAAGAGCCACTGCCTTAAAGCAACTCCTAATTGGGAGAACTCAAGATCTCAACCCTTATGGTATTTCTCAAGCTTAAGTATGTACTATCTTTTGGTGTTTTGTTTATGCGTTTGTTCGTTTATTTGTTTATTGTGTAGGCCTGGTTGGGTCTGAAGTTGTGATCCTCTTGAATCATGTGCCACTTCCTGGGTTCTGTTTGGTTTTGCCTTGTATTTTTAATGACGACAACAACAACAACAGAACTTGCAGCTGTTTGGAGGAGTGAAGTTAAAAGCTTGAATGAGAAAACGTCTTTTAGCATACTTGACTTTCTTCTAATTACAACTAAAATTGGTCACAGTAACAGCAGATGGCACAAAAATAAACAGTCAAAAATACAATATAGAAATAATAGCAGTACATTTGTCCTTGTGTTTACAGAACATTACAGGCTCCTGGAGAAGGAATCTTCACCAGGGAGATCCCAGAATGCACTCCTCCACAAGGGGCTGGGATCTCACAAAAGAACCCTGGAGCTAGCCGTGCATCTCACGATCTGCCACAAGAGGGCGGTCATCAAAAGCGAGTGAAAGGTCACCCTGCCCTCCGCAGACACCGGAAGAGTAAGTCCCGCCTAAGGGGGTTGAGACCATTTTTATAATCAGAAGCTGCTGACAGAGCTAGGAAAACATGATCCAAATTAAGACTTTCTTGCAACTATTTTGAGGTTGTTAATCCCATCTCAATAATTAATTCCTAGAGATTTATTAGTAGTAGTAATAAATTGTCCCGTCTGCAGGGTAAAAGAGAAACCAAATTAATTATTACATAAGTGATTTCAGTAATTTGCTAGCATTAAGTGGATTTTATTCTAAGTATATTTTACCCAAAGTGGGGAATAAAGGATTCAATCTGAATTTACCTTTTTTTTTAAAAAATGTAAATTCAAACTTCATCTTGTTACTGAGAAATGAAAAAGTTTAATTCCAGCTGTATTACTCTACAAAAATCCTTTCTTCGCCCCTCTGTTTTCCCATGACTTCCTTGCCAGGTTTTTCATGGAGAATGTACTCTTTTAAATGGCGTCCTCTGACGCTCTATCTAAAGACTCAGACCTGCCATCCCAGAACCCTATGGGCTTCCAAGTGTCAGCCAGTCCTCAGGCATGGTCACGCTTTCTGGGATCTGCGTTGACGAGTTTAGAAGCATTTTCATGTCTGGACACTGGCACTGTTTTTACTAGGTTTTTGTTGTTGTTGTTGCTTTGTTTAGCTTGTTTGGGGGGGTTGTGTTTTGTTTTGTTTTGTTTTGTTTCAAGGCAGGGTTTCTCTGTGTTGCCTTGGCTGTCCTGGACTAACTTTGTAAACCAGGTTGGCCTCAAACTCACAGCAATCTGCCTGCCTCTGCCTCCCGAGTGCTGGGATTAAGGGCTATTTTTTACTAGTTTTATAGACAACCTTGGTTCAGAACCTCATACCCCATCTGTTTTCGTCCTCTGTGAAACAGGAATAAGAATCAGTCTTGCCTCATCAAGGGGTCATAGGGATCACAAGCATTTGACATTGAGAAGTGTGCGGGACTGGCATCTGCCCAATAAATGCTAACGGCAATGATTATTAGTATATTGGCAAATATCTGCTAAGCACCTACTATCTGTCGATGAACGACATAGCCTACCAATTTCCCCTGACATTGTGGGCTTGTATTCTAGCAAGGGAGGTGACAGGGACAGCAGGCATTGCAAGCAGTCAAGAGTGCTTTGAAGAGAGAAGATTAGCACTATGGGATAGGAAAGTGGAGCCAGACATGAAGCTTGAGAGGGCCAAGCATGGGTTTTGGCTTTTTAGGGTGCTTGGGTAGACCTCATTTACAAAAGTGGGAGGTGTGAACATACCTCACAGCTCTGCTGGGAAGAGCATTTCTTGTTGAGGGCACAGCCAGGGCCAGGGCCAAGGCCAGGTCAGCAGCTGCCTTGGCTTGCTCTAGGAATTGCAAGTCTGCCCAGGGCATCTAGGCTGAAAAGACGCTCTCCCAAACTGCACATCTGGCCCCAAACAAATTCCCTCCCAGTGTCTGTAGGATTTTCCTTTTTGGTTGATGTTAAATCCATCTACCATCGTAACTTGGAAACCACCGTTCCAAGTTTTTCTCTATCTCATTCCTTACAGGCTTTTGTTTTCGGGGTTTTGTTGGCTTGGTGTTTGTTTGTCTGTTTAGGGCTTGTTTCTTTGCGGTTCTGGGAAAGGAACCCAGCCTTACACATGCTAGGCCCACACTACTGTTGAGCCATACTTGTAGCCCTTCTTTCATTTTCCCATCCAAATATGGTGAACCCCAAATCTTGCCTGATGGTTAGCTTGACCTGCTGTAACAAATACAAACACCTCAGCCTGTTCTAGTATCTTGAGATTTATCAATTTATCTTTTTTCCCCCCTATCTCCTCTGTCATGACACAGAGACAGATTAAGACCTGGCCCCAAGATTAAAAATATGCACTGCCCTTCTTTATAAGTAGCCAAAGTCAGCCGGATGGTAGTGGCACACACCTTCAATCCCCTTAGGAGGCAGAGGCAGACTGACTGCTGTGAATTCCAAGTCATCCTGGTCTACAAAGCAAGTCCAGGACAGTCAAGGCTACACAGAGAAACCCTGTCTCAAAAACAAAATAAAACAAAAAGTAGCAAAAGTCTGTAGAGTTGTACAAAAGCTGAGGCGTTCTTGTTTTAGTTACCCCCAGTTTGTGCTGGATATGTGCTTAATGTGCCAGGCAGGGATCCAAACCCCCCATTCCATTGTCAACCCCATTACTTTTCAGCTGGTTTCTTCATCTCTTTCTATGTTCCCGCTATAATCTGAAAAACAAAAAGCTGTGCTTGGCCTGTGGAATATGTCGAGCTCCTCATGGGAAAGTTTTCATTGACCCACTATAACCTGCCAGATGAAGTCTCAACTGCAAGATTTATCTTTGTAGTCATGAACAAGTCGAGATTGTCCTAAATGGCTTTTACGATCCCCAAAATGCTCAACATGATGGGCAATACACAGTACACCCAATCCTTGTTGAACTGAAGGGAAAACACATCTGTAGGAAAACTCATAACGTCAAGCTCTCCCATCTCTGAAGACCTTGGTTGACAATTTTTAAAACCATATAATATAATTTACATGCAATGAGTTTGCTCTTTACTATATGCACATATCTGCATAGTGACATATATGTTTATACATACAGATGACACATACACATACACACAACATATATATGTACATACATATATATAGATGACACATACACACATGCACGCGCGCACACACACATGGTCACGTAACCACTGTCCTGATCTCTCACTAAAAGTGTTCCCATGTCCCTTGGTAGTCCTGGGACCTCCTTGGACTCCCCCCCGCCCCCCCGCCCCAGTACTCACTGATTTGCTTTCTGTTCCTGGGGCATTCTTCTTTTCTGGGGGGGGGGGGCAACATGGAGTCATCTGGTACAGAAGCCTGGCTTCTTTCACTTAGCATAATGCAAATGAAAATGAGAAGTTTGTCCTAGTTGCACACATGAGTAGTTCACTCCTTTCGCCAAGCAGCTTGCTAAGATGCACGGATGGATTGCCGAGCTTATCCTTTCAACAGCCAGACAACGTTTGGAATTTGGGCTGTTTCCAATTTGGGGCAATTATGAATAAAGCTGCTATAATCCTTCATGTCCAGGTTTTTGTATGAACATATGCTTCCATTTTCCTTGGCTAAACATGAAGAAGTGCAGTTATTGGATCATGTGATATGCTGAACATTTTTTTTTTAAATACCACACACTGTTTTCCAGAGAGGCTCAGACCATTTTCTCTTACCACCAGTAATCCCACCAGTTCCAGCCTTGGCTCCATTGCCATGTGACTGTATCACTTTGTTTTATGACTTTATTAGTTTTATCAATTCTAATAAGCTTGCGTCATGGTTTTAATTTGCATTTCCCAGCACTATTGTGCTGCAAGGAATGGACCCAGGGCATCTCAAGCACTAGGCAAGCATTCTACCATTGAACTATCACTCCATCATGGTGTGGTGGCACCTGCCTTTAATCTGAGCCCTCAGGAAGCAGGGGCAGGCAGACCTCTGAGTTCATGGCCAACCTGATCTATATAGGAGGCCCCAGCCCGAGCCCATAAACATGTTCTTTCATGAATGGTTCAAATCTTTTGCCACTTTTAAATGGCTCATTTGCTTTCTTGTTATGTCACTTGAATATACATACATTCAAATAATATATATGGATACATGTCCTTTATTAAATATTTTTGCTGTAAAAATTTTTCCTACTCTACGGCTTGTGCTTTTCTGGTTGGAGGGGGGACGTTTTGAGACAGGGTTTCTCTGTGTAGTCTTGACTGTCCTGGACTCACTTTGTAGACCAGGCTGGCCTCGAACTCACAAAGATCCACCTGCCTGTGCCTCCCAAGTGATGGGGTTACAGGCATATGCCACCACGCCCAGTTCTGGTTTGTGCTTTTTAAAAAACCTACACAGTGTAGAATCCAAACTAGTGTACAATCTATGAGTTTAAACATATGGCCAGATTCTAACACATGTATATGACACCTATAGAATCAATACAGAAATCAGGTGTGGTGGGGCACATCTATAATCTTGTCACTCAAAAGGTGGAGGGACAGAGATTAGGAGTTCAAAATGAGCCCAGCTACATAGAGAGTTCGAGACCAACTTCAACTATATTAGGGCCTATCTCAATAGGTCTGAACCTGTGAGTTGTGACCCCTTTGAGGGTCAAATAACCCCCCTTTTTTTTTTCTCTTGTAGTCCTGGCTGTCCTGGACTCCCTTTGTAGACCAGGATGGCCTTGAACTCACAGTGATCCCCCTGCTTCTGCATCCTTAGTGCTGGAATTAAAGGACTGCGCCACCACACCCGGCAACTCTTTCAAGAACATTGGAAAACATAGACATTATGATTCATAATAATAGAAAAATTACAGTTATGATATAGCAATGAAAATATTTTATGGTTTGGGGTCACCACAACACGAGGAACTGTATTAATGGGTGGCAGCACTAGGAAGCTTGAGAACCGCTGCTCTAGCTGAAAGGAGGAGGAAGAGGAGGTGGAGGAGGAAGAGGAGGAGGAGGAGGAGGAGGAGGAGGGAGAAGAAAAGGCAGTCACTACTATGGACTGGAAACTCCAGTGAGTGTTAATGAATTCTGCCATGCTCCCTTTACTTAGCCCGTCTCACCCTCTCTTCTGTCAACCTTGCTTTTACCCTATAGTTTTCTATAATATACACATGTGTGTTTGCACACACACACACACACACACACACACACTGCTGAAATAGCTGAGTCAGGAAAGTGTTTGCCAGGATATGTGGGTATGGGGACCTTTGGTAGGGGGCATGATTTAGCCTGGCACTGTAACAAAGCTAATTTGAGATCATGACCGAGACATATAAATTTGGTCCCATGTTTGCTTTAAAACTCTAATTGGAGGGGCTGGAGAGATGGCTCAGGGGTTAAGAGCACTGGCTATTCTTCCGAAGGTCCTGAGTTCAATTCCCATCAACCACATGGTGACTCACAACCATCTATAGTGATTTCTGGTGCCCTCTTCTGGTGTGCAAGTGTACATGCAGGGTAAAGCACTATATGTGTGTATATTTATATGTATTTGTATATATTAAATATATATATTAAATAACAAAAAATAGAAACAAAAACCAACTATAGTTGGAATTTGGAGATGTAAATGAGATGTGGTGCGTGTCTTACAAAGAACCATCATGAGCCAAGGCCCAGAGGCACTATGAAGATAGAGAGAGGGGAATAAGTTATAGAGCAGCCTGTTAAAGATTATATGCTATTATGATATAGCGAGAGATCTGGCTGGCAACATAACTAAAGAAACAAAATAACAGGGGCCTTTGAGCATTGGAGCACTGGTCCTGATAGAGACGACAATATCGTATTATATCTTGAACAGGAAGTAGCATCTTGGAAGCCATGTTGTAGAAGGATCAATCTGTAGCTACCTTGTGATGGCTGCCCCTTTCCTAGCTAAGAAACTATGCAGCCCTCTGAACTTTGGATCTTCCTACTGTTAAGTCTTAACCCCTGGGACAAATGGCTGAAATGCCTACTTAACATCGGAGCACTCCTGGCCACCAGGCTCTGCTAGAACCCCTTAGTCTCTACCTGTTCCAGTGTCCACTTAGCCTGTATACTCTGCCCTCCCCACCCTAAACTTCTCCAGCCCAGGGGCTGGGCTGTCCTTCCCCCCAGAAGGCTCTTCCCCATGTAATCCGGCCATTTTGGTTCCCTGCTCCTTTTGTACCTTTGCCCTCTCAACTGCATCTGCTTCAAGGGGTTCCCCTCTCTCCTCCTTTCCCCTCCCCCTCCCCTCAAATGGTTCAGGGTCACGTCCATGCTGGACTCTCTCAGATGTCCCTGTCTCCCCCTGTGCTGTCCCTTTTATCTGCAATAAACTCCTCCACCATACCTAGGAGCAGCCATGATCTTTTTTTTTTCTTTTTTTTTTTTTCTTTTCACAGTCACCTACCTCTGCCCCAGGCTTCTTACATACCAGGCAGGCACCCTGCCCACTGAGTTCCACCCCAAGTAACCTGCTGCTTTCTTCCGTGAGCATCTGTGGTTTAAGAGTTTGGTATTGTTGACTTAAGCTTGATCGTTTGAATACTTTAAAGTGCTGCTGCTTCTGTCTTTACAATATTTCCATAAGCACGTTAATAAAGGAATAGGACTCGTATTTCTCTGTGTGTGTGTGTGTATGTGTGTGTGTGTGTGTGTGTGTGTGTGTGTGTGTGTTTCCACAAGCTGCTTACAGCATGTTTGCATCCTGTGTGTGCCTTCGCCATCCATCACAAATGAGACATAAACACAGACCGAGATCCCTTGACATGAAAACACCTTGTCTGCAGCTTTAGTTTATGAATGTGCCAGAAAGTAATAAACTTCAGTTCTTCAAAAATATTCTCTGGTTTCGATTGTGTTCCCACCGTTAGCTGAGGTTACTGAAGTGTTACCGTGAATGACTCATGAATGTCCTTATCCATACGTCAAGAGACCACTAGAGGATTGGGCAATTTTCTCCTTAAAAGCAGGATAAAAGAGATGAGGCCAACTGGTGAGAAATGAGGGCGAGCATCAAGTCCATAAAATGTACTGCATTTATATTGCAATTCCGTTTACCCTCAGACCTACCTCAGGCTGAAGATCTTGATATATAGACACTTCATAGGAGAAGATGTCAGCCTGCGTAGCCGGCCCATGGTCATTATCTGTGTCTGGCATCCTGTAGCATCTCCCACAGCGGGCCTTAGGACGTGCTAGATAGGTTATTACTGGGCATCTTTAGAGTTTACATTTTAGGGGGAAAACCATATTCACATTAATATTGGAACATAGATTGCCATAAATTGTATCACAACACAAAACAATGGCTGCTGGAAATAATGCAAACAGAACTCTAAATCCATAAACATTAAACCATCACCTTGTCCATCAGGATGTGCAAGGAGAATCAATGGCCGCCACCGCTTGCTTTGGCCGAGTCAGGGAAGCAAACGATGCAGATGTTATCTTTGACTTGCTGATCAGAACTCCACAGGCTCTGCTGTTTAACCAACCCTTGAAATGTCCTGAATATATATATTTCCAATCTGGTAAGGGACCATCTTTTCCTCTGGCAAACCTATGTCTTACAGTTCTCAAGGGATGAATTCCCCGGAGGGGCCTTGTGGTAAACATGTTCTCTCCCTCCCCCCCCCCCCAGTATGTGTTCTATTATATAAATATGAAAATAAGTGCTTTATGGTTTGTTTGGTTTTGTTGTTGTTGTTTTGTTCTTAAAAGATCTTTGCTTTGGGTGGGCGGGGGGGGGGGGGGTGGTTGGGGTTGGGGGTTATACCTGAACACTTGATTTCTTCTCCATCATACCATTGGCAACAGCTGGAAGCTCGCCCACACATCCCTGATTTTTAAACATTAAATATTTTAGACTCATTCCAGGCCATTTCCTTTTCTGGTCCTTGACTCTTTCTTGAAATGACCCCTTTTAGTTCAGCCAAATGTAAACAAAGCCGAATGTTCGCTCTGCTCTCACAAGAGCTGTGTTTAGACTACAATTTGCTCTGGGCCAGTGCTTTTCAAAGGGAGGTTTGGATCCCCCAGGGAATCCTTGAAGGTGAAAGATACCAGGAACAGGAAGCCAGGACTTAAAAACACATATTTGTTCATCATAGCTTATGGTGGAAGGGGAAAAAAAAATAGCACTTCAATGCAATCAAAATAGGCTAAGCCCAGTGAGCTATTTATGTCACTTAAAATGGAAAAAAAATTATCATATAGCTCATTGAACTAGCAATCTTATTTCAAAGTGGACTTTACTGTATGATTCCATTTATAAGAAGTGTCTGAAATAAGCAAATGTAAGGTGGAAGTTAGATTGGCATTGCCCGGGGCTAGGAGGTAAGGGAGGAAGGAAAGGGATTAGTAGATGTGAGCTTTCTTTGGTAGGTCAGGAAGATGACAGCTTAAAATTAAATAGTGGGGGGCCAGCAAGATGGCTCAGTGGAGGTGTTTGTTGTCAAGCTTGGTAAACTGAGTTCAAACCTTCGAATTCATATGGTAGAAGGAGAGGACTGACGATTGGAAGTCATCCGTTGACCTCCACGTGTGCATTGTGGCACATACCCATACATACACACATAAAAATTAAAGGAAATTTTAAATTAGGATAAGAGTTGTGTTGGATGCACAGCTCTGTGGATGTATAGCGTGAGCGCTGGTTTGTATATTTGAAAGGAGTGAGCTTTTTGACATAGCTATTATATCCAATAAAATCGTATTTAGAAAATAGAGTTGAGGAGATGGTTCAGCTGTCAAAGGGGAGGCTCACAGACAAAACAACAAGAAAAAAAGACTTCTTTCATTACAACCTATGGAAAAGTAAAAACTAACACAACAGGAAATGAGCAAGGATATGTACTCGAATTTCACCAAAGAAAACCCATAGTTGAGGATGAAAAGAGAGAGAGTGTCACAAGAGGATAGAAAATGCAAAAGCAAGATGACATCACTTAAACCCACAGTATTGGGTCAAATGCCAGTGGAATGTGAGACTAAGAATCTCACAGACACCTGATGGGGAGATTGACGAGACAGTTTTGGAGCATGGACAGTCTTGCACCTCAGAGCTGCAAACACAAAGCTCCAATCTCCAGCACTGGAAAAACAACAACGAACAGCAAACAATAACAGCAACAGCTGTAACAGCAGCAACAGCTGGCCGGGCTTGTAGATCATCAGTGTACCGTGCTGGGATAAACATGGAGGGAGGAACCTGGCATGCACAGGGCCTTGGGTTCAAACTCTACTGCTACAAAAGTTAAACTAAACAAATTAAATAGGCACAACAAAGCTGAAAAGAAGAGTAACTTAGAAGCAAACAGTCCTATTTCTGGGTGTAAGCACGCATTAATGTGAACATTATTTGTAACAGAGAAAAATGGAAATAACTCAAATATCTGGCAATAAAGGGAAAAGGAATTAAACTATAGTTTTAATACGTAGTGTTATGTAACACCTAAGTAAATAGGTTAGATTCATTAAAAAGCAATCCATCCCTATGAAACACACATCACAAGATTTTTAAAAGATTTATTTTTTTATTTTTATTTTTTTATTAATTTATTCTTGTTACATCTCAATGGTTATCCCATCCCTTGTATCCTCTCATTCTTCCCTCCCTCCCATTTTCCCCTTATTCCCTCCCCTATGACTGTTCCTGAGGGGGATTACCTCCCCTTGTATATGCTCATAGGGTATCAAGTCTCTTCTTGGTAACCTGCTATCCTTCCTCTGAGTGCCACCAGGTCTCCCCCTCCAGGGGACATGGTCAAATATGAGGCACCAGAGTACATGTGAAAGTCATACCCCACTCTGCACTTAACTGTGGAGAATGTTCTGCCCATTGGCTAGATCTGGGTAGGGGTTTAAAGTTTACAGCCTGTATTGTCCTTGGCTGGTGCCTTAGTTTGAGCGGGACCCCTGGGCGCAAATCTGCCTACCATAATGTTCTACTTGTAGGTTTCTAGGACCCTCTGGATCCTTCTACTTTGCTATTCTCCCATTCTTCTCTCATCTAGAGTCCCAATAGGATGTCCTCCCCTCTGTCCCAGTTTCCTGATAAATAATAAAAGGTGCTCCAGAGGAATCTCCATACCTGATCTCAAACTGTACTATAAAGCAATAGTAATTAAAACAGCATACTGGCATAGCAACAGGCTGATTGATCAGTGGAATCAAATCGAAGACCCAGATATGAATCCACACACATATGGTCACTTAATTTTTGACAAAGAAGCCAAAATCCACTCAATGGAAAAAGGATAGCATCTTCAACAAATGGTGCTGGTCTAACTGGATGTCTATGTGTAAAAAAATGCAACTGGACCCATATTTGTCACCTTGCACAAAACTCAAATCCAACTAGATTAAAGACCTCAACATAAAACCAGAGATACTAAGTCACTTAGAAGAAAAAGTGGGGAAGAGCCTGGAACATATTGGCACAGGAGACAACTTCCTGAACAGAACACCAACAGCCCAGGCCTTAAGGTCAACAATTAATAAATGGGACCTCATGAGGCTGAGAAGCTTCTGTAAGGCAGGAGACACTGTCAAGAGAACAAAGAGACAGCCTACAGACTGGGAAAAGATCTTCACCAACCCTACATCTGACAAAGGTCTAATATCCAAAATATATAAAGAACTCAAGAAATTAAACACCACCAAACCAAATAACCCAATTGAGAAATAGGGCTTGGAACTAAACAGAGAATTCTCAACAGAGGGGATTCCTCAAACAGAGGAATATTAAAAGATTTATTATGCTTTTAAAAATTATATATGTGTACCTGTGTGTGGATTTATGCACATGAGTGCAGAGGCCAGAGGCATCAGATCGTATGACCCTGGACTGGGGTTAAAGGTGGTTGTGAGCCTCCTGATGCAGGTGCTGGGCACCCAACTTGAGAACTTGGACCCTCTGAAGGGAAACACATATTCCTTTTGTTTGTTTTTGCTTTTCAAGGCAGGGTTTCTCTACGTTGCCCTGGCGGTCCTGAAACTCACTCTGGAGACCATCCTGGCCTCAAACTCCTAGAGACCCACCTGTCTCCCTAGCTCTGGGATTAAGGGAGTCCCCGCTACCACCACTACCCAATGGGATTTTGCTTTCTTAACCCTTGAGACATCTCTCCAGCCCACTATATTTCTTAACAGGAGGTAAGATATCAGCTAGAGTTGGGTCAGAACATGGCTCTGACCACTCACATCAAAGCACAAGGAGCTGTGCTGGGGGAGAGGGCCATACTGTGCTTCAACCGCAGAGGACCTGCTGTAAGGTGAGGAGGACTCTTTCTGCCTGGGATTTCATGGGATCTATCATAGGTGGCATGGTGGCACACTCCCTGAATCCTAGCACTTTGGAGGCGGAGGCTGAGGCAGGCAGATCTCTGTGAGCTCAAGGCAAGCCTGACCTACGTAGTAAGTTCCAGGCCAGCCTGGCTCACAGTGAGACCCTGCCTCAAAAGATACAGATCAGCTTCACCAAGGGGATAGAGGTAATAAACACTGGACTCGGCACTGTTCTCTGCTCCACACGTCCAGTTCTCCGTTCTGTTGAGAACCATCCAGATCTGTGATCTCCAAGGATGTCTGGCTTCATTTGGAGATTCACTTTTAGGGGCGAGAGTTAGAAACTGGGGTCCTCCGAATATTCTGCTTGGCTGGATGTGTGTTTGAAAACGTTAAATTTCGCTGTGTCAGGTGTGACGTGTACTCCTTTGCTGAGCTGTCACTCAGGGGCATCTGGGATGATGGACTGTCCTACATTTGTGCCACTGAGGATGGTGGCAGGAACTGCTTCCTGCAGGGCACCTAACTTGTCACTGGGGAGTCTGAAAAACAGAATGTACATTGTAGTTGATTTTAACTGCTCTTTGCTTTTTGTTTGTCTGTGGGTGGACATTGTGCATGCATGCATATGGAGGCCGAAGGTCAGTGGTATGTGTGTTCCCTCAATCATAGTCCATGCCATTTTGGAGACAGGGCCTGGAGCTCATGGATTCTTCTACATTGGCTGACCAATGGGCACTAGGGATCTTCCTGTCTCCCCGTCCCCAGCACAGGGATTCCAGATGCACACACCTACACCCAGCTTTGTACATGAGTATTGAGGATGGGACTTGGTCCTACACTTTGCCTATTGAGGCACCTCCCTGGCTCTGATTGATTCCTTTGACACAGAGTCCCATGTCTCCCAAGCTGGCCTCAAACCCACTATATAGCTAAAGACAACTTTGATTTGCTGGTCTCCTGATTCCATTTTCTGAGTGTTGGGATCATATGCAGCACCATGATGGCTTGATGCAGGGCAGGGGAATAAATGCAGCACTTTGGGAATATTGGGCAAGCACTCTACTGACTGGGCCACATCCCTTATCCCCTAATTATAAGCGGTGGCGTGCAGTTAGTAACAAAGATATCAATCCCCAGCCTCACCCTGGCAGCCTCTAAGTATTACAGTCCTCTACCGTATCAAGCCCTGGCCCTCCACGCCACACATGTAGGTGATCTGTGTACCCTCTGAAAAATATTTTTCACCTTGACTTACATTTTATAATACTATAGCACATGTGATAGGTAAACTTTCCAGCCTCCTTTATCTCTCCTTTGTTCACTTACACAATATTGTTTTACCTGAGATGCATAAGGTTCTGGTCAGGCACAGCATGTGGCTCCAGAGGAAATGTGGACCAGTGACCTACAGCCCTTTAGGGAAGAAATACCTGAGACAGAGAAAAAACGGATAGACAGGCTACCAAGATGAGACTTGATAGCCTATGATCATATAGTGGGAGAGGAGGTCCCCCTCGGTCACGGGCATAAGGGAGGGGAATAGGGTGAAAGTGGGAGGGAGGGAGGAACAGGTGAATACAAGGGATGGGATAACATTGAGATGTAATCTAAATAAATTAATTTAAAAAAGAAAAGAAAAGAAAACCTAATCAAAGCCAGGCCAAATGATCCCCACCTGTCATTCCATCACTCTGGAGGCTGAAGCATGAAGGTTGTTGCCATGAGTTCAGGGCCAGCCTGGACTCCTGAGGGACAGCCTGGACTCCTGAGGGACAGCCTGCCTCAGGAAAGAACAATGAGTAAAGGAGGAAGAGAAGGAACAGGAATGAGGAGGAAGAGGGAAAATGCGGAGCTGGGGGGGTGGGGATGAGGGGAGTGGGGGTGGGGGGAGGGGAGGGGAGAAAGAGGAGGATCTGGACAGCAGAGGAAGAGGAAGAAAGCAGAGAGTGAAGAGGAAAGGGCAGAGGAAGAGAAGGAAGCAGAGGAGGAGAGAGCATGACCTGTTCCAGGGATTCAGAGAACTTCAGGTCTGGGATGGGGAGACTGTGCAAGACGCCAAGGTAGGAATTTTTTCTTAAGTTGCACAATAACTGTGCGTAGTTATGGGGTGCAGTGTGGTACGCTGATGCCTGGGTATGCTGTGTAGTGGTCACATCAGGATATTTCACTGATCTATCATCTCAAATAGCGTGTCTTTGGAATAAACTACTCATATCATCTCTTCTAGGTATTTTGAAATATATGACACAATATTGCTAACTATAATTACCCTTCTACGAAACGGTACACAAGACTTATTCCTACCCTCTAGATGGGACTCTGTGCCCTTGGGTTACCACTGGTCAGAGTCTGAACCGGTGCCTCCAGCTTCTTTCTAGCCTTCTCATTCAAGGAATTGAAATAAAGGCTCATACGAATTGCAAAAGTAGCAAGGAAACTCTATTAAAGAAAGAGATAGTACAAATCAGGAAAAAAACAAAAAACAAAAAACAGAGGCCCGGATTATTGTTTGTGACTCCTGTTGTCGGGACAAGAGAAGACAGAGTTTGGTTTTTAAGCAGCGTGGTTTGGGTAGTCCACTTTGGCGGGTTAATTTGTATAAACTTTTCTTCTACTGCACATGTTCCTTCCCATGATGCAGTTGATGTTAATTATTTGCACATCTAATTACGCATGGACATAAGATGGTAACAGGGGATTCTCCTTAAAGTTCACTTGGGAGCCACAGCTTGCCTTATTTCTCATGCACCCCAAACCAGCTCAGGCCAGATCAGTCAATTGAAGTCGTTCACTGATGCTTCCAGGATGTGCTTGAATGGAAATGGGGGCATTATCATGAGGTTACTAAGGATCCCCCCTAAATGCGGCTGTTCCTAGGGGCAGCCCACATAAAACACCATAGGAGGAGGCAGCTTTTGCTTTTTGCCTGCTCACACTGACTGGCGAGTGCATCCACCCTGTTGGTGAAGCATTCCTTTGCTAGAATTATAACCTACTTCTTTAAGATTTCAGTGTATACTGAAGGCCAGCATCTCCCCAGGAATCTTCCAGAACTCCAGCACCAGATCGGGACTACGGAGACACCCAGCCTCACTGATTAAACAATCACTGGATTCTTGGCCTTTGTATCAGGAGACAGTCATTGTCGGAAAGCCTGACCACAGCCTGCAAGCCACTTTGATAAGTACCTTTTTAATATGCATATTCATTCTGTTATTCTGTCCCTCTAGTGCAGTGGTTCTCAACCTAGGGGCCCTGACCCCTTTGGGGGGGTCAAATGACTGTTTTACAGGGGTCACCTAAGACCATTGGAAAACACAGATATTTACATTATGATTCATAACAGTAGCAAGATTACAGTTATGACATAACAATGAAAATGATTTTATGGTTGGGGGGGTCACCACAACATGAGGGACTGTACTAAAGGTCACAGCATTAGGAAGGTTGAAAACTCCTGCTTTAGAGAATGTTGACTCCCTTGGTGGACACTTAGGTTGTGTCCAGTTCTTGGGTACCATGAACGATGCTGCTGCAGCAGATGTCTCTTCCCCCATCATTCTCCTTTGAATAGAAACCTACCAGTGACATCAATGAATCACAGGATAGTTTCATTTTTCATTGACTGAGAGACCTTTGTGCCGTTTTCCGTAGCTGTTGCCATTTTACAGTCCCACCAACAGTGTGCGAGTTCCCCCTTCTCCGTCTCCTTGCCAGCATTTTCTTTAATCCTCTTGCTAACAGCTATTCTACCTGGGAGGAGACAGTCACTTTCCTGATGGCTTGCGATGCTAAGTGCTTTGTACCCTTTTTTTTTTTTTTGTCTTGTAGCTTCTGCGTTTTTTGCCTCCTGTTGGCCAGGTAGGCCTAGATCCTGACTTCAACCTGTCCTCCTTACTCAACTTTCCAAGTGGCTGGGACCTCAGACCAGAGCCAATGCAGTTGCCTTTTTGCCTATACCTTAATTTCATTATTTGGGATTTTAGTTGTTGAGTTTTAGGACTTCCTTATATATTCTGGTGTTAATCCCTTCTCAAGTACAGATTTTATGAGCATTTTCTGCCAGTCTATAGCTGTCTTCTTACTGGCTTGCTTAGCCCAGTAAAAGCTTTTTAGTTTGATTCAATCCTGTTCATCTGTTCTATTGTCTGCAATCAAGAAAACTTAAATAACATTAAGCTGACTTGGGCCTTTATCTGGGGGCAAAAGGAAGCTACCAAAAGTTTCGAGCCTCTGTTGTCTCTTTCCTCAAAATGAATGCATTGAGTTGCCAGGTGGTCAAGCAGTCTAACCAGTGAGCATATACTGAAAAGAACCAAAAGCAGAGTGCCACGTGTCTGTGATCCTCACACATATTAGGAAGAAAGAAAAGGATCAGGTTCGAGGTCAGCCTAGGCTGCATAAGACTTCTCTCAACGATATATATATCGAGAGAAACAGAGAGAGAAAGAGACAGAGAGAGAGACAGAGACAGAGAGACAGAGAGACAGAGAGAGAAATCAGATCTCAAAGAACTATTTACATGCCTATATTACTAGCACTATTATTGGCAATAACAAAACAGAAAATGACTCAAATGTCCATCAGTGTATGAAAGAACGAGCCATCCAATGTGGGCATCGGAAGCAATGTAAGGAAATACATTTCTGCATTAGGAACAAGTGAGATCATGATTCGGGCTACAACATAGACAAACCTTTCTGGCATCACCCTAAGTGACAAGGCAATGTCCAGCTCAGCAGCACACATTCGAAAACTGGGATGCACAGAGTTTAGCATTGGCCCTAGATGAGGACAGCACACAATCTCATGGAACATTCCATATGAAAGAAAGAAAAGAAAGGAGGAGAGAAGGAAAGTCTAGATGGCTAGACACACACACACACACACGCATACACATGCACAGATGCATGCACACACATAGAAGCACACATGTACACACACAAATGCACACACATGCACACAAGCACACACACATACACATGAATGCTCACACACATGTACATGCACATGCACGCATGTGCACACATACATATAAAATCAGTATAATAAAAATATAATTGAAAAAAAGAAAGAAAAGAGCAATCAGTGACAAGGGTAAATGAGTCACAGATGTCATCAGTTTTCTAGAGAGAAAGTAGAATGGTGGTAGCCAGAGCCCAAGGGGAGGGGGATGGAAGCAGCTGTTTAATAGGTACAGAATGTGGGCACACTCTTCAGACAGATGTCCATCATGGTCACACCTCCAACATCAGTGTCCACAGGGCTACTGGTCTGCACTACAGGTTAAGGTGGTAAAGCTTATGTTGTCTGTAACAACATTTTTACATAACATATTTGATCATGTTAATAAAACACAAAATAAATGTATTATTATCTGTGTTAAAACTGTGGATAAGGCTTCCAGTGCGTAGTCTCAAAACTGTTTTTTTTTTAACTTATGTTTTTATTTACTTATTTGTGTGTCTGTGCACCTATGTTGTATCTACATACCTCGTAATCTCAGCACCTGGGAGGCTGAGGCAGGAGAATCATGAGTTTAAAATCAGCCTGGGCTGGGTGTGGTGGTGCACGCCTTTAATCCCAGCACTCAGGAGGCAGAGGCAGGTGGGTCACTGTGAGTTCGAGGCCAGCCTTGTCTACAAAGCGAGTCCAGGACAGCCAAGATAACGGAGAAACCCTGTCTCGAAAAACTGAAAAATAAAATAAAATCAGCCTGGACCTGTGTAGCAAAACTTCATGTCAGAGGTGAGAGAGAGAGAGAGAGAGAGAGAGAGAGAGAGAGAGAGAGAGAGAGAGAGAGAGAGAGAGAGAGAGAGAGAGGAGAGGAGAGCTCTTCAGCTGGAGGCAATTTGGTGGTAGAACCTCTGATTAGCATTCTCAAGGCATTTAACACCACAACACTAAATAAATAAGGTCTCCTAGCCCAGCTTTCTCCTTTCACACATGAAGAAATTAAAGTCCCAGAGACAGTAATGCCCTGCCTGGGATCACATGGGATACAGACAAAGCCACCCAAGAATGCAGGTCCCTGGCTCTTTTCTTAGTAGTTCATAAACTAGATTGATTGCTTTGTGTTGCTTCAGTGTATGCTTGGAAGGCCTGGTTTAGGAACGTGCACTGCCCTTACGCTGTGGCTCACTGAGGCTGCCCAGGTACCCTGCAGTTTCCCATATGTCCCACCCCGTGAGGCTGTGCTCAGCACTGAAGCTTGGCTCTTGATTATATTTCAGCAGAATTTAATACGCTGTTGAATGTGTGTAGTAGAACCGTTAGAGAATAAATATAGGAAGCCCCGGGCATGTTCAGATTGCACACTGCTAAAATACCTAGCCAGAGTCTAGGCAGCACAACCACTCAGAGGCTGCTCTTCTTGACTGAGCATCTAAGAATTATTGTGAGAGGCTATCTCAAAGAACCAAATGGTAGTGGCTGCTTCTAGCACTGAAAATACAGTCACAGAGGCAGAAACATGGTGTCAGTTGTGATGGTCAGGCAGATGGTGCTGGGAGGTCCACCATAAGCTGGCGAAGCCTTCTCCAAGCTGCCTGATGGAGATGCCTCCCAGTAGGTGGTCCTGTCCACACAACCCAAGGCAAGGCCCTGAGAAGCAGAAAAATGGGTGAACATGGGCATTGTTTTTTCTGCATTTCAATTTCCTTTTTCTAGACAAGACAGCTGAAGCTTCAGCAGCCATCTTGTATTTGTGCCCCACCCCCACATCTATCCCCCCCCCCCTCTCTCTCATACCCATATATGCCAGTGTGCTTGACTGTGCATGCATATGTGGTTGGCAGCAAAGGTATTTCTCTTTCATTTTTCATCTTCCCTTTTTGTTTTGTTTTTGTTTTGTTTTTAGGCTGGCCTTGAACTCACATCGATCCACCTGCTTTCTGCTTCCCTGGAGTGCTGGGATTAAAGGCATGCGCCACCACACCCAGCTTTCACCTTTGTTTGTTTGTTTGTTTGTTTGTTTTGTTTTGTTTTTCGAGACAGGATTTGTCTGTATAACAGCTCTGGCTGACCTGGAACTCCTTCTGTAGTCCAGGCTGGCCTGGAACTCACAGAGATCCACCTGCCTCTGCCTCCCAAGTGCTAGGATTAAAGGTGTGCACCACCACCGCCTGGCCCTCACCTTTCTATTTAACTCTGAACTGGAACTCCCTGACTAGGCTAGGCCCTGGGACCTGTGCCCATTTGCCCACCCCCAACCCTTGGTGATAGTGTTACAGACCTGTGCAACCAGAGCTAGCCTGTAAACAAGTGCTGGAAATCTTTATGCTTATGCAGCAGGCATTTTACACAGAGCCATCTCCCCAGTTGTATAAGAAAAACTGTTTCTCAGGGCTGGAGAGATGGCTCCGTGGTTGAGAGCACTGACTGCCTGCTCTTCCAGAAGGACCAGGGTTCAATTCCCAGCACCCACAGGGCAGCTCACAACTGTCTGTAACTCCACTTACAGCCTCACACAAACATACATGTGGGCAGCCCACCAATGTATATAAAATTAAAATAAAATGAATTTTTTAAAAAAAAGAAAAATTGATTCTCTTCACTTTGTTTATGCTCCTGTAGATGGATTTTCTGTTTCCCATAGCTGAATGCTGTTTTAACTAAAATAGTAATGAACTAGCTCCTTGGAGAAGTTCGTGACTGGAACGGAGCCTATCAGAATATTTGTGGTTAGGGCCCAGGAACATATTTACAGGTTGACCATCTTTAATTAGATTATCTGCAAGCCAAAACGCTCCAAAACCAGAAACATCTTGAGCACTGACATGTAGAGAATTCCATACCTCCTTTTATGTGCAGAGTCAGGGTCAAGGAGCAGGAACAGTAAACACATTGTACAAACTCACCTTCAAGCTATGTGTGCGAGTTACACAGGAAACATAAATGAATGTACTGCTTCCTCTTGGCTGCCGTCCTAAGGCATTTCATGATTTCCCCATGAACAGCCAAATATTCCCACTTCAGAATCTGAAACACTTGGTCTTATGTACTTTAGATAAAGGAAGGATATTTACTCTCTCTCTCTGTCTCTGTCTGTCTCTGTCTGTCTGTCTCTCTCTGTCTCTGTCTCTGTCTCTGTCTCTCTCTCTCTCTCTCTCTCTCTGTGTGTGTGTGTGTGTGTGTGTGTGGTCCCCAACACCCCCCTCCTGATTGGAAACTGACTGTGTCAAGTTTCTTAATTAGATCCAGTTTTATTTTATATACTCAGCCAAAAACACTGATTTTTTTTTAAGTACTTAGGAAAAAGTTGATATCAGAATTCAACTTCCACACATGTAGACTCTCCTAATTTGATAAGCTCTAGATATGACCCAAAGACATGATATAGCATCCTGGGAGCATGAAGCTGCACACATAAATGGAGACATCCCTAGAGAGTTTGTGCAGCTCTGTTGGCCTTGAACACACGGGACAAGCGCTTAGGAGATTAGGTGAAATCTGCTTTGCCCAGCTGGGACTTGTACTGCGTCTGTCCTTACACAACCTTGGAACAGCCCACTCCCTTGTCTGTGTCGTGTGTGCGGCTTCAGCTGACTAAGCAAGTGCAAGCACTGGCTCTGTTGCTATTAGTGCCTTGGCCAGATCCCTATAAACCATCTGCTGGCTTTCCTTGTATCCATCCTTCTGCAAAGATCACGGTTCAATCTGTTCTAGCATGCCGAGGCCATAGCTCTGCAAGCAACTGTGCGAATCAACGCACAAGTCAAGATCTTGCCAACAGTGGGTTGTCCGCTAGAACCTCGGTGTCCCCTCCCTCACTTTGACATATGACCCTGAGATTAGGTCTTAGAAGTGGGGAGGCATTTTTTTTTTCAGTCTTCTCACTGAAGGAAACCGGTGGGCATATGTCTGAGCAATATTTTCTATTCTTTTAGAGGAATCATTAGCCCATTGTGCAATCAATGGGTGAAATCTACCTTTTCTGCTTAAAGGACAGACACCCTTGTTTGTCTTTAAAGCTTTCTCTTTTCCCAGCTGTCACTGTATAACTTCTGAATTGCCAAGAGTACCCTGAGACAGCTTGTACACGTGTCTCCCCAGACTGTTAACTGCCCCACACTGTGGACGGTGGCCTCTCATGAACAAATCATTTGCCCAAACCTATTTTCACACCATATGTGCAGAGAGTACTTAATAAACACTCTGAAGCAAAAATAACGGACCCAAGGATGGGGGCTAGTTCTTGCCTTAGGGGCAGGTGACATGGAAATTGCTGACATGACACCAAATGCAGGTAGGCTCAGACCCTGGTGCCTTCTAGAAGCTGCCTCTGCATTCTTCTGTGGGTTGGTCCGATTACTCTGGGACTTAAAACAAAATAAAAATAAACACAACCTGCCTGCGTTCTCTTTGTCCTCTTCCCACTATTGATTATTCCCTAAATCAAGACATCTCTGTTGTCATTTGTGAGTTACAGGGCAGTGCTTTGAATGTCCTCACCTAGACTTATGTTGAAATATAGTGGTCACTGCAACCTTCAGGCTAATTCGGCCTTTGTGAATGGACTGATGTCCCTGCCTGTGAGTGCAGAGATTAGTTGTTAGTCACTGAGAGGGTGTGGTTTGCTCCTGCCCACTCCCTTTCCTCATCTCATCTTGATGCTTTCTGCCATATTGTGACTCAGCGAGGAGACCCTCATTGTACACTCCCCTGTGGTAGGCTCCCCAGCTTTGAGAACTGTGAGAAACACAGTCCTGTATAGTCTGTGGGACCCTGTGATAAGTAACAGAAAATGGACTCACACAGTCCCCATGTCTATGATGGTGGAACGTGTAGAAGTTTACCATGCCACCTTCCGGTAACCACACACAGTCATGACTTTATTCTAAATGAGCCAGAAAAGCAGTGTTATGTCACTTTCCTTCATATCAAGTCTCTCCTCAGTGGCCCCATGGTGCCTCTCCCCAATGGCCACTTGATGTCATTCAGTTGGTCACTCAGTTCATAAACTCTTTCAACTATGACCTAGTCTATAGTCTTGTTTCTTGAGTAAATGTCTTTGTTTATTCTGCTTAGTGCAATATGTTTAGTACAAATGAAACATCACCTGATTATTCTCTCATTAAATGCATCATTAGACGTTGCCACTAATTCTGCAATTATTCCTTTCAGTGGTATGATGAAGCTGGCAAACAAAAATAAAGATAATTAATAAATGTGTTGATGATTCTGTCCTGTTGCAGGGCTTTGAAGCAAAAAAAAAATACATGGCTATTATGATAGTAGTGTTTTAGGCAATTAAAGCTGATGACATAACTAATTTAAAAAGTCCTGATAATAATGACAATATCAGGGTTAGTAGCATGTTCTTTTAACATGCACAAAGCCCTAGATCTCATCCCTAGCACTTCATGAACCAGACCTGGTGGTGCACACATGCAATTCCAGGACTCAGGAGGTAGAAACAGGAGGATCAGGAGTACATGTCACTCCTGGCTTCATAGCAAGTTCAAGTCCAGCCTGAGATACTTGAGACCCTGAAGATATGGCTTAGTCAATAAGGTGCTTCCTGTGAAACATGAGTGCTTTAATCCAGTTCTCAGAATCCACAAAGGAAAAAGTTGGACATGATGGCACATAGCACTGGGAAGACACAGACAAGAGGATCTCTGGGGCTCGCTAGCCAGCCTAGCTTAATAGCAAGCCCCAGGGCCCAGTGACAGACCCTGTCTCCAAAGGCAAGGTAAATGGCTCCTGGGGAACAACGTGCAATGCTGACCTTGGGCCTCCACATGCACACATGTGTACTTGCCACCTCTCCACATGCACACATGTGTACTTGCCACCTCTCCACATGCACACATGTGTACTTGCCACCTCTCCACATGCACACATGTGTACTTGCCACCGCCCCCACGTAAGTCTTTTAAAAGTTATATTTGCTACAATGAGTGTGGTGGCACACACCTATTATTCCAACATACAGGAATCTGAGGCAGGAGGATTGCCATGAGTTTGAGACCAGCTAGGGCTACCTAGTAAGACTATTTCAAGAACAAAAAATATATAGAATGAAGAGAAAGGAGAAAGAAAGAAAGAAAGAAAGGAAGGAAGGAAGGAAGGAAGAAAGAAAGAAAGAAGGAAAGAAAGAAAGAAATGTTACTTTCCTCTAATACTTTTTGCAGACATTTTAGAAACATCTTTTTATTTCTTTGAGAATTTCATACAGTGCATTTGGATCGTATTCCCTTCTATTCCTAATTTCATGTTCTCTTATCTGTGTCTTTAAACAAACAAACGAACGAACAAACAAATGATCAAACACCCATGGAGTCCAGGTTCTTAGCTGGCTTTGGGGCCCTATTAAAAGGGTCTCTGAAAACATGGCAAGTATGTGCAAAGTAATTTAACAAAACAATTTTTACACCTTTTCAAAAATAGCCTTCTGGGAACCATTGTGTCAGTGCCTAACTCCGACAGACTGCTGGGTGTGAATTTCACCTGCCACTTGCTAGGACACAAAGGGCCCTGACTCAGGACAGTGGGGAAGGAAAAAGGAGACTTGCAGAAATATAATTATAAGGGGACCTTCTTGTCCCACAAGGCTTTCGAAATGTCCTCCTGCATTCTGTAGGACAGGCATCCAGTCTGCAGATGCTGTCGAAGAAAAGCCTCACAGGCCAGGAATGATGCACACTTGTTGGAAGCACAGCAGATACAGACTGCTTCGTCTTACCCAGAGGAAAACAACCCAACATGCAAATAAAATAACACCCCCAGCTACGAAGCCCTTGGATGGACAATTTCACCTCAGAAGCTATTTGCCTTCATACTGGCATCTGAATAATGCATCTGTCCTCTTTGAAGACAGCAGTGTGTGCGTCTGTCTCTGCTTATTTCCCTGGTGAGTGCTCAGGGCCGGCTGCACCCTCCAGGTATGAATGGGTACAGTGATGATCTCAGATGTGGGTTACAGCTCACCCACGGTGTCCTTGTTGATTTTAACACAAGCTAGAGTCAAACGGGAAGAGAAACTTTAGTTGAGCTATCTGGTGCTTTCTCAGAAAAATGGGAATAGGGCTTCCTCAAGACCCAGCTATTCCACTCCTTGGAATATACCCAGAGGATGCACTACCACACAACAGGGACATATGCTCAACCATGTTCATAGCTGCCTTATTCATAATAGCCAGAACTTGGAAACAACCTACGTGTCCCTCAATAGAAGAATGGATAAAGAAACTGTGGTACATTTACACTATGGAATACTACTCAGCTACTAAAAACAAGGAATTTCCAAAATTTGTGGACAAATGGATTGAACTAGAAATTGTCATAATGAGTGAGTTCACACAGAAGCAAAAAGAGCTAAATGGTATATACTCACTTATATCGAGACACTAGTCCAAGGTGTACGTCCCCATGAAAAACTGTACCTACCAGGATAGTGGGTAAGAGGGGAGGACATCCTATTGAAACTTTAGGTGTGAGAAGCCTGGGAGAAAGGAAATAGAAGGATCCAGCGGGTTCTGGAAAACTACAGGTGAGTCTGGGCCCTGGGGTCCTCCGCAAACTGTGGCAACAGCCAAGGAAAAAATAGGCAGTAAACCTTGAACCCCTACCCGGACTAGCTGATGGACATTCTCCATTGTTGAGTGGAGAAGGAGATCTAACTTTCACACAAACTCTGGTGCCCCATATTTGAACATGTCCCTTGGATGGAGATGCCTGGTGGCACTCAGAGGAAAGATAATAGGTCACCAAGGAGAGACTTGATACCGTATGAGCATATACAGGGGGAGAAGGTCCCCCTCAGACACAGACTTAGGGGAGGGGAGGGGAGTAGGGGGGAAGTGGGAGGAAGGGAGGAATGGGAGGATACATGGGATGGGCTAACAAATGAGATGTAATATGAATAAATTAATTTAAAAAATGTAAAAAAAAATGTGAAAAAGAAAAGAGAAAACGGTTTTCATCAGATTGCACGTAGGCAAGTCTGTGCAGGATTTTCTTGATTGCACTGGGAATGTGTCTCCCCTGCACAAGTGGTCCTGGGGGATATAAGAAAGCCATGGGGAAAAGACCAGTAAGCAGCACTCCTCGTTGGCTTCTGTCGCAGTTCATATCTCAAGTCTGACTTCCCTCAATGACGGACTGTTACTTGAAAAATATATGATGAAGCAAACGCTTTCTCTCTGAGTTGCTTTTGGTCATGATGTCTGTCATAGCAATAGAAACTAACTATGATACATGGTCACCCCTAGTGTTTTATGAGAAACTGCGGGGATTTGAACTCGTGTCCCTGTGTTTGCTCAGCCAGTGCTCTTAAGCACCAAGCCATCTCTCCTTTCTGTTTTATCACCGCCTCTCTTCCTGTTCTTTCTAGTTCCTCTAAGTTCCATCTGGCTGTCGATTCCTTCCTGCAAAACCAGATGGGATTACAACCCCACACCACAGTCTCAATGTGGGTAATCTGCCTGTTTGACAGAGGCTACCTGCGCTTAAAAACAAACAAACAAATGAACCAAAAGGATCTATGGACATCATAAAATGACCGTTACTTTTTTTTAAGTGTTATATGTAAAAGTCTGCCCAGTTTCTTTTTTAAAGTACATGCTTCTAGCCAACCCAATGGAGTTATAATTGACTTCTAAAAGAAGTCTGAATCTCTTGTCTCTTTGCCTTCACAAAGCACAGAAGACAAACTGCACCGAATAACTGAGGCCTAGAGCATCCCTGCCAGGCCTACAGTATTAGGCGAATGAAGTTGTCACATGTTTTAAGGATTAAAAGGTAAAATACTAGCATCGAAGGGTGAAAAATGGGTCTATCAAATGCCAACTCTGCCTACTGTTTTCCTTTTGTTACTATAGGGAGCTGGACTGAGGATTTTCATGACCAGTTTCAGTGCTCCTCAGAAAATCCTTGAGGAGAAATACAACTAGTAATGTCATACTCAAGGGCTGGGAAATGAATTCAGCACTAGAATGCTTGCCTAGCATCCTGGGTTCAAGTCCAAAAACTAAGAAGGGATTAAATAATATAACACTCAGAGGCAGAGCAGCATATCAAAGAGTTTAGACTGCCTGGCTCAAGTCCCATTTTGGCTCCCCCACCCTCTAGCCTTGGGTAGGATATCAAACCTCAGTTTCCTCATCTGCAAAGAGAGAGGATGGCGTGGGGCTTAGATGGCTCTGTGTATAAGAGGCATAGGTAAGGACACAGTCTCTAAGATGGGTTCAGATCCTGGCAGAGCTCACGAGGTAGGCACCTTTGGGCACATTATGTAACTGATGGGCTGATTGGAATTCACCAGACTGTATCTAGTGCATGGGTCAGAAAGCATTTCCTTTAATGGCACAATGATACATATGTCAGGCTTTGGAAGCCATACGCCGGGTCACAATTACTCAACTCTGTCCTTGATGCCTAAAAGTAGCTATAGAGTTGTGAATTATCGTGTGTGTGTGGGGAGGGGCAGTCAGATTTGGTCTGTGGGCTGTAATTTGCTGATTCCTGTCATGCAGATGACCAATAGATGATAAAAATCTCTAGTAAGAAATACAGACCCTTAAAATAGGACAATCAATAAAGATGAGGGATTGAGGAAAAGCATTGGAGATTTCAGTCTTCTACTGGACTTCCCTAAGATTTCTCACTCCATGTTAGGCTCCCATATGAATTCTACAAAGAACAGCTCTAATCCTTCCTTCTGGAAAAATCCTTTTCAAAAGTTGCAATAAAAACAACAACAAAAAAAAAATCAAAAAGACAAAATCACAAGCTGTAGCTAGAGACTGCGCGTCAGTTGAGGGCACTCGGCTGCTCTTGCAGAGGACCTAAGTTCACTTCCCAGCACTTACACTGCGCATCTCAAAGTTGCCTGCAGCATCAGCTCCAGGAGATCCAATGCCCTCTTCTGGCCTCCATGGGCATATGCACACAAACCAAAGAGATCTCTATGAGTTAAAGGCCAACCTTATCTACACAGAGTCCCAAGCCAGCCAGGGCCACAGTGTTAAACTGAAGGAACCCAGCAATCATAACTTGATGCCACCATGAAACTGCTGTCTCAGTGCTTCATGAGACATGGCGGGGAGGTGGGGGTGAGGGTGGGGGACCTATTAGATGATGTTGCATTAGTTCAGGTTCTCTGGCATGTGGCTGAACATCATCCATAAACGGTCTTCATAAAGTATAGGGTCAAAGCTAGGATGCTGAGAAACGTAAATAGGGCCACCATTCTGTATACCACGTATAAAAAAAACATATCATCAAGTGTGCTGAAATGTAGCCCAAGGATGGTCCCATTCGACACGTGCTGTTAAATACTGTCATGCTTCAACACTTCTGTTCCAAAGGCCTTTTCTATTCCTGAGGCTGCCCAAAGCATTGTTGAGGATGATAAGCAATCCTACAGTCTCTATGATGAAGCCCAATCTACTTGTGGGTGTCTTGTTTTTCAGTGTCCCCAAAGCAATTGGTTTCCATTTGTCAGGGCCACTATGAAGAGCTGTATGATCTATAATATGCACAAAGGCATGTGATCACAGGAGTTTACAAGGCTACAGTCCAGGCTAGCACTAACACCCTGGCAACCACCAAAAAGGGAGAGGGGGCCCTTGCACATGCCTAGAGGAGCACTTTTGCCTGATTTACCAGAAGGTTCTCTGCATAGTGCCCTGGAGCCAGAAATGTGCTAGAGAAAACAAAAGATGGTTCCTGGTGTCTAAGGAGAGAAAATGTTAGCAAATAAGAAAGTGTGTTGAAGGGAGGGGGCCCTGTAGAAGTGACTTGTGCAGGAAGCAGACTTGGAAGAGAGAGGTAAGGAAGCAAGATGGGGCAAGAGGGAAAAGTTGACCAGGGCAGTGGAGCCTAGCTTCAGGCAGATCCTCAAGGGCTGTGACACTTGCTCTGCAACAAAGAGCCCATCATCCTGTGGCTGGTCCTTGGCTGAGGCCTACTGAAGTTGTAACTTCTGAGGCAGCAGCCTCATACTGAGAACAATACTCTAATGGTGGTGGTGGGAGGGGGCAGCTATGAATTATCAGCAGTTAAGTTAAAATAGCAGTTAGGATGGGTGTGCAAGGCTTTGTAAAAGTATCTGGTTAGGGAAGCGATGGCTTCTACATGTTCGCTCACATACTCACTCACTCACATTCACTCACATACTCATTCACACACTCACATACTCACTTACATACTTACTCACACACTCACTCACATACTCACTTACACACTCACTCACACACTCACTCACTCAACTCACTCACACACTCACTCAACTCACTCACACACTCACTCACTCACTCACTCAACTCACACACTCACTCAACTCACTCACACACTCAACTCACCCATATACTCACTTACTCACACATTCACTCACACACTCACTCACACACTAACTCATATACTCACTTACACACTCACTCACACACTCACTCAACTCACACACTCAACTCACTCACACACTTACACACTCACTCACTCACACATTCACTAACACACTCATTCACACACTCACTCACATACTCACACACTCAGACACTCACTCACATACTCAATCACACACTCACTCACTCACACACTCTCTCACTCACACATTCACTCACACACTCATTCACACACTCACTCACATATTCACACACTCATTCACACTCACTCACACACTCAACTCACACACTCACACATTCATTCATATACTCACTCACTTACACACTCACTCACACACTCACTCACATACTCAATCACACACTCACACACTCACTCACTCACACACTCAACTCACCCACTCTCACATTCATTCACTCACTCACTCACTCACTCACTGCAGTTAGTTGGCTCTGACTGTGCCACTCCTTGTCCCAAAGCAACTTTATTTTTTTTTAAGTAAAAAATTAAAATTTTTAAATGAAAACAAAAACAAAGCTTTTATTCTGTATTCCCCCATGTAGGGGAAAAAGTTCACCAGTTGATATAAGTTGATATAAGAAGTCATTGTTTAAATAATCAGTGTTCAAAAATGTTAGAAAATAAGCCAGATGTGGTAATGCAACAAGTCATCCAGGCAACGGGGAGGCAGAGATGGGGGATCTCAATAAGGCCAACCTTAGAAGAGGCTAGCCTGGGCTACTTGGGACTCCAAAAGACAAAAACACAACCAAAACAACCAAAAAGTTCCACACGTACTGCCGATTAAAGACATTGCTTAAGTTCAACAATAAAAATTAAACGTAAAAAACAGTAAAATGTCAAAAAGTAATAAAACAAATAAGACGATAATTTCAAAGGAAATCAAAAAGTTAAAGCACACTTTTTAAAGTTCCATGAATAAAAGAAGAAAGCAGAGCAAAAATGAAGATACATTTCTCGAGGAAATGCTAATGAACAATAGAACCACCTTCCTGCCTGAATGCAATGCTAAGGTGTTCCAGGAAAGATCTGCTGGGGTTTGCACATAGCTAAGTGGTGATGTGTTTGCCTAGCACTCGATGAGGTCCAGGGTTCGATCCCCCTACAACAAAGGAAAAAACTATTTGTTGAAGTGAATATCCTCTAAATGCTTTAAGAACTGCATGTTTAATTTCTTGGATCTTTGTTTAAAAAAAAAATTAAAACCTAAAATAGCAAATTATACAAGCAGGAAACACTCTTCCAAAACATTTTTAATTACATTAATGGATGCTTCCCAGACAAAGCTCCTAGAATGCCATCAAGTTAACTGTTAATATGCTGTTTCAGATTAAACTGTGGCTCTTTCACAATTCATATTGAAGTCTTCATTCCCAGTACTTTAAATCGTGACCAGGTGTGAGTGGATACATTGGTACCTGCAATCCCAGCTGCTTTTGCTACATATGAAGGTCAAGGCCAGCCTGGACTAAGTTGAGACTACAGGAGACTGCCTCATAAAACACAAACAAACATCACAATGTGTACAGGGGTGATCGAGTTAAAATGAAGTCCCTGGGGTGTGTCTTCGCCCAGTATGACTGTGTCCTCACGGCGAGAGGGAAATTTGAACACAAAGGCACACAGAAGGCAGACACTATGGAGAGAGACACGGGGAAGGGAAGACAGCATCTGCCGAGCAAGGAGGGAGCCTGGGAGCAGTTCCTTCCCTCAGAACCTTGCATCGGAGCTGACACTGTCCACAGCTTGGTCTCAGACTTCTGGGATCTGAAATTGTTGACAGTGCATTTCTGTTTCTTAAAGTTTCCTGGCTTATGGTACTTTGTTACAGCAATGCTAGAAAGCTAACAGGAGACAACATACTTGGGGGACACCAATTAGGCTTGCTTGTTCGGTATAAGAAAAGCAAGACCCTCTGGCTCTCTGTTTAACTTCAGAGTGACATTAGCATACTCAGTCCATGTTTTATGAGTGGTTTGATGAAAAAGGGACTGAGAATTCTAGAACACATTGTGAGGAATAAATAGAAATGGAATAATAATTTGAAATGTCAGTATTTCACATGGCAAATCAAGATGATCCACATTTAATGAAGGAAGTTGGAGTTGATTAGTATAATAAATTAGGTAGAATTAAAAGGCATGTAGAAACACAAAAGAAGTTAATATATATTTTTCCAATGAACGGGTCATCAAAAATATCAATCAAGCAAAACACAAAAACTATTCTTATAAACAAAATGGGGGAAAGTTCCTGCATCTGCATTCCAAGCATAAAGGAACACAATTTGACACAACACAGTATCAGAACTTGTTAAAATTTAAAATTTTATCCTTGGGTGGGGGAGGAGCTTGGCAAGGGAGCATGTGCTTATTACAGGGGAGGCTCTGGGTTCAATATTTAACACATTAAACATTTTGTTTTAAAGATGTATTTTGTTATCTATTTATGTGCATGCTTGTTTGTGTGCCACCTGTGTGCAGGTGCCAGCACAGGCCAGACGACGGTGTCAGATGCCTGGTGGTGGGTGCTGGGAACTGAACTCAAAAGTACTGCAAAGATTCCTAATCACTGAGCCACCCCTCCAGTCCCTAAAATTAATCTCTAAAGTAACAATACATTAGAGGAGAATATATTCCCTTTTAAATCACATTATATAACACACATACAGAACTGATAATGTTCTGTTCTGTTCACAGAACTGACTATGGATAATTAGATAATCAGCACACAAGCAAATGCTTCAAAATAACTGTAATTGTTTTGGGGTAGTAGGACAGAACGTCAGCTTTTCTTTCGAGTTTCCTAAATGACCTACTTTTAAAAATTGAAAATAGATTCTTTTCTAATACAATACATCCTGACCACAGTTTCCTCTTTCTCCACTCCTTCCAGCTCCCCCTCCCCCAGCTCCCCTCTCCTCCGCATCTGCTCCCCTCCATTTTCTCTTCAGAAAGGATCAGGCCCCCAAGAGACAACAACCAGACATGACAAAAAAAAAAAAAATAGGATAAGACCAGGCAAAAGCTCTTATGCCATTGATGGACAAAGCAACCCAACCGGAAGGAAAAGAGTCTCAAGAACAGGCAAAAGAGTCAGAGACATGAGACATGGCGGCTCCCACTGTTAGGAGTGCCACAAAAACACCAAGCCAAAAGCCATAACATATACACAGAGGACATGGTGCAGAGCCTTGCAGGGCCCGAGCTTGCCACTTCAGTCTCTGTGAGTCCATGTGAGCTCTGCTCAGTTGATTTGGAGAAGCATGCTCTCAGGTGTCCTCCATCCCCTCTGACTCCTAGAATCATCCCTTCCCTCTCCCTAAAGAAGGGACCTGATGGAAACCTCCAGTTTAGACTCTTTCACCAAATATCTGACTGGGTGGTGGGTGGGGGGTCTCTGCACCCACTCTCATCTGCTGCCAGAGGAAGCCTCTCTGTGATTGGACAAGTCACCAATCTATGAATATAGGAGAATACCATTAGGAATCATTTTATTGATTTGTGTGTATATATGTGTGTGTGTGTGTGTCTGTCAGTCAGAGGGAGGGGCGCCATGTTTGGTTCTACCTTAGTTCTCTGGTCTATCTCTGGCTCCTGGCCACCCAGACACTGCAGGGCATGTGCTTCCTCTTGTAGTGTGGGCCTCATTAAACCAGACACTGCTCAGCCACTCCCACAAGTTCTGCACACCACTGACCCTGGACAACTTGCAGGCAGGACAGATTGTAGGTTGAAGGTTTTGTGCCTGGGTTAGTGACTAAGTTTCTTTTCTGGTAGCCTACAGAGTACCTACCTGCGCCAAAGAGCCTAGAACACCGGGGCAAAGGCTCCGTGCAGGCACCAGCTGGACCTCTCTACTTTCATTGAGCTGTGTGGATGCTGTCAGTCTTTGGAGAGTGACCCTCTGTCCTAGTGTCAGCCTGGATTGTTCAGAGATCTCTGCGAGACTCCCTGGGTGAATAAATTCACTGAGTACAACCTGGCCTCTCACTGGAAGTCTTGCCTGGCTCCAAGAGATGGTCAGTTCAGTCTCCATATCCTGTAGTACTAGGAGGTCCTCACTAGGGCCACATTCATAGATTCCAGAAAGTTCCCATTGCACTGGGTTTTCCATGATCCCCTTAAGTACCCCAGTTCCAGCCATCTCTCCCCATAGGTTTTTTTTTTGTTTTTTTTTTGGTTTTTCGAGACAGGGTTTCTCTGTGTAGCCTGGCTGTCCTTGACTTGCTTTGTAGACCAGGCTGGCCTCGAACTCACAGAGATCCTCCTGCCTCTGCCTCCCGGACTTCTCCCCATAGTCTTTTAAAGACAGAAAAATGGGACTGGAGAGAAGGCTCAGTGGATAAGGGAGCTTCCTACTGAACATGAGCACCTGAGTCCGATCTCAGCACCCACAAAGAAACCTGGGTGTAGCTGCTGGCATGCCCTGTAGGGTACAGAAACAGGGAGAACCCTGGGGCTTGTGAGCCTCCAGCCTAGCTCCAGCCTCAGTGACAGACCCTGGCTCCAGGAAAAAGGGTTGAAAAATGGTAGGGCAGGACACATAATATCATTCTCTGGTCCCCACACATGTAGAAGTACACATATGTGCACAAATATGTACATGTGACACACACGTTTTAAGAAAGTATCAAGAGAACAAGGAAAAGGGAGACATAAATAAAATAAGAAAAATGAAAGTTACTGACAAAAGCTTTTTGAATTTTTTTTTCCCGTCCATTTGTTCTGGTGTTTTTGGTTTTGTTTCTTTCTTTTCTTTTTTGAGACAGGGTCCTACTCTGTAGCCCATCCTAGCTTCCTGCTCGGGCCTTCCAAGTGCTGGGATTACAGGCATGAGCCGTCACACTCAGTTTATCAGGAGGAATTTTTTTGGGGGGGGGGCAATCGTTTAGTGCTAATCATTGAAATAAAAGGAAATCAAAATTAGTCATATCTAGTTCAAATAAAAAGCTATTCTAATGTAAACCAACGTTTAGTTTCACTGGAGCAGAGATGCTGCTATTTTCAATTGTATGGGAAAACATTCGCTAGCAGAAATAAAGTGGATGGTTTTAAGATGTAACATATAATGCTGAGAGGGCTGGCGGAGACCCAGATTTCACTCCACAGACCCAGCCTCCTGAAGGACTTCGTACAGTGTTCTCCAAGAGCTTCACGCAAACATGGGCTGCAGCTGTTCGCCACTGGTGATCCCACTGTGAGACGTGAATAAGAGATGCTTAGATGCAATAGACATATAGAAGAAAAACCTTCCGGGTTACATTTTAAAATACAGGAAAGGAGGAGAGGGAGAGAGGCACTTGGCCCTTGAAATAATTTAAGCCTGGTAGGGCAGTGGTGGTGCCTTTAATTCCAGCACTCAGGAGGCAGAGACAGGTGGATCCCTGTGAGTTTGAGGTCAGCCTGGTCTACATCGTGAGTTCTAGGACAGCCAGGGCTACTCAGAGAAACCCTGTCTTGAGAAACCAATAGATCAATCAGGTAAGTCTGAAGGCAAAGGACTGTGCTGAGGTTTCAGTGTGTCCAGCTTGCCACCTCCAGCACAACCAGACATTGATTAATTAAAGAGCTAGCCATAGGGGCTAACATATAGTCCAGGAATCAAATGCTTCCCCAGCAAGTATGAGCATGAGAATTTGAGTCCCCCAAAAGCATGGTAAAGCTAGGCAGGTACCATATCCCACAAGTAATTCCAGCATTCAGAAGGCAGAGAGGAGACTCATCAGGGCAAGTTAGCTAGCAAGACCAACCAAGGCAGCAAGCTTTGGGTTTAACAAGATCTAACTGGTGGGTTCACTTGTTAAAGAGAACTGAGAAGGGCTACGGTGATGGATAGTTCTGTTGATAAAACACCTGACAAGCAAGCACGAGGAACTGACTTCTGATTCCCAGAACCCACATAAAAAGCCAGGTGCCAGGATGCAAGCCTGTTGTGCCATCCCGGGGCGACGGCGTGGGGTGGGCCAGGGACAGGATTATGGAGGTTTGTTGGCAATCTAGTCTTAGAAACTCAAGGAGCTCCATGTGAGAGACCTTGTCTCAATAACTAAGGTTGAGGGACCAGCGAGATCGTTCAGCAGCTGAGACTCTGTCAGACCCAAAAAACCAGAGTCTGATTCCTGGAACCTACATGGTAGAAGGAGAGAACTAATTCCACAAAGTTTCTGTCTGATCTACACACGCGCGCGCGCGCGCGCGCGCACGCGCACACACACACACACACACACACACACACACACACGGTGGGAGGTAAAATGGAGACAAAGCCTAAAGAGGCTCAGAACAGATAAAGCCTGGTAGGCCTCAAACCTCACTTCTTTTGCCAACAGAAGCTAAATATAACTTGAGCTGTTTCTTATAAATATATATGTTTTAGAAAGGAAGAAAAAGAAACAAAGAAAGAAAGGAAGGAAGGAAGAGAAAAGAAAAAGAGAAAGATGAGAGAGATGGCTCAGTAGTTAAAAGAACTTGTTTCTCCTGCAGAGAACCCAGGTTCTATCCCTAGCCACCCACGTGACCATTTACAAACATCTATAACTCCAGTTCCAGGAAATCCAATGCCGGCTTTTGGCCTCCTCCATACACATATGGTACACATTTATTCTTGCAGGTAAAATACCCCTGTACATAAAAAAAAAAAGAATAAATATAATTTAAAAAAATTTTAAAGACAGAATTTAAACTCAGTATGGAATAGCCAAAAATACAAAATAGTGTAATTTGGGACTTCCCGTGGGATTCATCAAATCGGCAGCACTACAGAGGCGGCAAGATGGACACCCTCTTTAGATTACTCTCACCTGAGCTGTGGAAGCTTCCCCTTCATGCTTCGTCATTGGACCTAAATCCTCTCTGAATCTGGCGCTTCTCACCTCGTGGATTTATTGTCTGTTCGAATGAATCTGTAGTCTTTCATGCTTTTAGGCAGCTAAAGTGGATTTATGTTATAAAGTACAGTGTGCTGGGTCTGTGCACAGGTAAATGCACTAAAATTACCGTCTGTTGGGTGGGGTTGCCTTCCCGTCCCTCCTGGAAAGCACCGTGACAATCTCATGCATATACAGAGTAATCATAATTTTCAGCATGTCACCTCACTCCCCTCAACTAAAAATCTCCAAAATGCTTCATGCAGCAATGTCCATGCAGCAATTCTGAGGGACAGCCCAGAGGCCCAGCGGAAAGGGGCTGCTTGGAGCAGATGGTAGCACAAGCCCCGGGGCAGCCCCGCTCTGCCTCGCTTGCTCACTGACAGCTCTTCTCAGTCACTCAGCAGAGAAGCCTACTGTTCCCTTTTCTCCGTGTGCACTCCCTGCCTCACCTATTAGCCTCTCAACAGGTCTCTGCCTCCAGTGCCCCCCCCCACCCACCCACCATCCAGGTCCACTTCCACAGTGGTGTCAGAATGCTAATTCTGGCACCCTAGACTAATTTTTTAAAAACCCACACCACTCCCCACAACTGCCTAAAACATGCGATCCATACATACAGCCTGGTGTCCGAGGACCTCCAAGACCTGACCCTACCCACCCTGCATTTCTTCTTTCTCACAGAAACCGCTGACTCCTTTTCAATCCGAGCTGCTATTTACAGCCCAGTGCCTTGACTGGAATGCCCTCATTTGCCCTCTGGCCCTCCTGACAAATGCCTCTCACCCTTTAACCTTAACCCAAGCCTCTCATCCTTATAAATCCTTCCTAACGCAGCCGAGAGAAAAGGCAGGCTTTTCTCTCAGATGAACCAAAAGATAAAGCCTTGTTTCTCTTCTCCCCTTCCTCTTATTCCTGCCTGGGAGGGGGGTGCTTGGAGCTGGAGCACCCCAAGTTGCCAAGTAAAAGTGATTCACTCTCATTAAGTCTCAAACTTTGAGACTTTGTTACTTTGAGAGAGAGAGAGAGAGAGAGAGAGAGAGAGAGAGAGAGAGAGAGAGAGAGGAGTCACATGAGAAGTTGGAAACTTCTCTGTATTCTATCTATCTATCTATCTATCTATCTATCTATCCATCTATCCATCTATCTGTCTCCTTCTTTCTTTGAGGAGCATGAGCACCCCAGCACTTCCCAGGGATTTGACTCCAGGAGAACCGTCTTTACAGCAAAGTGATGCGCTTTAGTGACCTACCTGGCTTTGGTGAGCAATTATCACTTGGCTACCCTAACCAAGTCACTGCTGACTCTAAGCATCCCTGGCTTGGCAACGGGACATAACAAGAATGCTCCCGCCAGGTGCATAAACCCACAGCCTCTGGTCTCTCTGATCCAGAAAGACACGTCAGCATCCCATGCTGAGCCCAGGGGACTTCTCCAGCCCACCAGCTCTCCGACCTTTTAACGTCACTGTGCTGTGTTTTCTGGAGCGTGGAATGTCCTCAACACCAGCTACTGCACCCGGGGCCCCTGCTTGGACCTGGGCATTTGGATCCATCCTCTGACAGTTCTCTCTGCAGCAGTTGGGTCATGTTGGGTGAGAAGCACTAAATGTGCCTGGACTTTCTGGATGCCCACGTACTGTTTACTCATTCCTGTGCCTGTCCCCAGGCCTGGAGAGAGTTTATCACTCATGACTAAGCTCTTGCCCCTTCTCTTCTGTCTCCACAGCACCGAGTCAGTGTTGGCATGGGTTCCTTATCTCACTGGTTTATGGAAGGGCCCTCCACTTTAGTGCTTCTTGACATCCTAGTAAAATGCAGATTCCAGTTTAGCTGTTCTGGAACGTAGCCTCAGAGTCTGAGTTTCTATCAAACACCCCGGTGATTGCATCCTGCTAGTCAAATAAACAGTGTTTAAAGAGAGAGTGTAATCAAAGCTTTACTTGGACCAAATTGCTTTTGCTTCCTTGAGCCTCCTTCCACAGGACAGTACTAGCTGACAAAAAATGCAAGAAAAGAAAGATGGAAAAGAAAGAAAGAAAGAAAGAAAGATGGGTCATCAATGGAAAAACATCAGGCAGAGGTTCACAGCTATTACCTGACTTCCATGGACCACCACGCTTCCCTCTCTCAGTGGACATGCCGCTGCCTCTTCAGGGTACTATGCAGACTTCAATCATTGTGTGTTTGATTAAAGACAGCTATCTCTATCTCTAACTGTACTATAATTTTCTTGAAAGTGTAGAACAGAATTTCCAAATTGGTGCTGACAGGTCACAGATGGCCCTGCAGGGGTAATCTTTTCCCACCACTGTCTTCTAACATACAGGAATCAGGTGCCACACATAAGGAGCCAACTGGCAGTCCCACTGCACAGCAGAATGGCCTGAGAGACTTTCCAGGCCATCCTCTCAGTTCCTGTGCATTGCTTTGTCTAGGCAGGGCCCGGGACAGCAGTGTTTGATTTTCACATTTTGTTGACTTCGGGAACACTCGTACACTTGCAGAGACGGCACGGTGCTTCTGTAGACCTCACACTCCGTCTTCCCTCTGTCCGGTTCACACTGGCACAGGACCTTTGTCAGAGATAACATATCCACATTGTACATTCTGATCAGCTCCTGCCATGCTTTATCCAGGCTTTCTCAGATTTCTCTCTGAAGACAGTTTCTGCTCCAGGAGCCCACCTAACACTCAGCTGTCCTGTCTCAGGCTCCTTCTCATCTTCTCCATTTATTTTGAAGGCTTGTTTTATTTATTTATTTATTTATTTATTTATTTATTTATTTATTTATTTTTAGTGTGTGTGCATACCTGCCCAGATGCTCCAGAGCAGGAGTTACAGGCAGCTGTGAGCCACCTGATGGATGTGCTGGAAACCAAACCTCGGTCTTCTGCAAGAACAGCAAGTGCTCTTAACTACCAAGCCAGCTCTCCAGCCTCTTCCTCCTTCTCCCACTCAGCTCTGCTTCTTCTATTTTCTTTCTGTTTTGGAGACAGAGTCTTGCTATAGAGCTCAGACTGGCTTTGAATTCCCCCCCCCCCAACTGTCTTACAAGTACTAAGGGTGCACCTGCTTTTCTTGCTACAGCCACCCAGACTAAGCTTGATCCTGGTGACCCTGACACCTCCTTAGAAGAGCTGGTAGGGAATTTTATAGAATGACTCTGATTTGGAAACCCTTTGATTTTTTTTTTCATCAATTAAACTGGTGTTCACTGTAAAAGACCCTCTCAGTTACTCTTACACCCAATTCGTATTAAAATCACAACAACAGCAACACCAATCTGAAGAAGGCCAAGAGTTTTCGTGAAGATGCGTAGTCCAGCTTCTTTGGATCGGTGGAAAGATCTAAGCGCACTGCAAGTTCAGTCAGGGGACTCTGGTGGCCACATCTGAAATCCCAGCAGTGGAAGCAGAGAGATCAGGTTTTCAAAGCTGCTTTCTGCTTTGCTAGTGAGTTCAAGGCTAGCTTGGGCTTTGTTAGATACCATCTCAAACAAACAAAACGAAACAACAAGAAAACCCTCGCATTTTCACGTCAGTAATTTATTTGTGAAGTGTTTGTTCTTCCTTAGTTCTCCACAGTCCACAACCATGCCTTTGTGACTTTCGTTCTCCCTTCCTCCTGTCCGGAGGAGGTGGGAGTGTGATACGGTGCCTGTTTGTTTTGAGTGAGGGCATGGGGTATGTTTCCCAGACTGTTTTCAATCTCCTGAACTCCAGGAGTCCCTGACCTCAGCCTCCAGACTAGCGGAGAGTACGGACACAAACCGTCACACCCAGCTAATACATCATGATTCGAAAGCACAAGCTCTGCTCCCATCGCCTCTTGTAGAGGAAATAGTCAACAAAAATCTCAAAAGAAAAAAAAAAAATCTCAGAAGACTTGAGACAGGTCGTCTATCAACACTCTTTTTTGGGAGACTACTCAGAGAGCAAACATTCGCCCTCCTCTTCTAATCTGCATGGATGCTCTTACTTTCTTTTTTATTATTATTATTCAGATTACAACTCAATCGTTATCCCATCCTGTTCCTCCCTCCCTCCTGCTTTCACCCTATTCCCCTCCCCTAGGTCTGAGACCGAGGGGGACCTCCTCCCCCACTACATGGTCATAGGCTATCAAGTCTCATCTAGGTAGCCTGCTTATTCTTTCTTTGAGTGCCACCAGGCCTCCCCACCAAGGGGAGGTGGTCAAATATGGGGCACCAGAGTTCATGTCAGAGTCAGATGTTCTTACTGTCAAAAGGTGTCTTTCAAAAGGAGAAGCCATGCATCACAGAGAGCAGTGACAAGAGCAAGATGGAGGCTGAGTCTTGGTGTTGTCATGAGTGCCATCACACCAGCCCTGGACTGCCTGGCTCCCAGGACCGTGACAGACTTTCTTTTTTCATTTACCCTATTGAACCCACACAGGCTGGGATACATTTCTTATGAACTTAAAGATATATAATTACAGCTGGAAATTAAACTCTCTCTCTCTCTCTCTCTCTCTCTCTCTCTCTCTCTCTCTCTCTCTCTCGTGTGTGTGTGTGTGTGTGTGTGTGTGTGTGTGTGTGTGTGTGTTTTAAACTCTAGCAAAAAAAGTCACCAGAGAGTCAATTTGGCTTATTACTTTCCTAGCTAATTTCCTTTGAGTTCTCAAAAACATCTCCTACAACTTCAGAGCTGTTTGAAGTTTTTGGAGGAGGAGTCACCCCACTCCCCACCCCCAATCCCCCCACCCCCGGTATCTGGCGAAGAGTTATAATCCTTGCCTTCATGGATCACGGAGCTCTAGGAGTGCTGGGGGGAGAGGGAGCACCTAGCATTCTGGCTCCTTTGCTTAGTTGGTGCTTTCTGGATCTTGATTAGTGTCTACTGTATACAGGCATGTGTAAGGAAGGAGATTAGATCCCTGCTTCAAAGAGTTTGCATAGACTTGGAACTGGGTCCGGCTCGATGGTATGCCAGGCAATGTATGCAGTAGGATGAAAGCAAACCCCTGTTTTATACAGTGTTATAGCTTGGATCAGGGTGACTTGAGAAGGGTGTCTGAGCCTGGGTGCTGAGTCAGAGAGTTGAGCTAACAGTGCCTGGGGAAAAGGAGATGGAAGCCACCCTGTGACCTCAGCCAGTGAAGGCACCACATCTACAGTGGTGCTCCTCATACTTTTAGGGAGGATTCCCTCACCCCCAGATCACCAGTCCCTCTGGCCTGTGATCCCTCTGAACACCCACCTCAGAGGATAGCCTCCATCTTCCTTCATAAATATTGATAGGAACTCTGGCCCCTGCATTCAACGGGCAAAAGAAGGTAAAGTACATGCCATTGAACTGGGAGAAGGTAAGGTTAAATATTTATAAAATCTTGACCTGGGGGGTGGGGGGACAGGAGTCTAACAGAGTGTGTACACTGACTATAGCCATCACTCATCAGTTTTATGTGTATTAACAGCAAGCTTATTCATTTTTGATTAAAAAAACAACACTGAAAGAGGGGCACTGTTATCTTCATTTTAGAAAAGATACTGGCGAGGTGCTGGGGACTGATCCAGGGGCCTTGCATAGGCTAGATATGCATTCTGTCACCGAGCTGCAGTTGCAGTTCCCAGATCCATCCGACTCTAAGGTTGCATCCCTATACTTTCCCACTCTGTGTCTCCGGGTCAGGCTTCCACCAAAAGCACAGTGCATCCTTGGCAACATCGCCTGCCTGCCCTCCTGTGTTTGGTAACCCTCGCCAACTCAAACCAGAGCCACAGCAGCCATGCACACACACTTGTTACTGACGGCTGAGGAAGGCTGTCCAGCTTGGAGAAGGGCATGGGAGACATTCACACCTAGGAATTGAGTGCTTTTCCATAGATCTTTCTAAAGAGTATGGCTAGCCATAAAAAATGCTTAGTAGTGCAACGCATGTGCTCGCCTTAGCTATCTGGATCTCCTTTGTAATTGTTCATACTTCGGAGGGGACTTAAGGCCAAGTGCCGTTTCCTTACAGAGGGAAAAAGAAATCATTTTCTCTTGCCATTTTCACCTGCTCAGTCTTCGCCTGAAACTGTGCAGCCTTCAGCGACACAACCAGTAAGTGAAATGCATGCACTAGGGAAATCTGAGGGGAAAAAAGCACTTGCCAAAAGAGTTTTCCACGCCACTAGGTCCTCCGAGGAACTAAATGGCCTGCAGGCCCCATGAGAAGGGGGGATGACAAATGTGATGCTCACTAGACATGTACACTAGTTACCAAGTGCTCCCCTCCCCAGGCTGAGACTCCCTTCCCTAGACAGAGCCCGACTGTCTGTTCTATTCCCATCACAGCCAGAATTTGTCTCTGCCTGCCCAGGCAGCCATTCTGTTGGATCGCCTTCAGTTGATACGTCTGACACCTCAAGTATCAAGAGGGTTGTCTTTCCATCTCTGTCTCTATATCAAAACTCAGGGGGAAAAAAATGAATTCAAACTGAAGGGGAGTGGGGCGTGTCATTGAAAAGTGCAGGCAAGGCTGGTACCAGATGAAAGCAGCCTGGTCTAGAGACTCTACTACCATTCTCAACATCCCTGCCCCCTTCTCTCTCAGTCCCACCTTTCAGGGCATGAGGAGGGTGTACTTTAGGGACTATACAGAGACTCCAGGAAACTCCAGGATCATCCCATTTTTTCTATTCTTAATCTCAGGAGAAAAAAAATATGCCTTCCTATCTACTTTCCGAGTGACCATTCGATTGTTCACTCATTCGTTTTATGTTAGAGGCAGGAGTGACCAGTCACACTAGTTTTCACAGAAATCCGGGGATAACTATTTATGTGCTAGCTATTAGGCACATTTTACAAATGAGACTAGGAATGTTTAGAAAATGTCCTCCTGATTAGATGCAATGAGAAATGAAAGTGATTCACCCGGGTTCGTCCTGATTGGAGGAACTAAGGTGACCCATCGCCTAAAGGGATGACTAGAGGTAGGTTAGTTGGGAGAACTCACCGGTGATTGGCCAGCCCTGAGTCATATGCCCCACCCTGCACGCTGTGGTTGCTAAGTGACTGTGATGGTTGGTTTTAATTATCAACTTGTCACAATCTAGAATCACCTAAAATCTCAGGGAATGGGGAATTCTCGAGATTAGGTTGGCCTGTGGGCATGCCTGTGAAAGACTTTTTTTTTTTTTTTAAATAGGGTTAATTGAGGTTGGAAGCCCAACCTGACAGAGAATGGTCTGAGCCTTAGACTGCCTAAAAAGGAGACACTGAGCTGAGCAGGCCGGGCACAGAGGAAGGGGAAGCTGGCTATCCGGATATGCTGTGGCCATATGGTAGCAGAGGAGGTCCCCTTCTGTCAGAGCTCTAGGGGAGGGGAATAGGGCGGAAGAGGGAAGGAGAGTGGAAACCGGAAGATACTACAGAAGGGATAACACTCAGGATGTAATCTGAATAAATTATAATAAATTAAAATTTTTTAAATTTAACTGTGGATGTAATATTACCAGCTCCTTCAAGCCCCTGTTGATGGATCGTAACCTGGAATCGGGAGCCAAAGAAACCCTTTCTCCCTTAAGCTGCTTTGTCATGGTATTTTTAAAAATATTTAAAAAAATTTTAATTTATGTGCATTGGTGTGAGGGTGTCAGATCTTGGAGTTACAGACAGTTGTGAGTTGCCATGTGGATGCTGGGAATTGAACCCGGGTCCTTTCGAAGAGCAGGCAGTGCTCTTAACCACTGAGCCATCTCTCCAACCCCTGTCATGGTATTTTTATCACAGGAACAAAAACCAAACTAAAACAGTAACTGAATAGTCCAGAAATACCTGCAATATCTCCCAGCCTAACATGGCGCGCGGCCCCAGCCGGAACTCGACTTTCTTCATCTTATTGTTAAGGAAGCACGGCCAGATTAGACTTCGGACAAGTGAGGCTCCTCCTCTCAGCCCGTCACTCCCGTTTGCAGCCCTACCTGGAAACTCCCTGTTGAGGCTAGGTAATTCCCATTTCACAGTATGTCTTTTACGCTCCAGGCATGACTTCTCTATCCTCTTTCAACACAGATGGAGATCTTTAAAAGGCAAGCCCACATTTCCTCCTCAGTTGGGCGGGCGCCTGCGCTATCTTAGTGAGAAGTGGGTTAATCAGCAGACTACGCAGAGTCCGGCTGGATAGAGGACAGGAAGAAGAGGCCATGTCCCGGTGGAGGACAGGAAGTAAGGATCGGGTTTGAAATGTGATCTTTCAGAGCCCGAAGCATCTTCTTTCTAAGCAACCCGTGACCTTTCCCTCCGTTTATCTGGGTGACATCCTGAGGATTGTAAACTGCAGAAGTTACTTTCTATCTACGTAGTGGCTACCACGTTGGGAAATTCAGTCTTACAGGGTTTTACCAGCTTCCTCAGGGAACATTGCACCCTAGACACAGATAGTCATCAGCAAAATCCGCCGAGCATTTCTGACGCAGGACACTCAGGATGGTGTCACACTAGAGGCCACCTCCGACGACCCCCTAATGAACTTGATTTGAGTGCATCTCCCTATAAGACTCCTATGTGGAGTTCATATGTGAAGACACTGGCAGTCTTCGACTTCGTTGTAGCATTACTTTTGTCTATCTTTCCTCCTAGTCAGTTTTTGGTTTTGTTTTTTGTTTTTTGTTTTTTAGTTTTTTGAGACAGAGTCTCTCTGTTTTGGCTGTCCTGGACTAACTTTGTAGATCAGGCTGGCCTTGAACTCACAGTGATCCGCCTGCCTCTGCCTCCTGAGTGCTGGGATTAAGGGCGTGTGCCACCACTGCCTGATTTAGTCAGCATTCTTATTTTAAAAGTTTACATTATAGCCAGGTGTGGGCCCAGCACTCAGAGAGGCAGAGGCAAGCTGATCACTGTGAGCTCCAGGCCAGTCTGGTCTACAAAGTGAGTCCAAGACAGCCAAGGCTACACAGAGAAACCCTGTCTGGTGGGGGGCAGGGTGAGTTTACATTGCATCTCAAAATGACAATTTATAACTTTGTTTTTATGTGCTCCTTGACTGCCTGGTGGCATATATCTTTAATCTCAACGCTTGGGAGGAAGAGGAAGAGGATCTCTGTGAGTTTCAAGCCACCCTCATCTACATAGCAAGTCAGAAACCAGCCAGCCTGTCATACTAAGACCCTGTGGCAAGAAAACAGCAAAGATTGTAATCAGCCACTAAAGTTCTACAGGTATGCTAGTTCAGGCTTCATATACAGACCTTGTACTCATAAACTTCTGATTTCTTGGGGGGGGGGGGAGTATGAGCCAGAGTCTCGCTATGTAGACCAAGCTAGCCTCAGCCTCAGCCTTAGAGAGATCTACCTGCTGCTGCCTACAAAGAGCTAGGATTAAAAGCATAAGCTACAACACTTGGCAAAGTTTTGATTTTTTTTTTTTTTTTTTTTTTACACATTCCAAAAGAGAGCCCAAGAGAGGACGGAAGGGAGTCGACCAGGGCAGAAATGTTGCTTTGGAGGTTTGCTTTAGTATTTAGTAGCTAAAGGCAACTGAAACTGAATGTGGAAGGCAGCATGGCTTGTAATACAAGGTGTGTCCCGTATCTATGAGTGCGTGTCTTCACAGCCTTTTGTATTTTGCTCGGTGATCTTTAAAAGCTTAAGAGGTATTCTGTGACTCTGCTTCAAAAGTGACAAAGTAGAATTTGAGAGACTGCATTTCTCAAAGTTGCATACATCATCCATACATTTGAGAGTCAACTCCATACCCTAAAACACCTGCCCATCTAGAACCATCTGGCCTGTGTTTTTAGAAGCTGAGCTCCACCTACATCCCTGTTTCCTTTCTTTTACTTTTGGTTTGGTTTGGTTTGGTTTTGGAGACAGGGTTAATCTGCATAGCCCCAGCTGTCCTGGACTCACTTTGTAGACCAGGTTGGCCTCAAACTCACAGAGATCCAAGATGCACCTGCCTCTGCCTCTGGAGTGCTGGGATTAAAGGCATGCGCCACCACACCAGGCGTGTTGTCATTCTTTATGTCTTCCTTGGAGTCCTGTTCTTGTTTTTGCCTCACATGTCAATTCTCTTCCTGACACTTGATTTTTTTTTTCCTCAGCATAAATCAGTTTCCTGTGTGTTTTCCTAAAGCTCACACGTGCATTTATTTTCCCAGCTAAGAGACACAAGCACAAATCCTTGTAGGAGAGACTAATGCAGCTGAGTAGATACAGCACAGGCTCATGGGAAATCAGGAACCAAAGGTCTCTGGACGTCCAGGGGAGTGCCTTTGCATTCTCTACCACTGAGGCAAGGAGGCCCATGCTGCCCATCCCTGATTCCTGTCTAAATTTGACACATTGAGCCAATCTTTCTGGGTATTGCTAAATGACTATTAATGTCCCTCGAGTGTCAAGAGGGAATACAAGCCTCATCTAGGTTAAGTGGCAGAGAGCTTAATCTTTTGTTTGGAAATAGACCTTTCACAAGCACCCCGGAAATGCTCAGCATGCTTCCTGTGGTGTGACGTGCACTCGGGTCCCAGGCTCTTTTCTTCCTCTTCCTGCTTCTTCCTCACAGAGCAGCTTCTAAAAAGGGAAGCATGAGCTCGGCCTTAATTGCCTTCCTGGGTGCAAGGTCTTCCAGCCAGGTTCTCCCTAATCAAAAACTGCATTGTCAGATGCTGAATCTTCACTTGAATAGGCTCTTGACAGGGAGGTAGAGGGTTAAGCTTGATAGCCTGGGCTTCTGAGCGATGAAGTTCTGGGGCTCAGATCCACTGCCTTGGAAAAGCCATTTGATTTCCTGCAACTGTTGCCCCACGGTGCTCAGGACACCTAGCGGCGCTGAATAAAAGGATGGGCAGAAGTGATGATGATATCCAACAGGCAGCTGTTTGCGTTGACTGGAAGGCAGAGGAGGGAGGAGCTCACGTGTGAGGGTAGGTTGGGCTACACAGACCCTGTCAAAGGAGGAGAGTCAGAAGGAGAATGGAGAGGAGAGATGGAGAGGGAAGGAGAAAGAAGGGACGATCTTGATGTCGTTTGCAGAAATATGGATACAACTAGAGGTCACCATATTAAGCAAAATAAATCAGATTCAGAGACTTAAATACATGATATTTTGTCAGATACAAATTCTATATTATATACATACGAACATAAAATAATATATGTATATGTGGCAAGAAAGCATAAGTGCGATGACCTGGAAGTAGAAAGGACTACTGGGGGCTTGGCAGGAAAAGGGAAGGGGACAGTGAGGTGAATATAGTCCCAAGTACATGATACACCCAAATGAAATGCCTCTCGAGAACCCGTCACTGTGTGCAATGAAAACACCTATTAAAAAAAATTAGAAAGAGAAAATATGTTACATGCCATAATGTTTGTCAGTGAAGAGATGGGAAAATGATGACAGGAAGCTGTTAATTTCTCCTTTCTGTAGATGAGATAGTGAAGGGTCTGGATCCCTGATAACCCATGACAGCTTGACCATGGCATCCTCTTCTGTCCGGCTCTTGGCACCTGTCCAGCCTATGGTAACAAGCCATTAGATGTCTGTTTCTAATTTTGGTGGACACAAACTGTCCAATTCTCAGGGCTGTATGTGGCTGAGCTCTATGCTAACCCGAGGATTGAGAGACTTGATTTTTCTCTCTCACACAGAGGCAAGAAGGGGAGCCTTTCTCATTCCATCTAGGGTCCCAGAAAGCTTGGAGTGCGTCCCTAAAGAGAACACTGAACTGGTTACCTTTCTTAAAATAGAAAATCTTTGTAGAGCTGATAGGGTCAAATTTAGCTACTTTTGCAAATAGTCTGAAACCCTGGGCAAATTAAGGTAAAAAAAACAATATCTCTCCATAAACATTGAACCAGAAACAGATCTTCTGACACATCCTTTGACACCATAGCAGCTGTAAGGTGGCTGAGTCACACACAATAGCTTGGATGTTACCCAAACATGGTTCCTCTTCTGTCTGGTGCATTCTATAATGAGCAGGAAAACCCTATGGCTGACTGTAACTCCTCCCTCACCCACCCACCCAAAAAAAAAAAAACCCAACATGTACAAATAGGTCTTATTTCTTAGATTCTTAGAAACATTGAACTGTATAAAACTTAGAGTGATGATGTCCGTATTTGAAAACAGAATCTAGAAAGAATCAACGTCGAGCACAGGACTGTAGTGAGCAGAGTCCAAGAGCATCCTAAAGAGCATATGTAGTCAGCCCATAGGAACTTGAGGGTACATTTGTAAGTGCTGGCTTGGGCTTCGTGTTCTTCCTCTGGGAGATACCCCCATTCTCCAGAGCGCAAGGAACTCTGGACTGAGCCCAGTACTTCAAAATAGGAAACTTTTGGTCACAGTACATAATGAGGCTGGTTCACTGCCCGCAGTGAAGGTGTCTTCATCTTGCTCATATGGCCGATGACAGCTCTTTATAGTCGACAAAGGGCTGGGATTCACCAGCAGCAGGTCCTACTTATAAGGCTCTGGGTTGTTCCTGTAGTTTCACTCTGATGGTGCTGGAGACAGCCCAGTGGGTGTTCACAGCCCTGGTGAATGTCATCACTGCCTCTCTTTCCTGTGTGAACAGGGCCACAGTGTTCTAACAGGTGGGGAGCTGCCCAGTTCCCTGTAGGACACTGACTTCCACAACTAGACCAGCTGTAGACAGGCAATACCATCCTAAAACCATCTCCATCTCCGGGAATCAACAGAATCCCTTAATGTTGGGGAGTCCCTCGTGATGCAGAAACAGGAATAGCACTTCCTGTAGTCCCTTTTTACATTGATTTATCTCACACACACACACACACACACACACACACACACACACACACACACACACTTAGGGAGATTGGTTTTCCCTTTCTACTATATTTGAGCCATATCCCTGACTGTATAATGCTTTTTTTTTTTTTTTTTTTTTTTTTTTGGTTTTTTGAGACAGGGTTTCTCTGTGTAGCCTTGGCTGTCCTGGACTCGCTTTGTAGACCAGGGTGGCCTCGAACTCACAGTGATCCACCTGCCTCTGCTTCCCAAGTGCTGGGATTAAAGGCGTGCGCCACCATGCTCAGCTGTATAATGCTTTTTTTTTTGTTTTGTTTTGTTTTTGTTTGACTTTGAGTCAGGCATGGCAACACAAAGAGACCCAGTCTAGAAAAAAAACAAAACAGCAACAACAAAACCCCAGACTTAATTTTGTTGTTGTTTTCGATACAGAGTTTCTGTTTGTGTAGCCTTGGCTATCCTGGAACTCACTTTATAGATCAGGCTGACCACAGACTCACAGAGATCCTCTTGCGTCTGCTTCCCGAGTGCTGGGATTAAATGAGTGTGCCACCATTAAAAAAAAAATTTTTTTTTCAAGACAAGGTTTCTCTGTGTAGTCTTGATTGTCCTGGACTCACTTTGTAGACCAGGCTGGCCTCGAACTCACAGTGATCCGCCTGCCTCTGCCTCCCGAGTGCTGGGATTAAAGGCATGTGCCACCACGCCCGGCTGTGTAAAAACATTTTTAAGTGTGTGTGTGTGTGTGTGTGTGTGTGTGTATGTAGGGGTATGTGGACAGGAGTATGGATGCTCACAGAGGCCAGAGACATCAGCCCCCACAGAACTGGAGATTACAGGTGTTTGTGACTCTCCCAACATGAGTGCTAGGAACCCAGGTCCTCTGCAAGAGTGCTGGGCTTTGTTAACCACTAAGCAATCCCTCTAGCTCCTTATAATATTTTACCCCACTTTTAAGCTGAAAAATATACTTATGAGAACATGAGGGCTAAAAAAGCCAACCTGTAGCTATTAGGCAACAAGTGCGATCTACACAACTGAGTTTTCATTTTAAAAACATGGGACTAGTTGGACATAGAGGCACATGCCTTTAATTCCAGCACTCTGGAGGCAGAGGCAGGCAAGTGGATCTCTGTGAGTTCAAGGCCAGCCTCGTCTACAAAATGCATCCAGGACACTGGGACTATACAGAGAAACTCTGTCTCAAAAACAACACCACACGCCCGCAGGCATGCACGCCCGCACACCCGTGGCACTAGAGGGATGGCTCAGTGGGTAAGAGTGTTTCCTGCTCTTGCAAAGTACCCAAACTCAGTTCCCAGCATCCATATATCACAACCACCTGTAATCCCAGCTTCAGGAAACCCAGCATCCTTTTCTGGCCTCCTTAAGCACTCATATTCACACGCACACAGACACAATACAAACAAATAGCTTAATACAACTTTTAATGAAAAGTACACAAAGAGGCAGGCGGATCGCTGTGAGTTCGAGGCCAGCCTGGTCTACAAAGTGAGTCCAGGACAGCCAAGGCTACACAGAGAAACCCTGTCTCAAAAAAAAAAAAAAAAAAAAAAAAAAAAAAAAAAAAAAACCACAAACAAACAAACAAAAAAAAAAAAAAGAAAGAAAAGAAAAGTACACAAATTCACCTGTAAGAGTCTAGTGTAAGTAGTGGGCTTCTGCCACCATGCAACACATAAGGAATCTCTCCTCCTTCAAGCCCTGGATTCTATGCATTTTCTGTCATGAAAGTTTTATACTTTTTAAAGCCATAAGATACTTACTGAGGAAAACAGTTCAGTAGAAGCCAGTATAGGGACAAAATATAGAAAAAAGAGGCTCCAAGAGATGCAAGATGTAGTAGCCTCGGCATCCTTCTATGGCCAGCCCTAGGAACCCTGGGGCCCTGCAGAACACAGCTTGAAAACTTCATGCCTGTAACATTTGTGTAACTGATAAGCATTGTCCTGAATTTTCTCTTGATTCTTGTGACTTATTAATGTGATAGGAAATTCATAAAGATTCAAAGGGAAAACAACAGAAATAGCAAAAGCCGGGAGGTGGGAGGTGGAGACCGTGGTCTTGAGACTACCACCAGCTGGGTCTGTGGTGTGTGCTGGTCCTGTGAGGGGGCAAACTAGACAGTATGTTGGAAACATGAGCATACTTTGGAAAGTCCCATAGAAGTCCTTCCTTACACCATTTCTGGGTTTGGTTTTGGCTTGTTGTTTATTTTTTTTAGATTTATTTATTATTTATACAATGTTCTGCCTGCATGTATGCCTGCACCTCACAAGAGGATACCAGATCTCATTATAGATGGTTGTGAGCAACCAGGTGGTTGCTGGGAATTGAACTCAGGACCCGTAGGAAGAACAGACAGTGCTTTTAACCTCTGAGCCATCTCTCCAGCCCCTGGTTTTGTTTTTATATGTGTCTGTGTATGGATGCTTGTTTTATTGTTGTTGTTTGTTTGTTTTATTGTTTTTAGTTATTTTTAGCATGTCTTGGCCTCGCACTTGCTTCCTGCCTCTTCTGTCTCCTCTTTTCAAGTACCAGAGTTACAAACATGGGTCACCATGCACAACTTAGTCCTGGTTTAAACTTGCTGAAGACCAAAAACTAAGTATTTTCAGGACCCCTTTCACTCTTAATCTACACAATCAAGCATACAGTGTCCTCACACATAAATGCTTCCTCGGAGTCCACTGTGTTCTGTGTGGTTGTACCCTGCCCTCCTGTCCTGCTCAGTGTGTAGCATCAGGCAAAGGACATAATAAGGACAAATATTAATTAGTTCAAAACAAGACAGTTACTTCCCTAATGGAGTTCAAAACCCAAGTGACAAGATGACTTGCAAGAAAGAAGCCTCCAGAACCGACGCACCCCAGTTTACAGTAAGGAGGGGGAGTACCTGAAGGACCACAGGTAGATTTATGTCTTTTCAGCAACAGTTAGGCATTCATTCTTAGCAAAGCACATCTTACTTTGAGCACGAGAGCTGGTGACACAGTCCAGATGAGGAACAGCCAGACACACCAGGCAAATCATCTCATAGAACATGGGACCGAGGAACCAGAAAATGTCAGGGGACAGAGCTGGGCCCGGTAGGAGGCGTTGCCAGCTGGCGGCACTCCACAGAGTAAGGCAATTGACACCGATCCAGAAAGGCAGTTGGTGTCAGCAAGGTCCATATGTGGATGGTGGGTAGCACGGTAGGGGGAAGCAGGCTTTGAATTCTGGCAGCCTGCAGCTCTGCAGAGAGGGATCAGGGAGGTGTGAAGAGGACACATTGATTCAGAGGAAAACTTGAGGACGATGAATGCCATTTGTTAAGCCAATCTGACGACAGGACACGCAAGTTTCTCACTGGCAATTGAGCACCCAAGGAACGAGCTTTAAAAAAAAAATTGCAATAGCAAAGCTAGAAGGATTAGTTTGGTTTTGGGACCAACTCCAAGGAGAGGAGCCTTCTGTCCAAACCATAGCTAGGGTCTAGCACAGGCTGGCGCCAGTATCTTAGCTTGCCTGCTCTTGCTGTGATAAACACTGAAACCAACTCACCTATAGTCTGTCATGGAGGGAAGCTAAGATAGGAGGAACTCAGGGGCAGGAGCAGAAGCAGAGGCTGCCGAGGGCTTCTGCTTACTGGCTTCCTCTCTATGGCTCGCTCAACTTGCTTTTCATACAATCCAGGACCCCCTGCCCAGGGGTGGCACATGCATAGTGGGCTGAGCCCTCCCACACTAACCAGAAAATCAAGAAACTTCCCAGCAGACCTGCCTACGGACCAATCCGACGGAGGCATTTTGTCAACCAAGGTCCCCTCTTCCCAGATGGTCTTGGATTTGTGTCAAGTGGACAGCAATCTAATGAGAACATTCATGTTCAAACTCACCAGCAAGAGCCCGGTCCCTGCCTCTGCTGTTAAGCAGGAACCTCGGTAAAGCTTGAGGGCCAACCCCAGCAGCTGTGGTAGATGTTACAAGTGAGGCTGAAGGCAGAGGCTGGGAGTAGCATCAAATCTTAAACCAAATCCAAAATTGGATTCAAGGAAAAAAATTGAACTGATAGTACTGAGACTTGGTTGGGGGGGGGGAAGGAGGGGGAAATCCAGTGGTGATCTTGAAACTAGGGAGAAAAATAAATAAAGCATAGAGCGGACTGATCAGGGCACATCCTGGGGTAAGTACTGTACATAGACAATGTTATCTGTAACAGTCCCGATATGGAGCGATGTATGTGCATTTAAGCCAACTGAGGAAGTGGAGAGTGAGTTCGTGCCAGTATCCCACACGCATCTCCAGTTATAACTAATGCACACAGGCAGGCAGGAGGGTGATTCCTTGCTCTAGGAGCGCTGCCCAGTGGAAAACAAGACTTTATCTAGCAACTAAAGGGACTAGGCTTGGTACCTGGGGGAATAGAATTAAATAAGTCAAGAAAGAATATGAGGATCCTAGCAAAGTAAACCAAGGTCAGGGCACAGCTAAGCCTTGGGGTCCAGAGGAATAGCATAGTCATGTGGACAGAGCACACGAGGGTGAGGGTGAGCAGGGATGCTGCAGCTCATTGGAGCATCTCAGGCCTACGTGGCTGTGACCAGGCAGGGGCAGCAAGCCTTTGGGGCAGCAGAAGTTGGTCTTTACTTTGGCCCCAAACTAATGGAGGTTTTCTTCTTCCTTCTACCAATTCCTAACTGTGAGGCCATTAGCTGGTTAATTAACATCTCTGAGTTGTGGTTACCTCAGCTCTAAGATGAGGGTAACAGCAAGCTCTTGACAAGGTGCTAGGGAAGAGTAAGTGATGTAATGTGTGTGCATGAAGCACTAGGCCTGGGTCCTGGCACCATTGTGGCTGCTTCGTAAACAAAGCCATTATGATCATTATGACTTGATCCAAACCGCACTGATAGGGAGGGGGACTGGGGATGTAGCTGATGATACCCTGTCAGACTGGTGTGGGTCACCACGGGAGGGGCATGATGCAGGACCTAGTTGAGAGCTAAGGTGTTGACACAGTCAAAGTGAGGTCTGGACTTGACCCTATGGAAAAGCAAAGGCGATTGCCTAGGCTACTGACCGAAAGCAGGCCAAGTTCAGAAAAGGAGCGACTTCGGTGCTAACTTACGGTCTCCATTTCCGTCTTGAAGGAAAAACTACAGGTACAGTCCTAAAAACTGTTGCAGAGAGAGCAGCAAGACATGCATTAGGAAGCCAACTAGCTCCCTTTATTCCCCTACTGTGCCCCCCTCCTTAACTCAAGGGCAGACATGGCCACCACCCCCCCCCCCACGCAGTAGGCCATCATGTATTCATTTCTCTGAATTAAACACAGTTGGATCTCCATATTCAAGAATTCTACAACCACAGATTCGGACAAGCACAGGTAGAAAATAAGAAGACAGCAACCAAGTTGTAGAGTGCTTGCTGCAAATGTAAAGCCTGGGTTTAATGCTTGGCACTGCGAAAGAAAAAGAAAAAGAAGAAATAAAATAGTTGGAAACTGATTCTGTCCTGCTATAACGAATATATGCTAATTTTTAAACCCTTGATATTTCCTAAGCAACACGATATAACAACCATTCATACAGCACTTGCATTATGTATTATAAGAAATCGAAAGATGATCTAAGATACAGAGGAATATATGGCCAGGTTATGTGTGAATACTGCTATGCTTTCTCTAAGGGACTGCAGCACCCTTGGATTTTGCTATTTGTGGGAGGTCCTGGACCTAATCTCCCATAGAGACAGAGGGCAAACAGTACTCTGCCCTCTGGGCACAATTGTTCAAAATTAAATGTTGTCTGATGTGGAGCACACTGGCACTCAAATGGTTCATGTGCTGAGGTCTCGATCTGCTGAGATGCCTGCAATGTATGCAGACAATTGCTGTGCATACTGACCTTTCCCAAACACATGGCCACCAGCACAGAAGAGGAGGCATCTGTAGGCCGGTGAGCCGTGAGGAGGAGACAGGGAAGAGGCGGATGCCCACATCGTCTCAGTTCTTTTGGCTGGTATCCTGGCCTCACACAACGGAGTTTATCCATTTGATGGTACAGAAGGTCGCCAGCAGTATAAAATAGGCATCTGGTTGTGGGGAAGATGGTCCAGAAATTCAGGGAGAGGGCCACTGTGTCGTTTCTCTGACTTGGGATCTGTGTTCCTGATGAGACACTGCCACCACCCACCCACACCACCAAGCCCCCAACCCTCTACCCATCCACCCCCACCCACCCACCCCACCCCACCCCACTCCACTCCCCCAGGACTTGAATGTAAAATTTGAATGAGGTAACTGAGTTGAGAGATCCATGGGGAGGCCTGACGGCACTCAGAGGAGGGATAGCAAGTTACCAAGAAGAGACTCGATATTCTAAGAGCATATATAGGGGGAGGAGGTCTCCCTCAATCACAGACATAGGGGAGAGGAGAAGGGGGGAAGTGGGAGGGAGGGAAGAATGGGAGGAAACAGGGGAAGGGCTAACAATCGAGATGTAATACGAATAAAGTAATAAAAAAATGAAAAAAAAAAAGAAAGAAAAGAAGGCAGTGCTTGCCTCTAAAAGGTAACATGCTTGTCTGCTTGCTGGTTCATAATATGAGTGATCAAGCCCAGGACTTTTAATTTGTGGGTCAAGCAGTAGTGTTGGATTGAATTTCCAGCACTGATAAAATGCAGGTTTTGACTGACGTTGTCTCAGTTGGTAGTCCCAGCAACATGTGGCTCGAAAGCTCTTGAGTATGTTGCTGGTCTGTGTTGAGATGTGCTACATGTGTAAAATACACACCAGACTTCAGATATATTTTCCCAAAAAAAAGCATAAACTGTCCTCTTAATAATTATGTTCTCTGGCTGCATGTACAGTTGATCGCGTCTGAGAGACATTGAATTAGATAAAGCATAATTTTAAAAGAGTTTTCTTAACTTCTTGCCCCCCTAAAAAAAAAAAAAAAAAAAAGACTAGTGACATAAAAAACAAACAAAACCAGACAGCTGTGCCTCACATTATACTTCTACTTAGGCAAGCTGAGGAGGTAACATTGCCCTAGGAGATTTAGCTCTCAAAGGTCTGGCCACACCCACTATGACTCATCCACCTGGTTGGTAACTAACCTTTGGCCAGTCCTAAAAGACTTTTCTGGGAAGAGGGGGGGTGGTAGCTGTGTTATCCCTCATGCTAGTACACTTTAGGGCAAATACTGTCTCTCTTATCAGACAAAAGGACACGTAGGCAGTTGCAATTTTCTCTTGGCCCCATTCTCTGCACCAGTGCCCCACCGCTCTGCTTGAATGTCAGGAAACAGAAACTTCTACCTCTTGTTTGTTTGTTTGTTTGTTTGTTTATCTACCAACAGGTGCTTTAGACTGGGTATTCACATCATCTGTTTGCTTCTGTCTAGGTGAATTCAAGGCTCTATGTGATGTCTTTCCTATATGAATCAATAAACTAGTCTAATTCCACCTCAAAAGCTACAAAGTTGCCTCTTTGCTAGGCACATAGAGGTACAGGCATCACCTCCACTCTTTATTCATTCAACAAAAATTCAGGTAGCATCTACTCATGCCCAGCTTGGAAAACCAACAAAACAGACTCCAAGCCCTGTACTCTAGCCACTTTGGGGGCAGCTGCCACTCCTGCCCTTTAGAAAAGCTAGACCTCCTGGCTTCCCTTCACCTCAGCGGACGGTTCCTAATCTTTTAAATTACAGAAGTAGAATGTGTGTGTGCAGTCTTTTACCATAGGTTCCAGGGATTGAACTCAGGTCTTCAGGTTTGGCAGCTAGCACTTTTGCCTACTGAGCCATCTCAGTGAGCTTTGATCTATGGAGATTGTAGTACAGCCAGTCTCCAGAGCTTTTATTCGTTATCTCTTTATTCCAATGGCTATAAATACAATCTGTGCATTGATGGTGCCTTATCCCTCACCAGGTTCCTACATACAGCCCTTGGACCCCAAATATCTCTCTCCCCCCACCACTGTGTGTGTGTGTGTGTGTCTGTCTGTCTGTCTCCCTCTATGACTCTCTCTCCCCGTCTCTCGCTCCTCTCTCATATATGTGTGTATCTTTCCCCCTCCCTTCCCCCTCTTTCCCCTCCCCTCCCTCTTTCCAAAATTTCCATTTAGTCATCTGATAGATGTGACATTCTAGGTCTCTACAATGAAACTCTACTGCCTAGTTGAGGGGGAGGGGGAGGTTTATTTGGCTTACACATCTTGATCACAGTATATCATGAAGGACAAGAACTCTAGGCAGGAACCTGGAGGCAGGAACTGAAATAGGGCAGGAAGAAAAGCACACTGGCTTGCTCCTCATGGCTTGCTCAGCCTTTTTTTTTTTTTTTAAATACAACTGAGGTCCATCTGCTCAGGAATAGCACCTTCCATAATTGGCAGGACCCTCCCACACCAATGATTAATTAAGAAAATAAAGGAAAATTTTCTCATTGAGATTTCTTGTCCCAGATGACCCTAGCTTGTGTCAAGTTGACAAAAACAAAATGACAAAAACAAAACAAAACACCCTAACCAATATAAAATCCTCTATTCCTCTTTTTTCTACTCTCTACTTCTAATCTATTGAAGCAAATTTTGTTTCAAATAAATCCATGTTCTGACCACTGAGCTCCATGTCCACCTTGGCTCTATGGAGGCAAGCCACTGTGTAGCTCAGGGTGATTAGGACAGCCATTCCCAGTTGTCTTCCTGCTTTTAGTAGCCTGGCTCCCTCCGGTGCTTTATTCTTATTGTGTGATTCTGCATGCCCATGAACATGGAAGCCAGAGGTCAGGGACAGGTGTCCTCCTCAACCTCCTCAATTCTCCACTTCAGTTTTTGAGACAAGGTCTCTCACTGAAACTGGAATCATCGTTTCCACCAGGCTGGCTGCCTTGTGAAGTTCTGTTCTGTTGTGTTTACTGAACTGTGAAGACCTGCCCTGGATGTGGGTAGCATCACTTAATGGTCTGGGCCCTAGAGTGAATGAAAAGCAGAGAGCAAACGGAGCATCCCCATACATGCATTAATCCATTGTTCTCTGCTTTTGACTGTGTATGTAATGTTACCAGCTCCATTAAGGCCCTGCAGCTCTGACTTCTCTGACATGATGGACACAGACACACAGACACACACACACACACACACAGACACACACACACGCACACACACACTGAATGTGTGCATATACACATAAACCCAAACATGTTGGGGCTTTAGCTCAGTGGGTAAAGTGCTTGCCTAGCAAGCACAAGGCCCTGGGTTTGGTCCTCAGCTATGGGGGGAAAAAAGACAAGGTGACACACACCAAAAAATTAATAAGTGAAAGCCTGATATATATTTCTTTTTTTTTTTTTTGGTTTTTTCGAGACAGGGTTTCTCTGTGTAGCCTTGGCCATCCTGGACTCACTTTGTAGACCAGGCTGGCCTCGAACTCACAGCAATCCGCCTGCCTCTGCCTCCCAAGTGCTGGGATTAAAGGCGTGCGCCACCACGCCCGGCTTCTGATATATATTTCATAGACAGTCAAGTGCAGGGAGAAGACCCATGGGTGCTATGATGATTGGAGAAGCCGCTTAGATTTTTCTGAGACTCTGAGGAGAACTTCTGAAGGAAAGGTCATCTGGTCTGCGATAATAGTGATGAGATGAGGCTGGCCTTGCAAATTGTGAAAGAAAGAGGGCAGAAAAATGACATTCAGAGATCCTGAGGCACAACCAGGTATGGTGGTTCACACCTCTAATCCCAACACTTGGCTGGGGGTGAAGGCAGGCAGTTGTGAGTTGAAGGCCAGCATGGTCTATATAGTGAATTTAAGGACATCCAGAGCTGCATAGTCAAATCATGTTACAAAAGAAGGAAGGAAGGAAGGAAGGAAGGAAGGAAGGAAGGAAGGAAAGAAGGAAGGAAAAAATAAAGACAGACAGGTAGAAAGAAAGAAAGAAAGAAAGAAAGAAAGAAAAAGTTAGTTCGTAAGGCATGAATGAGTTTGACATCTTCAGAGAATGGAAAGGAGGTTTCAGGGAGATAAAAACTCAAGTTGTGAACGATCTTATGAGCACTTTTCTTTTCTTTCTTTTTTTTTGGGGGGGGGTCGTTGACGTTGAGACAGGTTTTCATGCTGCCCAAGGCTAGCCTCAAACTGGCTATGTAGCCAAGGATGGTCTTGAATTGTTAATCCTCCTGCCTTTAATTCCTGAGAGTCCAGGAATTTACTGCCTTACTTAGCTAAATGTAGATTCTATTTGGGAGTGTTGTCAAAGGCCGGACCTGAGGGCACAAAGGTAGCAGGAAACACAGAAGTGGGAACAAAGGATGGAATTTAGAGTCCTGAGCTATTGGTTAAAGCTGCTGCCTTGTTTCTTAGCTAGAAAAGGGGGCAGCCATCACAAGATGGCTTACGGATCAATCCTCCTACCTCGTGGCTAAATTTGGCAGTTTGAGTGAGAAATAGCCTCGGACATTTGAATGCTCCGTTCTCAGTGATGGTGCTATTTGGGAGGTTTAAGAGATGCGGCCTTGTTGGATGCTGGCTTTGAAAGCTCAACAGCCATCTCCACTTTGCTCTCTCTGTTTCACGTTTATGATTCCAGATGTGGGCTCTTAGCTGCTGCTCCAGCTGCCACGCCTGCCTCACGCTGCCATAAGCCTAAACCCACCTTCCCATCTACGATTTGCCTGGGCCAATCACAGCAGCAGAAAAGTAACTACTGCAACTTCCAAGATGCCATTTTACTGTTGGAGAAACAGCAACTTAGAGACCAGTCCCCCACTGCTCAAGCACCCGTTGTTATATAGCTGTCCTGGTTTCCTACTACAATAAAAATACCACACAGATGTGTCCAGGGCTGTGGCTTGGGTCCTACTCCGTTTTCTGCATCCTTGCAGATGCCCCTGGATCTTCACTCATTCAGATCCCTTACAAAGACATCTGCCATGTCACAGTCACATCTCCAAATCCCAATGACAGTTCTAATGTGAACATGAAACCAAATTTATATGCCTGGATCATGATCTAAAATCGACTTTATTATGGTGGCAGGCAAATCTCATCCCCTTTAAAGGATTCCTCATCCGCATCTCCGGAGCTTGTAAATATGACTTTATGAGACAGCAGGGGATTTTGCAGAGAAGACTATGTTAAGACATGACCATCTTGGTATGGGGTGGTGGTGGGCGGTGGTTATGCAGACTCTCTGAGTGGATCCTGCATGTATTTCAAGAAAAGACAGGAGACCAACCAAAGAAAACAGAGAACGCAGCATGGCCACCGAGGCAGACATGAGAGCTGAGCCATCACCAGTCAGGAAACACCAGAAGCTTCCAGATAGAGCAAAGTCCAGTGGCGCTGTCAAATGCTTCCATTTCAACCCAGTGATAATGACTTTGGACTTCTGACCTTACGCCTATGAGAAAATCGATTTCTACTGCCTTAAGCCACCAAGGTTGGGCTCATTTGTTGCAAACAGCCACAGGAAGCAAGTGCCAGGCCCCAGCTCCACACCTTGGCATCTCGTCTCTTGCTGGTATCTTTATTGCTTTTTTGCTGACTAGTCTGGTGAATCTCTAGATACTTCCTGTCCTCTTGCCCTTCTTCTTGTTCTGCCCACTCGTATTTATTGCCCACAGGTTTCACAGGCTTATGTAGGTGTTTCACTTCTCCCGCTCTCTTCATCATAAAGCCACTTGACTCCAGGCAAATAAATGCAACAACATCCCAGATAGACCGTGGCAGGCAGGCCTGGCGCCAGTGAGACCAGCCAAGAGGCCACTGCCGGGATGTGTAAAGTGGCATGTGGGTGTGGACAGACAGGTGGGTTCAGCTGGCCTGATTATATCTTCTTCAGCTTTTTGAACACTGATAATCCTAGGCGCTTAGAACTGTGATAGCTGAAGGGTGAAAGCAGACAGGGCGGGAATTTACAGAAAGAACTGGCTGGATTTAATGCCTGAGTGGTGTGGTAGAACGCAAAGAAAAATTAGGAGGCACGATGGTTTAGCAAAGAAGTCACAAATAGCTGTTGTGACATGTTGAGTTTTAGGTATGTGGAAATGATACTTAAAGGTTACTTCCTTCAGGAAGTTCCATGCACCTCACCCCAACTTTGGTCGTTCTGGAATCTTCTAGGTGCGTATTTATTGTGAGCACACATACTCTGTGGCAGCCTGTGGACTCCTTGAGAGTGAGATCACATTTCAGCTCCCACGTCAATATATACTACCAGGGGACCGAGGAGAGGTAAATCTTAAATGAACCGTTGAATAGGATTGACCTGAGACAAGTGTTCCAGGCTGCAGATGATGCTGATGCTGAGCTCATGTTCACAGGTGAGAGTTGAAGCCATGATAAACAGCAGCAGGGAAGGGATGACAGAGTGACTGATCATCCACTGAGTTCCACAGCCCTCTCGGGTAGTTCTTGCTAAGTAGATTTTTTAAAAAAACTTTGACCTGATATTCAAAAGTCAGGGAGCATGATAATTGAATAAGGAAGAAGCAGGGAGTCTAAAGCTGTCGGCTCTCCAGGGCCGTCACGAAACTGAAAGCGATTTTTCACTGCCAGCCAGTTCAAGGTTCACCTATCCTTATCCTTGTTGTCATGCAACATCGTAATAACTTTCAGTCAGAGGCAGAAAGGCACTCTGCACGTGACATGTCTGACTTCCAGGTGCTTGTAATTATATTTGGTGCCATATCAAAAAATCTGGTTTGCTGAAAAACACCAGAGGAAACATATCGTTTTCCTTGGATGACCCTCCCGAAAAGCTGCCAAAGATCCTGGGAATGCTTGTCAAGAGCAACCTCACATCTCTCTCTTACATTCGAACCAGGTCCCTTTTTAAATGTATTATTAGTGTTGCTGTTATTTGCTTACTTTGGGGGGGGGTGTTATTATTTTATGTGTATGACCGTTTTGCCAGCGTGGATGTCTGTGCACCATGTGCATGCCTGGGTCCAGTGAAAGCCAGAAGAAGACACCAGCTCACTAGGAACTGAAGTTGTCGTGAGCTGCTGTGTGGATACTGGGGATCAAACCTGGGTTCTCTGAAAGAGCAGCCAGGGCTCTTAATTGTTGAACAATCTCTCCTGACTCTTATTTTGTTGTTGTTGTTGTTGTTGTTGTTGTTGTTGTTTTTTGTTTTTTGTTTTTTTGAGACCAGCTCTGCTGCAACCCAGCCTGATCTCAATTCTCTATGTGGCCAGAGCTGGCATCTAACTCCTGATCTTCCTGCCTCTAGATCCTAAATTCTGGGATTACAGCCATACAGCCCACCACACCCAGCTCCATGCAGATACTTTCTGTAGGCATAAGAGGAGAAGCACCAAATTCTTCTGAATGCCAACAGAGATTGATAATGATCCTGGCTGTTTCATACATTGTCCTGAGCTCCATAGCTTGACCTATAACTGAATCTCCCTGTGAGTTTTACAATGCATTGACTGAACTTAATTAAATCAAGAAACTGATACCAAATACCTGCCCTTAACAAAGTTGTTCATTTAAAACATGTCCTGAGCTACTAGTAGGCACAAAGCCTTGCATGGTCTGTTTTAGACACCAGACACATAAGACTCAGAGCCTTGGTCTCCGGCAGTCTTTAGCATGCCATTCACTAAATATTGAAGAAATAAAAAAGAGCTGTTTCCCTTGGCATGAAGTATTGCCATTAAATTATTGGGTTTGAATGATGTCTAAATTACATATTTGGAATTGCAATGGCTAGGTCTATAGTGAAAGTGCTATTCTTTATGCAGAGTATGAGGAATACAGACTAATTGGTCATTTCCTTCCTCATCAACCCAGCTCTATCCCTCTGGTGCCCACTGCTCCTGTTCCTCTTCTGGAGCACATGTTGGAGAACACACAAGAACACTCAGGATTCTTAGGCAACGGGAGGGAGGAACATTTGGAAAGTGGGTTTGAGTAATTAAGGTTGGCAGGAAAAGTGAATGAGGGCTCCCTGAGACTGTGGCTTCTTCTTTCTGCAAGACATTGCAAGGAGAAAGAACTGGAAAGCCATGGAGGCGGGTCTCTAAAAGGACTAATAAGAGAAAAGGAGAACTCTAGAAAATATGCAAAGCTGCTTCCCAATGCTATCCCAATGCATAAGTTGTTACCTCCTTTACTCTGCAGCTTGGTTTTCTGTCTTCACAAGTCATCCAATTCTTTGTTCATGCCAAGGAACAGACTTGGCCACCCCCTGGACTGCTGTTGATCACCCCCGTCAGTTTTTAAGATACTTCTAGGTAACTTTTGTTGCTTTTACTGCAGTCTCTCTCTCTCTCTCTCTCTCTCTCTCTCTCTCTCTCTCTCTCTCTCTCTCTCTCTCCCTCTCTCTCTCTCCCCCCCCCCACACGCACACATTTTCATCACTTGTTTTCCAGCATCAGTAATCCAGCTCCACGTGGCCCTGAAACGTTCGATCACTAGCTTTCAATATTTCTGGGTGATTTTCCTGTCCACAAGCATGTCCCTGGACCTTAGGAGAACTATTAGCATGGATGGCATTAACCTCCACTCCAACCCCATCTTGCTCCTGCTTCATAAAAGAGTCTGATTCTTCCTTGTCTCAACTACTTCCAGGACCCAGAACCAGGCATTTAAGAACTTAGCGAGCCAGATGTGGTGGCACGCTCAGGAAACCTGGATATTCTGGAGGTGGAATCAGATGTATCTTGAGCTCCAGGCTAGCTTGGGCTACATAGTAAAATCTTGTCTCAAAAGGGGAGGGGGTGGGGAGAATTCAATGAAATTATTTTACAAACGTATTTCCACCTACCGTAAGTTTTAAAAAATTATATTTGAGGAAAGTCATAACTATTCTCTAGAATATCTTTTATATAACCCTCTCAATGTGAATTCAAGGTAATTATACGCTAGTGCCTATTCATATGTCTATATAATAACTAAGATACAGTAGAAGAAATCTAAAGATCCGCCAACCTTAGTGTCAAGTGTGTATATACATTAAAATGTGCACCTGTCCCATGGTATCAACAGAGAGCTGGGTCTAGGATCCTGCAGAGACACCAAAGTGCACAGATGCTTAAGTCTTTGTACCAGTTCTGTGGCACTGCATATAGCCTATGTGTGTCCTTGCATATGTTAAATCATCACTTAATTATTTATAATGTCCAAATAAAATATAAATATTTATTTTACTCTATTGCTTAAAGAATGACAAGAAGAGGTCTGTACATGTGCCATGCTGATGCAAATTTTTCTGAATATTTCCAGCCTGTGGTTGGATGAACCCACAGGAGCAGAACAGATATGGAGAGCCAACTGTATATGCATAAGGAAGAGTGGGGTGGGTGGGTGGGCGTATCGTAATCCCTGTATCTACAACGGATGTGTATAAACTTGTCATTTCAAACTTCGTGATTATTTTCAGAGGCTGCCCCCACAATTACAGTCTACAGCCAGGCAGTAAGTGCTTTGATTACATCACACAGACTCTCCGACTTCAGCCATATGCGTGGTTAATTTAGAAAATGATCGCCATGCTTCTCCTTCACAGACTAGCCGAAGCAAGTCACTTACTTAACCAAGTTTGTTACTTTTCCAAGATGTAAATGCCCCTTTGAACTTTCAAGGTGGTTATGGGGAACACATAGGGTGATGGTGATTCAAAATAGAAAAACAGCTTCCTTATGTAAAAGAAGGAGGCTATGAGAGTTACTTTTCAAGCAATTCTAGACCCTCAGATTCCTTGTGTTCTTTAGACCAGCAGGGAATTTAGCCAGCAAGCTTATTGAGGGGATATTTCGTTCTTTGTGTGCTTCCATTAAATTTGCTTCCTATTTAGACCCCCAAAACATCCAAGACCAGTAGCCATTCTACCTAGAGGATTCTAGAAAATGACTTGTGACTTATTTGTTCAATAAGTGTGTTACAAAATATTACTCTGTACAAGTTGCAAAACAAATAATTTTTTGCTCACTGTGAAGCCTTTTGGTTCCTCCTAAGTTTGGACAATTATTAAGAAACCCTAGATCCCATTTTAATAACAATGGATTTTAAGTTGGAAGCATATTCTATCACCCAGGAGGCTCATGATTAATTAACAACAGCCTGGTCTACAATTTTAAGACCTGTCTTAAGGAAACCCAAAACATGCTGGACATGGTGGTGCACGCCTTTAATCCTAGCACTCGGGAGGCAGTGGCAGACGGATTGCTGTGAGTTCGAGGCCAGCCTGGTCTACAAAGCGAGTCCAAGACAGCCAAGGCTAACACAGAGAGACCCTGTCTCGAAAAACAAAAAACAAAACAAAACAAAAACAAAAAGAAAGAAACCCAAAACAAAATAACTAATAATAATAATAAATGTTAGCAGTAGGATATTTTTAGTGTAAGTGGAGATATATATCAAAAAGGAGAAAATGTTACTCCAAGAGGAAAAGCCCTAGGTGTTTGATACATATGTTCAGGACTCCTTTTTATACCTAACAAAGTAGGTCCTGCCACAGAGAGTGAGGGAGAGGAAGGAAGTCAGCGTTAGCAGGCAGAGTTGGAATTCTCTTTTGCAACAATAGAGAGAAGAAAGTTGAGGTTGTATTGATTATCATTTTCTTGTCTCATGTATGCATCTGGCAATGAATGTTTGTCTACAGCAATGGTTTTCTGTGTAGTAGCTTTAATAGTTTTTATCCTATTCCATTGTATAAGGTCTTCTTTAACCAAAGCGCATGCTTCTTTCCAACTTTCACATATCTAGAAATGTCCATCATACATTTTATTACTATTTAAGTCTTTGCAAACATGTGCAATCACTGATCTAGGATAAGGCTCCAAAAATGGGGATTCTGGTTCCTTAGTGAAAATATTTAAGCTACATTTGAGGTACCTGGTGAACGGAATAAGGAAAGAATAATTTACATCTGAAGTGAAGTCAGAACTGGTGTAGGAATTCCGTCCCATACTGTCAAGTGCTCAGATTCTTCCTATCTCATGGCTCTGCCAATCCTAGGCATTACCTTCATCCGATCATCACATATTTATTCCACAGAGTGGGCGGGAATAGAGAAAACAAGAGTCCATGGGCCCCGTGCTATCAGACCTTAATATATCATTTCCATTATTGTCCCACTGGACAGAGCTTACTCATCTGCCTGACTGAAATGACAGACACGGAAGCACAAGAGCTGGGATCGGGTGGGCTGTGCCTACTCTGATGGAGGGCACCTGCTATGTAATATGAAAATTCAGCTGGTTTGTTTTACGTTCAGTACAAGAAGAGGGGTTACCTGGTCTTGATAGGAGGTCTCTGTAGGGGAGCAGTCTCAGATTGCAGTCATCTGGGACAAGGAAGCAGTAGGTTTTTCACACTCACGTCAGTTGTTTGTAAACACTCATACTTGGACAAGAGAAGGCTTTGACCACCTTCCTGAACTTCACAGAAGGAAGGCTTTACCACTCCCATGGGCTGTGGGCACTACAGTCCTTGGCGTGGCTGTGCCCATATCGCAAGACACAGGGCTTCATCTGTTCTCTACGGAGGCACACATATTTTTGTTGAACTTTTGAGGCACGCTGCCTTAGTAGTCTGCAGAAAGACTATAGTCATTTGACATTTCCATCAGCCTTGCCAACACAGGACAATTTAAATATCCTGTAAAACTAACGAATAAGGAGAACAGTCATCATGACACTTCATCTTCTATTTTCTTACCTTCTTGCTACATTCACGCCATTTCTCTTTTCCATTGAAATACAGATCCAATGGCTACCGCAATTGAATCTGAAGGCGAGGTTATGTGGGATGCTCATATTTCAAGAGATTGTCCTGAGGCATGTCAGTGTGCCCAGTGTCTCCCAGGGCTCTGATGTCACAGATAATTTTAATCCTTGTTCTCAGAGGTGATCTTTTTCCTCTCTTCAATTATGGACCTCCTGTTGCCAAATATATCTGCTGTTGTCATATATCACGCCAAAGACTTTCATGGCACAGTGAAGTACCACCTCAGCATAAAATACACAGACAACAGCACAGGCCAATCCGATGAAGGTAATTCTTCGCTGTGCACAAGTGACGGTGACGACACCAACCATGACGCCTGAAGCGCACCCTCTAGAATTTCTGCCAATTTAAGGACACGCCCATTGTATCTGTCAATAAAACCAAACCTCCTTCTTCAAAAAAGCTTGTGTTCATAGCAAAAGGAAACAGTTACAGATGACTATCACTGAACACAATGCAGAACTGAGTGTGAGTTGTGGGGAACCCAGCCACAGCAGATACGTCTGCAGCACAGATCCTGAATCTATGGCTCAGGGAACATCATGGACGAAGAGGGAGAAAAAAATTCTGTGAGTCAAAATACAAGGAAGTCTGCTGAGAGCCTGTCTCTCCTAGAGAGGGCCGCAAACACAAGGCCTGAACAACGACAATGTTAATAGACATGATAACGCAACAGGGGGGAAAACCTCACAGGTTCCATCCCAAACAAAGAGCTACAGGCAGCTAATGACTGCTGAGAGAGGGAGGACCCCTATTTGTTTACCTGACACAAAGTGGTAAGCCCTGACATCATATACACACACACAAACAGAAGTACGTTCAGCAGGCTGTATTTGTGTGTGTGTGTGTGTGTGTGTGTGTGTGTGTGTGTGTGTATGCGCACACGCATAAGTGTACACCCACAACAATAATAATAAAAGAAAAAGAGGATATTAATTATAGAAGGGAGCAGGGTCATGGGAGCCACTGGAAGTAGGAAAGAGGGAAGTGATATAATTATATTTTGATTAACATGTTTTTAAAGCCAGGCATGGTGGTGCACTCCTTTAATCCCAGCACTTGAGAGGAAGAAGCAGGCAGATCTCTATGAGTTTGAGGCCAGCCTGATCTACAAAGCAAGTCCAGGATAGCCGAGGCTACACAGAGAAACGCTGTCTTGAAAAACAAAACAAAAAAAGTTTTAAAAATATATAAATATACCTTAGTTTTTAATAATGATAGATCCATCAAATAATACATTGCTTAAAATTATAAATTGTGAATTTTATACACAAAATATGAATAACAAGTACAAATGTTTATATAGTTTGAAATTTAACTCATGAGATTTTATGTAAAGAATGGTGTTGAAATTTGGAGAAGAAAAAAGAGAAAGAAAATGAAAGTATTCAGAGATAGCAAATAGTCCCATATCTCAGTGACCCTAAACAATAAAGCCTTATTTGTGCCAGCGCTGCCATCCTGGGCCACTGTGGGAGAGGAGCATCACTCCACTTCATAGCTGTCAGGAGAGCCAAAACTACTGACTTTACCACTGACCCCCATGACAAGCTACGGATTCAACAAGAAATGCTCTTGTGTGCAGGTGACGTATTGTTTCTGTTCACAGCATATCTGCCAAGCCAAGTCCCATCACAAGGAAGAAGCACTCTACTGTGTACTATGCAGAAGCATTAGAGAAGACACGGATAATGATTGCACTGCATTCCCATGGCGGTGGGGGTCAGCAAGTGGGCTTCCACTTTGCGGAGGATAGAATCTCCACGTCATTTGGGAGGACTTCCTTAGTAGCTCAACATGGTCCCTTGGAACCTTCAGATTCCTCATCTTGTTTTATTTGAATTCCTAGCACCTAGCATGCAGCTTAGCATATGGTAATTGGTCAGCGGGTATTTACTGAATTGGAAATGATACTATTCCTGGAACAGCTATTATATAAAAAGGGATGTAGACTGAAATGCATAGAACCAAAATGATAAGACAGGTGAACCCAGGCTTAGGGCAATCCAAGTCACCAGAGGAAGAAACCAGAAACAACAGGTACAGACAATAACTCACAGGTACAGGTGAAAATGGTAGGTGGTTACCTAGAGTGGAAAGACATTGGTCTGTATGGTCATTATCACATACACACACACACAGCCTGACAACATACCCTGCCCTCCCTCCCTCCCTCCCTTCCTCCTTCCTGGTATATATTAAATAGCACACATGCCAGTTTAAGTTTCATTTTTGTGTGTGTTGAATGAGGAGAGGAAGAGGGAAATGAGAAAAAAAAATTCAGCTCAGAGGGCTTTCAAAATCACATAAGCCGGGTGGTGGTGGCCCACACTTTTAATCCCAGCACTCTGGAGGCAGAGGCAAGCAGATCTCTGTGAGTTCAAGGCCAGCCTGGTCTACAGAGAGAGTTCCAGGACAGCCAGGGATGTTACACAGAGAAACCCTGTCTTAAAACAAAAACAAAAGCAAAAGCAAAAGCAAAAACCAAAATCACTTAAACAGTGTAGCTTCCCAAAAGGAGGAACACTGATAGAACGAAAGCAACAAATATTTATCATGTGCTTCTGTTGTTTTCATAATAGAAACTAAAATTTAACATAACAAGAAGTAAAAATATTTATTATGTACTAATTCTGATTTTTTTGAAAATGTGCAGACAAAAATGTGAAAATCACCAGCAGGGCACAGCAGTGGGGACCTATGATGTGTCCTGCTTCCTCAGCACTCACCACTGCATCAGTTACCTGAGAGGCTGGAGGAGGGAGGGTTAGCCCATCACACCAGGGAAGGCCCAATGAAGCCAAGCTGTTCAGTTCCCATCAGCCAGGAGACAGAGCAAAGACAGGCTCAGGCCACAATGCACCCCTCAAACACACAGTCAAGAGCCTTCCTGAAACCAGCCCCTCCTTCCAGCCTCCCCGATAGCTATTCCGATTTTGAATAATGAACGGATTAAACTACTGATTAGATCACCGACACACTCTCACAGAAGCTTTGCCACTCTCTGAGGAGTCTCTGAATCTGACAAGTTAACAATTAAGACTAACCTTTCTTTAACTGTCTGCGATTTCCTTGCATAAGGTGAGTTACGCTGTGGAGTCTGCGTTAAAATTTGTGGAGCTTTATCTCAAAATATTTTGCTAAAGCTATCGAAAAAATGATGAGATTGAAACATAGTTCAAGGCGTGGACATGCAAATGAAGTGTGAAGGGTTGTGAGTGCTGGACCAGTAGGTCAGCATCAGTGGAGGGGTGTTAGACTCCTGCTTCCAGACCTGTAGCCCCATCTGTAAACAACTTCTGCCGTACATCCATCAGCATATATTTTCTTTATACGTACACACCTGTTCACCATCTAACTAGCTCCACTACTAATGGCATGCTCGCCAGATAACAAACAACCCTTCTCTAACAAACAACCCTGAACTGTTAGAAGGTTAATGAGCCTGCTTCTTCATCCTCCATGTCAGTGCAGGCAAGGAGACTGCTCATCCAGAGAGTGGGAAGCAGGACCAGCGGCCTCCGTCTTACCCAGAGAAAAACAGAATGTGGCAAAGTACACCTTGGTTCTTACAACTTTGCCTTGAAGTGATACAGAAATTTATTTCTACTCACAATGTATTGGCCCAATGACATCTCATGGCCCAGCTAACTCCTGCTGATCAACCCTATCAGAGGTACTAGAGTGTTGGCCAATGGCTTGTTTGAGGTTACAAAACATAAAAATAGGGTTGGAGTGGTCAGTAATGTCTTTCCCAATTTGAAAACCCTTTAAGAGGATAAAATGTTTTAACCAGAGTTTGCCTCAGCAACCATTTTCATTTCTATTTCAAACCCTATTGTGTCCCTCCCTCTAATCCTCAGCTCATATAACCTGAAACAAGCCGCCAAGTAAGGAACAGACAGCTGGTACTCATATCTGACACACAGGACGAAGCTGTAATGTGCTTATTAAAAAGAAAGTGCGATTTGACTTAAGCCAAAATATGAGTAGTTTTGACTATGTCGTCCTAGAAGCTGTCCTTGAATATTAAACATTAACATCAGAGAACTGTCAAGCGTAATTGGGACCAGGAAAGTGTTAAGAAAATTATGTTGATCGTAATATGAAGCTTTGATACCAGTTAATTTTAGATGTTATCATAGGACTGTGTTGACTGATTAAATGCCTAAAATATTTTTACAAATGTAGTGCTAAGTATATTGTGCAAATTATGGCAAAACTATGGCTGTAATTGTTATGTTGTGTGTCTGAAATTTTGTTTATACTTTAAATACATTGATGAGTCCCAAGAGACTTTATTTGGAGAAAAGAAAGAGGGAATAGATCTTCTGAGTGTACCAGCGATCCGGGCAAGTTGGCTATCTGCTGGAGTCTGGGTATATACAACTGTGTTTCCCCTGCACCCCATATGTTGGATTGGCTCCAAGACTCTTGTGCCTACTAAGATCTACAGCTTCTCAAATCTCTTATAAAAGATGAATTAGTATTTATATACACCCTATCTTCTCCAATATTCCTCCATATTGCTTACAATACCGCTTACAATGTAAATGTTACGTAAAGTAGGTCTGAATAGCCCCCACCCTCCTTTATCATCCACCAGAGGCTTTCCCTGCTAACGCCTTCACCTTGATGAGGACAGTGTCAAAGCGTGTGTTTGAGGAGGCACAAATATTCAGACCCCAGTGAACCTTGCAATGTTCTGTAAGTTGTATTATATATATTTTAGGGGATAGTGATAAGAAAAAGCCTCTATGTACTCAGTACAATTGGAATCCCCTCCCCCCCCATCCAATTTTGCTCCAAGCTTGGTTGAATCTGCACATGTTGAACTCACAGATGAAGGTGAGTGGGGGCGGAAGTGGAAGTGTCTCAGAAGGGGGCGGAAGTGGAAAGCGATGTAGCCCGAGGAGTACTTCTGGAAGTTACGAATTTGGGTCAAACAGGTTCAGAGGATGATCTCTGCTGAGAATAGAAACAAATACTCATTAAGAAACAACTAATGAACTCACTGGGAACCGTGAGGAGAGTGCCTGGCATAAGAAGAGTGAGCAGGACACAAAGGTGCACTTCTGAGAAGGGAGCCAGCCGGGAAGCAGTGGGCACAGCAGAGACTCTGTGAGGCCCAAGATGAAGGCCTACTGAGACCGCGACATGTGCGGAGAAAGTATCCCAGAAACAGTTACAGAGACGGAAGGGCAAATGTTATAGCTGAGAACAAAAATACACCACTGGGAGTTGAGGAATGAGGCTTAACGTCCACTTCCTTTTTAATGAACAGGTAAGGAGGGCAAAACTGGAATATGACAAACATTTATGCCCTCTTTCCCAACCCTGATGACCCTGAGCCAAGAGAAGAAGGTCTCCTGGGCCTCAAACTGGCACCCACCAGACTTAGTGAGTAAGGGAAAGACCGCATTGGAAAGATGCTACAAGTCCTACTGTTGTTCAGCTCTCTCCACCCTCCTTACCACTCCGTGTGCATATTTGATGGAACTGCTGTGGTCTGAATGGTTCTAGCCCCCAAACTCATTGAGTGAAATTCTACCCTGTGAGGTAGAGGAAAAACTCTAGGAAGGTGACTAGGGGGTTAGGATGGAGCCCTGGTGAAGGGACTAGGGGCCTTGTAAAACAACTGCAAGAAGGACTGGAGAAATGGCTCAGTGGTAAGAGGCCCCAAGTTTGGTTCCTAGCCCCCATATCAGGGGGTTCATTCACAACACCTGTAACTCCAGCTCCAGGAGGATCCAATGCCTATGGCCTCCACGGGCACCTTCAGTCACCTGCACATATTCCCCTCCCCCGGACATATAACACACACACACACACACACACACACACACACACACACACACACACACACAAATACATGGTGATTTAAAAAAAAAAATTACTGCAAGGGAAATCCCTCCGATTCTTCTTGCCCTGTGAGGTCAGAGCTGGGAGGTTGTACTCTGTGAACTAGAAAGTCATCTGCCACCTAACCCAAGTCTACCAGCCTCCTGCTTGGCTTTGGACTTCCTGGTGCAGAACAGTGAAGAACAATTTCTGTTGTTTATAAGCTCCCTAGTTTTAGGGAGTATGGAGATTGTCCACAGGGTAAGAGCACTTGCTGTGCCAGCATGAGGGCCTGAGATTGAATTCTCAACACCTACAAAAAACATTGCTCATGGATGTTCATGCCCGTTAAGCCCAACAGTGGAGGACAGACACAGGCGCTCACTGGCCAGTCAGCCTAGGTGAAGTGGTGAGCCTCGCGTTCAGTGAGAGACCCTGTCTTGTGGGGATAAGGCAGGAGGCGGTACAGAAAGACACCCGGATCTTCCTCTGGCTTCCACATGCATGAACATAGGGGATGTGCACCCGTTTCCCCACGCACACTCACATACAGCAGCATAGTTTTGTTATATTTTGTTACGGCAACCTAAATGGATTAGGAGAAGCATAAATGTAAGATTCAGTCAAGCCATCAAGTATTCCTTATAGTTCAATATAGCAAGTAAAGTGGTAGAAAGCCACTATTTTAATGTAACAAACATATCGGAGTTTTAATAGTGTGTGTGTGTGTGTGTGTGTGTGTGTGTGTGTGTGTGTGTGTAGGAGCTAGAGAAATGCCTTAGTATATTTGCTCTATCAGAATGCTACATAGCTCTTGACCACCCCTGTAAGTCCAACTCCAGGGGATCCAATGCCTTCTTCTGGCCTCCATGGTCCTGCACATATATACACACACATAAAAGCTAAAGTACATCACTTAAAAAAATACAAACTGTGAAAATTTTTAGAAAGCAAAAAAAATCATGAAAAAATCAATTATCCATAGTCTTACCTGGAGATGGCCACGGTCAGGATTTGAGAGTTTCTCCTTATCTCGTCTCGTATCATTTTTAATCATTTGGATCTTAAAATACATTTTAAAATCATGGTGCATTCACTATGGATTCTATATTTATCATTGTAAAATATGAATATTTTCCTATGTATGAAAAGATTTTACGATATTGTATGAATGGGTTTCTACCCCATCTTTGTGATTTTCTAGTATTAATTTATTCCCTTTTTTATTGATGGCCATTAACTTCATTTCTAATGTTTTATCATTACAAATTATGCTGTAATATACGCATGCATATATATGAGCATAGAACTTTTTAAAAAAGATGGCTGAAAGCTGTTTTTATTGTCTAGGATGGGATGACCTTGAGTTAGAGCTTCACTAATTACATAGGGACATGGAATCTAAGAGTTAAATGACGCACTGCAGTTTTTAAAAGACAGAATTATGAGCATAGAACTTTGTCTGCTTCCTGCGCTTATGTATGTGCTGGGGGTTGAACTGAGGGTTCCCTCTATAGTAGGCAAGCACTCTACCTCTAACCTACAGCCTCATCTACAATCCACATTTTTAAATTTTATTTTATTTTATTTGTTTTTTTTTTTTTAAAGACAGGGTTTCTCTGTGTAGGCTTGGCTGTCCTGGACTCACTTTGTAAGCCGGGTTGGCCTCGAACTCACATCGACCCACTTGCCTCTGCCTCCCGAGTGCTGGGTTTAAAGCCGTGTGCCACCACGCCCAGCCTACAATCCACATTTTAAATAATTTTTTAAAAATATATTCTTAGATGTGAAAACACTGGATCAAAGGTCACAAATATTCCATGACTTTATGAATCCGGCCCCTGAGTTCTTGACCATTCTTCCTATGGAGATCTGAGATGTATTTTCCTTCCCTTTGAGTCTCAGTTGACTTGCGGCAACTTTAACCAGCAGTGTAAATAAACCGCTGACCCACAGTACCCAGGCCCTTCGTCCTTCCTTCCTTCTGAAGGCCAGCGCTAGCCCCAGAGCCACCTGGCCCTTTAAGTCTTACATGTTGGTGTGTTGTAGCTTGTGAAGCAAAGAGATTGCATCCTCATGTACCCTATCCAAATTCCCATCCACAGATTCCATAAGCATAGAAAATGGGTGTTTTAAGCCAAGCTTCTGAGTAATTTTTTTTTCATGCAGCAATAAAATAGTAAGTGGAACGAACATTCCGGGGGTTCTTGATACATCCTGTCAAACTGTTGTCTAAGCAGATTGCAGCCATTTGGCCTCCCACCTAGCATGGATGGGCTCTCCCTACACTGCATTTGATCCACACTGGCACACACTTCATAGCTCAGCCTTTTCTGTCTTTACATTTTATCATAAAAAAAAATGAATATTCACAGAGATGAGAGGCTAACGTAATGAATATGCCCATCTCTTGGCTTCAATCATTCCTCCCTGCAGCATCTGTTCCACTTCCTGCCCTCAACTTTCTATCAGCAGGGTTATTAGATTAGGTCGTGAACAAACAGCAGCGGGAGATGCAAACAAGATGGCCATTGATATATATTAAGTAGGTACACTAGACTAGGCGCTGTCCTAAATAGATCACACAAAGTAACTCAGTTACGTTTCACAGGAGCCCTAAGACAAATAGACTCTCAGCATTCCATTTTAGAGATGGGTGCAGCAGGCTGAACAAGTTGTTCAAGTTTGCACAGCTAGCTAGGAAATGTGAATGGCAAAACTTGAACAGAAGCAGTCTGGCTCTAAAAACCTATGCCCATGGCTCTGCTGCATTCCTGCTCTCAAGGCACACCTGTTTCTGTGGCGGATTATAGAAAACCAGTCTGTGATACATTGAAACAAGTCCCTGCTCTCCAGTCCGCTTGTGATCCAGGAGATGTTTAAAAGTTGGAGGTAAGACACAATGCTTTCTAGAGGCCTGGTCCAAGGATGACCATTGTTAGTTTTCCTACATGAGTCATTTTTAAAGAAAAAACCACTGGGGTCGGGGGTGGGAGGGGATGGTGCACGCCTTTAATCCCAGCACTTGGGAGACAGAGGAAGGCAGCGGATCTCTAGGAGATCGAGGCCAGCCTGGTCTACAAAAAGAGTTCCAGCTGGGCGTGGCAGCGCACGCCTTTAATCTCAGCACTTGGGAGGCAGAGGCAGGTGGATCACTGTGAGTTCAAGGACAGCTTGATCTACAAAGTGAGTCTAGGACAGACAAAGCTACACAGAGAAACCTTGTCTCGAAAAACAAACAAAAACAAAAAACAAAACAAAAAAATAAATAAATTAAAAAAAGAGAGAGAGTTCCAGGAGAGCCAAGGCTACACAGAGAAACCCTGTCTTGAAAAACAAAAACAAACCAAACAAACCAAACAGAAAAAAACCAACCCAGGAAAGAACTACAGCCTTCTAAGTCCAGGGTTCTGTGTCATATAGAACAGGTTCTCATTTATAGTCAAAGAAAAAGTATTATTCTGGGCGGTGGTGACTCACACCTGTAATCCCAGCACTTGGGAGGCAGAGGCAGGTGGATCACTATGAGTTTAAGGCCAGGCTAGTCTACAAAGCTTGTCCAAGACAGCCAGGGCTACAACTTCTAGGTTCATATGGAAGAATGGATCTGTCTCTTGGCAAATTACTTTTAAAAAAAAATCAGGAAAGATAAAGCAGTAAAATCCAATTCTTCCAACATCCCCCTAGCAGCAACCAAATGAAGAAAAGGATGAAGCAACTGTGAGCCTCAGCAGAGTGGTCCAGGAGGGAAGCGGAACAGCACGCTGGCAGCACCTCTGACTCCACCTCCTTCTCTCTTGAGCCCTGAAAAATGTAAGTGGTCTCATCAGTATTCAAAACTTTGAAAAGCCACCGTGTGTGGTTGTTCTGTTTGTTTCTGATGATTGTGGTGATGGCAACAGCTGCTGGGGAGAAAGTGGGGGAGCCTAGAACAGCGTGAGCCAGGGGATGCACTCTTAGCTGGAGAAGGAAGCCAAAGCCTGTGGAAGTGGGATGCGCCAGAGGGAGCTGAGACAAAGAAGCAGAGAGCTGGGGTTTGCTAATGCAGAGTCAGCATAGTGTCTCCCAGGCCCCCTACCATGCTGGCTAGGGTACAGAAAAGCAGGAAGCACACAGTAGCATTTTGGAGAAAACAAGCTGGTCTTGGGGAAGGTGGGAAGGCAGTCACGAAGTCACCCACACTCCATCAGAGCAAACAGGGGCTTTGACAGAGCTGTCTGAACTTGAGTAAGAAGAAAAGAATCAGCCCTGGCAAGGAGGCCACGGTGCCTGCGGGGCTGGGGGTGTAGTGTGGGTGGAAGGAACACAGCCTAACAAAAGACAAACACGCACCACAGCCGGCGTGAACACTGAACTCCTGGAGACGGAGGCGAGATTGCCCCCTCCGCACTCTAAGGACAAAGGAGAGCTCCGGCTAATTGGGCATACAGAAAGGCAGGCGTCAGCACCACTTTTAGGGTCTTTCCACGAGATCTTCTGATGATGGCTGTCTGAAAACTACAATGCGTGGGGCACTGGGCGCTTTCAAGTAGTACCTCATATAATCCTACAGCTACCCCCATGAAACAGACTCTGTTATCATCACTGGGAGCTTGCTCAAGAACACATAGCTCTTGATCCAGAGTTGGTCCTCTTATCCATTGTGTATGTTTTCCTTTACCTAAAAGTGATGTCATCTCTCCCCTAAAGTAGCATCCTTTTTGCATTTACCTGGTATACAGAGACTGCCTGGGCTGGGGGAAGCTAAGAACTTTCTCCGCCTCCTACCCCCATCTCCAAAGACACCCGGGAAGGTGGGAGGCCAGCTCCTACCCAGCTGTACACCCTGCTGCCTAATTTACCATCTAAATCTCCCATTGAAATGAACCCAATCCCTACTAAATGTTAAGCTCTTCCTTTTAGGTAAATGAAAGCGCTTCACCAACAGGTTCAGCTTCCCAGACTGTAGACAACACCCATACATAAAACACCCACACAGGCACACACAGCTCTCTGCTGTGTTTTAACACAGACATAATTATGACTCACAAATAAGCATGGCTGGAGCATAAAGCACTCAACCAGGAGTTACATAAGCATGGGTGACATCCATCTTCTACCCAGGCGGCATTAACATGATGGGCTGCGGACTGCAGACTAAATTAACAGAAGACAGAAGAGGCCATTTGCTGTAATGAATTCCTGTAGGTGGGGATGTACCTTCTAATGGCTAGCCCACAGTGGGGAGTGCAGTAATCCGCCCAGCAGCAATAAATCCAACAATAAGCCCAAATGTTGCTTCCAGAAAGACACTTGGCCCATAAACCAGTGTCTCTAGAAACTGCCTGTCTGGATTTGACATCTTCTATTTTGGAGTGGATTACCCGTCAGTAATCCCATTCCCAACAGTGAGTGATGATCCATTCTTTTTTTTATATAACTTCAAGGAACTATATAAACTGTTTTGAACCTTCAAATCAAGCATAGAAATGAGGTGTGAAACCAAGAGCCTTGGCTCCAGTGCATGGGGGAAGCATGGTCTGCGTCCAGCCAGGGGAATGCAAGAGTGGCTAAGCCAGGTGTTTTCTTCTTCTCCCTACTAAATACTTCCGGCTGTGTTTGCACCTTTGATGCTCCTCAAAATGCTTGATGCATTGGTCTCAAGGGGGGAAAAAAACCCATGACAACAGAAGAGCTAGAAGAAATTTACATTGCACTGCCTCCAAACATGCATGATTTTATACTCTTATTACTGCTTTCTCAATGGCACGCCCACCTGTTCACACATCTCAAGATTTTAATTGCAAAGTTAGTAAGAAAAAAACAATAGCAAAAACCACACAGACACAGGACAGTGACTAAAGGACAAATAAGAGCAGGTTAAAGTATCTCTCTGAGGACTGTCACATGTGTTGGAAAATGGTTTCATATCTTGGAAGGCTCTGGGGCTGTCCCTGAGAATAAGTCAGTAAGTGCTACTGTGAGTCACGGACATCACTGTATAAGGGTTTGGGAGTGTACATACGTTTGGGGGACAGGAGAAAAGAAGTGCACTGGTGGAGAAGTTAGGAAAAGCGTCACGAGAAGAAGGAACATGGAAAACACACAGAAGCCAGGAGATTGGAGTCCCAGGCCTAGGTGAATGTGTCCAAACAGGATTCTTGAATCCTTTAACTTTTTTTTTGAAAATCCTTCCTGGATCCTACACATCCACTTTCAGTAGCAAGTTTCCGCCTGACCACATTCTGTCTTAGGAGTCCTTTTCTTTCTCTGTTAGAACAGCGACTCAAATGATTCAATCTACAGCTGTAGCCCTATAAAATGTATCAGCTACAGTGTTTCAGTTAGTAACAGACGACTGTACAATGTGGCCTTTCAGATAAGATTTATGAGCTGGGAAGATGGCTCAGTGGCCAAGTGCTTTGCTGTGCGAGTGTGAGGAGCTGAGTCCAGATCCCCAGAAGACACATAAAGCTGGATGCAGTAGCCCATGCCTGCTATCCATGCCTGCTATCCATGCCTGCTATCCATGCCTGCTATCCATGCATGCCATCCTCACACTCCAATGACAAGATAGAAGGCGGCGATAACAAGGAAAGTGAGGACCAAAACGTGAGGTTCTCCTCTGACTTCCACATGCACTTTATGCCATGCATGAGCCTGCATTTGCACATATGAACACACATACACATATGCACACATACGTCTTTAAAACAGATTACATTTGTCTAGTGATATAAGCATCTTGGTTTATGTAAATATATTCTATGATGTTCAAACAATGACAAAGCACTCTAATGATGCATTCCTCACACTTGACTCATGAGTAACCATATTTCAACTACATCCTAGCTACATAATTTTATTTTCTTTCATTTTGGCAATGGGGATTAAACCTAGGGCTTCACACATGCTCTAAAAACATTCTACCATTAAGCTAAAATTTGAACCGGAACATTTTTTGGACTATATTCAGTTATGTACTTATGTATTTATTTTGGGGTGTGCAGCGTGTGTATGTGCCCACATGTCATGGTATCTGAGTGGACATGAGAGGACACGCGCAGGAATGGGCCCTGTCCCTCTATCATGTGGGTCCCATTTATCTAACTTAGGTTCTCAGGCTTGGTGGCGAGCACTTTTACCAACTGAGCCATTTTGTCAGTCGCCCAGCCCTTTCTATGTGTTTAGTTGTCTTTTTTAGTTATGTGTGTATGTGCACATGCATGAAGTGCCCAAGCACCTCAAGCTGGAGTCAGAGGTGACTGTGAGTGGCCTGGTGTGGGTGCTGAGAACTGAAACTTGGGGGTCTCTGCAAGAGCAAGCAAGTGGTTTTAGTTTTGAGGCAAGGCTTCACTAAGGGGCCCAGGGTGATCTTTGCTGTCCTGGCTGGCCTTGAACTTGTGACTTCCCTACGTTAGCCTTCCAAATGGCTGAAATTACAAATCTTAACCTCCAGTCTTGCTTCCATTGACATGTTAGTAGGTGTCAGATCTGTCCTTCCTGCCTAGACCTCTTTCCTTACAGTTTACAGTGGCTTTCCTTAAGGCCGCCTACTATATCATCCATGTGACCCCAGCCTCAAATGTCCCTTCTCTCATTAGTCTGCTTCTCTCATCCAAATGTGCTGCCATCTAACAATTACATGAGGCAGACACGTGTGAATCATAAATCTTCCCTCAGTCCTCACGTGCAGTCTCTAAGACTTAACACCTTTGCCTCCTGAGCATTTCCAAGTTCATTGTCCTGTTCCCAGCCTGGGTGCCAGCCTTCTCATCTCTCTCCTCCACTACCCCTGTGCTATCTCTACGATCACCCGTCTTTGAGATCAACCTTTCCAGGTCCCCAGGGTTTCCTGAAGGTGCAGCTCACAGTTCACTATCCTGCCTGTATTTGGTCCTGTTAACCTGATGATCCACTCTTGCATCTCTCCAGCCATGCTCCAAGAGGCTGTCCAATGGGTTCGCTCCCTCTCCCACTTGTTCCCACAGGTCTGGAAGGGACACCAGGGAGATAAGTCGGATTATATATTTCCCAGGCTCTTCCCTGCTCTGTTGCCATGACTGTGACCTTAAGTTTAGGCCATGCCCTGTCAGGAAGCATCTCCACATAGCTTACTGATGTCTCTTTTTCACTTCCATGGTCTATCAGTTGAGCCACTACATCTCGTTTCAGGCCTGGGAACGGTGATGGATTCCGACTGTTAGCAGACATATGAGGCTACAGTATCTCATGTGCTTTCCCTAGACAAGCTATATTGTCCTCAACTTATTCCAGGTGAAAGTGCCACCTTTTTTCTTCAAAGACCCTCACTATTCAGGGACAGAGATGGAGCCTTGTTTGTTAATGTCACCTTGCATCCAGCATGGTGTTTAGCATATAACAAACATTCACTGATAACTGAATAAATAAAAGTGCTACCCAGCTGCAGTTCACCAAGTCACCCCACTTATGTCTCAGATCCCAGAAAGTGGTGATGGTTTGTGGACTAAATGGCTTTTGTACAAGAGGAAATGGAAGATGTTTTCAAAGTCAGAAGTGATGGTATTATCCTCAAAAAGGGGGTTCATTAGGTTAAGTTTAGAGGAAAGAGAGAGTGAACTGAATTTTCTTAGGAAATTAGGAGAAAGGAGGTTAGGCTTCAAGGTGTGAAGAAGAGATACAGTGGATCCAAAAGAAAAAAAATGAAGATATAGAAAAAAAATAGTTTGTCAAGTAGCAGAGGGTGATAAGTCAACCCAGTGTTTGTATTGTTACATATTTCTTTCTTTCTTTTTTTTTTTTTGTTTTTGGTGAACACAAATCAGTTTATTTAAACACATCCACACTCATCTTCAAAGATTTTTGTCAATGGCTGGTTGCTGAGCTTGACATTCTTTTTTTTTTTTTAATTGAAAATTAAAAATAATTCCTATTACATCTCATTTTCTATCCCATCCCATGCATCCTCCCATTCCTCCCTCCCTCCCACTTTCACCCCAATCCCCCTTCCCTATGACTGTGGCTGTGGGGGACCTCCTCCCCCTGAATATGGTGCTAGGGTATCAAGTCTTTTCTTGGTAGTCCTCTATCCTTCTTCCGAGTGCCATTGGGCCTCCCCCACAAAGGGACATGGCCAAATATGGGGCACCAGAAATCCTGTGAAAGTCAGTCCCCAGTCTCCACTTAGCTGTGGAGAATGTTCTGTCCCTTGGCTAGATCTGGGTAGGGGTTTGATGATGACTGCCCGTTTTGTCCATGGTTGGTGCCTTAGATCAAGCAGAATCCCTGGGCTCAGATCTAGCCATCATAATGTTCTTCTTGTAGGTTTCTAGGACCCTCTGGGTCCCCCTACTTGCCTATCCTCTATATTTTCATCATCTAGAGTCTCAATAGGATGTCCTCACCTCTATCCCCGTTTCCTGGTAGGTGCAGACTTTCATGGGACCTGTCCCTTGGGCTAGTGTCCGGTAATAAGTGAGTATATACCATTTGACTCTTTCTGCTTCTGGGTTAGCTCACTCATTATGATCATTTCTAGTTCAATCCATTTGTCCACAAATTTTGGAAAATCCTTGTTTTTAATAGCTGAGTAATATTCCATCGTGTGTATGTACCACAGTTTCTTTATCCATTCTTCTACTGAGGGGCACGTAGGCTGTTTCCATGTTCTGGCGATTATGAATAAGGCTGCTATGAACATGGTTGAGCAAATTTTCTTGTTGTGTGCTGGAGCATCTTCTGGGTATACTCCTAGGAGTGGAATAGCTGGGTCTTGAGGAAGCCCTATTCCCATTTTTCTGAGATAGCACCAGATAGATTTCCAAAGTGGCTGTACTAGTTTGCATTCCCACCAGCAATGAAGGAGTGTTCCTCTCTCTCCACATCCTCGCCAGCATGTGTTGTCACTTGAATGTTTGATTTTAGCCATTCTGATGGGTGTAAGATGGAATCTCAGAGTTGTTTTGATTTGCATTTCTCTGATGACTAGAGATGTTGAGCATTTCTTTAAGTGTGTCTCAGCCATTTGATATTCCTCTGTTGAGAATTCTCTGTTTAATTCTGAGCCCCATTTCTCAATTGGGTTATTTGGTTTGGTGGCATTTAATTTCTTGAGTTCTTTATAAAGTTTGGATATTAGACCTTTGTCAGATGCAGGGTTGGTGAAGATCTTTTCCCAGTTTGTAGGCTGTCGCTTTGTTCTTTTGACAGTGTCTCCAGCCTTACAGAAGCTTCTCAGCCTCATGAGGTCCCATTTATTAATTGTTGACCTTAAGGCCTGGGCTGTTGGTGTTCTGTTCAGGAAGTTGTCTCCTGTGCTGATGTGTTCCAGGCTCTTCCCCACCTTTTCTTCTAACTGATTTAGTGTCTCTGGTTTTATATTGAGGTCTTTAATCCATTTGGACTTGAGTTTTGTGCATGGTGACAAGTATGGGTCCAATTGCATTTTTCTACATGTAGAAATCCAGTTAGACCAGCACCATTTGTTGAAGATGCTTTCCTTTTTCCATTGAATAGATGTGGCTTCTTTGTCGAAAATCAGGTGACTGTATGTGTGTGGATTCATATCTGGGTCTTCAATTCGATTCCATTGATCAACCAGCCTATTGCTGTGCCAGTACCATGCTGTTTTAAGTACTATTGCTCTATAGTACAGCTTGAGATCAGGTATGGAGATTCCTCCTGAGGATCTTTTATTGTATAAGATTGTTTTAGCTATTCTGGGTTTTTTGTTTTTCCATATAAAGTTGAGAATTGACCTTTCAATGTCTTTAAAAAATTGTGTAGGTATTTTGATAGGGATTGCATTGAATCTGTAAATTGCTTTTGGTAAAATGGCCATTTTTACTAGTTACATATTTCTTATGTCAGGCCTGTAATTCTGCAATGGAGATGCAGGAACAGGAGTTCAATAAGCATTAAGCACCCCCTTATTAGTGCAGGGATCTAGAGGTGTATTAATAAATGAGATACAATTTCTGTCCTCATAGAGTTTGCAGTAGAGTGGAGAAGAGAAACACGGATGCAAATACAAATTTCACTACTGTAAGTGCCATGGTAACAGTATGTGCGGCGTCCCAGCAGACACATACATACAACCCAGTCTGGAAGGGAGAATGCCAAAGAAGTCCAGAAAGACTTCTGGAGGACACAAGCTCAGCAGCATCTGGAAAGAGTCGAGCAGACAGAAAAGTGCAGCCATGGTCAGCATCACTACAATGGACAGTGAAGAAGAAGGGTAAGAAAGACAGCTCGGCAGTTAAGAGTGTGTACCTGCATAGGTAGCCAAGTCTGCATCTCAGTACTCACATAAAAGCCAGGTATGGTCCCACTGAGAGGGACAGAGACAGAAAGATCAATGAAGCTGGCTACATGCCAGCCTAACCCAAAATCATGAACTCTAGGTTTAGAGAGACTCCGCCTCAAAGGAACATATCAGTGAGTGACAGAGGAGGACATCTAAAAAATTTTCCTGGCCTCTGCTTGTACACACACACACACACACACACACACACACACACACACACACACACACGGGGTGGTGGTGTCAGCATCCACACAGATACCATATACACATATACTATATGCCCCAAATTAAAGCACAATGCCTGTGCTGAAATTCCGTTATTGCTTTTTGTAATCAGTGGTTTTCCTACAGAAGTTAATATTCAAACATATTTATAAATAATTACAGACACAAAAAGAAGTTTACGGAATGAAAATAGAAATCTGCTTTCACACTATTATCAACCCTCCTCCATTCCTCAGAACTAATCATAGCCAGGCAGAATTCCCAAATTTTCCGCTATGTGTGGGATAATATTTCAATGTTATCAATCACTGTAATTTTTGTCTTTACTTTTTGACAACAAAAAATTCTTCTTCTGTTTTAACTCTCACAGTCAAGTTCCCGCCGTGTACACACACGGAGAGAGCAGGGTCATGAAACGTGGGGTCAGAGACACTGGCAACTCACAGCCAAAGCTTTGGCTTTCAAAGACCTGAGCATTGGGAGAAGGAAACGGACAGCCAGTTACCAAAGCACGGTGTTGTGCCTCAAAATCAAAGCCTTGAAAAATTTGGAGCTAAAAGCCTATGTCACGAACAGTACTTTGGAAGTATAACAGATGAAAAGCCCGGCCTCTTTAACTATGAGCTGACCGGAGCTGGTACACCTACTCTTCCACACTTTCGAGTTATGGACGTTTATCTGTCTCTCATGAGTCCATGTAGGTGAGCATGTTGTAAGAGCTCTAGAGTGAGATCAGGGATAAAAAGGATTATGAGATAATAGTCAACGGCACGGCTGGCCGTTTGATGGCAGGTATGTGTGTTCTTCAGGGCACAGCGCTGTAGACAGCAGAGACATTTCACAATAGCGTCAACAGAAACAGATGTATCGCTACTAGCTCAGCTTACAAGCTCTATAAGAGCCAGGAACAAGTTTGCTCTCCACATAGAAACAATGTCATCAGGGAAACCTTTAACCACACAGGAGCCTGTTTAAGGCCAGGAAACCTCACAGCACCTCTTGACCATCGAGCACAAGGCAGCAATATCATTGTGACAACCACCACCTTCCAGGGTTCTGAGGAAAACTTGCTGTAGTGATCTAACCTCAAGACATGCCGCAGACGGGTCAGGAATGAGTTCACACAGCTGGTGCTGAATTCAGCTACCAGCTAACATCCTTTCCGCTCTAACCATTCGATAAAATGCTGTCCTCGCTCTGATTGGTGGAAAAGTGATCTGTAAACAACCTTATTTTTTCCTGAATAGGCCTTTGTGTAATTTGTCCTAAGATTTATGCAGGGCTGAACCTAACCGAGTGCAAATTGAGTGGAATTGAATGGCTCCAGCTGTGAGGAAAACAAAACGCAGAGCTGGAAGCTGGTAAAGATTTTAACACGAGCAAACCAAAGCAGCCAGTCCCTTAGACTTAGCACTGCCAAACCAAGAGCCAGTCACTTAGATTCAACGCCACCAAAGCAAGAGACAGCCACTTCGACTTAACACTACCAAACTAAGGGAGTCAGTCATCCGCTAACGTAATGGAACAATGGGGAATGTCAACGGTACTCCCCCATCACAATATCACTGCTTCCGGGAGTTCACCCCACCCACACTTACATTCATATGCCTACTAGGGCCAAGTCTGATTCGGTTCTGTTCCTTATCATTCTGAGGCGGCTAAATGTGCACAGCCAAATATGATGACACTGATCTAAGCCGTGGGACCCTCACCCCAAGCAAGAAACTGAGACGCTTCGCTGGGAGTTTTGGTGTGACTTAGTGCTGGAACTCACGAGAGAGGAACCCGAGGAGCTGCTGGTAGCTGTGATGGTTTGAATGTCAAATGTAACCTCATAAGTTTACGTGTTTTGGTGTTTGACCTCACAGAGTGGTGCTACTGTAAGAGACGGTGGAACCTTTCAGAGGTGGAGCCCCATTGGAAGAAGTGAGTCACTGAGGGTGGGCCTAGAGGTTTCATACCCTATCCCTATTTCCTAACTGCTCTCTGCATACAACAAGGACATTTGCTCAACTATGTCTACAGCAGCTTTATTTCTGATAGCCAGAATCTGGAAACAACCCAGATGTCCCACAGATAAAGAAACAGTGGTACATTGACACAATGGAATACTACTCAGCTATTAAAAATAAGGACGTTTTGAAACGTGCAGGCAAATGACTGGAACTAGAAAAGATCATCCTGAGTGAGGTAGCCCAGACTCAGAAAGACACGCATGGTATATATTCACTTATAAGCAAATATTAGCCCAACATAGATGTGCTCTGAGAGACTCCACCCAGTGGGGGATGGGGACAGATGTTGGGACTTGAAGCCGGACTCTAGGCAGAGAATGCTGAGAGTGGTATCAAAGAGTAGGGGGTTGTAAGGACCCAGAGGGGCCAGGAGCCCCATAGGGAGACCATTGAGGACAGCAATCTGGACGGGGGGAGGGGGGGCGGGGTGCTGCACAAACTGATGCGCCAACCAAGGACAATGCATGCAGAGAACCTAGACCCCCTTCAGATGTAGCCGATGGACAGCTCATTCTCCATGGTTGGGGGGGCTGCCTCTGACGTGAACTCTGATGCCCTCGATTTGATCACTTCCTCTTGACAGGGAGGCCCAGAGAGCACACAGAGGAAGGGGATGCAAGCTATTCTGATTAGACCAGATAGGCTGTGGTCAGACGGTGGGGGAGGAGCCCTTCCCCCCCCCCCTTCACGCAGAGGTCTAGAGGAGGAGAATAAAGCAAAAAGAGGGAGGGAGGGTGGGAAGGAGAAGATACAAGCGAGGGGATAACAATCGGGATGTAATGTGAATAAATTATAATAAATAAAAAAGTTTTTAAAATAAAGACAATTGAGCCAAGAAACTAACCTTCCTCCCTTAAGTTGCTTGCTGTCAGGTCACAACAATGAGACCCTGACCAGCAAGCAGCTCTGTTATTTGCTGCATAGAAGGAATCAGTTATCAGTGAAAAAGAAATAAAGTCAACCAATGGTGGTCACGGTTGTAGGCAAGTTCCATAGTAGTTTCCAGTGCCATAGTTGTTGAGACTCAGCCATGCTACTGCCTTGTTGCCGCTCACCCTATATGCCTGGGTTTAAGATACCACCAATGCGGCTTTAATCTCAGTGCTCAGGAGGCAGAGGGAGGCAGATCACTGTGAGTTCGAGGCCAGCTCAGTCTATAAGGCGAGTCTAGGACAGCCAAGGATAACACAGAGAACCCCTGTCTCAAAAAGCAAAACAACAACAACAAAAAGATACCATCAATAAAAAGAGGAACCATCTTGTTAGCTCCATCTCTTATATAAAATGTACTTGTGACTAAAGTATGAAGTGATACAAACTGCTATCCAACTTTTCTTTCAAAGATATTAAAAAGAGGGCTGACAAGATGGCCATAGCCTGATGATCCAAATTCAATCCCATGTAAAAAAAAAAAAAGCTGGACATGTTGGTGCACATCTGTAATTATAGCATTCCTAAGGACGTATGAGGCATAGGCAGGAGAATCTCCAGGAAGCTCACAGGCCAGTACCCCAGAGTATGCAGCACAGTAGAAACAACAGACACCCCGCCTTAACCAGAGGGAAAGAGAGAACCGAGCACAAAAATTGTCCTCTCACTTCTACCCGTGTGCCCTGGCATGTGTGTGTCCTCACCCAGATATACATCAGACACAAGTACATACAGTAATAATAAATAAGCAAACTAAAATTATTTAAAGAGGGTGGGACCAGGAGGAGATAAAAGAGGAGGCTATTATTGGGATGTAAAGTGAATAAATTTAAAAAAAATTTAATTATCTTAAGGCAAAACTAACTAACTAAATAAATAAATGAAAAAACTGTTTAAGGGCGAAACGTAATATAAATTTTAAAACCAGCAAAATAGATTTCCTATCCTAAGCAAAGTCAAGTTGGCTTGCTCGGACTTATAATAATTAGTATGTTATGGGTTTACACAAGTGGATGAGACGTCTAGAAAATTTCCAACCTGGGAATGAGATAGTGTGTGGGGAAAAAGGACGTGACAGTAAGTATTTCTGAAAGGAAAAAAATTCGCTGAAGAATTATTAAGAGCATAAATTACACTGAACGTAATTGCGACTGCCACTGTCCTCATTTGCTCTGCCATTACGTGGAGAGCTCTAGTGAACCATCTCGTCCTGAGATGGGGAGCTAATGACAGGGATGGTAGCTTCAAGCGCATCGACGAAGACATTTTCTGATAATTATCAAAGCAAACTTTGAATCTGAGTTCAAATGCACAAGCGAGCATCTTCTCCAGAATAGGAAATCCCGCAAAAGCCACGATCCTGACGGAATTAAATTTTTGGTAACAGTTAGTGATGTGCGAATGATTCCAACCAAAGAAAACTTTAAAACACTACAAGCAAGAAAAGTATTCTTCGGTAACAAAAGGATTTGAAAACTATGTTTTACTTTCATCAGTGCAGGTAAAGGGCGCTGTCTTGAAAGCTATGGCGTTTACTGGTGGTTGAAACTGGAACTCATGCCAAAAGGAAGCGGACGGAGCACCAGGAATATTCGCCGTTGACAGGTACAGCCCTCCTGTAACGCGCTTCCCTTTAAATCGGGCTTGTGGTCTGGCTTCTGCCTTAATGTGCGCTGTGGACTCACGCAGCTTGCCAGATGGCAGTGGGAAGCCCATTAGTTATGCATCACACATCCTGACATCCTGATCAAAACTGCAAGAAATGATCCTCAGATTGAGGAGAGATGCTCCAGAGAGAAGCAGTGATTAAACCCCCCTGTATTTCGACAGAAACGCGCACATAGTCGTCTGTAAATAAACCCATTCTTAGGATATGTGGACCCAAGACTGAGGAAGGAATTTAAGGAAATTCTTCTCATGGTTTGGGTTTTCACGTGCGTCCATCCCATGGTGCTCATTTTAAAGAACGCCAAGCTGCTGCCTTTTCAAGGTCATCTAGAAAAGTCCAAGGAGCCAAGTGTAAAACAATACATCCAACCGTTTGCCTTTCAGAGGAGGCCCATCCAATCTTTCAGAGGTTCTAGTGGGTGTTAGGAACTTAGTCACAGAGGAGTTTGTTAGAGCCTTTTCCAGGGGGGGCCAGTTTGAGGTAAAAAAAGTAGAAAATGCATTCTATGCACAGAGCTGATGAGAAAGTTATTAGACAGCTTTGAAAGGGATCCAGGGGTCCAAATTATGTAAAATATCATGAACTGATAAGAAGCTTATAGTCTCCAGTGATTTATAAAACTGTCCACTGCTCAACATTAAGAAGCTGTGTACAGAGACATAAATAAAGACTTGTAATATTCCCTCCAGGAAAAACAAAACCAACTTGCTCTTCTTGGAGAGACAGCAACCTCTGCAAGCACGTGTGTGGAAACCATGCCTCCAGCCCATCTTTACACTGTGTTTTGACTAGGAAGAAATGTGAAAAGCCTGTGTCATAGTAAATGCCTGACCAGTCAGTTTGGGGGAATTAAAAAAGGATATGGAGTTCACAGCCAGGCTCTATTCCATAGTAAGTTTAAGGCTAGCTGAGGCTACATGTGGCCCAGACTCAACAACAACAAATTAAACAGGGAGTTGGGTGTGGTGGCATGTCTGTAATGCCAGCATTTGGGAGGTGGAGGCAGGAAGATATGTGCATACAGATTAAAGTTCAAAGTTGGCCTGGCCCACAAAAACCTTGTTTGAAAATAATACAGATAAACAAAACAAAAGCGAAAATTAGCTCTGAGGGAAACTTCGAGAAGACCACAAATTGTGGTAAAAAGGAGGAAAGAAGAGAGTGTGGCGATCTAAGGGGAACACTGACTTCTTGTGTTCAGTGGTTCCCTGGGACAGTGTCCCTAACCAGCCCCCCTCTGTCAGAATTACCCAGAACCTTTTCTGAAGGCATCAGTGAGCGCTGCCTCCCCAGCCCTATGAATTGGAGTTTCTGACCAGAAGGGTATATGGCTGGTAACAGACCTCTCCTTCCAGCTCACATCGCTGCGTCTCTTTACGTTCACCAGGACTGTGCTGGAACAAAGAATCCAATGTCTAAAACAAAACAGAACCAGTGGTTTTTTTTAATAATCATAGCTGTTGGCATATAGGCAGCTCCGCCTCTAGGGGCCTTCAACCCCTGACGTCATCACCTACTGCCACGACCAGGTGCAGACCAGGTGTGTGCCGGATAAAAAAGGATCCCCGCCGGTCTCTTATTCCTCTTTCTCTTACTCTCAGTCTCTTTCTCTCACTTTGGATCTTGTTCTGTTTCTCTTTCTCTCTCTCTCTCTCTCTCTCTCTCTCTCTCTCTCTCTCTCTCTCTCTCTCTCTGTCTCTCTGTCTGTCTCTCTGTCTCTCTCTCTCTGTCTCTCTCTCTGTCTCTCTCTCTCTCTGTGTCTCTCTCTGTGTCTCTCTCTCTGTCTCTCTCTCTCTCTCTGTCTCTCTCTCTGTCTCTCTCTCTCTCTGTGTCTCTCTCTCTGTCTCTCTCTCTCTCTCTCTCTCTCTCTCTCTCTCTCTCTCTCTGTCTCTCTCTCTGTCTCTCTCTCTCTCTCTCTCCCCCCCCCCCCACTCCCCGGCTCCCTCCCCCCTCCCCTTCCCTCTCTTCTCTTCTCCGCCCCCCACCCCCCACCCCCGTCCTTCATGGCTCTGTCTGTCCCTGTCTGTCCACATGTTCAACCGTCCCCTACCCCTTCTCCAGGCCCTAATTCCTCTCCACTACTCCTCCCAAATAAACTTCCTTATAGCAGATATGTTACAGCATGATATTTATCAAATACTGTAACAATAGTGCGAATGAGTTTCCTCATACACAATTTTTTTTCTCACAGATTCTTTCATTCACTCAACAGATACTGTGCTCCTGCTTTGACATATTGGGTAGTTACCCAAAAAGAGTAAACCTCAGCTCTTACGAAGCTCTTACAACATTAGCCACAGAGCCAGGCCCCTGGCTTTTTTTTTTTTTTTTTTTTTTAGGGTCTTATTCTTTAATTGAACCAGATGTTCTTCCAGTAATTCCATGCATTCCTTCGTACCCAACCCCCTCCCTCCCAGCCTACCTTCATTGAGGAAAGCCTATTTTTTCTCAGACACAGAATCTAACCGTTGTTGATCTGAATCACATTAGGCCCTGTGCGTTTCTGCCATTGATTCTGCGCAGGGTGCTCCTGGAGCACGTCTGCCAAACACGTGCTGGCTTCATTCCCTTCTGTTTTCTCTTCAGTATGCCATGTAGGAAGTCTGTCTTTGAGCAGGAAGTTTGCATACCTGGGGGCAGATGTGATTGGGTTGGGCCATGCCGACATAATCAATCAACTGACACATACTTATGGAAACATTTCTGAAAGTAGGAAACCGGTGTCCTCTTTCTCGAGAGGTGGACCAAAGGCCTCCCTGTGAAGGGCACTTCCCTTCAGTAACCTGAGAAGGGAAAAGGAGTTTCAAAGGTGACAGAAAAGTTAACTCCTGTTGTAGTCCAAAGCCAAGGTCATGGCTCCTTCTGCTTCTCTTTCTCCTCTCACTTTGCCATCTTCCTCCTTACCCTCCTCTCTCTCCTCCCCCATCTCAAGACAGGACTGGTGGGAACTTACAGAAATCACTTCTATCTGTCCTTTCTGGCTGCCTCATGTTGGGCACAACAAGGAAAAAGGCAGCTCTACCTAGAAGGGGGATGGGCTCTTAAGCATCCCGTTCCCCTCCTGCGTCCTCCGACTACCTCAGTCTAATTCCCCATGAGCACACAAGCCCCCTCTTTGTGCTCCTGGCATTCTGTGTGCCCCATCTTCTTCTTTAAAAAAATATTTTATTTAATTTTAATCTATGTGCATTGGATGTCGAGGTGTCCGATCTTGGAGTTACAGACAGTTGTGAGCTGCCACGTGGATGCTGGGAATTGAACCCGGGTCCTTTGGAAGAGCAGGCAGTGCTCTTAACCACTGAGCCATCTCTCCAGCCCTGTGCCCCACCTTCTTAATAAGATATGAGAATGCCAAACCCAAGTCCCCTGCCCACCTCCAGTCAGCAACAGGATACAAACAGCTACTCCCCGGTGGGTGGCCTTCTTGCTCCCGGCTCCTGAAGTTAGCTTGACAGAAACAGAGGGTGACCTTTCCAGGTGAAAAAAGACCACCGTTCAATAAGAAGTCTAGCGGACTCTCCTACTGGCTTGGGTCACGATTTCAAAAGACCAAATGTCATAAGTCTGAATGCTGGAAGTCTGAATGATAAACATCCCCTCCCCCACCTCCCCACCCTGCCCTGCAGGAGGAAAAAAAAAGTCTAAAAAGATAATTCTAGAGAGGGATTAGTGCACTGCCTGCTGTGAAAACACAAAACTGTTTCTTTGCAACAGCTGATTAATAACCAGAATTTCAAATAGGCAGCATATACTTAAAACAGTTTTAGAGTACAACCTTTCCCCAAATACAAGCAAATTGAACCATTTGAAGATCTGAAGAGTAAAAAATACAAGATGTCTCTACTGCCCAATTATTCACTTGTGTATCATTTCTGTGCCTTCAGACGAAACGCATTGTTTGTATAAAACAAAGGAAACAACTACAATAAAACCCTCAGTGGCAAGCCAGGCGTAGTGGCGCACACCTTTAATCCCAGCACTTGGGAGGCAGGGGCAGGTGGATAGCTGTGAATTCGAGGACAGCCTGGTCTACAAAGTGAGTCCAGGACAGCAAGGGATACACAGAGAAATCCTGTCTCGGAAAAAACAAAACAAAAAACAAACAAACAAAAAACCCTCAGTGGCCTTACAAACCAAAGGCACTTGGGAATGTAGCAGTTCCTTGTAGGGGAGGGGTGTAAAAAAATGTACCAAATGCTGCAGTATTCTTACTGGTTTAACTGTTGAAGGGGTTCGGATTCTATTTGCCTCTTGTGCCTTGAATGTGAAATGTTCCCTATAGTCTCATGTGGTCGAACAGGATAGCACTGTTTTGGGAAGGTTGTGGAACCTTTAGAAAGTAGAGGCTTGCTAGAAGAGTGAGTCACTAGGGCCCACAACTGGGTTTTGAAAATTTTTATTAAATTTATTTATTTATTGCACTGTCTTAGTTAATGTCATATTTCTATGATGAGACACCATGACCAAGGCAACTTTTAGGAAAGAAAGCATTTAATTGGGAATTTTCTTACAGTTTTAGAGGGTTAGTTCCTGATCATCATGGTGGGAAGCAGACGGGCATGGTGCTGGAGCAGCAGCTGAGAGCTTTACAACCTGATCCCCTGGAGGTGTGGGCTTCTGAAATCTCAAAACCAACCCCCAGTGACACACCTCCTCCAACAAGACCAGACTTACTTCAGTAAGGCCACACCTTCTAATCTTTCCCAAACAATTCCACTTACTGGGGGCCAAGCATTCAAAACATAAGCTTATGAGGGCCTTTTTCACTCAAATTACCATGCATGCATGCGTGCGATGTGTGTACATGTAGAGTTCAGAGAACCATGCTTGGGAGCTGGTTTCCTCCTTTCTCCAGGCAGGTCCCAGGGGTTGAACTCGTATGGTAGGCGTGGCACCTTTTACCAGCACAGCTGTCCTGCCCAGTGGGTCTACTTCTTGACAGAAGACCCAATGTGACCAGCTGCCTTGTGCACCTGCTGCCGTGACTTTTTCACCATGAGAACAGTATCTCTTCTCCAACTGTGAGCCACAGTAAGCCCAGACTCTCATCAGGTATTCCGTCACAGTAAAATAGAAAAGTAACTAAGGCACCACTAGTGTAACACAAAGGAGTGTGTTCTTCACAAGGTAAGACGATGGTACTTGCACAACTGTCTCTGCTGCTTTTTTTTTAATTGACTATATACACTTTATGCCCTTATTGAATAAAAAACAAACAACCAAACAAACAAAAAACTTGGAACTTGACTGCTTAGGTATTAAAGACTGAGAAAGGTGAGATGCTTTGTAAACATGAACTTGTGATTCAGCGGACTTTGCAAAATGCAATAGATTTCAATTATGTCCCCAAACTGGAATGACAAATTTGGAAGTAGAAACAATCAAGGCTTCTCAAGTGATTCATTACTTTTTAAAGGCAAAGACTGCTCCATTTTATGGTGGAATTACTGGTAATGTACCACCATGCCACACCATAGTAAGTGACTTTCAAAGTCAATAAAGTTTTCTTTTCCCACCACAGGAGGGGAGCACACAGAAGAATGGACAGGTCACTCTATTTGGCAACGAGGCTGAAAACTAGAGTGTAAAATGCATCGTGTTATGTCTGCTTTGGCTGAATTCCTTCTAGCTGAAGAAATGCGAGAAGCTTCTAAGAAAGGAAATCTGAATTTGCCTTAGTAAGCCAGCAAGGTCACTGACGCTGTTCAAAAACCAACTCGGGCGGGATGAGAAGACACTTACTGAGGCAGCGGTGTTGTCCCGTCACTACTGTTGTTTCTAGCAAATCTGTCACCTGGGTGTGAGTAAGGTGGAGGGAATCTCTAGATCTCAGAGAATGTAGAAATGTGGTCCAGAAGATGACAGGCAGGCTTCGGAAGGAATGCCTGCGTAGTATCGACTGAATTATGGGAATTGCCAAAAGAGTAGGTGAACAGAGGGCCGTTCCCTAAAAGACAAAGGTGTTTGTCTTCAAATGGGGCTCTAAGAGTGAAGGGCAGGCAGTTCTGATGGAGGACCTCCTAGGTAAGTAAGTAGCCACAGTCCAGCCCTGCATTACCATCTGATTTTCTTCTTTGTTGGGGGTTAGAATGAGGGGGATTCTCTTTCTTTTTAAAATGGAGTCCTATGTAGCCCAGGTTGGCCTCAAATTATGTAGCCCTGGATAACCTAGACCCTCTTGAACACCCATTTCTACTTTCTTAGTGCTAGGATTGTAGGCCTATAACACAATACCTAGAATATTTAGAACTGGTGGGAGAACCTAGGATTTCATGCAACATAGCCTCAGTCCTACAATGTCTTTTTTTTTCCTCTCTTTTTCTATCTCATTCATTCATTCATTCATTCATTTTGAGGCAGGGTTTCTCTGTGTAGCCTTGCCTGTTCTGGAACTCACTCTGTAGACTATACTGGCCTCAAACTCAGAGATCCGACTGCCTCTGCCTCCCAAGTGCTAGGACTAAAGGTGTGTGCCACCACTGCCTGGCCCCTGTAATGCCCTTTTTTCAATAGGCTGAATTTTCTTTTTAGTTTTTATTTTCTCTTCCTCCTCATTCAACTATTTTAAATTCCTAGCATCAGCTTTTACATTTTGCTATGCGGTGTACGTCATCATAGCATCATTGCCTATAATCGAAGTGTAAATTGTATAAAAACTTCTACAGAGTTCTAATCCGTTCCATGCATTTTTCATGAATTAGAGTCTACGAAAGAACATTATACAACCTTGACTTTGTATATAAGCACAATGTGTGCACGTGAAAGTGTTTGAACTTTCTCAGTGACTATACAACTGCTTTTTTGTACATCTGCATTTGTGAAAGATACAGTTTCTTGGTAAGTGCCTTGTTGGACAGCTGTGTGTGGAAGGTTTTGATCTCTCTGGTCAAAAGGCTAACTTCTAACCTTAGAGACATGATTTTGTTTTTTTTCTGAGACACGTTCTCATGTAGCTCAGTCCAGGGTTGAACTGACTGTACATAGAACCGAAGATAACATTGAACCCCTTATCCTCCTGACTCCACCTCCCAAATGCTGGGATTACAGACATGTCACCATCTGGGCTGGCATCCTCTTACATGGTTTGCTTTTTCACCTGTTTTTTTGAGTGTAGTTCAAATGCTTTTATCTGTTGTACACACAGGACTGTCATCAGTGTACTCAGGTTATATGCTTGCAAAGATCTGTTGTTGACTAATTTACTATATAAAGTATCCTATTAAGTGCCCTGTAACATTCTTATACTTCTCAAGTAAAATGTCTTTTAAAAACATGTTTTTGAGCAGGGCGGTGGTGGCACACGTCTTTAATCCCAGCACTTGGGAGGCAGAGGCAGGTGGACTGCTGTGAGTTCAAGGCCAACCTGGTCTACAAAGCGAGTCCAGGACAGTCAAGGCTACACAGAGAGACCCTGTCTCGAAAAACAAAAAACAAAAAACCCCCACAAAAACTGCCCAGCTTAAAAATATGTTATTTTAAGTGATTTCTAAAATCATAGTTTTCAAAATTATATTCTTGGGATTTTGGAATCCGTGGATCTTTAGGCTCAAAAACATGGCCAGATTAGAAGTATAAAATTAGAAAAATTCAGTTTACAGATACCTGTTTCACCACATATCACCTATATATGCATATCTAATTTTGAGTGTAAATGAACCAATGCCAAATGGAACTTAAAACTTAATTCACTGGCCATGCTATCTGTTGCTTTATGTGCTTAGCCACACAGCCGAGGCAGGGGAGGGTAGCACATCAGAGGCCATGAAATTACAGAACATGTTCAATATTGTAAAAAGCTCTATTGACAAGAATCCAGGAGTGGTAGTTAAAAATCGTGACTGAGGACCTGAGTGTTTGGGAAGGACCTTGAAAAATAAAACACAGAACTATAATATATTTACAGAAGTCCTACTCCTGGGTGTATGTCAGGAAGAACTGGAAGCAGAAACTTGAACGGACATCTACATATCCATCTTGCAGCAAGAGCCCATTGGTCGTTAATTAGATAAGGGAAACATGGTGTATATGTGCACAATAGACTATTATTCCGAAGTAAAAAGGTATGGAATCATGGGATATACCATAACCTATGTAGACCTTTGAATCACTAGGGCAAGTGAAATTAGCCACAACACACAGAAGGCAAAATGCTTAAGAGTTCACTTATGAGAGAGGTACCTGCTAGTGTCCAACTGCTAGAAAATTGGCATGCTAGTTACAAGAGGGTGTGGAAAATGGGTGTGGGCAGTACTACATCATGGATGTAAAATGTGGCCCACATGCGCTTTTTTTTTTTTTTTTTTTTTGGATCCCTGGCTTTCTCAGAAGGTAATGAAACTTTCGGGGCGTGTGGCAGATGATACCGACTTTGAGGCTTATAGGCAAGATCCACTTTCGGTTCCATCTCTGCTTTCTGGCCCATGGAGATAGAAGAAAGCAGCCCCACACTTCTGCTGCTGTAGTCTAGAGCCACGCCCACCTTCCTGCCATGCTGGACTGTGCCCTCGAGCCATAAGTCCTCCCTCCCTTAAGTTGCTCCTTTCCAGGTATTTGGTCACAGCAATGGGAGCAGTAAACCACACAGGAAGTTACTGTTTGGTGGGCTCAGAGTCTCTGCCCGGGGATGGTAAAAGGGTTTGTACAGGGAGTTGTCATGGTGACACATGGTGAATGTATTTAACTGAATACTCACAAATGGCTAAAATGGTAAATATTCTGCTGTGTGCATTTAACCACAAGAAGAAGAGAGAGTCCAGAAGAGAATGTACAGAATATGAGTAGTGTTTAAGGGAATCTAGAAAAAAAATTGAAGCCATCAATGGCACCCAGGAGGCTGGAGGAGTAGAGTAGGAATCAGGAGGGAATACTGTTGTCAAGGAACCCAAGGTAGCAAAGAAAAAGTAAGTCTTTACTCACAGGCTCTTGTGATATGCTGCCGGCAGCGTTCCCCATCTAAAACCCACAAGAGGCACAAGCAGCCTACCAAAGAGGAAAGGTCCTGTGTGTTCTGCATCCTCCCTGCCCACTGAGGCCTTGTGGAGTAATCCACACTGTAACTTCCTGAACCTTTTACACCTCCCTTATAATGGTTGGGAGCAGGCCACTCCCTTTACCACTTAACAGTGGTAAGAGTGAAATATGTCACCAAGGTGGTTTCCTGCCTGAGGGCTGGAAGGGGGTGGAACCGACTCTGTCCCTTCAGGCCCTAGTAAGGGCAGGAGAGCACAATCACCTTCCATTCCCTTCTCAGTGTCACTAAAGGTGAAGGTCCTCTCACAGTAAGAGGTCAGGGATGCTCCCCTCTCCCACAGTGCTGAAACCATCCTACATGTAAGGATTTTTTATAAAGCCAATCTGTGCCCCCTCAAAAGAAAAAAACAAGCAAACAAACCCAGCAACAACAAACAGGGATACAGGAGGGTACTATGTGGGGAGGTCAGAACAGCATGCAGGAGTCAGCTCACACCTTCTACTATAGGTTCTGGGGACAGAATTTAGGGCATTAGGTTTGGCAGCAAGTATCTTTACTCACAGATCCATCTGGCCAGCTCCTAATGGGCATAGCTGTAAAGAAAGGCCAGCATCCAACCCACGGAATTCTTCCAGTTAGCTTGCAAGAAATAAACTGTAAAGGGATTGGTGAAGAATCAGTAGCCTAAAAGACACCTCCAAAACAGCGGATCCCAGAAGTGTGACTGACCTACACACACACACACACACACACACACACACACACACACACACACAAAGATGGTCTCCAGTCAGCAGCTCTGCTGAGAGGGGACTGGATTTTGAGGTTGCTAGCTTCATTAATGGGTTGCAATTGATGGCTTTAAAGCTGACTGGATTACTAGGGCTGTCTATCTTGTCTCCAGTCCCGTTTGTTTGTTTGTTTGTTTGTTTGTTTGTTTGTTGAGGCAAGGTTTCTCTGTGTAGCCCTGGCTGTCCTAGATTCACTTTGTAGACCAGGCTGGCCTCGAACAGGGATCTACCTGCCTCTGCATCTTGAGTGCTGGGATTAAAGGTGTGTTCCACCATGCCCAGCTTTCCAGTTCCTTCTTGACTACTTCCTGACTGCCATGAAATAACCAACTTCCCTTCCCCATATCCTTCCACCTGAGACCGGCCCCAAGCCATTGGAACTGGCTAACCATGTACAAACACTGCCAGGGGACAAAATACATCTTTCAGCCTCTTAGTTGTTTTTCTTAATTTCAGTGAAGACAAGATGAAACCAAATGGAAACAAAGACTGTATATACCCAGCTAATGGTTACTTCTGGTTGGAGGAGAGTTATGTTGAGGAGGGAGCACAGTTACTCGGACCTTAGGGGCTCAGGCAAAGCTCTACTTCTAGACCTGGCTGTCCTCTCATAATGAGCCATTGGGGCATACATTTATTTGATGTTTTTCCTCATGTATTTTATAAACACAATAAAACCACGTTTCAGAAAGTCAAGTAAACACACCCCTTTGAGATGATCCTCCCTTTTTTTTTAACCCAGCCCAGCCCATTTTGTCTGAATCACACCACTTGTTAGCTGAGCAAGAACCTAAGTAAAAAGATGATTTTTCCATTCACACTACTATCTAAATAGAATCATGTTCACATTGGTAGCAGTTGAATCACGGGGGCTATACACAGGGAAATTTTCTATTGTTATAGTTACTCCCACCCACCCACCCACCCCAATGTCTGTATGTTAGTGTTTATCGAAGTGCATTCTATGGGTCGAGTGCATCAAAATTATCCTGCTTACAATGCAGATTCCTGGATCCCAACCAGACTCATAAGATGTGACTGAGGACAGTGCTGTATACCAGAAGCTCATCCTGCATATATTAAAAGAAGCCCTGCCCAGAGCCAGGAAGCATCTTCCTGCCCAAAGAGCAGAAGGTGGAGGCTGCAGAAATGGCTGAGAGGCTAAGAGCACTGTCTGTTCTTCGAGAGGACCTGAATTCAATTCTTGGCAACCACATAGTGCCTCACAACTGGGATCTGATACCCTCTTCTGGAATGCAGGGGTATATGCAGATAGAGCACTTCTATACACTAAATAAATAAATAAATAAATAGCTGAGGGCAAGGAACCTTATGCTGGTGACTCTACACCTATCTATAATGATGTAATGAGCAGTTAGTTTTCTAGGCTATGCACTTAGACATTTTGTTATCAGTATTTGATATGTTAATGCCTTAACGACACACACTCCTCTCTTTCTTCCAAACCAGGAAGTTAAAGGAGAATGTTATTTCTCTGTGGGCAATTAATTAAACTGGCAAATAAAACGCCTAAACTACAAAATTGGTCTGTTTCAGATGCTAACATTTAATACTCTAAATCTGATGTGTCAATAAATTGTGTAAGGTACACTTTAAACTCTTGCTGTGCTAATAAGCTGTTTTCTTAATAATCTAAAATATGTTTTTTTTCCACCTGACGATTCAATATTGAATTTTACACAACTATTGAATTCATATTTTTTTTTCTTTTTGGGGGGAGTGACTTACATTATGTCAATTTCATATGGCTACAGATAACATGTTTACATTGTATGTGGAGGTGTATATATGTGTATATCTGTGTGCATGTAAATATAAATGTGCATGGGAAGGGGAATCCAGAGCTCCCACTAACTGGCAGGAGGGTGTGAGGAGCACGAGGGAGATAAGAAACAATAAATTTAGGTACAGGAGCAAAAATAAGAAGTTTTGGGGTGAGCTGAAGAAATTGCTCAGGTCTTAGGAGTGAGTGCTCAGCACTCTTGAAGAGACATGGAGAAAAGTTCCCAGAACCTCTATCATGTGGCTCCAAACTGCCTGTAACTCCAGCTCCAAAGGACCGATCCAATAGTCTCTTCTGACTCTCCAGGTACCAGAACTGGAATCCAAGGATGTTCTAAATCTCCTTCATTAAGCAGAGTATAACTGAAAATTCCTCACTGGAGTCTATAGCCCAGACCACAGTTAGGATCCCTGGCGTGTCAACAACGAACGATGTGCAGGCAGGAGCCTTACAACATGAGTGGGAGCTGAGACGTTTGGAAGGCTAGGTAGGCAGGACAACAGGCTGTATTTGTTTCCTAGGCTGTCATACAAATTACCACACAGCGGACAGCTCAATAGAAATGGATTCTCGCACAGGGCTAGAGGTCAAGTCGAAACTCAAGTTGTTGGTGGGACCCTGCTTCCTCCAGGGTTGGAGACTCTCCCCGCCCCTTGCCTCTTCAGCTTAGCGTTGGGGTGTACCTTGACAGCAACTCCTTGCTGCAACCTGTCTCCATCTTCACAGGGCTTTGTCCTCCTCTCTGGATGTATCGTCCAAGGACACGTGCTACTGGGTTTAGGGGCAACCAGAATGATCATATCTGGAGATCTCTATCTGCGTTGGTTCTAAGAATGACACTTAGGTCATAGGGCTAAGCAGCAAGTGTACCTGGACCCACTGAAACATCTCTTGGGCCATAATCTTTTCGAGAAAAAAGAAAAGAGTAAAGCTATATAGCGAGGAGCTGGCAAGCACCACCCTAGTTACACCTGCAAAACCCGGCTTTCCCCAGTTAGTGTCACAACCGTAGGCCCCAGTGATTATAAGGTAGGCTTATCTTCTGAGGGTCCTGCTCAGGGAGTCACAGAGGACAATTCTAAGACAACTAGGCAGTTTTCAGAGGAAAAGAGGGGAGTGGTTGGCGTCAAAGCCGCCTGGCTTTTGCACTACGGGAAAGCATCTTCAAGAGGAGGTGAAGAGGGTCCAGAAGTGGGCCGCTAACTGATGAGCAGGTTGGAGAGGAGGGAACAGCAGAGCTGACCGTAAGCATTACCTTCAATTTCTGAGTCAGGACCCAATAGTCCTTACTAACCAGGACACGACTGTACTTACAGTTGGGGGAGAAAACAAAAACAAAAACAAAAACAAAAACAAAAAACTAAGCTGCACCTGCAAGTGGACGTTGGAGGCTCTGAGAAGATAAGAGGCTGAGAGTCAGGTTGGCCTACAAAGAACTACAAAGCATGCTCATAGGAATTAGGAGACTCCTAAATAGCTACTGCTTGCTGCGCAGCAGCTGTCCCCCGGCACACTGCACATATGTTATTGCCTCTTTTCAGCACTGCCTTGCAGCACGAGTTCCAGATTATGCGGTTGCATTTACCATAGGACAGGTGAGATGGTTCACCAGGAAACAGTGCTTGGCATAGACACTGAGTTTCCAATAAAGTTGGAGGGAGAGGACCAAGTCCGTACAGTTGGTCTCTGGATGCACACATGCTGCCCTCACCCATTAACACCATTTACCCACCCTCCCCCCAAAACACAGTAATTAAAAAATAAATGCGTTGTATGTAGCAGAGGATGGAGACCACCAGAGGGTGGGAGTCAACTTTCTCTCCTCTATTTGGGTTCTGGGGATCAAACTCTTAAGTTGTAGCTCTTGGCAATGAGCGTACTTTGACCAGCTGAACCATTTCTACGTCATGTATTTTCTTTTTAAACAAGCAGGGTTGGGGGTGGGGGCAGGGGTGAGGGACTGTCACGATTCACAGAGCCAAAATGCAAACCCAGATTATCCGGATTACTAAATGCAGACCTACTAAAACAAGCTAACTCTCCACCAAGGCCACATGGATTCCAGGGGCTGAACTCAGGTCCTGATGATGTCCCAGCCCCCAGGGCTGTGTCCTACTTTTCTTACTATTGTTACCTATGGGGAGCTCAAGTATGCAAGCCTGGACTCTGGTACTGTGTCTAGTGTCAGAAGCAGCTCTTTAGTGACCATAATGTGGCAACACCCCTCCCCCTCCCCACCAAAGGCAATCAGTAATATTATGCAGCTGGCAATATCTGAGATTACAGTACTAGCTTTCTCCATGGTGACCCATAATGCAAAGCGACAGTGATGAAATAAGACGAAAGACGTTGCTATCGTTCCTCTCGCTCAGGCAGGTATTTATGCCTTTTGAATTCCACCATATTGGAACCTACAAACACAGCCAGTTCTGTCAGCGTCCACAAATCTTGAAATGTCCAAACACTGTGGAACCTCAACAAGCTTGAATGCAAAACCAAAGTATTTCCAAGCCTAGTCTAAGGCTTCACAGTTTTGTTCATTTCCTAGAAGGCAGGAGGAGCGCTAGAAGACTGGAGTTCTAGAAGGTCCTAACATGACCTGCCCTGAATTGTTAGGCTTCCTATAGGGCTAGAATGCCAGCTTGGGAAAAACAACAAAACAACAGCATCAACAATAATAATTCAAGTGAAAGGCTGTGGATGACGCAATCCTCATCACCCAGTGAGCACCCTACCTTACATTTAAAAATTATAACGTGGCTGAGGTAGAACCAAATATCTCAATGTATCCCAACAGCTATTTTGCACAATTCTCAGCTTAAATGAAGATCTGCTTTCTACAACTACATCTTCCCTCGTCTTCCTCCTCAGACTTAAATACACACACATGCTTGTGCACACACACACACACACACACATGGGTGCTCGCACAGATTCATATGAGTGCATGTGCTTGTGTATGCATGCGCATATATATGCAGGCCAGAGGTCAACCTCAGATATCTTCCTCAACGGCTCTCTACTTTACTTTTTAGAATAGAGTAGCTCAGTGAATCTGGAATTTACCAACTGGCTTCCCTGGCTGACTAGCAAGGCCCCAGGACCTTCAGGTCTCCCCATCTGCCAGCTCTGGGATCGATGATACAGACTGTTATGTTTAGTGCTTTTTTTGTTTGTTTGTTTGTTTGTTTGCGAGACAGGGTCTCACTGTGTTAGCCTTGGGTGGCCTGGATTCGCTTTGTAGACCAGGCTGGCTTCGAACTCACATCCATCTGCCTGCCTCTGCCTCCCGAGTGCTAGAGTGCTAGGAGTAAAGGCGAGCGCCACCATGCCCAGTATGTCTAGCTTTTTAATGTGAGTGTTGGGAATCGAACTTAGGTCCTCTTGTTTATGTAAGTAAGCATTTTACTAACTGGTACATCTCTCCAGCCCCACAATTCTCATTTTAAAGATCCATGAATATTGACTTTAATATAGAAGCCAGTTCAACAACCATTTCATTTTCCTGACATTTTAAAATGTACATATATACACATATGCATACATTTTTCCTCTTTTAAAATATGTTGGGTTAGGTTTAAGTCGTAGTGTTTGCTGTTAGCAGGAGACTTTCCTGGTGTTTGAGAATGTAGAGTCGAGTGCCTAGGGCAGGCAGCTTTCATTGCAGGTCCCACGTCACCATAAAAGCCTGTACTTCTTCGGATTAGTGCATGGCGGATTAAAAACCCGCGGATCAGTTCTAGTTTAGCCCTGATTAACTCCCCTGGGCGTTTCTGGGACAGAGAGGGTGTCTGTTAGATTCAAACCTATACCTGTAGTAAGAGTTCACTGTACCAAAGAGTTAATTTTTACTTAAACGCAAGTCGGGCTAATCATGAAGCTACCAGGAATGATCTGGAATATGAACTAAAGTGTGCCCGCAGTCGCGTCAGCTGAACCTTCTACCCCCACGGTTGTCTGCCCACATGCTTCTGTCTATCAGCCTCGGCCTCCGGATCCTCTCTCGCGTCATTGGTTGGATTTCAGGAAGGAAGAAACCAAGGATTTAAAGGGCTCAGTTTTCCACCTGCCAGGCCCGGTCCAACTTGCCTTTGACATGTATTTAGGAGAATCTCTACCAGTTCTTCATTTACTCCACTGACTGGTTAAAGAAAAGGAAGTTCCCGAGGGTGTCACCTTGACAAGCTCCAAAACCGAAACTTGCGCTCCAGACTAGATTCCACTCAAGAGTCTGAGAGGCAGAGTCCCTGCCCAGGTCACCAAAGCCAGCCCTGCGGGCGGGAACGAGGGAGGGGCCTGGAATAGGCGTGGCTTTCCGTGGGAGAGTAGGGCTTTGCCCCTCCTCCTAAGAAGCCTGCTCTGCTTCCAGCCAATCAGGCTGGCCTATGCAAATAGAGCCCGGGTCACCCCGGTAACCATGATGTATGGCAGCCAATGGAAAGGAGCCAGTGGCGACCTCGCTCCAGGATTGGTACTGAAGGGAGGCGACCGGGATCCAATGGACTGTGGGAACAGTCCTCGGCGGGTTGAGGGGCGGAGACATGCAAATATGGTTTGAAAAGCCGGCGGGAAATCTGAGTTTCGCGGGAGGACCTTGGCGCGTAAACCGTATCCCTTCATTCATTGTCAGCAGCAGCTTCCTGGAGCCATTTTTCAGCAGCCGGCCGCAGCACCCGGGCTGCCGCCACCGCCTCGCAATCCGTTGCATCGGCCGCCCCCGACGCTTCCATCCCTCCTCGGGGCCTGATATCCGTGCGGCCGGGACCCTCCTCTCTCCAGACCCCCGATTATTTTTGGCCCCCGGGGCCTGTGCGGTGCGGAAAAATAAAAAGAAAAGAGAGAGAGAGAGAGGGTTCGGAAGCGCCGGGAGGGGAGGCGAGAAGGAGAGACTTGGAAACTCCGGCTGCAAATAATAAAGAGATTGAAAGCAATACGTTAATATATCGTAACACTAAAAAAGAGCAGGAGCGAGAGATGAGAAAGGGGATCCAGCCCGCCCTGGAGCAGTACCTGGTGACCGCCGGGGGTGGGGAGGGGGCGGCTGTCGTCGCCGCCGCCGCCGCCGCAGCCTCCATGGACAAAAGGGCACTGCTAGCCAGCCCCGGCTTCGCTGCTGCCGCCGCCGCCCCGGGCACGTACATCCAGATCCTCACTACGAACCCTTCCACCACGTCCTGTGCCACCTCCCTCCAAAGCGGCACCCTGGCCGCCGGCCCCCTCCTCCCCGGTGTCCCCGGCACGGAGCCGGCCACCGGCAGTCTTCTCTACACCACGCCACAAGGACCCTCGAGCCGAGCCGGGCTGCTGCAACAGCCACCAACACCAGGACGCGGCGGCGGCGGCGGCCCACCGGTAATACCCTCCCTCCGCAGCGTCCCTTAGCCCAGGTGGGAGGCGGGCTCCCGGGAGCGGTGGCGGCAAGAGCGCGAGGTCGAGCATCGTGGGCCTCGTTGCTGTCCCTCCAGCGTGTGCTTATTGTTAAGACTCGGGGTGCTTCACTGCGGACGTTGGGAGGACCTGGGGGTCTGGGCAGGCGCGCGGGCCAGTGGGGAGTCCCTCTTTGAGAACCACATCCAACACTCCAAAACTTTTCGCTCCCCCCTTCTTTTCCTGCACTTTTCCCTACCCCCACTCTCTCCCCTCCCTTGCAACTCGAAGCTTCCTCTTTCTCGGGCGTAGGAAGGGGTCACGCCCCGGATGGAGAAGGGGTGGGGGAGGGAGTAGTGCACTGGAGAGTGGGGGACCCCCAGGGGATGTAAACCGGGGGACCCGAGGAGTGCAAGCTTCCTCTCCTGCCTTTGCTGCCCCTGGGTGGCCGGGGGTCCCCGCAGGCGTGCTCTGAGCGCCGGGGCTCTAGTGCCTGGCACCTTTGGGGACCTAGCTCTGGGCAACAAAGGGGATCTGGGAGGTGGAGGGGTATCGCGGTGGGGGAGGTGGAGCTGAGATCCCGGGTGGGCCTGGGCTCTCTCTGTCGGCGACAAGGGGCCGGCGGGCGGGTGCTCCGGCCTGGGCGCATCTCCGCGGTGGCAGCGGCGGCGCCCGCGTGGCCGGAGCGCTGGGGCCTTGCTCACCGGGCCCCGGGCCTGCCCTTGACCCGCCTCTCCCCTTGCCCCTTCCTTCCCCGCCCTGTCCCCCTCCCCGCCCCCCGGCGACGGAGGGCGGGGGCAGCTGGGTTCCCGTCCCGCCGCCAGGATCTGTCCCTTCTCTCCGGGACCCGCCGGTGACGTTTCGCACACGTGCGCGGAGGACGCGCCTGTGACTGGGGAGGAGGCGGCGGCGGGAGGGGGCGCTGGAGGGGGAGAGGGGGCACCCACTTCCTCCTGCTCGCCGGCTCCCAGGCCTGGGACCGTCCCGGCGCCCTCGCACCCGGCACCGCCACCCTCCCTCTCCAGTCCCCACCCCCCCCACGGCGCCCGCCCTCGCCCGGCGCCGCCGCTCCACTCGGCCTCGGGCCCCCTCTCCAGCCGGCCCCCCACCTCCCCCGGAGCCAGGCTGCTTTCGGAAATGCCCTTACAGCAGCAGGTTAGTGACCCGGACCGCGCGGGGGCCCAAGCCACCGCCGAGGGGACCCGGGATCCCCGGGGGGCCCGAGCCGGAGGGTAGGCGACCGAGCGGGGTTTTGGAGTGGGAACGGGGGGTTGGGTGCTTGAGGGAAATGAGTAAGCAAGAAAAATCTAACTAAGTAAATCCCCGGCCTCCGCTTCTAGGAGCCCCGGGGCGGGAGTGGCCGCCCCCGGGGTGGGTATAGTGTTTACGTGTGTTTCTTTTGGGGGTGGATGGATGGGCAATTGAAACCCAGTTGAGGGCTTCACGCCCGTGGCCGAGTTGAGCTGCTTTCTGTCTTGCTTCCCTTGTGCTGGAGGGGGAGGGGGCGGGTCAGAGGGTAGGGTGTCTTGTGGGGTTCCCAGGCCACCCGCCACCCCCTCCTTTTGTCCCTGTAATTTATAAAGCGCCTTTGAGAGATGATTTAGGTCAGTATGCGGCTTCCCTTTTTTGTTGCTACTAGAAAGAAGTGTGGCCCCCGAGGTCTCCCCCTCTTTCTTTCTCTCCTGCATTCCTTCCTCCGTGCCTCCTGTCTTCACCCTCGTGTTGAGGCTTGGCCCAGACCAGGCTAGAACCCACCCGGACTCAGACACCTAGGATTGCATGATTTCAATCGAGGACCTCACCTAGTCGTAGGTCTTGGTGTGTTTGATTTTGCACAATCAGTTTTTTGCTGGGGTCTTTTAAGAAAGTCAGTATATACATATAGGACTTTGGGAAATGGGGCGGGTAGAGAGAGAAATAATTTTTAAAAATTCCCTTTCTGGTAATAATTTTGCCCTGGGTTGGATCTTGAGTGCTTTCCAGCCTAGAGATACTTACTGGGGGACATGTGATACAGTCCCAGTCAAAGAGGCTCAGCCTTTTAGTGACTAGGGTCTGCCAGCAGGGGGGAAGCCGAGTACAGTACCTGCTTGAACGTACAGTATCCAGTGTGCTAGATTCTCAGGCACACGATAGTCCATGCTTTCATTAGCAGTAAATACTTTGGCCGATTTGATAAAGCATGCTTGGCCATACAATAAACCTATTTCCCCTTGCACACTCGGTGCCTATATCATAAATAACCTGAAACAACTGGCCATTGACATACTTTTTGGATTAGATTCAGATGTTCAGGGAAAGTTATTTTTGATAATATGAAATTGTGAGACTACTAAATTGCTCTTTAAAAAAAAAACAACAAAACTTAAGATTTATTCATTGGACCAGATCACCAAGACTGTCTAACTAAATTTAAATGTAGTTCACTGTAGTTAAGTATTTAAAGTATAAAAAATACCGCCCTCACCATCCTCCAAGTTATTTCTAAACTTTTTTTTATCCTTCTTGCCATGAAGTTATTATTCCAGGAATATAGATTGTTTTGAATTTGTATACTCAAAAATAATGTTTCATTATTGGAATATAGATGCCTCTTACACGTATTCAGAAGTAGTTTTTATATAAGATTGTAATGTATACTGAATCACTGGTTAATACAGTTTCAGAGCTGTATCTTCTGGGATGGGTATGAAGTTTATCTCTCAAGTACATACAAAGTCCACAGCGTTTAAGGCAGAGTTTGATTTCTTTTTTCTTATCAGTATTTCCATAGGCTTCCAGTTAAGTCTTGGAGTTTATTTTATTTTGTTTTTGAGGTAGGGTCTCTTACAGTCTTGAACTCCTGGTCTTGTTTGAATTACCCAAGTTCTGAGATGGAACATCGATATCAATTACCATGTGTTTAGGAATTCTCTTGATATTTTTCCCTAAGCATGACGGTTGAGAAGGTGTAGTGAATGAGCCAAGGTAAGCCTGTCCAAATATTCTGTAGTCAAGAAGGGAATTCGTCACTCAGGTGATCAGAATTCAGCCCTACCTGGGTCTCCAGAGCATCTAAGAACTTGACAGAGCAAGTGGCTTGCCTTCTTTCTAACTTTACAGGCTTCTGGCTTCGTTTGCAGGTTGTCTGTTATAAGACAAATGACTTCATCTGTCAAAATTGTTCATTATAGGATTCTTATAGAATAAAAGATAGGACAATAATACTTTGAGGCTTTTTAAAAAAGTAATATGATAATGAATGTACAATGCTTAGCTCAAGGCCTGCCCCATAGAAGTCATATTCATAAATCAAGCATTTTTACAATTCAAAGGAAGACTACATTTGTGCTGTCCCTTTGTTTACCTATGTGAGCAGGATGATCATAAGTTTCCTAAAGTGCTATGTAATTTCATTCTTCCAGAAAATTGAGACTCTATCAAGGCAAGAGGCAGCCTATCATGTCAGATTTAATTTAATCCAGTCATAGCAGCCTGCTGATTATACTTTTCGAAAGAACCCTCCATGCCTGAAAATTTCATCTGAGCTTGGAGGGCTGTAGATGCTGTTTCAGCAGGGTCTCCTTTCCGGAACAAGTTGAAAAGAAGAAAAATTCGGGTTCCTGTGGTTCTGTTTGCAACGATCTTGCTTCCACTGAGATGTATGGTTGATGCCAAGTTGAAGCTGAGAGAGAATTTTTAGTCACTACATACCCCAAAATGGAAGTTTTGATATAATGCAGTGCCCAGACGTGGGCACTGCAAGTTCCTCCATTATAATCAGTACTGAGGGTGCCACCGTAATCATCCCTGGAAACAAAGCACCCTCAGCTGAGCTAAAGCAACAACCAAGCTTGAGAATAGGAAAGGATTTGTGTGTGTGTGTGTGTGTGTGTGTGTGTTTTCTAAAGAAAAAAAAATCACCACCTTGTATAATACTTGGAAAGACAGAGTCTGAGTTTAATGGCGTGCCATGTAAAGTTAACCTGGAAAAAGAATCTACTCTGGGCTTAGATAGAAATAAATACCAACACCTAGGCTGGTGTGGGGGAGGGGGGTTATTTGGTGTCTTAGAAATAAAAAGCAGTTAAGTTTTTTTAACTTCACTTTTCTGATACTGTCATCTCCGGGGAGAACCCCCTCCCACACCTACCTTTAATCCCTTTCCAATTGGTTATCTTCTCCAACTCACTCTGATTTATAAGTATCCCATATGACTGGCCGTAAACATTGTCCCAAGCTAGCAAACTCCAATTCTTTTTACTCATTTATTTTTTAATACTATTTTAATCAGGATGGGCGAAAACTCATTTACTTGGTATACTGAGTCCCTCGAAGTCTATGAAACTACCTTAAGTAGTGTAGGAAGGGAAGATTCCAATTCTTTTTTTGTCCCCCATGCTGAGGGGAACATCCCTGAGTTCTTTGAAGTGGACTGGTGCACATTTTTATGGTTGTGAGCAATTTTAAGTAGTGTTTCAGGGATTGTATTTGTAGTTGCTAAGGAGCCTCTGCCCAGTAATACTTTATGGGACTAAGGAGACCAGATAGATGGGAAAGTATTATGTATAGAAAACCACAGACGTGGCCTTTCCCCTCCCTATCCTTTCTGCCTTCCAAGACTGACTGGGAAAATGATCTTGTACAGGGAAGAGGTATACTACAGAAGGTTCCAGAAAGGAACAACTTAAGGAGACCAGCAAGCGGGGGCAGGGTTAATACAGAGGGATTACTCATGTGGTGTTCCAATGGAGGGGGGGGAGGCTGTTTGGTTTATTTTCAAATCAAAATTTTGCTTTACATGTTCTCAAGCATTTAGCTTATGAGCCGTTTCCACCCTACTGGCCTTAATGGGAGTTCATCTTGTGGCCAGTTACCTGCAGCTTTGAAGATGTGGGAAAGACAGGATGGAATCCAAAGATCCAAAGACACCCCCCACCCCCGTGAACTTGATTTTGCTGGAGACCCCAGTACCAGGCTGTGCTTGGGCTCTGTAGCATTAGGTAGGGCCATGTCAGCCTGAGGTTGACTTTGTAGACCAGGCTGGTCTTGAACTCACAGCAATCTGCCTACCTCTTAAGCCTGAGGTTGAAACCAGTGAGAATAAAGCAGATAGAACCCAGAAGAGAGAATTAATGGCTGACTTCCCTTTGCTCTCTACTGTAGCCCAACTGTCTGGGGCTGTTTGTAATGTCTGTGCACCGTCCTTCTAACTTGGCGACACTAGCTCAGGTTAGCATATTCCATGCTCTGATACATCTGGTGGTCTTTGAATCATAACAGTTTTTCCTGTCCAACCCGCTCCTTTGGCAGGTGATACAATTAAAGGTCTGCTGCAGTTAAATCACTCAGCCAAGGTCACAAGTCAGCAGTGGGGGGAGGGGGCAAGCCAGAACTGAAACTGGAGATGCTTGCCTTCTTAGAACCTCTTTCGCGAGGAGAGGGTTAACTGGCCTGTATGCCCTACATGGGAGGCTCAGGTGTGTGGACTAACGCTAAGTTTCCATCAGAAGTGGTTACACTGGGGTTTCAGAGACCCAACACCTCCGAAGTCACAGCTTATTCCCAGAGCCACTGAGAAATAAGGCTACTTAAGATACTCAGTAAAAAGGACTTTTAAATTGAAAGGAATGACAGGCTTTCCTAAATAGTAGTAGCAGTGTTTTTGAAGACTTGATGTGATATTTGAGATTTCAGTTATTATTATTATTCTTTGGATGTGACATTTCTGGTGCCGAGAGAGAGAGAGAGAGAGAGAGAGAGAGAGAGAGAGAGAGAGAGAGAGAGAGAGAGAGAATTTTACTTAATCAGCAACAGCCTAAAAGGATTTTTGAAACTTTCTTGAGAGGGAGACATCACGGGCAGCCTTGTCCTGAGCAGTGCACATCCTGAGTGACAGTCATGGTTTGCAGGGTTCCCTGGGCCTTTGCATTGCACCATTGACCAAGAGGCTCTTCCTCTGTGGTTAGCACCAGGAAGATTTCTGATGCGTCAAAGCCACCGATCAGTTAACTCTTTCAGAGGAAGTTGTCTAAAGCCAAAGCTCATTTCCTTAAAATGACCTTATTTTACTTGTGGAACTGCGAAGGCTTAAAAATAGAATTGCTTCAAGCTCTGAAGCCGGAAAGTGAAATATAATCCAACATGGTTGCAGCTCTCAGCCAAGCCCTGGGACAGGGGTATCTGTTTATCTGTAATCCACCAGCCAGGGCTGACTTCCTATGAGCCGTGAGTAGCAATTGATGAGAGAGCCCGTTATCAGTGGGACTGAGTTCCTCTGGAAGTACATTTGATGGCTGGAGGAGGCGAATGCCCTTGGCCTTCCCTGCCAGCTCCCGCCTGTCTGCCCAGTGGCTCTTCTAACATGCTTCAGGATGACTGCTCAGGAGGGCTCCATCCTGTCCTAGTCCGATGATCCAGTTGCATGTGGCTATGGACTCCCGGATGTAGGCAGTGAACACAGGGTCTGTATGGGAAGACATAACTGGAACAGCGGCCTCCAGTTTTACTTGCAGCATCACTTCTGCCCTTCTGGATTCAGCATCACTGTCCAGACATGGCGGATTGAGTATAAAATGCACACCTCCTCCTGCCCCGCCCCCCCAAAAAAAGGCAGCATGAGAGACAAGTAGGTATGAAGGTAAGTCGTTGGGGCTGGAGTGCCTGGGTTCCTTTTCTGCCCTTGCTTACCAGATGTATGACTTGGGCAAAAGCCTCACCCTCTTCCTTTCTTAATCTTCCTGGGGGGTGAGGGGGGTACTCAGGAGGAGGAGGAGGAGGAAGGTGAGATGAGTTGATGTCTGGGAAGCACGGAAGCCAGTGTCCCACAGATGTGTAGTTGCACCACGGTTTTCTGTCTTTCACTACCCATTGGTGTTCATTTCGTAACCATTCGCACCTGTGAGACAGATGATGCCTGGGAGGGGGAGGAGCGCATCCTGGAGTGTCTGCTGCCTAGTGCAGTCACTGGGCCCCCTGGCCTTGGTTACCTCTTTCTAAGCTGCCCATTGACTTGGAAGAAGAAGCAGAAGAATACGTTTTTTTTATTGTCATAGTACAATCAGCAGTACTAGTGGTATGAATAAAACCTTTATTTCTCTAATGGAACGTGCTCGTGAAATGGCACGAGGAATGCAAATTGGACTGTTAACATAATTTCATGTCTGTACAGTAAGCCATGGTTTAAGACTATGTTCCGAAATTGGATGCTAAACCCTATTTAACTTGGAGGCGCCTTGGGTATGTGTATGACGGCCAGGAACGTGTCTTGCTCACTAGAGGCCTCTAAACCTCCCACCGAGCTGGTTTTCCTCATCTCTCTCGTTTAAATCTCCCGCTGATCCCCCTTTTCCCCCCTCTCTCTTGTATTTGGTTTTGTTTTTTGAGACGGTCTCATGAAGCTCATGGTGGCCTCCAGTTCTTTATCTAGGGGTGACTGCTCTTAACTCTTGCTCCTCCCCACCACTGAGATCACAGATAGGAGCAACCACACTCCTCTCTCTTCCACGTTTCACAGTCCTTGTGTTCTCTCTACTCCCTCCGCCTCTTTAGGGTCAGACCGTGCAGCCTTGAGAAGCTCCTTCCAACCAAATGGCTTGCAGCTGGTGCCCTGGCTTTGGGATAAATATCCTTGACTCTTCCTGCCTTGTTTTCCCTGCCTCTGCCTGCTGCCCCCGGAGGGTGTTTAGGGTGGACATAGGTTGCCTTCTGGAGCGTTCGTTGCCCTAAGGTCTTTTTCCTTTTGTTGCTCTGCTCTTTTCTCATTAGTGCTCCCAGGCTCACCTAAATAAAGAAAGTTCCAGCAGACTCCCTGACTCCCAGACTCCCAAATCTTGGATCACATCTATCTCTATGTGCCTTTGGGCTTTCTCTGGCACATCATAGACTCCCTCGTTTTCTCTGGCTTTTACCAAACCTTCCCCGCCCAGAGATCAGCGTAGCTGGTTCTCTGTGTGTTCTCTGCAAGGCCTTTAGGATTGCAGAATAAACCATTTTCATTAGACACCTTCAATGCACTTGTCACCCTGTTAGCCCTGTTGGGGATAGGAAAGAAGGTGATGGCGGGACCTGCTCACTGTTGAGTTTGTAGTCTGGGGAGACAGGCTTTAATTACAAGTCCATCTGCAGGCAATACTAAACAAGAGGTGGGAAGAAAATAGGACTCCTGGTCCTTTTTATGATGCAGACAGGAAGTCCCAGAGGAGAGAATGACGTCAGAACCAGAGGCTCTCCGGTCACTAGACTCCGCTGGGCTTCCAGAACCAGAGGCCATGGTTCCTGCAATGGCTGGTCTCAGAGCACATCTCTGTGCACCTTGAAGTGTTGTTGTATGAACTCTGGCACACAGAATGGTAGCACACATTTAAATACCTTCATTTGGATAGTGGAGGCAGGAAGATAAATACCTGGGCTATAAGTTATATTCAAGGCCACAGAGGCTATTTGAGACCCTGTCTTTTTTAAAAAAAAAGTGTCTCCCGGGACACTAAACATCACAGATATCTGGGCCCTACCCCGACTAGCAATCTCTGGGGGTGAGATACAGATGTGTATTTTCTTTAATGCCCCAGACAGTGTCAGTATGTGCTGCCCATTGAACATTCTTTGCCAAACCGAGGAGACTTGAACCCATGGTAGGGAAGCAGGAAGTTGGTTATCATGAGGGTCACCAGTTGGCCTGGCGTCAGTATGAGCAGTAAGGAGTCAGTGGGTATGTTAGAATTGGTCCAGACGTGCTTAGGAGAATTGCTGAGTTCTAGGCTAAACCCTCTTTCAACAAAACTGGTCTAGAATAGGGGTTGTTGCTTTAATGAGCAGGCGAGGGAAGGGACAAATTGGGAGGTGGGGTGAGTTGGGGGGCAGAGCTCTCCTTGAAGAGAAAGGTGGGTGTCTAGGTCCCTGGCCTTTGGCTGTGGATGTCAGAGGCCAGGGTATTCCTGTGTGTTGCCAGATATCCAACCTAGTCTGAAAATCTACCAGTTTTTAAATATTGGTTTGGTTGAAAAGGAAAATGTGAAGGCCAAACAAACTAGGTCTCTAGGCCAGATTTGGCTTAAGGGCTGCCACTCTGTAGTCGACAGTCTATGGGATAATAATAGGCAGTGTTATGGAGTGCCTGTGGGTATCAAGGGCACTAGACTGAGGGCCTTCCTCACTTTAGCACATTAGCTGCATGGCAACCTGTGAACTGTGTGCTATTACCTGCCTTGTTCCACACAGGAGGACACACGCAGGCTGCCAGGGATAAGGGGCTGGCTTAGGGCCCTGATAATAAGTGGGACAACCAAAATTAAACCCAAGGAGCCTGGCTCCAGAGTCTCAGCTTATTGCCTCTTTACCCTCTGTGGCCTGGCACTGGGCTAAGTAAATGGGAACCCAGAATACCTGCTCACAGGAAAGAAGTTACTCTCTTACCTGATGTAGGTTGAATAACCTTTATTCAAAGGAGTTGGGACAAGAAGTGTTTCTCTCTGGGACTTTAAGACAACCACTTACTGCTTAGGCCAGCCTTCACATAACTATGTAATTGAGGATGGCCCTAACTCTCGTTTTTGTTTTTGTCTTTGTTTTGGTCTTTTGAGACAAGATTTCTCTGTGCAGCCCTGGCCATCCTGGAACTCCCTTTGTAGACCAGGCTAGCCTTGAACTCACAGCAATCCGCTTGCCTCTGCCTCCCAAGTGCTGGGATTACAGGAAAACACCACACCTCGCAGGCTGCTGTTCGTTTGCTTGTTTATTTCTGATACAGTGCTATTTGCATATAGCTAATGAGATAATCGTAGGGGTGACACTCCTGGTCTAAGCACAAGTTAATTTGGGCCGCCAACACGGTTTTAAGGTCATTTTATTCATTGCTTCTGATTTTGTGTAGGGTACCATTTTTCGATGTGGAATTTTCCACTTGTGGAGACATGTTGGCACTCAGAAGGTTTCAGATTCTTAAAGTCTTTCATATTTTCAGATTAAGGATGTCCAACCTGCAGTAAGATTAGCCTGAAGCATTTGTTCCAGGTTCCAGCCCTGTCCTTAGTCGGAAGTGTGACATCTGATCTTGTGAAATACGTGGGCAGCCAAGAATACAGGTTAAGATTCTCCAGCAGGCAAGAATCTTGTGTAGAATATTTGATGCTCAACCCGTCTTCCATTGTAGAGAGGAGCAGACCTGAAGTCCTTCGTGCCCACTGTCAGTACCAGCTTCTGGATTTCTAGGTTACTGTAAGGCAGACGATCCAAACATAAGTTATGCAAAACCTGAAGGGTGCCAGTGTGTGAATCCCGTCTCTGGAGAGGCGGACAACCGTGGACGCTGATCCCTGGAGTTCATTGCCCAGCAGTTGGTGAATTTCAGGCTCCGTGAGAGACACTGTCTCAAAAAATAAGATGGAGCTGGGCATGGTGTCGCATGCCTTCATCCCAGCACACAGAAGGGAGAGGCAGGCAGATCCCTGAGTTCCAGACCCGCCAGAGCTACGCAGTGAGATCTTGTCTGAAAGTGGAGGAGGAGGAGGAGGAGGAGGAGGAGGAAAATAAAATGGAGAGTGATCAAGGAAGACAGTGAACATCATTCTTTGGCTTCTACATGCACCCACTCGCATGCACCCACTCGAATATACAAATCACATACAACCCAGAGATGATACAAGCAGGAGTCTCCCAAATCACTGAGGATCTAAGTTTGGGAGGTGAAAACGAGAAAATTTGCTGCGTTCAGGCACCGGCGCCACCTGGCTGTCCTGCCTTGGGTGGTTTAGTCTAATTGCAGGCTTTCTGTTCTGTTGGTCTGGTCTCCAGGAACAGATGACCAAATGGGGAAGAAACTGGCTTAGAATTGGAAGAGAGCTAGGGCGTGTCTTCGAGGACGCGACGTGACTTGAAGAAAGATGGGAAGGGGCAGGCAGATTACTAGATACTTGACTCAAGATGCTTAACTCCAGAAGCTGGAGAGTAGTTGAGGCTTAGCACGACCCTAATTGTGTGGGCATGGACGTGTTGCGTGGAGGGGACACTGGGTGCTGCTGGGGAGGGGTGTTTATTATGGGCTTTCTAAGGGCCTGGGGGCTCCTTCAGAAACCACAGGCCAAAAACTAGTCTTTCTAGTTTTTGGAGGGAAAAGCACACAGGTCTAGTAGCACAGAAACCTGCCGTCCTGTGGCTCCTCCCTCTGTAATAGGAAGACGACAGACTCATCAGGCAGAGTTGGGGGTGTGGGGGGAATCGATAACTGACATGACTCACAGAGAGAAACCATCAGGTGTTATTTATGACACTACTTACCAGGTCTGTGCCTGGCTCCTCAGCTCTGACAGAGAGTCCAGGTTTTGCTGTGTCACAAAGCACAGGAGCAGCAGGGGATTGCCACGTGTAAGGACAGGTCGTGTAATTATGTCTGAGACCAGCGTGGCCCCTTTCTTCTTAATTCGCTGTGCTCTTTTTGATTTTGCTAATAAGGAAAAAAAAAGTCTTGAAACTGTTCTCCTAATGCTGTATCAGATTAAAATTTTTAAATGATGAGGGTGTTTCAGAGGACACAGCCAAATAGATTATAAACACCTATAATTTTGTTCATATTAACCATGTTGAAGGCTGTTTGCAGCACTTCTTGAACTGACTGATTTGTTGTTGTGTTGTTGTTGCTATATTGGGTAGCAAAGTGTGTAACAGTCACACTTACCATGTCCTAAGGTTTTCAGTACCACTCTGTCACCCTGTTTCTGGTAATAGTCTTTAAAGTGAGAATTCAGCCCTGGAGACCCACGACACAGTAGTGGGGTATGGAAGGCGCGTGAGACGTGACGAAACATTCTTTCCCACTTACCAGCATGTGGCCTTTGACCAGTTATATTGGTGAGACACACTTACCTAAAATAGTGATTCAGTCTCCTTGGCTGGTCGGCAGGACTAAGTGAGATGCTGTTTATAGGAAGCAAGATTTGTATCTCAGGGTACCCTTCGTTCCCCAAAGTAGGAAGTGTCCACTTTTGTTCTAACTTTTAGGAAAACAAGCTCTGAACAGTACTTCATTGAGCACTCCCCTTTTTTGGTGTGTGTGTATGTCCTGGTACTCTGGGGGGCTCGAGTTGATGAGTTTGTCTTTGTGGCCCTCCAGGAGTGCCTCGGTAGACAGGACTGGAGTTCTCCAATGATGGAGATAATGTACAAGGTAGTGAGGAAAAGGTCAGTGATGTTTCTTAGGCATCTGGACTTGGAGGCCCAGGGGGCACAACAAAGCAGCCTTGGAAAGGTTTAAAATAGAGCAAGCTCTTAACCCTGTTTTACCATTTTAAATGGCCAGATACTTTTTTTGTTGAGGGCAACAGTCCTATGCATTTAGAGTACCTAGTACATCTGGCCTCCATGCTTGCAGATGCCAGTAGCATCCTGGCAGATGCCACAATGCATGTTGGTTCCAGATGTTAACTGTCCTGGGAGCAAACCCATCAGTGATTGAGAACAACTGTACTAGACTCTGAAGAAAGGGGAGTTCCAGGGATCATAACGTGCACCTCTTATATATCCTACAAGTATTTTTGTAAGTGTATAGATGTGTGCACATGTGCATGTGGAAGGCAGAGACAAACTCAGATGTTTTCCCTCGGGCATCATCTTCCTAAAATCTAAAGATCGGGTCACTCATTGGCCAGAAACTTGCTAAGCAGGCTGCCCTGGCTGTTATGCCTCAGGCATCTACCTGTGTCTGCTCCCTAGGCTAGGCTAGGGTAACAAGCATGCACTGCCACACCTACCTTTCTTAAACATGGCTTATCGTCAGCCTTGTGTAGTAAGCATTTTACCACCTCTTCCTGGACCTAACCGTATATATGTATCTTATGTACTCTGTGTGTGTGTGTGAGCGCGTGCACATGTGTATACATGTAATTTTAATATTTTAAAAGGCATAAATTTGCAAGCAAGTGGTCCCTCATCCTGAATTTTCACTTTGAAGTGCCCAGCCACCCTGTGCAGACCACAGCTATAGCTTCCTGCTCCCACTCTTGGTAGACAGTGCTTTGTGTAGCTGTCTTGAAGCTCTGTTTTATGACCCGCATAATATTAATGTGCTGTAAAGAGCCTCTCCACAACTCGGAAAAGAAAGGCTCAAAGTCTGCAGTTTGGAGAAGTAACTTGGTTTTTAACCTCAGTCTTCCACCTCACAGTTGGATAGTTTGGGCATATTGTCTTCCCTCTGTGGCCTATCTCCTCCCTGTTACCTGAGAAAACGTCTAGTTCCTGCCTCCCAACGTTCTTCTAAGGATAGCAAGCAGTCACAACAAGGTCGGGCTGCCGCTCTGCCTTGTCTCCATCACCTGGATTGTAACTGTTATTCAGGGCAATGGAGCAGTTAGCAGCTTTTGCCGCAACTCTTCATGTGTACCTTCCCTAGGTGGCAGTGTCAGCCACTGGGATCACCGAGTCATTTAGCTTAATTGGCAGAAATACACAAAGTGACCAGTGTGGCACCTGCTGTTAGGAACAATAGTACCACAGAATTCCTTATCCTATGTGGCCTTATAACTAATGGGGAAAAAATTACCCTGTAATAAATACCCCATTCTATTACCATTTCTGATGCTTTTCATGAATTGGGGCTCATGATGAGGGGCCATAAGCGAGTGTTAACCACTTAAGAGCTTCTTGGGAGGCTGGAGAGATGGCTTAGTGGTTAAGAGCACCGCCTGCTCTTCCAGAAGTCTTGAGTTCAAGTCCCAGTAGCCACATGGTCGCTCACAACCATCTATAATGTGATCTGATGATGCATTCTTTGGCAGATAAAACACTCATATACAATAAATAAAATAAATCTTTAAAAAAAAAAAAGAGCTTCTTGGGAATATGTTCATACAGGACCCCAAGACCTACTGAGTCAAATTTGGATGTAGAGGCCAGGAAGTTATTTGCAGACCAGTGTGAGAGTCAGTGCTTGTGGATAAGAGTCTGGGGAGGACCCAAGGCTTTGATTGAGCTGCAGTGTTCTGTGATATCAAATAAGTGTGGCTCATGTGGTGACTCCAGCATCAGCGTTTACAAACCTGGGTTTGTCAAGGTAATTCAAGATGGCGACACTTTGTTGTCTCTTCTTTGTGTGGACTACCCATGCTTTAAGTGGTATAGACTGGTAGCGTCCCAGCTAACGGGGAATTCTTGGTCTTTCATTGGCTCTTCATCAGTAAACACCAAAGTACTTCTGTTCTCTGGAGACTTCTTTTCTTTTAATTTGGAGATAAAGCTTAATGTAGCCTAGGCTATCCTTGAACATAATACATGGCCAAGGATGACCTTGAGCTGCTGCATCTGTCTCCTAAGTGATAGTTGCAGGCCTGTACCCACTATGGCCTGCTGCCGAGCCACTCTCAGTATCTTTGTTTGACATTGTTTTTCTTATTTTAATTTCTTAGCTGTCCTTTTATCTGCTCCCATTAAAAATCTTTATATGTGTAATCAAATTGCCAGCCAAGCACACAAGGCTTATTTGGAAATGGAATGGTGGCTCTCCTTACATGTTTGGTAGTCTGAGTATTTAAAGCTATCGTGAGGAGTAATGAAATGGTAGACCATGGGAAAACGTCCAGCTGGGAACCAGGCATAGAGTAGCCGCACGATAAATGTCCCGTCCCAGCTCAGTAGAAAAACCAAGGCGTTAAGTAAGCACCACCGCCTGTATGTGTATTACTACCATATAAATTAGAACAAGAAGCATAGAGCCTAAAGTTTTGATTTGCTAAAACTTTTATTTTGTAAAGAAAGAAAGAAAAAGGCTGGAGCTATAGTTCAGTGGTGGGGTGCTTATATAGCTTGTACAAAGCCCTAATTCCTACCTCCAATGCCACAAAAGGGAAAAAATTAAAAACTTTTTAGAGAAAGGAGTGGTCCTTGATGTGTGTGTGTGTGTGTGTGTGTGTACTTGTGATGAGGTGTTTTATGTTTTTTGTTTGTTGTAGAAAGGCCAAATCTGATTGGCAGAAATACTTTACCTTCTTCTAGCCTCAAATATAAATTAAAGCTGATCTGTCTGTTCCACAGCCATCGTTTAATTGGTATTTATTTAAAGTTTAAATTTAAAACACCATAGCTTGTTTGCCTGGAACGTTAGACCCAAACTGGCCACTTCCTACCTTTCTAGTGGAAGGTACCCTGGAATACAAATCTTTTTTCCTATAACATCCATTCCTTTAACATGGAGGCAGTGTGTTTGGAACCCTGTGCGAACAGAGACAGCCTTGGCCATGGATAGGAAAGATGTTCATGACCCAGGTGTGTCTCATTTTTCTAAAAATGGTCTCTCTGCTGGTGGCATTTCCTCTTTTTCTGTGTACCTTGCACTCAAATAACTTCTGGCCATGGCAGTAGTTTGGAGCTTGCCATTTGTGGTTGGTTTTACTACAGGGGCCATGAAAGGAAGCCAGGTGGTATTCATTTCTTGCTTCCTGTCTTGTTGCAGCGTGTAAGGGTCAGCTTCTCTCCTTGGCTTTTCAGTTTGCCATACTTTCTTAGTGTGAGTGAGTTTCATAAATATCTGCTAGGGGTGAATTCTTTATTATGTATACAATGCTCTGCCTGCATGTACACCTGTAGGCCAGAAGAGGGCATCAGATCACCTCATAGATGGTTGTGAGCCACTATGTGGTTGCTGGAAATTGAACTCATGACCTCTGGAAGAGCAGTCAGTGCTCCTAACTGCTGGGCCATCTCTCCAGCCCATAAAGGGGTGGATTCTTGAGTCGAGTACATCAGTCTAGTTGCTGTATGTGTGTGAGGGGTGTTGGAGGGTGACTTGGCGGGAGGGGGTGTTGTACTCATCTTGTTGATCTGGGGGATAAAACTCAGGGTGTTAGGCACTTTACCTTGCTGGGCCCTCTCACTGGCTGGAGTCTTGCTTTCATTTCTTCTGATATATGAGCAATACTGTGAAAATGCCACCTCTTGGCTGTCCTTTTAAGAAAGGCGGTCTACTGCAATCTTTGAACCCGCTTGCAAGTGATCTCTGTTGGGCGAGGTGCTACTCCCACATTACTGGCTTAAGAGTGATGTTTATCACTCTTGGAGATAGCTTTGTGTAAATCAGAGTTTCAAAGGCCGATAAACCTGGAATACATACTTATTAATTTACCTTAGGAAATAATGCTGCCAAGTGGACAATTACAGATATTTTCATGCTTATCAGAGGAAGAATAAACTAGTTGAACAGTCCCATTAGTATTGTCCTGCTGTGATGGCTCCTTTCTAGAGTAGCCCTTAGAGGAAGTATTGCCAGTTGTCCAAGGAACACAGGGACACATCCCCATCACTCTGATAGGGAGCATTGACTCTGAGTTTTAGGACATGATCTTTTTTTAAAATAAAATAGAGAGTGGGGTGAAATTTTAAATACCCCTAGTCCTTCTTTCCCGGAGGCAACCACTATAGGATGTTGGTCTTTCCATTTCATATCCATTTGCAAATTCATATTTTATATAAAAGTACAACTGATTTTAAGAAGCAAAAGGAATATAAACCGGCTTGTAAATTTTACTCCACATAGTTAGACGTCTCTCCTCATGAGCGTATACTGATGTTTGTTATTCTTCGATGGCCACTCATTGGTTATTCCCACTCGACGTCTTTTAGTTTTGATTCTAGCTCTTACTACTTTAAATAGTGCTACATTGGATAGCCACACATAGCCCTTCATCGATGACTAATGAGGACTCTGTCATTCATCGCATACAGCACAAACTAACACTGCTGCCACCTCTCCCACTTCTGTCACTGCTATTGAACATTGTGATGTGTGTCATTGGGTGATCCTGCCATTGCTGGACATTACTGAGTGTGTCCTTAACAAATGTGGAGGGCACAAGACCATCACTAGGTCTGGCCTTTTTAATCAGTCAAAGGCCTTGGTCACCATGTAAATAGGCCATAAGAGGCGTAATTATAGGGGGCTGTAACTCAGCCGGGCATAATCAGAGAGCCAGCCCCTGGTACCAGTGCAAAACCTTGTCTCAAAAGACATGATGGGGAAATCCTGGAGGTTGACCTGGTTTTCACATGTATCCTCACACATGAAGACACACACACACACATAGTATAATATAGTAAATATTAAGTATTAAATGAAAAATCTATTTTTGTTATCAAATATTATGTGTCTTAGCGCTCAGGAAGCCGAGGCAGACGGATCGCTGTGAGTTTGAGGCCTGGTCTACAAAAGGAGTCCAGAGAGCCAAGGCTACACAGAGAAATCCTGTCTCCAAAATCCAACAAACAAAAACAAAATATTAATGTGTGTCCACAATTTTGCAACTATTTCTGCTGTTGTGGACTGATAACATGTTTTTGTTTTATTTATTTATTTATTTATTTATTTATTTATTTATATCAATGTCACTACCGCCATCACAGGAGTAGCACGTGTGCTGACATGTTAGGACAGCCACTGTGTCACTAGATAGGAATTTTTCAGCTTTGTTAGAAATTTAGGGCAGCAGTGTTTATAAGTGGTGCCATTAACTAAACAACATCATGTGTGTGTGTGTTTGTGTGTGTACGCAAATGTGTATTTATGTGTGTCTTGGGACCAGAGGGCACATGCATTATCATTAACCTTTCTCCCTTCTCTGTTTTGACATTTACTTCCCCCTTTTTAAGTCCCCTATGACCTTCGTGTTATTTTGCTTAACCTGAGTTACCAGGTGCTTTGTATGCCACTGTTTAACGCGCCCTCTGTTCCCCAGTTCTCTTAAGAGTGGTGAGTCTGTGGTTTAGAAGACAGACTCCCATGTCCACAGCTCCTCAGCCTGTCTGTTCAACCAAAGCTATGATACACTTTTAAATGCATCTGCACTAACCACATGGAGACCTTTCTCCTGTCTGTACCCGCTGAACAAGGCAGAGTAGTGGTTCTCAACCCAGGGGTCGAATGACCCTTTCACAGGGGTCGCTGAAGACCATCTGAAAACAAAGATATTTACATTACGATTCATCACAGTACCACCAAAGCCCATATGGATCCCTGTGGAGGTGGGGGAGCTTGTGGAAGAACCAGCCTGCCTCTTGAGGGAGAGTTGGCCCCACCCCTCACTGGCCTAGAGCACTGTAGTGGTGGCTGCCACACCATGGCTCTCTCTTGGTGATGCTTTGTGATGCTTCTGATGCTGATAACAGGCAGGGAAAGATTTCTCTTTGGGGGCTGGCCACTTGGAATTTGACCATACTCCATTTAATATAGAGAGCACACAAAATGGACTTTGGGAGTGGAGTTTGGGGAAAAGGAGGCGGACATTGGAAGGCTGGGAGGTGAGCTCCATTAGGCGCATGATGTGAGATTTCCAAGTAATCATGTGTTGGGCCCCATTCATAGCTATCTGGCTTCCGTTTGAGTATGAGGGAAGCCTCCCATCTCGCCAGGTAGGGTGGCCCCTTGAGTATTATTCTCTTTGGTGTTTTCCGGGGGTTCTTCTTGGGTGAACATCAGGAAAGTGATTTTCTTTGGGGACTCTTTGAAGCTGACTAACAAGGCCCAGTGAGCTCCCATCAGACTTCACAGTAATCCTATTTATTAGTAGTAATGTATTGATTGTGTGTGTAAAATGGACCCAGAGGCCGGTGACCATGAGTCCATTTGAATTATGATTTAAGATATCTAGCAGAATAACTGCTGAAACATCATGCCCCAGAACGGAAATGGTGAGACATTTGGTGTGCATGTGGGCTAAAGTTCAAGTTTGCTTGTCTTCCTCCCCACCCCCAGAAATCGTGTGTGTGTGTGTGTGTGTGTGTGTGTGTGTGTGTACACCTGTGTGTGTACACCTGTGTGTGTACCTGTGTACAGATGCTCATGTCGTGGGTTCTTGTAAGAACTTCTAGGGATTTTCCTTTCTTTGTCTCCGTCTCACCATAGGGGTTGGGTACACACACACACACACACACACACACACACACACACACACGTTAAGGTCCAGCTTTACCAGGGGATTTGAACTCAGTTTTCACCGTGTCAGAGTTGGCGCTTTTACCCACTGAGCTGTCTCTCCAACCCCATATCCAAAGTTCTTTAATGCGTAGTGTATTAACCGTTAAATATAGGCATTTAAGTCAAACTCATAAGCATTTATAAAAACATGGTTCTGCTTTGTTCACTTACTTATCAATCCATATTATATGATTTTGTCTTATAATCATAGAAGGTACTAGGAGCTAGGGACACAGCTCAGTGGTAGAGCGCCTAGGGGCCTGGCATGTTCAAAACCCTAGGTCCAATCCCTAACAAATAGAAACACGGCTCCTAATTAAATCCTTCTTGAATTTACTGTATGACTACACTCCTAATTTTATGAAAATCTAGATGGCTTCCTTCTAGACTGATGACATGAGTGGATAATTTTGTTGTCAGCGTGCTATGTCTGCAGTCGGGGCTAGGATATCTGTGCCATTGTCAGCCTCGCCGTGGGCAGTATCTGTCAGATTGCCATCTAACCTCACATGGGCATTATGGCCACAGGTTGTCCTTCCAGGGCTGCACCATGGTGACCTGGGCTCAGCCAGCTGGGCCGTCCATCCTCCCAAGGGCCTTCCAATACTTTACATGTCTTTTTTCCCCATCATCCCTTCCCCCAACACAACTGCCCTGGCATCCTGGTTTTTTCCGTTCTTGACAAATGATCTGTCCACTGTAACTGTAGCTAAGCTGTGCTGATATCTGTTGAAATTAGACCTAGAATCTAAATGTGGCTTCGTGAAATGATGGGCGAGACATTTTCTCTTCAGAGAGTCTGGATGATTGGCGTTCGAGCCACCTTCCGGTAGCTTCTGAGCTGAGATGTTGAAGGAGGAAATGGCGTAACATACCTGGAGCTTATTGACAATTACAGTTCTCCATGAGGCACAAACAGTGTTGGATGTTGTTGTTGTGTTGTGATGAAGCTGGGAGCAGTGTTTGCTGTCACCGCGCTGGCAGTCCCTAAACACACGGACTGACTTCACCCAGGTGGCATCTCTTATGTAAGAGGAGGCATCACAAACTCTCCTGGTGGCCCCTTCTTACTGACATTCCAACTCCCATTAAGTCTTTGTAACCCCAAGATTTAATGCTTTACCAATACTTCATTGACTTAGCCAAGCTCTGTGTAGTTAGTTGATCATTTCTCCTAAGTTTGAAACGGTTAATTTGGTTCTTGAAGCTATTTCTGTACACCACAGGTCTGTGACAGGTAGGACTCTGTCCTGCAAGACTGTGTGCACAGCCATTGCTTGGATGGTGAGCTGAGACGCTGGGAGGGTGAAGAATGGTGCCCTGGGTCATAGGCATTAGGAGTGAGGTTTGCTGTGCAGTCAGACTTGGGCTGCAGGACCCACATGTGGAGCTGTGGGCTGAGAGACTTAAGGCTGCCTTCCACTCCGTCTGCTCGGCTCTAGAACCTACCCTCAGGAGTGCGCTGAGCGCCTCCGGGATTAGTGATGCCGCGAAGTCCTGAAACTTTATTTATTTATTTATTTATTTATTTATTTATTTATTTATTAAGGTTTTTCTTTTTCAGTTTTTCGAGACAGGTTCTCTGTGTTAGCCTTGAATGTCCTGGACTCGCTTTGTAGACCAGGCTGGCCTCGAACTCACAGCAATTCCACTGCCTCTGCCTCCCAAGTGCTGGGATTAAAGGCGTGCGCCACCACACCCAGCCTGAAACCTTATTTTGAAGTTGCAGGTGAGGAAAGTAGACTCACCCAGTCCCCAAAAAGGAGGTTGGCCTTGGACTTCAGGGTCGCTGTGGGAGCTGGGCACCTCCACTATAGGGGACAATTGATGACCTCCCTCCTGGGGGTGAAAGTAGAGGTAGAATGGAAAAAAATAGGGTGTGAGTGTGGAGCCCCCGAATTTACATATAAAAGACAAGCAAGGTGGTGCATACTTGTAATTCCAGCTCTGGGAACTGTGGTACCTTGCAGTGTCCTCTAGATTCTACAAGCATGCATGCACACATTCACAAGTGCAGCCACACACGTGATAACCACACACACTTTTAAAGAAGAATCCATAAAGTTGGCTCTTGCTGTGTTGAGCAAGCAAGAGAAAGAGAGGTCAAAATTAGTCTCCTGACTAATTTAAATTATTTTTGGATTTATTTTGTGTGTGTGTGTGTGTGCGCGCGTGCGCGCTCGCGAGTGTGCACGTGCACCATGTTTGTAACTGGTGCAGAGGCCAGCAGAGGCTGTCAGATTTCTTGGAACTGGCAATAAGCATGGTTGTGAGCTGCCGTGTCAGTGCTGGGACCTGAACCCAGGTCCTATAGAAGAATAGCACATAACTTCTAAACACTAAAGCCATGTCTTTTTTTTTTTTTTTTTGTCTTTTGAGACAGGGTTTCTCTGTGTAGTCTTGGCTGTCCTGGACTCGCTCTGTAGACCAGGCTGGCCTCGAACTCACAGCGATCCGCCTGCCTCTGCCTCCCGAGTGCTGGGACTAAAGGCGTGCGCCACCACGCCCGGCGCTAAAGCCATGTCTTGAGCCTCACTGCAGTGGTATTGTTTTTATTATTGTAGGACCTTGGGAACATTTGCTCGCTAAAGCGGATACAAGGCCGCAGTAGCTTCCCAGACCATTGTTTCTCAGCGGGGGATGGGTTTGCCCCTCAGGTGGATGGGCATTGTCTGCAGACACTTTGGATCGTCATAACTGGGTCTGGAAGGTGCTACTGGCATCGGACCTGTGGAGTTGAGGAATTATATTTTAGACAACCTAATCCAGGCAGGGCGATCCCTCCCTACAGTAGAGTTACGTAGCCTCAGTGTCAATGCAGTAGGTCTCTTGTAGCCACAGTTTGATTTTGTCAATTTTTAGCAGCCGTTGGTCAACCAAGGGTATTAAGTGGGATGTCGTGGAAACAAGCACTGTTCATGAGTTAAATTAAATTGTATTCTGTTAATAAGAAGCATGATAAAGTGGCAAATCTGGCTGTAGTTCATCCTGTCGTCCAGTGAGCTACCCACCCATTAGTTACTGTGTCATCCTGCTTAGCAGATTGATTGCTTTCACAGTATTCGTGTTCAATAAACCCACATGACTTATTAGTGGCCTCAAGCATAAAAGTAGTAATTGTGGCAACTCAGACTTGCCAAAGAGAAGCTGTGAAATGCTTCCTTCGAGCCAGGTGACTCCCCCCCCGCCCCCCCCCCCCCAGGTCCTCAAATTACAAAGAAACAGTGTGCTGAGTGTGCAATCTACCTGGCTGTACAATGGTGAACAAGGGAAGAAGAATGGCTGGCTTTGCTGTCACACGTCAGACTGCCAAAGTGGCTGTCACAGTGCTTGGTGTTGGTGGAGTAGGAGACACCAGAAAGCACTGTGCTGTGTGGTGACGTCTGGAAGGGATCCTGTGAAGCGAGCATGGCCACACAGATTCAGGGATGAAAGGTGAGGCCAAGGGGGTGATGTTTGTTGTGGTATTTGTGCTCGTATTTGCCTGTGGTGACTAGTGGTTGAGGTCTGGTGTCTCCTCCATTGCTCTGTCTTACTGTTAAGGTGGGACGTGTCCCGAAGCCTGAAACTAACCAATTCAGGCAGGCTTACTGGCCAGCAAGTCCCAGCCTCCTGTTTCTGTCCCCAGAGCTGGGATTACAGGCTTGTGCCACCACACCCAGCTTACAGCCCATACTTAACATCTCCAGGCATAGTTTCATCTCAGATAGTGTACTTTACAAAAGTGTTAAATAATACATCTCGAAGAAGTAATTACTTACCACAAGGAAGGAAATAATTTCTGAAAGTGATTTGCAAAAGTTGTTTTATAGTTACATTCGTTTGTCTCACAGTGTAGCTCAAATAAGCTGATGTGGTGTCACTTCCTGGGGAGACATGAACATGTTTCTACCTCCTCAAGGCAAGCAGATACGGCAAACCGAAGAAGCAGTACCATCAAAATCTAGTTTGCTGAACCAATTTGAGTCGATTTAAAGGAGTACAGGTGAGAGGTCACTTTCAGGAACCCAGGGGACTCAGGCAGTCGCAGCATTGCAGAGCCCACCCCAGCCTGGGCGATGAGTCACAGTAGCTGCGACATCTCTAGAATTCCCTGTGCAACCTGCAGGCAGCTCCACCAGAGAGTCTCCTCTTTTGCAGCAGTTCATAGTCTACAGAGCCTCAGAGAGGGAGCACTTCTTGGTCACTCAGGCTTCTAATATCTCATGACCCACCTCTCCTTTTCATAGGGAATGTTTCATACCCTTTGTGACATCCACCGTGTTCCAACCTCACCTCTGCTCCAGAGGCAAAGCTGGCCAGGAGAGGGAGAATCCTTTTCGTGGGTTTCAGGGATTGCCTAGAGATCCAGTGAGGCACTGAGACAGAACTTGAACACTTGATGTTGCTCATGAACAATAGATTTTATTTTAGTGTTGTGGATCAGTTAACAAGTGGTAAAGGTCACTGGTGGCATAGAGATTTACTTTGGAAAACACACACACACACACACACACACACACACACACACACACACACACACACACGGGTGCAGGGGGAAGCTGACAGATCTACTGAAAATGAGAATGGAGAGACACAGTGTTCTTCAAGGCTCACCAGTGTAAGGACGCCCATACTGACTTTGTGGGAGGAAAGCAGCTGTCACAGACTGCCACCAACATCTTTACATCTTTGTAATTTTAAGATAAGTCCATTGGTGGGTTAAGATTCGGGGAGGTGGTTCAGCGGGTAAAACGCTTATATACACATGAGGATTTGAGTTCGGATCCTCAAAACCTAAATGTCTATAATCCCATTAAAAGTTACTTGAACTCAACGGCTGAGTGGCTGCCAGTCTCCCCGGGCTCAATGAGACCCCCATCTCAAAATAAAAGAGGGGCTGGAGAGATGGCTCAGTGGTTAAGGGCACTGCCTGATATTCCAGTAGACCTGGGTTTGATTCCCAGCACCCACTCTGTAGTTCCAGCTCCGGGGGATCGGATGCTCGGGCATCAGGCATGCACATGGTACACAGACATACAGGCAGGCAGGACAACCACAAACATTTAAAATTAATAATGAGGTGGAAAGCTATCAAAGTGGTTCAGCATGTAAAGGCACTTCCTCCCTCCGAGCCTGAGTTGGGTTCCTGGGATCCACCTGGAGGAAGGAGAAAACCAAGTCAAGTCCTGTGAATTGTCCTTCACATGCATGTCATAGTACACGGAGAATAAGTCAATTCTAAAATGTGTGTAGAAAGCTGGAGAGCAATTGAGAAAGACACCCGATGTTGACCTGTGGCCTCCACATCCACATGCATACATATGCACACACAGACACACACACACCATAAACTGAGTCTGCTGAAGAAGCTTACTAGCTTCTATGACCTTGAAGGTGGTTTTGGCCCTGTACTGTGTGTGGTCTACTGGCGGAATGTTCTCTCTGGTTCCACATCATATCCTTGTGGTTCACTTCTTTTTCCAGGCAGTCCTGTGGAAGCTGAGACTGGGCTGATGGTTCTGCCATCAGGCACACATGTACTGACCGCCTAGTGGTCTGGCGGGTAGCTTCCTGGTGCCTCTGCCCGCCCGCCCATAGCACCCTGTACGTCAGGACAGTTGATGCCTCAGGAACAGCCTCTGACCCTGGGGGAGTGGAAGCCATTGGGTGAATGACTGGTACTTGGGGAACATTAGCAGAATTAAGCCACTGTCCCTATCTCTACAACCTTATCCATGTACCCCTAATATTCACCTGCTTGCTGGGGTCATTTGCAGTTAAACACTAGAAATGTACTCTCTGGCATTTGTGGAGACCCAAAGTCTAAGGTCAGGGCGTCGCCGGCTTTGTGTCCTCTTCTTGGCTTGGCTGCACACTCCCCAGAGCATCACTCTGCTGGGCACAAGTGTACACATCTTTTTCTTTACTGTATCTTTTCCCATACAGACCAGTCTTATAGCGTTACAACTTGCCCCAAAGACCTTATTTTATAACTTCATTACCTTAAAGGCGCTGTCTCTGAATGCAGTTAACATTTTGAGGTACAGGGGTTAGGGCTTCAGCATATGGGTTTCTTGGGGGCACAGTTCAGTTCCTAATGCGCGTGAAGAACAGTCAGGGTTAGAGTATATGCTTTTGAGTGGAATTATCTGGCTTTGAGATTGGAGTTGGTTTCACAAAGCTTTCTACTCTATCTGAAATTGACCTGCTGTAGAGTCTTCAGCGGAGTCTGAACTAGGAGGAAAGATCCCCCAGGTAGCCACCTGCTCTTATATTTACTGGGTGCCCTGCACAAGCTCCCTTGTGCTCCGTGTGCTCTGATTGAGAAGGCCTGGGAATGAAGCAGACAGTGACATGAGGCACGTGCCTCCAGGACACAAGCCGCTGGAGACGGGTGTGACTCAGTGAACTTAGAACAGTAGGGGAAACTCTGCTTCCATGAGGTGGAGCAAATGAAGGAACAGTTAGGGGGTGTGATGGTTGTGCTTGAATTGGATGATTTCTGGACCAGCGTTGGCCCAGAAACCCTCACATATATCAGCGGATGGCCTAGGGCGTGAAGGGTGAGTGAGAGAGATGGAAGAGGCAGTGAGCAGGATCCCTTGTGGCCTCACAGACCTGGGGCTTTTGTGAGGGAATATTAAACAGGTGGGTTAGGAACAAGGAACTGTGTTTGAGAAAAGGGTCCGTGATACAAAGTTGTCCAAGAAAGCCTTGTAGGTCTTGCCAACAAGGGGGTCGTGCCCTAGGCCACCACACTCTCTGCTCCCTCTACCCAGAGCAGCCTTGCCTAACATCCCTAGTGTGGCTTGTCATCACTGGGGCTTTTGCCACTGTCCACTCAGCACCACTCTCGGTCCTGTGATTCACCATCTGAAGTCAGAATCTTATCTTCGCACACACCTACTTAGTGTTCCGTTATTTATTTGCTAAACGAATGAAGGCATCCATGCGGGCAGAGTACCTGTGCGCATAAAAACAAATAAAGATTTAAATTTACGGTTGGAAACAAACCAATAAAATGTTGTGCTAATTACTATTGCTGTGATGAAACACCATGACCAGGCTTATACTTGTACATAATAGTCCGCCACTGAAGGAAGCCAGGACAGGCACTCAAACATGGCAGGATCCTGGAGACAGGAGCACATGCAAGTCCATGGAAGGGTGCTGCTTGCTGGCTTGCTCATCATGGCTTATTCAGCCTGCTTTCTTATGGAGCCCAGGACCAGCAACCCAGGGATGCCACTACTCGCAATGGTCTGTCTGGGTCCTCTTCCATTAACCGCTAATTAAGAAACTGCCTATTAGTTGGATCATATGGAGGCATTTTCTCAATTGAGGTGACATTGCTAATGTCTTTAGCTTGTGTCAAGTTGACATAAAAGTCAGGGTGAATATATATATATATAGAGAGAGAGAGAGTGTGTGTGTGTCAAGAGAAACAAAAACATGAAAAATCTTATTTACTGGGTGCTGGCATGACATTTTAACCATTTCCGATTAAATTTTAACATTAAAAACTTAAATAAAATGGAATCAGACTTTTAGAAACGCAGAAGGAATTCCGTAGGCTAGGTTTTAAACATCATCACGGGACAGAATTCTAGAGAGCCTGTTGTCCTATTTAAGTTGTTGAGATAAGGTCTGTCCACATAGCCCAGCGTGGCTGGCCTGGAACTCACTATGTGAACTCCAAGGTGGCCTTAGACTTCAGTCATCCTCTGGCCTCGGCTTCCCGTCTGCTGGAACTGTAGGTGTGTCTCCCTGTGCTGAACATTTAAGTACTTTGTAATTGATGTTTATCCTTCCTTCCGCTATGGGTATAGGTAATAAACCACAGTAGAATTAAGGGGACTATTGACTTTTCACCTATGCAAGTCCTGGCTGTCTTTTCAGGTCACATTTTGCACGTTGCCACTGTCTTCAGAGACTGCAAATACTCATCACGATTTGATGATTTTGAAGCAACAGGAGTTCTTTGGACTTCCTGCTGGACCTTTGAGTGTCACACTTCTCTTTTCCGTGCTCCAAGTAGCTGTGTTTCCATACGGAACATTCCTTTGGTGTGTTTTGTTTTTCAGTATGTTAAAATCATAAGGCCTAGAAGAATGCCATAGGCTTTGCTAGATAGCGATAAGGGAGCGGGCTGGAACGTAACTCATAGCACTGCCACAGTGACTGCCTGGCACCCAGGAAGTTCCCAGTTCAATCCCCAGCACCACCTAAACAGGCTCCGTGGCGCATAGCTTAGGATCAAGTTTAAGATCAGAAGTCCAGGGCCAGCCTGAGCTACTTGAACCCCAAATCTGTGGTAGAACTGTGTAGGGTGAGAAGCCCTGGCCCCTCGTTTTAAAATGTCTTAGTGTGGCTCCCTCTAGGAAGTGCCCCTCCCACATGTGTCAGTTGCCCAGTGGATTATAATGATGGAGTTAGGATGGGGGGGGGCGGTGCTCAGCTTATCGTGACTGCCACAGGGTATCCAGGCTTTTGAAGGAGCAGAGGCATCGAGGACAGTTGGTCAGAACAGGCTTGCCCTGCTTCGTGGGAGGGGCCGAGCTCTCCAGATGATCTTTTGGTTAAGGCCTTAATTAAAAACAGCCTCGGTCCACTTGTAGCAAGAATTTATTAAAGGAAAATAACCATGAGTGAGGAGGCAGTGTTGTCTTCTCAAATGGAGCGCCCACGTGGGAGTCGTGGCTTAAGTTCTGGTGAACCTAACACAAGGAGCCAAGACACCGTGGACCGGTTCCTTAACAATTTGTGATGCATGTAATTAGGGGGAGGACGATCTGTGAGATCTAAGAATCTCTGAACATGAAGACACGATGATTTGTGGCTTAATTAGAAACCGTGATACCATGGTGTCAGCAGGAAGATGTATAGGACTTCATCTCCCCTGTGCCAACCTCTGTCTTAGACTCTCACTAAGTGCCTCCGTGTATCCATGGAGTCTTCGTTGTTACTGGAAGTCTCTTGCTTGTCCTTTGTAAAATATAGAGAAAACCACAGATTTCTTCTGCAGCACCTTAGGGTGGAGAGCAACTTGTTCCTTTTGCTGTGTTTGAGACCACAAGGGTTTCAGGTATCTGAGACTTCCCCCACCCTGACACTCCATGGACTGCTGCAGGCTTTTTATGGCGACTGTATACCTTGGTGTGAGTGAACTCTGGGGACTGCGCTGTGGGTGACAGCGAACCTCATACACATTCATAGAAAGCTTGACAGGTGAAAGGGTGGGGGATCTGGAGAGTGACCTGCTGCAGGCCCTGGCACTGAAGAAGACGGCACGTTAGCATGGTGGGGGAGCGCACGAGCCCCTGGCACCAGTTACAGATAAGTGTGGCTTTGAACTGAGCAAAGTCCCTCTGGGTTTATTTGCTCTTCCCAGCAGCTGTTCTTTGAAGTCTAAAGTGGTGTATCCATTTTACAGAGGAGCAGCTTGAGGCCTGGGTTGGTTACAGCATGCCCAAAACCACTTTAAAAAAAAGAAAAAAGAAAAAAGAAAAAAAGAAACCAAAACCCAACCAACCCAGACTTCTTGTTGGAGAAGCTTGAGTATTACTATTTAGTTTTTTAGCTCGATAGTGAAATCAGATCACCTAAGACTAACAGAGGACAGCACTAGGGAAGCAGAGAGGGCCCTCCACCCCATCCCAACCCCAACCCCTATTTTTTTCTCGAGACACGGTTTCTCTGTGTGTATCCATGGCTGTCTTGGAAGTCACTCTGTAGACCAGGCTGGCCTCAAACGGAGAGATCCTCCTGCCTCTGCCTCACTAGTGTGAGCAGGGGAGAGGGGAGCCCCCATCTTAAAACAAATAAGCAAGTAAAACCCAAGGTTACAGCAACAAAAAGGATAATAAAAAGGCAAAGGATTTTACCAGCCAGTTCTTTTATAAAGGGAAAGCAGAGTGGGGTGGCGTGATCCGCATTGTCTTGCTGGACAGACAATATTTAGGATGACATGGGAGGCAAGAATGAGCTCTTTGTTAGATATATAACAATAATAATGACAATAATTGCTGTTTTATTATAGTTTTTCCATGCCTTTCTGCTTCCTCCCAACATCCTCAAAGAAAAAAGAGAACTTTTCAGACTTAAGAGGAATGCTCAGTCTTAGCATACTTGAGATCATGCTTTGATTAGAGGCTGCAGCCCTGTCTGCTAATTGACTTCCCACAGTAGGAGCCCTGTTTCCCTCCCTTAGAAGTCCCAGGCCAGGCCCCAGTGATTCATGCCTTTAATCCCAGCAGAGACAGATGGATCTCTGAGTTAGAGGCCAGCCTGGGCTGCATTGTGTGTGCCGTGCAAGAACAGGACCATGAAGACCAAGGGAACAGCCACAGTGCTCATGGTGTAAGCTGTTCAGTTCCAGCTGTGTTCTGATAAGGGCCGTGGGAAAACCTAATGGCCTGCCTACTTACAGAGTGGGAAATCTTTCAGAACTAATAGTTGATCTCTGGGGTTGGAGAGATGGGTCAGTGAGTGAGAGTGCTTGCTGGGCCAGCGTGAGGACCTGAGTTTGAATCCACATAAAGAGCCAGGCATGGTAAATGTGCCTGTAAGTCCAGCTCGGTCCCCCTGCCCTCTGTGGAGCACACATGTATGCATGCTTGCACATGCCAGGTGGTCGGTCCATATGCCCAGACGAGAAAAAGAAGGCTCAGTTGGTTTACCAATATGGTTTGGTAAAGCATCGGGGATAGCAGCTCTAATGGTGACTTGTCATTTCCACTTGGTTTGATTGTGACGTGACAACGCCAACCTCAGAAGTGGGTGTTCCCTTTTTGATGCAGAAAGAAGCAGCCAGTCTTACTCTTGATCCACTCAGGGCATGAAAAGTGGCCTAAGTCAAGGTTGGAAATACAGTGAAGCAATGCAGTTCCCTACAGAAGACAATAAAATTAGTTCTGTGGGGTGGTGTGGTTGTTGTTTTAAGTAGTTTGTTCCTTTGCTGTTGGTAGATTGTTCTACTAACCTTAAGTAAGATCTTCATTCAGCAAAGGGAAATGGGAAACTTGGGAGCAAAAGCTTCTAATGTCCAAAGGAAAAACTAAAACCACTTTGTTTCCTTAGCCTGCTTGGGGAAGAGACTGGGGGATTTCCTGACTCTTCTCCCCTACACTGGTCTGGTAACAAGTCCAGCAGAAAAGGCTTGCTCAGGGCCGGCCAGCCCTTCTGTTATCCCCACGCTGTCCTGTCATCTGCACCCGAGCTCTGCTTGGTTGTAAGATTTATTTAATGACATGTGTGACTCAAGACTATTCCTGATAGTGAATCCCACAGATTTGGCTGGGTAACATGATAGGGTCTTACTTGCTTTAAGTTCACGTTAGCTTCCAGTGTGGCGCGACGGAAAAGGGCACCAAACTTGGATCCTAAGCCCCGAGTTCAAGTTTCAGCCTTGACATTAGCTTCTGCCTGAGTATAGATCTGTGGGCTCTGTTTCCTTGATCCATGAAATGGGGATCCTAATGCTCATGGACTTTCTTTCATGCAGTGGCGAAAGGCTTTGTAAAATTTAAAACGGTGGCAAGCAGGCAGGAAGGTTTCACTCTGCGTCTTTGGTGTTCCACCAAAACTACGCTGTGTCTGTCTGTCTGTCTGTCTGTCTGTCTGTCTATCTGTCTGTCCGTCCATATATTTCATCATTCCCTTGGCAAATGTGCAGTTTTGTGACTTGAAACAGTGTCTCTCTGTAGCTCAAGCCATCCTGGAACTCTGTGTAGCCCCTGGAACTCACTCTGTAGACCAGACAGGCTTCAAATTCAGAGATCAGTCTATCTCTACCTCCCAAGTGCTGGGAGTAAAGGTGTGTGCCACTCCTGGCCTATATGCATTTTTGATAACTATATTAAGAAGATGAAAGCTACTTCATTTATGCTGTGGAAATTGCAGCATGTTGCTTACTAGAGATGATGGTTTGGTAACGCTTTGCGATGGTCACCATCTTAAAACGGCTCTTATGTGGCTTTGGACACAGAGTAAAAATTGATAATTACACTCTATGAATATCACCAATCTGGGTAACATGGACCGGTGAGTTTGGGCCTAAATCAGCAGAACTTAGATGATTCCCTGCTGTCTCTTGGTCTCTGTTGTGGAGGCCCTGGCCTGAGAGGCTGCCTGTTGTTACTCACACAGGCAAGTTGCTTGTTTGCAAGCAAAAACTAACTTAATGTCAGGCTGTAATTTTAATTGAGCTATTCTACATTGGAGATCCTCCCCCAAGGCCCTCCCCCAAAATCACGAATTTAGTTGATGTTGGGGGTATAAGAGGGAGTCAGAGAGTATGAGGTTTTGTGAAACCTTCAAAACTTATCTGAAATTCTGACCAAACATTTTTTTCCGTCTAATTTTTCTAACAAAAATGAAAACTCCAGCTGTATAAATAATGATTTTTGTTTGAAACTATTTCTTCCCTTGTTTTAAGAACCATCTAGGGAATTAAATTATAAATAAGTTTTAGCAAAGAACAACTGTCGCTGTGGAACAGAATGCAAAGTTGTCTATGTTTGGGCCCTGGGCTTGGGGTGCAGAGGCTGTGGTGAGCATGGTGGATAAAGCCGGCTCTTTGTGCAGATGGAAAGGGTTTACTCAGTGTTGCTCTTTATTGCTTTCATTTTGTTTGTTTGTTATTACTCAGTTCTTTTAGATGACTTAAAACAATTCTTATTTTTATGTATATGGGTGTTTTTGCCTGTTTGGCTGTTGGCTGTTTGAGTGTGTGGTCTCCATCCCCATGTTTTTTTCTGAGAGATGACTCCTTAAAGAGATGAAGTTCGTAGAGTGCAAGAAAGAAGTCCTGTATGTTTGTGCATCATGTGTGTGCAGTGCCCATGGGAGCCAGAAGAGGGCAGTAGATCCCCCTGGAAACTGGAGTTAGAGAGTGTTACCAGCTGCCATGTTGGGGCTGGGAATTGAACCAGGATTCTCTTAACACTTAGCTTTCTCTTCTCTTCCTCTCCTTTTTCTCTTCTCTCCTCGTTTTCTTCTCTTTCCCTTCTATCCCTCTTCTCTCTCCTCTCCTCCCCTGCCTCCTCTCTTTCTCTTTTTAATTCACAGTAATTTTAACTGTCCAAGATGGTATTTCCTCTGTGTGTGTGTGTGTGTGTGTGTGTGTGAGAGAGGGGGGGGGGAGGGAGGGAGGAAGGGAGAGAAGGGGGGAGATATGAATGGGGTTGTGGGGTTCATGTACCTCTGGAGGCCAGAGTTTGACCTCAGATGTTTCTCTATCACTTTCGGTTCACTCAGTCCGGAGCTTACCACTTAACACCTGGGATCTGTCTGTCTCCACCTCCTGATGCTGGAATCACAGGCAACACACAGCCATGCCTCTTTTATGGGTGCTGGGGTTCAAACTCAAGACCTCTTGCTTGCACTAAACCCCACTCAGCCATCTCCCCAGCTCTAAGTGAGGTTTCCCTCTAAGGGTTTATGAGATCGCTTTTTGCTGCTATGGCTGTTTGAGTGTGTGGCCTCCATCCCCGTGGTTTTTTTCTGAGAGCTGACTCCTTATAGAGATGAAGTTCGTAGAGTGCAAGAAGTCCTGGGTTCCACCCTCAGCACATTAGCCAGGCACGGTGATGCTTGCATACAGAACCAGCACTCGGGACGGACGATGGAGGAGCAGAAGTTCAAGGGCAGCCTGGCTTAGTGAGACCCTGCCTCAAAACAGAAAGAAACAGCTGGCATGTGTTTCTCTCCCAGGCCTCTTCTTAGTTAGCACATGTGGTAGGAATGCCTCAGCCCTGGCCGCTGTTGGTCTTTCTCTTTCTGTAGGTTTGTATTTTCATTATGAACAAGGGCACATGTGTCTAGCCAGGATATAATAGAAAACCTTCTTGTCAATGCATTAAATGCTTTCTGGCCCTCCTTATTGTTAAATAAGAAGGATTTTCCCCATGTTATTTTATTGGACAGTTGGTTTTGTCACATTTTTTATAAGCTCTTTAAATTTTTTGTTATTTTATTGTGGTTCTTAATGTTTTCAGATAGGGTCTGTGGGCAGCCCAGAACTTTTTAGGCCAGGCTGATTTCAAACTCACGGAGATCTACCTGCCTCTGTCTTTTGAGTGCCGGAATACATGCATCAACACGTCCGGCCCCTGTCACATTTTGAGGTCAACTTTTCTTCTAGGGAGTCGTTATTATGTTCTTCCTTCCACAGATACTTAGCCAGGGCACAGCACTAACAGGAGTCTTGCTTCCAAAGGAATCGTTGCAGCACAGTTGTTTAGAAAAAAAGTTTTGTTTTGTTTTGTTTTGTTTTGTTTTTCACAAGAAAAAACGTAGTTATTAGTCTAAAGACGCAGGAGGTAGAGTGACTTGTGTAACCGGGAGAGGGAGTGAAGGACGCACGATCAGCCCAGAGTGTGCTTGCTCCCTTTCTTGTCTCTTTGGCTTGGTGGGAGGAAGTCAGTGACAGCTGTAGGAAAGACCGGCCTCCTCTCTGTGACCCACTGGTGTTTTCTTCCATGCTGGCATCCACAGCTGACAGTTAACCGTCCCTGTGGGACGCTCTGTAAGAGTGACTTGTTCTCTTGGAACTGGAAGCCACACGCCGACGCCTAAGGTTGCCCGAACTCTGCTTTCAGATTGACTCATGCCCACTTTTGCCAGGAGTAGACTCAGTGGACGTCTTGAAGGAGAAAGGCACCGGTGTATGGGGAAACTCTGGTCTGGGGTGGGGGATGGGAAGGTCTTACGGCACAGATGAGCAGGGCCTGCCTTGGTGACAGCATCTTGGGGAACTCGGCCTGTGTTTGCTTTTTACCTTACAGTGGTAATGTAGATGGACCATACAGATCAAACTTTTACTTTTTATGTGATGCATATATTAACTTGTTTTTTTAATTTAGTGAGCTACATGTTTATTTGTGCATGTGTATACTCTGTACACACATGTACAAGTCCACATCGGGTTTTCTCCACCTTATCTTTTGAGACAGGGTCTCTCACGGAACCTGGAAGAGGCCAGTGAGCTCCAGGGACCTTCTTGGCCCTAACATGATTCTTAGAATCAACCTTGGGGTCTGGCACCTTGCAGCACACTCAGCATTTTACCAATGGGACTATCTCCAGCCCAAATATTTACTGTTTTAACTGTTTTTAGTTGTAGGATCCAATAGTACCAGGTACACCGGTCATCCTTGTCTATTTCCAAAGATCAGAACCTCACCGAGCCTTTATATGTGCTCGCCCGTTTTGTTTCTCATTCATGTATTGATGGGCTGTTGGTGTGGTTAGAGCTGGCTCCGAGAGCTTTCTAAAGGGCATAGCTGCTCTTGTAGAGGATCTAGGTCTGGTTCCCAGTACCAGGATCAATTTCTTTGGTCTTATCTCCAGAAATAGAATTGCTGTCATATAGTCACACCGTGGGTAACTTTTTGAAGAACTGAGAATTTCCCGCAGTAACTATGGCACATTCTACATACTGGAGAAGGCCTTGGCGGGGAGGCTAGTTGAGTTCTTTGCAAGGCACCTGGTGCTTTCACTCAATCATCTTCATCTTCATTGATCCCTGCGTCTCCTGGTATTGTTTCTGCTCTGCAGGAGCCCCCCTCCCCTGTCCTGTTGGCTTCAGATTTGTTGTTGATCTGGTTGGGTGGACCTGTCATTCCGTGAGGTGTTGGCAGGCGTGGCTGTGAAGCATCGGGGAGCAGTGATGTGTGTGTCGTCGGCCCGCACCGACTGCCATGGCTTCTCATGCTCTTGGAAACCATCACTGTAATAGGTGCAGCTTCATGCAAATGAAAAATTCATCCCGCTCTGCCAACCCGGAGGAGCGGCTCCTCACATGTCACATATTATTTTACCACTTACCTTGGTGACTCAGATGCTTTTCGGTTCTCAAAGCGAAGTTTAGAGTACTGTGGGCTCTTGCAGTATTCAATTTGGTGATGCTTTCTGCCGTCCCGGTAAAAGGAAGTCTTCGCAGGAAGTCAAGGATTCTTTGAAATGTTTTTACACTTTCCATTAGTTATGTCATCACGTGTGTCCTGTATCTGGACATGATTCCTTGCACGGAGCCACATAGACAAAGCCTTTCCTGGGCAGTAGCTGTGTTTCTTTGCGTAGTACTTTCCCCGTTTATCCTTTGAAGCCTTTTAGGGGCAGTGGATGGTTTGTTTGTGACATTATCTTCTTGACAGATAAGGAGGCTGTCAACACAGAAATCTGGATTTGCCCAAGAATTTTCTGGGATGCCATTTGGGGCCACCATGTGGGAGCCAGGTTGTCTGCCTTCCCTTCAGTGACCACCAGCCTCCATACACATCCCCCAAGCCCAGCGTTACCCTCACTGCCCCTTCCTTTGTTTTTTTGATATTTCTCTTACAGATGCATGGTGCTAAAAGAGTCAGTCAAAATCTGTTTCCATACCTTACTCTTTACAAAACACATAATCTGAAATCCTCAGCTGCGAGCCATTCCTGATAAATTAATTGTGGTACTTTGGGTAGCATGTGAGTTCTGGTAGGGCTGGCCTTCACGAGTTATGTGACAAGCGTCTGCCACTGCACATGTTCCACAAGCTAATAGTGCTTTCACTTATTTGATATGAGTTTCCTGTCAATCTCTCTGTTGTTTATCTTTACAATGATTGAGTGCTCTCTCAACTCAGTCACGAGCCTTCAAGGTAAAGCTTACAAGTCAGTGTGCCCCCCACCCCCACTGACTTAAGACAGTTTTAACAGACCACGTGTTTACAGCATGACATACCGCTTTAGGGAGAGGCTAACATTCATTTTGGTTGAGACAGTCTCTGTGTGGCCCAGGCTAGTCTGCACTTACTCAGTATCTAACCCAGCCTGGCTTTAGACTCATGGCAGTCCTCCTGTCCCCACTGGATCTGGACTAACTAACATGTGTGAGCTAATGTGTGTTCGGCTAACAAGTTTATGAAGGAAGCTTGTGTAGCTCCAGGATTGAATGGCGTGTTTGGTTCTTAGCTCATCCCTCCTGAAAAGAATATCCAGTACCCACTATGACCCCTAGTGAACCCTCAGAAGCGTTAGCTGTCACCTTTTCCCGAAGTCAGGTTGTGGTGTGCCTTCCTGTTCATTTGTGTGTTCTTTGCTGTACAGCTGAGGCCAGGCAACAGTGCAGAAAGCCTACCCTACCCTACCCCAGCCTTGCAGTTTTGCGCAGCTTGTTTGTAGGCTCACTTACAAGCAAACAGAGTCCCTGGAAATTAAATGTTATGTCATCCACAGCAGCCATGCAGAAAACATATTTTCTTAACTGTTTGATGCAACTTTGTTATTAAGTCTTTGGAAAAGTTGCACGTTAATCCAAGGGCCTTGGGAAGTCCCCTTGAGTCATGGACGGGCGTGGCAGCATTGAGATGTAGGCCTCTAGAGCTACATCAACAGCAGCAGATCCAACTCCAGTCTCTTTATCCTCAGGCCCAGCACAGCTCCTCTCACACAGTAGGTTTTAGAGCTGACCTGCACTCATCTTGATATTCCTAGGGCCTTGGACAAATCCTAGTCATCTGGGTTTTAGGCTCTTCATTAGGATGGAGGGTGGGAATTGAGCACAGTGACTTCTTGGTGACCTCGCATGTCATTCCTGTCTTTCTTCCCAAGACTGCAAGGCTTTGGGAACACTGACCATCGATTATGACCTATCGTCAGTTGGCTCTGGGAAACCCCCTGGAATACTAAAATGCACAGGTTCTCAAGTCTCTTATGTAGAACTCTTATTTAAAAAAAAAATAGTATGTGTGCACCCTCTAATACTCTTGACCAATCTGGGTTATTTATAACATCTAATGCAGTTGTTTGTGGGAATAATAAATGCGTGTGTTGAGTATAGATGTGTAGGTTTCCCCTGGAGATCAACAGTCCTAGGTTGGTTGACTGTACAAATGCCTACTTTCTCCTTTGTAAAAAATAAAAGTTATTTTTGTTTCTCTGTGTTGCCGCTTGTGTGTGTGTGTGTGTGTATATGGGTGTGTAGGTGTGTAGGTGTGTGTAGGTGTGAGAGGAGGCCAGAAGAGGATATTGTGTCTCTTGGGGTTGGAGTTTCAGACAGGTGTTAGCTGCCTGATGTTGAGTCCTCTGCAGCAAGCATTTTCTCCATCTTTTTCATTTGTGCTTTTGAATTCCGTCCACCATCTTCCTCTGCACTGGGTGGTGAAACACGGTTCATCTTGTAGTCCTGCCTTCATAAAACCAGAGCGTTTGTCTTCACTCGTGGAGGCAGTGTAGCATGGTCGTCACTAATCGTTACTAGAAAGACTTGGCCATAATAATGGTCATTACAGATTGAGTATTCTGGCGTTCGAGTCTCCGCTCTGCAAAGTTCAGAGTCCAGAGTCCTCACTGCTACCCCATGGAAGCTACCCCATGTTGCAGTTTCCTGAATAGCGGAAAGTTTTGCCACGTGTGACTTGGAGAGGATGAAGTAATTGGGCTTCCTTAGCCGTGTGGCTTAAAGCAGAAGGCCTGTATATATTAACCATGCTTGCCTTCATGGAGTTGCTTCACCAAAGGCTTATTTTGTTATGGCTTTACCCTTGAAGGCAGTGGAACGGCTACTTGATATGCAGTAGGATGCACGGACTCGGCAGTTGATGCTTGGGGCTGGGATCGTTACTGAACATGATGTAAGACACATGTCTGTGGACTGGGAATGAGAGTGAGCCTTGTGACCAGTTTTTATATTATTTTGGATTATGTCTATAGGAATGGCAGCTCCACGCTGAACGGGAACGTACGAAGTTCAAAGTGAAAACCCAATACGTGTTTACCAACAGCGGGTTTGTGAAGTGTTGCACAATCAACTTAGACCCAGAGATGGTCCTTCGGTGAATTGCCTTTCCGGCTACTATCAGGATGTGATAAGTTAGATTAGCATATTGGCTTGTGCCTTGCCGGGGAACTGGTAGAGAGATCTTCAGGAGTTTGCACGTTGTCCTGTTTAAGGTCACAGTGGAGGGAGAGTTCCCAGCCAGAGCCAGGGCCAGGTGTTCCACAGCGGGTGATAGATGTAGGGGAAAAGGCGCCCTTTCTCTTGTGAAGTTTCTTGCCCAAAGGACAAAAGGGTTAAGCAATAGTCTGTAATTAGAGGTGTGTGCGTGCGCGCAGAGGGCCGTGTGTGTGCACGTGCATGCACAAACATGAGAGAAAAAACAGGTAAGTCTTGGCTGTTGTGTCCTTTTACCTTGCCCCCTTGGTACAGGAACGTAGTTATAACCCCCCCCCCCAAGTGACTTGAGTTCCCTGCCTAGGACTTAGGAATGCTAAACTCAAACAAGTCTTGGCACCTCACCACTGTAGCACACTGGCTCCCTGGAAACCTTCTGGGTTTTCCCTCCCCTGTAATGACAGTGACCTGTTCTGATGCAGCCTCCAAAGATAAGGTCATGATGAATTGGAAAGAACACTTTCATTATGCCGTCTTTCTTGTGCAGGCATTGCTGTACAGTTGATGGCTACGTATGGGGGAGAGTGTTACAAGCACATTCATTTATTGTAAACTGTCCCCAACAGATAACTGCTATGCTTTTATTTATTTTCGTGTGCATGTGTGTATCTCTATATGTATGTGTATGGTATGCATGTGCTCTTGCACATGTGTGCCCTTGGAGGTCAGAACAGAGCATCGGAGCTGGATTGACAGATGAGCCACCTGAATGTATGCATGATTCCTAAAGAGGCCAGTAGAGGGCATCAGATCCCAGATCCCATGTGGGTGCTGGGAATTGAACCTGGGTCTTCCAGAAGAGCCCTTAATGTCTGATCCAGCTCTCTGTCCCTGTATTTAATTCTTAACGGTAGAAGGAGTTTTCAAGTGACCGGAGTAAGCCCTAAGAGTTAAGTAGCTTGGAAGCCAACTTTTAGGCGCCACTTAAAAACAAACTTTGATGTTGAGGGAAGGACCACGGTGTGCTGTAGCCACAGCAAGCACTAGTCTCGCTCTGTCTTTTGGGTTTTTCCTGCTCTTCCTGGTTCCTGGGAAGACGGATTTTTGAACCGGCCCGCCTCATTCTTTGTGCAGGTGGAGCGAAGGTGACTAGGTGAGAGGCTGAGCAGTGGGTAGTGAGCACTCCTTGTTGCTTTGAGTATCTTGAGTGCTCCCAGCACACAGCCTAGAAACCTCTCCTGAGAAGCAAGAATCCGCTCTTTGGGGAGTGCGAGCTTCTGAGAGCAACCGTGCTACCTTGGGAGCGGCAGTCCACCCAGAGTCCCTGGAGGCTTGCAGGTTCCACCCCCTCCACCCCCCCCCCCCCCCGCAGGACTGACAGCTCAGGAGTCCTGTGCTCTACCATATCCTAGGCAAAGCGAAGCAGGCGTCTTTGTTTTATACACCCATGCAGCAGCAGCCTGACCAGAGATACTTTGTGTTCTATGTTTTATAAGAGAGCTTTTAAAAAGATATGAAGCAGGGTATAGTGGTTCATAGCTGAAAGTTCAGTAATTGGGAGGCTGCAGAGAAATGATCGCAAGGAAGAAAGGAATAAATGTATTTTTAGGGCTCGGGATGTAGCTCAATAGTGGAGCACTTGCCCTAGCAAGCACAGGGCCCTACCTAGTTCGGTCTGCAGCATGAAAACAAGAAGGTAGAGACTGTGTGAAAGCCGGCCTATCTCCAGCCAGACATGGAGGGAGAGGTTGAGAGACTTTGGGTGCTTTGACTTTTATGCTGTGTCTGAAAGTATCGCCCTCGCTCAGAATTAGTTAAATGGTAAGCTTGAGAGGTGGGGGAAGGGCATCTCAGATATTCCTGTCTGATCCGGGGGACTTTTGTCTTTGAAGTCTTTAATCAGGTGTTTCTGTTGATTATTTATTAAAACAAAGCTGGGGATGCCTCGTAGGAAGCCTCCTCCTATGCAGACGTCAGAGCTCACTGAAAAGCACAGGCTGCAAAGAAATGGAAATTCATTGTCTTAATTGGAAGAGAGTATTTATAGAAATTGAATGATCCCATATAGCTAAAAGCCTGGCTGCTTTCATCTTTAGAGCTCTGCTTTAGTGGTACGCCTCTGAGAACCCGCGTCTGCACGGTGGACTTTGCCACGTGAGTCCTGCCATTTCTGAGGTACCATTGGCTTAGCTTGATCACTGAGTTCTTACTTACCAAGGTTTTGTTTGTTTGTTTTTTTAACTTTGGGCTCTGCTGAAAACAATACCCATAAGAAAGATGTTCCTATGAGCCCTAAAGTCTTCTCTTTGTGTGCACAAATGTGTATGTGGGCCAGAAGTCAACCTCTGGTGTCCTTCCTCAGGCGACAACAACCTTGTGTTTTTAGACAGGATTTCTACATTGGCTTGGACGTCACCCATAAAGCTAGGTTAGCCATTGTACCCCAGAGATAAACATGTCCACCTCCCCGGGCTGGGATTACAAGAGAAAAACCATCATGTTCTAGCTAGTGCTAATCAATCTCTCTCTCTCTCTCTCTCTCTCTCTAATTTTTTGATTTGGGTTTTGGACATGTTTTGTTTTGAGATAAGGTCTATGACCATGCTGCCTCTGCCTCCTCAATACACACCCTGCGTTTCTGACATTTTTTTTTAAATGTGGGTCCTCCCAACAGACTCCGCCCCTAATGCTTGCACAGTAAGCACTTTGTCAGTTGCGCAGTATCCCCAGCTGTTCTCAGCTTACTGTACTTGGGTGCTTTGCAGTGATTGGAAGGAAGCCTCCATGGATGTTACACTCTCACATTCTTGCTGAGCAGCGTGTTCCCGTTGCAGCTGCCCTCTAATGCCTTTTACAGGCTAACAATGCTATTAAATGTCCATAAATTCTTCCACCGTTTGTGAGATGTAAACTTTTTTGTTGTTTGTTTTTTGAAGCAGGGTTTTGCTGTGTATCACTGGCTGATCAGGAACTCTTATTTGTAGATCAGGCTGGCTTCGAACTCAGATATCTGCCAACTTCGGCCTCCGCCTCTGGAGTGCTGGAATTAAAGGTGTGTGCCAAGATTTTTTTTTTTAGGGTGTGAGAGAGAGAGAGAGAGAGAGAGAGAGAGAGAGAGAGAGAGAGAGAGAGAGAGAGAGAGAGAGAGTGTGTGTGTGTTCACGCGCGTCCCCTGATTTGCCTGTTGCCCTGTCATCTTAGAAGAGATTGGTAGGCAGATGTTTAGCACTTGCTTGCACATTGCCCATAAGCGAGCATCACTCGCGGCGTGTGCAGATTTGAATGTAGGAACTTTGGGCAGGCGTGTATGTTCATGGTTGTGTCTGACAGCTTTTGACATCCCTGGACACTTAATTATTGTTTATTTTGATTTGCAAAATAAATAGTGAGTCTGTGGCCTCACCCATACTAGGCAAGTGTTCTATCACTCAACTACGTGCTTTTGCTTTGAGACTAAGTTGCCAATGCTGGCTTTGAACTTACTCTATAGCACCAGCGGTCCTTGCTGCAGTCCTCCTGCCTTGCCTAGCTGGGACTGCAGACGTGCTCTAACGGCAGCTTCGGAGAGCTTCACCAGAGGAGTCGGGCATTGTACAGTCTGGATTCTTGCCGTTCTTAACACCAAAAAGTGTACAGTATCCATATGGTTTAAATTTGCATAGCTAAAAACTGCAAGAAGCTGAGCATCATCTCACTTAAAGGCCGTTTGTGTGTCTCTTCTTCTCTCTCTGCCTCACACCACATGCCCTGAGCCTGATTTGCTTTTCTTCAGTTGTTTTTTTTCCCCCTCTTCGATATGTGAGAGGTCTTTATAGACTAGGAAGATTGGTTTTTAATTTTGATATGGCCTCCAAGAGTTACCCCCAAGTGGGTTACTTCCTGTATCTTTGAGGGATTTTTTGTTTGTTTGTTTGCCTGATACAGAAGTTGTATGTATTTGTGTGATGCGTACGCATACACACATGCTTGCTGCGGCTGGATCCTCTATCTCTGCCTCCCCAGTGCTGGCTTACAGATGGGCACTGCCATTTCCGGCTTTTACATGGGTATTGAGGATAGGAACTCAGATCTTCATGCCTGAACAGCAAGCACTTTGCCAGCCGAGCCATCTCACTGGACCCCAGAAATTACTTTGGTACTGTTGGTTTGGTTTGGTTTGGTTTCGAGATAGGGTTTCTCTGTGCTGGAACTGGCTTTGTAGACCAGGCTGGCCTTGAATCCGCCTGCTTCTGCCTCCTAAGTGCTGAGATTACAGGCATGTGCCACCACCACCTGGCCAGAAGTTACTTTTTATGCCCATGTAAAACCAGAAAGTATGGGTCACTTTGTAGCTTAGGGCACTTCTACCGCTTTCTCCTTCAAGAGTTACAATGCTTGTGGAGCAAGAACGGATGAACGGATGAACGAGCTGAGTCCACCTGTGTGTCCTGACCTACGGGGTTGGTGGAATTTTGCGTTTTGGAACAAATCCCAAGATACACCTGAGGACAATGTTTCCTCTCACTGGAAGGCTTTCACTGTTTAACCAAAGCCTGAAGCTAAATGGAAACTTCTCTTGTTACTTAAGAACCATGCCTGTTGCGGTCCTTATTGTGGAGATCCTCAAGGCAACATCATATGGGACTTGCCAGGAATGCACTCTCCCATCCTGGACCTGTCCTCAGAGCTTTTATGGCAGATGTCAGAGGTCTGGGGATAGCGCTCAGCTGATTGAGTGCCTGTCTAGCATACATTGAAACCCCGATGCTGTCCCCTGTACTGCGTACAGTGGTGCTAGTGGACACTTGCAATCCCAGCCCTTGAGGGAGGAGCAGGAGTTCTAAGTCATCCTTGCTACATAGCAAGTTCAAGGTCAGCTTGGGCTACGTGAGACTGCTGTGTCCACAGACAAGGACGACAATGCCAGGCTCCTTCTGGGCTCGGGCAGTTAAAAGAGATGTGTGATGTGAAAAGCAGAGACTGGACGTTTATTCCACGTGGCTACACTGGGAAGGGGAACAAATTTACAGTGACCTGTTAGCCCTCTGCCGCCCCAAGTCCATCTTCAAGGTCCTGACATTAGGGTTTGGTTTAAAAGAAGGCAAGAAGGACACAGAAGCCATTAAGCCCTGGTCCAGGAGTGCTCCTGCCCATTGCCTTAGCTCCGGCCCTGCAGGCGGTTTTACATCTCCATAGTGGATTGCTACCAAGTGATTGATTCTGGTGCAGCCCTGTTCTGTGGACTGCTGCCCACATCAGGGTGGGGTGTGGGAGGGGGCGGTAGCAGGCTAGCACTGTCTCTTGTCTTTTGCGGGGGCAGATCTCCTGGAATTCAAGGTGTCTGAGAAAAGGTTAAGGCCCGTGGCTAATCTCTGTACTTTTCAGCAACCATAAAGGGCAACAGGCAGAATGGAAGAGGAGGTGGCAGGTGTCTATCCTCTTTAGTGGTTGGACATCTCGTTACTTTGTAGACCCCAAAGTGTGGAGTCAGACACCAACCATCCTGGTGCAGAGCCCCAACAGACTGCCTCTTCGCAAGCCGTCCAGGGGGAAGCAGAAGGCACTCCGGTTTGATTCCTGTGGCCTCCTTAGAAGTTGTATTTAATTTTGTTAACAGCGGATCACAGTCTTGCCATGCTGCCATCTGGGTGGGTGGGATTGACCCTTCTTGGCATGTAGCATAGGAAATGATGATTTCTGTTATTTGACCCCAGTGTGCTTAGAGTGGGAAATTTCTTCAGGAATTTTCAAGAGCTCACAGAGTCACTGCTGCTTTGGAGTCCCATTGCATCCAGAATCCTGCTAGCGGCCGGGCCTGTGCTTCCCAATGTCATGTAATTAAAAACCAGAAGAACGGGTTTGCAGAATATGCTAGGAAGTTTTGTGGCACCGAAAACTTGTTTGCCGCCCCCCCCCCCCCCCCCGACAAAAGCAGCATTGTTCCTCCTCATCCGTCTGCCCCTCTTGCCTTTAAAAATAATTTGACACCGAGATGGAATACATATTTACCTGTGGTGGCTGTGGGCCAGGGAAGGCAGAGCTCGCCCACACAGCAGCAATTTCTGAACCTTGCTGTGCTCGCTGCTCAGCCTAGGGCAGGCAGCTCTGCAGGACAGAACCCTTTAAATACTTTGGAGAAATCTTCCCGGCACCTTACCCACATCTGTGTAAATAAGTTCTTGTCTTAAGTGACTCCTGGGAGTTGATTTTCAAAAGTTCCTCCAGTCAGTTCCATTGTGTATGGGAGTTTGAGAGCTGAGGCTTTATTAAAGTCATGGAGTTTCTTACAACAGGGACCCAAAGAGCACACGTGGAAAAGAGATCTCGGCCTGGCAAGATGGCTGAGCCACTGAGTTTGACTCTCAGGACCCACATGGTGGAAAGAGAACTGACTACTGCAACTGTCCTCTGCCCTCCGCGCGGACACCATGGCATACACACGCAAGTTTGCACACACCATAAATAGGCAAACATAGATAAATGTAATACTTTTTTTTTTTTTAAAGAAAGTGGTCCTTAGGGTGTGCACGCTAATTGAGAAATTGGTCATTTACATAGCAGCTTGCATGGAAACTAACCCTGAGGCGGCTTTCCCATCTCAGAGGAACTCAGGCTGTAGTGTGTTTGTTTCTATCTCTATTTCTTTGTAATGGTCTTGCTCATTGATTTTGCTGGCTGCAAGCAAAGATGATGAAATGCCAGAGGCCACCTGAGCCAGGGAGGTCAGGGCCGGACTTTCCTATTTGGGTCTGTTTTGATGGCATTAGCAGATTGATGTGAACCTCTTCTGGAGACTTTGACCTATTGAGGATTGTGCTATCTTTGAGAACAGCAATCTTTTCTTGATGTTTGCCCTGCTAGCTGTCCTCCTTGTCCGAAGCAACAGTTGAGAAGCCCTTCTTAGGAAATCTGTGGCCCTATTTGCTGGCTCTCCTGCAGTAGTTTTTCCCTGTAGAGACACTTTCAGAGTTTGCCAGAAGGAAGGGACGATGCGGATTGAGAACCGGACTACTCATCAGCATCATCATAAAGGGAGTTCTGAAGCTGGCCCTGGGGCAAGGGTGCCCAGTGGCATTGACAGGAATGCTATGCGGTCACGCAAAGTGTGTTAACAGGGAGGAAACAGAAGAAATTCTCTCATCCCCCCACACACACCCACACACACAACACCCGGAAGTTCTTGCGCCAAACCCTGGGGCTAGGAGAAAGCACTCGAGCATGGACCAATAATGTGGTCATCTTGGGGTCAGGGTGCTAAGGGAAGGAGTTCCACACAGGTCACAAGGCAGCCAGTGGGGCTTCCGTTTTCACTTAGGATTCTAGAATGGCTTTTCTTGAATTCTCCTTTATGTTCTTAGCTGATCTGGTAAAGCTATTGACCAATGTAGTGTTGCCCAAGTTCCCGTCACTTTTTGAAGCATACTTCAAGAAGGGAGGGGCGCTCCTGAGGCTGGGGAGACGGCTTAGTGAGATGATTCATTACCACACGCATCATGGGGCTCTGTGTTTGATCCCCATCATCACTGGGTGCCTATAATCCCAACACTGGGGACATGGAGGCAGGGGGAGGCTAGCAACTTCCAAGCCAGGCTAGTGACGCCAGGTACAGTGAGAGGAACCCTTTCTCAAACAGTAGGGGTGGAAACGAGCACAAGACAAGACACCTGATGTCCATCTCTGGCCTCCACACTTGCTCACACACCTGAACGCGGATGTGCACACGTGTGTACAAAAGATGCCAGGCTTGTGAACCTCATTAGTGTGAGGCTTCAGACACTGAAAACATTCCCAGGGCATATTTTTTTTTCTTTCCACTTTTTACAAGTGAACTCAGGCCCATTGAATCCACAGCTGGGCTAAGGCTTCTTGCCTATTAGCCCAGGTGAGGTTATATTTTTCTGACTTGGCAAAAACAGCTGCATGCTGATGCAACAGAAGTCGTGTCTTTTTTAACATAGGTATTTATGTTTTGTTTTGTTTTTAATTCACCTTTGTAAGTGGCTGAGAAGAATGATAAAGAGCAGACTCCTGAACTCCGATGGGAGTCGGAGAGGCCTTTCTTTTCCTCCTTGTTTTGTGTGAGACGACGGCCTCCAAGCACATATTTTAGTGGGCAGTGAGTGGTGTGGGTAAAACGAGATTGGAGGGGGAGGGGCTAGCGTTAGTTCACTACTAGAAAAACCAGACCACAGGCAGGCGCTGCAGGATCAAACCATGTGTTTAAAAACCATCAGGATTTGGGGAGGGGGTTGTGTGATTTTGGACGTGTAAATATTCTCACCCATACACTTTGGCTAATTTGTAGAAATCCTGAGCTTTTGTTTACATGTATGTACTGTTTTTTGGCTGGGTGGTTATTTTGCATTTATAATGATAACATTTGCAAAGGAAAAAAAAAAGCCAACATTGCCGATAGGAATCATTTGTGTTCTTGGGGTTCCATGGAGGTAACTCGGGGGTCAGTCATCAAGAAAAGCAATGCATCTGAGAGCTGTGAGCTAGGCTGGCCACGGGTGCACTTTCCCAGCTGTGCAGCTGAGGAACGCAGGTAGTGGGAGAATGTGACGCAGGCAGACAGCCTTCCCAGGTGAACGGTTTCTCCCTGCTCCCCCATCCCCTTCCGTTAATCTGGAAATAATGTAGTCGAGAGAGAGAGAGAGAGAGAGAGAGAGAGAGAGAGAGAGAGAGAGAGAGAGAGAGAGAGGGGGGGGGGGGGGGGACTCTGTCATGTTCAACCAGCATGGGGCTTCCTAAACCTTTTCACGTCGATTATAAAGAATGCGTTATAAACAATTCCTTGGGATACATGTAGTAAAGATGAAAGCCAGCTTGCACCCGAATGGGGTGGTTGTGCTTGTGTGTAATACAGTACAATTCAAAGATGCACTAACTTGGTGTTTACATGGACCTTCACATGAATGATGGTAGGGAAATAGTGAAAGTCTTGTTTCTGTAGGCACACATAGCTTTGTGTAGACACAAATCGACTGCATTGCATAACACATAATAATCTCAAATCTGAGCCAGGATGTTACAAGCAGGGCTCACTTGTGTGCCCGTGTGTGAGAGCATGCACAGTATAAAGTGTGTGCTGTGTGTTCAGGTTCAAGGCTGGGGTCAGGGAGCTGGCATAGATGGTAAAGGTTCCCACCCTTATGCCTGATGATGATCTGATGGCAGAACCCACACGGTGGAGAAAAAAATTTGACTCCTACAAGCTGTCCTCTGGCCCTCACAAACACACATACAGTGAATGGATGAATGAATGAATGAATGAATGAATGAATGTCAAAAACCAACCAACAAACCAAGGCTTTTGTGCACTATCAAATGCCTCAACTCACTTCATCTTTGAATTTTAACTTGGTTTCGCTCACTCACTACGGGTTAAGAGACCCTTGATAGTGCGAGACTCACCACCCCCTCGTTTACTTCTGTGACCCCATGAATGAGCTAATGAGATGGTTCAGTGAGCAAAAGCAGGTTGTCCTCTATCTCTGTAGACATGCCGTGGTGTGTGTGTGTGTGTGTGTGTGTGTGTGTGTGTGTGTGTGTGTGTGTGTGTGTGTGCGCGCGCGCGCGCGCGCGCGCACAAAACAAATAAATACAAAAATGTAGAAATAGAAGCTTTGAACTATAGTATTTTCTCAGTTCTCTGTTTGGTCTCCTAACTAGTAGATAACTACGAAATAGCACCTAATGTTTAGAATTATTGTAAGACACGTCAGCTAGAAGTAGTTAAAAGGTAAACGGATTGGAAAACAAACTCCGAGGAGACAGAGTCTCAACATGGGCACCAAGCTGTACTTGTCACCGTGGCCTGTGGATGGCTTTATGCTCAGTGTCAGGTGACTTCCTGGTCAACTAAATTGTTGGTGCCCTGTGATGATGGAGCAACTAAGTAAAGCGAGAGTCCTTGATCACTGTGGTCTCTTACTGATTTTATCACTAGTAAAAGTTAATTCGTGTGTTATCCTTTTCCTATACAATGTACTAACATTTTTTTTCAGGCTCATTTTAATAAACATTTTTGTTTCTCTGTGTTCAGTGACTTCAGAATTCTTGGGTTTGTATATTTTTCAGAGCTACAGCTCTCCTCTTTTCCAGCCCACTCCTCACCACCTTTTTTCCTAGTGTGTTTTCAAGATCCTTTTATGTGCATCTAAAAGATGAGCATGATTTCATATGTATTCATTAAGAGTCCCTGCCGGAGGCCTTTCTGTTTGATTTTTCTTCTGAACCTCAAAGGTAATGGCTCCTCATACAGTAGGGGAAAAAAAAAAAAGCTAACAGGGGCTGTGGTCTGCACCTTCGGTGTCTGAGAGAAAGAATTCCCAACCACAGTCTCTCAAAACGTTTGCCCACATTGGTTGTAATGGGAAGTTAAAGCCTTGCTCTGAGAGCGGCGTCATAAAACTAAGTGCTGAGTGAGAGTGGAGGAGCTGTGTTGTGCTGTGGGCATCCGTACATGTAACCCCGCCCCCACCCCCAACCAAGGTGCCTAAGCATGGATGGGCATCCAGCTAGGCTCCTCCCTCCGGGGTGTGGAGAATTGGCTGGTGGGGCTTCTGGAAGCACCTGGGGATCCCTCATTTTTGATGTTGCTTGCAGGAAAGGCCCATTCTGATCTTAGAGATAGGCGATGCATGGGTCTTGGTGTGACTTAACTTGCTTCCCACGGGCTCTGTTCCATCTTTTTACACAGTGAGGTGGCTCAGAAGTGGGTAGACCTGTTGGTGAAATTGTCGTGACACAGGGCCTAAATTGTTAGTTGTTTAGGTGGGTAGGATGCTTTTGATGTTCTGTAACCCGGAAGTGTTTCCCTGGTGCTTCCCGGGAATGACTGGGAAACTTGAGTGCGCTGTTCTGGAAGACCTTCCATCATAGGCCCCTGTCTGGCGCCTTGAAGATGACGTAATCACTTCAAAAGTCATTCAGCCATGTGTGGTGGGTGCACTTGGGATGCCGAGGCAGGTGAATCCCTGTGAGTTTCAGGCTAGCATAGTCTATAGCAAGGTCCAGGCTATATAAGGTATATAGAGACCCTGCCTCAAAAAATAAAGTTAAAAGTCACCTAATCTTGTATTTGCCTTATTTAGTGTTGGGGGGGGGGGCGTGCATATGAAGTTGGGTCTCTGCAAGATTGTCTATAGTTGCTTGTATTATAGTGGCAGGCACTTCAGGGAAGCATCAAGAGGCAGGGAGTCACAGGCCTTCCCTGGTTTGTATGTGTATGAATGTTTTGCCTGTGTATATATATGTACCCCACATGTGTCGGAAGAGGGTGTTGGATCCCCTGGAAGTAGAGTTCCAGAGGGTTGTGAGGCACCATGGGGTTGCTGGGAATTGAACCTAGGCCCCTCTACAAGAGCAGTAAGTGCGATAAACCTTCCTGAGGAGCCCTTTCTCCAGCCTGCAGGATGTATCTGAAGAGATTTAATTGATGTAGAAATAGGATGTGGAAAAAGTTTTCTGTTATTGGGTAAGAAGACTGCATTTGTGCTGTTACCAACATAGTACAGGACTGTTTTGTAAACAGGTTAGAGGGCTCCTGAGGACTGACACCCAGAGTTGACTTCTGTACATACACACACATACACAGCTGGCCGGTCTGTTAGAGTCTTTTGTATAATGCCTTTTTTTCCACGTATGATACATATTTGCTGTATTGTAAAGAGTTTTATTTTAATGTGGGTTTTTTTTTGTCATTTTTAATTATATGTTGGTGTGTGTGTGTGTATGTGTGCGCGCGCGCCTGTGTGTGAGCATGTACACATGGGTGTATTTGCCAGAGAAAGCCAGAGGTGTCAGACCACCTGAAGCAGGAGTTAGAAACTATTGTGAGCTGCCTGGTGTGAGTGCTGGGAAACAAACTAGGGTCTCCTGAAAGAATAGCCAAGTGTTCTTAAGCCCTGATCCATCTCTCTAGCCTTATGGTTATCCTTTAAGGAGATTTAAAATCAGGGGGGAGAAATTGTATGTGTGCCCATCTGGTCACACTGTTAATGCTCTTCCTGCCTGTCCAGGTTTCCACTGGGCATCATCTCCTTGAAGGGCTTTAATATTTCTTCTGCTTTGGGTCCACTGCTAAAGAATCCATTCTGCGGGCACTGTTGGGGATCACAACTTGGCCTTTACTCAAACTCTACCACTAGGCTATATACCTAGCCTTCTTTTAGATTTTACCACTAAGAAAGTCTTTTCTTTTTGAGCTATGAAGGGATCAACTCAGGTCATCGGGCTTGGCAGCAAGCGACTGTACACACTGAGCCATCTTATCTTTCCGGCCCGTACTCTCTGTCTTGATAGGATTTTGGATAGATAGATACATGGGTGAGTGGGTGGGTTGATGGATGGATGATTGGTTGGTTTAGAGAATGGGTCTTTTGTATCTCAGGCTGACCTTGAAGTCTGCTTTGTCCTGGTTCTCCAGCATCCTGTACCAAGAGCTGGTATTCTAGGAGTCACCACCACTCCCAGCTAGGCCTTTTTAGGAACCTAATAATTTTTGTCTGAATACTCATCATTTTTGTATTTCTGTACATGGTCTTGAACTTCATTCCGAGATGCAGCTACTGGTTTCACCTTTGAGGTCTTGCTTGGTTGGGTGTGGGTGGAGCAATATTTATTGGATGGCTACTTTTCCTCCTGAGTGAGGTGACAAATACTGTCCTCTGTTCCCTACCCTTTACCCATGATTTATGGAGCATTTTAGGCTGCCTGGTAGCAAAAGACACAGTTTCTGGCCCTGCGGAGTTGGTTTCCACCCACTGTGCATATTCTTTATTTCTGTAGGATTTGGGTTTGTTTGCATCCTTGAGTTTTCTTGTATGTTCTCCATGCCCAGCTTTGCCCCCATTGAACCCACAGGAGAGACTTCCCATGAATCTCCCAGGAGGTTGGGTCCAGTAACGTTCTTGAGCTGACAAGATGGAGTGGCAGGACGATGTCAAAGCAGCCGGAACCTGGACAGAATACCATCTCTACCCCACCTGTGCTGGTTCCCTCCTCTCCTGCAGTCTGGAAATTTCCAACCTCCAAATGCAGAAACACGGGGGCTTTAGTTTCTATGGAATGAACGTAGTGAGCAGAGCCACCCAGCTCCTAGGCGTTGGACATCCGTGGCACAATTCCAGGCTGACAGCGGTCCCCGACCTTTGCCTGCCTTCCCCACTGTTGAAACACTCACTGTAGATCCCCATTGTCCTCAGACTCTTTTAATTATCATCTAGCCCCGGGTGCTCCCTAAAATAGATCTGTCAGCCCCCAAGTAAGAAACTGTTTATGGTTTTTCAAATACCTATAAACTATGTTCATAGTTGTGAATGGTTTTCTCATTGTTTTCTAGCTGTGGGGTTGTGTCCTGTGATTCAGATGAATAGCTTAGCATAACTTTTCTTTTCATTACGTATTTTCAGTCCTCAGCTAAAAGACTAAAGCATTGCCATGATGTCCCATTGCCCAAAAAGATGATTGGATGAGCAATGCAGAGGCCATTAATAAAAACACAAATTACTGCTGGGTGTGGCAGTGCACACCTTTAATCTCAGCACTCTAGAAGCCAAGGCAGGCAGATCTCTAGACTTGCTCTATGTAATGAGTTACTGGCTAGCCAGGGCCCTGTATCAAAAACAAAAGCAAAAAAAGTTGCACATTTGGGAGATGGCTCAGTGGGTAAAGCGTTCACCCTACATATGTGTGGACCTGGGTGCAAATCTCTAGAACCCATAAAAAACCAGACATAGTCTTGGATATCTAACTCCGGGATTTCTAAGATAAGGCAGGAGGAGGAGACAGACCCTCCAGGGCCTCGTGGGCTAGGGAGCCTGGTATATGTAGTAGCAAACAAGAATTGAGCCTGTCTCAGCCTAAGTGGAATAATACCCACGGCTGCCCTGTGGCCTCCTCTACAGGATGCATGCAAAATGAACACATACATCATAACCCACACAAGGAATTTAAAAGAACATAGTAAGCTACAAAAGGAGTTTATCCCTATAGTCCTTGAACTGGCTGTGTCCCAAATATGGCCTCTTTTATAAATAAAGTTTTATAGGGTCAGTAAAGCCTAACGTACTCATTTGCCCTCTACAAAAAATTCTTTGAAATCCTGTTTTATTTCACTGGTGTAAATGAAACTGTACTGGTAGAAGATTCTAGAACACTTGCTCTGAGAAATCTGCACAGCAGGCTTAGCCTAAACTTCATCACCCACTCGACACCAAATATATTTTTACATGTTTTTGCTAAACTTTAAAGTAGGAATTTGGGTATCCAAATTGTATGTAGTCCTATGCATAGGCAGTATTTACATATTTAAGGTTAACAGTCACTTTAAGGAAACAACACATCACAAATCAGAGTGCGTTTAAAACCCTCTCAAGTTGCTTTAGTTGTACAGTTCTCCCCTGTGTCTGGAAAAAGCTTTTCACATTTAGACTTGGAACAGAACATAGACGCTTCAGTGTTTGTGTACAGCATTTTCACCCAGGCTACTCTGCCAGGGAGACCACTGGACTCAGAGACACAGGTTACCTATGGCAGCAACTTACCTACAAATTATTGTAAATATTGCCTATCTGTTCTTATTTCCTGTAAGTTACATTAGATTTAATTGTCTTACTCATCATGTCTTTCTTATCTTCTACTCCAGTTGGTATGTATACAGAATTAACCTGGTTTTGTTGTTTTTAATGTTTATTTATTTAAGAGCATGTGCATGCCGTGTGTGTGTGTGTGTGTGTGTGTGTGTGTGTGTGTGTGTGTGTGTGTGTACACACACCACATACGTGTTTGAGAGATCAGAATATGGATGGTATTGGATCCCCTGGAACTGGAGTCACAGGAAGTTGTGAACTGCTATGCTGGTGCTGGGGACTGAACCTTGGTTCTCTGTAAGAGCAGTAAGCACACTTAACTGTTGGAACCCTGTTGTCTGTTTTTAAGAAAGTTTTCAGGTAGCCCAGGCTGGCTTTGAACCTCCTACCTCAGGAATCCTCCTACCTCAGGACTGGGATTACAGGCTTATGACCTCTGTTTTAGTTAGGGTTACTGTTGTTGTGATGAATCACCATGACCAAAAGCAAGTTGGGGCGGGGGGTATTTTGCTTGTGATGTTTCCACATTACTGTTCATCATCAAAGGAAGTCAGGGAGAAGGCAGGAATTTACGCAGAGGCCATGGAAGGGTGCTGCTTACTGGCTTATTTCTCTTGGCTTGCTCAGCCTGCTTTCTTACAGAACCCAGGACCACCAGCCTAGGGATGGCCACACCCACAGTGGACCAGCACAGTCAGTCCCCTGCCCTTCTCTAATCAGTCACTAATTAAGAGAATGTCCGACAGGCTTGCCTACCAGCAGATCTTACAGAGACATTTTCTCAACTGAGGTTCCCTCTTCTCTGATAACTTCGCTTGTGTTGAGTTGACATAAAAACCAGCAGGCTAACTAAGCCCCCACCCCCACCCCCACCCCCACCTCCACCTCCACGCCTAACAGTTTTTGACTGCTAAGACCAGTATCCTGTACTGGGGAAAGACTTGAGGAAGGTACTAGAGCTTGCAAGAGGAATCGTCACAGTTATGTGAGCTCATCTGCATCCTGACTGGCGCAGACTTACTGATGAATGGGAATTATTTGTATTGAGATATATTTGAGACTATGCCTCTTTGTAGCCCGAGCTGAAGTAGAACCATCTATGGAAATAGGGCTGACCTTGAACTGGCACCCAGGCGCCTGCTGCTGCCCCTTCTTCCTGCGTTGGGGTTATAAGCTTGTGTCACCATGTCCAACTGAGATGTAAATAACAGGACCACTGCTGCTTCAGGAAGGCTGGCATTGTCCCTAGTCTCTCCTTTCCCTAGAACAGATAGTCCCAGCTGCAGGCAAGGTGGCTCATGCTCATAATCTCAGTGTTCAGAGGATGGTCGTGAGTTTGAGGACAGCCTCGGCTATCTGCCAAGGTCGGCCTCTCCAGATACATTCATAAGTGATGAGAGAAGACCTTGATGTTGATAACTCAACATATTTCTGGAATGGGTCAAGTAGGACAGAGGAAGAAACTGAGGGCATAGAGGTCTGGAAAGGCTCACAAGTATCAATGTGATTAAAACCAAGACTCAATGGGGCTCCCGTGGAGACTAGGAGGTTCAAGACACTTTTCTTCTTCTTCTTCTTCTTCTTCTTCTTCTTCTTCTTCTTCTTCTTCTTCTTCTTCTTCTTCTTCTTCTTCTCCTTCTCCTTCTCCTTCTTCTTCTTCTCCTTCTCCTCTTCCTCCTCCTCCTCCTCCTCCTCCTCCTCCTCTTCTTCTTCTTCTTCTTCTTCTTGAGAGCAAATAATTTATTCCTTAAGCAAAAACAAGATACCATAGAAATAAGTTTATGAGAGAGATAAAACAAGTAAAAATCTAAATGTGGGGCTGGGGAGATGGTCGGGAGTGCTTGCTTTCCTTGCCGAGAACCAGGTTGTTTCTCAGCGCCCATATAGGACGGCTCACACCCCTTGGAACTCCAGTTTCTGGGGCTCTGACCCATCTCAAGTCTGCAGGTTACCCGCACGCATACAGTGCACATACATATACACAGGCATGCGCACACACATAGACATTAAGTAAGTGGGGCTGGTGAGATGGCTCAGTGGGTAAGGACACTGGCCACCAAGTAATGGCCAAGTCCTGCAAGTTTCCTTCTGACTTCCGCATGTGTGCCTGTGCAAAAACATAAGCACACAATAAATAAAATAAAATTTTTTAAAGGCTGACTAATCAGAGAGGGAATGTGGAAGCTAAATTTGATACATCACAAATTAAGAACAACAAAATAACCGAGATGAAGGAACAGTAAGTAGAAGTTTCAGAATCAGTCTAAAAAGGTTAGGAACTCCTGGCAGATTGGGTAGAAGCAGGGAGATTTTGACTGGCGATCCAAGCATCTCTGTAGTTAGAGGCCAAGAGGATGGACCCACGCTCTTTGGTGATTAAGGAATGAAGTGCATCTTTCGTACATGTTAGGACCGTGTACAGCAATCAGACAGGCAGACCTACAAGGTTCCGAGGAGGGTCATCTGAAAATGTAGCTCAGTAGCAGAGCCCTTTGAATGCATGAAGGCCTGAGCTCAGTTCCCACCACAGTCAGAAAAATAAAGACAGGACCAGCAAGATGATTCTGCAGTCAAGCTTTGCCACCAAACCTGATGACTTCGATTCCATCCCGAGGACCCACATAGTGAAAGAAGAGAGCTTCATTCTAAAAGTTGTCCTCTGACCTCCACGTACATGCTGTGGCGTGCGCACGCGCAGGCACACACCACCACCTACAACCAAACCCCAAAGGTTCAGAATTGAAGAGATAGCTAAGCCGTTAGGAGCATTTGCTGCTTTTGCAGAGGACTTGGGTCCCCAGCACCCACACAGCACCTTACAGTCCTCTGTAATTACAGTTCTAGAGGATTTAGTTCATTTTCTGGCCCCCAAGGGCACCAGGCAAGCGTGTGGTGTACATATACACATATAGGCAAAACAAGCTATATTCATAAAAATAAGCCTTTTTTATTTTAGGTTTAAAGTTAAATAATAGCAAAATCCAAAAGAGCAAGGCTGAGGTTGGTTGTAGGTTTCTCAATATTGATGATGTGAGAACAAGACTTTGGGGCTTTAAGGACCACTGGTGTTCAACCTTGAGCTCTCAGCCCAACTATCAAGCACCAAGGTTAAATACATGGTTTTATCCCTGTAATAAATGCAACTTAATATTCCCCTGCACTGTTGGGATGTGTTCAGGAGAAGCAGGAGATTAATAATTGGACAAGGGTGCTGACTCAGGTTTATTGGAACAGAAGAGGATTGGATAACTCAGGAGGTAGCTGGGAAGATGAAGACCAAACTTGGAGAACAAGTGGAAGCAAGGAAACCTTGCCATCTAGAGCTGTAGTTAAGATGAGAAATCGCACAGGAAGGCACAGCAGTTGAGTTCCTCTGAGGCTAGCCTCCCAGGCCTCTGTAACTTCCTTCTGCTACAGGTACCACCACCATGAGGGTTCAAGTCCAATGTGGGGCTGTGCTTTGCCCCTGCCTAGGGTTAGAATTTTTCCTACTTGTAGATCTCTTGACCAAGAAACTTTTTTATATGACCTCAAGTCCATGAGTATATATAATAGGTATACAAACTTAACATTGAAACTATTTCTTGTATAAATAGAATTTTGCCACTTACTAAGGACAAAGGCAAAATGCATCCTAATAAAACATGTGCTTTTTTTTTTAATGAACAGTGAAATCTTGAGCTGGGAAAATTACAAGTCAGAGGTAGAATGCTAAACTGGCCTGCTCAGGGTCAGGGTTCCATCCCCAATATTAGGAGCTTGGGGTGGGGTATGGGGGGCTTAAGGAGTTAAATCTTGGCAGACCACCACAGAAACTAGAGCATATTCAACCTCCTTCACAGTCAGTTGATATTTTTGCTTTATAATCTTCAATACTGAGAACACCACTTCATGTAAATGCATAACTAAGTGGCAGAAATATGTTTAGGGCCATTTCAGAAATGATTGAAAGTCCTGTCTTATTCCCACATTTTTAATGAAACTGAAGTCAACAACTCAAGCAGTAGTCTTGTTTTTTTGTTTTGATTTTCTTTTCTTTCTTTTTTTCTAAAATTGCACTCCAAGGATGCACTAATTGGATTCTTATATGGTGAGGAACCATCGATGGTAGGAAAATACTAAAAAGTCATTTTTCCCCATAATTAAACCATAGTGTTTCTGTCAGCACAAAGCTTTGTGTGGAAACACGTTCATTTGTAACCTACAGTAATCCTAGATCTGTGCTATTTCACTTAGTGTTCATTGGGGTTTTCTGGAGTGACGCATGTGTCGTGCAAACTGTGTATTGTGTGTTCAGAACCAAGGCTGCAGTAAAGTTGCCTGATGCAGCCCTGGCAAGCACTGCTGGACACCTGGAATGCTTAGTTTTGGGTTCACTTTTGATGGTTGTACATTCAAAACCCTTCTACTCTTAACAATTTTGAGAGAGAGAGAGAGAGAGAGAGAGAGAGAGAGAGAGAGAGAGAGTCCATCCCCGAAATGTGTAGTTCACAAGTCCATGTGAGGTCTAAATCCACATCTTCAAAAGCTAGATGTCAGATGCGGTCCTGGCCAAGATTACAGAGATGCTAGAAATGAGGGGAGTAGGTGTTTTCAGCTTCTGTCGCCGAGAGGACTTCTGTCACAGTGTGCCATGCACACTGATAACTCAGCATTTTCTTAACATAAGAGACAAGGTTCCGATACTCTGCAGATAAAGTAATGTCTACCTGAGGCTTCAGGACTGTAGACAGGGAAGGAAGATTGCAGAATAGCCGTGCTGGGGACTGGGAACCAAGCTCGGGTTACAGAGCAGGTTGGGAGATGTTAGCAGAACAAAGGGTGGGGACTTAGGAGAAGATCTAAGGTGGAGATGGAGGGCAGTGAGAGCCAGAAGGAGCTGGACACCGGCAAGAACATGTTTGTGGGAGCTTTTCCTGGCAAGTTGGAAGCATCCATTCACCTCAGATAGGGTACCAAGAACAGATTTTTTAAAAAAAGAAGGAGGGACTGGAGAGATGGTTCAGTGGTTAAGAGCACCGCCTGCTATCCAAAGGTCCTGAGTCAATTCCCAGCAACCACATGGTGGCTCACAACCATCTCTAATGTAACCTGATGCCCTCTTCTTAACTGCAGGTGTACAAGCAGACAACACTGTATACATAATAATAAATAAATCTTTAAAAAAAGAAGAAGAAGAAAAAGAAGAAAAGAAAAAAGGTTAACCTGTGAACCATTGAGTTCACCTGGGCTCACCCTTCAGGAGCATGGGCAGTTTATAGGAGAGAGGCTAACCCACCAAAGGATGTACAAACTGTACTATATTTTACTTTGAAGTGAACAATATTTCAATAATTGCCATGTACATCAATGGCCTATTTATCCAAGAGTGTAATTTGTTTATGGGGCAAAGGAGAGGTGAGCATTACACCATAACAGACTAACCAAATTGGCTAAATCAAGAATTGGGCACATAAGCATATTATGTAGGGACACCAGTGCGTTGGTGACATTGGGTCTCCTGGGAAGGCAGCCACTGTAAATGCTCTGAAATGGTAGACTTTGGGACATCTGTTTATGCTTACATCATCTAAAGTTGTTAACAGTGTAGCAGGGCTGGAGAGATGGCTAAGTAGCTATGAACACCTGTCACTCTGGCAGGGGAGACCCAGGTTTGATTCCTAGTACCCACTTGGAGGCTCACAACTTTCTGTAACTCCAGCTTCAGGGGATCCCGCGCCCTCTAATGGTCTGTGTAGGCACTGCATGAACACAGTACATAGACATGTGCTAGCAAAACACCCACAAAATAATAAAAATTAAGTCATGTGTAGGGCGGGTAAGGATATGGCCCAATGGCTAAGACTATGTAGTGAACTTACAGAGGACCTGACGCTGTGTCTTGGCACCATGTTGGGTGGCTTCCAACCCACCTGTAACTCCAGTTCCAGAACACCTGATACCTCTGGCCTCTGCAGGCACCTGCAATCCGGTACATAAACTCCCACACAAACAAGCACAACAACATAACTTTTAAAATAATAAAGGGTTTTTTTTAATGTGTAGGAAGGAAGGCAGATATTACCTCATGACTAAATGGCTTCTAAGCGTTTGTGTGCTTGAAGTTGCTTTTCCTTTAGAAACGCTCGTAAATGTAGAATTGGATTCCCAAGTGAGTCCATACAGAAAAGTTATAGCAAAGTTTAAAAGTCAAAAGAAGGAAAATGGCTGAGCTTTGGTAGTCGTTGTAATTCAAGTAAGAAATGATGGTGGAGAAAATTGGACTGGGGCTCTCAAGTCACCTGCTCATTTACCACTTACTCTTTTCTGGAGTAGTCTTGTTTCTTTTTTTGTTTGTTTGTTTTGTTTTGTTTTTCAAGACAGGGTTTCTCTGTGTAGCTTTGACTATCTTGGACTCACGTTGTTGACCAGGCTGGCCTCGAACTCATAGCGATCTGCCTACCTCTGCCTCCCAAGAGCTGGGATTAAAGGTGTGCGCCACCACGCCCAGGTTTCTCACACACAAACTCAAACAGGATGCTACTCTGGACTGACCTCTTAGATCTCACTGACTGTAGGATTTCTGATGCATTGCTTTTGGTTTGTGTCCTCTGTGGTAGCATGGGGCCGTTGTGCCACTTCCAAGATTTGCTCGTTTACAGTGGACATACATGTATTTGAGAAGCTGCTGTTGGTTTTGAGACAGTGTCTCATTACGTGGTCCTGGCTGCCTTAGAGCTCACTGTGGAGATCAGGCTAGTCTCTGAGTCAATAAAATCTTCTGCCTCTGCCTGCTGAGCGCTGGGATTAGAAGATGTGCGTCACCATGCCTCAACTGCTGTTTTTAATACACAGATGCCGGAGAAGAAATACCTGTTCGGGTTATACAGTGCTGTTCTAGTTATTTTGGAAGTTTAATATATGGATGTGGCCCTTTTAAAAATACAATAAAAGGTTACAGAACTGAACGTGAAGTTGTTGCCTCACTTTATTTTACTTCACAGAAATAGTTAACATTTGATATGGATTTTTCTTTTTTTCTCTTTTAAATGATAGGCTCTTTGTATGTAGCCCAGGCTAGCTCCATACTCAGTCTCCTCCTTCCTCCACTGCCTGTGTGCTAGGACTGCACGTGTGATCCTAGCTTAGCTTGCCTTGGGTCTTCCCACCGGTCTCTTCCCTGTGTACACGTGGGGAGTTTTTGTTCAAGTGCATAATTCCATCCTCCCCGCTGCCCCGTGTGATCGATCATATATCTCTTTCTACAGCTCTAACCTCCAGGATTTTCATGGAAGACTTTCCATGTGATCTGTGGTAGTTACATTTCAGCCAGCGCACAGACAGACACAGGCACATATCCCCTGGAGGTTGAAAACACTACAGCTTCGTGCTAGGGAGTTGGAGAATTGATCATTTCTCGTATTCAGTATAAAAAAACAAACAAACGAATAAATGTGGTGGTGGGCGTGTCTTCTGCCTTGCTCTGGCTAAGCCACTTAAGACTTGAGCTTCTTGGATGGGCAGGTTTGGGAGGCACCTTTCATCCCAGCAACTTGGGAGGAAGAAACATGCAGGTCTCTGTAAGTTCAAGGCCAGCCTGGTCTACATAGTGGGTTCCAGTTATATAGTGAGATCCTGCCTTAAAAATAAAACTTAAGGACCATGGAGTGTCATTAAAAAGTCATGCTGTGGCAGCCCACAATTCACTATGGAAGCAGAGGACACTCATAGCATCAGAAAAAAGTCAAGCTCGCTTACGGTCTTGTACAGACCATATACACTAGTTGGCTCGGTACAGAAATTGTTGATTCCTACTTCACAGAGTCAGCATTGATATGTATAGAGAAATTATTATGTAATAGTATAGAATGCTCAGTCACAGCTGTCTGCTTAAATAGCACTGTACTTTGTTGATTAATACCGTATTATGCAGTTATGAAAAAGCAAAGTTACTCTCCATGCACTGCCAGGTACCACACTCTAACACATGTTGATAAAATGGTGTAGGCTTTGATGTTGTGAAAAGAGAAAAGTTAAGAGCATTAAACTGTGGTGTATGTATTATATATACTTGAGTTTACTTACATAGAATGCCTAAAAAATTGTCCCGGTAGCTTAGCAGTGCTTATTTTTGAGAAAGGGAACTGGGGATCAGTAGTGGGAGACAATCTCGATTGTCACACATCCCTCTTTGTGCTGTTTAAAGTTCAGTGTGCACTTACTATGTAAAGAGGAGGTTTAGCTTTTCTTAATAAAACAATATTCAAGTTGATTATAAAGGTGGTATCAAGGGGCCTACTAGGTAGGAGCTCTTAGTGTTCTTCCAGAGGAGTGGGGTTCCTAGCACCCACATCGTATGTGGCTTACAACCTCATTTAACTCCTGCTCTGGAGGCTTCACCCCACTCCTCCAGCCTCCAGGGAGATCTGCACACACATCTGTATACACATGTACATAAATAGATAGATGAATAAAATCCCCTGGAGAAGTGGCTCAGTGGTTTGGAGTTAGCTTGTTCCTCTTGCAGAGGACTGGAGTTCGGTTCCCAGCACCCATATCAAGTGGCTCACAAATGCCTGTAAGTCCAGCTCCAGAGGACCCAATGTCCTCTTCTGGCCCCTGTAGGCACCTACACACATACAAATACATACAAATAAAAACTGAAGTAAGGTAGTATCGATTTACTCTAACTCTTCAAATGGTTTTCTATGGCAATTCCCTCAAGCTTCTCATGAAGTGGGCATGAGCACTGACGAGCCTTACCAGCTCTGGGCCCTTGAGAATGTTGCTAGGTGTTTCAAGTTTCAGTTTTCTCACGTCAGATAGAAGGTAGCAGCTGCGGTGTGGCGTGATCATACAACAACACGGCTCAGCCAAGTACAAAGTAGTTAACACCAGTGTGTCACTGAGTAATTGGGGCCTTGGCTTGTCCTCTGAGCCCTGATTCCACTTACCTAAAGCTATAAAGGGCTCGGGCTCCAAGACATGGCTGCTTCCGATGCCAGCTCCAAGCCCCAGGTGGTCTTACCTGTGCTTCTGACTGACCAACTGTGAATCCGTTGCCATGAGCATCTTATTTATTCGTACTGGCTGGTTATGAAGGATATTCCAGAGGAAAGAGATGGGTGGAGTGAGGTACAGAGCAGAGTGTGAACCTACTGTCCCTCCTCTTGATCCCCATGTTTACTTACTCAGAGCCTCCTCAACCCAGTCTTTTGTGTTTTTAATAGAAGCTTCATTATTATATAGATATAATTGGCTCAACTGTTAGCCTCTTCTCTGTCTTAAGATTGGAGTTGGGTCTAAAATCTCTGTTATGATTGAAGACTGACAGTCCCCCACAGGCTCGTGTCTCAAATGTCATTTCCCAACTGCTGGGGATATTTGCTTCGGGGCTGTGGAACCTGTAGGAAGTGGGACCTATGTAGAGGAAGTACGTCACTAGGCGCAGACCTCTGAAGGATATACCTGTCCCTGGTCATGGCCACTCCGCTTACCCATTTGCTATGACGCCAGCTTCCTCCACATTCCTGATGACATACACTCTACCATGCCGTTCCCTCTGGGATGGACCGAAATTCCGGAAACCATGAGGCAAATAAGCCTCTCCCTTGGTATTTCTGTCAAGTGTTCTGTCACAGAAGCACAAAAATAACAACCCCCCCAACCCTCTAGAAACTGCCGTCAACCAACTCACTAGCATTCCAAAGGCACCACTAGAAAATCCATAGGTTTTTGGAGTTGTGTGTAAGGATGCTGGATGAAGACCAAATATCACAATTTGCACCTGAGATGCTCACAGTGTGAGCAAACAAAAAATGGTGGCAGACAGAAGAACTTTCATCAGAAGTCAGTGGAGACAAATCACCTTCACTATTCAGTCTAGCCTTTTGTTTTACTCAGTGTATATAATTAAATTTGCCATGCTCAGCATTAAAACAACAATGCCCTATCTTAGATCAAAAGTCTTAGCCTTTGCCCACAGGAGTCCATTTATGATAGGCATGTTTAAATCTGGGACTTTACAGGAGGCATTTCATTCATTCAAGTCTTGTTCAGGCCTCCCATTCATGAACTGGAAGAAAAAAAGCATAAAATAACCCAATAGAAATACCCATTTAAGAAAGTGGGACATCATGTCTTCACTTTCCACAGCCCATTGTGTATCCTACAGGGATGACAGATGTTGACTGATGTGGTGGGGATGGGATGATTAAGGCCACTGATGGGCTCCCCAGGACGCTCTGGAAATGATAGCTTGGGCTGCCTTTCTTCCGCATCCTGTTTGTTTGTGGTGTGGCTCTCTAAGCTTCACGGTCAATTTCTTTAAGAGACTGGGACATGCAGGCCTTTGCTCTTTCACCTAACGTTCAGTGGACTGTCTGGTATTTAAAATTGGTTTCCCTTGTTGATGCTTGGTAACCAGAGACACACATGGAAACTAGTTCTGGTCCTTGAAGTTAGAGCTCAGTCTCTTAGCAACAGACCTCTGGGAATTCCCTGGCCTGTGACTTTGTGCTTCCTTAGGCCTTTGCCTCAAAGCAAAACAAATGGCCTAGAGTGACAAGGCAAAAGTCACATGTACCTCAGCTGCTGGCCAGAGGATAGATCTTGACTGAAGGAGAGAGTGTAGATTAGGGGGCCTCCAAGTTCAGGGTCCCAAACTTCCAGCTCTGCCTCCCGTTGGCTTGGCCTTGGGTAGAGGAGACAGTTTTCTGAACTCTGGATGGATTGCTCTTCCCAGGAATAACAGGACTAGAGCACAGTGGCTTTTCAGGTGGTCCAACCTCAAAGTATGGTTTTCTATCTATAACAGCTTTTCAGTTGCCACAAGAAGTGAGGCGCGCGCACGCACGCACACACACACACACACACACACACACACACACACACACACACACACACACACACACACACACAGACCTCCCTTACCATTCTACATTCTCTCAGGACCCTACAGCTCCCCATTCACCCCAGCCCGTCCTGACTTCACTGGTACTTACAACATTTCAACCTAACATGCTTTCAATAAAAAGATGTTTGTTGGCTAAAACAGCTTTGTCCTCCTGCCCTGTAACCTATTCATTGTAGGGAGTGGGCCAGGGGGCAGGCAGCACAGCAGGCAGCCAGACCCAGATGTGTTCAAATGCACTGAGGCTCAGAGGGAGGGAACAGTGGCCAGGGCAACCGAGAACTACACGACACGCATGGATCACACAGGAGAGCTGGGAACAGGAAATGAAGTCAGGAAAGCAAATTGCTGAATTGTCCTTCCTGGGCCACTCAGTGAATGCTGAGCTTAACCCGGTCCAATAGAAAGGTGTAGTGTGCACACATATGTGCAAGCTGCGTAATACTCAATGTCTTATAAGGCCAAGGTATCGTCTCAACACAATCAGTATCAAAACTAATGAGCGCCGAAGGAGATGGCTCGGTGGGTAAAGAGCTTGGTGTGTCGGTGATGACCTGAGTGTAGTGTAATCTCAGCTCCGGGGCAATGGAGACAACTGAATTCATGGAGCTCACTGGCCAGCTGACCTAATGTACAAGGTCGGCATCAAGAAAAGAGCCTGTCTTAAACAAGATGAGTAGCAAGGGCCCAAGGAGCCTGAGGTGATCCTCTGGCTGCCATACACACCTAATCAATCCAATGGGTATTGGAGACTTGTAGAGCGTGTAGATTGGAGTAAGCAAGTGGCCAATGGACTGGGTTCACCAGAAACGTGCCTACCATCCTCTTGTAAGTTCCTGTTTCCTGTGTCATAGCTAGTTAACCTGGAATTGCAAATCTCACTAAAAGAAGCTAACGGAAAGGGAGCTTGGTACACACTGTCATGCTGGGAGTCTAGTTAGAAACACCTTATTCTAAAAACGCCCATTATAGTTGGACAGTAAATACTTCCCAAGCAGTGCGACTTCTTTCTTGGACTTTATGTCCTGGGAAGGAAGATTCTTGCTTAGTGAGGTTCCTTACTGCAGTTCCCCGGTATGTGGAAAATGCTAGATGGATAATAAGTGAAATGAAAAAGAAGTTTGAAAACTTGTATGAAGGCTTCTCACTTGGCAGCTATCGATGCTATTGGTTGGTGCTCCTGATGGTGTATTTGCGATGTTTATTTTTCTGATGAGGGGCTTTTTGTAGCCTGTGGCTACTTGTGTTCCTCTGAATCATTTATTTGATGAATGTATATAGAAAGTGATTGAATACCTCCAGACCTGGGCTCTTTGCCAAGCTCCAGGACACAACGATAAACGAGAACTGTCTATCTTAAAGGAAATGAGAGGTGGATTAGTAACCGATAAGTGTTAGGGTATAATAAGGAAACGCAGTGCCTGGGGAACACGAGGCGTGTCCAGCCAGGTCAGATGGAGAGATGAGCACGAATGTGAACTCATGTTCCATAGGGTATGAGTTGTTCTTAGCAGCCAGCCCCGCCCAGCACATACCCCAAGTCAGTAAATAAATGATAAAGCAGATGGTCACTTTGTTCGACCATCCAAGTGTGAGTACATGATCATTGTGGTGGTGGTGGGGGGCAGTGTGTGACAGGTTGGCCTTTTGAGCAAGACCCCGTCTGTGGGGCATAACAAGAGTGGGACAGAGCAGAGGGCAGGCCCACACAGGATTGGTGACAGCTGTCTCACCTTCTGATTACAGGCAAAGCGAAGGCTGGAGCTGGGCGAGAGTGGCCATCAGTACCTCTCAGATGGTCTAAAGACCCCCAAGGGCAAAGGAAGAGCTGCACTACGGAGTCCTGATAGTCCAAAAAGTAAGGATGCATTCATCTGTTTCCTCATGCTCCTTGGTGTGGGGCTTCCAACTTGCAAAGCTTGTGGCTGGAAGGGTGCCAAGGTGTGAATAATTTTGGCTTATTTTCTTCCTCATTTCACCCTGTACCTTAACCCTGTACCTATCCAAAAAGTAAATACGGTTTCTCCCGCCACCTAGCAAAAAGCGATAAGCATTCCAGCACCTGAGTGCGTTTGCAGTTTGAACTAGTCAGGTTGAATTTTCCCTCCCTGCAATGGACGTTCCTTAAGAGTGCAAGAAGGACGGAGGCGAGTGTGGTGGATGGAACGATGCCTCTGCTGACCTCATTCACAGTGGCTTAGGAACGGGAGAGTCCCCAGCACCTCAGTAACTGAGTGAGGTAGCACACAGCCATAGTCCCAGCCCTTGGGAATTGGAGAGTGAAGGCTCCTGAGTTCAGTGCCATCCACAGCTGTATGGTGAGTTCAAGGTCAGCCTGGCATACGTGAAGGAACAAAAGGAAGAAAGAGGTAGGCGTCCATATTAGCTAATTTCTGCCTCCGTCAATACTGTCATATCTTTTGAGAGAGAAATGACATTATAAATAGCCAAGTATTTTCTCTGTTTCTGCACTTAGTGCAAAAGCTAACTTAAAAAGCCTCTTCTTTTCCTATAGTTTCTCTGTAACGTATCCACAGATTATATGTAAGAGCTAAATTAGCTTCAGCCTAGGCTCCAATAGGAGAATGCCACAGTACTAAATGGCATTTCATGTAAGACAGGTGGGGGGCCTGAGCTTTTGGGGGGAATTCGGCTTTCTCTGAAGGATGGATTGACAAGTGAGAGCACAGGAGTGCCTGAAGGGCTGCTGAGGTGAAGTTCTCTTTGAGCCCCTGTCTTGACAAAGCAGTGACCTGGCTCCATTAGGTTAGGCTTCTTAAATGAGATTCCAGGAGGCTACGGTACTTTTCCACCTACTCAGCAGATACTTTTGAACACCTATGTGTTCATTAGACCCTAAGAATAGGATAAGGGAAAGTAGAAACTACTGACAGAGTTCAAGGGAACGTCATTTCCTGACATAGGAAGTTTATTGTCTTTTTTTTATCCCCCTGATAAAGCAACCTCATAGCTTCCTGTAACTCACCCCCAAACAACACCAGCTTCGCTTCACCTCCTAATCTGGCTGCCGTGGGAAAGAGGGCTTGCTTAGCTGCGAAGACACCCTTCATTTCTTTACCTTTCCCCCTATCCCCCACCCGTTCGGCTTTTGTTTTTCTTTAAGCTCCAAAATCTCCCTCAGAAAAAACGCGGTATGATACGTCACTGGGTCTGCTGACCAAGAAGTTCATTCAGCTCCTGAGCCAGTCACCTGATGGGGTCCTGGACCTGAACAAGGCCGCAGAGGTGCTCAAGGTGCAGAAGAGGAGGATCTACGACATCACCAACGTGCTGGAAGGCATCCACCTCATCAAGAAGAAGTCGAAGAACAACGTGCAGTGGATGTGAGTCGGGGTTTGCGCCTCCGCGGGTACCACCAGCTCGGGCCAGGCAGGGTGTGGGGGAGGGGAGCCGCTTTGTGACTGCCTCGGTTTCTCCTCACTTCAGCTTCTACATTCAGACCCATACTCCTCTTACTTCCTCTCCCTCCTGGTTTTCTCTTTCCCCCTCAATGCTTTATGTAGAAAGTCAGGGCTGGGGTGGAGCTCAGTTGGTAGGGTGCTTGCCTCGAAGGCATGAGGCCCAGGGTTCGATCCCCAGCCTTCCATATACTGCGTGTGGTATTGAATAGCAGCAACCAGAAGTTCAAGGTCATCTTCCAGTATGTAGAGAATTTGAGGTCGGCCCAGGATACATGATATCCTGTCTGAAGAAAAACGAACAACAACAAACTTTTAGCACAGAGGCTTTCTGTTTAGATACTGTTGATTCTGTGTTGGATTAGCATAAATCTAGAGGATCACGGACTGCAATAGACCTGGAAGGAAGCTGTCACCCATTACATGGAAAAGTCTGTGCCTATGTGTGAGCTATAGGTGCACACGCATGCCTCTGATACTGTGTTTGCTCATCGGTGGATGAATATGAGCACAGTCAGGAAGCAGGTTCATCCCTGCTTCTAACAGACTAACACAGTTTCTTTGTCTGTGAAGGCAAGACTTCCATGTCTGTGTGTCCTCTGCAGAGACGTGCCCCCGATGTGTCTGATTCTGCATGGATGGTAGCTTCATCTGTGAATCATGGACAGGGCCAGGCATTTTATAAGTACAGCGTTGAGCTATATAATCATATCGAAAGGATCAAAACTGTTTGGGGAGGGGGATGTTTTGGAAAGCAAATATAATTTAAGGGTAGCCAGGGAAAGGATTGCCTTGAATCTAGATTCAATCCCTGAAACGTTCCTTAAGGTTGAAGGAGAGCAGCAGCCCTACAGGGTTATCGCCTGGCCTCTGTGCGCCCAATACCACATGGTGTATTCACACGCTCTGAGTAAGTGGGAGAAAATGCCTAAGTACATTACATTTCAAGGGCTGCGAGTGTAACTTAGTGGTAGGACATTTGCCCAGAATGAATTAAGGAAGGTTCTGAGTTGGGGAATTCGGGGGGGGGGGGGGGGGAATTAAGTGCCTTAGAGAAACCTATTCACCGCTGGTCTTTGTTCTTGAAAAAAACGCCTAACACACCTGTTCCATTTGCCCCCAGGGATGCAGGCACTAGGTGATGGTGCTGCAGAACCAGGTGGCTGCCTTTTCTGCCCTCTGAACTTGAGACTTCTGAACCAATAGTTGTTTTGTTTTGTTTTTAAGAAAAGGACCCTGAAAATAGTAGTTTTCACCTGATTTCTGTGGTGTATGAAAAGTACATGACTGTACTTATGACAAATGTAGTATTTATAAAGCTCTACTAAATGCTTCGCTAACAAACAGCATGACCTTCCGTGACGTAGGTTGTTGATTCCTCCACCAAGCATTGATTACCCTCACCCACCCCCACCCCCAACCCCACCCTTTAGCTCTTGTTAAAGCTCCATAAAGAATGTGTGTTTGGGTTCTAGGGGCTGCAGTCTGTCTGAGGATGGGGGCATGCTGGCCCAGTGTCAAGGCCTGTCCAAAGAAGTGACCGAGCTCAGTCAGGAAGAGAAGAAATTAGATGAGCTGATCCAAAGCTGCACCCTGGACCTCAAACTGTTAACCGAGGATTCAGAGAATCAAAGATATCCTTTGTGCCGCTGGTGGTTAGAGCCTTCTGTACTGTTTCCAGAGCTGACAGACTAACTGATTCACGGGGTAGATAGATGTTACTCTGACATCATGCACATAAGCATTTTGTGTGTGTTTGTCTGTGTGTCTGTGTATCTCTGTCTGTCTGTACTTGTGCCCACTTAGCTTTGCCTCAAAAGACAGTGCTTTTAATAAGATACCTTTAGACTATATGGTATCATTATCAGTGTTGATGGACAGGTGAGAGCTGTTCTTTTTTTTTCTTTTTTTTTTTTAAAGCATTTTATTCATGTGTGGTTGGAACATACAGATACACTCCCATCATAAGAACACATTATTAAAAGATATGGTAAGGTGTCAGTATTAATATTAATGACAGCCCTCAGCAGATTTGCCTGTGGCGTCCCAGATTTTTGGTGCACATTAGCTGTCACTGTTGGGGCTCTTGTTCTATTTCCTTTTCATCAGATGTTGTAACAGTTGGAATTTGCTGAATGTATCTGTTTGGGCTTCGGTTGAGAACAGAAAAGTTAACTGTAGCTGGATGTGGTGGGACTGCCTGTAATCTTGGCAGCAGGGAAACTGAGTCTTGAGTTTGCTGCCACCTTGGCTACAATAACAAGGCCAGGCCCTATCTCAAGAAGAAAACAAAAGGAGAAATTAAGCTTTTGAAGTCAGGTATGCTGTGCACACTTGGGATACCAGCATTTGGAAGATAAAGGCAGAGTTTATCAGGAGTTTAAAGCCAGCCTGGGTGTTGGAGTGAGCATAAAGTTAGTCTAGGGTATGTGAGCTCCTGTCTCAAACATGGCAAAAAGACCAAGAATTCAAGGTTGTCTGTGCCCGCTGCTAGGAAGTTTGAGGCTAGCCTTCACGATCTCAAGTCTTATCTTAAGAAAGAAAGAAAGAAAGAAAAAGCAAAGTGGTGGCATGTGTCTTTAATAGCAGCATTCAGGAGGCAGAGGCAGGTAGAGTTTCAGACCAATCCTGTCTACATAATATGTTCCAGACCAGCTAAAATTACATAGTATGTCTTGACTACCTTGTCTCAAACGAATTAAACAAATAAAAATTTAAGAATAAAAAAGAGCCTGGTGTGGTGGTGCACTTCAGCAATCACAGCATTCAGGAGGCAGAGACAGCCAGATCTTTGTGAATTTGAGGCCAGCCTGTTGCACATAGCAAGTTCCAGGCCTGCCAGGGCTACACAATGAGATTCTATCTCTAAATAAATACACAAATAAATGCTTCAGTAGGTAGAAGTGCTTGCCTCCCCAAGCCTCAAGACCTGAATTTGGTCCCTGGGACCCTCATCGTAGGAGAGAACTGACTCCTACAAGTTTTCCTGACCTCAGAACTCCCACTGTGACACGCACTGTGGCACACATACCCCACTTATTCACATACTAAATAAATAGATAATAACTTTTTTTTTTAAAGAAAGAAATCAGCAGTTAAGGCTATTCATTGTTCAGTTGGAACTCCATTGTGGAAAAGCCATGTGGTTACACATGATTGACAGCTGTCCTGAACTTGTGGCTTATAGTGTTGTCATTCCTATTGACATTTTCTTGGACTTTTGTTACCAAAAAAATTTTTTTTTCTTGAAGGAGACAACTAACCCAAGAAACAGATTTCTGAGAAAGCCACATCAGAAGCACTTTTAAGTTTGTAAGGTTCGAAAACATATTTATGAAATTTTATCTCAACCCTCCATTGGGTTCCCAATCTGGTACAGTTTGTTCGTGGATGTGTTGAAATTCTGCTTTCTTCAGCTTTTTGAGTAATTGTAGATGAGTTTTATTTTAGTAAGCTCTTGTCACGTAGCTTTTTGACAACGGTCTCAAGGTTAAAAACCTGGTTATCAGTCTCTGTGCTATTCTAAAAAGGGCCCCATTGGCTTCTTCGGTAGGCTAAGTGGTGACCCAGTGCCTAGAACCTCCAGAGCATCATACTTGCTCCTGCCTTGACAAGTGTGTGTTCATTCGGCCATTTGTGTTGTAAAAGCTGACTAACGGCACACACCAGTAAGCCCAGCACTCAGAAGGCAGCAGGCAGATCTCTTGAGTTTGGGCCAGCCTAGTCCACATAGCAAGTGCGAGGCCAGCCAAGGCTACATAGCAAGACCCTATGTTTCAAATAAATAAATAAGTAAGTAAATAAATAAAAATAAGATCTGACTTCCATGGACATCAAGCATGCACATTCCTATATGCAGTCAATTACTCAGACACTTAAAAAAAAATAAGTTTTGTTTTCGTTTGTTTTTAATTTAAGCTTGCTAAAGGGCTAGTAAGATGGCTGTCTGTGGGTAAAAGTGCTAGCTGCCCACACTCCTGAGCGATGCCCTGGGTTTGAAACGTGGAAGCCGGGGTGGAAGGAGAGAATCTGACTCCTAACCGTTGTCAGTTGACATCCAAACTTGCCGCGATGCTCGTGCACACACACAATAAGAAGAAATTTTTAGAAGTTGACTAGAAACACACGTTACATTAAATGTGTTCCGTGTCAGTTCTCAAGAAAAAGCCTTGAGCCTGTGGTCTCCACTGCTGAGTGTCTGTCTTTAGCTGGGGGTCTGTGAGTGCTTTATCGTCTGGTGAGTACTGTACTCTTTCCTGATACCCTTTTTAGGCTTGGCTTCCAGGACACTTGAAGGAATTGTTCAGTACTCACAAGTAACTACCGAGAGTCGTGAAATGTTAATTTATTCTTTTTAGCTAAGTCATTGTATCTTCAGTTCGTTCAGTTGCTGAGCACCGGGGAGCTGCTCACCTCCTTCAGAACCCTGAAATGTTCTAGTGTTAATAACAAGCGTAGTTTTTCTAACAGAAATAATGCTGCTCTGATCTCTAGGCAATGTGTAATCACGCCAGCCCAGGTGCATTTGAGTAAACACGCTGTCTGCCTGAGCAGTAGACTCCTGTCCTTCCAACAACGCATTTGTTGTTTATCCATTCATTTGCTGGCTGCTGACGCTTGCTAATAGCAAGCGGAAGTAGCTGCTGTCTCACACACAATTTTTGGATTAGTAAGTCTTATCTCCCTCACCCCTACCCAGCTGCGATTAGGACCATCTGTCAATCAGTTTGATGGACAGGTCACATCATTGGAGTTCGTGGAGTACCAGTACACAAGATTGGCAAGATAAAGTACGGATTTCTTTATTCTTGAAAACATCAACCAGAAAGGAAGGGCCAGGGGGGGATCCCCGTTTATTTGATGATCCAAAAACGGGAGACGTACCTATTCTTTTAAGTCGTGAAGCAATGGATAATTTTTCTGTGTCTGTTTTGTCATTTCCATGATAGCTATATCTGTGGCAACTAAATGGAAGATTTCCTTAACAGTTCTTACGTTAGCTTACGTTACATATCAAGATATTCGAAAAATTAGTGGCCTTAAAGACCAAACTGTTATAGTTGTGAAAGCCCCTCCAGAAACAAGACTTGAAGTGCCTGATTCAATAGAGGTAAGGAGACAGCGTCGTGGTCCATCTTTAGATAACTTTCCAGAATACCTGAACTTGAAAAGTCATTGACTCCTGGTCTGTCCCCTCCCGAGCACTCAATAGTTTGTTCCTCCCAAAGTTTAAAAAGGTTCAACAGCTCCCTATGTATGAAGTGCCCAAAATGTCTGGTTTTGTGCATGTTTACATTGAGAAAATTAAGTGGGACCCTAGGGTAATCAACAGATGAGACTATTGTGAGAGAGCAGGACAGGCAGTTTTGTAATTGCTTTCCGGTGTACTTTGATAAAATCAGCCTAGGCTGTAATTGTAAGATAAAGGAACTATAGTGAAAAGAAAATACCTAAAATACGAAAAGATGATGCCTAAAATAATATTACATTCACAAGGTAAAGTTCTTACCTTACAAGATTGTGTTCTGACCTCAATGAGGAAGGTCTCTAAATATTAGTGCACTAAGCAAGCAGGAGAGGTGGCTAGTGGTTAGAGCCCTGGCCCCTATTCCACAGGACTCAAGTTTGATTCCCAACACCCTTGTAAAGCAGCTCATAAGGACCTGTAACTCCTGCTCCAGGGGATGCAGTGCCCTCTGGGCCTCTGGCAACCAGCAACACACAGGAAGCTATACTCACACAGACACCGGTCTACCTTTAAATATTGAGCTGAAAGATGGCTTAGCGCCTAAGGACTCGTGTGGCTTTGCAAAAGGACCTCAGCAGGTGCTGGCATGCACATAGTATACAGACATGCATGTGGGCAAAACACAGAAACCCAAAATAAGAATAATCCTTTAAAGTAAAAGTAATAAAATTAAATCTTGGGCTGGAGAGATGGTTCAGTGGCTAAGTGCACTGATTGCTCCTCCAGAGGACCTGAGTAGTTCCCAGCACCCACATGTCAGCTCACAACCATCTATAATTATATTCCCAGAGGCTCCAACGCCCTCTTCTGGCCTCTCAGAGCACCAACAGGCATACATGATGATGCATAGACATGCATGTAGGCAAAACACTTATACACATGAAAAGAAACAAATAAAAAGTTTTGAAATCTTGGCAGACCAGATGACTTAACAACCAAATTATTTTAAAATAAGTAAATAAAAATAATGTTTTAAATTAATATGTGCCTGGTGGTGGTGGCCCATGCCCTTAGTACTTGAGAGACAAAAACAGGTGGATTTCTCTGAGTTCAAGGCCAACCTGGTCTACAGAATGAGTTCTAGGACATCCAGAGCTACACAGAGCAACCCTATCTCAAAAACAAACAAAGAAATCAATATGCTTTATTCTCTTATTCACTGAGGCTCCTGGCAATTTATAATACTATACATAAGTTGGTTAGAGCTTAATATTAGAAAGTCTTAACTACAAGGAATTAATTTAATAGAAATATATTCTTTGGAGTGCTTAACAGGCCTTTAAATAATTTGCAGGAAAATAATCTATCTAAGGGATACTGGACACCCCACCCCCCAAAAAATATTTCTTTAAAGTTCCAAGTAGTAGTAATTATCTTTGGTTCTGTAAGCAACTTAGTTTCTGTTTAGATTATTCAAGGAATAAGCTCCACTGCATATTACTGTGTAATATGAAAATAGCCCAAGGCAATAGACAGACTGAGAATGGCCACAAACTCTGTCCAAATAAAACTTTACTTACAAAGCTGGCTTGGGTTTAGCCTTCAGGCTGTGGTTGTTTGCTGGCCCCGGCTCTAGAAGAATATCATTGCTGACGGACTAGGAAAGGGGGGAGCAAAACGAACAGGGGAATATTATTGCCCTTTGCTTTAGTTCTAGGTGACACACGCTTTGGTTTCCATTCCTAAGTGACCTTGAGTCGACCTCTTTCTTGTGTCTCTAGAGCCTGCAAATACATTTGGCAAGTACCCAAGGGCCCATTGAGGTTTACTTGTGTCCAGAAGAGACGGAGACACACAGACCCATGAAAACAAATAACCAAGACCACAATGGGAATATCCCTAAGCCCACTTCCAAAGGTAAATATTTCACAATTGTCTTTGAGAAACAGTGTTTGAAAATGAAGGTATCCATCTGGAAGGATCCTCTGTCAGGACCACATGGCTAAGTCTTAACAAAATGCTTGAGTCCACTAGCTTGCTGCCATTCTTGATAGGAGTCACGTGCAACCCATCAGACTAGTCAGGGTAACCAAAGTGCTGGGCAGAACCACTTCACAGGGTCAGTGCAGGCAGAAGGACCTGGAATTTACAGGGTGACACTAGCCCCTCTTGTCATTCACCGTGTGAGAGGGTGACGAGCTGACCATGGGATGACTTGCACCTGTTACAGCCTTCATGGTGTGTGGCAGGGATGGGGAGAAAACCCCGTGATATCAGTATAGTGTTCTGGGGCAGTATTACTTATAGACTAAAATAATGATCTTGGCCAAAATGGTCCCTCAGCCCCGATGAGGACCCCTGTAGCCTCTGAAGAGCAGAGAAAGTGTGGCCTTGGCGTACTGGACAATGGTTCCAGTGAGGAGTGAGGGTAGAGACAGTCTTGGGTTATCAGCCACGCTTGACCAAACATCGTGACTGATGCCTCTGAAATCATTAAGGGTGGCAAGGAAGAGATCAAGAAGAGAGAAGCCTTTGTCAGAACCTTGATCTCCTCTTCCTCCCCAGTGTGTGAGGAGAGGATCCGACCCATGAGAAAACACTTGTCCATTCCCCTCCCGCTAAAGCTCTTGAAAGCATCAGCTTGGGTAGAAAGATACATAAAACTTCTCCAAAAACCTTTTAGTTTAAACATAAATAGACTGGGACAAAGGGAAATGATGCTGTTCCTCATCCTGTTAGCCTATTGGTGCCATGTGTCCTCGCATACCCTCACTGAGCTGAGGGGCAGCCGCATGCACATTCTTCCAGAAAAAGTAGTTTGGGTGGTTTGTTGTTGTTGTTGTTGTTGTTCTTGTTGTTGTTGTTGTTGTTGTTGTTGTTTTCTTCTCCTAACTTTTGCTCTCCGTCCCCTCCCCTCTTCAGACTTGGCCTCTAACCACTCAGGACATAGCGACTGCTCGGTTTCTACAGCAAACCTCTCTCCTCTGGCCTCCCCAGCCAACCTTTTACAGCAGACTGAGGACCAAATTCCTTCCAGCCTCGAAGGACCTTTTGTGAACTTACTGCCTCCCCTGCTCCAGGAGGACTATCTGCTGAGCCTGGGGGAGGAGGAGGGCGTCAGCGATCTCTTCGATGCATATGATTTGGAAAAGCTGCCGCTCGTGGAGGACTTCATGTGTAGTTGATCGGGCTTTGTAGAAACTCTCCTTATAAACCAATATTTTTTTATCACGGAATCAGAACGTGTATCGCAGTGTTGTCCCTTCCTACCTTCTTCCTCCAAGTATCATGAAGTAAACTTCAGAACAAAGCTGACATTTTGATGAATTATTATTAATTTTTTTTTTTCCTAAACGCACAGTTGCAGGCTCCCTTGGGAAAGCCCTGCCTGGTCCCAGGCACCAAAATCTTCCTGATGAGTCAGCAAGTGAGAAGATGTGCAATCAGGTGTCTCTCACCTGTCCTTTTCTCCCTTCCTCCCTCCCCTTTCCTTGCGGACTGGCTTGCTGTGCCTGATGGACGGGCTGTTGAGTGGGTCTGGCCACCTGGCCCTCTGGAAAACAGCGCTCTCCTTTAACAGCATTTCAAGCCGTGCCTTCTCTGCAGAATGCATGTCTTTGTGAGTCTGCTAACCTGGAATGGAATTCTGCCACAAATGCAAGCTTGAAGTCATGCAAAGGAATGACACGGATTTCTTCAGCTCTTAGGAATATTTAAATTACTCTCTCATAATTCAGTGTAAGCTATGGGCCGTGTGTCCCACTCGGAGGCTGCCAGAGCCTCCACAGCCTTTTGGAAGAAGAACTTGTTTGTGAGTACTCGTTGCAGATACAGAGACTAGTAGAGTTCTGCTGCTCAAAGCTGTTGTGGATTTCCCAGTCTCCGTACCCCACTTCCACTTCCCCCATCCTGCATATTTGTGAGTTTCCGGTTGATTACTTGCGACTTAGGAGTTCCTTGTGGGTTGTTTTAGAGTTTTTATTTTTCTAGCTGCCATTGAAGCATTCCTGTGGCACCCATCACCATTTCAATCGAATTGTTTACCTTAAAAGCGATTATTGCAAAGTCCTATTCCTTTAGCAGAGGGAGAGAACCTCTACTGATCAAAGTATCTAAACCTGTGTGACCTTAAGGTCCACCAGCCTCTGCAAAGAAGCATCCTCTGTCTTGCTTCCTTTCCCAGGAGGGGAGCTTGGAGCGAGATCAGCTCTGGAGCTCTCTGACTCAGAGTGGTTCACAGTGCGGATCTCGGGCTAGATGATACAGCTGTCCCATGGAGCAGCAGGCATGGATCCCTCCATCCTTGGGCTTCCCGGGCCCCTGCGACCGGGGAAAGGGCTCTAATGCCATACTCAGGGAGACCACTTCTCAGGATGCGGTCAGGTGGAGAGGCCCTAGGGAGAAAGACATCCCATTGTGTGTGAGTGGCATTCTATCCGGGACACTTCCTTAAGTTGGACCGAGGAGCTCCCACTCTGTCGGGGGTGGGGTGGGGGGGTTGGATTACTTCTACCCGGAACCCACTCTCCCCGTCCACTGTTGAGTGGGAGATTTGGATTAAGGGAGGTTAGGAGCTAGGAAATGCAGTGATAGAATGCCAGGGCGACTCCCTCGTTACTCCTCAGGAATGGTGTCCCAAACTGGAGGCTTTGTGTCAGCAAGGATCCTTCCAGTTACTTCCAAGAATAGCGTTCCCGCTGGCAGGTGGCGACGACGGCCATCTTGTCCTGGTGTTGAATATGGCATAGTACCTCAAATCCATTCCTTGGATGCTAAGGGCTGCGGAAATGGGTTAGTCACGAAAACTAACCTCCAGCCGAGCAGTTTGAAACGCTATGTGCCTGGCCCACCCGGGAGGCACGAAGTAGGCACTTCAACTCCTACACATTTGATCGAGTTGAAAACATCCCTTGGGAAAACGTTTTTTTGCTAAACCACAAGGAGCCTGGCCAGTTTACTCTAGGTAGATTTCCACAATATGCAAAGTGGTGGTGGGGAGGGCGGAGACAGAAGACACCGGCACTTTAAACTCTGTGTGTGGGTATGCGTGGTGTATGTTTGGGAAGAAAAAAAAAATCAAAGGTGCAGACTATCTTCCTCTTCTTCAGCCTCCAGCCCCAGCCTCCTCACCTCACACACACTCTGGACTTGGTACAGAATAATCCGTGTGGTCCGAGCTAAAGCACTGGGGTGGAGGAGGGAGGGGGAGCTTCGTGTTAAGTGCCTACTGGAAATGCACTGTGGGGTTTTTTCCTGTATGGGAAACCATTTCTGCCAAGCTTTCCCCCCATGTCCTATATTTATCTCATCTGGTTAGCTGCCTCTGCTCTGGCTTTGTGTAATTCTCTTTGCCAGCTGCACAGAGCTGGGTTTCTTTCCCCAAAGTCTAATGGCCGAACTCACCTGGCTGTAGGATGTTGTGTTTGGTTGACTTTTTCTTGTGGAAACTATTCGTATTGTAATAATAACATATTTATTGTTTTTAAGAAGTGAAAGGAATACTAATAAGTCTTCAACAGTTCTTTCGTGCGTAATAAAACTTTCCCAGTTAATGGGCTTAACTGGCGTACCTAGAGGAGACGTCCATACTATATTCTGTTTTGCATTTAGACATTTTTTTTCTTTGCTCATAGTATCTGGCACACAAAGTTGGTGAGTACTACAGTATTTTTGTTACTTTAAAGTCCTGAGAATGCAGGTTCCCCGGTACCACTGAGTTACTGCTGCTAAAAAAGCTCACATGCGGAATGGCTGAAAGTGTGCGAATGGTGACGGCGTGAGCCTCAGAGAATTAAACTGTATAAAGGGCAACACATGAGCTGTCAAACAGTGTTAGGCGTGTGTTTGTGTACATAAGCAGTTTTATTTAAGTCGATGCAGTCCGCTCAAATTGCCATTACTTACCTGTTTTGTACAGAGATAGCAAGTCGTTTGTAAACACTGCCAGAATATTTTCTAGCTGGTTTGTAATTTTTTAAGACCGTTGCCTTGGTTTTTTTGGTTTTTGGTTTGTTTTTGTTTTTGTTTTTTTTGTTGTTGTTGTTGCGCCTGTGACTCTCGTTTGCCTTTTTTTGTCCTACGTGTAGCTCTGTCTGTAAATAGAACCACAGTATTTAAAGCTTTAGCTTTCAGGAAAAACGGAAGTAAGAATCCAAGTGTGCGCATGACAAGTTGTGTGTATGAGAGGGGATCTGAGGAAGATGCCTTGCGGAGGAAGTCGGATGGCAGTTGGCAGGGTGTGGGAACGTCTTCCCTACGGGGTACGTGCTTTTGTAAAAAGGAAGTGTTTCTCTCAACCCTGGGAGTAGGCAAACTACTAATCAGTTTAGCTTTGTGTTGTATGCTAGTTTAAAAAAAATTAAATAATGTAATATAATGTAAAAATAGACAAACAAACAAAAAAAAAGCTTTTATGATGGATTTTGTAAATAGATTTGTTACAGGGTAGACCTGCTCTAGCTGTGATCTTACCACTTCAAATGGATGTAATTTGAATAAATTTTGTATGGTAAAGGGTCAATAAAATGATTTTTTTAAGAGTTCAGACTTGTGGATGGATTTCCTTAGTATTATCTTAAGCTCTCATGGGAAGGGGCTGTTATTTTCTAGGTAGGACATTCTATACTCTGTGTCGGTCTCAACCTTGCTGTGTAACTGAGCATGACCTTGAACTCAGGTAGTTCTGCATCTTCCTCCTGAGTGCTGAGATGATAGCCATGGTGTGCCGCCGCGCCTGGCTTGTTTTATGTGTTGCTTGGTATGTGCTAGGCAAATACTCTACCAACTGAGCTCCGTTCACAGCACCTTCCCCTTTTTTAGATAGGGTCTTACTATGTGCTCCCAGCCTGCAGTGCTCCCATTCTTTCATTACAAGTGTCTGGGATAACACTTTCCTATGTCAGCACTTACAGAACAGACCCATGCTTGTGAAGGCTACATACCATCCCAGTGATTAAGATTTTATTTGTTACCCAGGCAGTTTCTTATTTTTGAGAAGTTGGGGAGGGAGGTTACGGTGGTTATCATTTGCCAGGGACTTTTTAAATGTAATAAAATGCACAACAAAGTATATCATTAGTGGCTTTAGTTTCTTGCTCACAGTGCACAGCCATATCTTTCTGGTTCCTGAATAAATAATCACCCCAAAAGGAAACCTATACACCGTATGCAGTGGCTCCCTATCCCCCTACTTCATGCTGGTGGCAACTGCTAGTCCATTCTGCTGCTGAGAGTTTGCCTTTCTGGATATTGCCTATAATGGAATAATATATATATATATATATATGTCATCTCTTTTTCTGGCTTCTTAATATAACTGTTTGAGGATTCATCCATTTAGTAGCATGGCCAATATTTCATTCCTTTTTATGCTTTAGTAATAGTCCATTGTACGGATAGCCCACAATTTATTTATCCATCAGCTGATGTTTATTTGGGTTCTTTCCAGCTGTAGGCTATTTCAATTCTAGGCCCTGTCTTGAGTGCTTTGATGACTGTCCTGGGTATTTTCAAAGCCTGTCTTGAGTAGCTCATACTGTCTCTTCACTTTAGAACCTAAGTTCTATAATGTTCTCAGTCTGGTTCACTATTATGACCTCAATTCCTAGAATAGTGTCTGCATGTACTAAATCCCTAATAAATACTTGACTAAAAGTTCTTTTTGGTCTTTCAAGACAAGGTTTCTCTGTGCAGCCCTAGCCATCCTGGAACTCCCTTTGTAGACAAGGCTGGCCTTGAACTCAGAGATCTCTCTGCCTCTGCCTCCCAAGTGCTGGGATTAAAGGCCTGTGCCACCGTCACCCAATGAGTCAAAGTTCTTTTGCATATTTAAACCTTTAAAAAAAAAAACAAGGTTGGCATCATTAGCTCAAGGTTTTTGTCTTTGTTTTTGCTTTTCTGTTGTTGCTTGTGCATTCCTTGTTTCTGAACTTGGACTTGACTGTAATGCGTTCTCATTTGGGCACATTTTTTTACATTTCGTTTTGTTCTATGTAGAATCATGTTCACCCAGCATTCAGGAGACCTGGCTTTTCTGTCATCCAACATGGGTGCTGTCCTACCCAGGGCTCTCTGTGTGTATTTAGTCAGCAGATCATGAATCTTAAAATCAAGCCAGCGACCGAAGCCTAACAAAACAAAAGTTATGTGCTTTCTCTCAGCAGTCTCCTGATACAAAGCTGGCAAGTTAAAATATTTTTCACCCACAAAAAACAGCTGAGATGTTTAGACAGATGAATCTGAGTCCAATCATACATGTAGAAAGATGGACTGAAGACGATCCATAAATATTTCAGAACCATACTTGATCATTCTGATTTCTATGCTAAGGAAAAGCTGGAAATTCTCCTCAGAAACATTTGGAACTAGCAAGTAAGGGTGAAGGTTAAGCAGGTAAAGGCATTTAGTAGCGAGCCTGATGACATGACTATTTCTATGACCTACATGGTGGAAGGAGAAAACTGACTCCGACCAGTTGGTCTCTGACCTCCACCCATGCACACTTAGCCATAAATAAATGTAAATAACTAAATACATGTATATTTTTTTTAAGATAGCAAATAAAATCATTAACAGGAAATGTGTATTCACTCATCTAAGTAAGTAGTTTGGTTGTTCAGTCATGCTTTGAACAGAAAGTGGTGGTTTATGTCAGCTACTGTTGCAGGAGCTGGAGTTAACAAGGCAAGGGGGGGGGGTTGGGGGTAGGTGTAGTTATTTGGCAGAGAAGGAACTTTTAGCTAAGAGAAGCAAATGTAGCTAGATCTTTTCACACCTTCCTTTCTAAAGCCATTTGTTAGAAGAACAGATGGTTAGAGGCAGAAGCAGAAATGAGGGCTGGGTACAGCCCTGTCACTGGAGAGCTCTACAGAGCATCTGATGGAGGGTGGTTTGGGGTGGTGCCCAGTCCTCAGGCCTGCGCATCTGAATGTGGGAGTGCTTGAAGAAGACTTCCCCAGATAGGCACAATTCAAACTCTACTAAGCCAACGGGTCCTTTGCAAGGTTAGGCTAGCCTCAGCCTGTATGCAAACTATAATCTTGATGTGAAGAAAGCAACAGGATTCATTTGTAAGTCAATGTGGTTTGAGTAGAGCCATGGCCCCTGCGTATTATGTGATTTAATACTTTGCCTCTAACTCGTGTCACTACATTGGTAGGTTGTAGAACGTTAAAACTGATTTTTTTTTAATTTTATTTTTATTGATTAATTGTGTGTACATTAACACAGGTTAATATGTAATGTGCATAACAGTACAGGTTCCTTTGGAAGCCAGAGGCATTGGATCCCAGGAGCTAGTTTACAGGTGTGAACCACCTGACGTGAACGCTGGGAACTGAACCTCGGACCTCTACAAGAGCAGTATGTACTCTACCCACTGAGTCATCTCTCCAGCTGACTTGTGGAACCTTACAAGATGGAGTGTCACTGGAGGAACTGAGTCACTGGTGGTGGAACTAGAGAATAGTGCCACATCCTGCCCACTGTTTCTGACTGCAGATTATGACCAGTGGCCTTAAAGGTCCATGCATTCCCCACCACTGTGGACTGCTCAACCTCGAACTGTAAGCCAAAATAAACCCTCAATTTGCATATTAGGTATTTGGTCACAACAATTAAAAAAAACTAACTGATACGGTCCAT